>NC_044289.2:763153-1963153 GCF_004027225.2 Strigops habroptila
CAGTAACAAAAGGAAAAAAATAACCATGGTTTCTTCTATGGAAACCTAGGCTGTACTGTAGTTTATTGGGGTTTGACATTAGTTTGTTTTACTGGAAGGCAGTTTGCATCTCCCTTGTAACATTGCAGCCAGTTGTACTACACACACTGTGAGGTACTCCTGTAGTTGTGGCTTTCCATGTGGAAAGCCATAATGCAGGGAAAATAAAAGGTAAATTACATGTGCCACCAGCAGGTGATTTGCATTATGGCTTGGAGGTGACCAGGACGGAGAACATGCGTGTTCTGGTGTGTGTGACAAGTACCTGGTTGGAAATGTTCACTTGCAGATCATTATTAAGAAAAACTAACTTCTACTTTAAGAAGTGTTGGGATTCTTGATGGATTTTGGCAATGATTTCTATGTCATGTAATATCGAGAAGCACAATTTCCTCTCATTCTATCCCTCTCCCTTTTCACATTGAAAAAGTATGGGAGAATAAGATTTGAATTTGGTGGAAAGAAATTCAATGGAAGAAAACCAGACCCCTTGGAAATAGTTACTTGTTCCTTGGTGGCCTTCCTTTCCCCCATCAGAGGGAATTTAAGCTGCATCAGAACAAATCCACTACTTCAGGAAACCATGTGGGTATAAAGCTGGTATAAGGACGATGCTGTGAGTGAGCTAAGCTGTTCTGCATAAAAAGTTGCCCATTGCAACTCCGTCTCTCCTCTGGAACTGTTAGTCTGAGGTCTCTGAAAGCCTGAGCATGCCTGAGAATAGTTTCCTGCTTGAAGTCCAGGGGAAATTAAGGATGAACCAAGGCTCATAGTATTTTATAATGGTAAGGCTGTGTGCCTTATGGATGCCATGCAGTTGACTTGCAGGACGGGATGTAGTGGTGGTGAGGCTGGCCAGGCATGGCTGTAAGCTCTGCTATTAGCCTTCAGTGTCTGTTCCTGCAAGCCCCTCCCCAGTGCGCTGTCCTGGAGCACGTCCCCTCCCTCGGAACAGGGCTGCGTGCTGGCAGTTAATGAGAAACGCTGGAAGCTGGGTCCCAAGAGATTATTAAACCCCACGAGCCAATTAAAAGCAGTGTAATTACACAGCAGGGACAAGTTGTTAAACAAGCTAGGGGTTATTGTCCTTCAAGTCAATGTACTGGAACAGAGAAAAGCCTACCAGGGGATCACTGGCAGGGCAGTTTTCCTTGGCCCAAGGCTTCTTTCAGGGATGCTCAGGAGTGGGCTGATGTGGCGTTTTGCCTTTTGTCTGTGTTTCTAGGTGCTAAATGCTTAGAGCAGAGAGATCTGGAAAGCAACTGCCAGGTCAGTAAGCTGAGCTGCCTCTAGACTGTTGTATGTGAAGTCTAAGCTGAAGTGCTTCCCTCGGCATTCCTTCTCTGTGTTGGGAGAGGGATTTGGACACATCACCCACTCTTGGAAGTCCAGTATGTGGTTGGCACAAGCAGGGACGTGTCTGAGGGTATCATGTTGTGCTCAGCCAAGCTTGGAGAGAAATTCTATCCACAAAGCAGACACAGGGATAATTTACAGTGACTGATGAATTCTGTGCTTTTATTATCTGCTCTTGGGTGTCTGCAGACTTGCAACATGGCGATACCACTGTTGTTATTGAAAAGGCTTGATTTAACTGTTTTGGCTTGACTTGAGCACAGGGAATAAGGACTTTGGTATTAGCATTATTAGTTACTGGTGTTGAAGGAAATGAGTTGCACCCTATTGTTTGTTCCTTGTGTGTAAACCTAAATCTGTCTCATCCTAATTGCGGTGGTCTTAATTTGATACAGATCCTGGGAAGCTTCAGCACGTACCTTCAGCTCGTGGAGGAATTAGATGAAAACATAAATTGACTGTCAGTCCCGTGTGTCCTGACCACTAGGTGCCATCACACACTCAGCCTATCTTGTGAGCACTTCCAGGGGGAATGTTTCACACCCGACCTGCAAACCTGGTTTTGCTCATGCAGTGCACAAGTCCATTCTTCAGCCATGTTTGTACTTGAACTCCATGCAATGCTAAAAGAACTAAAGAATGTGGATTTTAGCACAGAGCAAATGAATTTTCTGAAAATGAGAAGGTTTTGCTCTGGTAGAAACTGAATCAGTTCTGTTCCAGTATCAGTCAGACTGTTCATTTGGTGGAAAACCTCAGAAATGCTGCATGGATTCGGCCATGTTCTGTTCCCAGATGCTCTCCTGTGTAACCTATGACAACTAAAATCCTCTTTTTGTCAGGATGGCTGTAAGCATTTCCAATGCGCATTGGAGGGCAAGTGTGAGGCCAAGCCTTGCAGCTCTTCTTGTGAACTCATTGCTGTAGGATTTTGGAATGATTTTTCACTGTGCCGCCTGGCCTGTCTGCTTGCCTGAATGTGTTCAGGATTCAGCCTCTAGTTAGGAAAATGAATGCAAAAATGTAAAATTACCTTTAAAGAAACTGTCTCTGGAGGGCAGAGGATCACTCATCTGTGAAAAGTGACAACTTGAGGCCCAAATTAACCCTGGAAAGCACATGTAACACCCAGGCATAGACTGGGGCCACTGGATTTGTTATTTATTTATTTTCACCAGAATCCTGGGTGAATAAATAGATCCCCTGTTGGAAAATCCCCATGGATCAGCTCAGCCAAGGTCAAATCCCCATCTTTTGTACTTTTCTTGGCCATTATTTCAGGTGATAGATGCGCTATTGACTGGCAGCAATGACAGAGCTTGGAATGATGGGGGAACTGAGGCATATTCAACACACTGGCACACAGCTAACTCATGCTAATGTTCAATAATCCTATCCTGTTGCTACACTCTAATGGCTGTGGGCTTGATAGAGCCCCCTCATTGAACTGGTGTATTTCTTATGTGCCTGCCCGCCCATCCTTCATGAATTTTTATTAAACAAAACTGTAAGCGGATTGATTTTGTACTCCTTTATTGCATTTTTATTTAATTCCTTTCAATGGTGGAGGCTCCATCATGTTATCTCGACGTAAATCATGCTGGGGCAGCATGCCAAAAAAATAAAAAGACTACAGGATCATACTTGCATCCAGCGTAAATTTTACTCCTATAACCTTTATTAGCGTAGATTCATTGATTTTTCTCAACTCCCCCCTTCCCCTCCCCATCCCTCCTGTTGGTTAGACTTAAGTCAGAACCTGACAGCTCTCCTTTTCAATAAAGGAGGACAGACTCTTATTTTTCTTCTTTTCCCTATTTAATAATAAAAAAGAAAAGTAGTTTTGGTTGATTAAACAAGACTTCTCCCTCCTGCCCCGTAATACACAGCTGAGAAAATACTGGCATTTCCAATGGCATTGTGGGCAGTCATCACTGCACTGGTGGTGGGATTGCAGTGGGAGCAACGTTCTGCAGAGCAGTGAGCAGGGGCTTGCTCTCACGCCATCTCTTGGTTGTGTGTATGTGGGTTTGCTTGGTTTTCCTTCCCTTCCCACAGGAAATCTGCACTAGTACTGAGCAGCATTTTCTGTCCTGAATCCCTTCGTGTTGCTTCCTGCCATCATGGTGAGGTCTTGGGTAGTAACTGAAGTTGTCAACAATAATAGTTAATCATCTTTTAAGGTACCTGAACAGGGACCTCCTGTCTCTTGAACTGACCCTAGTGCCTTCCCATTAGAGACCATCAAAAACTGAGTTTGAACATTATTCAGGAATGCACCATGTCTGTGTCTTTCTGTGAAATACAGTTGGTACATAACAAGGCACCAGTAGGTGGCATGTGAGAATATACAGAGCAGTTCAGTTGTGCTCTAGGTGCTGACTTTCCTTTTAAAACAGACAACGTCTTCCATAATGCCTTTTTTTAATCACTGGCACTCCAGTGCACTGCAGGATGGGGCTTCACCATCCATTGACTTCATCCTGTAGTTTGACTATGGATAACAAAGCACAGGGTTTAAAGCTGGTCCCAAAGTAGCTTGTGCTGCAGTGTGACATCTCGTGCTGTCCCTTGTTTCTGGTTGGTTGTTGTCATGTGTGTTCCTAATCTAGAAGCAGTATTAGGCAGGATTCATATTGCTTCTTTAAGATGTGTGTGTTTGACACAGTTGCACAACATTAAACAAGGTAAAAACAAGAGTAAAAGGCAGTTAAAATATTTTCTCCCAACTGATGTGTGTCCTGACCCTGCCCAGGATATGCTCTGGCTATGCTAAAAGCAGAGTCTTGTGCTCTTTCAAATTGCCTTTGCTGTCAATGGACATGTGAGAGTTAGGATTGTCTTGCAGAACCGGAGGCCTTGATTTCCACAGTGGCTGCTTTGTGTGGCAAAAGGGCAGCTTCTCCACTGAACCATGGAGCTCTAATACGGCTCCTGAATTTCTGTGTTTGTGCAGAGAGCAGGACGAGGCTCTGTTCTGGCAAATGCTTGTCTGCGAGGCTGTGGGAGCAGAGCTGGAGCATCCCCACTGAGGAATCCTGGGCTGAGCAAGCAGGTGCCGATGTACTGTGGGAAAGATGCTGATGTGACAACCAAGACAGTCTGTCCCCTGTGCTCATCATACAGGACAAGACCAGCACTTCCTTGCTCAGCCCTGTCCTCCATGCCTGTTACTGCAGCCCCGCTGACCTGGCAGTAAGCAGCAAGGGTAAAGGATGCTCTTCAGTGCTCATGGTTTTCTATTCACCAACTTAATATGATGGTTGGCCAAAGTGGACTTTTATGCCTAAGAACGAAACCTGGGTGAAGTAAGCCAGTGAGGAATTTTTAATGAAAGACAAGACACGGCAGTGTTACAGCAAACGGAGATCACGGTGTTTTAACTGCCAGATAATAACAGAGTCATTCTGATTTTCTGTGCTTTTATGGAACTGGTTTTCTCTCTCTTCCTCAAGAAATTATGTTTATTTCAAAATTCATAAATGAGTTGGTGTTTTAAATCACTGTAGTAATGCAGTGACACTGAGGGTAGGACAGTGAGGAAGTGCTGCTGGTGGCTTACAGCAAGAAGCATTTTGACATGTATTTTTGGATTACTTCTGATGATCTCCCAGAGAAAAAGCAATTGAAATGAAGCAGCAGGGCCTTGGCTTACCAGTGTTAACATCGCTTGGCTGTTTTGAGTTAAGGTTCAGTAACATAAGAGATGGGCTTGTGGCCCAAACTATATTGTAGCAAAGAGGGTTTGTCTGTGAAAACCAAAGCACAATTAACAGAGAAGCATTTTATTGCTTAATTTCTTCCCCTGAGATTAAACTAAGAAATAAAATATTTGAAAACTAGTAATTTGTATGTCTTAGTTCTCCTCTAGTACTTCTTCGTTTTATTTTATCAATCCGCTGGTAGTTGCTAGTCATGGTTCCTGTTGTGGGGTTTGTTCAGAAACAAAACAAGAAGTCTGGTCCTGCTCCAGAGTACAAGCAGTTTAAATGTAGGAGAAGAAAAGAGGTGGTTCACTGGGGGAAAAACATGAATAAGAACAATTCAGTGACGTTATGGTGAGCACCTGGCTCAGAAATCTCTGAACATTTGCTGAACAGGCAGCTCTTAACATAGCTAAAGTAGATCTAAAGGTGTTTAACCACTTTCTTAATTCAATTAGATATTAGTCCCTCATTGTTGTTTAGCTCTGTGGTGCTACCAATTTATTTCTTCATATGACGTTGATATGAGTGTTTGGGTTAAAGGGGTCTGAAATGGATAAGTAGGGCGGCTTACTCTGTGTAGGGGATGTCTAGTCCTGTCTAGTCTTTACAACGTTGCGTTCCAGATCCTTGTGCAAACAGATCAATTTGTGGCTGAATTCTGTAGGGGCTGTTCATTTTAAAATATAAATGACCAATGGTTTTCAAATATTTCTGGGTCAATTTATTGATGGGAAGAAACAGACGTAAAAAGCTTTTGGAGGGGAGAAATGGTGAGACCTATCCTTTGGGGGCTTTGTAATTGGTCCAGGGGCAAAAATAGTCCCGAGTGGGGTAATGTACTACTTGTTTATGGGGGCTAAGAAAAGATGTGTTCTTACAGGAACTACAAGCATTAATCAGAAAACAAAAATTGCAATCTAGGAAGCTAATGACATTCCAGTTGATTTGATTATAACATAATGATTGTTTAAAAACTGTCATTTCTAATTTTGTTAAAAGAAATAACACAAGTTAGATCCATAGCTTAGTGATCGAGGAAGAATATTTGATAACATCAAGGAGAAAAACTCTCAGCCATTAGAGATGTTCTGCGCTTAGTGATGTTTGGGAAGGGAAAATGGATTGCCTTCCTTCATGCTAATTAGCATAGACGGACTCAGAGTGTCTTGACCTTTCTTAACCTTGTACGCCTCAAGTTTTAGGATGAGTTTGCTGCTTTTATCCTGTGAGGAGGGAACAATAAAGTCTAGCCTGGGAGGGAAAAGGGAATATTTATAAAAGTCAAAGTGGTGGCTGGAGATGAGGTGTGATGTGGCTGTCTGCTGCTGATCGCTTGGTTTCACCTTTGCTAAGTCACGTCGTGTTCAAGCACCGTTTCATTAAAAAGCCCACAATGGAACTGTTTTGTCCCTCAGTCTTGTGAGATTTAGGAATGTTTTGCAGCATTGAAAGGTATCATTTGAAAAACAAAGCTACCGCTATCCAAAATGCTAAGGTTTAACACTTTTTGGTCTGAATAGCTTGTTTTAATGATGGTTAGGTTTTCACTTCCTTTGTCTGTTTGCCAAGCCAGCAGAAGTACCTTACAGGGACTACCTGTTTGTCTAATCTGAAACATCCAATTGGCATTGAAGTCTCTGTGACTTACTCTGGGATGCAGACCAATGCTGATAGAAGTTGAAAACTCTGGAAAGTTTGTGGGCATGTCACATCCTTCTGTGGAGGCAGAACTGTCACCTTGGCAGCAGGTTGGGAAGAGGCAGAAGGTAAGGTAGAGCTGTTATTTCTGTAGAGGAAAAGCAGTATTTCAATACCAAGGTGGCACATGTCTCCCAGCCTTTTTAAGCGTTTCTTGCTATGTGTGAAGTTCAGTCCTTCCAGGCCCCACATTCTTCATGGCAATGTGGAAATCTCAGTGGACTGTGTGAATTTGGAAGAGCTTTGCCTGTACTTGTGTCTCCTCCGTCCTAGAGTCTTCCTTTGCCATGTAATCCCAGTCTGGCAAGCTCCATAATAAGTGCAGATAGATGAGTGTGTGTACATCTCCACTTAACATGACTGGTGCAGGCTTAATGACGCGGACCTCCTGCTGCTCTCCGCTTGTTTTCTGTTGATTGTTATGTAATGTTCGGCAGCGGGAGTAAATTCCTCTCCCAATTTTGAGGCCCGTTGCAGCATGCAAACCCCACTGTTGAGGAGTCACGGTGATTGAGCTTTCGAATCAAGTCCCATGCTGATAACTATAAATCAGGCCTATTATACCCCTCCGACCGACAGCCGGAAACCTTCCGTTCAGCATGTGGCACAGCAGAGTCTTGGAGCTGCACCGGAGTTTGTTTTGTAACTTGAACACTTGTGTCTTTGAAAGGCTGTGATTTAAATTTGGTGGGATGTTGTATTCTTTTCAGATAAAGGCCCAAGGCTGCTCTGGATGCTGAAGGTCAAGCTGATGCTCAGGGTATGCCTTTGAAGACTTGCTCCTGCTCTGCACGCTATGCTGTGGGATCACAAGGGTCGAAGTGAAGGAGCTGTTTTGGTGATGGAGTTTGTTCTAGCTGCTCTTCAGTCACCTTCGCCAGGCAGGGCACTGATCTGTGGCTTAGGAAGATGCCCTGAATAAGCTCTGTTCTGCATTTTGACAAGGCCTTTGACAAGGGCCTGTAGAGATAGGACAAGGGGAATGGCTTTAACCTGCCAGAGGGGAGATTGAGATGAGATATTAGAAAAAATTCTTCACTATGAGGGTCGTGACACCTGGTTGCCCAGAGAAGCTGTGGCTGCCCCATCCCTGGCAGTGTTCAAGGCCAGGTTGGACACAGGGGCTTGGAGCAACCTGTTATAGGGGAAGGTGTCCCTGTCCATGGCAGGGGGGTGGAACTGGATGAGCTTTGAGGTCCCTTCCAACCCAAACCAGTCTATGACTCTGATTTATGTATCTGAAGTGATACATATGGGGTCATGGGGTAATTTGGGCCACGTTTATAGGTATGCAAAAGCAGGAGATAATGTCAGTGTGTGGAAAAGAGGCACCAAGCCTCTCTTGGTGTCTAGCTGCCTTTCATAAGGAAGTGGAAGCAGGAAGATTTCTACTGGCTATGCACTGTCGTTTTAAACTCTAGGGGAAAAAAAATAAATTAGTATTTTAACAGGACTGAGGAATTTTCTTTCTGCTGTTGCAGTTATTCGGCTTAACAGTAGGTAGGATAATGTTTTGACTATTGCTACAAATGCCGGGCAACTCAATACCTTGTTATCTTCTCTCTGCGCCAGGCTAAGCAGATGGATGAACTCAATACAACTTCAGGTGCCCAACTTGGCCTCTTAGTTCCTGTGGTAGTCTCATGCATGTAGGTACAGAGGTTCCAGGTTCAATTCTTTATGCTGGAGCCTGATGCTACAACTCTGTGGAGTTTAGGGAGGAGTTCCACCTGAGGAAGGACAAAACATACATTTAAAAAGAAAAGCAGTCAGGATATTTTGTCCTTCGGGAAGTAGCATTTCCTGTGTACCATTGGCTTGGAGTTCTTGCACTTTTCCCACTGCTGTGCTGCTGAACCTTGCAAGAATGCTATAAAGCTTAATTAATTTATAGAGTACCTTGAAAATGTATGGCCAGTTCCTCAGCTGGTGTAATGTGGCATGACTCCATTGAACTGAGCAGACCCACACTGATGGGTTATAACCTGGAAACTTGGCTTGTGAATGCTCTTGTGTGTTATGGGCACAGGACAAGCCGTAGATGAAGGTTATACTCAGCTTTCTTACAGAAGGAGCTGGCCAAAAAGTAGATGCAAATAGTTGAGCGACAGGCCCCCAGTATAAAATTTGTGGTTTATCCCTGTTTAATAGTCAAAGATTAGCAAGCATTCAGGTAGAGATATATGATCTAGACAGCATCTGATGGGCTAATGATGAATGGGAGCCTCAGAGAGGCTTCAGATTAGCCTCACATGCATAAATATCATATATGGGTGACAAGGACACTGGAGGTCACTGAATTGTATTTGAGCTCATTCATGGCCTTTATAAACTCTGTACTACTTGAGCATGTTCCCTCCTGGATAAAAGGAAGCATGGCCAGATGTCTTTATAGTCAGAAACCTTTTCCTCATGATACTCGTTTTGTAAACCTGTTGTAATATGTGTTTGTTCTGTGGAGTACAGGGTATATGAATAGGTATTTAAAATATTTATATGTTCCCATTATTCCTTTTTCCTTTCTCTTTTCATGTTCCTTGCAACTCTTTCCCTACCTCACACTATTTTTAGTAAATTCTCACTTCTGGAAATTCAGAGGAAAAAAGTACTCAGATGATTCTGACTTCCTCTTTACAAATACTAATAAACTCACTTTATAGTGCATTTTCTAGCCTAATTGCAGGTTACGCACCCAAGCCTTACTTAGGAAGACTTGTAAAACAAATGTTGTAGGCCTGAGTGTATTTTAACCTCCAATAGTATCAGCTAATGAAAACAACAGGCAAGCAATGACAAAAACTTGAACTATTAGAAAGCCCAAACCTGCAAAATGAAGGCCATCTTAGATAAGGCAGACAAATCTATCTTAAGTGAATTTCTTTAGTTTCTAACATTACAGTGTTAACTGTAAAAGCTGGGATAATGTTATAATTATTAGTGATAATTAACTTTGGGGTGCTGGGAGAGAAGCTAGTAGATAGGCTGAGGGTATACTTATTCCTAGCCTTGTCCTTAGATTTGGAAGGGTGGGTAATTAAAACCTTTCCACTCTGCTCTCGAGCTCCGTTTACTTGGCTGGCATATTGTAATCTGTTGTCAATTAGCATCCTTTTTTTCCATGCTGTTTATTTCAGAAGCATAAGAATAACAATATAAGCAAGTGCTGGCCTGTGAAGCATTTGAAAGTGTTTGAAAAAGCCCCAGCTGTCCTATTCTGTTCTTCTTTGACATTAAAAGCCATAGAGAGCATGCACATTTACTGTTGTTCCAGACAGAGCAGACTGAGTTTGTGCTGCTTCTTCCCCAGTCCCCAGAAACTGGGCATCGTGTGTTTTATATCAGGGGGTTGGGAGCCTTGGCACTGAGAGGTTGTGTGATGGAGCCCACAAGCCTCTGTGTGAGCTAAGGAAGAGTCCAAAAGCTTCTGGAAAATTAATCAACCCTGTCCCCAACACCTGTGGCAATGTCAAACCTTGGGGAAGAACTCCAACAGGAGAGCTCTGTGAGCTGAGGACTGATTGCAATGCGAAGGGGACCTTCAGTTCCCTCTCTGGGAATGTGGCCTGGGAAGGGGCCAGTAAAAGGAGTAAGCTGCTGCCTGTTCTCTGAGCAGGAAGGCAGGACTGGCAAAAAGCAGCTGCCAAATCTGGCTAACCTCAACCAACCTCGGCTTGCCTGTGGCCATCTGTGACCAAAATACTCACTTTGTCAGCACTTCTATGGAACTGCAGAAGGGCAAAGGGTTAGGTAAGGAGACACCGAAGATGTAGAACTTGTGAAATGGTGAATTGTGTTCCTAAACAGCAGTTATTTTGAGTTTCCGATAACCTGAAAGTGGCAGCAATATTGTCCAGGCTTTGGTCAAGTAAGTTATCAGGAATTGGAGGAGCCGATCCAGCACTGGGTGAGTGAGGAGGCTCTGATGGACATGGCACTGAGGGGGAGATGCCGTCCCGCTGTGATGCAGGGTGAGCAAAGCTGGGTGCTAGTGGAGCCCATCGCAGTGCTGGGATCATCCCTCCTCCTTCTCTGTCTCAGGTCTGGGTGGTACAAACCTTTCTCAGTGTAGCTGCTCTGTCTCAGCCCCTCAGGCTTCAGCAAGTCTGTCTGCATCTAATAGATTACCACAGTACAAATTGTATTGGCATCAGGCCTAGTTAGTGTTGGGTGCAATGTGTGTGCTGAAAAGGCTTGTACGGTGCATGTTGAATTGCTCTAATAAACTCATTGCATATTTCTATGGAAATAGGCATACACTGTTGTTCTTCAAGGAGAGAAATCTATTAATATTTTACTGCAGTGACATCTTGTAAATATGACAAGCATTTCTCATGGGTTTTTTGAGTACAGTTTGCAGCAGTAGGAAGAAAATATTTCAATGAAAATACACTTTTGGAGATGGTTGGAACGTGACTGTGTGTTAATACCCAGGCTTTTCTGATTTCTTGGGGGGAGGAAGGGTGGGGCGGGCGTGTGCATGTGGTTTTTGTTGCATCCATTTCTGCTTTGCTATCTCATGGACTATTGTTTGCAGTGCCAACAGTGGTCCACAAAGAAGCAATGCTTATTAACTGGGCAGGATTACAATATCAATGGGAAGCTATCATGCAATAACCTTTTATTGATCTGTTTATCATCGGTAATGAAATAAACAAACATATTATTTATTAAATATTGATTAGTGTAAGGGGGGATAAGACCCAACTTTTTCAAGAAAAGAATGGTGTTTTCAGTAGTACCCAGAAATCTTCTGTTTTGTTTTGTTTTCTTCTCCTTTGTCCAGGATCAGACACCTGAAGCTCTTTATACTAAACCATATGAAAGCTGAAATGGAGATACTTTGAATATTCATAGTTTAAATTCTGGCCATATCAACATGGTTATATGACTAGGTCCCACAGTCTAGGGGAGGAAAGGCTAGGGAGCAGCCCCACAGGAAGAGATCTGTGGGTTTGGGTTGATGGCAGGTTGAATAGGAGGATTTACATAGACTGGATTGCAGGAAGTAACAAAATTGCTTATTCTGAAAATGGGAACCCTTTTCCTAATTCTGCCTTGTAGACAGGGCAATCAAAAAGACAAATCTTCCATCAAATGTTAAACATCATCTGATGTCCAGTTACTGCTGAAGGTTAGCAGAGCCTTAATCGTGAACATTGCTTAGTTTGGAAAGGTACCTTGATGTTACACAGATCAGCATCTTAGAAGGAACTTGATAGACATTTTACCTTAATTCAGTGGGTGCTAATATAGAAAAAAATGCTGGATTGCTATTGCCTATGCAGTGTTATGTGTCTCCTTAACACTGTTAATGTGCTGTGAGTGTACGAACAGTGTCTTCATTTCAAATGCACATGTGTGTAAAGAGCACTTGAATAGCACCAGGCCATTTTGAAGGCTGGAATATTTTCACAATATACAGTAATCGCTTAAAAGGTGAAAAACCAGTATGACCGGTAGCAGATATCTAATACATGCCTGCAGATTATTCAGTATTTGTAGAAACAAATGTATCTGTATATTGATATCTCTGTATAAGATCAAAGTAATGGGACTTTATGACTTTATTGTGACTCCTCAGACAAGGCAAAGGAATTATTGAGATGATACTACAGCAGACTGGCAAGCTTTTAAAATCAGAGGCATTTTTATTGAACAGAATAGGGAGATACATGGCTTCATTCCTATCTTAACTCTCACTGTTGAGAATAACTCCTGTAGTTTTCAGTGGTTTAAAGATCCAGAAGATGCTTTAGAGCTCAAGATAAAATACAGGCTTGTTGCAAACTTTGGTAGATCTCCATCTGAATTCAGTTCTGTGACATCAGAACAAATTGCTAAAATTCTCTATTCTGATGATAGCTCAGTTTGAAAGGAAAGCACAAAGACTTGTTTGGGATTTTGGTTTTGAGTGAAACAATCTTGATTTTTCTTTTGAAATTTCATCCTGGTTTTACCTTCACTTTTTTCTTTAAATATTAAAATCGAATGCATTGAGATCACAGCCAGCTGGGGCTTGGGTTTGTTTTAAATACACAGATAACTGACAGTCATTGTATTTATTTATTTTAGCTATTCTCTAACTGGAGCAAAGCCAGGTTTGGGTATTTCAAAATTGAGCTTCCTTTTGTTTGATACAATTGTTGACTTGGTCAGTTCCATGATAGCTTAAATATTGGCATAATGCATTTTATGCACCATCTAACATACAGAATAATGCTATTATGTTCTGGGGTCAAGGCTGTTAATGCTGCTGAACTTGAGGTATAGCAGTTTCCTTCAGCAGCTGAAATGAACTTGGCATCACACCAGATCGTCCAGAAATTATAAGAATGTGTGGGACCATTCTGCTTCAGAGCTGTGGATCAGAACAGAAGGTCATCACTCATACACACCGTGGGTGAAAAGGCATTTCAGGAAGTATGAAACCTGTCAGAAGTAGCCATCTCCACCCTTCTAGCTGAAAAAAACCCACCTCTTCTGAAAGGTCTCCTTGCTGAATGTTCTCTGCCATATTTCAAATGCAGGAAAGCGGTCCTCCTCCTAGAGGAAAACCCTAAATAATAAAGATGTTGTCAGCAAAGTGATACAAGCCAGAGAGAAGCTAAAGGTGAATCAAAAGTGAAAATATCATGATTCATACAGGGAAAAAAAGTATGTTTTTATAGCCATAAAATAGATTATATTTGGTTCCTTAAAATATAATTAACCCAAAATATAGCTTATGCTGCTAATTAGATAGACTAGATCCAGTCTTAGCATCCGTGTGCAGAATGATGTTTGATAAAAACTTTTTGAATTCAGAACTTTTTCAGCTCTAACAATTAGGACTCATATGGTGCACGTGTACATGGCAGGATCAGTTCCTAATTATCCACAACAGACCTCTGAGCCTAGATAAATAAGGAAATTCCACTTATGGTAGTAAAAATAAACAGCAGGAAGATGCAAATCCATTGCCCCAGCAGGACAATGCAGTTAATATCGTACATGTCTTCATGGTCAGTCAACAACTGAGATGGCTGGTCGGAACCCAGTACTGTGCCAAAACTGTTCAGGTACATTAACGAGGGTGCAACCAAGCCAAATCCTTCCTGCCCTGGCTTCAGAGCAGGATGGGTTTGCATCTCATCAGCTTGGAGACCAGACAGCTACAGCTACAGCTGGCTGTGTCTCGCCATTATATGTATTTGAGACTAAGCCGAAGTTTGGCACTCACTTATAACTGGACCTGTGTCTAAATCTCTGGCCCACACACGTGTACTGAGCAGCTGTAGAAATGTGCCTGCTCAATTCAAAGCTGGGTTTATCTTTGTTATTTTGGGAACATCAGTTTTGTCTTGCTCTAAAAAGTGGGGGGGTTTGATTTATTTTTTCCCAAGTGAAACAGGCAAATATAATGTTCTGTCTCATTTATCTGAATTCAAACGATGCGTTCTCTAAGTGAAAATACGTTGTATTTCCCAAAGTTACTCCAAACAGGAATAAAAATTCTCTAACTCTTCCTTTAGTGCTAATCTGTAACACTATGCTTAAATGAGTCGTCTTAATATCCGAGGAGGAAAGAGTGGACAGTAGTAGCAAATTCTAGAAAAACAAAACATAGCAGGATCTGTTCTGTGCTGATGTGAGGTGGGAGCTGTAACATCTTTTAAAGTCAGCCTGGCTCTGAGCTTCCCAAGCCTGCAGCATGGAACTGGCCTCGTGAATCTCAACTGCCTTGGCTGGAGGAATCATTAAACTGCTAAAATCACTTGAAAACAAACCAAACCCAAACCAAAAAAACCAGACCAACACCAAAACTGCGAAACAAACATCAATCCCCCCCCCAGTTACCAGGTATGTTACGTGCCTGTTTCTGTGCCTACTGCAATGAATGTGAATTTCCAACTTGCCCTCATGAGGCCCAGGCAAGGCTGCAGGAGTGGGATTCATCTAAATGCACAGGCTGTGCCTTGGAGCTCTTGTCTGACCCCCATGAGCAATCCATGTGGGGCGCTGGAGCACTATGAAATAGGCACTCCTGCAACAGGATTTGTTATTACCTGTCCCCTTTAGAAGGAGATAACTTCGTTCTGGAAACACCATTTTTCCCTGCTGATCATGACTGGAATCTCGATGATGCACCTGCATGTAGATGTCCCTGTTTAATTTGCAACTGGCCGAAGATTTCAATAGCAAGTAGGAATGGGGCATAGCAAAGAGCCTAGAGATCCTTGTCTATTGGGGACCAGGTGGTATGTGTGTCTCCTGGCTTCTTTCATGCATTTTATGTGTATATTGTTTACATAGAATAAAACCTATGGTAGCCTATGTGCTACCATAAGCCACATGGCAGCCATGTCCTACCATGGGCTACTGTAGGGAGTGCCCAAATGCATTTGGCCTGTGACTTGTACCTAAGACTGGTCTTGCTCACTTATTTGAGCTGTATGTGCATACACTGTGGTTTAGAACTTGCTCCCAATGCAGAGGCAGAGATCAGTATTTAAGGTGCTGAAGTTTCCTTTGAAATCCCTGCAGAAAGGACGCATGCAATTAAGGGAAAGAGCAGCCAAGCTGAGACAGATCACAAACCTGTGCACTATCTTTGAATTACCTTTGTTTTATCGAAGTCCCCCAGGCAGTGTAACCAAAGCCTTTCAAAATATCATCAGACAATTCTTTAAACAGCCTGATTTTGCAACCCCCCAACAAAAGGAAAAGCGATAACTTTGAAATGCAGAATTTGAAATGCCTGTCTCCCCTTTTTCTTTCAAAGGACAAAAGGGGGGAGCGGTCAGGCTTTTTCTCAGTTGCTCCTTGTTGTTCAATTTTGTGGCGCATGTGAATGTACAGTCCAACCAATTCCGCAGGTAGAGACACTGTGCTCGAAGTATTAACAGTTTAAATACAAGGGTTAATCTCTTCCTAGTTACAAACTAGAGATGGTGCATTTACTTGCTAAGAGGGGAAAACTGCCTGAAAGGAAATACTATCAAGCAAGTATCTTTCTATAAAGTTTGAGCTTAATTCTAAAGATGTTCATGAGTGTCTCTTTCATTTCACTGATGCTGGTGCAGGTCCTCCTGTGAGCCAGGGTTGCAGGATCAGGTTGTTCTTAGGTGTCATAAAATGAAAGGAAGATGGACACCTTCTCTTGTGTGTATCGCTGGCAAGGTGATGGTGGATGTAGGCATGGTTCTGGGAGTAATGCCTGCACTAGAGGAAGGTTATTTATTGCCATTGCTGGAACTAGAATCAAGCCTTTCTAGAGGTGACTAACTTTCTTTCTTTAATACCTGATACTTTGATTGCAATGTTAAGTGTGTGCTTTGCTGATCTGGGACCTCAACTCTGCAGAGGGAACTATTCTTGAGCTTTTGGTACGTGAAGAGCATTTCCCATTAGATCATAAATTATTTACTTTCAGGTCTAGTGAAATCTCTCCTGAGTTAGAGTGATGTATGGGAAAGTCAGGCCTATAAACTTACTTAGTTTGAATAATTCTTCTGGTAGATCTGGAAATATTTAAACTCATTCATTTTTTATAGTACTGTAAATTTAAAGAATTTAATTTTCTAAAAACTTCTTTCTTCTGCTCTGTCATATAAATTGACTGTCACGGAATGAACTCATAAGCACCATCGTAACATTTGTAACATAGGTAGTGTTTGCACAGCATTTGTCTCCATCTGAGATACATCAGATTGATGTGGATCCTATAACTGCCACAAAGAAATGGCAGGAGGATAGAGCCAAGTGATGGCTTTTGTTTGGCTCCATCCAGCTCCAAGGGCTGGAGCAGCTCTGCTCTGGAGCCAGGCTGAGAGAGCTGGGCTGGGTCAGCCTGGAGAAGAGAAGGCTCCTGAAGGGGAGACCTTAGAGCAGCTCCAGTGCCTAAAGGGGCTCCAGGAAACCTGGAGAGGGGCTTTGGACAAGGGCCTGTGGGGACAGGCCAAGGGGAATGGCTTTAACCTGCCAGAGGGGAGATTGAGATGAGCTCTTAAGGCAGACGTTCTTCCCTGTGAGGGTGCTGAGGCGCTGGCACAGGGTGCCCAGAGAAGCTGTGGCTGCCCCATCCCTGGCAGTGTTCAAGGCCAGGTTGGACACAGGGGCTTGGAGCAACCTGCTCTAGTGGAAGGTGTCCCTGCCCATGGCAGGGGTTGGGACTGGAGGAGCTTTAAGGAACTTTCCAGCACAAACCATCCAGCGAACAGCCCTGTCTCTCCATGCTATTGGACTCCTGTGCCAGCAGCAGCGGTTCAGTGCATCTGCTCTCTGCAACCCAGCTGTGCCTGTGGCCCCAGGGCAGGGAGCAGCTTGGTGCTGTGCATGGTGGAGACCCCTGCTCTGCACTCACAGATGCCTGGCTGGTATGGACGTTTCCCCTGTAGGAGCACGCAGCTGTGCCTGCTCTCCCCTTGTATGAACCATGGAGGAGATATACAGGATGGGAGGTGTCAGGTTGGAAGAACTTGAAAAGTAGTAGAAATGAAAGGTATTGTGGTTTGCTCTAGCATGTGTATATATATGGATCAGTCTCCGTATGTCTCTTGGATTTTGAGGACATGCAGTGCTCTGTAGCTTACTGATTATTAGTGGTGAAGGGCTATGCCAAGAGTCAAAATGCATTTTTCTGCTTGTAAAACATCCCAATGTGGCAATACCACAATACCGTACAGAACAATACAGTAATCCCTTATCTCGAAGGCTTAAAGGGAATTGTAAATGAAGACTGAAATGGGAATTCATAAAGAGATACCAAATCTAACTCGCTGGAGCATCAGTATCTCAATTGTAGAACAAGGTGGTGAAACAAAGTCATTTTTTACTGGCAATGATTTATTTTAATCAATGACTGTTCCAGCAGAAGTTAAGAAATAAAAAAGGTTTTTTAAACTTTAAAAATAGGCAACTAAACTAAAAATAGGCAATTAAACTAAAAAACAGGCAAACCCTGACTGAACTGTAAACACTGGCAAGTGACCTTCGATGCGATTTGGATGTTTTGGGGCAGTGACTTAGCTTCTAGATCACTCAAACAGTTTTGAAATCTGTACCTTCTCTGTAGAGCTAAATGATACATCACCTGCCCAGTTCTCTTGTTCTGGGGCCTTTAGGGGTTCTTTAAATCTTACAGCATTTACTGTGGCATCATGAAGAAATAGAGAAGGCTGCAGGAGCTTCAGAAGAGCCAGTTAATTTGCAGTCTCTTGCTTTGAAGCAGAGTTTTGCTAGGATCTATCACCAGGTTTTGTACAGCTGATCAATAAATGGTGTTCCCTGTTTGCCTCAGGGGAAAAGTTCCCTTCCCCAGGCCCTGGCAAACTGCTCTCCATCCTGGCCCTTCTTTCTCTTATGGCAGCAGGAAGGCAGGTGCACTGGACTTGTTCATGAAGAACCAGAGGATGTTGCAGCATAAAATTTGCCCTTGACCCACCTTTCAGATGCCCAAGTTCGGACCTGTGCTACTTCACATCCTCCAAATGACACAGATGGCAGGATAGAGCCAATCGGAAGCACTTGATAACAAAATGGCAATTCATTTTGCAATTCCTTCAGCATTCATGCTAACAATACCGGTCCTGATGGGCTCCTTGGGTATGAATGTAGCTTTCAATATGCAATTCCATAGGAATTACACCACTGCTCAGCTGTCATTAAGTCTGCTTTATTGTAAAGTGTTGCTGAGAAATCCTCCTATTACTGATACAGGACAACTGCTTTGCTTCAAAGAACTGCCTGATTTCCAAAAGCCCCTGTGTGTGTATCTGCAGGGTTTTTTTAAATGCTCTCTTTACAGCGCATTATCTCACTTTGTTTATATTTTGGACACTAATGTGATGTGTTTAAGTATGTAAATTGCCATAATGTGAGGAAATTAGATGTTTAAAATAGCTATGGAGTACTGAAGAGAGAGTGGAATGGGATAAGGTGGCCAGGGTGGGAGGAGGTGCTCTTAGAGCCACAATTTCTCTCTCCATCTTTTTAGGGAGATAAATCCCTCTCTGAAGTCAAGCCCCCCTAAGAAATCTGATTACAAGGCACTGCCTTCTACAGGTGAACCAGTAAGCAGGTAAAACCCTCATGTTTATACAAACACCCAATGTCTGCAGCATGAGAATTCAAGGCTGCCCCCCGGCAGAACTGAATCCACTTTCTAGAGAAGCAACTGGCATCCATTTAATTTAACCACATGGTCTAAGCACGACGTTAGCAATCCCAATCTGACCCATGTGGGAGGTGCTGATTTAGCTGCCAGGTACCTACATTTTGACTACTGTTGATAGTGTCAGGTCTTGAAAGCCCCGGGACTACATCTGGCACTGTGGCTGAACTGCATGCAGTGTAGCTTGGAGGGGCTGGAGCACAAGGTCAGCTCCAAACTACATTAAACCCTGATCTTAGAGTTTATTTACACTCTTTCCATCTACTCTTTACAAAAGCTCTGGGCAAAAGTAGTGATGAAGTGGTTTAAATAATGGGATCCTTGTAGAAGAAATTTTGTGGAGAACTTGGAGGTTTTCAGTTGTGAATTAATCTGTCAGCTTCTACTCAAAGGCCTAAAGTTCAGCCACCTATGTTTGGGTGGGTGGGTCAATCATTCCCCGAACAGCTTGATGCCAAAGTAATGAAAACAACAAAAGTCAGTTCTCCAGCTCATATTTTTTGGCAACCTGTCCTTGCTACTCTACGAAGTGATAGGACTTGTTATGCCCATCCAGCCCTCATTTCCATTGCCTAAAATCCCAGGTCTGTTAGTTTGAATCTCTTGTCAATAATCTTTCCTGCAGTTGCATGTGAAGGTCCGAAATTTACTGTCTTCTGGCATGTGCTGAAAGTCGTCTTCGCTCAGGCAATCTCAAACACCAGTGCAGTAAGTGGCCAACACCTGCACCCCCACAGCTCCTTTCCTTCTATTCTGGGTTATGTTACCATGCAGCAGCATCATGAGGAACATATAGTGCTCAACAGGAGGGTTGGCCATTGCTGCCAGGTGCTTGTACAGAGGCAGCTCCTTCCAGGCCCTATGATCACGGATTCCCAGGCTGGTTTCAGTTGAAAGGGACCTTAAAGCTCATCCAGTTCCAACCCCTGCCACGGGCAGGGACACCTTCCACTAGAGCAGGTTGCTCCAAGCCCCTGTGTCCAACCTGGCCTTGAACACTGCCAGGGATGGGGCAGCCACAGCTTCTCTGGGCAACCTGTTCCAACCTAACATCACCTTCACCAGCAGGCCCAGAGAAGTGCTGGTGGTGGCTGCAAGGACTGGGTGTCCCTTAACACTTCCCAGCCGAGGGCTTGCTCTCTGCTGTAACCTCCCATGATTTCACAGATGCGGAGTGAAGCTGTTCCCATAAGAAAGAGCCTCATAGTTACAGCACTTGTGGGGTGATGTTGGGGTGATTGATGGATATTCAAGCCGACTGTGCGCTTGCTTGTATAGCACCGGGAAGCATCTGTACCTGGCCTCCAGTCCCGGAGGATCTGTGTGAAAGCCCTGATAATCAAAACATGTTGCATACTGGCAGTGTGGCATCAAAATCAGTCCTAATGAAGGGTTCTCTGTCATCTCTTGGGATTTGCCTGTCACACCAAACCCTCCTCCTTCCAGCTGGGAAGAAGCCTGGGGATGAATGTGGCAGAGACAATGAGGCCCCATGGGCTGCTGCTGTGTTGCTGATTACCATATTAATGTGCAGCGTCCCAACTGAATGCTGGGCAAAGGACAGTACATCTTTAATTGGAAATATAAAGGCCTGCTCATGGCCTGGCTTGAACTGGGAGGATTTATGTCTCTCCCTCTAGATAGGATTGAAGGGAATGGTATGATTCACTGAGCTGCGTGCATGTCATCTGATTTACTGCCCATCATTTACATTCCACTAGAGTCAATCAGTGCAGAAGGTCACTCCCAACCTGAATTTTTTCACGTTAAATCTTTTCTGTCCCAGAGTTAGGCCAGGCGAGACACTTGGCAACCCACTCTGGTTTTGAGGTTGTTAATTTTAATTCTCCGTTTAGGAGGAAAGAGACTGTAAAAACAAAAGAAAACCAGAAAATGCTTGTGCGTCCATTGACGGAGCCTGTACACAGGCTGAGTTCAGCAGATTCAACAAATGGCTGCTTCCCTTCTGTTAAACCTGTACTTGCATACTTGTCATGAGGCTGATGAATTCCTTATGCTCTGGGTCAGCAAGGGTAGTTCTGCCAATGCTGCCCAAATAATGTATTTGCTTGTTTGCCTAAAATTTTGGCCTGTCCCTATCAACATTTGCTGGGCGAAGACTTGAAAGATTACATGTTTTAAATGCTTTTTTCCCCCTGAATGGTGCTTTTGAACACAAGTAACACATTGAAACTATTTTAACATTTTCATAATGAATCTTCCAATAAATTAGGACTCTACTTGCAGTGTACTGGCAATTCCTAATAGAAAATTAGGACCAGACTTCTGTAGTAGATGTGTGGTCTGATTCCCTATTCACATGTGCAGTTCAACCTGCAAGCTTGGAGATGGCTTTCTAATAGTTTGACACAACTAAATACAAAGGCTGTTGATTCACTTGTGCAGTTTTGTGATGTCACATATGACCATGTGTTTTGACAAGCTTACGTTTAGCCCTGAATTTGTACTTACTTTGTTATAAAATGATGATAATAGAGGGTGTTTGGTTTTGCAAGATTTTAAGTAAGTAGGAGCTGAATTTATAGAGTCAGAGATTCATTTAGGTTGGAAAGATACCTGTGTTTATCAAGCCCAACTGTTAACCCAGCACTGCCAAGGCCACCACTAAGCCATGTCCCCAAGCACCACATCTGCGTGTCTTTTAAATATCTCCAGGGATGGTGACTCCATCACTGCCCTGGGCAGCCTGTGCCAGTGCTTGAATTGCAATCTATTGCCTTGACTTTTCTTGTTATCTGACCCTGAACAAATAACAGAAAATAAATATGAACATCATTCTGAGTGAAAAAGTGAAATTTCAATTACATTTGAACAATATGTACTCAATAGGACTCTTGTGGTGTTAGTAATAACTCTTAAGACCACTGTGTTTGTTATAGTAGAAGAGCAAGTAATTTGAAATGTCTATTTTATTAGCGATTTTTTTATATGTAAAGAGAGTAGCTTGAGAAAAAAACGGAGCTCAGCTGCTTCAGGTGCTCTTTGTTCTTTTCTCTCTCCATGTTTTGAAATTTTGAGGAAATGTTGAAAACTCTTTTGCTGGTGATTTTGTCATGAAAGGAAACACTTGGGCTGGGCCCTCCTCAGCAGGTAACTGGCCAGGGTGGTGGTGCAGAATGTGTGTTCTGCAAAATAGAACTGATGAAGTCATGCAACTAACACACAAAACAAGATCAATACTTGTATGTAAAACACAGAGCTAAGAACAGTTGAACACAAGCTGCACCAGATTTGTGTAGGTTTGTGTTATGTGTGTGTTTTATTTAGGGAATGCTTAAACAAATGGTTTGACTTCCAGGAGATTATAGAGGTATGTAACTTCTAAGTGTATAATTGGCTTTCTTCATTGGGATGTACTGGTGAATAGCTTGTTATCCTAATTAGCTAGCCTTACTGATTAACTCACAAGAGCCGCTTACTGGTGGCCTAAGCCACTTAAACACTTCAGGAGATTATTGCAGCTTAACTGTTTTAGGGTCATCTTAAAGTGTTTACTGACACTGCTAAACAGCTCAGAGCTACAGGGCTCACATGCTTGTTACAACTGTAACAGGGGCAATAAATAGTCATCAGTAGATGGAGCAATGTGAGCACATCAGGTAGTGTGCTGTCACCTGTGATAATAGCTGTTTCTTCTCCCTACATACTTTTCTAAGAGCCATCCTGATAGACATTTCTTCAGTTTCTTTGCAGAAGACATAAATATTACTCTGTAACTACATATAGCTGTGGTGGCAAAGTTGTTGGTGTGTTAGATAATGACTGTGATCTGTGCCAAGCTACCCTTCGGATTATTTTCAGCATCTTTGCCTGTGAAAGGTGATAGTAATATAAAATAAATATTCTAGAACATCAAAACTGGAAGGTAAAGCAGTAAGGGGAATCTCAAACTTTTATCTCAGTGAAACTCTAATGCTTATTTATTTTTCAACCTGTTGTATTAAGCTTATATAAAGAACCAGAAGGTAACAGTACATTGGCAGAGTAGTTCTCTGCAATTTACCTAAACTCAGGTATGCAGAGTCTATAAATCCTGTAGCAGTTTTGAAAACAGTAACATTATTTAAAAGTATGTTAGTTTTTCCTGTCAAGATGAAGCAATTCTGTGTTGCAGTTTCTATTTTTACTCCTGTGCTGTGCTGTTTCTTGATTCTGTGCCAACGGGCTTCCAAAAATCTGGAAGTGTTGTAGTGATCTTTATTATTTGGTATTTTCTGCTGCATAAATACACTCACATCTTTCACCCCTATTAAATTAATACAGCTGGAGGACTGAAAAGGCAAATTAGAAAAGAGATTTTCAACAGGATGAATGTCGAGGTGCTGATGGAATTTATAAGCTAATTTCTGTGCATGGGTAAGATGTTGGAAGGATTGGATGGCCACTTTGCTAAGGTATTGGAGTAGCTTAAGGTGCCTGACATCAGCTAGGAGCGGCCACATCAGGCACTAGAGGATTGTGCCCGCACGCTCTTGACTTCTTGGCTCTGAGCATATGATGACCAGCTTCATGCACCCTTCAAGGCAAACGCCACCCCTTGGATTTGATCCTAAAATCAGCCCATTAATGTGAAGGGTTTTATCATAGGTTTGTTCTAGAAACTTGTTTTGCCCATGATTTGAGTCTAGAGTGCAAGCTAAATAGGAAACGTCTCTAAAATAGGCATTCACATGAGAACTGTTATTTGTGGTTTGATCCTGAATTCCTGAAAAAGAGGAAAAGTGTAATCTTTAAGAATCAGTGTTAATTCAAAATTATTAATATGTTCCCCCTTTTAAGATGATTCTTTAATTAAGCATCTCCTTTTCTCCTCATCAGACGTACGAAGACTGTATGAAGTGAGCTATTTTGGGGTTGGCTATGGATTAAAATTCAGAAGGTGGTTATTAGCTTTTGCTGTTTTCTGGGAAGTTGATGCTCTTCTTCCCCATTCCCCTTCCCTGAAGGTTGTACAGAATGCTGTGCTTAGCAGAATAATAAAAATAAAATAAACACCTGCCCTCAATTAGTTCTGTGATAGGTACCACAGAAAAACAGGGAAAAATCCTATCAAATGCTCTTTGTGTCAGATGTGTGTGTTTAAGACAAAAAGCAGAAATGTGTCTGTATGGTCATCTTTGACATGGTTTCTGTTATGAAACTGGAGTTCTTTTTGGGAAGCACTGGAAAACCATGAGTTCTCGAAGGATTTGGCAGCTCTTCACATGGATGCAAACTTGCAAAGGGCGTTCTGTGAAGGTGTCAGACATATGAAAATACAGACCCTCAACCCTGTGGACCTGTGGATATTTTCTTCAATTCTGTGAAGTGGGAACAATGACATATCCCTGTTCCACAGCATGGTAGTTATTTTTGAGACCCTTATAAGTATTTAAGGACACACAAATTCTCACTACATGAAGCAAAACAAAGTCAAAATAATTTCAAACTTTAATGAGACTGAATGTATTACATTTTAAAAGTATTGTCAACTAAGAACGTGCAAATATTTTGCTATGTAGTGGCTGGACCCTGAAATTACTGTATAAAAAAGTATTAGCTATGCCTTTCATTTATGGCTCAAGACCACCCAGTGAGCTATTAAATGGGGAATGAGTTGCAGAAGTTTAATTTCTAAAGGCTGTATTATATCTTGCCTTGTCTCTGTGTGGTCACCTATACTTGTGTAAATAGAGCAATGAACTGCATCCCCTTTGCAGAACAAAAATCGGACAGGATGCACGCAGTAAAGAATTGGTCCCTCTATGTCCTGTTCCAGGAAAACTCCGATGTCTTTCTGGCCATGTTCACTAAACAAGGGCAATGTTTTCCTCCGTTTGCATTTCCGTATGTCGGTCTCTTGTGTTTCTCCCTTTGCACTCAGTAGACCAGTGTGAGCAGCTGTAACCACAGGAAAGTATAAAGCCAGCTCTTACGGGTCAGCTGAAAACTCAGATCTTACCACATCACTTTCCCAGGTATGTGAGGAAATCAAGCTTAAGCTTAAATGGAGATTTAGGGTCAGCATTAGGATGTTGCTCAAGGCATGGCAATTGCATGGGAAGAGCACGTGCTGCATTGAATGCAGTAGACAATGCCAAAAAAAAGGCAATTAGACCACCTTACTGGCACAGAAAGTAATTGCAGTTTGAGTAATGGTTTCTCTTAGTGACTTTGAAAAGACACTATTATGGATGCATCTAATCAGGGATAAAAACAAAGGCAAATTATCTCAAACCCATGTATTTATTTCTTTGGAATCTGTTTCATTTCTGGTTAGATACAAGATTGCTTGAGATTAGCTTAATCCTTTGCTTGTGTATCATGCACCTATCAAGTTATATTGAAAAAAAAGACCCACATTTCCTCCCTTAAGTAAGCTCATATCTCTCCCCGTTTACAGGATTCTGAGCAGTTTTTCTTAATGCAGGCTCCACTCTAACAGTAAATGAGTTTACTGAGTCTGTTCTTTCTTCGTCTAACAACTTAGCATCATAGAATCACAGAATGGTTTGGGTTGGAAAGGACTTTAAGATCATCTAGTTTCAATCCCCCTGCCATGGGCAGGGATGCCTCACACCAGACTGTGTTGCTCAAGCCCCTGTCCAACCTGGCCTTGAACACTGCCAGGGATGGAGCATTTAACTCTTCTTTGGGCAACCTGTTCCAGGTCCTCACCACCCTCACAGTGCTGCTCCCAGTGTTATACCCATCCTCCCTACTGTTCTGCATTTTTACATCCTCCCTAAACTTGACTTCTTATATTTGGCTATGCCAAAGGGTAAGTAAGTTTAATTTGTGCTGTGCTCCTGTGTGTGCCAATTAGTGATCAAGCTCTCGAAGCAGAATTGTGCTAATGGTATGTTTCAACTAAGTGTCCAAATAAAGTCACATGCTCTTGAATCAGCAGAACTGACTCTGCATTACAGCCTTGTTCCTGTTTTCCTCTCTCTTTTTTTTCTTTCTTTTTTTCTATGATGCAGAGTTGTGATGCAGACACACAGAAATAGTTCACTAATCCTCTGATTTGAGGGCTGTTTTCCTGTGGTCCGTTTTGATCCTTTACAGTCTTAGTGCAAGCATGTCAGGTGGAAGAGTCCTTAACACTGAAAAATCACTGTTCTGATTGGACCTGAATCATATAGATCAGCCGTCAGTATTCAATGAGGATGAGGTGTTGCAGTTCAATATGCAATGGAGGTACGAATGACCCTGGTTATGGGATGTCTGTCCATCACAGGCTGATTGATGCTAGACCCAGAGGTGCCTTGCAGAGTAAAAGACCCCCAAGCAAAAAGGTTTGAATTCTTTACTGGATAGCTTGAAATGTAAGAGTTGTCTCTGCTGTCTGCAAACAGTATTTCAAATTATGGTATTGACATAAGATAGAAGAACAGGCCAGGCAGGAGGAATCTCTGTACAAGACTTCTTAGACAGTAGCTTTAAGCCATGTATTTCATGAACTTTATTTTAGAATTGTCTTCGACTAAAGAGAATTTGGTAAAATATGCAAACCATGAAAGTACAAAAGCAGCACAATGTTTTTTTGGTATGAAGAAAGCAGAAACTGATGGGATTGTTTATTGAGAAACTAACCAAAGTCCAGTAAGAACATGAGAGGTGAATCGCCTTGTCAGGAGTGCATGTCTCAGACTATTGTTTCTCCTCTTGGCCAGAGGGACAGGCATTTTCTCTACAAAACACATAAAATAATGCATTTCTTTAGACGTTAGCCCTTCCTGGATTGCAGATTTTAACACAATTTGGGGGGCAAAATTTGAGCAGCTCTGCTATCTTTCCAATGTTATTTGAGTCAAAATGGCATTGTTTTGCTTCACGTTGCATTTATCTCTAGCTACAATTATATATCTAACTATGAAATTCCAAGACCAAGAAGAGGCATATATACATCAGTGGCTCTTGACCATTCCAACACCTCTTCTTGATCTTGGAATCTTGTTCTTGGAATTATTTGGCCAATGTAATGCTTTTGCCAAATATCTCATGTCCTGTATCACCAAAGCTGCGGGCGGCCCAAGTGATTTACTGTGAACCTCAGAGGGGTGCATTGCCAGAAGAGACATCATGGGAGGTTACTATGTGTGGTAGTTAAGGCACATTTCAGCAACTGGGGTAAGAGGCCTGCTTTCAAGGTCTTGTCTTGTTTTGTTGGCCACAATATCATGGCTTTGGGCACTCTCCATGGAGATAATAACTAGCAATTATAAACCTTTAAACATTGTGGGCATGAGACATTTGTCTTCTTTTTCCTTTCCTTTATAATTTACCTACCCAGAAAAGCTTAGCTCAAATCTCACCATCTGGAATCTGTGTGGTCCAGCTCTTCATTGTGTTATTGCATCCCAGAATGCAGATGGTAAAAATATAAGTTCCTTGAAAATGGTATAGGCAACACGCGGGCAGGGTTACAGTCTGCTTGTACCCAGACAAAATGGGTCGCAAAATTTTGTTTGGGTGATGTGGCACCACCTCTGTAGTCCTTCCTCAAGGAAATTGATTTTCTTTCTCTTGCCAGTTCAGAGAACTTCTAAATGATAAAATGATAGAATAATTTTGTAAGAATTTTGATGCTCCAAGGACTGGAGCAGCTCTGCTCTGGAGCCAGGCTGAGAGAGCTGGGCTGGTTCGGCCTGGAGAAGAGACGGCTCCTGAAGGGGTGACCTTAGAGCAGCTCCAGTGCCTAAAGGGGCTCCAGGAAACCTGGAGAGGGGCTTTGGACAAGGGCCTGTAGGGACAGGACAAGGGGAATGGCTTTAACCTGCCAGAGGGGAGATTGAGATGAGCTCTTAAGGCAGAAGCTCTTCCCTGTGAGGGTGCTGAGGCGCTGGCACAGACTTTTCCCAGAGAAGCTGTGGCTGCCCCATCCCTGGCAGTGTTCAAGGCCAGGTTGGACACAGGGGCTTGGAGCAACCTGCTCTAGTGGAAGGTGTCCCTGCCCGTGGCAGGGGGTTGGAACTGGATGAACTTTAAGCTCCCAACCCAAACCAGTCTGGGATTCTATGTTTCTGTGAAGGAGTATGAGCCTCAGAGTTTCTAGGACTCTAGTCCGAACTTCAAGACTTCTCACAACTGTCCTTTTCTGTCCCCTGGGGGCAACAAAACCTGCTGGAAACCATCGCTTTCCTGGGGGAAAACTGGAGTTGAATGTCCTGCTCCTGTTGTGATACTCAACAGGTTGCACAGAGTGAGGGGAGGAAGGGAGTCGCAGTGAAACTGGCTGTATTTCTCTGCACGTGTGCCCATATTGATGAGTGGCCAGGTCGGCCTGGGTGTGAAGTTCATTCCATTACTTTGGAGTCTGTCCAGATTCACCTTCTAGACTCTTCCAGTTTTCTTGGTAAAATCAGGGATAAATTTGGCTTATGTTTTTCCCTCTGTCATCATGGCCTTGCACATCACTGGAAGCTGAAGGAGGTAAAAAGCATAAATTGGTATTTTATTTATTTACTTAATTTTAGAAAGTCAGACCAGGAAAGAGGATGTCCTTCTGCAGTTTTCAAAAACCTTGTGATTAGCAATCTTGACTCGTGTTGACTGTGGATGGGAAATTCACCTGTCAGCCGAGTATGTAGAGTGCTTTAGGAACAAATATGCTTGCAGAATGTAAAGGAAAAACTCAGCTTTTTATCACGCTGCTGGGATGAAGACTGAACTGTAACAGTCCTCCTGCTCCCTCCTCCCCTCAGTTTGTCACCCTTCACAACCACAGTTTATTGCTCAAAAAAACCCCAACACAAACTCTTCCATGTGCTGCATGTGGAGTAATGTTGTGGTGACAGAGAGCTATGGAGCTGCTTCTGCACAGCTACTGGGTAAAGATCCATCACCAGCTGGCTGATATGTGACCCACAGGTACCACATCTGTTACCTAGTGACCAGTCACTTAATTATAGACTAGGTGACATGTTCATAAGGGTGAACTTTAGAATGCTATTAGGAAATGGACAGATGAACTATACCGGTGCCCTCCAGGTAGATTTCACCCAGACTTTTCTGCCTCTGTGGACCCATTAGACAGTAATTAGGGTGATTTTTAAGAAGGATGCAAAGAGTTAAATGACTAACCTTATTACTGCTTCATTTGTCACTGCGGTAAGTGCTGCTTTGGGGGAGGTGGCTTGGAAGAAAGTGAGGGAGAGAAAGAAAGGAGAACATGAGGTGTAGAAGTCTCTTCTTCCCTAAGTCCATATGTGAAGAGTGAGAAGATGAAGAACAGTGAGTGGTGTGGGATCTGGGGGCAGTTGCACCACCTCTGTGCAAAGGGGCTGTTCAGTAGGTTGCCCTGGCATGGGGGGGATCTCACCCACCAGCCCTGTAGTGAGTCCTTGGATGCCTCTGTAGCAATGGAGTAAGATAAATCCAAAACCCAATCCCCAAAGTCATTTGATTTCCCTGAATTCCCGCCCACGGAGGGTTTCCAGGCTCCAGAGGTTCTCTTTAAGTGCTGTATGAGATGGTCTCTTCTCCACTGGCAGGTGGGAATCAGCTCATGTGAGATTTCGGGTAAATATCCTGTCACTTGCCACGATTGATTTCAACTGTCTGTGATCAGATGACTCTTGAGAGACTCTAGACTGAAGAGATGCTTCAGTCTTAGATGTATGACAGCCCCTTGTTTAAGGGCTGTAGTGTAACCATAGTACCAAAGTACTTCAGGAGCAGATCACAGTGATTTACTCACAGAAAATACTGAAATTGCAATAATTGAGAAGTTCATGGGAAATCTTCACTTTCCGGTTACAAATGTAAAACCTGTTTTCAGTCACTGCAAAATACCAGGAAATAAAATTTTAAATATTGGTCTGATCTTGCAAAACCTTTGTATTCCCTCACTTCCAAAATAACACTTTGTTCTCCAACAATTTATAGGTGGAAAATTTTCCAAAGCTCTTACAAGCTTTTGAGGGAGACTGTATCACTGAGCTTTTTTTCCAAAAAGCCAATTATGGCATTTTTGGAAAAGCAGCCATCTGCAAATGAGAAACATGTTCAAGTTAATGTCACAATTGATTTAACGTGAACAAATAATTTTAAGGAAAGATGATTTTGCCTGAAAAAAATTGGACCATTGAAACAAGCTATAACCTCTCTTACAGTTAAAACTTGTTTTGATATACTTAATAAAACAACAAGGGAATTCCAAATTTCTCCCATCAGATTGGACTCTTTACAGACACACAAAATAAAATTCAAGATTTTTTTGTGGCAGAAGGGTTTAGTTTTACATTTGAAATCTTTGAAATAATTTTCATTTTGCTCACAGCACTAATGTTAGAGATGGTGTGGGTGCCCAAAGTCCAGGTGAAGTCATGGAATCCCAGGCTGGTTTGTGTTGGAAGGGACCTTGAAGTTCATCCAGTTCCAACCCCCTGCCACGGGCAGGGACACCTTCCACTAGAGCAGGTTGCTCCAAGCCCCTGTGTCCAACCTGGCCTTGAACACTGCCAGGGATGGGGCAGCCACAGCTTCTCTGGGAAAAGTCTGTGCCAGCGCCTCAGCACCCTCACAGGGAAGAGCTTCTGCCTCAGAGCTCATCTCAATCTCCCCTCTGGCAGGTTAAAGCCATTCCCCTTGTCCTGTCCCTACAGGCCCTTGTCCAAAGCCCCTTTTCAGTCACCAGGGGTAACTCATACTGCTAAAAACTATGTTGCTGTACATAAAGGGCACCTATTGTTTGTTAATATACTTGGCATATTAATTAATAACAAGTTTCCAGGCTGAGTTTTGTGTGAAGTGCTGTGTACCCTCCAGCCGTTGGAAACACTTCCACACCCCAGGATGTGGGTTTGACACTAGGAGTGATATCCTCTGCTTTATTACTAATATGTACAAATCAATTAACATAGGTTTGATTTCGCTGTTGAAAAGGTCAGTCAGAAGTAACAGAGGCAGGAGGGAGTGGTGGGGCGGCCCACTGGAGGTGTGGAGAAACCTGAGCCACGCAGCACCATCAGGAAATTCCACAGCTGAATTGGAAGCTGGTACCCAGGAACTTTGGGGTTGGGAAATTAATTTCAGATGACTGTGAAATTTGCCTCCTAGATAAACAGTCTGCATATTCCAAGCTGAGGATGTAATTTAAAACAGCGTGGGGCATTCAGAGCATCAGAAGCCAAATGAAAAAAAGGGATGGGGGTGGAGAAAAGAAAGTAATTTGAAACTGTGATTTAATTAAGAAAATCAGGAACCAGAGTGTTGACAGGAAAATTCAGGCAGTTATCAAGTCCAAGGGTGTCAATGAAATAATTAAAAGCACACAGTATGAAATGGCTCTGGCTGCTGTGATAGACACAGGGTTGCCCTATATACTCTGTGGTATTTTCATATAATAACATCAACATTAGGGTTTGGGCTGAGCCAGGACTCACAGGAACTCTACACTGGCCCTTGTTTTGTTATTTTAGCTAGAGCACTTCATTTAGTGAGACCTGGGAAGGAAAGCAGTGTTTAACTTGCTGCTGCTGCCACCACCTTCTCATCAAAGGAGAGATGCCTTGGAAAAAGGAGATGAGGGTGGGTGGGAAAGTGGAATGAATTGTAAAGGGACAAGCCCATTGATCGCGGGGAGGTCTGTTACTGTCTTCAGTCTGTGCTACTTCTTTGGAAAAGGTGTCTTTTCCATTCGTTTTCATGAGACCTTCTTTTCCACGGCCGGACAGGCAGTAGTGCACATCCCCAACCCTACGTGAAGTCAATGGCTACTGTTTTCCTTGTTATTTTCGTGTACTTCATGGTTGATGAGATCCCCCCTGCAGTCCTGCGTCCAGCTCTGGAGTCCTCAATACAGGAAAGACATGGACCTGCTGGAGGGGGCCAGAGGAGGGCAACCAAAATGATCGGATGGATGGAGCACCTCTCCTGTGAGGAAAGGCTGAGTCAGTCAGGCTTGTTCAGCCTGGAGAAGAGAAGATTGCAGGGAGACCTTATTGCAACCTTTCAGTTCTTAAAAGGGGCCCATAAGAAAGATGGGGAGAGACTTTTTAGCAGGGCCTGTTGTGACAGGATGAGGAGTGATGGTTTGAAACTAGGAGAGGTTAAGGCTGGATGTGAGGAAGCACTTTTGTACAATGAGGGTGGTAAAATCCTGGCATAGGGTACACAGACAAGCTGCGGCTGCCCCATCCCTGGCAGTGTTCAAGGCCAGGTTGGACACAGGGGCTTGGAGCAACCTGCTCTAGTGGAAGGTGTCCCTGCCCGTGGCAGGGGGTTGGAGCTGGATGAGCTTTAAGGTCCCTTCAACCCAAACCAGTCTGGGATTCTTTGATTCTACTGAACCTATCAAATCTTGTTGTCTTGTCATAAGCTTGTGAAACTCTTGAAAAGGGATCTGAGGCGGGAAGGCTGATGGCCCTCAGTTCCTTCTTGCTACTTACTGATAATATTCTTGTAAGGAGGGAGCCAGGACCAATGTGAGTGCCAGTGCAGGATGGTGCCAGCCAGCAGTGAGTGGAATAGGACAGCTTGGTGCTGATAGATGCTAGCTCTCAGCAAACTTAATTTCTACTATGATTTCTAAGAAAGAAAATTAATTTGTTTTAAAATTTAAAGGCATAAAGAAAAAAGTTTGGAAACATCTGGAAACCTCTTGCTTTTGTGAGAAGCAGAATGCACAGCTTTAACCTCTGCTGTAAATCATCTATCCCCGCTGGGGTTTGAACTTTTATCAATTTCTGAAAATGAGCTTCCAGTCTGTTCTGTATTGATCACCTACCCAGTGTCAATAATAGCTGTTGTGAAGGTGAGCCCTGCTTGAAATTCACGTTAATACTATTCATGGAGGAAGGAGCGGGGGAACGTGTGAAAGTACAGTTAGAGATTTCAAATTCTGCAATTAAAATCTCTAAAGAATAGTAGGATGAACAGTTTGGGCCTGGGGCAAGCGGTCCAGCTCCCTCTCAGCTTCCCTGACATCCTTTAGCCTACTGACAGTCTCCGCAGCTCAGCCCCTGCTGCAGGACCGCCACCAGGGCACGCCGACTGCACTCCTCGCCTCAAGAGACAAGTGGAGGCACCTTCTACATCCCGAGCTCTGCGCCGCAGCCTCCCCTCTCATCGGCTCTACCTGGTGCCGCCGCTGGCACCGCCGGGGCAGCCAGAGCGGGCCCTGGCCCCGGGGCGAGCGCTCCCCATCCCCCTGCCGGCGCCGACTGTCGCGACACGCCCTGGTGGCCGCGATCCTGGTCGCTCGCGCTCCCCGGGCCGTGTCTTACCCGCTCGGGGCTGGTGCCGTCCCTCCTGGCGCCGCCCCCCACAAGCCGGCTGCCGGCTCCAGGGCAAGTCGCGTCGAGGACTCGAGGCTCCCTCGGTGGCTCTGGCAGCGCGGAGCTGAGGCTCATGGGCGCTGCGTTTCTCCTCGCTCCGGCGCTGAAGCGGCCTCACTGGAGCTGTCACGGCAGCAGGTGGCCGTCCTTGCGGTAGGGTTTAATCTCCTTCGATGAGGGGCTGCGATACTGGGTTGAGGCTCTCATGGGCATAGGAAGGATGAGATTAAAACCACGTTATAATGCGAGGTGTGGGGTCCACGTGTCTCTGCCGTAGGGTGCACATGTATAGCGAGACTGTGTGCGCCTGTTGTTCTTTTGAACACTTTTGCAGTTGCTTTTTTGGCCATCTTCTGAAAATCCCTTTTTGTTTCGCGTGTGTTTTAGATCTCCCTTCCCCTTGAAGAGGAGCCCCCTTATTTGTTATTTTAATGGAGAAACAGAAGTGCTGTTCTCCTTTCTGTGCCTGAGAATACCCATTGAAACGGTGGCTGGGGCAGTGGGGAGCAATGCCTATTGACAAGTGCCGGGGTATTGGTTTATATTAACTTCTGGTGAGGAGGAGACGGGTGAGTCTGGGTTTGTGCGCAGGTGTTGGGAATGTGTTGAGTTCTCCTGTGGAAGCAGTGAGCTGATGGCAGAAAACTCTCTGTGTGCTTACAGCAGTGCAATTATATGGCTACGGACACATATGCATTATATATATAGTTTATTTATGTATATTATATATAATGCATTCTATGTTTGCATGTGTATACATGTATATACAAATTTGGAATACATGTTTTTATATATACATGATGTTTGTTTATATATACACATATATATTGATGGATCTGGATATTACTAACAAAACAAACATTATCAGGAAGGGGGATTGAGCCCAAGTTAGATTTCAGATAATCTGTGAAAGGAGTTAATTAATTGTGAATCGTTTCTCCTGGAAGTCCAAGGTGCAGAGCCCTGTGGTAACAGATGTCACCCCAGCAGATCAATGTTTCATTAGCATGTCTATGGGAGATGTCTGTTCTGTTTTGCACATAAAATGAAACAGGAGCTTTCATCTCCCTCTCTACATCACTCTGCCTTTGAGAGGGAATAAGTGTCTTTGTTCGTTAAACTCCAAACTTCCACTGGTGTACATCCCCCTGTGGTTTTTTTTCTTTTACTCTAAAGCTCAGTCAGTTTAAAAGGAGAGAACCTCCATTAAGGACAACTGCCAAGTAAATGTTGATTTTCATAATGCATTTATTAAGGTGTAAAATAAAGGGAAACACTGCTGCAAGGGCTGGAATGTACTTTCCATATCTGTGTCCATGAACTTCTGCATTGAAGTTTTTGCAGAAAAGTCAGATTATTTGCAGTACTGGTTTTCATCATCAAGCAGACTACTGAAGGCACCTTTCAGTCTGAAGCCTGAATTTTGGCAGTGCTATTTCCTACACTTTCCAAGTTTAATCACAGAATCCCAGCCTGGTTTGGGTTCGAAGGGACCTTAAAGCTCATCCAGTTCTAACCCCCTGCCACGGGCAGGGACACCTTCCACTAGAGCAGGTTGCTCCAAGCCCCTGTGTCCAACCTGGCCTTGAACACTGCCAGGGATGGGGCAGCCACAGCTTCTCTGGGAAAAGTCTGTGCCAGCGCCTCAGCACCCTCACAGGGAAGAATTTCTTCATAGAATCAACCAGGTTGGAAAAGACCTTTAAGCTCATCAAGTCCAACCCAACTGTTCCCCAGCACTGCCAAGACCACCACTAACCCATGTCACTGAGGGCCTCGTCTACACGGTGTGTGAGCACTTCAGAGACGGTGACTCCAGCACTGCCCTGGGCAGCCTGTTCCAATGCCTGAGCACCCTTTGGGAAAGGAATTGTTCCTCATCTCCATCTAAACCTCCCCTGGTGCAGCCAGAACTCTGACACCACTAAGATCTTGTATGTGATAAAACCATAATTATCAATAGCATTATTTAGAATTATCCTAATAAACAGTTAAAGGTGTTTAGGTTTACAATCTTAAGGCCAAATCATACTTACCTACAGAACTATTCTGTTTGGGTTCCTTTTTCCTTGGTTATATAGGTGCAAATCAATGTATATCACCAAGCATTTGCCTACTTTAAAACAACTGCTTTTGACATTAGAATTAGGCCCAGTCTACCATCACTTAAGGAAACAGAATGTAATTCTGAGTAACTTGGTATAATTCTTAGCAGCCGTGTTATAAAAGAAACATTTCTTCTGTTCTCTTTTTTCTATTATTATTGTGTGCTTCAGCTCATTAACCAGTAATCATTCTGGGTCCATTAGCTAGATATTGATATTGTATGTGCTGTTGCCAGTTGTCATGACTTTAAATTTAGCATTACCTGTATATTTCCTTTAAAACCCAGTTCCTGGATTCATGTTATTAATGAGATTCTTAGCTGCATCTTAAATAAATTCCTAGCCTGCAGGCTCTCAAATGTAGAAATGTAACTCAAAAGCACCCTGGAAGATTAAAATATAGAAAGCAAAGAGAGGGAGTCCCAAATCTCATGATTTCCAAGGCATAACTCTGTTATTCTTGAATCCATTGGTTTGGCAATATTTTTTTTCTAACTGAACAAACATTAAATACCTGGTTTTGTGTCTTGTATCTGCTGTCTTTGTGGAGCACGTGTTCACTGTGCTGATAAGGAAGATAAGAGTGCCGTGAAAAGCTAAGAAAGCATTTTTTTTGCCTCCCTTTCCTGTGTTTTGTTTTTGGGAAATAACCAAAAATCTCAGCCCCAGCCAGAAATTTGGCCAATACACCAATTTTTTCATAGCTAGTTTTCAGAATCAAATGTTTCCAAGAACAACTGCAAAAGGGCTTTATTATTCCAAGTGCTTGGCTCCTTCAGCCTTTCCATCCAAGTTTTATGTTAGATTCTCTCAGCTGGTCCCAGGTAAGCCTTAGAGGCAGCACGGGAAGGTGATGTACATGGATGCAGAGGCACATTGTTGAAAGCAGCTGGTTGAAATGACCTGGCTTTGTTTCTTCAGAGAGTGAGGAACCTCAGACCCTTTCGTGTTCAGATGTCTCCTTTGGCTTGTAATTTTTGCAGCAACAAACAGGGAAAATACCCTGTTACGATGCTATCTTTGGAAACGCCCTCTTCTTCTCCTCTTAGAGCACGTCCATTAAAAGAATGTGGACCAGATGCTCACTAAATTCGGATATCCACCTAGGTTTAAATTGAGTAATAGGCATCTTGATTCACTTGGTGGTATTTGTCTTCTGTTTACATGTAGGAATTTCATAGACGGGTTTCTTGACTGCCTTTTTTCACTGGTTTTGCATCAGGTAACCATGGTTTTGAGTAGTTGGTCCTGATTTTATGTGTATGAGTTGACTCCAAGGACTTCTTGAACTTGAGCCTGTTTGTGATCCAGGAGCAATTTTTCCAGGGGATTTTCCAGGCTGGGAAATTATAGTAAGTTTCTTCCCATCCCCAACAGGCACTAGAGACCTGATGATGAGTTGGAGAATTGAAGATCTTTGACAAGGCTGCTAATCAAAATCTCAGTGCCAGGTTCTCCTCCGCCAAAAAAAGGGCACTTTCTTATTGACTCAGCTTGATCGTAACCATGTAAGTTTGGAAACAAGTGCTATAATTAACCGTGACTGTATTATTGGACCTGTGCATGTGTAATTAACAAAGCAGGTATTTTTGTGTATGTGGCTCTACTTATTTGTTCAGGAAAACTCCCGCCATTTCCATCAGCATATTAAGGTTAATTAAAATTAATTCTGTTTGTATTGACTGCCTTTTCACGTATGCGAAGTTTGTGCAAATCAAGTGTGTGGCCAGGGCCTTCTTCCCTATAAAATCCATAATGTTTGCTTTCAGAGCTGGGGGAAAGAGGAATCAAAATTGCAGGCTGTTTGAAATTTAAATCAGAGCAATGCTGGTCAATAGTATCAAGGTTACGGTGCCCTGGAAGGTTTTGATTGGGTGCTACCAGGCCCATCCTGGGTGACAATGACATTGAAGGTCAGCTGAATGAAGTTTTAGGATTTCTTTTTTGTTAATGCTGGGATTCCTGGCTGGAAAAATCATGGAAAGCCGTGATCTCTTTTCGTGCAGCAGAACTGTACAGGTTTGGGGATGATGTTCAGCCTGTGCGGAGGGAGAGCACAAGACCAGTGTTTGCATTCTGCTAAGGTAAGGATTCCCCGGCTAAGTGCTTTCTTCTGCTAAGCCCTGAACAAATACATAACGAGACACAAATGTTGTCCTGGAGAGTTTGGAATTGTAATGAATGGGACTGATACATATGTGAGGAGGGAACGTGAGGTGATTTGCTGAGGGTCACGTTGGAGCTATAAACCCCACAGTGGGCTCTCCTGAGGGCTGGGATTGAACCTGGTATTCCTAACACATCACCACAACTTGCTGCCTGCACTCCTTCCAGTGTCTGCCTAGCTCCTGTGGTTCTACCTGATGCTTAAATGGGTTACAGACTAAATAAACTGTTCCTAGATCAAACAGTGAGAGTTTTCATGAAACTTAATCTGAAGTAAATAGCAATACAGCAGTTATTGCTAGTATATATTACTTGAACAGGACCTGGAGCTTGACAGAGCTTTTCAGACTGGACCTCTTGCTTGAAGTGAGCTCTTCAGAAAAAGATTTTAAATTGCAAAAGCTGTGATTTATTAGACTGCAAACTAAGAGAATAGAGAGATGCTTTAAAATGGCAAAAATTCAGATCAGCAAAACTGAATAGGGTTAAGGCAGAATAAAACAAGTACAATTTAAACACCCCCCCCTCTCTTTTCCCTCTCAGGTGGATAGATCGTATCTTTCAGATTTGCTCCGATTTCATCAATTCATTGGCTTTCTGTGTGACAAGCTCAGCACAGTGCTTTTTAAAGGACCTAGGAAAAGGAATTCTATTCACCCCTCTTTGAGGACCCCATTATGCATCTCTCCCTGCTCTGCTCAGCTTTGTCACTGTCTTTGCTTGCTGCAGCCTCCTCCTTACTGGTGGGTCTCATTGTTTCCATTCATCCCTCTCTGCACTGCAGGTTCTGGGCACACTGGTGGGGCTGGAGTAACCTCCTGTGGTGGTGAGAGGGCTTTCCTGGCCTGCATGGGGCAAGTGCCGACCCCCTTGCTGGCTGCCCAGCCCCAGCCATGTCAGAGGAACACCAGGTAGAGCCAGCTGTATACAAACAGCACTAACTCTGTCCCTCACATTGGCATTTAACTTGTCAGGTGTTGAGCCTCATGATTAGCCCATGGAGAGGCTGTGGCTGATCACAGTTCTTGCAGCTATTGTTACAGACTAACTGCAGGCTCAGGAATATACTTCTACATGGCCTTACTCTTGATTTATGTTCCTTTGGTTTATTCCCCGGGGAGGGAAATCTCTACAGGGTGTAAATCCATTTTTTTTTTTCCCCTTCCTTTTTTTTTTTTTTTTCTCAGAGACTGGCTCATGATTCTTTCAAATGTAAATCTGAACATAATTCTGCAATGACAATGGATTCTATGGCTAATCATGTGGCTTCAGGCTCAGGCTTTATATCTCTGTAAAGCTTCAGGCTATTTCTGTTGAAATACACAGAACATATTCCAAAGAATAAAACAGTGATGTCCTATACCATCCAATTGCTTTTTCATAAGCCCTTGTAAAGGTGAATGTGTTCTGGTTTGTTTATATAACAGTTCTATCATCTAAAAAGTAGCAAAGCAAAATGTGGGGAGAATTTTTTCCCATTAAAGCTGCCTTTTAATCTGCTTCCTTGACAAATGTACTTGATGCCGATGGTATTTTTCCATTCCTGTCTACTCCCAGTAAGACTGACGATATGCTGCTGTCTCTCTCTTGGCTCTGATAATGTTTTTGTACTAACATAACATAATGCCATACAATTAGAAATTATATGTTAGCTGTTAGTCATAGCCCAGTGAGTTTATATTAGACAAAAGAAATTAAATGGGAACCAGAGGAGACCTAGTAAGCAGAGTTTATGGTTTTTTTATATTCAGAAATATCACATTTCTATTGATGAGCATCATTTATGCCTGTATGGGGGAAACTAACTGTGCTACAGGCAAAAGAATTCCTGGTCATTTCTTCACATTCAGATCATGTGTAGTTTGTAAATGCAAAGTTAAGAGAGTTTTTCCTCTGTCTTGGAATTGATGGGTTGCTTTGAGATTTTTATCCACTCCCTGAAAGGCAATAGAATTATTTTTAGTCTTGATTCTCTGTAACACTAAATGATGCCTCGTAAATGGTTTTCGTCAGGGAGTGAGAATTCAGACTCTACTGAGGCACTCGAGTTCCTGCGTGGTTGTCCTGGTAGGAGCCTCTCTTTAACAGGCTTTGCTCAGCCGGACCATTGCTTCTCTGCGCTGTGTGTAGACGTTGCCCGTCTGGTGGTGATGGTATCTTGTACTTCACAGGAGCTTGAGGGAACCTGTCTTTTGGGAAGTTTCCCTCTATCTCATCACAGACTGTCTTAGGCCCTCAGAATCCCAGCTGGGGATGTTTGCAGTTCTTCTGGTACCTTTCTTGATCCTGCCTTTAATATTTGCTTCTAAATTCTTGCTTCATCCATTTGATGCTCTGAAGTGAAAATACTTGTAATCTGCAGAGCTGCTTGTGCTACCATTTTGCTTCATGTCTCAATAACAGTTCCAGGTTACACTTCTTGATGCTTTCTTTGCAGCATCCCTGCTATTCCAGGCTTGGCCTGTCCTATGGCTCATTTACTGCAGCCTCTTTGAAACAGGAAGCACCGACTCAAGTATTTCAAACAAAGGCAATCTTACAGCTCTGGTAGTCGTCTCAGCCACAGCACCTGGCAGGAGCAGTGCTACTATTCCACTGCTGAGATGAAGGAGACAAACTGGGCTGGTTCTGATGAGGTGGGTAAATCCCTGCGGGGATGAAACTGAAGCCACTGAACTCACTTCAAATCCGTGTCCCCCAGGTACAAGGGTGAGCACTAACACTTCAGCTAGCCTCTCTCTTTTGCTGCTTCATTCTGCAGGTTAGTACAAACCAGTCCTATTGTGATATGCTTTTCCTTCTGTACTTCTGTGCAGAACAGAGAAATGAGATATTTTAGTTAAAAAGGGAGTGCTGCAGCTTGTTGTAGGATATTCTACTAATTCTTGCGGCATTAGACCAGGTATCAGTTTCCCACAAGTCATATTTACTAACATGTTTATTGTGTTAAGTCAGGCCTCCTGTTCTATTTTTTATGTAATTTTCAAGCCAGTTTCTCCAAATAAATAAACAAGACTGCAGAACCTCTCTGTTATGCCTGGTGCTCAGTCCTCATCATGATCTGGAGGGTATTCTCACTCTCAGAGGTGGCACGAGGATCTGTCTCACTGCTATGAGAATTTTATGGCTCAGCCCCTTCATGGTATGACTCTTTGGCCTACAGTTAGTTGAATTACTCTGTTTTATAAATGTATAAATTTCTGCCTCCCTTATACCTGGATGTCTTCGTAATATACTTGTCTCTATAAGGCTTGGAAGATTAGATTTCATTGATCATTAAATGTATTCATGATGGCTTAAAGTGAAATAAATTGTGCTACCTTTCTGGCTGAGGTTTGCAAAGTTACCATGAAGCTTTAGATTAGATTCACCTGTTACAACAGGGCACCAAAACTAACTGAGTGGTTTGGAGAACCTTTGCCGTGGTGTTTATCTTGTGTTTCATCCTTCAGTGATATTTGTGTAATACTAATTTGGATTCCTAATAATTGCTGACAGAGCTTTCTTAGATTGAGATTGCAAAAGTAAGTGAGAAGTATGCCTTTTTCATTCTCTTGACTTATTCCTGTCTTTATTTTTTTCTGGTGTGCTTGCAATTTGGATTGACCTGATTTCTGAGTGGGTTTTCTGCAGGTGAACGTGGTCATTTACATCCATGATTGTCTAAGTGCATATATGGGATTTTGTGCAGGAATCATTTTCTTTAAAGAAACAGAGCAAGGAAGATGTTCTGTTATTGATTGGTACTTGCCTACTTCTGTCTCTCATTCTTGTATATGTGCAGCAGTGTGTGCCTAAAATGCAGAAAATCCTCTCCAGAATAAGCAGCTGATCTTGGAAAGAAGGGATGGAGGGAACTGGGAATAAAGTAAACAGTTTTAGGGGAAAGACTGAACTTTTTCCAGGTCCTTTGGAGGACTCCAGAGATGGGGTTAGCTACAGAAACTGATGGGTTTCTCCTAGAAAAGGTTCACCTTGAGGAAGAAAGCCTGAGAAAGAGAAAGCAGGAGAACCTCCACACCTGGGTGTAAGGGGAAGAAATGTTTCACATTTAGACCTCACATACAGGAATGTATTAGTTATTAATTAGTTATTTCTATTTTCTTTCCTCATAGGATCTTGCGAAGATAAACATTTTTGGGTGTTGTAAATAAATATTCATAAACAGTACATATATTTATGTGACTTTACTTCAGGATGGTTTTGAGATGGAGTAAACAACAAATCATTTCTCAGTCAACAGAACGGCACATCTATAAAATGTGACATTGGGACCCTTTAACAATGCTCCAGCTGACTGGATATACTTTAAAAATCTCCCAAGAGGATGAGGATGTGCCTCTATAGCAGTAACTACAGGGATGAGTGCTCATCTTTCAGGAGTCAGAAAAAGAATCATCTGGGGCAGGTGATAACTGAGTCTTCTCCGTATGGAGCACACCAGGATCTATAGGTCTCAGGAGAGTTGTCACACACTGCCAGAAACCTGGGCTGAAATCCTGAAAAGGATTTTCAACCTGTCTTATAGTGAGATTCTTTCCAATAAATGGAGAGTGCAGTAAATAGATGGACTAAATGACTTGGACATTTTCCTTAAGAGATGCCCTGAGAACTTATCATGAAGAGAAAATCAGGACTTCAGAGCTAATGAATGGCAGCTCTGCTGCATGGGCTTCAGGTGGCTGATACTAATGAATTAACAGGTCATCCCTATGACATCCAGGTTTGAGCCAGGGGAAGGCTTCAGAAGTTACTATTTGAATCCAGCAAAGAATATGGACCAAAGAGAAGGGATCCTCTTGACCATAATTGTTCTTGTTAGGCTCTGAAGTTTATAGTCTGACATTTATAAACACTTGCTCTCTGTGTCTCAGTCCTCTGAGCTTATGACCACAAGTCAGCAAACAGCACCAGTTGGACAGTGAAGACCAATTAGCCCCAAAGCAAAATCACAGAGCAGCCATTCAGAAACATCAGGAGCATTACAGAGATGTAGTTTGAAAACCGCTGTCAGAGTATCAAATGTTACTTGTTCTTGTAATAATTTAAGGGGTGTTAGGTTGTTATTTTTAGGTATATAAAACTCCTCCATTTCAATGCTGGCTTAGTTTTCTCATAATCTGAAAAAAGAATGATCAGATGACAGAGAAAATGGGGATTAAGTGTGAACTTAAGGTCATTAATAACATTAATTTACTAATTGTAAACTACTTTTGGAAACCCTTCTAAAGGTTGCCTTGAAAACTTCAATTTTTTTTTTTCCCTAAGAATTTGATTAAGATGGTTTTAATTTTGCTCTGTAATGAAGTTTGTTCACAAAATAGGCTTCCCCAGATCTACGTGTGCATGTTTATCACCCATCTCTGATGTATTACAAGATATCTTGCAACTGAGTTGTTGAAAAATGTATACTTTGATCTTGCCTTGCAGTGTGCTCTGAGGAGCCTCACTCTTTTTGTGCCATCCTTATTGAAGGCAGGAATCGCTGCTGGGTGTTGGGTTGCTGCTTCCTAACTTTCTGTAGTCACTTTGGTTCTCATGTTCCATGCAGGCAGTGGGGAAACTTGGAATACCTTCATCAGAGCGTGGGGGTTTGTGGTAGGTGAATTTTGAACTGCTCACAAATATTCTTATCTTGTGCTTCTCTGATGTTTAGCCACTGGCCTGTTGCAAAACTCCTCTCTATTCCCAAGCAGGTGTGAAAGATCAGCACTTAAGTTTGTATTGTCAGTGCATAAGTGGAGGTTTAAAAAACAAAGCCGGGGGTGACCCTACACTTGCTGCTTTAGATTTTGGAGCATGTGTCAGTGCTGTAAACACTGAAGTCATTCCACGGTGGCAGTGCAGACTCCACTGAGCTCCACAGGATACAAAACAGTTTCATCTTAGAAAACAGTTTTAGCTCAGGAAAAAAGCCGACACAACAAGCTTTTGCTTCTTAGCGGTTAATGGTGTTACTTGCACAGCCTTTGCCCACTACTCATTAAGGCTGCCACCTGTAGCCACTGATTGCAAGATAAAGAGGCTTTGTCTGCTCTGATTTCCCTAAGTTGTTTTCTGTTTGCAGCTTCTAGGTTGGTAGCTGAGGAAGAGACTGTATTTGTGGTGGTCTCATTTAAAATTGATTTTTAGATGGCTCTTTTATCAAAAGAGATGGATTTTTCTTAGCTATAATAATTATATTTGAGAGGTAAGATTCCTGTAGAGATGCTGCTGCTTCCTTGTTTCAGTGGCCATGTAAATGGAGGTGGCAGCTGTAGCCAGGGGTACAGAAGAGCATAGGTGCTACCTGGAGCTGCAAGAGGATAGGCAGACAATAACCGAATCTCTCTTCCTAACGGTAAGTTCACTGGTGCTCACTGTGGCTTCTTGCTTCTCATATTCTGTGGTGCATGGATCGAGTGCCTTAATTTCTAAGCTTCATCAAAAATTGATTCCAGATTTGATTTCAGCTGTGGGTGAAGGTTCAGGTTTGTTGTTTTCATCCAAAAATACATTGTGGTCCATGTTTTGGAGTAAAATTTTCCTGTTAAATCTGAACTCCAGTTTGACTCCTGACCTGGAGGAAATCCTTTGGGATCCACCACATCTTCCTTGCATTTGTTTTCCACTTGTAAAACTCTTCCTCACTTTTCGCATAGATTTCAGCTTGGTGGGGTAGGAACAGACTGTTCTTAGCATGCACTTAGAATGCCAAAAAGGTGTGTGAAATCCTCTCTTGCAGAGGAATATTTAACTGAGACGTTTCTCCTGTATTTGATCCAGAATCTTGCCATGCCCAATGTCTCTTACAGTTTGCATCTGTGAATTTTATAAACTTACAGGCATAACGGTACAAGTTTGTTCTTTCAGATAAGGAATTATTCATATTTGATTTGGTATTGCAGCAAGTATTGTTTTCTAGATATCTAAGTATTTTATAGATATCTAAGAGGGAATCTAAGCCCTGAAACTTTCCTTGTCCCTGCATCCTAATCCCGTCAGTGTTCAGTGTATTCTGGGGTAGCTGTTGAACTGAACTGGGGGTCCTTGCAGCATTTAAAATTGCATTGCTGCACTGCTGTTTGGACACAGCTTCCATGTGGTGCTAGATGCAGACCTTGTGGCAAGGTGGTTAAGACACATCTTTATTGATCTGTTTTTTGCAAGTTTAAATCTTGGTCTGGACTTCAGTTAAAGGCTGTGTTCACTTGACTGCAGTTATGGTGGCTTAGAAGTGCCATTTGTACCATGCTTTTTAGGCTACAGAAGCTGTTGTTGCAGGCAAGGCTGATGTCCTCTTGGTGTTCCTTGCTAATATGCCGCTCATGGCAGCCTTGGAAGAAAAGATCTCGCATCAATTTGTGCAACATTAGTAGGATGAAATCCAGTGATTGGCAAGTTCTGACTGGGGTGAGTGTTCCGGTGTTGTGTCTGTCTGAGGTCTCTAGGAAATTGTATTTTCTTTTAAATATCCCTGAGTGTTTGTGCTTTCCAAATGGCTCCCTTGTGATTCCCTGTGTGGTTCCCAATAATCAGAATGTTTTGCTGTTTTTTGAAGTTTTGTTTTTGTAATATTATCACTTTTTCAAGTACCTCCAGGATCAGGAACCTTATGAATAAGATCATTTGCATTCTTATTTCTATCGTGTAAATATGTGTCCTTATTTTGATGTGTTGATGAGATACTGGAATGTCAAGGTTGTAAATTTGGCACCAGTGTTCTGCTCATGTACTAACCACAGTTTTAGCATCCAGATTGCCTAATGACAAGCCTTTAGTGGGTGATGACTGCAGACTCACTTGCCTTCACACCAATGCATGTATTCTTTGACCCCAAATGCTCTCTAGATCTTGGGGAAGCACTGGGGCATTAGATATTGCTTTACAAGTTTTGTGTCTTTGCTAGAACACCAGGCTGAATTCCAAGCCTCCTAGGTGGCAAATCAAAGCACAAACAAAACAACCCCTTCCCACACTTTCATGATGAATGGAAGGCTACTGTGGATGTGCTTTTAAGAGGACTTATGAAAACAGGCTCCTGATCTGAGCCTTTAAAAAGGATTTTATGCTTCAAGTGGCAAATAACACTTAGACAAAGCATTAGTCAAACTTTGAAGGTCGAAGTGCTGTCTGAAGCTCCTTTTTCAATCTTGAGAAAGGGGCTTTCAAAGGCAAATTTCAATACTTGACATGCAGCTTTCCCCCCTCTGTTCTGGCCTTGCAAAAACGAAACAGCCAATGACAACAGAGTGAAGGAAGGAAAGAAAGAAAAAGCATGTAAACTAGCTTGCAATCCTTCCATCCAGTGCTGAGCTGCTCCTCAGGGGTGGGGCTTTCTTCTATTTATTGTTATTTTATTTCTTTTGCGTAGTTTTTGTTTTCTGCTAGTTAAATACTCGTGTTTTCTACAGAGAGAAGCTTCAAAGTGGGAAATCCGATACAGGAGCCTCACAAACCTTTGTATGTTAACAACTGAGAGCCAGGTTTTAGAAATGCTCTGAACTGAGCAGGCTGGATTCTCTCCCTACCCGCCCAGCTGCCACACAGAAATAGCTGACCCAGGCTGGTGTAGTTTCTCTTTGCGTAAGAGCAACATGAGAAGGAACCAGTAACGGGCAGAGTGAAATTGCCACATTATTTAGAAATCTTTTCTGGCTCTGATCTCTTTGCAGGTTGAGTATTTCTAGATGCACGGCCAACACTGCTCTGCTGCTGGCCAAGAGCATGTCAGATTTCACTAGCTAAGCAATGTGGGGTATGGTCAGGGCTGGGCTGGGAGACTTCCAAGGAAAACTCAGGTGCTGTAGGATGTGGTAATTACTAATTCAGTAAATAGACTTCTCAGAGTCAGTGCAGCATCTGTGTCCGATCTAGAAGGATGTCGGAGCACTGCTAGCAAAAAGCACTGGGTAAAAGTTGGCAGGACATGTTATGACCCCATAAAATATTATGGAATTATAAAGAAATATATATTTGTAGAATCCTAGAACTGTTTGTGTTGGAAGGGACCTTAAAGCTCACCCAGCCCCAACCCCCTGCCACGGGCAGGGACACCTTCTGTCTCGGAGCTCATCTCAATCTCCCCTCTGGCAGGTTAAAGCCATTCCCCTTGGCCTGTCCCTACAGGCCCTTGTCCAAAGCCCCTCTCCAGGTTTCCTGGAGCCGCTTTAGGCCCTGGAGCTGCTCTAAGGTCTCCCCTTCAGGAGTCTTCTCTTCTCCAGGCTGAACAAGCGTATCATACGTGTATTATAGTGGCATCAAGACCTTGTAGTAATGAGGTACTTGTTAGTTGAGGTACGCTTCTTGTCTTTGAGAGATCCAAGTTCAAATCGCTCCCCTGGCATTCCTTATCCAAAATGTGCATGCCACTGTGGCACAGGGCTGTTTCTTTCTCACTTTGACCAGTGATTTTTATCTTGAGACAAGAGTTAGCACGCAGGAATGGCAAAACCATTTTATCAGCATTGTCAGTTATAGCTGAGCCCTGCATGACCTGGGCCTTCAGGGACCTTGATTCAGGGACCTTGATTCAGGGCATGATTCAGGGACCTTGTCTGGGTTTCAATTTTTAGATTTCCTTGGCTTTCAGTATGCAAAACCTGAACTAATACTGGAAGTATTACCAGACAAGGTAATACTTCCTGTCCTGCCTTAACCATGCAGGGTTTTTCTGTAAAATATGTGAGTTTTGTCTGGCTCAGGCCTCCCCAGCTCCTGTGGATAGCTGCTGAAGTAGATCAGACTTCTTGAGGATGAAAGTTCTGTCTGGTGAATAGTAAATGGTATTTTTCTGTGCAGTGGTAAAAATTATTTGTCTCCTTTTCTGGTGGAAATTGTTATTGATGTGCCTGAATACCTGCTTAAACAGCTCTGTAATGGAGAAGACCTTAATAAGAGATATGGCATCTTTTAAACTTTGGAATAATTAACTTTGCACAGGTACTGTGATGTAAAATCTAATGGTTTCAACATGAGAGGGTTTTACTTGAATTAAACAGTGGGAAGGTCAAGACTTAATGCTCACCTTGTTTAGCTAAATCAGGATAAACTTAGTCTCCAGATAGACTTCCTCCCCCCCCCTCATCCCCCCCCAAACAGCTTATACATTTGAAAAGTGTATCTTTTCTTGCAGTAAAGATACAAAGTGATGATGCAGACAGCTAACAGAAGTTAACTGTCTGCATTAACTTAATCTGTTTTTGTCACTTTCTTACACTATTAGTACTGCAGCTAGACCTAAAAACCAAACCCAAACCCAGCAAAACAGAGTTTTGTAACAGGTAATCTTTGCTGGATGTAGTCTTCGAAATCACTCCTGAATCAAAGCGATAGGCTGAAGTAGCCCCCTATTCTGACCAGCTTTTAACAGGTTTTCAGCTGCTTTGTGTCTGAAGACAAAGCAGAGCTTTCCTCATCATGAATGGGAAAAAATAGTTGCTTATAGATGTTTAAGTCCTGACTTAACACTGGTCTGTACAGGCAGAAGGAGAAATAGTTGAGGAAAAGGTAAATTTGCCTGCTGATTTCCAAAATCATACAGTATCTCAAAAACCTGTTGAGTCCAAGGAGGTGGGAATTACCTTTCTTGTGGTGATAGTTTTCTTTTTTTTCATTGAAGATGCTCAGGAAGTCATGCAAATTGGAAATGGGCTGCCAGGATATGCTGAGATGAATTTCTGGCCATGACCATTTACGTGTTTCATCCTTGAACTATGTGCATCCAAGACTGTTTTTATGTTAAACTAAAAGCATGTAAGAATACAATTTCTGTGGGTACAAAAGTTCATATTCAGAGTAAAGTAAAGCAAACTCTTCCTTTTTGGAATGTATTTATTGCCAAGTAGGCTGAGAGAACATCCAGGTTTCTGCTGTATAAGATGGTCTTCAGTAGATTCCTGTTCTTTCCACAATGGTAGTTGCCTCTTACAGCTGCATCAGAAGCATTTATCTAGAAACTCTATCTATACAGCTCTTAAATCATGGAATTTCTTCAATGCTCCTCTAGATAGTTACCTTCTGGAGTTGCCTGACATTTGGCTTCCTTAACTTCTTGGCTTCTGATTTTATTTTCCCCTCTTCTGGGAACCATATTTTACTCTTCTTGAGTAACAAGCCCTCCCATGCACACCTACGTGTACAGGCTTTGCACTGGTTCTGAGGTGTCCATCATGGTGCTTTCTCTGTGCTGTCTTGTTCTCTTGCACTTAGGTTCTTACCACAGTGCTAGCTCTTAGAAAAGAAAAAGTGGTGATTGTGCAGTTGAAAATCCGTATTTATGATTTCAGAGTTCCCTCTGCAAAACTTCTGGCTTGCCCTGAGAGAATAGCAGAATGCTTCATGTCTGATTTCTAAAACTGGCCTTTCTGAAGAGCTTTCATTGATACAAAATGCATAAACAGAAGATGGAAGAAGGCTTGAGCATTTGGGAAGAAACCTTTCAGGCTGGCATGGCATGTTCTATCTAAAGTATGTGAAAGAGCATGAAAAAGCTTGATCTATGTTCCTTTTGCAATCCAGAACTTCACTTTCAGATAGGTTTGGGGAGGGAGTCACAATCAAATCTTTGCTAATTGCTTCCTCATCTGTGTATTTAGGCAAAGTGCCCATCCCCTCCCTTTGGGCAGTATCTAGTGGAGGGAGACACAGGGAGTTGGGTGGGAGTAGGATGAGGAAAAGAGATGAGGCTCAAGAAGGAAGGGGGATTAAAAGTGTCGGAGGCTTTTTGGGAATCTCATTCATTTGGGAGGACTCTATAGTGGCATTAATTTATTGATGGGGGATGAGTGAGTGAGAAGATGGGGTTTTATTCAGGCTCCTTAAAGCAATGCCTGTGTCGAACTCAAAGATGGAGTGAGCAGCTACATATGAGTGACTGATCTAATGCCACTCGTGTCCATTTGCATGTCCGTGAACCACTACTGATTCTAATAAAAAATCTTTGTTCAGGATTTTCAGACTTTTGGCTTTTCCACCCAATGTCTCTTAATATATATTCTATTCTGGTGTTTGGCTTTTCTTTCTATGTGGTATAGCAATGGCTGCATAAGTTGCATGTTATTGTTTCTGCTCTCCAGTAAGATGTTTGACACGTATATTTTCCTTCCTGTCTTGAACTTCCTCTTCTCTTTTCCATAAATATGTGTTAGTCTGGCTTCTGGGGACATTGTGTTGGAGGCTTTGTGCTTTGCATGGCTGACACAAAGAAGAAGTAGTATTCCGAATGCTAGCAGAATATTTTTGAGAAGTAGTTGAAGTGAAGTTATGTTTGTAGATAAAAGCCACTTTTGTTTCTTCCAAGGCCTGTTCTTGGAGATTCCTAGCACTAAGATTTAAGGATTTTAGTAGTGGAACTGGTTTGCATGAGAAAGTTTAGAACTCATTTATATATTTTATATCTTCTACTAGTGAAATGGGCAAAAAGCCTCAGTTTCTAAAGCCTTCTGTGGTATTCCAGCATGTTGTGCCTCCAAGACGTGTTTCTGCAGTTTTCCCCTAGTCCCTTATCTTCTGTGCATGAATAAAATCCTAATGGTACAGGTTGCCTTCTTGGCTCAGTTCTTTAGGTGCTTTGACTGGGCTTTCAATCCCTGTAGTCACTTCATAGAAACACAGCAGGATCTTTCTGGGATGGCCTCCAAGATGTTCCTTTGAAAGATGAAATGTAGCCACTAATAAGCCATTCCATTCTTTCTGCCCTTCTCTGCCTCCTGCCTTGGGCAGGATGCTCTTTGCTGTCATATTTGCACTCCTTTAAAACAGAGATGTACTGTCTTTTTTATTAGGAATTAATAAATCCATGTAATGGAAGGGACTTGGCCTGTGAAGATCTTTCCTTCCTTCCTTCCCTTTTCCTTGTCTCTGTTGGGCATGCTCATGTAACTTCAGGCTCTAAAAATGGTGACCAGAAAAGAGGAAGAACATGGGTGGGGGATGTTTTTGGTGGGTTTTTTTTCCTTGCCTAACACCTGGACCTCCCCAGGGGGATTTCCCGTCAGCTGCAGCCTTTGAGGTTGACCCTGGTGGTTGGCTGGGTTTGCTTTGCCTTGGATCAGAGCCGCACCATTTGGGCATGTAGTTCACGTGTCACAGGAGCTCTTCACCTCCCTCCTCCCAATGTCTTGATGTCTGTTGAAACAAATCTCTCCAGCCCAGTTGGGGAGACATTTGAGGTGGGGAGCCATAAGTCTTCCTGTGTGAAGGGGTGGGAATGCCAGGCATTCCTCTCTGGGCTTCTGAGCTCTGAGCTGGCCCTAAGCGGAGCACGGAGAGACTCCATCTCTAGCTCAGTCCTGTCCCTGCATCGCTCCCATCACTGAGCCCCTGCTGCTGCCTCTGCTGGGAGTGCAACAACAAAGCTCGTAAGAATACCCGGGCAGCCAAAAATAACAGCAATAAAAATAAAGACATTATTAAAGCCAGATATGACTGATCTGAAGTCACAGCGAGTGTAACATGACTCAGTCAAATCCCCAGGACAGTTGGAGACAGAAAGGGAAGGAGAGAGGAAAATCTCTATCTGCTTAAAGTTCTGGGCCCCAAACTCCTTACAAGTCGGCTTTGATAATTCATCAGACAACCACAAAAAAGAATGCCTCCCCCGCTCCAGATGCACCCGTGTCTTCTCCCAGCCTCTTTTTCCACAGCCTGTGAATCTCACCACATCAAGGGGGAGAGAAAAAACAGTTAAAAGTTCTCCTTACTTAGGTTGGGTAGGTTTGAAATATTCTCTGAAAGCAAACGTGTGTGTGTGACTGGAGGCATACGTGCGTGAGTGTATACACATGGAGAGTTGTACTTGGGAAAAGGGGAAAATTACTGGAAAAGCAGCATTTGCTGTTCATGCCCAATGCAATTAGAGAAAGAGGCAGCTGTAAGGCTCTTTATTGTGGCATGGTTAAGCTAAATAGGGGGAAAAAAAAAAAATCCCTAAAAGCCTACATGAAAGAATAGAGAGTGTCCCAATGCCTGACTCCAGCCTGGGATGGGTAACTGCAGCCTCACCCCATCAGCTCCAAGAGGGGAATAACTCGGAGCACAGGCAGTGCTGGACAGAACAGTCAGCTCTCACAGATGCATTCATTTGGCTGCTGGTGGGACTCTTGCTACAAAAGCAGATTGATATACCAGGCTGCAGTAGGAATGGAGGAGAAGCGTAGGCACAAGCACTGCTTGCTGTGCTTCTCTGCTGTCAAGATGAGAGATGAATTTTAAAGGCCTGTTGTCGTTTTAGAGGTCTGAAGGGGGTGCCCTGGAAGAGAATCTCCCCCCATCACCCAGGGAGAGGGGCTTTGACTAATGGACTCAAAGCAAATGGCAGAGAAGGGGCCAACCAGGAAGACTTGGATCTGTTTTCAGTATCACACAGTGTGTGTGTTTTGTTCTCAGGTTTTAGCTGAGGCCAACTCTGGTATAAACAGATGGACTTCAAAGTAGTTGGTCTGAATAAAAGCTTACATGATATTTTAATGATTCAAGTCTTTTGGGACTGTAAAACTAGATTGGAAATCTCAGAGGGTATTTATTTTTGCTTTTTGGGCCAGGCTGAAATACAAGAAATAGATTTGATTCCATTTTTTTGTTGATGTTTTGTTTGTTTTTCATCACTCTGTGACTCTGAGATGCTTTTGCACATCTTATAAGGGAAAATAACGTGCTTTTGACTGCAGTTGTTAGCTAATGTTTCTTCAATTTTTGATAGTTTTCTTCAAAATGTGAAACTTTTCAGTCTTTCAGGGCTTGAGCTTTAATGGCTCAATGTCCAACTGGAGATGGGTAACGAGTGGTGTCCCCCAGGGGTCAGTGTTGGGACTGATCCTGTTCAACGTCTTTGTTGGCGACATGGACAGTGGGATCGAGCACCCTCAGCAGGTTTGCCGATGACACCAAGCTGTGTGGTTCGGTTGATACGCTGGAGGGAAGGGATGGGATCCAGAGGGACCTGGACATGCTTGAGAGGTGGCCAATGCCAACCTCATGAAGTTTAACCAAGCCAAGTGTAAGGTCCTACACCTGGGTAGGGGCAATCCCAGGCACTGCTACAGGCTGGGCAGAGAAGAGATTCAGAGCAGCCCTGCAGAGAAGGACTTGGGGGTGTTGGTTGATGAGACACTGAACATGAACCACTTCAGTGTGTGCTTGAGCCCAGAACCCCCCCCCCCGTGTGCTTTTTAGGAAAAGTTAATGAGACTTTCCCTTGGCCACTTCTGAGTCCAAGACATTAACTTGTGGTAACCCTGTAGCTCTGCTCCTAGCTGGAAGCAGGCAGTGTCAAATGTGAATGGGACATGGAGATTTCATTGCTCTTCTCCAAGCCTGAAAAGCCTTCGTTAATCTTGTGAGGGATGAGTGGATCTGCTGCTGAATATTTAGACCTCAATTTTGGGTCTCTCATGTCATCTTAGTCCTCTGGCTCTGCAGAAAAACCTGTTCCTTGTGCAAATCCCAAGGGATTTCAGTGCCAGCCAGATGGAGCGGTTCAACATTGTCCTGGGTTTTCGAGAGTGAACTGCAAAGCCAGAGTTTGCAATCCTTGCTCTGATAAACCGCAAACTCTGTGATTTGCCCAGGCTCTGCCCTCAAGACAGAAGTCAGGGCCTAGTCTGAAGGATTTCCTCTGTTTGGGAATCTAACCCAGGAAGACTTGACTGCAAGATGTGACACAACTGGAGCACTTTATTTCCTAGTGCTTGTTACACAAGTTCCAGACAGGCAATATGTTACTTGACTAATAACCACAGTCTTTCAAAATGTGTTTGATGTCCCTAACAGAGCCTTGTAAGCTCTGCACTGTATGCCCAGGCTATATACAGGAGTTTTAATTTAGAAATGCCACTACTTGCAGTTGTGTCAATATTACTTTAAAGTGTTTGGGTGGAGGTGGTTGGGAGATGAGAGAGCAGTTTTGGACCAGATTCCTGGGAGCCAGTATGTCAATATATAAAGTCAAATCTTATATTGAGGATTATATACAAAACGGAAAATGAATGGTCTGAAGATTTTTTTGTGAAACATTAGCTGAAACAGAGAAATTCCCCATCTCGTTTTCTGTGGCCCTCCTTGCTGTCAGTGCTGAACACTCTGTGATAACTGACATGACTTGCATCTGTCACACACATTTCATAGAATCATAGAATAGTTTGGGCTGGAAGGCACCTTCAAAGCTCATCTAGTCCAACTCCCCTGCAGTGGGCAGGGACACCTTCCACTAGATCAGGTTGCCCAGAGACACGTCCAGCCTGGCCTTGGATGTCCCCAGGGATGATCATCACCTCTTTTCTCTTTCTCCAGTGGAGCACTACGGTTGTTGATTTTTTTTAAATGTATACGCTGCTGGTGCCTGTAGTAGCAAAAGCTGGGCTGTGTTGGTCTGCTCTTGGTGTGGAAGGCAGGCAGGCTGCAATGGTCCATAACTTGCATTTATTCCCCAGATGCTGGGAAAGCTGAGTCCAGCATTAAACAAAATACATCCTCTGACTTGAGAGAGGAATAGTCACCAGCAACTCTTCCTATATTCCAGGTAATCTGGATCTAGGTGGCTGTATTTAAAAAATGAATAGTCTTAAATGCTTTTAATGAAGGCTTGGTTTTTGTTTGTTTTGTTTTGTTTTCACATTAGAGCTAGGGTTTTCATAGGGAGTGAAAGGAGTTACACACCCAATTTCTACGTTATGTACCATGTATGGATGCACAACTGCCTCAGGTTACTCTGGTCATTCCCCCCTCTCTGTTAATTACTGCTAAAAAAAGAACTAAAAATAGGAAAGTGTTGATTAAAACACTTCAAGCATTTCCAGAATGTGCTGTTTTGTTGCAGGGCAGCTGTGCCCAGTGGGCTATTGAAATATCATGCACTTAGAATCTGCAAAGGGGCAGTTCGGTGCATGTGCATGCCTGCTCCCTGCTTTGGTCTCCATCTGGGATAAATTGATTCACAGTCTCAGATGAGCCTGGAACTTAGGATTGATTTCCACGAGGTGTCTCACTTCTATAAAGTTGTTTATAGCTGGAGATTTAACATTGAACTGAACTTTCTGATTTCTAAAATATGTTAATGAATCTGGTAATAATGGATGTCTTGTCCATGTGCTCTGTAATTTAAATACGTATTTGGAACTGTATCCAAACATAGAGCCACACCTCTGACCTTGGAGCTCCTTTTTGTGCTATTACTCCTTTCACAAAGGTCATTTTCAGCTGTGATCTGTTAGGTACAACCAGCCTCTATGCCGGGACATGGATGTTGACAGAGTAAGTGGCTCTCAGGATGTGTTTCAGTGGCTTTCTTGGACACCTGGTTTACTCTGAGAGATGTTTATCCTCCTGTATTTTTCATAAGCGCAATTCTGGCTGTGTCCTCCCCATCCCTCAAATGGCAACAGGCACCAGTGGTGGAGCCTCATTTTTGTTTTGCTCCCAGTGCATCCAGGGCATTTTCAGAGCACTGAGTTTGAGCCTGTAACCAAACAGGAGACAAAGATGAGGGTAAAAAAATGGTGTTTGACTGAACCTACCAAAGTTTAAGATTTAATTGGAAGGATATTGTTGGATTGTTGCAACATATTGCTTTTCCATATTTCCATATGTGATCCTAGCTTGGGGTCATTTGAGAGCAGTCCAAGTGATGACTTCAGCAAGTATCTTAAATAAATTAGGATCAGGCAGTGACGGCAGAATTCTAGTTGTGGTTGGTCTGTCTTTTGGAAACTAGAGCATATTAGCAGAAACCAACAACAAATTTAGTAGCATGCATCTATTGGGAAAGGAGAAAAACTTCCACGTTGCAGCATCTCCTACCTCAAAGTCAAGGATGTGAAATATCTCAGTTGGCCACCACATCATGAAGGACAATTTATTGTGTCTGTTTAACAACAATTCTGTATTCTCTGGGGGCTCTGTCCTTCACCAGCAGAGTTTCAGACTCAATGATCTAATAGATCTTTTTCCATCTCTAACTTTCGTGGCTTGCCATATGTAGAGATAAACATCTTTCTTTCCGATCAGCATTGATGGACAGACTTTCAGGCATGGAAACATTATTGTGTGTGTGGGATAGGGGGAGGGGAGGTAAGGCCATTTGCTGAGTGTTATTGTCTCCAGGGCATAGGATTATTGGAAAATGATAAATAGCTGGGCAGGCAAAGGAAATATGAAAACCCTGTTGCGGAACAGAGCTGCCCAAGATTTCTGTTCATATTGCAGTGACCAAAAGAAATTTACATTGGAAAAACCCTCTTGCCTTCAGGGCTGAATGTTATGAACCTTCAAAGTGATTCTTGAGAAGAAAAGGGGCTGGGAATGAAAGGAGTGGGAGGGATTGCCGTGCTGTGTCTGTGGAGCAGGGGGTCACTGCAGAATAACATTCATCATCTTGTTGGTGCCGTTCTGAGAATGGGAACAAGGTGGGAGAGATAAAAGCAACGTCAAGCCGCAATCTGGCTTTTGCTTCTTGTTCTCCAGTCCCATGGGAGCTGCGAATGGACTAAATCCAAACTTTTTTCTGCTGGATTTCATTCAAGGGTTGTTCAGCTGGCCTGTGGACTGGGTGCCTGTACAGTAATAACTTGTTTTTCCCTCTGCTTGCTTGGACTTCAGCATTCCATTCAAGTGTATTAGTCACAGGCATATGTATAATGGATAAATCTTCTGCCAGTGTAAGTCAGCATGGATCTGTGAGTCTATAGCATCGAAGATAAAATACTGGCCATAGTTTGTGCCTCAAGAAAGTAAGGACAGAGATCAGTCTGTCATTGACATAGAATTATTTCCATTTGGGGAATGTCCCATTATAAAAACCTCACCAGATTTGTTCTTGTTGCTTCAATTCCTCTCTCACCTTGTCCCCCCAACCTAAAACCAGCCCCTCTGACAAACAACAGAACACCTATGACTGGGTAGGACAAAGTGTTAATGAGGCCAAACTGAGACTGTCTCTGCTGCTTCTGAAACCAAGGGAGTGGGCAAACTGGCCATGATAGCTGATTCTGTGTGGTTTTTATACACGTCATAGGGCAAAACGGGTAAGTAACGGAGTGCTTTGTGTGCAAAATGAACATCAGAGACACCTGAAAAACACGATATTGGTCAACAACAGTTGATGTAAAATCAGAATAACTTTTTTGATTGGCAAGCTTAATTTGCAGTTGGAAAATAGGAAACTGCATCTTTGGTTTGGTTATTGACAAAGCAATTGAATGCAAATGGGGGGCCTAATTTTCAGAGTAACTGAGCACCCGGTCGTTGCATGTGAGGTTTCCAAATGGGGGAAAAGAGGTATTACGTTTCATTATGTCCTCTACCTTCACTGTCCCTGAATTGCTGCCGTGAATTGCATTGTATTTTGCACAGGGGTGATGGGAACAGTGCGTCAAGACTAGCAGCACAGATTAAGCTGCTGTATGTAAGTGTGCTTATTTTTGCTTTTAGTGTATATTTACACTCAGGAGCCATCTGAGGCATTGGTTCAGCATCCTTATGGCTCTTTGGCCAGGCTGGAAGGCCATCGCTGCTGTGCAGCACTTACCAGCTTTTTGTGCCTGGCAAAACACTCATTTAGATTACCCCATTTGGTAGATCTGTCAAGGAGAGATGAACACTCTCCTCTTATATCTTCTAATCCCTGTTTAGCTGTTTGGTGTTGCTTTCTACCTGAGTGACATGAGAATTTGGTAGTATGGGCTGAATGACAGCCATGATGAGGCTGAGATTCATATGAGAAGTGTTCAGCACTTGGGCGTGTTTGCAGGTTTCCATTGGAATGGTGGAGAGATGGATTATCCCTTGAGAGGCTGAGGCTCAGTGAGTGTGCTCAAGAGCCAGTTTGAACTTACTGTGTGCTACCAAGGCCCTACATAGTGCATTCCCCTTTCCTTTCTAGTGATCCAGCCTGGCTTCAGACTAGCTTTAAAGGGTGTTCAAGGCCACTGCTGTCTTAGGGAAATCCCTGACCATGTTACCCACGCAGCGCTGGTTTTGTAGCAACATCTCTTAGGCTGATGAGAGATGAGTTTTGCTGCACTAAGCACACGCCTCCACAGCAGTTGCCATGGCAAGGCTTCATATGCTTTTGAGTGTGATGAAAGCATGAGCAAAGTTTGGCTGTTGAAAGGGCTGTGTAGGTGCTCCCAAGGCATGCAGAGGTAATGTAAAGAATGTAGCTGGGCAGTGAACTGGATTGGGAGCCTAGTCCTGGAGCTGGTCAGATGCAGCGGAGTTGACTCATGCCTGGAGACATCCAAGGCCAGGCTGGATGTGGTTCTGGGTGACCTGATCTAGGTGAAGATGTCTCTGCTCATTGCAGGGGGTTGGACTAGATGAGCTTTGAAGGTCCCTTCCAGCCCAAACTGTTCCATGATTCTATGATTATCAACAAAACCTTTTTCCGAAAGATGCTGAAGTATTTTATAAGCTGTGTCTTTAACATTATTCTTAGATAGAGTTCTAAATGAGAAAAAGAAACAAGGCTGATGGCTGTCGTGTGTACTTGCTGGCCAGGCCATTACTCTAAAATCACAGTGGCATGCTGCATGATTTTTTGAAGTTGATTTTTCATTCCCAACATATGGCTTGCACTTGAATGGGGACGTGCCTTGCTCCAGCTGTATCTCTGCTGGGCACTCACCAGAGCTGTAGGAATTGGTGTCACCAACTTAGGATACTGGTTCATTCAGCCCAGGGGCTCGTTCGAGCCAGTGGCCAGAACGAGATGCTACTTCAGCAGGGAGTGTATGTGTTCTTGGAAAGGGCAGTTACCAGATAACTTGGTGTTAAGGGAGACTTCTCCCCGCCCCCCCCAATGCAAACTGGCTTATGCTGTGCAGCTCTACATCCTAATGCTGGGATTTGGGTATAATACAGGGCATTTTTTTCTAGGATCTGTAGGGAATCTGTTCAAACCTGCTCAGATAGACCCTTAAAGGAGATTGAGGACCTGCGGATTTTGTATGTGGTACAGAGGGCTCATCTCTTGGGACCGTTTTCCTTCTTCAGTACTTCTCAGCCCATGTTTTCCATTTGACAACTGATCTGTGCACTGGCCGCATGTTTAAACCAAATAAACAAACAAAACCTACAGTTTTTTTTCTTTCCCTATAATTTCTGACCTGAGATGACATGAGCTTTGACTGGATCAGGTTACACAGCATCCTGCTGCACGTAATGCCATAGTTTTCCCGAAGATGCTGTTTAACTGCCAGCAGGCTGAGCTCATATAACCGTGCTGGCTGTGGGCTCTGGCACACTGGCATGCTCTAGGATGCATCATAGAATCACAGAACAGTTTGGGCTGGAAGGGACATTCAAAGCTCATCTAGTCCAGCCCCCTGCAATGAGCAGGGGGCAGTGAGCAATCTTCAAATGGACCAGGTTGCTCAAAGCCCTGTCCAACCTGGCCTTGAAATTAGAGTTGCCCAGGACCACATCCAGCCTGGCCTTGAATGTCTCCAGGCATGGGGCATCCACCACCTCTGGACGACCTGTGCCAGTGTCTTATCACCCTCGTTGTAAAATTTCTTCCCCACATCCAGCCTCAATCTCTCCCTCTTTTAGTTTAAAACCATCACCCTTCATTCTATCACAACAGGCCCTGCTGAAAAGTCTCTCCCCACCTCTCTTAAAGGTCCCTTTTAAGAACTGAAAGGCCACAATAAGGCCTCTCCTGAGCCTTCTCTTCTCCAGGCTGAACAATCCCAACCCTCTCAGCCTTTCCTCATGGGAGAGTGTTCCATGCCTCTGTTCTTGGTGATGATTTTGACCATCGCTCTGGCAGTGCAGCAGCAGTTGTACCTCTGCACCGCTGAAGCTGGAGGCTTAGCAGGACGAGTCCTTTTCTTTTTGCTTTGTATGCCCTGCTTATTCTTTCGTGGGAGCCCTCCCAGTAATTGCATCTCTCCAGACAGTCTGCTTGAACTTGCAAAGTGTATTTCTGATCTCCTGCTAGCAAAAAACACAGGGGTGCGATGAAAAGGGTAGGGCATGTTGAAATGATAAGAGGCCGGACCAGTCAAGTCACAGTCTAACTGTTGCCAACTCATCTGCTTCTGATGTTGCATAAACACGTTGCATAAACACACGCTTCTCATACAACTAGAGGGATTTACAGTGTTTTGCTTACCTTTATTTTCCGCCCTTATCCATAATCCCTTAATACGTTTCCCCCCAGTTGAACTGTCTCTCAGCCGCTGAATCCTGGTTGTCCCAGACATGGAGGCATGTAAGCATTGTCATATCAGATTCAAACCTCACTGACCACAAAAAACTTGGAAACTTTACCTCCTGGTTCTCTCTTCTTTTTCAGACTATGCAGAAACTTCATCAGCGTTTCAGTTATTAATGAATTGTTTTGCCTTTCTCAATATTTAAGGCCTTGTATGACCCTACTAATAATTTACAAGAATTTTTGTATGTCTGTGTTTTAATTCCACTGGCTTCTGTGTCAGCTGATGCGCTTTGGTTGGTTAGGTTTACCTAATATATACCCAAACAGAGACAGTAACTGCATGTGGTTTACTCAGATATGTAGTTTCTTTCTAGGCATATGATTCATCGTCTGCGAGAGGGACTGCAGCTGGACCGTGGGACTGCAGGAATGGGGATGAAGGGCTCTCTCTCTTTTCATATATTCTCCTTGAAACTTCTCCCTATCTTTGGCCTTTTCAAAAGTGTTCATAAAATGAATAATATCAAGCTTGGCAGGATCACAAAAACCCTGTAAAAACCTCTATGATCTATAGGAAAAAACAAGAAGATTTCCTGTTGACCATAAGTTGGCTGAAGAGTCTCTAATCAAGACATGTCACAGCCTCTATGCAAACTTGTACATAAGCATGCATTTAATTGTTATAAGCAGTGGCCAGCCTTCTGATAGTTAAAATGTAAAATATGCAGCAGTAAGGTATGAATGGACACGTATGCATTTAATTCTGTGCCTAAAAATGTAGATAATATATTCACCTTTTGCAACTCTTCATTTTCTAAGGGAAGTCCAAGTGTTGGCTGTCAGTTTGCTTTTGTTTAAATGTCCCCTGCTTTAAGAAGCCTGACTTAGGGTACTGAACTGGAATCTTTTGTCATGCAAGCAGATACCAGTCCAGCAGCAGTTCTGCATTAAAATCCAGTTTCTGGAGATGATACACAGTTGCATGTGGAAAAAGAACCCATCTTGGAATTAAAGGGATTATTTTAAACAAGTATGTGTGTGGGTGCACATGCACAAACACATGCATGTAGATACACATTGTAGAAAAGATATTATGAGGCCTTCAGCAGTGTTTTTTAAACTGGAAATGAGGTGTGACTTAAGTAGTAAGGATAATTAACTATAGGACTAGTTTACCTAGGGAAGTGATAAATCCGTCATCACTTGGGTTCTAGCTTGAGATTGGGTCTTTTTAGAAAAAGGCTGTAGGTCAGCCTCAAGGTAAAAAATCGTATTCTGTAGGGAAGCACAACCTTCCTGCACTGAGGGTGGATTCTGTAGCCTATTCTGTGTGGTGGTTGCAATACATGTTGGTAGTGCTCCCTTGGTCTTGAAACTTATTTTCCCCCCTGCTTCCAATTTTAAAGAGTTCACTTTGTTAGCAAAATGGAAAAAGGAGAGAAATACTGTGTGTGGGAGGACTGATTTCTGTATATGTACTGCACTAGGCACCTACATGATTTTGCCTTTAGACTCACCACACCAATCAGGTGTGCATACTGATGTTAGCACTGACCAATATTTGATGTTTCAGAGGAAAGTGAAAGCCTTCTGTATGGGAAGTTGCCTCAGGGTGATTGCCCATAACAGTAAATGTGGGAGAGGGGCCCTCCAGTGATTACTTAGTGTATGGTGAAATCCAGTCGGCTTTAGCTTGTATAGATAAACATCCTATTACTGCTCACAGCATTAGGTAGATTTTTCTGGCAATTCAGCTACAATATTTAACTCAAAATGTGTACAGCTGTGAATGGAAGAGCTTGACTATACATGGGGTGAAGACAGTTCTTCTTTGTGTTTTATTTTCTTACAGTGATCTTTTGGTCTGGGCCATTGAGAGCTGTTTCTGACACCACCTTATAAATTTTAGTCAGTATTCTGCACAATCTTCTCAGTCCCAGCTGAACTGAACATGGACTTTGTTTCCTGTACAATTTCAACCATTCTTGCAAAAATCCATTGCTACTTCTGACCTTACGTATTGGGCTGCAAAACTAAATACCTGGTAAGTCTATTTGGTACCACTGGAGTGATAGTGAAGGACCATCTTATAGAGATGTTTGAGATTCCTTAGGCAAGGTTGAGAGCTGAAATCGATACTTAAGCTTAGTGACATCTGAGTATCTCACCGTGTGAGCCTGAATTTGGTGATCTTTGGTGAAATGGACCTCTGGGCCTGTTGTTTGTGCTGAGGATAGCCTGGGGTGGAACCTTTCCTTGGTCCAGAGGGGAGGGAAGGTGCTTTGCTTCCCTCCCCAACCTCCCTTTACTCTTACCCTACCCTACCACAGGCAGGCTCAGGCTTTTATTTCAAAGCCTAATGGTTTCAAAGGATGGGTCAGGAATATGAGATAGTAATATATAAAGTAGGGTTATATTCTTTGCTTTCTGGACTTCTGAGAAAGACCTAAAGCTGGTCATTCTCATCATCTTGCTGAAGATTCTTCCCTGTCTGCCTTCGTGTTTTGGTAAGAATAGAGCTTAGCTTTGCTTCGTACACCCCTTTTAAGGTAAAATAATGTTAATAAGTCACTGTGCCAAGTAAAGCTTGCTGGAATGCTTTTGCTGACAAATGCTATTGTATCACAACTGAATCATTTTTGAGAAGTCTGTCTCTGCAAATCTCTAGTTTTGTGAGATGATTTTACAACAAAGCATTCATTTTGCCTCTAGAACTACAAGACAGTCAGTCAAGACAGTGCAGTCAAACCCAGCCTGAAAGATGAACAACTTTACATTTTTTTTCAGTGAGAGGCATGCATATGTAAGGAGGAAGTTTTCTCACCTGGGAAGTAGTAGCCAGTGTTTACTGTATCTCCACTCTTTAGAACCATTAATTATAGTCACATGTTTGCTCTGTGGAGAAAGTGTGTGTTTGTTTCGCATCGAAGTTCTTTGTTTGCGATGAAAATAAGAAACTTACAGAAGTAATAGGTTGCGCAGAGAAGCTGTGGCTGCCCCATCCCTGGCAGTGTTCAAGGCCAGGTTGAACACAGGGGCTTGGAGCAACCTGCTCTAGTGGAAGTGTCCCTGTCCATGACAGAGGTTTGGAAATGGGTGAGCTTTAAGGTCCCTTCCAACCTAAACCTAAATTCTATAATTCATTCTGTAAAGTACCTTAGCAGTAAAGAGCTTTCTTCAGCATGGAAGAGTAGTGATACGTCCTATCCTTCTGGCCTGAGACCTTCAGAAAAGTTTCATGCTTAAGCACCTTGGTCTTGGGTTGTTCAAATGAATGCTTTCAAGTAATCTGATTTCCAGAGAGCCAGGAGCATTGTAATTTCAGAGACAAGTGTTCCTTCAAGTCCTGTGAGGAGCAAGGAGTTGGACTCCATGATCCTTATAGGTCTCTTCCAGCTTGAGATATTCGATGATTCTAAGATGTGTCAAGTCAGGTTCCCCAAATAACTTGAACGAGAGAGCCCTATTCATTTGACAGTGACATGTCTCTGTATTGTGTTTTACTGAAGGGAAAAGCATTCACTTAGTGAGGAAGATAGAGGCTGTTTTCTGCTTGGGAAAGGGCAAGCATGTGGAATACGTCTGCGGCTTCAGTATTTTATGCTTATATTGAAGAGCTTGGTCTTTTTTGCTTTTACTGCATTTTCAGCTTTGCAAGTATGTGATCAGGGAAGGGTTTTGTGGTTTTTTTGGCTTTCACTTAATAAATTTAGTTAAATTTGAATTAGTAAAACTTGGTATGTGGGAATACACTGTCCCTTTTAAAAGGCAACAGGACAAATGTTGGTGCCTTTGAGTCAACCTCTTTCTTGCGTTCATCATCCCCTTCAGTACCTTGACACTTCTGCTTAATACAGCTCAGTTCCTGGGCTTGGATTGCTTCTCTGTTTGGTCTGGGAGCATGCTTTAGGCCTGATCATTTACAGCAAGTCTGTAATTAAGGTCTTGTATATGTTCAAATAGATCACAGGCAACAGGGGCAGGAGATGTCACCAGTCATCATTTCCATAACCTAAAGATATTTATTTTTTTGGCTATGCCATAAAATCTTTTTCATATTATTTTGTTACTTAGCAGAAATATCCTTTTAAAAGTAGGCCACCATGTCCTTTCCTATGGTCATCATTAGTGGGCTGCTAGGAAAGCCCCAGACTGCCAAGGCCTCTATTTTTGGTTTCCTTTTGCAGTATGAGGACAAAGTTTCCTTCAGACACAGATTTAGCCGGGGAATTAATCTGATGGACACCACCATAGAATTTTACTTAAAAAGAGGGGAAAAAAGATCAACTGTAATCTACAATGCCTCTTTACTGTGTGTGTCGCTGAAGGTCCATGTAACAGAGCAGGTGCCAGGAGCAACCACTCTGCAGTTAAGGTTGAAAACATCTTCCATTATGACACTGTTTTCAGTCCTTAAGGCCTTTGGGGAAGAATTACCTTTTAGGCTGAAAGTTTTGGGTTTTTTTGGTTTTGTTTTTATTGGTGACTGTCAAAAATTACGCTCTCTTCAAAATACTGAGCAAAGTCGATCCAGTCATTTATTTTGCATTATTGCAGAGAAAAAAAATCTCCAAAACCCCAAGCTGTAGAATGAAAAAAGCCACACACAGACAATCCAGTGCTTTCCAAGTGGCAAGAAAAACATTTCTAGCGTTTCAAACGTTAATTATTTCAAAGCTAGACTCTGAAATTCTGCCCAGCTCAAGTTCACTCTGAGCGCTGCAGCTTCTGCTTGGGAAAAAAGGCTGCCTAGTTTTTCCTGATTTCTTTAAAGATATTAATGCATTGATGATACTTGAGATGGGATTTGTATTGAAGTTATGCCCCATTTATGCCCTTAATGATATCTCATTGCACAGTTTGTGCTACTTAGGGGATTACTTCTGAGTTGATGTTGGAAGATATTTCCAAACGAGTTGCTAATCACAGACCTGCATTTCCCGTGTTAACTTTGCTATGTTTTGCATTATGTTTGAAGTATGAAGCTTTACTTTTGAGAGAGAGAAAGTACTACTTTTGTGAAGATAGTTACCAGGATACAGGCAGATGTACTTTTGTGCTGTCAGTCCAGTTTGGGTTGGAAGAGACCTTAAAGCTCATCCAGCTCCAACCCCCTGCCACGGGCAGGGACACCTTCCACTAGAGCAGGTTGCTCCAAGCCCCTGTGTCCAACCTGGCCTTGAACACTGCCAGGGATGGGGCAGCCACAGCTTCTCTGGGCACCCTGTGCCAGCGCCTCAGCACCCTCACAGGGAAGAGCTTCTGCCTCAGAGCTCATCTCAATCTCCCCTCTGGCAGGTTAAAGCCATTCCCCTTGTCCTGTCCCTACAGACCTAGTCTGTGAAGAGCAGACTGAAAATGCTTGGTATCAGCTCTGATCCCTGTTGGAGCTCCAGGAACCCCTGGGATATTCTCTGAACTGCTTTAGCAGAGGGGTGGGTTATGAGCCGTGCCTTGGGCAAGCAGGCATTGAGCGATGCCCTGACGTGATCTCTCCTCTTGCAAGTTAGAGTCATGGCTTGAATGGGTGCAGATCAACCTTCAAAACAGGGTGATGCCTCTCCTCTTTTCCCTCAGTCCCTCATGATTTTTTATGAATTTAGAGCTGAGCAGAACTGCTATTGCACCGGTTGTTTGCATAAATGCCAATACCTGGTTAGGTATGCCTGGGGCTGCAGTGCGCATTGACTTCGTACCCTGATTGACTTCACAGTCCTTGTGTCAAGCTCACTCTGCTGTTGGAGAGCTTGCTGACTGGCTGTCTTTGCCTGCTTCCCACATACTATAGCTTATGTTGAGGCTTTTTCATGGCTTTGTTACAATTCAAATGTTTTTATACCAGCAAAAGGTATTATTACACAGTATCTTTGATAATGTCCCAAATTGAGGTAACAGCTGGGTTTCCGTACAGACCACACGTGATGTAGTCATCTGGAAGCCTGATTTGGCTCTTGAATGGCATTGGTTTCCTCGCTTTGTCAGTGTAGTTACTGAAGCCCAAATGTAGGAGCTTCTACTGCCTGTGCTAGAGTGAACAGTTCTCTCCTGATCACAAGAAATGAGTCTTTTCCTATTTCCATATATTTTAACAATTTGATTCTTGTAGTGTCCCGATTGGTACATGATAGAGCAGAAAAGCTCATTATGTTATTTATTCATATTTTAGTGCATATCTTCAGCAGTTCTGCAACTGTAGGTGATTCACTGGCATCTGGTTGTGCTGCCATCATTTGTGTTTGCACAATTTAATGTATTTATCTAGTTAACAACAGAACACTTGAAATTGTATGTTAGACTTACATTTGATGATTCCATTATAAAATTTAAATGCCATGTGTAATGTGTAATAAAATGTGAATGCCTGTGTTCTGAATTCACCAAGAAGACTACTGGTGTCATAGACATCAGGAAGAAGTTCTTCCTTGTGAGGGTAGTGGGATACTGGCACAGAGTGCCCAGAGAAGCTGTGGCTGGCCCATCCCTGGCAGTGTTCAAGGCCAGGTTGGACACAGGGGCTTGGAGCAACCTGCTCTAGTGGAAGGTGTCCCTGCCCGTGGCAGGGGGTTGGAGCTGGATGAGCTTTAAGGTCTCTTCTAAACCAAAACCATTCTGTAATTGTATGATTATAGTCCTGTAATTCACACAAGTGACATGTGCCTACACTAGGTGGGTAATTTATAAGGGGTGTAAATTTGGTTACAATTACCTGCTAAACCAGTAATTGCTTTTGCTTCCATTTGAGGGAGAGAAAGCTCTTGGGAGCAGAGCTTGGTCCCTAACAACGGCCCAGTAGGCGGGCAGTGCACACTGCAAGTAACTCAAACAGTGGTGACGTTGGGGTGCCACATAAAGAGGATTATCTTTTTTATATCATAAAGAATATACAGTGTTGGGGGCTAATTAGAATCACACCATGTTCATCTGAGTCGGGATGTGTGTTTGAAAATGGTGCACATTTCTCCTCCCAGTGTCTTGCAGCAATACGAGGGCTCTTGCTGGAGCTGGCCAGGAGTCCAGGCTCCATCCACACATCAGGCACATTCCATGGTGAGCCTGGATGCCTCTGGGGTTACTCAGCTGGGGTTGTCCTAGGCAGGGGAGCGGGCAGCGGGGAGGGCGAGAGGTGCCCTGGGTAGCTGAAAGGGGATCATTGAACAGCAGTTCACTCAGAAGGAGCTGTCAATTCAGTGTTCAGCAAGCAGGGCAGGGGTTTGTGCAGGTTCTGGCACTGCTGGTGGCTCTATAAATTAATACAGGTTATAAGCAGGGCCAACTTGTTTGTAGAGAAGCAGGAGCCAACCCACAGAAGAGCTGCCTTTGAATTTTGGACAGTGAACAAAGTCCAAATCTCCAGCAGGACTGGTAGTTTTCCCTTTAAACACCTTCCTGTATTTATTTCTTTTTTCATTTGCTTCTGTCTCATTTTTAGTTCTCTAATAGCTCAAACGTGACTGGGCTTCAGTCCAGGCTTCTGGCACGCGATGCCAGGCTTCACTAGCCTGGATCTGACTGCAGCAGGCCATGGCTGTTGTTCTGATCAGCCCATAGTGAGGAGAACCATGTCTTTCTCTGAATCAGAGGGTGATGTATCCTCATACAGGAGCTGCACATGAGAGGCCCTTTAGGTTTAAAAAAAGATGACCAAAAAATAGTGATTTTTTTTTTTTTTTTTCCACTGAGCAGTCTGGAAACCTATTCTGTATAAATCAGTATGTTAGTAAAACAGGTTGTAGTAGCAAATGATAATAATAAATGGAGAAATTGAGTTGGGATTGACACTGATGTCTAAGCCGGTTTGCTGAAAAAAGCACAGTCAAAACTCTGCATTTCAGCAGTGTTTTGACAGAGGGTGTCTTGTCTGTGATGTGCAGTGTGACAGTCCCAGAGAGCTTCCAGTCCCATCCGTGAAAAACAAAAAAGGTATTTCGGATGGAGTGATGCAGGGACGGGGAAGAAGAGCGATCGCCATTCTGTTGCTTGACGAATGGGTGAGCAAATTAACTGGTGTGGCACCATCTGGGAGGTCTGTGGCAAACTGAAAATAGAAAACATTCCGATTCCCAGGAAAGTCCTTCAGCCATTAACCCTTCTTTCTTTTCTGTCCCATTCCTTATATATCCCTCATTAGTGTAGTTTCAAGCATCTTACTATAGTGCCTTGAGAGATGCGACTAATGTGTCGTGGGTTTATTAATTTTCTCCTTTGCTTGGCAGGACCTGGTGTCTTGCTGCGGTCTCTGCTGCTCAAAAGCCTCTTTTGCTTAATTTTTAAGTGTTTGTGCTGCTCTGTGCTTATATTTGAAAAGGCAGGTGGGAAGGTGCTGTGAATATGTTACTGAAGGAAGTAGGGATTGTGGTGATCCTTGATTCATGGTGGGATTTGTAGCCTTCATTTCAAATAGTTAGATTTGTCAGAGTCCAGGCATTGAGTATCTTTAAGATGAGGACAGAGATAGAGATTGATTAGATCTTATACAGGGAACATGTTTGATGTGCTTGTTTGTCTGTGTTACTGATGAGGTACCCTCTCTGGCATCCTAATATCCACACATGTATGCTAGTAGAAGTGCCCCTGCAGGTGCAAATACAGAGTCAAAGTCCTTTTTGGCAGAATTTAGGGGAAGGGAGAAGAAATGGCACATATGAACCATCCTGGCTTAACTGTGGTGCTGTGAGGTCCTGCTGTGGGGGGCAGGTCTGTGTTCCCATGGGAATGACAGCACAGAGGATTTCAGGATGGCCTTGGAAAAATGTAGCCTAATTAATTAAAAGTACACCTCCAAATGCTGCAGAATCACGCCCCAGAAGGAGGGGCTTGCTGTGTGCTGGGAGGAAAGGTTTGGAAATTGCTGCTGAGGATGCCTGTGGTGGGACCCAGGAGGCCATTGGGGATGCTCCTTGACTTGCCATCCGTGTGATGCTTAAGTGTGTTCCAATAAATAACCCTAAAAGTAGTTTGGCTTGCCTTTTCATGGGTTTTCCAGCAGAAATGGCTTGCTTAGCTTCCAGACTTTTTCCTTTTTGATGTTTCTGTGCACTGCAAAGATGCATTTTATGTTTGCAAAACATTGGCCATATTGACCTTCTCCCAAAGTCCCTCTTCTTTAAATGAAAAATGGACTTGAGAATGATGGTGAAGATGCTTTCTTTTCTGTTACTGTAGTATTTAGAAATCCCAGTGAAAGAAAAATACCTGATATTAAGAAACTGAGACTTGGAGATCTGAGGCTGCTTCCTACCTCTACTCTGATGACTTTGCTTAATTAAATTGCTCAGTGCTCAGTCTGCCCAAGGCTGAGTTCCTTGCCCTTCTTTTTCCTTGCCTTTAAGATTATCAGGGAGAAAGCATCTTGTTATGTTTATATAGATCTGTTGAAGCCTTTAGCTGCTATTGTGATAGGAATATGAAAGCCAATGCTGTAAGTACTGTAAGGGTGGCTGAGGTTAGATTTTGGATCGCTACCTGTGATCCTGCTAAGCCTAAGTACGCGTCAGTGCTATCCATGCAAGTGAGCCGGCAGGGTTAACACACCAGGAAGACAGACTTTCTACTGATATAGCTTTGTGTGCTACCTATAACAGGGCGCCCTCCACTGTAGCCAATTCACCTTCTGTACGACATCTCACACATTCAGGGCTTAGGCAGGGCAATTAAATGAGATTTCTTAAGTGGCAGCAAAAGAATGTTAATTGAGGTGTGAAATATAATTATCCTCCTGAGCTCCTTGGCTTGCTTTTGTTCGTGACTGCTTTTGATTAAACAGCTCTACTTTCTGGGCCTATTGTATCCATTCACCCACTCTTTTCTTCCTAGAAGCAGGCAATGTCTAAAAAAGGCTGTCTGCTTGTGCATCCCAAATATTTCCCAAGGCAGGAAAAAAAGGGGAGGGGAAGTGCAGGCAAAATCAGTCATCCTGCTTGGTATGTGGGTCCTTTGCTGAATGCTGTTTTTGGGTTGGAGCCCTGCATCTGGACTCCAGCTCATGCCAACTGAAAAGGAAACTTCTATTTTGTTTGCTTAAAAGGCAACAAGTCAACGTTTAAAAAGGCAACCTGAGGGGATTTTTCAAGGACTTGACCTGATTGATCTGGAAAATAAGTTAAATGAGGTGTGGCCAAGGACTTCTTAAAGCAATCAAGCAAATACTTTCTTACCAAGATGGTCAGGAAGCAAGAGGGCGGGATAGCGTATGTGCTGCTCAGCATCGCCTTTAAATAATTTTCCTTATTTTTGTCCTGGTGGGCTCTGATAATGCCCTCCATATGGGTGATTATAGCCATCAGGATTTGCAATAAGTTGATTATTTGTAGAGAATGTTTCTTCTGTGTGAACAAATGGCATCACGAGAGGGGGAAGAAACCAGAACTAAACCTTTGTGATCGTTTGCTTCATCCCAGGTCTTTGGATTGTTGGGGTTTACTATAAACCTTAGAGGGTATTAAGGTAGTAATGAAATATGTGTCTTTTTTCTTTCCAAGTACCAACAAAATTGGGTTCGTGTCAATCAGGGTAGGCATTTTAAAGATTTATACTATTTTTTCACTCCTGAAATTGCAAATTCTGAGAGATTTATATAAAAGCTTATGTTAAAAGTCTACTATGGTGGTGGTGTTGGTTTGCAGTTTGGCTTTTGAGGTACCATGTCATATGTGTCCAACAAATATACAGCTCCAGAAAGTCTTTATGCCAAGTGGCGGAGGGCTCTGGCATTCCCAGATGAAGGGGGAAGCACAGGAAGTTACAGGCTAAACCCTCCTATGATAAGTTCCAGCTTGGGTGTCCTACAATTGACTGACTTCCCCCTGCACACCCAGGGTGCCTGCCTGTGCTCAGGAAGGCAGATGGGTAGTTTGTGGTCTGTTTGGTTACTTTGGCCCTGCAATTACACCAAATTTTGCTGCAAAAGCATGTGACATCCCAGATATGTGCTCCCTGTCCAGCAGCAAGACCACCATTGCATGTCTCGATGTACCCCTGGCTCTTAGCAAATACCTTCTGTTGTCCATGTGGACCAACCTCTCTCCTCATGAAACTCTCCAATTCCCCCTTTTTTTTTTTTTTTTTATAGTGCTCTTATTTTTTGCACATCAAAACATCCCTTAGCAACAACTGCCAGTTTAAATACATATAGCATGAAAAGACCCTTTCTTTTGTAGCTTGAGGCTCTGTTTCATTGAGTAATCCTCAGTTCTTGCTTTATTAGAACCAGTGAATACGTGTTTCCTAATAACTGTTCTAATATGGTTGGTGATCTTGTAGTTGTTCTCTGTACTGATCTCTGTTTTTTGCAGACCTCTATTGTAATCCCTCCTTAGTCATCCATCCTTTTTAGAAGTCTGTTCAGTCTGTCTAGTCCTTCCTATACATCTCTGTTCAACCTTGTTGGTTTTTTTTTTTGTTGTACTTTTAGTAATGTTAGTGTTAGATTTCTCAGAGGTAACTAGAACCACACGTGATGGTCAAGATCTTGGAATCAGTGGTGGGGAAAATGAAGTCTATTTTTTGGCATTCTCAATTGCTAGCTTACTATTGCTCTTCATCTATAGCTAAGCACTGGTTAGATCTTGACAAAACCATGACAAATTCTCTGAGTTAATACCGAGCTGATCATTCTGTAGATCTAGTTCAGATCGTGTTTTCTTACTGTGTGTGGTTTTGTCAGTGCATCTGTTTCCTAATGCAGACAACAGTGTGATTGTTAAAGTGACATTTTTGTGATACTGGTCAGAATTCGGCAGCTATCAGACCACATCATAGAGTGCTCTGAAAACCAAAGGTTGAAGTTGCATCTTTAGTTTCCAAAAGGAACTTTTATCCACATTTAGTACATTAAAAATGTACCGTCTGCTGGCTTTTACTTAAAATTCCATCTCGTTTCTTCTTCCCATTGAAACATCTTGATTTTTTTGCCACAGTGTGACACAAAGACATGGTTTAAAATGTTATGAATGTCTGGCAAATGATCAGGGTTTGGGTTTTTGCCCACCTGTATTCCTTCATGGCCTGTGTGCCTGTGCTAAACCAGCTCTTCATCTTCTACAGCATGAAAATGCCACAGCGGTGGCCTGGACCGGGACTGTGGCTGTTAAAGGTGATACAACACGAAAATAAATCGATTTAAAATACTGAAAGGTCCAGAGGCGACTGAAGGACAAGGAGGGAGAGATTGGATGGAAGTTGGTTCCAGGAGGGGCTGAGAATGCTGGAGGGCAGCAGTAGCTCTGAGGGTTACAACCCAGCCGGAGTTGAAGGGATGCGTGCTTTTCCAAAGGGAAAAGGGGATTTCTGCTTTTCCAAAGAATGCTGCCATGTGGCCTTGTCCATCCAAAAATACCAGTTATTTGGGATGGAATTGAGGATGTTCCGCTTTTCTGCAAAGGAGAGGCTAACAAATTAAGAAAAAAGTGATAAAACTGCATGTTAGTGGCAGCTGGGATAAACGACACCTTTCCCAGAGCCTGAATGCAGAATCCAGAACCAGGAACTTGGGGTGTGCATAAATCACTTGCAGGAGTTGGGGGGGGGGGGTGGTGTGTGTGTGTTTGACTCCTTTCCTGGCACAATCCTAAGCAAGGAAGAGGGAAACAGAGAAATCCTCAGTTAGTGGAGCTGCTTGGTGGAGACAGTCACTCGATCCCCTGGCACTGCAGCTCTTGTTCTAGCTCATTTGGCACCACAACCCTCCATAAACCAAAGGAAGTACAACATGCCTAATGTAGCGTGAGAAGCAAGGCGGGGTGCGCCCGACAGTGGAGATTTACTGCTACTTGATGGGCCTCGGTGAGCAGCAGCATCCCTCATCCCCTCGAGAGCCATCCCTGCCTTCTCCCCTCTTACACACACACTCACATGCACACGTCAGCTCTCGAGGACGCACTTGGAGTCTTTTGTTTTCCCTCATTAAAAGTGCCAAGATGCATGTCAAATGCCTGGAGCAGTCTCCTGCTTTATAGTTTTATTATAGAACTATTATGACTTATCTAATTTATTTTTTCCTCTTTGTGTGTGTGTCTTACTACTTACACTGAATGTTGATGTCAAGCGGAGATAATCTCTTTGTGTGTGTTTCAGTCTACATACATATCTTTATTTGTGGAGGGGCTCTTAAAGGGACATGAATATTTGCCTTTCCCCTCTTTTTCAGGTATGTAAAAGGATTATTAAAAGGGCAGAACCAGCTCCCATTCTGCATACCATGCTGCTACATTAATGATTACATGTCTGTAGGATCGCAGCAGCATCGCTGCTTGCTCTCCAGTTTACAGAGCTGTATATTGCAGGTACAAATTAGTTTAGTATGTACTAAGGTGTGTTAATGTCAGTGAAGTTGGCACCGTTCTTTAGAAAGAAATGTTTACTGACTTGTGCCTTTAAGGTAGTAGAGATGATCCATTTTAAAATAATATCCATTGGGGTTTTTCTTACATAACTAGAATTAAAAATCCTCTATGCTAGTGTTTATATAGGCTAGGTTGCAGTTGGTAAAGTGTTTTAGGATTCTCTGCTATGTAATAGCAGCAAGGATCCACTAGACATGAACTCAGCCACTTTGCTATATTAACATCACCTCTATGGTAGGCTTGAGCACCAAATGTGAGCACAGGCATGGGAGCAAACAGGCTGATGCTGGGCTGCACCCCCAGAGCGTGAGCAGCAGGTCAGGGAGGGGATCCTGCCCCTCTGCTGCGCTCTGGGGAGACCCCCCCTGCAGTCCTGATCCAGCTCTGGGGCAACAGCACAAGAGGGACGTGGAGCTGCTGGAGCGAGGCCAGAGGAGGCCCCGGAGCTGCTCCGAGGGCTGGAGCAGCTCTGCTCTGGAGCCAGGCTGAGAGAGCTGGGCTGGGGCAGCCTGGAGAAGAGAAGGCTCCTGAAGAGGAGACCTTAGAGCAGCTCCAGTGCCCAAAGGGGCTCCAGGAAACCTGGAGAGGAGCTTTGGACAAGGGCCTGTAGGGACAGGACAAGGGGAATGGCTTTAACCTGCCAGAGGGGAGACTGAGATGAGCTCTGAGGCAGAAGTTCTTCCCTGTGAGGGTGCTGAGGTGCTGGCACAGGGTGCTCAAAGAAGCTGTGGCTGCCCCATCCCTGGCAGTGTTCAAGGCCAGGTTGGACACAGGGGCTTGGAGCAACCTGCTCTAGTGGAAGGTGTCCCTGCCCGTGGCAGGGGGTTGGAGCTGGATGAGCTTTAAGGTCTCTTCCAACCCAAACCAGTCTGTGGTTCTGTGAATTTGCTGCTCTGAGCCTCCTTTGTTCCTCCCTGCGTGAGAGTGAGCTGCTCTGAAACCACAGCCTTCCTCAGGAACCTCACCTGTGGGTCCCTCCTGTGATGGCTGGTGCTGGCTTTCCTCTGTCCCCACGGTCACATCCAACTGCTGTCAGGGTGAGCCACCTCGTTGGCAGCTTTGCCAAGACGCATCCCTTTAGCTTTCTGTGTTGTAAATTTTTCTGATCAATCTCTGCACATGCGAAGGTTCCTCATGTCCATAAGAATCCTTATGTCTGGTAACTCTTCCTTCACCATGCAAACATTTTGTATTTCACTCTGAAAAGCATCTGGAGCTACTGTTTGCAGGAAGATTGCTCTGCATAGTGAGCTGTAATGCATTGTACTGTATTTCCTCCTGTACAGCAAAGCCAAATTGGTCTAGTAGCTTGCACTTCCTTTCTAGCAGCTCTCACTGCTTTGCACTAATTGTCAGTGTCAGACTGAACTGTAGCAAGGAAATCTAGAGTGAACATTGCTGTGGGGCCAGGACCTTGGTTTCATGACTCATCCCTTTGGCGAAACACAGGCCTAAGAGGATTCATTCTGAGATGGCCCCATGTAAATGACTCTTAGCCAAAATACAAATCCTGTTTGCACTTGTTTTAGGAACAGGGGAAGTGGATCTGCCCGCAGGCAGACTGTGAAACTGGGGCAGGACATTGCAGTATCCTTTTTCCTCTACGTTTGCCTCTGCTCCTACGCTTGCCCTTCCTTTAGGACCCTTCTAACCTTTCAAAGGGGAAAGGCAAGTGGCTTCCTGTCCTGCGTGTTTATGGAATGAACTGGTGCTGGCTGGGCTTGAGGGGGGTCTGTAGATTTCCTGGCACTCCTTCAGCCCATGGTGTCCTGGACTTCTGTGCAAACAATCCAGGTGTTTGCTGTTGCTGTGTCTTTTATAACCCACCGGTGTCCATTTACCATACAATGATTTCATGTATTTTCTTCAAATCTTAGAGAACTGAGTTTCTGTCTTCTTAACAGGTGATGTCTTAGATACTGAGACATAAAGCAACCTATACCTTAGGATCAGCGGTTATTTGTGGTCACAAAGAATGAATTGGGACCCTCTTACCATCTTAGCAGTTGGTGGTAAGTCTATGGCCTGATTTTGCTTGCTCTAGAGAAGTCCAAATACTTTGCAGTGGAAATGGAGTGAGTCCTGCCTTTCTAACACTGTTACTAACCTGACAGTCTCTTGGTTCGTTATGGGATTGAAATCTTCTGGGAACAGCTCTGTGTCTCACAGTAGATCTGACACACAATCCAATGCAGCTGATTTGCCATGGACAGTCTTCAAATGTTGAAATCTCAGACTTTCTAAGCACAGGGCTGCTATGCATGGGCACACTTCCTGCTAATCCTGAGGCATAAACACTCAGTGGCTCCAGACACTTGAAGAAATAAACACACTGACTTGGTATTAATATTTCATCACAACACACTAAAGTTAAACCTCACTGATCCACAGTGACCTGCAACCACTCAAGAAAATGGTTCTTTTTTTTCTTTTTTTTTTTTTTTTTTTTTTTTAAATTATTTAACTTTTTATGGGGAGAAAATAAGAGGAAATGGTCTCCTGCATGGCAGGCTTAGCATGGATAAACAGAGCTGTCTCAGCTGGGGCAAAGCACCTCATGTGCAGAGAAGTTGCTTTGGAAAAGTTTGTAAGTTCAAGGAGAACAATTTAACAGCTTTGCTTGTTGTCTGCCATGTCAGGTGAACCAGACACACTTAGTGCTCTGGAGTAAGAGAGTTCACAATCCCTGCGCACTCAGAGCAGTAGCTCCTGTAAGTGTTACCTGATAGTCATTGCTGGAATGTCGTGTAGCCGTGAAAAGACACATGCTTCACATTGCTGCTGCCAGAAAACCCTGCAAGGTCTGTGGCTGGCGACTTTATCTCTGAAGTTCCCTGTGAGCTAAAGACAGTTATAACCATAAGAAAGTTTTTCCAACTGATCCCTAAGGAGTTTCCAAGCAGCATTATTTGAACTGTGTGTTAATCATCTGATGTTAAACACACTGCATGTAGTAGGTGATTCTCTGTGGAGCACAGATGATGGTCAAGTCAGGATTTACCACGAGGCCAGCAGGAAATCTCTCCTGGGCTCTTTCTGCAGAAGAGATGGGCTCACAGCCTGTGCAGGGAAGTACAGTCCATAGGCAGGGTTAGGAGGTTGGTAGCTGATCTTAAACACTCACTTCAGAGTTTCTAGGCAGTTGTTAACATGGTTCCTAAAGCTCAGGACTAAAAATTGTCATCTTGTCCACGAATTAAGCTGGCCATGTATGACATGAAACTGTTCCAGGTGATTCAGTGTGTTGCTTTATATGCCCTCTAGCTAGGCTGGGCTTCGCCCCCTTTTTCTTTATTTCTTTGGTAATATGAAGCAGTTGAATTAATCTACCAGTGGACCCCCACCCCCTTGTTGTTTTGAGTTGCTGAGTGTGTTTAAGCCATATCTTAAAGAATGATGTAATTTGCCTTCCTTTGCAAAATCTATTCTCTTATTTCATTTGATTTGAACCAGTTCTAAGCACTCTGGGATCTTCACGTGAAGGGTGTTACATGTGTTGGTGTCTGTTCCGTTGAAACATGGAAAAAACCAAGATAAATGATTCTTTTTGGGCTGGGTTGGAGGCAGTCAACCCCAGCGACCACACGAGGCAGTGGAGAGCATCAGTAGAATGATGAGAAGGGGAACGTTTGCAACACTTTAGCAGCTATAGCTGCTCCAGTGTTTTATCAGATTTACAAGGGCCCCCGTAAAATATACTAGGGGAAAATGTAAAGACTCAAGTGCAATTTAGACAGTAGCATTCTGATATACTCGGGATCAGCTGGTTTTGATCACAGCACAGTTTGGTGCAGGAGCACCACTTGTGCATTGTGAGTGAGGATCGGAGGAAGCTTAAAGCAGCTGTGCTTCTATATTTGTTCACTCTCCGTATTCAAACCTTGGCTTGAGAGCTCAAAGGAAATGAGATGTGTTTTGCATACCCCAGTTGCAATTAATGGAAGCACCTACTAATCTGCTGGTACTACTGCTGACCTTTTCAGGATCTGATTCCTCCATCAGAAAATGAAAGGTTTTTAAAAGAGGAATGGATTTATTTACTTGAGGGGTTGTGAAAATTCAAAAGGCATCAGTGAAAAGGCAGATTTACACAAAAATTCATGTGGGAGTTTTATTCTCCTGGCCAGAAGAACCCGATGTTACCCATAAAGTGCCTTTTACAGACTGATCTCTGAGATTATTTTATAGACTTATTCACTTTCCCTGTTTTTGGAAATGCCTGTAACAGCGCATATCCTGATGGCATTCAAAGTAAAAGGCATTCCATTGTATCAGAAGCGATAGATTTGTTATAGTTCTTTGTCTGAGAATGGAAACATAAAATGAGGCCAGTGGTCCTGAGTAACCAGGGGAAGGGGAAGACCTTGAAATGTGAGGCTTTAGTGTTGAGAACTTGGAATAAATCAGGGTCATTCATGGAAATCACTACTAAATCCCAAACTATCCTGCCTCTTCTGATCCAAATGTTTGTTTAGTAAGGCTGCAGCACAAGAAATAAATCCTGAATTACACTGGCTTAGTCTGTGTGCCCCCACCTCCCTCCCAGTTTTAGCATCCATCTGGGAATCAGATCTTAATTTTCCTCTCTTATTTTCTGCCTTCTTATTTCAGAGCTTAAATAATCAGGCAGATCCACAGAAATCAAAGAGTTCAGTATATGCCGATTAATAATTGGATGTGAAAAATGGGTATCAAATGTTGAGCAAAAAATCTGCAGGGGATTTGGAAGCCTGTTCTGTGTTAGGGGAGCAGGTGCTGAATGCTTCCTGAGCTCTTCTGGAAGAGCCTGCTCCTTTCTACGCCACCCGAGAGCACAGAAACATTTCGCCTTCTCTCATCTACCGGAATGGGGAGCACTGCTTTGTGCTGTTGAGCTGAATGCAGTTCAAGTGGCTGTGAGGAGAGCTTTTCTCTCCTCATCCTGGGCCACTCTCCTTCCATCAGGGCTGATAGAAGGTTTGCTCACATATTCACATATGCTCCCTCTCCTTTGTAAACACAAAATCCCTTACACAAATAGTGGACAGGCCTTTTTTTCGCTCTTCTGTTTATTAGAAGGACTTGGCTAATCCCTGTGTTTACCAGTAGTGGGGTGTGTCAGCCTACAAGCCAAGGGAGTTAATGAAACTCATCTGTTCTCTATTTTCCAACAGGATTGAAGGGAGGGGGAAAGCCCAACCAACCTTCAGTGTGACCCAGAAATATGACTAACAGTGGTGTTTGCAGGCAGAGGCTCAAAAAGGAGCAGCGGGTGGGAGGAGGTGAAGTGGCTAAATGGGAGAAACGAAGGGAAATATTCCCCCTTCAATTAGAGTAATTAAAAAGTAGTAAAAATAAACCACCCAAAAGAGAGTCTGGCCAAAACAAAGTTTTAATGTACACTTATGGTTTAAAGAGCCTGCCGGAGGCCACCGCCATGTGTTGCCACAGCTCTCTTTTGTCTGTCTCTGACATGAACCAAATACCAGCGCAGAGATGAGGATGGGGGCATGCCAGCAGGCTGAGCATGGCGTTCACCGGAGCAGGCCTGCCAAACAGCAGCACTGTGGCTTTCAGGGGTCCAGCCTGCTGTGTGCAGCCAAAGTTCAGCACAGTGAGTATTAGGAGAAGCTGCTGTAGCATTGAGTTGATCCATGGAGGGAATTAAAACCTCTCTGAGAAAGTGATAAATGTGGACTTGTTGGGGAGGGTCCAGAGAAGGACTACAAAAATGATCAGAGGGATGGAGCACCTCTGCTGTGAGGAAAGGCTGAGACAGTTGGGCTTGTTCAGCCTGGAGAAGACAAGACTCCTGGGAGACCTTAAAGCAGCTTTTCGGTACTTAAAAGGAGCCCGTAAGAAAGGTGGGGAGAGGCTTTTCAGCAGGGCCTGTTGTGACAGGATGAGGGGTGGTGGTTTTAAACTAAAAGAGGGAGATTCAGGCTGGATGTGAGGAAGAAATTTTGTGCAATGAGGGTGGTAAAACACTGGCACAGGTTGCCCAGAGAGGTGGTGGATGTGCTATCCTTGGAGACATTCAAGGCCAGGCTGGATGTGGTTCTGGGCAACCTGATCTAGTAGAAGATGTCCCTGCTCATTGCAGGAGGTTGGACTAGATGAGCTTTAAAGGTCCCTTCCAACCCAAACTACTCCGTGATTCTCTGACAAAGTGTCTGCCACTGTCTGTTTTACTACCACATGGCTTGTTTGCTCTGGTCTCGTTATCTGTACTTGTTCTTGTTTGGGGTTTTCCACTTTAGTTTTTTTCTGTTTATCTTCTTGGTCTTTAATTCTCTGCAAGGGAAGAACTGGCAGGGTGAAATGTCTGTTTCATTGGTGATTTCTCCCTAGTAATTTGTTTGTCAGTATAGATATATTTTGTCCCATGAACTTCACTGAAGGGCAGTAGGAGCCAGAGTGTTGAACTTCTCATTGTGGTACATTTCCTAGAAGCCTTGGTCCTGACTCCAGATGCATCTTCATTAAATGTAGACAAGTACTTCTGTCAGATTGCATTGAGTTTTTAAGACGTGGGAAGAGAAAGTGACTGAAGAATGAGTTAAGTGTCTTCAAATCTGTAACTGGAGATTTAAAATTATGTGGGGAAAATACAGTAATTTGAACTTCTGGGAGATGCACCGATCCTGTCTGCAATCCAGAGACTCCGTGGCTAACGGGCTCAGTGGCAGGAATCTGTGGCATTCCCAGTGCTGGGGTCAGTAGATGTAGTTCTTGGTTGTAATCTCCAAAACGTGTAGTAATAAGCATGTCTTTTTTGAAGGCTGCTGTACAAAAGAGGACAAAACTGTTTGATCTTTGCAGTTTTAAAGGTCTAAGATCTAGAATTCTAAAGATATTAGAAGCTTTTTGCATTATAAACCATTATAAACTCAGATGAGACAAGATGGTCAAATCTTTAGCACTGGGGGCAGTGACTGATTTCAGTGCATGGGGGGGTGTAGTGCTGGTTTTGCATCTAGTAACATCCCTTTACTTTGATTTTTGGTGATTATCTCTGAATTTGTAGTCATCTGTAGTAGGAAAACTCAGATGTTGGGGGAAGAACTGTCTTGGGGGTTACAGAGCTGGCAGTAGCTCTGTTATGTACAGTGAACGCTACACAGATGTTTAGAGTATGGTTTCAGTGTGCCTGAGAGGTATTGTTGCTCTGCACATGCCGGGATCATAACTCCGAGATAGCCGAGTTTGGGATTGATACTAATAGGAAAACCAGATCAGCTTAAGTGTTAAATAAACTCAGAATTGTCCGATTCCTATTTCCTTGTTGTTTCTTCTTTTTCTCCTGTTGTCTGTCCATTGTCCTACTTCGCCTGTAAATTCGTCGGGGCAGGAGCTGCTTGTGTGTAACCCACTGTATAGTTCATTTGTAACATGGCTGCATCTGCAGCCACACAGATTCATGGCAGCTGCAGTTGTGGTAACTGAACCAAAATACAAGTGAGTAATGAGAAATAAATCTGTTCTACACTGGCTGTTTGCGAATCACTGCTTTAGATTTAGATGTGTGTGTTTTACAAATAATTAATAAGAGCATGCACATACTCCCCTTTCAGGCCAAGTGTTCTCCTGTCAACTGTGTGAAGTGAGGAAGCAGAATGCGCCAGGAAATAAAATACCTAGATACACCACTGTTTTCAGAAACAGTATCAAATGTGGACCTTGAGTCTGCCTTTCTTTAGCTGAGATTAGACAATGAATGTAGCAAGTCCTGATCGTCACAAAGCTCTGCTGTATCATCCCTTAGTAAGCTGATGAACTGCAGTGTCAGGTTTTGATTAAACCTAAATCAGCCCCAGTTGCTGTTCCTGTTTGCTGGATGAGCTGGTGCTGTCTCCTGCTGCAACCAGAGCTTGAAAACAACAGCTTTCATTTCTGTGATGTGTATGAATACAAATAAACTTCTGTAGGACTTTACAGAAGCATCCAGGTGATCTGAAGACATCCGGGTGATGTGCAATACAGCTAAACCATCTGTTTTCTGTTGCTCTAGCTGATAGCCATTTCAGCAGCAAAGGCCAGTGTTGTGTGGGACAGGACTAGGTTCTTGCATGCCCATTATGAATGAGCTGAAGCCCTTTTGTTTATGTTCTGAGAAAGGAGGTCACACTTAGCATTGGGATGGACTGAGAAGGCAAAACCATGGCAGAGTCCATGATGCTCTATGCCGAGCCCGTTGCAAAAGGTAAAATATGAGCATGAGATCCATCTCAGTTCTGAAAAACCCAGATTGAGGCTCTCTAGGAACTTTTCCGAAGGTTGCCAGTTTAACACAGTGGCAGTGATACCCTAATTGCTGGTCATTTAAGTAGGAATACAAGTTCCTGCAAGATGTATTATTAGTATGGTGACTGTAAGTAAACCGGTGAAATCCATAGAATGAATAAACTTGTGCTGGCTTTTGCTTTCTATTCAGAGGTGACATCCTGCAGCAGGGATGAAGTTGTGTTCACCTTATAACATCAGGTTTTGAGCCAGCTTTAAAGCCTCTGAGTAGTCTGGTACATTCCCTGGTATAGAATAGAGGCAAGGATCAGTTACTGTGAGGGAAGAGTGGTACTAGTGCAGATGATAAGGAATCTAAATTAAACCAGAAGAGAAGAGAGAAGAGGACGCTATAATATTTAAAAATGGCAAACTAAATAATATATAATTTACAGAAAATGACAGGGTATTGCTGGGACTATTTTTAAATCAACAGCAAATTAGAATTCAGACCTCTGATAGGTTTAACAGATGGTCTGGATCTTAGAATCCAAAACCCACACACTTCATTTCCCAGTATGTTAAGAACAAAATAATGCTGTGCAGCCCTTGTGGAATGTTTCTTGCTCTTCAGCTATGTTGAAGGTAGCTTTTGACCAAGGAGGACTGAACTGGGAGTGGAAAAATGGGGTAAGCTGGTTCAGTAAGAAAAAACCACTCCTCTGTACCAGGGTGACTGTACAGTCAGTTCTGTTACAGGTTCTGGGCAAGGGAGACAGAATTTGGGAAGTCAAAGGAGTGTGGTTTCTGGCTGGTTCCGTGTAGTCTAGTTCACTGTTGTATAGTGAAAACAAGTGGATGCATCCCCGTCCCTCGTCTTTCACAGACTGTAGAAAACGTTCTCTCATGTCAGCAGTAAATGGAAGTGTTCTGATGTCAACGCAGTCATCGTGGAAACATTGTTGAGGACATCCTCACCACTTCTCATAGAGATGCAGAGAAGGAAGGTTGGGGTTTCCTGAGGAACATCTCTACTTACAAGAGAGACATTGAGGTACCGGAGAGGATCCAGAGAAGGGCAAGGGACCTGGTGAAGGGCCTTGGAGCACAAGTGTGATGAGGAATGGCTGAGGGACCCGGGGAGCAACTTGGTTTAGTGGAAGGTGTCCCTGCCCATGGGACACCCAACCAACCACTCTGATTCCATGATTCTACACTGTGAGGTACCTCCATAACTAGAAAACTAGAAAGGACTTGTGTCATTTCATAAATACAAATCTGCAAATGAGCTCTGTGAGGTGTTTTTGGTGGTGCTTACCCTGGCTAGTTAATTTTGTTGTTGTTGATCATGTCCTATAGCCCATAGTAATCTGAAGAGAACACCAGTGAAGATGAACAACCTGTTAAGCTGAATGAAAGGCACACTGAATAGTCAGGGTGTTCTGGTGTATCTGGATTTGATTTGGGAGCTTTTGTCCCTGTTGAAGCTGCGTGTCTGAAGGAGAGCCTTGCTACTGAAATAACGTTCTTGAATTTCAAACTTTTCCGAAGGGCTGAACAGTTTTGATGACATTTTTTTCTCAGAAAATATTTCTTGGGAAAGGTGGGATATTCAGACTGGCATGAGAGCCTAGTTGATCAGATGTCGAATCAGACAGAACACAGACATGACCCTGAGTTTCTGGATCTATGGAAAGTGCTCTGACCACCAAGTTATACACTGTTGTTCCTTGTAGCTTTTGAGGAAAAATGTGGAGTGTCCTTTTCTAGACTGTATAACTAGCTTTAAAATAATGTATATATATGTGTGTATATACACACACGCATGTATTTCTTTTAATCTGAGTTTTCTGCAGGACACGGAAACCTTGCAGCCCATCTTTAATTTTTCCTTCTTCTGGCAGCCTGACACTATTTTTCTGGAGATGAAATTGGGAACAGGATATGTATGTTTTCTATGGAAGAGCAGAGGATTTGTGTGTATAGACTTTATGCACTCACTAGTTGAACAGCTGCAAATTCTCTTTTAATTCTAGTGTCCACAAGAGGTGCAGGAAGCAGAGGTGCTCTGTTGGTCTGGGTGCTGGGTACAGTGTGAGCAGCAGCACAGCACAGCACGCACCTTTCTCAGCTTCCTCCATTACATGACTTTTTTTTTTTCCTTCATCAAAAAAGAATGTTTTATTCTCAGGTGTCGCATCCTTATTCACTGACATCTCTGCTCAAAATGCTCCTCATACCCATTGCAGTGACTCCCTTCACCTATTGCCCTGTGAAGCACTAAGAAATTACAAGTTCCTCAGCAGATCCATAAGCCTTCTAGTCCAATATCCTGCCTCCATCAGTAGCCAGCCAAGACACTTCAGAAGAAACCCTACATGATACCGTATAACGGTGGAGTCGCATCTTGCATGTGAGGTATTTTTATCTCAGGCATTAATACTTGGTATATGCCCAACCATATTTATATCTCTTTGTTGTAACTTATTGTTTTGATTATTGATGCCAATGACTAATCCTTTTTGGATCTTTATAAAGACTTAACTCAGTGCTATTTTATATGAAGAACCAGCTCCGTAACTTGGTTGTTGGCTGCATAGAAAAGTGAATTTCTTTTTTTTTTTTTTTTTTTTAATTGGTTTTGAATTTGTTTTTATTCATCTTTGCCTGATGTTCCCTTGTTTCTGTGTTATAAGGGTAAACCAGAACACATGCGCTGTGCTCTCTGCTGCTCACTCTTCCTGATCTTCTCACTAAATCAAGTCTTGTCACCAATGTCATATGGAAGTCTTTCCCTGAATCTAAAACCTTTCCTTGTCCGTTCTTGGGCTGCTTATTTCCACTGCATCTGGTTTTGAAATGGAGTGAGGAGTGAACGCAGCCATCCAGGGAAGGGTGTGCCATCAATTTACTGGATGTTATTAATATCACTGTTTGCAGATTGTTCCAAAAATGGTCTTACTTTCAGAATTCTGCTGCAGTGGGTGTGTGGGGACAGAATGCAAGTTTGAAATATCCTGAAATTAATTAGAGACATGTTTCATTTTTATATTAACCACCTCTGCTTTGATTGGCACCGTCTCCTGATACCACCAGAGAATTCATCTACTTTTACCCTAGAGACGTGCTGGATGCAAAGAGGTGGAATGGTAGGAATTAAGTCAGAAAATAATTGCAGAGACAAAATAATCCTGTCTCTTCCTGTTATGATGCAAAAACCCATGGTCTGGATCCTTAGCTGGTATGTCACGATTGGCATGAAGCCACTCTACGCTAGTGAGTACCTCAGTAATCCTCACTGGTCAGTCACACAAGCACTGGTGGCTTGGGTTAGTGACAGAACACTGGCTGCTCTTCCAGCTGGAGGCAATGTGGGATTCATGAAACTCGAGGAGGGCTGTGGCAAGAGTTGCCCTGAGATTGCCGATTCCATTCCTGCTCTTTGTTGTGTTTTCGTTGGCGTGCCGGGATTGTTTTCCCTCTTTGCCAGGTGCAGAGTTGAATGACAGGTCATGCTCAAAAGCTCTTATTTCCCAAATCCACCCACACTACAGATTTCTGTGTTCCTCACGTTCGGTGACATGTAGCTCTTGGAAATGTGCAACTTGGAAATAGTATCTTTGAATCTGAGTGCGCTTGGACTAGTCAAGGGTAGATTTTAAACTGGCCAGAAAGGGCAGGAAGAGAAAACTATAGAAAAATAACTGGAACCTTAGATTCCCTCAGAGTAGGACTGAACTAGAACATTTGATCCAAACCCTACAAAGTTTGAAGATTCAGACCCAAATATTAGAGACCACGCTCATGTTGAAAACAAAGATGGGCCATGGTGCCAGATAAAGGTATCTGCTGGGATTTCAGTAAGACTTTGAATTCCCTACAACTATGTGTCTTGGTCCTGGCATCCAGTTGTGTGTGCTCACTCTTGTCTAGCTGCCTTATCCTCCCACCTTTAAGGTTTCTTATATAGAATCATAGAATTGTTAAAGTTGGATGTATCTGCTGCCAGTGATGCCTTTTTGTCTGCAGTCAGCAATCAAACCCAGTTCACTATATCCAGTGAAGTTCCCATCTGAATGCAACAAACACGTACACATTGAGCTGAAGCATGAACAGTCGATTTTTTACCAATAAATAAGTTGGGACTAGAGGAAACAAAAGAAGAGCTGAATGTGTTCTATTTGGATTAATAAAGATCTGACTGGACTGTCCAAACGCGGGATAGTTCTTTGGTCCCCTACAGGACCTGATCTTTTCCTTTGTATGTACTTTATACCAGGTTGAGTTCACTGATTTTGCAGTAACTTGCCTAGAATTTGCATTGAAAATATGCTAGAAAAGAAGCAATAATTTCCAAGCTAATGTGAAGAAAATAAATTAAAGACAAAATCCAGAAAATGATGGGGGTAAAAGGAAGACTAGTAGTTTGAGGGATTTCATAATGTTTGGAACAAGGTTCAGGGCTGCGGTGATTATAAATTGCTACCACTTAGTTGCTACTACCATTACCGCAGAACAGGAGAAAAATCAGCAGACATGTAACTGGAAACTGGATCAAATCCAGTGTGTCTTTATCAAAAAACAAAATGAAATGCAGAAACCACAATTTAAATGAGGCCTGATCCTCCCTGCATTGGTATTTTGGCACATACACTGGTGCTGCCTTTAGTTCTGTTTCACCTTCGTGGTGACTATCTCCAAACACCAGAACAAGGGAGACAGACTAGGAAGGCTATAATTTATTCAGCAGCATTTATTTATAGCATTAACTATATATCTTAAACTGCTTGAGATTGTCCTATTTCAGCCTTTTTTCTTATAATCTACTAGAAATTAGTCTAGTGGGAGTCTTTTAATATTACCCTTTTGCCTGTAGCTCACCGGTTTTGATTATGCATTGCATTGCGGGTGAAATTTGGGTTAAAGATAATTGTAAATATGGTATTGATATTAAATGATGTTTTCCCAACATTGCAATAATGCTTGTTTTGTTTGCTGGAGAGTTTATTACTTTTTGATCAATAGCATGTGAGATTTGTGAGGGAAATTAGCATAGTGAATAACAATTAGGAGAAAAATCAATGGCATTCAGACAAATAAGTGACTTGAAAAAATCCCGTAGGCACACATACACTCTCACAGATTCTTTAAAGTGTAATACATCTCATTTTGAATTCTAGAAGAGGAGAGAGCTATTTGGACCAGAACTGAAACTGATGGCAGTATAATTGAAGTACTGTGGGGCTATTTGTTGCTATTTAGTGTTTCTAATCGCTTGAGTGTATGACTGCTTCGTTCAGGGGTTCTACGAACTTCCTTTGAGGTCTGACAGGGTTTTTTTCTGTAATTCCTACAGTCCTACTTTGTTGAGGTTACCCACACCATGTATACTTTGTGTCACTTTACCATGTGGAAGGGAAAGGCAAGTGTATTATGTTACAACTGCCTTACAAGAGCCAGAACAGCTTCAAATGAGATAAGCCATTGAAAAAGTTCAAAATAAATACAAGTCGTTCTTCAAAAAAACCCCAAGATTTAAGTTCTGCATCTCTGCCACAGCCTGTCGCACATCCTGAAACGTTCACATGGGCTTCTGGGTTACATCATGGAAGAAAAATCTAGATAGGGCTATTAAACAGAAGGAAATCCTCCTGGCTCAGGAAGCCCATATTCTGGACACACTCAGGAGTTTAGAGAGTACCTTGGTTCTCTGCATGCCTTCTCCCACTTCTAGTGCTCTTCCCTGAACCTCTTCCTGACAGACCCATGGCCCAGTGAGTGTTTTTATGTCTCTATTTTGAACATACAGCTAGACTCTTCTGTTCTAGGGTTGATTACAGCAAGATTGATGTGAGAAGGGAAATGTGTTCTGTTTGGTCTTGAGTTAGTGTGCCTCACTCTTCTGTCGTCTTCCACCTTATGGCAACCATACCATTAGTTGCAGGAAGGTCTTATGGCTTGACTGTTCTCTTTGAAAGAATTTAGTGTGTAGCTGTGGAAGATGTCTGGGTATCTCTCCTGTAAGCAGGTAGGTCTTTTCTGGTTGTGAGGGCCTTAGGACCTTTCAGAGTACAATTTGCATACCAAATCTTGGTGAGGCTTTGCTAGAAAAGCCAATGGTAATTACAACCCAGTTTGACTGGACTCTCTTGTGGAGAACTGGGGGATGGGTGGCAGCTTCTCGGAGGTGAAGCGTAGCCCTGAGAAGGAAAAGTTGCTTCTATCCTCTCGATGATGGGAAGGATGCTTGAGCCCAGGAAGAAGCAGGATGGCAGGAGACTCAAGGCAGCATCTGTGGGAGGAAGTGCTTGTGTGTGCTGATTTGGTCTTTCCATACTTGGTGAGGTCCTGGGGTTGAGGACTTCCAAGAAAAGTGGCTGTGGCTTTCCTCACAGTGATGCCAAGCAGGTAAAATAATGATGATGAAAGATTGAAAGATCCAAAGCATCTGTGTTCTGTCTCTGAGTACAAGCTAGAAGACTGTCATTTTACCTTTGGACCTTGAATACTGGAGAAGAATTTGGGCTTCTTGACTTGGAGAGCCAACACTGCTACCGTACTGCTCTGTGAAATGGTGAATTCAGTCCACAGTCACCCACACTGTGATCACTACATGATGGTGATGTGTGGCATGAAGTCCTGCAGAAGGTAGCTGAGAAGTAAGGCTGAAGGCAGTATGAGGGATCTAACAGGCATTTTTTGGATCACAAAAGAAGCTGGAAGAGTGGGTGCAAAAGAAGAAGGGGCAAGCCTGTGAATAGTAATCCTGGTGTTTAGTTGGGTGTTCTCATAGACCAAGTGTCTTTGTGTTTGGATGTGCTGAATTGGACTGACTGAGGCTCTTGGAGAGATGCAGCTGTGCCAGATGTGTTCATTACTAGAAGAGTCAGCCATGAAGAAAGAGGTGAAGCTCCCCAGTCTGCTTAACCTGAACTCCCAAATGGAGTGAAACAGATTCCAGTCTCTGTTCCCTTGAACCAAAATTAGTAGTCGTAGCAAATTGAGCACATCTTTCACATTTATCCCCCTTTTGTCACCCAGCATGTCTCTTGCTTTCTAAGAGGAAACTGATTTTGTGCATACAGCTGAGACTGGGAGCCTCCACTTTTGGATTGAGATTTGTTTTCATGCATGCTGCATCTGTGTGAGCACACTCCTCTCCTGCAGTCGTGTTCAGGAATCAATGTTTAGAATAATGGCTCTGCTTTCCTCTGAATTGAGCTGGTTAATAACTATTGCTGGGGAAATCAATCAGCTCTATGATATCTTATTACTTACGCTAATTTAATCACAAGGAATGGGTCATTGCTTCAGTTCAGAGGGCAAAATGAGCTTGTGTGGCTACGAGAGTGTATAGAGAAAGCAGCAGAGGAAGGGAGCCTTTATGAGCTGGCACTCAAGGGTTAGAAATGGCATGGACTCTCCCAAGGCTGTAGGGTGGATGATAGAGAGAAAACTCCCATCCACTCTCTATAGTTCCTGGTAATCTATAATTATAAATCCATTTTTAATGTTGTTCTCATGTTCCAAATAATCTGATAGGTGGAGATAAATGAAAGCTTGTCCTTTTTTACCCTTCTCCATTTCCTCTGTGCCTATACAGCCTAAAAGAGGAGGATCATCAAGAGGAACAGACAGACAGAAAAGATGGGTGACTTCCATTAAGGAGCTCGGAGCCCGTTTCAAGTTCTTGCGCACCCAAGAAAAAGGTAAGTGCAAAGGAAGCATTAGTGTGTTGACTGTGTAATAGTTAAAAAGAAGGAAACAGCATATAAATAGAGTGTCTGAAGAAATAAGCTTAATTTACAAAATATGCAAATTCAGCCTGGCAAAGATTGCCATAACATTTTAAAGCTCTTGTCTAAATTCTGTTTCCTTTCCTATATACCTGATTATGATACGTAGAACCTTTCCTGTATCCTCTGGTTCCTAGTGAAGAGTATCAGTTTTGTCATTACAGAAAGTAGATAAAAATAAATTTCCAGGGGCTGAACTATATCCCTGGTGTAAAAATTGTTCTCAAATCTTTACTTTAGAAACAGCAACAACAAAAAGGCAGTATGTGTTCTCTAGTATAACCAAGTGTTGAGTTCCAGAAGCTAGACGAAAGACCAATATATTAAGTGTAGCTGTGTAGAAATCCATGCATCTCTGTGATTTTTGGTTTGGTACTTCTTTGGGTAACCCAAGTTACTAAAACATTAGATTTTACAGATCCTGCTGGTTTCGGATGGTTTCCCCTGCCATATGAGAGTGTAGATAAAACCGTTTACAAACTGTGGGAAAGTTAACACATGTTCTGGATCAAAACCTTTGCAATGTTTGTATATAGTATAGCCCCAACAGGACCAGGGCAGTGATTGTGCCCCTGTGCTGGGCACTGGTGAGGCCGCACCTTGAATCCTGTGTCAGTTCTGGGCCCCTCACTGCAAGAGAGACATTGAGGTGCTGGAGCGGGGCCAGAGAAGGGCACCGGAGCTGGTGCAGGGCCTGGAGCACAAGTGTGATGAGGAACGGCTGAGGGACGTGGGGGGGTTTAGTCTGGAGAAGAGAAGGCTCAGGGAGGACCTTATCGCTCTCTGCAACTGCCTGACAGGAGGATGGAGCCAGGAGGGGGCTGGTCTCTGCTCCCAAGGGATGGGACAAGAGGAAAACGGCCTCAAGCTGCACCGGGGGAGGTTTAGATGGAGGTAAGGAACAATTCCTTCCCCAGAGGGTGCTCAGGCATTGGAACAGGCTGCCCAGGGCAGTGCTGGAGTCACCATCCCTGGAAGTGTTCACAAACCATGTAGATGAGGCCCTCAGTGCCATGGGTTAGTGGTGGCCTTGGCAGTGCTGGGGATTGGTTGGACTTGATGGTCTTAAAGGTCTTTTCCAACCTAAATGATCCTGTGATTCTAAATTGTAAGAAGCCATCCATGTTGGAAGAAAGGCGTTTAGCAAAGTCTTAAATAGAATATTGTTTTGTGTAGACAGAACCATTTAAAAGTACTGGCTGATCATGCTTAATCCTTAAGGAATTACTTTCTCTGAAATGCTGGAATTGCTTTTAGAGTTGGTCCCTTTCTAGGGTGGGGAAGAAAAGAATCAAGAACTGACCCATCACATTATAAACACGTATCAGATTGTTACTGAATCTCTCCATGCAAATAGCACCACTTTCTTGACAAATAGATCTTTTAGCTACTTCACTTTATTAACTAGGTAATGGGCTAAAGCCATCATGGTCTAATTGAAATAAATAAAACCATTAAAACTGTGAATTACATTAACTGCATTTTGATGGTTGGGGTTATTCATATTGCTTCGAAATGTTATTTTTAATCCAAACACGGCTGGACACATCTCCTTGTGCCCCAGGGATAGTACAAAGTATGTTATTGGCCTTTATTTTTGTACCCCATTTACTTCTCATTCATACTGCTTCCAGTTGATTTTTCCTTGCAAGATCTTATAATTTACAAAGAAAAATTAGTAGAAGAACGAGGGAAGTGTCAAATGACTTTAAAATGAGAACCAAAATGTAGATTTCTAGTGTTAGGTATCTCTTCAAATCCTTTGATAAATGTCAGAAGGTTTTTAGAACTGCTCACCTTCAGCCAAACTCAGCTGCTGAGGACTTTGATGGGGATTCTACCACAGACTTAGAAATGTTTGGCTGATGCAAAGCTATTTTGAAATGTCTGCCCTAAGCTTGTTTTTCACCAACTGCATCATTGGATGCAATAATACTAAATGCATTTTAGCGAAGGCTTATTCTTATCATGCAAGACTCTTCAATAAAAGAGTTGTCTTGTTTTGTCTATCCAACATGCTGGTGGTCCTTCAGTGCTCTGATACTCTTGTGGTTCTGCATCCTCTTGAATCCTGTGGCTTAGGGAGTCCACGTTGACTCCAGGTTTGTTCTGGTCATTGCGTTGTGTTAGGCAGCTGAAAAATACACTAACTTTGATCTTCCAGGGGGTCGATTTCTACAATTTCTACAGAGATGCTTTTTTTTCATTAGCAAGAAGGAGGTTGTAAGTGAGAGGAGAGAGCTTTCAAAACTCTCTTTGTGAAGCTCTATTATGAATTGTGACTTGGAACTTTCCCTCTGAGGTTTCTTTTTCTCTCCTGAGATTATGTGACTTTACTTCATCCCCTTCTTATTCAGTTAGTGATCAGCTGGGCAGGTAGTAATGACCTCTCTTCTTTTACACTCTTTTTCATCCAAATGTGCCATTCTGCTTACAGCAAGATGTGCAAGCACTCGTAGCCTGGATTTGTTTTCATTGGCAAAGATAGAACACTAGAGAAACTTCAACTGTTCTGGGTTTGCACCCATTGAAACAGGGATATAACTTACCCCTCTACATAGTTATGTCTACAAAGGTAAGTGACTGTCTGCTGGCTTTAGCCCATGGCTCTTGCCTGTGTTGGCCTCCTGCTTTTGTGGAAGGAGCAGTTTCAGGGCACAAGTCAAGATTCTCCAGCCCCAAGGATGCTTGACCTGTAAGGTGTAATCAGCTACACAAGTTGATTAGTACTGGGTTTAATTTCTCTTTTTCTCTCTTGGCTGATAAAGTGGGCAGCTGTGTGTTTATCAGTTTGCAGATATCACTAAAGGAGCGTAACTGAGTGCTTAAACCAGCCAAGCCAAACAAAAAGACAAAGACCCTGGAATAAAGAGATTACTTCTGTGTGAAGCAAGAACATAAAATTACACCCAAAGGAAAGCCCTTAGTCAGTAACCTGCTACAGTCCTGAAGTGCTCCAATGCCTCTATTTAAGTTTATTGATGAGATCTTAACAGGAATGCTGGCACTGCCATTTGTTCTGTTGCTTTACAGTTTGAGGGGGAAATTACTAATAGAGATGATGAATTGTAGGGCAGGGGTCCATGGAAGTTTATGGGCAGAGAAAGAGTTTGGGGTTTTTTTGTTTTTGATGGTACTTAGTTCTGTATCACCTGTTATGTGATAGACTCCTGATACCACCTGTGTCAGAAATCAGGGCCTGATCCCACTTCCCTCTGAAATCAATGGGATTTTTGTCATTGATGGAGCAGCTAAGCAAGTAACTTGCAAGAATTCATTTATTCAACAAATCTGGCTGCTGCTTCTGCTTATCTCTATTGATTGTACCCATGTCCAATCAGGTTTGCAGCATTAGCTGCATTACCTTACAATAACAGGGTAATTCACTTGGGGCATGTTCTTACCAAGTCCTAGAATCCACACAAAGATAAATAAAAGGGTTATCCTATGCACAGATGTCTTCAGGTTTTTTTTCTGAGGCAGCTGCCTCTTTTATTAGTCATATATCTCACAGGAACATATTCCCTTTTTGGAGTTGATAGGCTGAGAACAGGAAGATGAATGGGGCCGACAAGAAACCTGGAGAGGGGCTTTGGACAAGGCCCTGTAGGGACAGGCCAAGGGGAATGGCTTTAACCTGCCAGAGGGGAGATTGAGATGAGCTCTGAGGCAGAAGCTCTTCCCTATGAGGGTGCTGAGGCGCTGGCACAGACTTTTCCCAGAGAAGCTGTGGCTGCCCCATCCCTGGCAGTGTTCCAGGCCAGGTTGGACACAGGGGCTTGGAGCAACCTGCTCTAGTGGAAGGTGTCCCTGCCTGTGGCAGGGGGTTGGAACTGGAGGAGCCTTAAGGTCATTTCCAGCCCAATCTGGGATTCCAGTCTGGGATTCTGTTTACCCAAGTGACTGTTGCCCCTCTGCATGTTTGCATACAGAATAATTGCTATGCTTGTGAAACCCTTCCTAGAAACGAAGTCTGCTTTAATATGGCATTTACTCATGGGAAAACCCATTACTGAAAGATCTGGTCAACTGAATTCAAGTTTCAAAAGCTTTTGGACTTGTAGTGAAGCTATCAATTGGACATTTCAATGGAATTTGGAAAGACAGGGTAAGCTGAGTCTCTTTGCCTGTCAGCTGGTTCGTTGAGTCACTTCTCTGTTACCAGCAGAACTGTGTATAAAAGACATCCTGTGAATGGGAGCCGTTCCTTTCTGCTGGAATTGCCGTGTTGTGCTGCTCTGTTGAGTTCCAGATGTCACTGACTTCACAATGCAGCACAGATGGAAACAAATGACAGCTTCCCTTCCTGCCTTTTGCTCTTGCAGGAGTTTGTTAGATAAACAATAGGTGACTGGAACACACTGGCAAGCAGGGAGAGTAATGGCAAGCATTAGAGAGTAATTTTACTCACAAATAACAGCCAATACCTGGTGGAATGTGTGATTCCTTAATTCCTCAAGTTGTCACTCAGGATATTTTTTTCATATTTTGCATGAATTGGGGCAGGAGTGTCTTTTCAGAATTGAGCTACAAACGTAGTGTGTGGACAGAAAGGTGAATATGGTTTAGTGGTGGCTTTGGCAGTCCTGGGGTAACGGTTTAACTTGATGATCTTAAAGGTCTTTTCCAACCTAGTTGATTCTATGATTATATATGTCTTGATATTTCTGAACAAAGGGACTTGGGTCAGGGTACTGGGGAAAGGATGGGCTGGGCTCTGGCACACAGCTGAAATTGTGCAAAGTAGCCTGAAGAAGTTCTGAACTTCTTTTGACTTTGAGTAGAAACTGAATCTCCAGCAAATTTAGGCTACTCTTCAGAATACTCCCTGAAATGACGAGTAAGATACACGAGCAGGAGATACACTTCCTCCTTCTTTATTTCACATATACTTTAAAAATTTAAAATTATGCTCTCTTCATTGTTCCCCCCTCTCCTGGATTTAATTGCATAAATTTTATTTCAGAGGATCTGGACTAATGAAGTGAATGTCAGTGGGGAGGGATTGCAAGTATTACACTTAAATTTTATGTGCCGGTTCTAAGTGTACCTACAGTATGAAGGGAGGAGAGAGAGCTAGTGGACTGGAAGAGCAGAACTGCTTTCAGATCAATAGATGAGCTGACATTGAGGCTGGAGGACTGATAGAAGCAGGAGAAAGGATAGACGTATTTGGCAGATTTCTGAAGACATTCAATAGCGACACCGAGATGGAGCTGATAAATCAATAGCTCTTTAGGCAGATTAGATTGATATTTTAAATGTATATGGAACTGTCCTAGCCAGGAAGACAGAACAACCACTGAAGGAATAGATAAGCAGAAAAACATTAATTCATATTTCTGTACCATTTTCATGTGGTTTTGAAAGGAAGTGTGTAGAACGCCAAGCTGTTGTCTTTTTTGCAGCTTGGAGGTTGGGTCAGATGTTGGGTGGAATTGTGCTGTTACCCTGGAATTCCTCACTGGTGGGGGTTAAGTTTGTAATAATGAGTAAATTGCTCTTGTAGATAAAAAGTGTTTAACACAGAGGTTGGCAGTTAACAGCAGGACAGGGCTATTGTGTAATACTACTGGGGGTGGAGTGGGAGTTGGCCCAGTCCCACCATGTATATGATGTATATGGTCTGTGTGTGGGTGTTTTCAGGAGCATGAGGGTGTAAAGGAAGACATTATGGCAAACCAGGCCATCAACAAGACTTAGGATCTAAATTATGCCTTGCTGAAGACAAGGGAAGTTTTGTCAATGATTTCAATGGGAGCAAAACTGGCCCTTTATACCAAAGGCTTTGTATTGCTTTTGACCAATCAGGCTGTTTCCTCATGCTCCCAATTATATCAGCTGTCATAAATTAGAGACAAAAAGTTCTAAAGTGGTTTTAATCATCCTGGCATTCCTGGGGGGATTTGCAGCTTTTGCTGTGCGAAGCAGTGCTCGGCTCTCCCACCATGTCCCACTGCCTTCCCTCAAAACCTCCTACAAGTTCAACTTGAAAGGTTTCTTGCAAGTGATACTGTTGTTGTGTTCACCAGATGTTGTGAAGCTAAATTAAAGGAGAGCTTGTACTAATGGAATTTCCTCGAAGTTTACAAGTGAATTATTATGGTTGGAAAACTTAGGCTATTTAATATATATTTCCACAGAGGCATGAAGGGAGGGCTGTGCTGAATAAAGTAAATGTCTGATGATGAGAGAGGAAGGATGTCCTTGGTTTGCCTTCCCTTATTTTGAACTTGATGGAAAATAGATCAGCCTAAAGATAGATCAGCCATTCATCTGTCCAGATTACATTAGCCAAAGTGGTTTGTCAGGTACCTTTCCCTTTCCAAGACTCACTGGACTGGCCTGTTCAACAAGGATCTATTAAATGCTAAAACATTTCTAGAGTAATTTTATTTTGTTTTATTATTATTTAAATAATTCTATTAGAATTTATTTAAATGTAATTTATTTGATTATTTATTTGTGCTAGGAGGAAACCAATTCCATAACAGCTAGGTTGGAATGATCTTGTCTTTAACTGCAAATACCACTTTATTGTATTTGCATGTAAATAGATGCCAGATACCTGTGTCAGATGAAGGGAATGGTTCAAAGTCATTTGCTTTCTGGAAAATAGAATAGCTCAGCAGGACTTGGAAGGCTCCTAACTTGAGCTGTATTTTATTCAGGGTTGATAAAATTGGTCTTTGCAAGTTTATAACCCCTCAAAGTTACTCTGAAGGATGGCTGCCTCTCTGAGGCCTATTGCTGATTATTGTTTAATTGTAGTAAGGTGTAATTAACAGGAATGGGGAAAGGAGGCCTGGCAACAGTGTAGGGCTACAAAAAGTGCTTATGGGGCTGACAGAATGGATTTCTTCACTTGAGAAATCAATGCTTTAGTAAAAAAAATGGAATATCACTTTCTCCGCTAGATATTTGTGGTTGGACACTTAATCTTCCTCCTCCTGACACACATACTTGTTTCTACTTATGGATACTGTGCTTGCTCAGATCATGAGCATCTACTATTATAAGGCAGGGCTTAGGACTAATCGATTACATGCTTAAGTTATTCTCCAGACACCCTCAGAAATGGGGAGGCCAGCCAGGCTCTGCTGGCTCTGGTGGTGTTGGATTATTGCAGTTGGCAGAGGGTCTGATCTTGTCCTCATAGAGATCCGGGTGGAGGCTCAAATAGCTCTTACCTGTGAACTAGGTGACTTCCAGTGCTGTGTAATGTGTGTTCTTTGCGCTCCCAATGGCTTGAGCGATCACTGCAATATCTCACACCCAGAAGAAAGGGCCCTGAGAGCTGCCTGAGACCAGAATGTGTCCAGGAAAGAATATGAGTCTGTGCAAGATAGCTGTTTTCCTGGTGATCCTGTCATCCTGACTGTGAAACACGAACTAACAGCTGACTTCAGTCCTCCAGAAAACTGCAAAACCAGACCAGGCAAATTAGGAAAATTGGAAAAAACCCAAAACCCAAGTGTGTGGTACCACTATGCATCAGTGACCTTGGGCCCAAACCACTAAAATGCTTTAACCAAAGCAATTTGCATCACTCCAGAGCAGAGGTGAACTCGGGAGGATAATTTAAATGTAATTTGTCTGGATTTAATTTTATCTTAAGCTAACTATTGAATTTTCCTGATTTCTGAAATGATTTCAGTTATGTCAATAATTACCCAATTTTATTCCAAATTTCTTGTTAATTTAACTTTTGTCTAGGAATACGTGTATATGTACCTGCAGTATATGTGCATTCCTGCTTGTGCATTTGTATGAGGTGACTGCATGGGTGTGTGACATCAGACTTGGAAGACCTGGGCATTTATCTTGATTATATTCCCACAGTGTGGCTTGTTCTTGCCTTCTGCATCCCTGTTTGCACTTCTGTCTTGCTTTTGGATGCCATAGCTTTTGGGAAAAAGCTTGCTGTGCTTTGCTTTTCCTGGTTAGTTTTATGGTGTTTATACACTGTTGGTAGAGATGGTGACTTCTGGCACCACTAAAATTCAGAGAAGGGAAGAAACTTAAAGGGGTGTTCCACTGCAGGTTTATGCTAATGATTAGCAAACAAAATACTACTTGTAAGCACTAGAGTTTAAAATAACATTTATATGGCTTAAACTGATGTCTAAGCCCAGGCAGATACACACTTTGTGTAATGTTCCCTGGGCCTTGCATTTGATCATCTCTTTTGCAATTTCATATAATCCCAGACTGGTTTGAGTTGGAAGGGACCTTAAAGCTCACCCAGTTCCAACCCTCTGCCATAGGCAGGGACACCTTCCGCTCCAGCCACTGCCCCCTCCTGGTTCCCTTTTCCCCATGTCTGTTGTGCAAGGCAGCCCAGCAGACATGGTTATCCATCATGAGATCTGACAATGACAGGCCCCTGTCTGTCCGCCTTGTGCCACCTCAGCTCTATTGATGTGTCAGACGAGATGGACACATCTGTCAAAATTCCATGCAAATCTCTATTCACTGGAAATCACGCTGCTTGCTCTGGAGTCCATGTGGCTGCTGGTGTTGGCTCACCGTGCTGCTGTTCCCCAGGGAGGTTGTAGCCAAGAGGAAAAGGAACAGCTTCCAAAGAGCTCAGCAGCTGCTCCCTGTCAGCCTGGTGCAAAACAGTCTCCCTTAACAATGGTCTAAAACGTGAGTGCTACTGTACAGACATCACAGGCTCATCCTTGCTAAGCCCTGTGTTTGTGTATCTCATGCCTGCCACAGCCAGGACCTTGCCCATCCATCAATATCATCACTGTTAAGTGGGGAAGGAAAAAAAAGGCAGCAGAGATGTTCCAAATGGTTTCCCACTAAAAGGAAGCGGCACACATGGTGTTTGTGTGGCATGCTCCAGGTTCCCATGCTGGGCAGCACCTCTCCTGCAATGGGCAGGGTGAGCTGCGCTGGGAGCATGATGCCTTTGATTGAAACTGGCAATTCTGAATCTCCCACTGGCCCCAAGGCGGTTTGGTGACATGTGGCTGTTTGTGACAGTGCAGGAGGCCATCGTTCCACATCCAGCCTGTTTCAGTGAAGCCTTGCCAAAAGTAGTTCTCCCAGTAATAGTTCCAGTAAAATACTCTTGTCCTGGAACTTTTCCATTACTGAAATTAAAATAGATTAAGAAAAATCAAAGGTTTTCGTTTGTTGATGAAACCACAATTTATGTGGCAAATACCTTCTTGTTTACAGAAAATGCTGGCTTCTGCCTAGCCCCACACTAACCAGCTGCGGGCACAGGCTGTGCTGGAGACCTTGAGACCAGGCTGAAGTGTCCCCAGGACAGCATTGCCCCATGATACTGCATTCCCTCCCCTACCTGCCTGCCTCTGGGCAGAGTTTAGGCTGGCTGTGCTGCAAAGTTGGGTCTTACTGGAAATGCAAAATAGGTGTCTAAAGGCAGGACAATTTAACAGAGCAGTTCCAAGCGGCTGAAAGCAGATTGGTATCAGCACATCAATTAGATCTGCTGCAGATCTGCAGAATCTTGTATTTCTGATGGGCCCTAGCCAGAAGAGCTTTACTCGATGGTATTACTCCTGCGGAGTTTTATACCAATTTTTCTTTATTACTCACATTTCCTTTCCAAGTAAATCTACAGGTAGCCGGCGTTCGAGGCCTGTGGCCTGGCTCATCTGAAGTCTCTGGCATTTGAGACATATTATCCAGGAGATTCAGACTCAAGGAGAGTAAAGAAGATGGGCACTCAGAGGGGAGAGAGGGAAATGGCTCTTGTTTAGGTTTTGCTTGTGAAGCTCAGGCTCCATGAAGACAAAGTAAACCTTGAAGTAGAGGGTAATTAGAAGTGTTGGCAAAATAAAAGGTGCAAATATCAGTGCAGACCCTCCAGAGCCCTCAAATGAATTTCTCTGTGTAGGGAGGTACTAGAGTGGAAACAGCAGGCACAGCTAATAGTTCACTGCAAGTTACTGTTTGCAGAGATCAGAGCATGCTGTTGGAAAAGAGAGGGTTTCAGGAATCAGAGGAACAATAGGATCTGCAATGAAAGCAGGGGAAGATGGTTGGACTTAGGCCAATTCTAGTCAAGAGTGAGGAATGAAAGAGCAGAAGAAAATGCAAAAAGATACAAAAAGTCCTAGATACAAAAAGAGACTTGGGCTTGTTTCTAGACTGTGCTGACCTCAGAAGTTTGCTGCTTTGAACTGTTGAGACTGTGGATCTGCCTGAAGATTTATAAAGCTCTTCTGCAAACCAGTTGAATCCAGCCTCAGAGTAAATCAGAGTTCTTACAGGTATTTTAATCCTCCAGGAGCTAATGGATCATCTGGCATGAAATAGGAAAATAAACAAGTTTTCACACTTTATCAACACTTAGTCCAGCACCTAAACCCACCTTCAAACACAAATACCCTGCGCATCTCAGGGAGACCTGATCTGTCACATGGGTGGTAGAACACAGCCAAAGATCTTGCACAGAAATCTTGAGGCATTGGGAAATCAAGGAGTGGGAATGCAAAACTACAGGTTCTGTTGAATAGACTTTGCTATATATATGTGCATATTGAAGTGTGAGGGCAAAACCATTGCCTTTCCTTACAGTTAAAGCCAAACACTGTATTTTTCAAGCTCCTCAGGCTGCTCTTGAGCTCGATGTGAGTGCGGACACCTGAACTTCCTGTGAGGGAGGCATGTAAGACTCTGTGTTGGGTTAAATCACATGGCAGGAGTGGCTATCTGGCTCACTGGGCTTTGCGGCAGGCTTGGCCATCTCTGTGTTGCAGCTGGGCAAGTACCTTCAAGCAGTGTCCTTTGAGCACCACCACTCCTGCTGTGCAGCACCGTTGCCTTTCCCTGTCTGACTCAGCTGCTCAGCAGATCACAGTTCAGCTGCATCTGACGTGGGGTGATAGAGCAGGAAAACTATTCTGATGTGGCTCTGTGAATTCCTGAGCTGGTACCTCTGCAGGGGGCAGTGGTCTCCAGATGTCACGAGCAGCTTTGAAAATCACAACCTCTGTGATGCTACAGTTCAGATCATACAGTGTTTTTCATTCAGGTCCCCCTCTCCACCCCCTCACCCCCCATGTGTATGTGCTGAAATGTTGGACCAAGCTGGACAGAGCAGATTGTCATTCTGTGTTTCAGATGCCTAATTTAATGGGATCCTTCCTTCCCAGCAGTATGGCTGGGGATAAGAAATAATTACAGTAAGTAACCTGCACTTTCTAATATGATGGCTTTGAATTTGGATTGTAGTTAACTTGTTCTTTGTCTTTCTCATCAATACCCTGAACGTTTCAGATTAATAATCTATGACTCAGCTGCTGGGTAAAACTTGGGTAGGAAAGAAGCAAAGATCTGAAAGTTGACACAGGTTTTTTTTTACCATGAACTTCTTCGACCTTTGAAAAAGATTCGTAACTTTTCCAAAAACTCTTTTCCATTTTTACCCAGCTCACTTCCTGGTTGTGCCTGGGAACAAGAGGCAGGAAGCACCATAAATCTTGTGGAAAAGCCTATTCTGGCATGTTTCCTAGCCCAGCTTTGCTGATTGCTGAGTTTTGGATCATTTGAATAAACTCCATGTAAGTAGCCAAGCTATGTGCTCCTCCAAGCCATTTGCAAACTCCAAATCCCATGAAGACAACTCATTGCTTAGTCTAGGTAGCCTGAACTCTGCCCCTTCTGCCCAGCTTTCTGTCACATATAAAGCACACTTTTAGGGCCACTTTGGTTTTTTTTTTTTTTTGGATGAACTTGATGCCAATGTGACTTTCAGTTTTACAGCCAAGTATAACGTTAAGTAAGTGTTGAGCAACCTTCCTTCCCACTGCTTTGCTAATACATCCTAATCCTGTCTGGTGATACCTTGTGCTGTTCAGAGGCTAAATTAATCCTGAGCAGAGTTTCGCAGTTATGCTAAAGCGCACTGTAAAACCACTGCATAGCTTTCCTAGGCTTAGCTTGAAGTGAGCAAGTTGTTCCCCGTGCAACAGAGAAAAGCAGCTTTGAACCCCAAAGAGGGAAGCAGCTTGTGGAAAATGACTTGGGAATAGATTTTCAGGTTCATTCCCTTCTCATCTAATGGTGGCGCAAGGCTCTGTGATAGGTACAGTAAGGTGGGTTTGGCATGGCAAGTAGGCAGGAACATATGTCGCTCAGGGCTGTGCACACAGGTACGTGTATAGTTGATATTCCCAGATAGTCTGCCCAGCAAGAGGGTGCTGGTACTCTCTGGGCATTAGGTCCATTTTAGTCCAGGACAAGATGGTATTTGATGCGGGCAGTACAGCACTGGCTGACAAAGGGGTCTGCTGCCTGTCACACCTTGACTTGTTGAGCGCTAATACAGCCCCGGGGATCACAAAGCTGTCATTACAAAGCATTAGCATGAGAAAAGGAGCACTCCTTATGTTTTGGCATGTCACACCCAAGTGACAGGGAGCACAAATACAGTCAGGCACACAGAACAGTGCAAGTCAACGTCGGCTTTGACAATGTTGGGCACCAAGGCTGTCACTCCTTTGACACAGCCCCTCCTTCCCCCTACCCACGCTGCCATTCGTAACAGCAGCTCGCCCACTGCTTTTATTTCTGCACAATGTGTCAATAATTACTTGTCAGGGCTCTGCTTATAGACCTGGGATGGGGAATAAACGCTTATTATGCCTGAAAAATGTTGCAAGCTTTACCATAAATCTTGTGTTACAAATGCACACAATAGGGGCTATTGACACACAGGCAAACACTCACATTAACATGTAAAGTCATGCTCCCGAGAACGGAGTTTGACAAACTAACTTGCAGCAAAGGAGTTTGTTGACCTTTTCTTTGCCTTCCTGGTAACTGGACTGGGCTTGTGTATATTAAACCTCCCAATGAATGGGAGATGAGAAGAGACACTAAACATCTTTCTGTTAGGTTAGGGCTGCTGGAGTGAGGATGCTCTACATCTGAGAGCACTTCAGAAATGGCGTTATTGGATATTGTGCTTCAAAGACACAGGAGCTAAGCAAGCATTCAAAAGCTAAAGTTGGCTATTTGAATTCAGCAACCCATAGACTTTTGCGTGTGCCTCTCTACTCAATAGAGGCCCTAACTGAAACATTATTTAGGACTGGCTGCTATTCATGGCTTGCCCCTTCAAATTGCATCTCTTCAACTGCTTTTCCTCTTTGGGTTTCAGATGGCTTCTTGCAGTGGATTGGAGGTTTGATTTTGATGTACTGGAATGAATTGGACAGAAGGTATTTATGTAAATGTGCAGGTGTCATAAACTGAGCTCAGAATAAGAATGTTTGAAAGAAACTTACAGAAGTAATAGGGTGCCCAGAGAAGCTGTGGCTGCCCCATCCCTGGCAGTGTTCAAGGCCAGGTTGGACACAGGGGCTTGGAGCAACCTGCTCTAGTGGAAGGTGTCCCTGCCCGTGGCAGGGGGTTGGAGCTGGATGAGCTTTAAGGTCCCTTCCAACCCAAACCAGTCTGGGATTCTGCGATGATAATTAGGGCTTGCATTTAAATACCAAACTGAGGACTCGGAACTGACTTCTTTTAAAGTACCCAGGGATGTACCCTCTTTGGAGGGAGAGGTGAACCTCTCAACAGCATGGTTCTACCTGTAGATAGCCTGAACTACTCCATGTAACACTTCCATTGATTGCTTTCCATTGGTTTAATTTTAGTTCTGTGGTTTCTGATGGTTTTCTTTCTTTACCTATTTAATCTTTGAAATGTTCATGTTTAGTCTATACCTACTTTTTCCTGCATTGACGTTGTCCCATGCTTGTTTAACCCTTTCATTTTCTCAGTATTCTTCCCCCTCCCCAGCTCTTTTCTATCTTTCATTATCTCCTCCTACTTACCTTTTACATTATTCTGACTTTGAAAGTTCAATTTAATTTTTATTAGCCAATTTCCCATAAGCTTCCAGTCCTGGGGATCCTGTCTGGGTCTCGTGATCCTGCATTGGTGTTTTCAAATGCTTGAAAAGAATATCGTTAAAGAAATGCTGCTTAAGCCACAATAGGGCCACATTTCTTTTGACTATAGCCTTTCCAAAGGACAACTTCTTTTAAGAAAACAACTTTTTGTTTAGCTTTTAATAAAACCTGATGTGTGGAATGTATTTTACCTAAACTCTTTACGCGACCTAAAGTCTCTTTGGCCAATAAAGTTTACATTGTATATGTAAACTAGTGATTTACATGCATGTCGTGGTACATAGATGAATGTGTAAAGCTCTGTGTACCAACCACAATCAAAATTGCTTTGGTGTTTGTATGCACATACGTATCTACAGAGCATGAAGTTTACCTTCTAAAGTCAGTCTGATGTTAGGATAATCTATAGAACCTCATGGCCTGGATTCACCCCACCTGATTGAAGTCTCCTCCTCCCTTGCATCAGGCCAAGTGCTTGGTGAGTATCTCTGGGGAGCAAAGCTGGCGCAAAACTATTCTGTGTGATTAACTTTCTTTTGGTTGAGCTCCCTGGGCTGGTTCACTGCAAATTCAGGCAAGCGCAAGGGAAGGGTCATAAACACAGCAGGGGAGGGAGGCGGGCACTGAGGAGAGGGTTACCTTGTGCAGAACCACGCCTTCAGGCACTAAATAATTCACCTGGATTGGAAGGCTAGTTATCCTTGTCCTTCTGCAGTCAGTAAAGGCAAAAAGCCACCATCAGAAGGCTTTTCACATCCTAGGTGTCTCTGAGATCCCTCTGCTGATGGTCCTTCGTTCTCGTGGCATTTGATGCAACAAATTTTCATCACTATTATCTTAACTAGACCATGTCAGCTTTGTTTTAAGTTATGCTGGTATCGGTGTGGGATAAACACATTGATTACAAATGTTTTATCACTGTAAATGAAGTTACTGGAATTCCCTGTTACTGCTTAGCAATGAACTAGGAAACTCGCCTCTTCTTGCTTGTGAGGAGGCAGGATTTTTTGCTTTTAATTCTGTGGTTTCCTCTGTCTTGTTGAGAGCACCTGAAAGTCTCCATAGCATGTCCTGGGGCCATGCTGAGTTGACCTGAATTCTACCTTGAGCCCTGAACTTAATGTTTTTAGTGGCTAGGTTTCTCTTACAGCCTGGGGCTGAAGCACACAGAGAGAGGTGTAGCAAGACCAGTATATAGCCTTGATAAAATGACTTCTGTAAATCTGTTTATATGGGAAAGTACTTGAGCTAGAGCTTGTTGCGTTTCCTCTTCTGTACCTCTTTGGTACCCTCCTCTTCTGGGAAACGATCTAAAAAACTGAATTCCCTATGAAATAAAGTAGGCTTTTTTTTTTCTCAGCTGTGCAGAAATCAGAAGGATGAAGGCTCTAGTAGAAACAGAGATGTTGGCTGTGTTTGAGAAGCCCCTTCTTGCTTTGAAAGGAATAGACTTAGAAAGTCTATTCTATTTGCTGGGAAGAAAGTCTTCCTAAAACGTTTATAAAGAATACTGTGTATGCTTTGTATTGTAATGTTTATGGCTTTTTCCTTTAATTTAGTGAACACAGTCACTAGTCTTCAAAACAGTGAATGAAGTAAAAAAGCTAATAAATCCAGCCATGCTACTTCATAACCTTGTTTATTGTGCATTATGCTAAATTAAAGCACGTCTGTGTGCCATGAATCTGCACAATGATGGGCATCTCGCCCTCCTCTCTGCTATAAATGTTTCAAACTGCTTACCTGCATTCCTGTAAGTCTCTTTGTTCTAGGCAAGGTCTAGAGTGAGGTGTCCCTGCCCATTGCAGGAGGTTGGAACTAGGTGATCTTAAGGTCCTTTCCAACCCTAACTATTCTATGATTCTTTTTGTTCCCACTGTGCCCAGTCTCAAACTTTATGAAAAATTGAGAAAATCTTAATTGTTGAATTCTTTATTGTTCAATAGATGGATATTGCATCCTTTCCTTCCATTGCAGGAGTTGGGCCCTGAAGCAGTTTAACTGAGTTTTGCTTTCAGTATTAAGGACAGGGAGGGAAAAGGGCTTGATTCAACTGTAATTGCAGGAGGAACTTTGAGAGGCAGAAGTTAATGAGGAGCACTGGCACTTGGTCTAGAAGATAAAACTAAGCCCATCTCTTAAACAAATAGTCACATGGTTTTTTCTCAAATACAAGTGGGCAGGAATTTAGTTGTACGTGCAAAAGTTGCCAACTGAATGGCCTCCAGTTCTTGGGCTCTGCAAATGTTATATCCCTGCCAGAGGTATCAAGATGTTGACAATTTAAACTGGGAGGCTTTCATTCTCTACCTCTTTTCCGTGAGGCTACTTCCAAAATTAATCTGGTACCATTAGAGAAATTAGAAGAAACAAAGAGCTAGTCACTTTGGATTTGGTTTTTACTCTTTTTATTCTGCAGTTTCTGAGTTCTGAGTTGATTGCAGGTTTGTTTCAGGGCTGCATTCTGTAACAGAAAACCTGTGCTTACAGTTCTGCAAACAGCCTGTGCTGCAGTACTGACATCTGCTAACAGAGACATGATGGGCAGAGATGGGCTGGTTTGTGATTTTTGGCCAACTTAACTACTCCAGCGAGAGTCACTGGTGTAAGAGTAGTTGTACTGACAAAGCTTCCAGATTGTAATTTTGTCACTGCTTATATGACATGACCTTTTCCACCCAAAATAAACACAGTACAAAAGCTAAACAGTTGCCTAATAGCCACTGTCTGTTATACAGGCTCCTGTGAATCTGTGGGTGGAAAACAAGCAGGGGACTAGTGCTGGTGAGTCTCTGTGGATGGTGGTGTGCTTTGTTAATGGCCCCATTAAAAGTCTTTCGAAACTATTATACTTCTGAGTTGAATCTTGGCATTCTCTGTACGTCCAAGTCTCCTGAAGGCCTTGGTATGCAGTTTGTAAGGGTCTCTGGGGAACCCTCAGATTAACAAAAGAGGGATAGCAGCAGGGAAAATCTGTTTCTGGAGATAATATGATCTAAAGGCCTATATGCAGCTCCTCAGAAAGATCTTCTGCTGGTATTGGTGTTCAAAATCTGTTTTTAAAATAGAACTTGAACTTGAAGTCATTTGTCTTGGTCTGGCTTCAGCTTTTTAAATCTCTGAAAAGTGCAGTTTTTAATAAATGCATTGTTTTTGTCTTAAAAATGTCAACTACTGAAGTCAAGGTTTCCATGTATAAACCGTTAAAAGATGCTTTTTTTTCTAGGGCATCTCAGCATAGGTATTAGATGTTACCTTGCCATGACCTGACCTTCTAGACCTGAGGCTAATATTCCTTGATTGAAAATACTGAGGTGGACCAAAATTAAGTTTACTGATAGAATCCCAATAACAAATATTATCTGTGGCAAGACTGGCACTTCATTTTTGGAATACTGAAGTTAAATGTTTTATCAGGATACCGAATGCATGGAAGCAGTTTTCCTCTAAAACTGTTAGTTGAGGGCTCCTGGGCATCAAAGACACAAGGGGGTACTTTGGTTGAGGGCAGTGGTGTGGGAGTAGCTGGATTATCTAATGTTTGTCACTCCAGAATTATGATTTGCAGTGATTTGTTGATCTTTTCTGCTCTCCTAATCACATGGTGACAGGTTGCCCATTTTAAATGTCAGATCTGTATCTAGGTTGGAGATGATGTGTGCCACCAAGATGAGGGATTTGCTTGTGATGCTTCAGAAGGTGCCCATGGACAATGCTAATCTCATGCCAAAGTGTGCAAGTATCTCCCTATAAAATCAGGATAACTCTTCAGGATGTGAGGGTCAACATCCATTGTGTAGACCAATAGAGTCCAGGCTTGGCCTTGTATGCTCCCAGCAACTGATCAGGAGTTTCTGTATGAATTAGAGCAGATTATTGATAAAGTGCAAGATGCAGAGGAAAAATACCCCTCTGCTTGTTTTTCCGTAAGCATTGCCGTGAGTCAGCGGCACATGACTGTGCCCTTCAAGGTTACATCTGCAGGAGAGGACAAGAAGTCAGGCTAAGCGCAAGAGCACACGTTCAGCAAATTCCCTGCCCTTATCTCGGGTTGTTTATGGCTCCTCTGGGAGGACTCTGACCTTGTATCTCCTTTCCACAGAGGGTGGATTTTGTTTTGAAAACATCTTTTTTCTAGAGAAGTGTCATAGCCAGTTGGAGTCAGTTGTATAAACCTTACTTCTCAAAATGGAGTACCAGCAGACTTCTGTTTCTTACTTTGAATAGTGACAAATCCAATAACATGGAGAGCATTAACCTCTCTGCTGATGCAGTATTATGTATTTTACTGTTTGTTTCCTGAATTTATTTGGCTGAACCTCATCTAACCACCGAAAAACTGAAAACCTCAAGTTTAAGTGCAGACTACTATAAACTCCTGTTTTCCAGGCTGTTGTACTGACATACCGTTGCTTCAGGGCAAATGTATGTGTGGTTGCTCCAGATTATAGTTCTGTCCTTCTAAATGTTGAGGGCAAAATATATAGTTTTAACTGGCTTGTGGCTACCAAACCCAATTCCTGTGATTTCTATTAGGAGTGGAAGCTGTATTCTTTGTTGGAGAAAGTAGTCTACTGTAGCTTTCTCTCTGCAAAATAATCTTTCCAACAGAATGCTTTTATCCCAGCCTCTTCCCATACTGAGCTTCCAGATCTCTTTCAGGAATGGACATTAAATTTTATTACAGCTTCTTAGGCATTTTGATACTGAAATGGGACACAGAAGCACCTCACTATAACACAGCTTCTTTCCTGCTTTCTCTGGCTTTCTCTCTTCTGTAAGACTAGTCTTCTGGTGCCTCTGGCCTTTGAAATGCAACTTCCATCCTTTGCTTTGGCACTTGGTCTGTGTATCCCATTGTTTTCCAGCAGCAGGTGATTATTTTAAATAGCTCATCCTTGGCCATTGAGTTTATAATCATTTGATGTTGTGGGCTTGAATTTTTTTCTGAGTGAAAAAGGGGTCTTCATCCTCTGTCTCCTAACTCAGGGGGAAGTGCTTTTGCCTCCAGACAATTACACAAAAATATGCTATTGCTTTTGCTAGCGTATCCTTCCCATGCCATGGTTTTCATTGAACAGAGCTGTAGTTGTTGTTTTGCACTAAACGCAATGCTATTCGTACCTGTTTCAGAATGCTCAGGGTTTCTGGTGCTTTGGTACCTAGGAACAGGTCCTGAACTACCCAGGTAAGACCAGTAAGTTGAAAATGTAAATGCATGGATGTAAGTTGTCTGGGTTGCTCTTTCAGCTAAATGCCAAATTTTCTACAAGTGAAATAATAACAACTTGAATTTTTTATTCTTTCTTGGATGACCAGTTCTGGAGGTTAGGAGAAAAAAAAAAAATGCTGTGATAGGTCCTGGTTTTAGCGAGACTTTGACAGTGTGTCTTGGAGGTGAAGGAGGGAAATGTGGTCAAGATTAAGTGGCCATAAAATAGGTCTGTGGTTGGTGGCAAGGGGATGGGGACGAACATTAAATTAATGATTAAAAAAGGTGTGATGTCAGATTTGGAGGGTTTAGTAAAGGAGTGGTTTCGTGGCTGACTGTGCTTGGCGCACATATGGTCAACATTGTTATTGCTATCTTTGATTATGTATTTAAAAGATGAAATACGAGATTTGCAAAGAGTGAACTGGGAAGGGCTGCAGATGTCCTTTAGCATAATGCTGGGATTCCAGACTTCCTGATAAATAGAAGAAATATTTAAAACTATATTTAAGACACTGAAATTCAGTGAAGGCAAATGCAAAGTGTGACACTGAGGAAATGCGCGATCGCCTGCGCGTCAGTGGAAGTGCAGGAAAGGATGTGGACTTTGTAAAAGTTTTCAGGCTGAAGATGAGTATGGTTTGTGGTTGCAAAAAAGACATCTTATTCTCATACGTATTTGCGAGGGTACCATATGCGGAGCTCAGGAGGTGGTTTGGTTACTTTTGCTGCATGAAAGAAGTTCTTATCAAGAAAACACTGACATTATTCTCTATGTCAGATGGAATAAGTAAAAAAGTAACTGGATCAAATTACTGCAAAGTTGCAAGTTGATTTATGTAAGATATTAGAAAAGATTAAATTATGAAAGTTATGAAGCACTGTAAGATGTATCCGAGGAGGCTTCGAATTTCCTTCACTGTACATTTTTAGCAGCAAATTAGATTGAAATCAATCAGGAGCAGTCTTGAAATATTTATCCAACTGTTGTGCAAGGGGAAGAACTTGCTGACCTTTCGAGTCTTCCTTTTCTATGATAATCTGTCTCAAAAATCAATTCCTGCTATTTTGCCTACAAGAAATTCAGCTTTTAAAATTCTCTTGTGCATGAAGGTGTTTTTGTGACTGTTTTCCACTTTGATTTTTTTCTCTTACGTGTTATGTTTGATTTTGCCTCACACTTATTGATGTGTGTTGGCTGTAAGACCTGCATGGGGCTGGGTGGAGAGTGATGTTTTCCTGTGTTGAAAATATTGAGATTTCTAGAATATTGTTACCTACTTGTGAAGAAAGAAAAGTTTGGGTTTTGGTGGTTTGTGTGTTCCCCCCCCACCAAACAAACCCCATAAAGTTTGGGTAAGATCAACGCAAAATATTCATTTTGATGTGTTTGGCATGTTTTGGTGCCCTTCAGTGATAACACATAGGGAGACAGATGTGGAATTAAGATGGAGGAGAAAAATACTCATGTATTCGGGCAATCTAGAAGACTAGATTCCTGTCATTGAAGAGCTAATAAGTGCTTGGGCAAGAGAAGTAAGTGTGAGCGTTGGGATTTGAGCGCACAGTTGGCATGTAGCAGCACAGGAACCCACTTCAGGCCATGCTGCTCCTTGTGCCAGTGCCCGTGCTTTTGATGTGGCTGCCACATATGCATGGCCTTGCCAGGACCAAATTAGGCAAACATTTCATTAGAAAGAAAATTGTCAACCGCTGCTTTTACATGATTCCAAGAATGAGTCCTTCCCTCCACCGCACCCCCACTCCCAGTGCTGCTCTTTGCAGGGAGGAAAGCTTTCTGGGTAGAAATTCGATTTCTTGATCATGTGGATAACTAGAGCTAGCTGGGTACAGAATTTGCTGCCTTGGGGACAGCAGTGCTGATAGCAAGGCTAGAACTTCTTTTGACTCATAGAATCCCGGACTGGTTTGTGTTGGAAGAGACCTTAAAGCTCATCCAGTTCCAACCCCCTGCCACGGGCAGGGACACCTTCCACTAGAGCAGGTTGCTCCAAGCCCCTGTGTCCAACCTGGCCTTGAACACTGCCAGGGATGGGGCAGCCACAGCTTCTCTGGGCACCCTGTGCCAGCGCCTCAGCACCCTCACAGGGAAGAGCTTCTGCCTCAGAGCTCATCTCAATCTCCCCTCTGGCAGGTTAAAGCCATTCCCCTTGGCCTGTCCCTCCATCCCTTGTCCAAAGCCCCTCTCCAGGTTTCCTGGAGCCCCTTTAGGCACTGGAGCTGCTCTAAGGTCTCCTCTTCAGGAGCCTTCTCTTCTCCAGGCTGCCCCAGCCCAGCTCTCTCAGCCTGGCTCCAGAGCAGAGCTACTCCAGCCCTCGCAGCAGCTCCGGGGCCTCCTCTGGCCTCGCTCCAGCAGCTCCATGTCTGTCTGGATCATTTTCTGAGATGATAGACAGGTGTCTTGGCATCTTGATTAACATTGTCAGAGCTCAGGTTAGTGATAGAGATAACAGCAGGAAGAGAAAATAAATCAGTTAATGAAGCTGTGTGAGTCATTGCTGGGTATCCATGTTAGAATAATGCTTTCTGACCCTCCTAGCAGGATACGTGACCTCATATGCCCACAGGAGACTATCTGTTGGATTTGTTCCATTTTGTGAAATTTTGAAATTCATGAAGTTCATTGGAAGGATTAATTATGTATAAGGCATGTGTCTGCATGTTCTTTTCATCTGTGACTGTTACCCTGCATGCAGTTATTAGGGGTCTGATTGCACTGAACACTTCGACAAGAATTCAGTGACAAAAGGGGCCCATTAGTCTTTGAAGTCATGGGCCAAGGAAGAGGAATACAAGTAACATCAGTAATGACCTCATTTAACTTGTGACAGAGTACAAGATAATCCTGAAAGGTCATTGTAATGTGTGTTTTAGCCTATACACCACACTGCTCATGCTTCAACCGGTCTGTATTGCAGTTGTGATGAATACTGAAATCCTCTTCTGTTCAGTACAGGAAGGATGGACAGAATATGACAGCAAAACATGGCGAGATCCTTCCCTCTCTCATATACTTGAAAGTGAATTAGCAAAGAGCTGGAAACAATGAAAGGCTTTTTATCTACTGTGATGTTTTCATGGAAAATTGAATTTTTATTTATTTTTTTTTTTTCAAATGAAGGAATGATCTTGTTAAACAAAAAGTAGTTTCTGTAGAAAATGTGCTCTTTTCATCAGAGCTACAGGGCAAAAAGGTTCTTCTTTTCAGTCAAAACTGAAGAGCTGTAGGGACGAAGAGTCTGTTCAGAATTGCCAGGGAAAACAAAATATAGTCTGCATTAATAGAACACTTCTGTGAACTTCTAATGCAATTATCCAGCTGGTTTTATAAGGAGCGAGCAAAGAGTATTCAGTGGCCAGGTCTGGAAATCCATCTACTTTCTCCAGAACAGTTACACCAACAGTTACACTTTTGGAAAAGAAAAGAAGCAAACCAAAATGAACTCTGTTGTCTTTTTCGTACCCTTTCTTTATCTTTGTCCCTCTTATGACCCTGTATACTTCTAAATTTTTGGAATAAATTTATATAAAAGTACAAAAATACTCTAAACCAGACAATTCTCCCAGTGCCCTTGTCCTAGTGGGAGACAGGAATTACTGTTAATCTCTTTTAAAAACCCTGCACTCAGAGGAAGGAAGTCTCCATGCAGCCCTCAGAGATTGGAGTATTTTACAAGGGGCTTGAGTCAACATAAAACTTTCATGTTACTAGTGTGGATGAGCTTTTGTGTATTGACACTGTGGGCAGTTTACATTAGATGTCCATAGGCTGTCATTCTCTCTTCTCTTTTGCTTCTTAGCAGTGTCTTTTCAACAGTTAACTTCTATGGTCCCAGCAGCTTCCACTTGAGGTTTGCAGACATCTCATAGAACCACAGACTGGTTTGGAAGGGACTTTAAAGCTTCCAAACCTCTGCCACAGGCAGGGACACCTTCCACTAGATCAGGTTGCTCCAAGCCCCATCCAGCCTGGCCTTGAACGTTTCCAGGTAGGATGAATTGTCATCCGTATGGACAGACTTCTGTTTCATCAAATTTTTGGAGTAAAGAATATTTTGCCATCAGCATAAGGAAGGATGATATGTCCTTTGTTTAGCCCTTGTTGGGATTATTTTGAGCAGATGCAGCCCACAAGGGGCTGATTTCCAAAAATAGCTCTAGATTGTGCCATCAGCTTATTTCCCTCCTGTACAAAATTGGCTTTGAGTTTGTGTGGTAAGCAGCAAGCCATCTAACAGCCAAGGCTGCATGCACAGGCAATTATATGTGGACCTGGTTACGGAAGATGGCAGATCTACATCTGTGTGGACCTTGGGTTCATCAGAATTGAAATACCTCATGTATCTCAATTGTCGTGTCTCAGAACTAAAGTAACTCTGTAAGAAATATGCAGCCCCTCCCATTCTGCACAAATTATGCCATGTTTAAGAGTGAATTCAGCAGGAGATACGTGTGATGTAAGGGCTTGTCTCTGCCTTATGCATAGTAGGCAAAATTCTTTGGAAATCTGCATGCTTTTCTGATTTCTTCATAGTATTTGGTATCATGTAAGTACCAGTGGCAGTAACCACCATGTGCTCAATGTTCTTCATCGATCACATGAACACTGGATGAGCTTCCGCACCACGGTGACTAAATGTTGTGGATCCTGTCTGGGGATGTGTTGATTGCAGGGAATCCATCCACTGTATGGATTTTCCAAGCTAATTCCTTCTGGTACTTCGCAGTCCTCATCAAGAGTTTTTGAAGGGATATTTCTCATCCCCACTCCTAAAATGTTGAGCAATGCTACAAATTTCAATTCCACAGTTCTCCTTGAACATCCAGTTGACTCTTGTTTCACAATAGCTGGATGTTTGAAAACATTCAAGTGTGTAGAAATACTGCTATGCTAATTTAAATCTCCCCCAGTCAAGCCTTGCAGTTGTTTTCTTGCAACACGTGTCTCTTACTGGAAGCAGAACAAGTGGGGCTAGTGGAAAACATGTGACACTCTCTGTTATTTATGTCCCCTTCCCACCCCCGCCAGCCAACAGAGTTTGAACATGAAAGTCACTGGAGAGCAGAAGCCTATAAATATTCAGAGAAATCCAGGCAGGGCAAAAGCGTTGCAAAAACCTTTGCCTAACAGTTCCCAGAGCCTGGGAGCTTGGGGTAACCACTGCTGGCCTGGGACACGGGCTGGACTCAAACAAAGACTGATTGTAATTTTGTGGTTGGACATGAATGTTTTGCTCAACGCCGATTGAGGCCACTTTGAAAACTGGGCCAGGGTTGTAAAATAACCTATTTACTGCAGTGTGCATTGTATTTCAAAACACAATGAAGCCTTGTAGATTCTAACTGGGCTTGGTAGAAACCTTGCAGCTGAAAAAAAGCTCTTCTGGCTATGAGGAGCCTTGTGGGACCTTCCTTGTTTTATTTGTTGCCTTTGATTAGATGAGCTAAAGTGAAAACACAAAGCAAGGAATTGGGTATTTTTTAAGTTCTAATTCCAGTTTTCTCATTGATTTTTCTTTTTGACCTTTCCAAGTCACTTAACCCTTTGGCTCTTTGATTTCTTACCCAAAGAACTGGCATAGGACTGCTACTCAGACAGCTTGTTGTGAAGACTAATGAATTAATGCTAATGAATTAATAATTGTAAAGCCTGTAGTACATGAAAAGCTTTATGTTAGTGGTAGATGATACAGGAGTCTTGTGAGCCTGTACAGCATTGTCTGTGTATGATGAAGTCACCTCCCAGTGATTTACTTCGGAGCCTCAGTTGAACCCAAGCTTGAGCTTGAGGATTGAACTTGTGACCCATGGCACTAGCACTGTGATGACTTCTGCCTGAGGCGGAATGCTAGCAACTGGAGCCTTCAAAGTAAGTAGGTGTTGAAGGATGCAGATTGGCTCTTTCTGAGCTTTTCATATCTGAAGGGAACCTACAAGGATGCTGGAGAGGGACTCTTCATCAGGGACTGTAGTGATACGACAAGGGGCAAACTTAAACAGGGGAGATTTAGGTTAGAAATAAGGAAGAAATTCTTCCCTGTGATGGTGGTGAGGTGCTGGAACAGGTTGCCTGAGGAAGTTGTGGATGCTCCATCCGTGGCAGTGTTGAAGGCCAGGGCTTGGATCAACCTGCTCTAGTGGAAGGTGTCCCTGCCCGTGGCATGGGGTTGGAACTAGATAATCTTTAAGGTCCTTTCCAACCCACACCATTCTGTGATAAGGGCCTGAAGACCACTGATCTTCGTGGAGCTCCCTCAGAGCCTGGCTATAAGCAGCATGAACGGACAGGCAATTGCACCCCAAAGAAGATGAAACCCTTGTTCTTCTGCGTGGTATAATCTGAGGAAATGCAGGCATCCCAGACATAGTCCCTCGTCTAGCTAAGGGAGTGGGGGAGCAAAGGCAAATACTTGCTTCTTACAGTGTAACCTGACTGCCCAGGCTCCCTCCCATGCAGCAAGGAGTAAGTGGGTTTGCTTGACTACCTGAAGCTATTGATCAGGCTTTTCATTGGACAGTTTATTTTGTTATTTCCATCCTTTCTGTTATGTTTCACACAGCAGATCTGGTACCTGGCTGCCCTGGAAATACGAGTGTTTGAGATCTGAAAGAAGTGTTGTCTGAAGAGATTGAACCGCAGCTGAGGGACTGAGCAAACCATGGCTTTTGGTAGTTAGCATGTCATAAGCTCCCTTATCCCTTTTGCAGTCATTCTGGGGTTTGAGAGAGACCCGAATTAAAATATTTGCTTTGGTAAAAACAAGCAAACCAACCAACCAACCCAACAGATCTTGGCTAAATTCCAACAGTAAAGGCAAAAAAGGGGGAATAGACAAGTACCGTAGATAATTTACTATAGCAAATTTGCTTTCAGATGTAACTTTGGCTTCTTTCTCACATGTGTAGAGGCTAACTGCTACAAATCTACTCTGCATGATCTGCTTCCATATATTTATATGTCATCTGTGTGACTTCCACACAGAACAAGCCATGATAGAAATCTTTCATTTAATTAAAATTGATTTTAAAATTCCCTTGATCAATAATGAGTTAAAATTCATCCCAGCAGTGATGGGAACAGCAAACCTTCTGAGAAAAGCTTTCAGGCCAGTGGTTTTGGCTTTAGAGACTGGGTCTTGCCTGAAATTATCCCTTTCTTGGCTCCAGGCTCTGTGGTCCTTGGCACATTATGGTTTACCCTATAGCCCAGCTGTCAACCAACCATATGAAAAGCTGAGACATCCAGACTAAAGGTCTCTTTCTTTTTCTCCCTTTTTCTGTATAGATGCTTTAAACATCAGACTCGTTATAACATCTCTTGGCATCAGGTTGGTCGTGCCTCCTGAGCTTCCAAATGAAATTAGTATTCTGTGGAAAATGACACAATTTTTCTTCTTTGATTCCTACTCTGCAGCTTACCTCAAGCTTTTGAAGTGCTCACTCAGGTGGCAAAATTGGATAAGTTATTAGTAAAGTCATATTTAACACTTGCATTTAAAAGATTTCAAAAGGGCCCCTCTCCATTTAAGTTTTATTACACTGCAGAAGAAAGACCCAAAGCAAATATGTGTAATATTTATGTAACCTTTCCTAACAGAAATTTGAGGGATTAATAAAAATCAGCTTCAAATGATGGTAATACTCTGTTGTTTACACTTGATGGTTCTTCCTAATTAATTGTCTCAAACCTTCATTGAGAGATACTTTACCGAAAGTGCTGTGATCAAGGAAAACTGAGACTGGGATACTCACCTGATGCTGCTGGTCTCCTGAGTGCTACTCATTTGGTCCCATCCCACCACATGATGAGAACTTTGTTCCTGATGAGGCAACTGGGTCACTTCATTTGAAGCCACATTGGCCTGAAATAACAAATTAAGACAAGATCTGATAGCAATATAGGGGCTCTCCTTAACTTTGGACTAGAACAAATACAGAAAATAAAACACTAGAGTGGTTTAAGGAAAAAAAAAAAAAGAAAGTAAACCCTATAACTAATGTGTAAATGGCAGCAGTTTACACAGTTTAATACAGGGGTGCTATAAACAGTATACTGAAAAGGAATTGCAGATCATGGGTCCAAGCAGGTTGGTCCTGTGTCAAACAGGAAGGAAAGGAAATATCAGCTGTGGTAGAAAGGTCTGGGATGATCTTGGTTCAGATGGGTACGTGTTTCCATTTCTCCGTTCTCCCCTTTTCCCTGCTCTGCTCCCAGACAGTTAAAGAATATTGCAGGTAATGTGTTCTGGCTATTGATGTTTTTTGCTCATTTTCCTTAGCCCTGGAAGTAGGAAGAAGAGCTTCTGGAACAACCAATAGGATGAAACACAAATGTCTGTCTTAAATTTGCTTATTTATATCTCTATAAAAATAAATCAGTAACTGTCTGAATTTTTGTTTTTTCTCAAATGGATCCTTCTGTGGGGGCATATTCAGATTGGGCAGTTTCAGCACTAGTTTGTGTTTCTTGTGCGAAGACTATTGTCAGAAGGATAGAAAAGTGTTTACTGTGGGTTTTTTTTTCTCTCCACTCTCCTAATACAGTATTCCACAGTGAAGCAGAAGGCTGTTAGATCCTTGCTAATAATGCAGTTCCAGTGACTGTGCAAAGAAATGTCAGAATGTTAATATAGTCATCAGGAGCTCCCAGGCTGCCTCGGCTATTCGAATCGATTTCAGAAAGAGAGTTCTGATCAGAGGAGCGGTTCCTTGCTCTGAGTTTAAATATGCTGTATTTTCCATGAAGGCATTTTGGAGCTTCTCGCTTCCTTCCTAAACGCATAGTTGCCAACTGAAACAACCCCCACTTTCCCTCCTCATCCAGGCACCTGCTGTTGGTTTCTCTGCTGCTCCATCCTTGTCATTGTGCCATTACAGTTGCTGCTCCTTGCCATGAGGGAACTGGGTGCACAAACCCAAGGTAATCTAAGGGAAATGGCAGACAGACAAATGTAATTGCCTGAATGTTCATTTTGGCCAGTGTGAGTATGCTAATGTACAGGCATTGAAACAAAAGCTTTCATAGATTTCAGGATGAAGAATGGCCAGTGCCTGGATTTCCAAATGATGTGAAGAGCAGGACCTCTGAGCAGCCTGATGCCACCTCCTCCTGCCAGAGCAGGAAGCTCAGCAAGTCCCACTTAAGAGGAGAGAGAGACTTGTGAGCAGCCACCACCACCTCCTGGGTGGGAAATTTTGTTCTGTTTACTGCATCGTCATTTTATTACCCAACATAATTTCAAGCTTCCTGGGTAATTCATTAAAAGATATGGGTTTTGCTATAATGAAAAGAAGAATATGTATCATCTGAGCTATGGAGAAATGGTGGTGATTTCCTGCATCTAATCGTATTTTGATTGGAGATGTAAGTGGACAGTGCTTCCCAGAAGGAAGCTTGACTCCACACAAGACTGTGTTGGAGGCAATTTTGGGATTATAGTTTGTGTTTTCTGAAATGATTGTCTGTTACATGAAAAATTCGGTTTTCAGAAAGTTCATAAAATTAGCCAGAAAGAGAGATATTCTACTACTTTCAGTTTCAATTTCAGTTGGTTTAGATGAAAGGCCTTGTTGTCTTTGTCTTACGATTGCTGCCTCAACCTTATTGCTTGTAAGCCATGTATTTGTAGTCTGTAGATCTGAAAACAGCACCAAAGTCTTGGCAAACTATTTTATTTGGTGTTTCTGATAGGGTGTAGTTGGTGTGTGGGAAAATAGCTTAGAGAGCTTACTTGCTTCAAGGGCAAAAAGCTTAGATAATGGTTTGAGGAAGCTGAGAAAGGAAAAGCAGCAAAAGCTGCTGCTGCTGTGTCTGATTTTCCAGTGCAGCCCTTTCAGTGGTATTATTGGGTCCCTGGGACACACCTTGAGTTCTGTAACTCTCTGGAGTTCCCTTTTGGTTGCTTTTTGTCTCTTCCTCTCAGGACCCTTTTGACCATCTGTGGCTTGGGGAGAATATAAAAGCTCCTTCCTGTGTCCAAGATCAATAGCTTGAACACCAGAGCACAAGAAGGCACTAAGAGTGTTTCCCACCAAGCGTCATTAATTCCTGACGTGCTTCAGCTGCTTCTCTTTGAAATTCCCATCCCAGTTTTGTATTTTAATATTATTTTGTTCAGCAAGTGTCCAAGATTCAGGCTTCCCCCCTGCCATGTGTCGTGCAAGAGGCTGGGGCTGGCAATGGCTCCTCCAGAACCTGTGCTGTTTGGATGTGGGTGGGCCAGAGCACTTCTTGAAAAGCTCTCCCAGATCCTGGAAATAAGATTTCAAAAGCCAGTTGAGATGTTTCCCAAAGCAGCCCAGCCACGCTGGGAAGTGCTGCTGCTTTCCTGCTTGAGCCTTGGCTTAAGAAAAGAAGGAAAAGGGAGGGAGAGGAAAAAACCCAACCCAACAGCCACTCTGCAGACTTAAACTGAATGTGATTCAGTTCCTCAGCTCCACTCCAACTGAATACGAGTGACTGAGGCAAGCTCTGTCCCCACAACCACCTCCTCTTGATGTAACTCAGACATTCCAGCAGTGCTGAATTTAAAAATATTACTTCTAAAGGCAGCAGGTCACCCATAAATCCATGTGCTCTCTGCTCCTGCTGCGCTCCACACCAACACTGAAGGCTGCTGTTGCTACAGCATTACTCGCAGGAGAGATTACATGGTACGTGTGTGAATGGGCTCCCTGAAATTCCAAAACTACACAAATTCAACACTGTTGCCTTTGCAAGTACCAAAATAGTGTTTGTAATGAGAAATTAGTGATGTGATACTTGCTCACTCTGAAATGAACGTGCCAGCAGATCCGTGTGGGTATGTACAGGAGCCTCAACATTGCTTTCAGTTGTATTTGGCCAGAATTGTCTTCTACATCTTTGGCACTCGAAGATGTGCACTGTGTACAAGCCATTGATGGCTGACTTGCAACTGACTGTTGCTCAACTTGCAGGTACAAATGAACACATGCATTCATTTCCTCCTTTGCACAGACACATTTCTAATGATCAGACCCTGAATGCTGGGTAGAGAAAGCATCCATAATCTGTTGCCAGGAGATTCCTGTTTGAAAACAGGACCTGGCTATCATTTATTTTTAATATACTGGATTTGCTTATTTTTTTGACCATGTCAGAAGAAGTCATAGCCACTTCTGGCTGCTACAGAAGTGCTGAGGCTCTGTGAGAAGGTCTGTTTGCTTCATTTCTGCAGCATTAGGATGGAATTGAAATGTAATGAGGAAGCTTGAGCTGGCAAGGTTTCTTACCCAAATGTGTCAGCTTATGGATTTCTGGGCATCTGTGCTCAATGTGAAGCACCTGCTCATGTAAGGTATATTCTGTAAAGGTTGGATGATGGCCCAATTGGAAAGGAAGAATTCCCACATTTAAGAAAAAATACCTGTTGAAGGCACAGCAGTGAGCAAGGAAGCATGTGGCTGTACAATCCACAGGAAGAATAGGGATGGGAAGGAAGTCTCTACAGCAGGGAAAGAGTAACGTACACAAGAAATCAAAACGTTCTGTAGTGATTGCAGAAAACTGCTCATGTGCAGAGCAGAGGAAAGTGGTTCCTTCTGTGGTTCTGGAAGCGTGAAATGCATTTTGTGCTGTCTCTTGAGGGTGACCCACTTACAAAGCAAGTTGAATGGTAACAGTAGACTTCAGCAAGGCTAAAACTAAATAGATGCAGCTGTAGACATTTTCATAAAAGAGAATCTCCCAGGAAGTAAGTCTGTTGGGAATCCAGGCCTTGTTTTTAGTTACTACTGGATGCAGTTTCTCCTGATCTTGCTAGAGATGTCTGTTTGTCAAACTGAGCATAAAAATTACACTCCGTTTAATCCATTCTCCCTTGTTTCTCTCTCATCCATCACATGTAAGGAGCTGTTCCTGTTGTTTCTTCTCAGCCTTTCCTCACAGGAGAGGTGCTCCATCCATCTGATCATTTCTATGGCCTCCTCTGGACCCTCTCCAAGAGGTCCATGTCTTTCCTGTGCTGAGGACTGCAGAGCTGGACACAGGACTGCAGGGGGGGCTCGCAGAGCAGAGGGGCAGAGTCACCTCCCTTGTCCCGCTGCCACACTCCTCTGGCTGCAGCCCAAGATGCAAGTGCCCATTGACAGGGCATGGCCAATCTCTTACCCACCAGTACCCCTGAGCCCTTCCCCTCAGGGCTGCTCTCAATCCCTTCATCCCCCAGCCTGTGCTGATACTGGGGATTGCCCCGACCCACGTGCAGGACCCTGTACTTGGCCTTGTTGCCCCTCATGAGGTTCGCATGGACCCCTCTCGAGCCTGTCCAAGTCCCTCTGGATTAGGTCCAGCACTGGCTGCTTGGATGAGGTTTTAATACACTGAATAATTTTAAGTTGCCCCCCCCCCCCCCCCATCTACTTTTCCATCACAGCTTTTCCTTTCCTGTTTTTTGTGGGGTTTATGGATGAGGCTGTAGCCTCAGTGAAGTCAGTAAGAGTAGAGTTTCATCACACCCACAGAAATGATGGTTTGTGGTCCACTGTTTCTGTACAAATCTTTCACTGAATCTGCAGCCATTGTATTAAGCTGCATTTTCTCCCTGAATGATTTTTAAAATGGTTGGCAAGAGACAATTTGGGGCCCTTCAAATCTCACCCCACGCCCCAATAGAATGAATGTTGTTATTGAACATTTTGTATGGAAAAATAATGTTAAGAAATGGCTTTGAAAAACTACGATCATAGAAATGTAAGAGGTTTTCCGTATGGTTGTTTAGTGTCTTTATCTTGTGCTTGGGAATGCTATTTTGGATGCATGTGTGAAATGGCGGGGGTTCCCCCCATCTATTTCCTTCTTTTGGAGAAAGAAGCTTTGCAGAAAGAAAGGAGATAAACTGCATCAGTGTAAGGGACAGGTGATGGAGTGCTAATGCTGGCATACAGACAGATCTGTCTTGTCTTTGTGGCTGGCTGGAGTGCATTGCGGGCATCTCTCTGTAAAGCAGTGTCTGCTTGGCACAAGAGCTCCCCAACGCCCATGGAACTTAAGCACATGAAGATACATTTCTTTCTCTTCCCCACCTTTCCCCCTTCTTTTGAAACCTGAAGGTGTTGACTGGGGTCTCGCTGTAGCACATAGTGTGTTACCACCCATTCACACCTCTGCTTGTCTTCTGTCCTCACCTCCTCTCATGCTTCTCGTGCTGTAATGATGTGTTGCAGGAATAAATTGTGTTGCACAATGAATGCACAGAAAGAACAAGGGGGTATTTAAATGCTGAGAAATAGGAGAACTAGGGAGGAAAGAGAGAGAGGGAAGTGCTTTTGGCACATTATGCTGGTAGTGGATTATAACTCAAGCTAGATGACTGCTGCACTGGAGTGATTGTAACATTCATTTAAATGCTTAAAGTTGAATTTAACAGGGAGGTGTTGGAAAGCCCAGGGCTTGGGGTGCTGCTTGTGAGTTTGGGAGATCAGAGTTTTGCTTCTCTATTTTGCTCAAGGAGCTGTATGAAAAAGGAAAGCTTTTCTGTCTATTTAGTTTGGCATGTTTTTTCCCCCACTCAGGTCTGTACCCAGAGCAGGTCGGGGGCAGGTGCTGCTCAAACGTGGATCCTTAAAAATCCCTCTCAGATCTTGGAGATTTTGGTTTATTTTCCTTGGTGTGAGTGAAGAGACTTTCTGAGAGAGAAAGACGAGTTGGAATAAACATTGAGCATTTCAGCCATGCCATTGTAATACTTGCTTTTAATTCCACATCTCTTTGGGAAGATGATGCCTGTTGGTCACCCTTTGCTTGAGAGCCGAGGCTGCGCTTTGCATTCACAACACAACCAGACACAGGCAAGTTTTGCATTCCACGTGCAAACCTCCTTTGCTTGCTCCTTGGAAGCTGGTGCTGCAAGAGATGGCACAAAACTTTATTGTTTTCTTTCCAATCTGGTTAAATTTCAGTGAGCTCACAATCTGAAATGATGGCTTGCCCTTAAAGAGCTGGTTGTACTTGACAAGTGTGTGGCAGTGCTTCATTAATTACCCGCAGCCCTCCCCAGCCCAACCTCACTTAGGTAGAAGATTTGTTCAGTGCACATAATTATCTCTCTGTCGTTCCCTCTCTCATATTGATTCATGTGGAAAATATGATTAAAACATGAACATCTACAAATGATTCTGAATAACAAGAGAGGAAAGGCCATTGTTTTTTTGCACTGACTATACTAGATTACTATAATTACAGCTGAATGGTTCTGCATTTCTCTGGTCCCTCACAAGTCTGTACCGCTCATTCACAGCCTCAACATACCATTTAAAAGTAGAGATGTTTAAAAGAAATGTCCTCTTAAGGATGTTTCTTTGACCCATTAAGAACCTTTACCTTGGCACTTGTACATGTAATCTCTGGCAGAAGGTCATGTTAAGAGGGGGTAGGGATAGGAAAAGAAACACCAGCCCTTCAGACATCTGTTGTGTTGCCTGGGCCAAGCGCGGAGGGGAGGCTGTGCCAGCTGGGCAGCCGCTCCTGCAGCTTGCAGTCGGCTTGCTTCTGGTGCCAGCGGTAATGATGTGGCCTTCCCGCGGAGTGGGTGGCACTGCCAGATTCCTAATGATAACCCACGAGCAGCAGCGAAAGGGGAAGGGGTCATTTCTTGCCAACCCCAGTGTCTTCATCTCTGCTCCCGGTGGCTTTGTGTAGCCTCGGTTTTCCTTTGGCCGCTTCGCCCAATGGAGAGGAGTGGGGCAGGGTCCTGCGCGCTCTTGCTTTGATGTCAAGTTAAACAACTGTAAGTTCTGATCAGCTGAACCCCTCAGGAAGGCTGGTTCACCGTGGTGGGGGTGTGGAGATGACAGAACTAATTTCACACCTCATCCATTGTGCTCAGTGGGTTCGCTTGTTTGCTCTTGCAGCTGGTGCAGACTCCTAAGACAGGACATCATTTTCCTCTTCTGATTTGGGCTACACTGGAAGAGCCTCGTTCAGAGGGCAAGAACACAGAATGTATTTTTCTACTGGCAGCTCTTGCTTCCTCTTAAGATACTCTAAATACTACTCAAGAGGTCTTGTTTGCTCCTGAACGCCTTCAGGTCGCTTTCTGGTCAGCTCTGGATCAATTGGCTGATTTGGGGATCCTTGAAAAGGTTCTGGCAGCTGAGGCTGAGAAATTATTGTATTGTAGGATTGTTGGGAAGGAGCGTTGCTGGTGTGGGTGTGTGTGCCCATGTCCTCTGGGCAAACAAGCCTGGCAGCGGGCAGGACACAGAGACACGGCTTGGGAAAACCAGAGCAAAGTCACACAAGCCAGCCTGGGGGTGCTGTGGACACCCCTGTCAGAGGGTGGTGGCACTTCCCAGGAGCTCTGTTGTAACGGAAGGGATGGCAGGTTGGATGGAAAGGTGCAGTAACAGTTTTCCAGATAAGATTTTGTATAATTAATCTCTGCACCCCAAACCCCTTTGCTTTTCTTAAGTGGGGGCCTTGTAGAAGTTCATTTATAGCTCTGTTTCTCTGTGGTTACTTGAAGAAGGAATGGGATTAGTTGGAGCCGGCAAATGCAACCTGCAAGCCTTGGCCTGAAGAGTTCAGCAGGAATTGCAGGCCTGAGCCTGAAGTGACTGTTGCTCACAAGGGATGTGCAGCCCTTTTTTGCTGACATGAAACAGGGCATTCAGCCTTCTCTTGTCTGGTTTTGAGTTGCAAACTTGGAACTCAGGCTGTGCAGACTTGCTTATGAATCAAAACTGAACAAGAGAGTCCCGTGACCCTTTGCCAGCTGCAATTTCTGACTTTTCCTTGGCTTTACCTTTAATTTGCTGTTAGAAAACCTGTGATCAAGTTCTAGCCTGTGAGCCAGAAGTAGCCAACTAATCAGCAGCCTCTCTCATCACCTGATTAAATGAAATCCTTCATCCCATCCTGCCTTTTGATCAGTAATGTAATCTGATGCATATTCCAGTAATTGTGAATGTAGAACGATGAGTCTTGTGCCAGAAGTATTTTAACACAGCTGTACTGCCACTGCAAATAGCACTAGATGAGCTGACCTTCACGATGGAAGGGAAAGTCTCTTCTTGATGTTTCTCTTACTGTGAGCCAGTAAATACCTTCTAGGTAGCATGCTACGTTGGTTCTTTTTATTTGCATCCTGTAAAACAAAACGATGCCAACTCAGTGTTTGGAATCTACTGAGAAGGATATAGTCTTTATAATAATTAGTTTTGAAAATCCTAGGAACATATGTATGGATATAAGTGAGGAGGAGCTAGAAAGCTGGAAAAAAGTCCTGGTTTCAATAGAGGGAGACAGAAAAGGAAAAAAAAAAAAAAAGATTTTCTGAAAGACAGCAAATGTGAATCTTCTGTTTGGTAATACAGTATCCATGTAATAGCTCTGAAATGGCCACAGTTGAAGTTCATGCTACATTAGGAAAGCAAAGTGGTTTACATTGAAACTTAATAGAAGTCAATTGTGTTTGAAACATCTGATGCAGAAATAAAACACCTTATGTTTTATGGGAGCGAGAAGCTGCATATTTGGCACTCGTTCTTCTCTCTAAACACGTGTGCGCTCTCTCTATCAGTTTGAGATAAACCAGGTCTGGCTCCTGCCCAGTCCTTCTTCCTAACCAGAATTACGCGAGATGTGCTGTGCTCCCTGCATGTACACACACATTAATGTGTGAGAATTAGTTGGCATCTTTGACAAATCTTCCACCTTCCGCAAGAACATTATTAATAATGGATGTTTTTTCCTTCATCAGTGTGATCTTCGTTTGGGAAGAGCTTGTCTGTCATCCCCCCCATATTTTTGCTGTTACTTAATGATTTCTTGATGCAAGCTTCAAACTTTTGAAATCCGCATCAGAGTACAAGCTATAGGACTGCTGTTGCTTTGATCCACTCACCTACACAGCCAGGAATTGTAGTTTCACTGACAAACCTACTTGATTTAGTAGGTATGTATGGTTGTGAATTGATCCTCCAATTGAACAGCGTTTCCTTGTGGACACCTTCCAATGCGTGTTGCTGCTTTCACTCAATTAGATGCTTATTTTCCTACGCCTCTACTTTACAGGCATGTTTTCTTACATTTTTGCATTCAATCTGACATGTGAACCTCTGTTCTTTGCTGCATTAGGTGCATGTGGGTGCTCACACCTCCAGAGTGCAGAGAGGCATCCAAGTGCAAGCTAGAAGTTACCAATACTAATGCGTTTCTGCTCCCTTTTCGTGCTGAGGATCTGAAAGTTGATTCAATTAGCTATTGAAATAGCCCGTTTGGTAGATGAGTTAGGATTTGGATTTTATGACAAAATGAATGTTTTGTTCCTGCAAGGTTACACAACAAGCCTGCAAGAGAACTGAAAGTAACAACCAGAACTCTGGATCTCTCACTATTGCTTCATACCTCCTTCCTTTAAATTTGACAGTGTCTTCACTGGGAGCAAGTAGCTAAGTTTATCAAATCACATACGGATTTTAGGTCTAAAACAAGTTATTTGATAACTTTAAGTAAATCACATGTTTGTTTTTTTCCTTGTCTAAACTTAGGTAAGCTAATAAGTGAAAAATAAGAACTGTTAACAGTCAAAAAATGACAAAAAAGAATGAGTTTGTCAGTCACAGTTAAGATTATATGTATTTAGCCAAATCTTTCACAAGAATCCTTTTATTTTTAAATATAAATCTAACTTTTGCTGGAAAATTAATCTGAAATATGTTTTTTAATAAATACTTTTTTTTGTTTACTAACAGAAGGTGAACACCTTCTGAACACCTTTCAAGGGTATAAGTTCTGTAGAGCTGACAGACGTTAGGCTTAACATCATTTCCTATGCTTTCAGTATACTTTAGGTAGGTGTTAAGGTTAAAATTGGGATAAGCCCTTTGAAATTCATATATTCTGCATTAATTATGTCACTTCTGACTACTTTTCCAATTAATGGTGTGTTACTGGTAACCAGGATTTGTCTATAATCTTGATCTGTGCAAGAAATGGACATCGGGTTGTTATATATCATATACCAGTATATTAAAACATATTATCCTAACAGCTATTTCTACTAGAAGTCCTCAGAGCAGCCTTTCAACATCTGAAGGGGGCCTGCAAGGATGCTGGAGGAGGGACTCTTCATCAGGGGCTGTAGTGATAGGACAAGGGGGAATGGGTTCAAACTGAAACAGGGGAAGTTTGGGTTAGGTATAAGGAAGAAGTTCTTTACTGTGAGGGTGCTGAGGCGCTGGCACAGGTTGCCCAAGGAAGTTGTGAATGCTCCGTCCCTGGCACTGTTCAAGGCCAGGTTGGACAGAGTCTTGGGCGACATGGAATATTGTGAGGCATCCCTGCCCGTGGCAGGGAACTGGATGATGTTAAGGTCCCTTCCAACCCAAACCAGTCTGTGACTCTATGAAATAGGAATTGATCAGTTTTGTACGATTTTTATGCTATCCAGTTTCATAAAGAAGAGAACAGTATGTTTTGTGAAACAATTTAAAGCCTGTGGAAAACCTGATCCCAAAGGGGAAAGTGATATATCGGTGAACTCTATGTCAAAATGTTAAGCTCTGCACTAGTGTTACCTTTCTTAGGGGATGAATTTCCATGGCACTAAAGCTGTAAGACACCTTCTGTTACCACGCTTTGTTTTTGTTGGCTCTCTTAGGGGTTTTCCTTTTCTCTTTTGCAAAACTTTGTTCTGTGAAGGCAATCTTGTTGGCTGTGCAGGAGGATGTGAAGCAGGGGAATCTGTCTGTTAAGAGGAATGGATATTGTTCTGCGTGCTTGAGGAGTACCTTGTATTATGAAGTATTTGTCATGAGAGAAGAGTTAAGTGCTGAGCACAGCACTGGGAAGGAGCTGAAGTGTAGAGCTAGTGTGGAGTGTGAAGCTGTATTCTGAAGGCTGGTTCTCTGAATTTGTCTTCAAGATTCAAAAGTCAGCAATATGACACTTTTTCCTGGTTTTAGCTGTGGCTACTTGAAGCTTTGAGCAATTGTTAGTCTTGGGTTTGGGGTTTTTTGGTAACACAAGAATGATTCAGTTTGCAGCTTTCAGCTTTTCCACTTCTGTCCTTACTTGTCCATCTCTGTCTTTTTTTTATAAGAAGAACTTCAAAGTGAACAAGGAAATGAAAATAACCTCCCTATGTTAATGCACATTTAAATTTGAATACGCAGCATAAGGCAGGAAATGCAAATTTTCTCATTATTACATTAATGTTGTCATAAAAACCAGGCAGTGGTGTAGCTAAACGTCACTTCTGCATGGGTTTTCTCAGTACTTTTCATAAAACCACAGTTCATGTAATTTCTAGAATTAGGGGAATATCTGGTCTGCCCAGGTGGAAAAGAAAATTCAGGAACTTGAGCAAAAATAATGATTTAAAACTTGAAAAGAAGACACGTGACTTAACTTAAAATTGATAATTTATTTGTTTGGTTGTTTTAGAATAGCTTTGTGACCTTTAAGTCCTGAGCCATTATTTTTGAACACCCAGATTTGACAGTCCTGCAGTAACCTGAAGTGGAAGGCCCTTCCTGGTAGAGAAGACTGACCCAAACACTCCAGTTCTGCCACGGTGTGTAAAAGTGAAACCTAATACTGCCTTGTGCCGAAATCCAGAGACAGACAGACAGGACAGCAGCACTGGACAGGCTGTGCTCTCAGAGTCCTCCCTTCCCCTCCTCTCCTTGGACATATGGTCAGCTCCTGTGTCAGCCCTCGCCCCAGGGCTGCTGGCTGGGGGTGCTGGGATGCGGTGGTCCCCCAGCTGGCTATCACCAGTGCTGCTGTCAGCAGCAGCCACTAGCCCGGAGCACACACTGCTCCTGTGTGCAGGAAAAGCCAAGTCCCAGCATGGTTCCCTGGCCCAATCTGTTGAAGTCTCCCTGAGCAGGGACCTTTTGTCTTTGCTCCCCTTGATCACACTGACACACTGATAATTATAAATACATTTCATGTATGATGTCTGTGGAATTCATACAGCAGTGCAGACTTTAGTGTTTCCTGGTACTTTTAAGTTCCCAGTGTTAGCTTTGCATTCATCTAGGACAATCTATCTCTTCCCTTCATCGCTGCAGTTGCAGTACGGCAGGAAATCCTCTCTTTTGGGTCCAGTCATCACTGTCTCCTTCTTCCTCTTCTAGCCCCACACTTGAGCAATCCTGTTCCTTGATTGCTATCTAAATTGTCCTTATCATATGCCAGACACTGAAAGAGCTGCAAGGCATCATTTCCTGCAGGGCAATGCCAGGCACATAACATATGCTAGACATCTACAGGCAGATGGGGTTGGTTAGGGCCAGTGAAGCATGAAAAAACAGGGGCTTCGGTAGGAAGAGGCTAAAGAACTCCACAAACTGGTTGAATGCCATATCCCAAGCAATGTTAACAGCTCATTAACATTCCCTGCAGGCTGGCAGGTCAGCACAGGAGGTCAGGAAAATTAAGAACTATTTTCTTAAGGAAACGGGAGGTAAAGAGGGTTAGATACATACAGCTGGTGTAGGACACAGTGTAAGGATTGGTCTGAGGGAAGGCAAAGGGGAATGCTGCATCTCAGTCTCTGCCTGCTTAACTAGGACCAGCCATCTGTCCATTTTCTACCTGGGATTCTTCCCATGCTGAGTTGAAACTTGCTTCATTATTCAAAAGCAAACTTGCCCAATGGCACAAGATGTTGGGAGGCAGCTGATTCATGACCTAGCCAAAGGCATTGGGAGGAGGGAGTGAGGTTTTCCTTTGAACCAGCCTCTGTAAGCATATGGTAGGCCTTGTACTTCAGGACGTGATCCATATGCTGCTCTTCAGTGCCCATATGCTTTCTATATTTTCTGTATTTATTTATTTTAATCAGGATTGAGCCTGTGATCTTGATTTTCCTTTTGCTGCTGGCTGTAATTGCATTTGGTTGTGCTACTGGAGGTAAGGCAATGAGGTTAAAAATGAACACCAGAGTGTTCAGTTGTGTCCTTTTAACATTGTCTTGTCTTGGGTGTTTTGAGAAGAGAATTGTATTCCAGGTTAAGGATCTGTAATGCTATTAGTTTGCATTTCTTCTTGCAGCTTGGTGGTGGAGTTTCATTGACTCCGAGTCAGAGGAGGGACAAGCTCCAACAATACAGCTCTACAAACAGTAACTGATATTTGCTGTTTCTTGTGGGGTTAGAGGCTATAAATCAATGTATTCTGATTTCACTGGGAAAAGCAATGGGATTAAGAAAGCAATTCCAGCCTCCACCTCCAACCAAGGTGGCAGAATTTGACCTAAGATAGTTAAGATTTATGGGTACGAGGAAGCACTATCAGCCACTTTATTTAGCTTCCTTACTAAGATGGGGATATTTTGGCTTCACTAGAACTGTTTACCAGTGTTTTTAGCTGAACCCTTCCTGTAAGATAGGCTACATGGTGGTGACAGACACAGCTCCACAGAGCCCAAATTGAGCAAGATCCGTTCTGTTGAGAACCCACCTCTTGCCCTGAAGACCTGCACTCTTGCCAGTGGGTATTAGCCTGACCCAAACCAAGAGGAGCGGCACCTACTGAGCACAACAGTGGGGCTGTCCTGGCGTACTGTAGCTGTGTACAGGGTCCAACCACACTGTAACTCCATTTACTACCTGTTCCCTTCTCCCACGCTCCAGCAGGGATTCCCCTTGCGTTCCTTGTGCAGCCCTACAGCAGAAAGCAGGAGTAAGAGTAGCAAACAGCTCTCTAGCAAGTTCAGCCCATACCCATCTGCAGAAAATCCACCATGTGCTAAGCCAAAGTATTTGTGGGTACAACAGGTATTCAGAAAAGAATGAAAGCATAGTTCAAAATGTAGAGCTACATCTTCACGTATTTAGTTCTTCAGCCTGCAAGAAGTCTTGCTTTCAGGGTGCCTGCTGGAGTGCCAGGCCTGGAAACAGAATGTCATTTCATAGAATCATAGAATCCCAGACTGGTTTGGGTTGAAGGGACCTAAAAGCTCATCCAGTTCCAACCCCCTGCCATGGGCAGGGACACCTTCCACTAGAGCAGGTTGCTCCAAGCCCCTGTGTCCAACCTGGCCTTGAACACTGCCAGGGATGGGGCAGCCACAGCTTCTCTGGGCACCCTGTGCCAGCACCTCAGCACCCTCACAGGGAAGAGCTTCTGCCTCAGAGCTCATCTCAATCTCCCCTCTGGCAGGTTAAAGCCATTCCCCTTGTCCTGTCCCTACAGGCCCTTGTCCAAAGCCCCTCTCCAGGTTTCCTGGAGCCCCTTCAGGCACTGGAGCTGCTCTAAGGTGTCCCCTTCAGGAGCCTTCTCTTCTCCAGGCTGCCCCAGCCCAGCTCTCTCAGCCTGGCTCCAGAGCAGAGCTGCTCCAGCCCTCGCAGCGGCTCCGGGGCCTCCTCTGGCCTCGCTCCAGCAGCTCCACGTCCCTCTTGTGCTGTTGCCCCAGAGCTGGATCAGGACTGCAGGGGGGGTCTCCCCAGAGCGCAGCAGAGGGGCAGGATCCCCTCCCTCGACCTGCCACAGAGGCAGCCCTAGGCTTTACTTTAACCACGTGCTTCTTGTTGTGTCCTGAATCCGCTAAAGAAATAATAGTGAAATGTGATTTCTTTTTCGTTTCTGCATTTTTTTCTTTATGGAAAAATAATCCGTGACAAAATAATTCCTCTTTGATTTATGAATTTGGGAGGGGGGTGGGTGTGCTGTTTTTTGATGGTTTTTTTTGTGTGGAAGAAAATGCACTATACAATGAACCTAGCATCAATGAAATCATACCCTTTTGAGGATTCACACCAGTAATTAAATGCATATTCCTCACTTTTCTTTGCATACAAATAGCAAATGAGCAGCTTGGGTATTTCCTGCATGAAGTGATAACATCTGTGTATTATTGGGGAATACTGAAGTCTTTTATCACTGCATAGTAACTCACATTAAGATTATTTGGAATCAATGACAGCTTTGTATGAGCGAAAACTATGTCCTGGTTTCTTAAAGGCTTCATCGTTGATGTGTTTTACCTCTGCAGAATTCTTAGATGCTGAGAAGGTCCTGTGATGTCAAGGACTCAGGACAAAACAAGGGCTTTCTTGCAGGAAGAACTATCTCCAGTCTTCATTTTGATTTTGTGCTGAAGTTTTCAGGTAAGAAAAAGTTATCAGTATTGATCCATAAACAGTTTACGATTTCGTGTTTGTTGTTACTGCAGTATTGGAAGTGTCAAAATACTGTGTGGAAATCTGTTGTTTCTGATCTCAAAAGGACACAGGAGATACTATAAACCTTGCGGGAAGGCCTGCTTTGGTGAGGTTTTGGAGATCTTTCTCCAGAATGAAGCTTTAGAAAGAAATGTGTTCAGGAGGTTTGTGCTGAAGGCAAGGGAGGTACAACTTGTTCGTTACAGGAGAATGGAGGCCATGTGGCACTGAACTCCAGCTCCTGTGACGCATCACAATGTTTGAAGAAGATGCGCTTCGGTGTTGAATGGAATATAAATTGGTTCTAACTGGTGATACTAAAGTGCTTTGTGTTAACAACAAAAAGTATTTCTAGTTTCTCTTGTAAAAATCGTATTGGAACGTTCTGCTTTAACTTTTCCCCTTGACAAATTTTACTTTCATCTTAATGGGGAAGGAAAATCAAGTGAAGGAATACTGGAGTTTTCATAGCACCTGCATTCCAGTGTTTAGGAAAGATAGCCGTTGAAATGAAAATGTAGGAAAGGATCCAAATTTCAGATCTTCCAAGGTTCAGTCATTTCTTCACTTTAGAACTTACATTATTACAGTAATATGGGGTCTCATTTATTCATTTTAATGCTGTTCTAAGTCACGGAATAGAGACCAGATCTTGTAGGTTATCACAAGGTAATTCTCTGGGCAGTCTTTCCTTTCTGTCATAAGCAGCTGGGGAATGTGACAACCTCACTCTGCTTTTCCAGCACAGTTAGTTGGGCTCTGCTTTCCTAACCTATGCAAGCCTCAGGCTGCTGTCAAATCAATTGCTGGTAATGATAGTAATCATTGCTCTACTGAGGCTTAAATGACAATCTTCCTTACAGTTCTGGAAAGAACATCATTATCTTACAACGTAGTCCGAAAAAAGTCACATTTTAACTCTTCTGGAGAAGCCATGGAAAGTACCGAAGCGTTTTATGGCAAGTCTTGGATGGGATTTTCCAAGCATAAGTAGACAGTACAAAATAGACAATGGGGGTTGAACTAGATGATCTCCAGAGGTCCCTTCCAAGCCTAATTCTGCGAATAGATCCAGTCTTGACTGTATTTTAAGACTCCACGTGAGGCAGGATATGTCCTCGGTACAAACGAGATGTAAGCAAGACCAGGAATGTTTGCTTAAATGTGTTGCTCGCACGCTGAGCAGATGTGTGGTTGGCCAGGAGTACTTTAGCACTCTGGACTCCAGGTAAGTGGAAAGCAGAGTAACATCTGCCTTGTACAGCTTCACGGAAATCTGTCTTCGTTGTCTACCCTGAAGAGCTGGAAATCGGTAAGAAGAAGGAAAGTCTGATTCCTAGATCCCATCTCTCTGAATGGGAAACACTATCATTTTCTACTTGTTCTCATAGTTAAATTTCAGTGCATCTGTCATTATCTCTTCTTTCGCCAGTTAAATGATGAGAACCAAACAGATCTGAAAATGTCTCCTGCATCTTACAGTTTTGATTCATACTTCCTTTAATTCACTGCTGTGAAAAATGGGTTGGCATCCTTCTGTGAATTTAAATACTTCCAACTCAGGAATAAATGGATCCCATGGCTCATTTATCTTTCAGCTATTAATTAATAGTGGTTAATTGTAGTTATGAACTGCAGCATTCCAGTCTCCAGCATCCATACATTTTATTTAATATATTCTGAGTAAGGTGGAGTCAGCGAGTTGGAGAATAATTAAACCAGCTCCTTGCCATCAACTTCTCACACAATTTTAGCTTCCTCATGAATTCATAAGATACTTGCATCTGCCTCTTTAGAAAGAGGTGTTTTGGGACTGAAGCATAGCAAACCCTTTGAGAAGATCCTTTTGATCATGGTATTCGTTTGCCTGCCCTGGTGGTGCAGACCTCTTACTACCTTTCGCAGCATTGCACTAATGGAGTAACGTTACACATCTGCAATCTTTGTTCTAGATCAGAGGATGAGAACAGTCTCAACTCTTACTACTATTCCTCCACTATGCAGAGAAGTAGTTGATGAGAAGGGCAATCCATGCCTGTGAGTCTATAGTTGGAAATAATTCCACGAACGGCTGCTTCTGTATTAACTTTCCAAAACCTGTTGCTAGCCCAAAAAGGGTGGGTCATAGAACAGGGCTATGGGAGTGGCTTGCTTAGATGGACACCATTTTCTTAATTCACAATTCACGTTTCCTTTTCCTGGAGACATGTAAATACTTTTTTTTTCTGTGCTTTATTGATTTCATTTGTTGGTCTCGTAATAGATAAATTTTAGGCTAATGGAAATAGAAAATGTCTTTTATCTGAATGTGTATTAGCGAGCTTTGGTTTCAAAGCAAACTCCCCACGTACTGAGAGTAGACCTACATTTGAGTCACTTCACAGAGCTGTAGGCAAGATGGGGTCCATGCAGACTGGCAGGTGTTAGGCACAATACATTGCAAGCTTTAAGGGCTGTTTCCTGAGAGACTTCCTCTTGAAGGCAGCTATTGTTTGTTGAAGAGAAAGCCACATCCACTCTGCTCCCAGTGGCATCCTGAAACATACTTTAAACACAGAAAAAATGATGACTCGAAAATGGATTTGATGATAAAACTTCCCCCCACCCCTCATAAATGCTTGTGGCTGAGCTCTGGCAGAGAGATGTCCTGTTGGAAATTGAACTTGGTTCATCTGTGCTCTGGTGAGAACCCTGTGTTCAAGATAAACATGCTGGTGCTCTTTGAAGTTGTTTGCTCATCAAAAGCACAGTTACTTTGTTTGTATTATGCTCAATACTCCCGTGAGATGTAGTTCAAATTATGGGATAAAATCTTGGCAAGAGGAAAGCAGTTTAAAGAAAAACTCCCCCCAAAACTAAACAAAACCCCCTTTACACTGCTGGGAAGGTGGGAATATTGTCCTCAGAGTCCATCATATGTTTCTTTTCATAGCATTAACAGATTTTCCTTTAGTTCATATGAAAAATCTTCCTCATGCCTCCAACACTTTTCAAAGTCTTTTGGGGTAAGTTACATGTAAAATGTCTTGAGATTTTAAGGCCAGAGAATTTAGTCTTAATGGCAGTTACTTCTTTTATGATCTTTGACTACAGTTGCTGTAGGAGTAAAAATCCCCGTGTGGCAACAATCATTTAGTCCTTCTTTCTCTGCATCCCATGGGATGGATGTTATTGATGTACCTTTGATGGTAGATGGTGGTTTTTTAGATGGTTTCATTTCTAGATTTGAAAATGTCCTTGTATAGAAATTCTCAGCTAGGTGAAATACATGTTGCAGTTTCATGGCATCAGGAGGTTCATGAAAAGATGGCAGGATGGGAATAAGTACCATTCCTAGTGAAGGCATCATCCATCCTCACATGTGCTAGGATACATGCACAAGTATGAATGAGTGAAGGTATTTCAAAGGTATTTTCATCAAGCTCATACGGTTTGTTGCAGGTTTACACAAAGAGCAGAGCATGTTCCGTTCCACTGGCTCCCAGCCTTTGGACCTGAACTTTACCTGGGAAGACAAAGTCTGTCCCTTACCTATCTTCATCTCATGGACCCAATATGTGTCCCACTAAGCCTGGGTTTTGGAAGCACAGTGAACTTCACCTGCAATATGCTTGTTCTGACAACTGGGGTTCACTCCACTGGCTCATAACTGCTGTTTAGAAATAATCCGCAATAATGATGCTCACTTTGAAATGTAAATTTGTAAGTTTTGTGCAGGTACAATCACGTAACGTCCAAGTGTGGCAAGCCTGGGAGTGCCAGCAACTGACAGCAGGAAATGTACCATAAGCATAAATACGTGCATTTATACATATTCTTTAACAAGTGGGTACAAATGCATTCTGAGCACTCATAGCTGAACAGGGGGAAGCTTCTCGTGACCTGGGACATCAACAGAAAAGGAACATGACTTCTTTTTCTTAGGATGTGCTTTCTTTGAGAGAAGTGTTCCATCCCCCGTCTGTCTCTCCAGTCTACATTAATGAGAATTGATACATCTGAAGAAGTACTGGTAAATTAAATATAATTTTAAGCTTCTGCATCGCCTCCTGAGAATCTCAAAGTAATTTGCTTTTAGTAAAGAATTAAAGGATGCCACTGCTATGAAAATGGCCATCATTGTAATGATGATAATTTTTTAAAAGGCGAGACATCTAAATCATAGAAAAGCTAAGCTCAGGCTTTTCAGAGCACTTTAAGTACATCATTTCTGTAGTTGCTTGCTTTCAGATTGCTTAATGTAGTCATCGAAAATTCAAGGCTCCTAAAAATCACTCCATGGAATCACTTCATCACTACATGGATTTTGCCCGAGATCACGGTGGGAGTCTGTAATAATGCCGGGTCCAGAACCTACATGCTGATTCTGACCTTGCTTCAGCTAATCTTAAATCTTACATAGTTACTGATGTCAGTAGATTTACTTTTGATGCAATGTTACTGTCAGTAAGGTTAAGATTCAGATTTGCAGACTTTTCATCCTATGCTTTAGCTCAGCAGAAAATAATTCTTTCATTATATGCTATTTTTTGGATAAGCCTTAAAATCAGATGCTTATCTCAGTCTCTTCTTTTGGCAAAAGGAACTGGAAAGCCCAGCTGGAGCTTTCTATTCTGGTTGTGTCAGAAATGTCTCAGGAGCAGTTTTCTTTGCAGTGTTTCAGTGCTGCTCATTCTGTATACTCCATTCTCAGTATCAGGAAGTACAAACCAAAGTTCGCATTCTGGTGTTTTATGCTCCAGAAAAAACACTCTACTTGGTTGGTTTAGTGGTGGCTGAAAACATTCATAGTTACAAAATAGTGCTGCATGGCTGGAGATGACATCACAGATGATTTTTGTGTTTTCTCTGTTTACCACTTCTACAGTACCAAAGGTAGGATTTTAATTGGTAGTACCTGATACAGCTCATAAGTTCACACTCATTTGGCAGTCAGCACAGGGTGTTATAGGATCATAGAATCCTAGAGTGGTTTGTGTTGGAAGGGACCTAAAAGCTCATCCAGTTCCAACCCCCTGCCACGGGCAGGGACACCTTCCACTAGAGCAGGTTACTCCAAGCCCCTGTGTCCAACCTGGCCTTGAACACTGCCAGGGATGGGGCAGCCACAGCTTCTCCGGGCACCCTGTGCCACCACCTTCACAGTAAAGAATTTCTTCCTTATATCTAACTTATATCTCCACTGTTTCAGTTTGAACCCTGTTTCAGTTTTGTCTTTCTCCTTCTGTCAGGTTTGACTTACTGCTCTCCTAGCAGTGAGTTTCTCAGTTATTGTTATGGTCTTAATTGTTATTTGAAATATCATTAATCTCTCAAGGATGCTTCCTCTTTCCTACATTAGAGAAATGCCCAGATTTTTCGCTTTGTCTCGTGGCTGTGGTTCAGCACAAGGGAACTGAGAGAATGTTCTTTTGCTGGCAGTCCTTACTGATGACTTAGGTGAAGGTAATATGTTAGGGTCTTTCAGAGGCAAGTCTTTGCATCTTCAGCAAGGACCTCCTGAATCTTAGTTTATCCTCCAGTATTTATAGTGACATATAATTGGCTGTGAGAACAACAGCATGCCTTCTGCTTGTGGGAGACAGTGTTAGATAGCCTGGCTCACTCCACCAAACCATGTGTACAGTCTGGTTTGTGCTAGAATCTCAGATTGGTTTACTTTGTGTGTTATCTTGGAGGGAGCTGGCTCTGAAAGGAAGAGTTGGTGGGGAAAGGTTCACTGAAAAGAACAAATGGATGTTTCCTATCCTCTGTCATCCTATAGATGTTTTTGGACAGTGCATCTGCTGAGGTATGTACCATATGTACGTACTCTTTAAAGCTGGTTATTCTCTAATGTCATGACCTGGAGAACAAATACAGTATTGTTGAGTGGATGAGCTACAGGATTGTTCTTTGTTCAGTCTTAATTTCTACCTTCATGATTCTGTCCTGTGTTATTTGCATGTGACATCAGATAAACCTTTTGATTCCGTCTGTTGCTGGGAATCGGGATCCACATGTGACTCAGAAGACACAGAGTTAAATCAGGAGGCAAGAACAAAAAACATTGACTGCAGTTGAGCCATCTATAATATGTGCAGCTCTGAGAGGGTTGAAGGCCACTAGGACCCTTCCATCAGGGTGTCCCCAACCTCAGGTGCACGAACTCTCCTGTCTCCATCTTCTGCCAGTGAGGGCAGGTGTAGCAGCGTATGGGCTCTTGTTCTGCCGTCCCTGGGGGATTAGCATAAGAACCAGGGGAGTCCTCAGAAGCAGGATCACGTTTTGGTGGGTTGACTGTTCTTCCTGCACTTTTCTTGGGCTTTGCAGGTTTCCTGATTAAAAGTGGTGTTGGCAGAACATGCCAAAGAGTGCTTCTTGCTTCATGGCAACTGTTGCTGTAGCTCTCAAGCTTGTAGGGGATCAGTTGAGGCTTTTGGCAAAACAATTAAAAAAGAAGTATTTTTGTTTTAAAAGCCGGTTGAGATTCTGACCCATTTGCTTGACTGTGGAAATTCAGAGTGTACGTATGTTGCAAATACCTTAATTTGTTGTCCTGGAACTTCAGCTTTTGAAATAGTTTATTTGACCAAAAAGCATCCTCGTTCAGTGTCCTCCAGCGCCTGCTATGAGGCCCATCCATTCCTGCCTGCAGCGTGAGGCTTCAGGACTGTTGGGGGTTTGATGCTGTGTTCATGTAGTAAAAAGCAGGGGGGGCGATGCTCACAGGCTCCCATTGTCACTGACCTGCCCTGCCTCCCTCTTCCTTGTCAGTTCGCTTAGCTAATTCCTTCCCTCTTGAGTTACTCCTTTCTGCTTAACAGCTTTCACAACTTGTTTGCAACCACCCGCAGTTACTGGGGTTGGGTATTCTTTTCTGGGGGATATATTAGGCTGTTTATTTAGGCTGAAAGCTGCTAAGGGAAGGTTTGCAACTGTGTTTTCATGCTGTCTAGCACAAACAGAGCCTGACCATTGTTTATTTCAAAATGCACTGCAATAAAAACAATTGATGTTGCATGCATTAATCAAAAGAGGCTATAATACAGTTGTAACTAAATCCCTTAATTTATTGAGTTGTTGCACCCCAAGACTCTGTGAACGGGCCAGAGAAAGGCAAACGTGGCCCACAGCAACTTCAGCACATGGTGCAGTAATTGCTGCTTTGAAGAGGCCACTTCACCTGCTCTTTCCTCCTGCGTTGTTCCTGTCAGTGTCTCCACTTACAGCTTGTCCTCAAGGCTCCAATCAAGCGAGCACCCAGATTCCTAGAGGTACCATTTTGCAGCAATATGAGCCTAATTGTTTCTAGATTGAATATTTTCATGGGATATCGGTCTCGGTGTTCCTGGAATTATCATGCTCACTGAAGGATTGAAGATGCTTATCAGGGCTGACAGCTTTAGTGTCAGTGGGATCGTTACAGCTCTGTGGAACTGAGCTGGGCTGGCGACGGTCTTTACTTGTGCGGAATGGAGACATATGGCCAGAATCATCCGCTCCCTTTCCTCAGTAATTAAAACATCTGGGAGCACAAAAGGGCCGTAACAAGGCAAAAACCAGCCCTCTCTCTGCTAAATAAAACAGGAGCGTGGTGCCTTTACATAATTGCAAAGGCTTGCTTCTGCGGCCATGCTGGGGTCTCTGGAGGACCAGCCTTCTCTAATGTTCTTCTGAATGTGTGACGGTCAATAGAAGCACAACTGAACTGAGCACAGTGCTCCAACTTTTTATTAATGCTGTATCCTCCTTTATTTTCCAAAGGATGGATTTTAATGCTCCAGAGAGGAATTGGAGGTTATTTAAAGAGTAGCAAAAGCATACTGAAGTCATCAGCTCTTTTACAGACCATGATTACATAGTGATAGCTTTCTCTGTCTGGAGTATTCTGTAGATATATCTTTGATAAACACTATTTCACTGCGAGCTTTGAGGTTCAAATTCAGACCAGGGCAGTCTGATGACAGCTGTTATCATTTGATGGATATTCAGTACAGTGTGTAAAGTGTGTTTAATACAGTTTTATGTAATTTCCAGAGATTAGGTGTCCCAAACACAAAGCCATCAAAAAATGAAGTCATTTTCTAAGTTGGCCATTGCAAAATCTCCAGCTGAGCTCTGTTCTCTGAGCCTTGCAGGGTTGGACTTGAGAGGAGGGATCTGATTTTTGATATACGACACTTCTAAACCCTAAAGTCTGTCCTCTGTAGAGCTGGGTAGCCATTTCGAGAGTTACTGTTGGTTTATCATACACAGGCCTCACACTGTGCTGCTTTGTAGAGACTTTACTTACATATTATTCTTTCTTTTTTTTCTTTAAAGTGGAGTAAGATCATGATTTCAGTGGTGGTCTTCTGCGTAAGAGCTCATCTCAATCTCCCCTCTGGCAGGTTAAAGCCATTCCCCTTGTCCTGTCCCTACAGGCCCTTGTCCAAAGCCCCTCTCCAGGTTTCCTGGAGCCCCTTTAGGCACTGGAGCTGCTCTAAGGTCTCCCCTTCAGGAGCCTTCTCTTCTCCAGGCTGCCCCAGCCCAGCTCTCTCAGCCTGGCTCCAGAGCAGAGCTGCTCCAGCCCTCGCAGCAGCTCCGGGGCCTCCTCTGGCCTCGCTCCAGCAGCTCCACGTCCCTCTTGTGCTGTTGCCCCAGAGCTGGATCAGGACTGCAGGGGGGGTCTCCCCAGAGTGCAGCAGAGGGACAGAATCCCCTTCCTGACCAAGCTACAGATTGGCCATTATGCTTTTGCTTATGTTGAGGTGCTGAAGCCAGCACGGCTTCACTGAGGGCAAATTGTGCCTAAAAATTTGGTGGCCTCTATGTTGGGGCCATGGCATTGGTGGGTATGGAAAGAGTGACTGACATCATCTACCTGGACTTGTGCAAGGCATTTGACAGTGTCCGACATGACATCCCTGTCTCTAAACTGCAGAGGCATGGAGCTGATGGATGGACCACTCAGTGGATAAGGCTGGATGGTGGCACTTAAAGTATTGTGGTCAACAGCTCGATGTCAAGTGGAGATCAGTGATGGGTAGTGTTAGATGGTCCAGAGGCTATGGTTCTATCAGCTGCTGCAGGGTAAGAACTTCTCTGCAGTTTGTTGCCGTGTGAAGCAGCATCTGCTGCCTCTGGCTTCTCCTTTTAACCCATGTCTGGCAGTGCCTAAAGTGACTTTAGCTGGCCAGGACTTGTTCTTGTTGGGCAGGATGAGCCTCACATATGGCCCAGGGTTTGTGAAATGGGATGTGCTGTATATAGGAGATATCTTGATGGCTCCTGCTTTAAGAAGGGCTGTAAGGAAGGACATGGGATGACATGTGAATTTAGGGAGGTGGGTAAAGTAGCAAAGAGGGGGGGTGAAGAGAAGAGGACTAAGTTCCTTACTGGGAATTTAGCTGGGTGCTGCTGATATTTATTTTGCTCTTGACACTCACATCCAGCAGTACCCAAGCAAACTAAATTCGAAGTAATTGCCGTAATATCCAGACTAGCTTTAGTGCAGTAGTGGAAGCCTCTGCAGTGCAGCACACCTGCACTGATTTAGCTTTTTGTCAATAAAATTAGCTCTTATGGAATGCTGTGACATTTCCAGTGAGTGAACTGGCTTCTTGACCTGGCTGGGTTGTGCCGTGCTGCGCTGTGCTTTGAGTAGAGCAGCTTGACTCAGGAGTGGGGCTCGTAAGGAGGGCAACACCTCACTATCCATAGTTTTTGTTTGTTACTCCTTCTCCAGGTACTTTATGGGTTCTTCTAGCTGCAGGTAGCTAGTCCTGCAGTGTTAGAAACTTTTGCATTTAGTAGAATATCCCAGATAATGACAAGAGATTCTTCTTCCCATAGAAAACTTATCCCAACAGAGGTCCAGTCCAATACATTTATATGACAAACAGCTGAAGTCTTGGAAATATCTAGCTAGCTCCAAGATCCAATTAAATCCAGCCCAGTTCTAGATGTATTTCCTAATTAAAGGATTTGACATCCACACAGACATAAATATTTATGCTTGGTAGAACCTATCCTAAACAGCAAAATAAATTACTCTTGACATCACCGGTCTCCATGTGATGGCTCCATTATCTGCACTAATAGCTGAAGCTTCAGCAGGTGTCACTTTACAAACTGTGGAAGGAGCCATCAGATGTGTTTGGAAGGAGGCTGACAGTGTGGTGGAAGGTTTAGTGGGAATGGAACAAGAGTTCTGCAAGCAGCACGGTGGGACCAGTTCTGCCCTCGATTTCTTGGGCTCAAAAATCTGGGCCATGTTCTCAAGGACACTGATGGCCTTTGGCCCTGCCTGTGTGTCTGAGCAACCTGGTCTAGTGGAGGATGTTCCTGCTCGCTGCAGGGGGTTGGACTAGATGAGCTTTGAAGGTCCCTTCCAACCCAAACTGTTCTGTGATTGTATTCTTTGATTCTAAGGTGTTCGTGCCCATGGCAGGGGGTCAGAACTAGATGATTCTTAAGGTCCCTTCCAACCCAAACCATTCTGTGTGTGATTCTGTGTGCCATGAGGACCCTGACAGTGCATGGAAATGTGGCAACAGATCGTTTTTACCTGATGTGTAAGGTAAAATTATGTGTGAGTATTTGTTTGGTGGCTCCATGTTGCTGCTTCTCATGCTCTGGCCAACATCCCAGCCAGATGTGTGTTCTGGCTTCCCAACAAACACAGAAACCATCCACTCCCCAATAAATTCCAGTGTTATCAACCCGTAATTCCTGCAACCCCATAGTCTAGTACAGGCAAGCATTTAGCAAAATCTTTAGGGGTTGTTTTGCTGCTTGCTTTGAAAGATAGAGTTGCTGGCATGAGTGGAGTTCTTAATTTATAGCAGTAGTTAATTTTCCCCAGAGACTCAGGATTCTGGACTGTCCTGATTCTGTGGTTTAGGCCCTATCAAATGGCATAATGAGGGTGATCATGATTTAGCAATCTTCTGGCTGGTGTAAACAAGGGAGCTTGGATTCATAAAGACCCCAGTGTTCAAACAAAAACCAAATCTCAGAAGGACTTGGAACCAAGACATATACAAGATGAGGTGTTTCTGCTTTGTTTATCAGTCTTAATTTAACTCCTAATCTTCATTTTTCACTCTGCTTTACTGTCAAGAATGGGATTAAAAAAACCCCAAAACAACCAAACAAGCCCAAAGCTGGAGATATCTTATGGAACAGAAAACACTTGCGCTTATTTTGTTTATTTAGCAGCAGACATCTATTTTTAAAGGAGTCAATAATCACTCATGGCCCTGCTTCCAAGCAGGAAGAACACCGGTCATAAATAGTGCAATAGATTTGGTGCCAGGTGAGCATCTACATATGTTTTCCATTTACTTCCCTTTGTGTTGGTGACTTTCCTGGGTCCCAGAAAAGCAGCTCTCTTCCTGTCCCCTCCTCTGCTTCTGCTGTCACTTATGGAGCTGCCGCCCCTTTGTACCACCTAGCTTGGCTGTTCCCTGCACGAATATCCCAACCGCTCATGTCAGCCTCTGGTCCATGCAGGAGAAGACCAGCAGGAGGGCCAGGGAGAGGCGTGAGACAGGGATGCTCTCCAGGGAAACTCTAGTTGCGTGCCTTGTCCCCCAGCAGATCTCCATTTGAAAGAACACAGTGTGTAGACCCCTGTGGAGATGTTTATCAGAGTAGGAATGGTAGGATGGAGCAACCCGCACAGGCTTACCACAGACAGCATTTATAGGACTTGTTACCTGGGAGAGCAGCCCGTAGTTACACTCCATGGCTGTGTAGCTGGTTAGTGTTAACATTGCTTCTGTGAGCAGAGGGGGAATTGTAGTAAATCTTCCAAGAGTGGAGAGCTGGTTTCATCTTGTCTGACACGTTGTTTCCTGATAAGAGCTGCTGGGAAAATACTTCAGTTTTCTTGTCAGACTGAGCTTGCTGAGTTGCCAGGAGAGACTGAATCCACAGGGTCCCAGAAAAGAAATGTAAACAGCCAGGCCATGGAGGGATTGAACAGTGAACTGCGAATGGCTGGGCACCAGCAGCAGCTGCCTGAATACAGGCAAATGTAATCAAATGTATGGAAATGGCTCTCTAGCTCTGCCTGACAAAGAAAGGTAAAGCTTTTCCTTTTCTCCATGACTCCTGGTCTGTGCCTGTGGCTGGTTCCTCCAGCTGTGCACTTCCTGGGCCACAGGATGCACATGGGGCTGGGTGATGGAGCTGGTTGATGCCACTGAAATGTGCAGTAGCCGAAGACTACATACATGGTACTCATTCACATGGGGAAGCTTTGGAGAGTCAAGGGGACTCAAATGATGCTGTACAAATGATGTAAGGGCAAAAAGAAACAGACGCAGAAACCACCATAGGGATGCTCTGGTTTTTTGGCTGAACCATTTTTTTGTAGCTTAGTCCTGCTGCAAATCTGTTCCTTATGTTGTAATTGCAGTTGGTGTTCCCATGCATCCCGGATTCTCTGGTAATCCTGCTCGTGTTTCTTAGAATCACATTCTGCATTGCAAATATCATTGTTTTGAAAGTGTGTGTGTGTGTGTGTGCCAGCAAACATGGAGGCTTCTGTGCTGAAACCCCACAGCCTGGAGTATTCCTGAGCTCTTTTTGTGTGCATGAAGTCAAACCTCAGCCTAGTTTTTGGTGGAAAACCCGCACTAAAATTTTATGTCAACCTATGTTGCAGACCACAGACTGCACATGGGTTCGACATGACTTGATTGCTAGTTTGTGCCTCAAGTTCTTTCAGGCTCTGAAATTCAAGGGTTGCAAACTCAGATAAAACAAACCAGACTTACCATGAACCACAGCGAACCCGAGGCACTTATTTTCAGCAAAACTCCCAGCCCTGAACTTCACTGACTCCAGCGGAGGCAGAACATTCGCTGTGCAACTATTGCGGGTGTTTAGTTTTTACATCTCTGACAATCCAGTCCTGTGCACGGGTGTATGGGGAGGGTTTATTTGCCACCTGAACTGAAGTATTTCCTGTATATCCAGCATGAAAAAGAAAGTCAAAACATGAGCGTGAAGAGGGGTCTGTTGGTATCATCTTATCTGCGTGAAGTGGGAAATATATCCACATGCCCTGCTCATGGCAGGGGGGGTGAAGCTGCATGACCTTAAAGGTCCCTTCCAACTGAAACCATTCCATGAGTCTGTACCTTTCAATCTCTGCTTGCAAGGAAGGATGAGCGCTTGTGAAAGAGCACACTTGTGACAGACACACAGTGACAAACCGTTGAAAAATACATGTCCCTCATTTTGTGAGCAGCTGTTTCAGGCTAGATACATGTCAAAGCTTACCCAGCGATGGCAGCTCAGCCTTTTGCATTTTTCACTACCTGTCCCTGGGCAAATTCTGATCCCTCGCCCTGCACAATCAGAGACGCGTTCCTTCGACAAATTAAAGCAGTGAACAAAATGGGAGCTTGAATAAAAAAGTCTCTAAATTAGCCATGAAGTTCTATAAACATGTTTGATGCTGTTAGGGTTTTTTTAGATTTAATTGCAGCTCTAAATGTTTAATTTGGAGACAGAGCTGAGGGTTCTAGGGGGGCTGCTGCAGCACAGTCTCCTGTCTGTCAAATGGACAGTGCTCCCTGAAAGAGCAGACCAGATTCCCCAATAGACATCTATGTCAAATTGATGATGAGCTTGGCTGGCATTTTAGAAAGATCTTGATATGACCAGATTAACCCTCCACTGCCCTGGGAGGCAAAGGGCATGCTGTTTGAAAAGAGGGGTGCACGCAGGACTGGGCGGAGGGGAAGAGCTGCCAGGCTCAGCTAGATCCAAGTCTTCTATCCCAAATGGCAGTTTCAGGACTGAGGGAGGGGGGGGATGCCATGAATTCTGTTGGCTCTCAGTGATTTTTCTTTGGGGGGTATTTCTTCTTTGAATGTATCTGCTATGAAAAAAACCACCCCAGGGTGCATCATGGATGTCAGAGGCTGTGCAGTATTGTTCAGGCAGTGTGTTGGGAGGTCCTGAGCATCTCCCAGCTTTTCTCCCTAACTGGAGATGTCACCAATAGGAGGCACTTGGTGCTGCTGTGGGGCTGTCAGGTACTAATGAGCCAGCTGAAAAATTCAACAGGTCCTTGATGTTTTCCTGGAGAAAAAACCGAAGAGATGTGAGACAATTGCCCTGGTAGGGAAGGGAGAGCAGTTGGCTGTGTTTGAATCTGTGTGCTAATTGCAGTTACCATAGTGTCAGCAATGTGCCGTCTGGAATAGAAAGAACCAGTTCCTCCACTGGTGTGTACTGGAGTGTCTCTGCTGCAGTCAGTGGAGCAAGATTTATTCACACTAGAAGAACTGACTGTAAAGAGTCCTTGACAGAAAGATGTACCTATGGCCTTGTCAGCTCTCAAAGGTTGTGTCAGTGTTGGGCTACTGGTGAGCTATTGGCAAACTTCCTCTACCAAAGCCAGCAAAATCTTGTCCTTCCTGGCTTCATATTCCAGCATCTCCTATTGCTGTAAGAAATGTAAAGAGCCACCTGACCAGAAGTGAATTTTGCTGTTCTGATCATGTCCATGCATAGTTATGCTGGTTAGAAATTCCATGTCACTGTGTGTCGGAGTGGCTGCATTCATAGCAAAGTTGGAGGCATGGCTTGATGTGTGTAATAACACCACCACTGAAGGTAATTGACTGTCTGAGTGAATTTAGTTTTATTCCCAAGGCATGCAAATGTTTCTAGAGTAATGAAAAACATTACATTCTGGCTGTAAATAGCTCATCTTGCTCTCTTTTAAACATATCTTTATATCTGATGAGGACATAAACTGAGGCAAATATTGTGGATTTTCTCTCATGATATTCATAGGTCCCAGTTTGAAAATAGACTTTTGAACCCAAAAGTAGAGTGTGTGCAAATCTTATGTTGCTGGTGATGTATGAGAACATGAGACCCCCCCGGTGCTTTCTCCTGTTTCTTGGGAATTAATTAAAACATGCCCAAAGTTTATAAGGGCTCAAAATAGATATTCAGTAGCGGATAAACACTGAGAGGGTTTTATTCCTAAAAATGAACAATAAATTGCCTCGAAATAGTCTCTGAAAATGTAAAAAGAATTTAATGTCTATTAGGCAGAAGCTGATGGACCTCAAGGCACTTTATTATCTATTAAGGAATATGGCTTCCACATACAGTTGTGATTGATATGAGTGTCTCAATGGACAGGTGTGAAATAGCAATGGAAGCTTCAGTAGAGGGACTCTCCTGGGGATTTACCACATTGCTTTAGGCTGGTGAGAAGCAGACACTAGCAGCAAGTTGCGAAGGTTGTTGCATTTTCTCACCTGTAGTATATTCTTATTTAAGGGGCAATAGTTTAATTGAAGAGAAGGAAGAAGAAATGGGCTCCTGAACATGCAAGCTTTTATGAGAAAAAATGCATTTGAAAAGTCTGAGTACATCTGAATGCCAGGTGGGAGCTTCTAAAAGTAGAAATCCACCAAGTTTACAAGTGTCTTTTGGGGTTGCAGGCTGAGGTCAGGCTGTGACAGAAATTAGAGCTGGAAGTTGGGATGGTAAATGCAGCTCTACAGCTGAGAAGGGCTCTCTGCAGCCTTCGAGGAGCCCTTCCTACAGTGTGCATGGTGCCCGGGAGAATCGTGGCCATGATTGAGATCCAGGGGATGAATAGCAGCCGTTGGAGATAAATGCTTCCTATTGGTCTGTTCACCAGGATCATAAATACAGGTGCCAGCATATTAGCCTTTGATCTAGCTCTGTGTGAGGACACCCACCACCTTTGGTTTGTCTGTTGTTAATATCTCAAAGTTCTAAACTGGCACAGTCCACAGTGGTTTACAGCAAGTGAATTAGATCAATTAATTTCCAAAGCAAACCTAATGGGCATTTTAGAAGAGGATTTAATGTCTCATTTACTCTCTATAGCTATCTTGTTAAATGCCAATTAAGTATCTAAATATTTCTTACAACCTTAATGAATTACAGTATAATAAGTAATAAATGATCACTAGTTTTTGCTAACGTGCTGATTTCTACTGTTAACTTTAGAAAGTGAACATTACATTTTTCTAGCATGCTGGTTTGTGCCAGCAAAAGAATTACTTCTAATAATTGGATAATGTTTAAGTGACATAGTAACCTGCAGAATACAGACTTCTTTCCCAGTAGGATAATGTCATCAGAGAAAAGTCGAGATTATCAGTGAGAGTCATATATTTGAATAAGTTTTAAAACTAATTATTGCTCCTAAATTGTGCAAACAATTCTGTTTCTTCCAAGTAGTTGCTGCTAGAACTGATCCCATTTTCACATGCAGTTGCACAGCTCAACTAAAAGTTTGGACACACATTTGTTCAAACTGATGAAAACAGTGGAATTTGAGAGCGCAGTAGCACAGATAATCCTTTTCCAAGTACACGTGGTGTCCTCCAAAAACATGTTTTTCTTTTTTGTTTGCTGTGAACCACAACAATATCTATATGAGCATGCAGGCACAAATAAAATGCTTGCAGGTGATTTCCTCCTTCCCCCCTCATATTTGGGCTCCATCCTTTCCTTCTGTTATTTGTGAGCCGTATGCAAACATCAAGGAGCTGGTTTTTAATCATTCCATTATCTTCAAAGAGAAAGAAATCTTACTTGTTGTTCTGGACAAACTGGTTTATGCCAAGATAAAAAGTGGAGAAAACTGCAAAATCATGCAAACAGGGTCAGGTGGGGTGAAGCAAAGGACAGGACTTCCGCATGTCTGTGAATAACCCATGGAATAACGTTTCAACTGCATGGTTTCCATAACAGGCTGCAGTTGTGTTTCAGACCTACTGCAAATGGGCATCTAGGGGCAGTTGGAACTAGATGGTCTTTCAGGTCCCTTCCAACCCTAACCATTCTGTGATCTCTGCAGTAAAAGATGTTTCAGTCCTTTCATGCCAGCCTAGGACTTGGTTCCTCTGATGAAGTGAACATGAATAAACTAACTCTTCACAATGTCCTCCCTAAAGTTAGAGGAGACACCCCTCCTGCCGTTATTTAGCATCCCATTGCTACTATCCAGGAACAGTCTCAGTTTTCCAGCAGGACGAAGCATCACCCCTGGAGTCATCCAAGGCCAGGCTGGATGTGATTCTGAGCAACCTGGTCAGTTGAAGATGTCCCTGCTCATTGCAGGGGGGTTGGACTAGATGAGCTTTGAAGGTCCCTTCCAACCCAAACCAGTCTATGATTTATGATTCTATGGTTGGCACTAGGTTTTTCAGGAGTGCTCCAGCACCTGAACTCGGTGCTGAGCTGCCGGGTCGATGGGAGCCATGCTGGGTGCTAAGCTTCCTTCAGGCATGCCTGCAGTTTTATGTTCTGTAGGAGTGCTGATACAAAAAGTGGCTTGTGGGCTTTTTCATGCTTTGTTCTTAGACTAGGGGTTCTTACAAGTGTTCTTCGGGTAGCATTTGTAAGCAGTGTCTCTGTACACTATATTAAAGAGAATGCAAAGGTATTTCATTTCCTGTGCTGTATGAAAGAGAATACAAAGGTATTTTGAGATTTATTTGTTTTTTAAGCAATGCCCTCCCAATTTCTGTCACCAATTGGTCTATTCTGAAAAGAAAGAAGGAAAACAGAGACAGCAGCACAGGAGCACTTGAACCGTGCAGCTCCCTAAGTGCTTTTTCCCAGTTTATGAAACAAACAAAACAAAAATACCCTCTGAAGTTAAACTAATCTGGAACAGCCCCAGCATTTGAACTTGTCGCATGAAGCTGGTTTAAATTTTAATGTGAGCTCTGGAGTAGATTTGTGTAAGGCAAGGTAAAGCAAGTCCCATGAAATATTGATTCTGTACATTTTCTTATGAATTTTTATACTCCAATTTAGTAAATTTTTCATCTCGCCTGCACTTAGAGGTTGCCTATAAAGTCGTTACTACCAATTGTATTAACTGTTGTAAATAAATCATCTTGGTTTGGGCTATTTGTATGAACGTGGGCCGACAGGATCTGGTTTTGTTTGAGCTGTGGCATGTTGTGGCCTTAGACTGAAAGGGCTAAAGAGGGATTATCAAAATGTAGGATGTGTCATGGCACAGTTGCAGAGATGTAAAGCCCATGAGCATCTGTCAGAGTGAGGCATCTTTCTCTTACATTCCCACCTGGGGCAGATAAAGCAGCATGGAGGCCTCTCCAGTAGACAGGTTCTTTTCTGTTTCATGTCAGAAGCAGAGGGGGGTGGCATTATACCCTGCAGTCCTTACACCTGCAGATCAATCCGTTGAAGTTATAAATAAAAGCCTAGAAAGGTTTGTACTGCTTTGGGTATAGCCTGACCCCGCAAAACAGCGTTTCCTTTAAAATGCCACCTGAAAGAGAATATTGGCACCCTCATTTGAGGGAAATCCGTAAGGAAAGATTTTTCATTTGGCAGTTTCAAGCATTTAAGTCCCAGCTCTCTCCATACCTACAGCTTTATCTTGAGCTCAAATTAACATCCTTGATCAGACCTAGCTTAGATGTTCACACTGCCTCCTCATTTCTAATTATAACATATTAAGTGCGTAGGTAGGCAAGGTTCTGTTGTGCTGCTTTGGGTCTCTGTATCAAGCACAGTGAAACACAGGTTTTCTGATGCCTTTCCTTTTGAAAGTATTTCAAATCAACTTTTAAAATATTACACAGCATTCAGCTGAGTAACTTCATGATTTCTTTTCTACGAGGTATATCACAGGTAAGTTTGATCACTTAAATCTTAATAGAAACACAGCACAAGAGAGACTCCAGGTCTTTGAACGGTTTCCTTTATTAATCTCGACCATTCCAAGGAGTGCTTTTTTTGTTTTTCACTTGTTTCTTATTTGTGTTTTTTAACCCCCTTTTCTGTTTAACTCTTGGCTCAGCAAGTTTCAGCAACATGCTTTTCTAGCTTAGATTGGTCAAGTCTGAACTCCATTGTAGACGCAAGTGCAGGCTGTGCACTTGGTATCGTGTAGCTCTTTGGGTCATGAACATCAGCAATCATTTGATGAGGACCTGATTTAAAGAAAGTTCATGCATGTGCTCGTGCACTGTAGCCTTGAGTAGTGCTTAATAAGTCCTTAAAGCTAGCATATTTGCTTTAGTGTTGTTGTGAAGATGGATGACATGAGCATGGCTTACTGTGGTTGATGCATAAATAAGAACAGATGGGTTTTCCGGATTCCAGTTAATGGCAATTAAACTCTAATTTATTATTTTATTCTGAGTAAATCTCCATTAAATTTCTGTTTTTGTAAATATTCTGAACCAACGCTTTTTGAGACCCTGTCATGAATGTTTGGGCTATTTTGAAATCAGCCTTATGGTAACATGACAACAGAGCACACCAGGTGCCCTTTTCCTGTTTGTCTGGTGTCTATGTATGATTTTCTAATAATTTATTTTAGTTCACTACCTGTAACTGATGGTGAAAGTTGATTTTCACCAAACCCCTGAGCATAACTTGTTTCAGAAAATGATGCTGTTAATAAAATAAGTTCATTAGGTGTTTGGAGATAACAGCAAGATAATAGATAACTGATGGACATTCACTCAAACTGCTCAAATAATCCTCTGACTTTCCCTCTCCTACCCCAGCTTAGTGCTGCTCAGAAACCAGCTACGCTCTATTCTTCTGTGTTTGATTGTAGGTTGATTTGTTAAATACATTTAAAGCTCTTTTTAATAAAGCAAATACATTCAGACTGGCAATAGCATTCGAAGAGAAACTCTTAACATTTTTCAAGAGGAGCAGTGCCTCATTATCTAAATGACTTTCTGTACTAATCACCCGTGTTCAGTTTGGTTTGCCCGGCGTAGCTGGAGCTGACCTTTCCGCTGTCTGTATATTTGAAGTGTTTATGTAAACAGCAAAGGATCCCGTTAATTACAGAGCCTTCCTCCCATTCAGCAGGGCGATGTCCGGCCTTCTCTGATTGCCAGCGCGATAGGAGAAGCTGCTGGGAGACAGGAAGGAGCTTGCAGAAAGGGAAAACTGAGGGAGGGAGGGAGGGAAGGAAAGTGAAATGGAGCCGGGTGTGCAAGTAGCGTCTCGCACGGGGATCTCAGGAAGCTGTGAAAGGGATACGTGTAATCACAGAGCTCAATTCCCTGTCTGCGCAGAGGTTATCGGGGTGGTATCACCAAGAGGCATTGCCCTAAGAATTCTCACCGAATGTCAGGGTTTGGTTTTACATTGTGCAACACCCATGCGAGGCAGACTGACATGCTGAGGGCTGAGCCAAAGCTCTTATCCAGACCCACAGCCCCTCCCTGAAGCCCAGTGGAGTTAAAAACCAAATCCCCCCGCTCATGTTGCTGCCGTTCCTGGGCAGGCCTGGCTGACCCACAGAGAGGTTTGTCCCCTCAGCCACAGGCCTTGCGGCTTTGCCGTCTGCTGCTCCCTTCCCCTGACACAGCGTAGCTTTTGGTCAACTTTATGAGCCTACACGCAGAGCAGGGCTCAGTCCAAGGTGCCTTTTCTCAAGGGACGCTGGTGTTCTGTGTGATGAGAGAAGGAGCATCACTGCAGCAAGAAAAAAGTGAGGTTAATAATAAGCCTTCATGAAAGGGTCAGCATCTGCATTTCCATAGTGTACAGTGTGAAGACTGGAAAGGAAAATTTATTGTAGAAAGGAAAATGAATCGTAGAAGAATAACAAGAAACTTGCATAGTTTTTCCTTTGTGGATTTATTTTTACAACCCTGATTAGTGTCTGTTGTTCTGAATTTCCATGCTAGTCAGCTTCATCATAGATACAGTGCTGGAATGATGGTGAGGATGTTTTGCTGGGTAGGGGTGGAGAGCAGCCCAGTCTGGGGTTATCATATTTGGAGAATCTCAGATGTGACTTTCCCACTATTAACCTATATATAATTGATTCATTTTTATTCAAAGATGCAAGTAAAATCCTGCTCTTTGATTGGAACTGACAAAGTGTAACTCAGTTACACATGAAAGCCTTTTGAGGGCAGCTAGAAACCAATATTGTATTGGGTTTGGATATTTAGACTTCAACATATGTGGCAAAAGTCACATATTTAAGTTTTTAAAAGCCATTTGGTGATAATATTCTCAAGCATTTAGCAGTTACTACAAAAAAAAAATTTTTAGCATCATTTTCAAGTGCTGTACATGCAAACAAACAAGTTGCATGCAGTGACAATTAATCTGCAATTAAAGTATCAGAGAAGGGAAGATAGTTGAATGCAGGAGGAGAACCTTGCATATATTCAACTGAATTTTTAACAAGTTGGGTATAAAGGGTTGTCCTTTTGGCTGGGATGTCGCCTGGTTGCGACATCACAATTCATCACACAAAATTGCTCTCATTCTAAATGAAGCTCTGTGGCCACACAGGGACCCGTTGTTTAGGCATCAGCTTACTAGGCCTTCCGATAGTTATGTGTGGTTAAGTACAGTTAATATTAGTATTTTACTTTTTTTAATCAGCTAGGAATTAAAAGCTCATAAAACTACATAATTTGATAGGAAAAGGTCTCATTTTCAAAGGTGCTTTCCTTCATTTTGTGTTTGAGGTGCAGTGGAAGCACAGGTAGCTAGCTACTGCTTTGTGTGTTTAAAAGTGAAATAATGAACATACCTAGATCTAAACTCGCAGTGTAGGCATCAGCTTTGACGTGTATCTGCTTATTTGCTGAGTTTCCTTTACTCCTCATAACTCACTCTGAAAAGACTTGGATGTCAGGTGCTGGAAGGTTCAGCAGAGCAAGGTCAGAGCCAAGGGCCTGGTTTCTGCAGAGATAGAAGCAAATGAAGTTCACCCTTCAACCCTCCACTCTGAGAACCTGCCATTTCAGTAACCCTGCTTTCGCTGGAGTCCCCAGAAGTCTGCCAAAGAGAAACCAGAAACATCCCAGTATATATTTCTCCTGGAAGCAGGCAGTGTCACGAAATGCAATTTTATTAGATGACTGCATTAGCCTTGAACTTTCCAGACAAATCCAAATGAAGAGAAGGGTTTATTCTGGCTTCTAGAAGCTGATGGGAGCCCTGTGGGGCGTAGGTTCAGATTTTTAAATGCTCACATCAAATCAGATAATGGTATCCACCCCCTCAAAAGCTCAACGGGTGGAGAAGAAAAGAACATACCAATAAGCACATGCAATCCTTCAGAGTTCATTATACAGCAAGTGTGTTTCAAAGGACCTTGAGAGCATGTTTCCAAGGGAGGGGTAAGGTCGATGCTTGGATGGGAGAAGCCAATTGAAATCAATGGGAATTGATTTAGAGTCTGGGGGCACTGTGTTAAAATCTCAAGTCTTACTATACAGCTTCATGAATATTAACAGGAACGGGATCAATACGCAGCTGATTTTCAGATGTACAGCTGGCTCCTTTTCGTCTGTAGATTAAAGAAACGGCAATCTTTCTTTCTTTAGATAAGATTGAGAATCCCAAAAAAATTACTTGTGACTTCAGATCCTGTTCTCCAGGACTGTTCGAGAAGGTTGATGATATTTTCCTACTTTTTAAGGGTGCATTTTCCTACTTACGTTTATCTCTGGTATCTATTTCAAGGATTTCATCTGAAGTAATAAAGCATAGCGGGTTGCTCTGGGGGCACTGAGGTGCCTCTTTTGCACACTTACAAACCTGAGTTTTGGGGAAGCCATGGGCCTCTCTTATGGAAGTGAGTCTTATCTCCTGCTTCACAGAAGGTCGGAGTGCTGCAAACCTCCCTGTGTGTCTATAATCTGTGACAGGCCTCCAGGTGTGTGATCTGCCACAATGAAAGCCCAAATCACAGAATCATTAGTGTTGGAAGGGACCTCTGGAGATCATCCAGTCCAACCTGCTGCCACGCTCCTCCTGATGCACCCCAGGATACTCTCGTCCCTCCTGGCCACAAGGGCTGGCTCATAAGTCAACTTGTCACCCACCAACACTCCCTTCTCAGCTGAACTGCTCTCCATTAGGTCAGCCCCCAACCTGTGCTGGTACTTGGGGTTCTTCCTTTCCTGCTGCAGTACCCTGCACTTGTTGAACCCCCTTGGAAGAACTCTTCAAGGTTCAACCTGTGCTGTGGCTCACCATGCGATTCATCATCTGAACCTCTGCAGTCCCAGATGCTGCCTGAGCCGTGAAAGTGAAATCAGGCTTGAGAAAGGGGCTGCATTAACAAAGGATGCACGTTACTGGAAACATCCTGAACATTTCTTTGTGTTTGTTTTGGAAGAGCAGGTCAGGATCCAGACTTGGCAGCTTGTCCTGACTTCCTCAAGAAGCTGAACAAATGCCCCAGGTCCAACCAACCTACTGAAATTCTGGGAACATTTTGGGCTCCTCTCTAACAGCAGTCAAAAATTGCCATAGTCAGGCTGTCTAATAACAAAGAATCATGGTTTTTATTAAAAATCATGTCTTTATATTAAAAAAATAGAAACAAAACCAAAACAAGCCGAAACCAGCCACAACAACAAAAAAATGCTCAAGCCCAAAACACTTCCTCTAACTACAGTATGACTTTGATTTAGCTCTGATGATAAACTTGGTTTTGCTGTGTTTTCTCTGTTATAAGGAGTGTCACCCCTGAGAGAGCTGGCCTCAGCTGAGCTGCATCATCATCATAAGCACCAGCAGCATTTGCTGCTGCTCCTCCTGCACTGCCAGGACTCTGTAACTACAGCAGCAGATTCGCAGGTATTTCCATGGGGTTCCTTTATTTTATGGTACCTGGGATGAACAAGCCAGATTTTGGGTGCTGAATATTGCGAGGCAGGATGGGAGAGACACTCTTGTTCAGAGTAAATTGGGGCAATTCCAGTGTTTTATGGGCAGTTTCTATCCCTGTATTGCTCAGGCGATCCTGTGCTCAGTCAGAGTGTCCTGGGTTCAGCAATAGCAGTCGTTTTTCTCCGTCTTAGTAGCTGGTGCAGTAGGTAGCCTATGTCAAATCTATTGTGTGGCCTGAACTGTTTCATAAGGACTGATCGTTTGTCTTTCTTGTGGCAGCCGAAAACATGCTCAGGACATGCTGCTCTCTGCACCAACACTAGATGAACACAGGCCGTGATCTGTAGCCTTTACAGAGTAAAAAAAAAAAAAAAAACCTAAATCCACGATGCCCTCAATCTCACTTTGCCTGTGACTGTGCTGTTGGCATGTGGTGTTTTAATTGTATTTAAAGCAATGATAATTAAATGCATGTCTGCTTAAGGGGTTTTGAAAATCTTTCTGTGATGAAGATATTTTACACACATGTTGCTCAAATAGTGCTTTCTGAGGTTGTCAGGTCTCAGGTGGACCTTTATGATGGAGCTGAAGCACTGGATGTTCAGATTTAGTACTGTTCTCTGTGGCTAGTTCAGGTAGGATCTGTCAAACTGCATATCAGAAGATCATTGAAAGTGTGTTTGTTTTATTCTAGTTTTATCACTGTAGCTAGTGACAAAGATGCATACAATGGAAGATATGCACTTTGTCTCTGGCATCAGATACTGGAGTGAGTTCCTGGGGTTTAGCAGTTCATCACAGAGCCTGTGCGTGCCAAGGGTGGTCCTCAGGAACACGAACGTTTGCTTCCAGACAAGGTTTGCTTTATGTTGTTGCTGCTGTTGTTCCTGGTTCCTCTAAGCCACTGTTTCTTTCAAAAGTAATGACATTACCCTTGTGCTAACTCTGGTGCTTGCTTGCACCTCTAACAGCATCACTGCCTTTGCATGTTGTGTTTGCTTTGCAGTTCAGGGAGTGCAGGTTTGGGGGCAGTTTGGAGGCAGAGTTGATGCTTGTGACAGGGAGTAAAGAAAAAGCTTGAAAAATTAGGAAGAACACTGAAAAACGGTTCCTGTGAGTTGTGTCAAGGCCCACATAGTGCTGCGGTGGGTTTCAGAACAGCTTTTGAGGGATGAAAATGGTGCAGGATGCAATATGAGCCGTGCAAAATGGGGCAAACTTGGGGACTTTGTCTTTCTATACATTATTCATGGCAGCTACTGAAAGGCAGTTTGGCTTCTCCTCTGGTTCTGGCGGCCAGTTGGAAATGGTGGAAGTGTTTGTAACTTCTATTGTGTTTTTTTCTAAGTAGACAAGGCAAATAGTTAATGAAGAGCAGGGACAGAATTAATCACGGGCTCTTGCTCCTCGCAGCTGTGCTCTGAATGCCTGACAGAGCCACTTCATGGCATATAATTCAACATATAGAATAAATGTACTACAAAGGACAGAGTTTTGAAAGCATTTTCGGTGGCGATCATGTTGTTTTGCAGAGTCCTGAGCACAACTGATTACAATTGAACTGAGTGGGAGCTGGGAGATGCTTTGGAAAGTGAAATCCTTGCTGGCATTTTCAAAGATCTGAATCTGGATTACAGCTTTTTATGCAATTTGGATATAATTTTCATGTCTAATTTGGTGGCTGCGTAAGCATATTGAGTGTTTTCTGCAGTTGGTTACCTAAGCATCCAGCTATCTCTTTGGCTTTAAAAGCACAGAAATCAGGAGGTTCCGAGTGTGCTTTCAAGCCATTTGATTAAAGCCTTCCCTCTATTCCAATCTTAAGACTAGAAGCTGTATTTATGTTCTGTATTCTGATCTGATGAATGATCTGATGCCAGTAGCAATCATACTTCATGTTTCTTACTAACTTCAAAATGTGTATTACTATTAGGTTTTACATAAATATTAGCTAGTTTCTTTGTTGCTCTTCAACTGTTTTTCTGTCTTCGTTAACCAAATCTGAAATACTTCTCCTGTACTACTTTCAGTTTAAAAGCCCTCACCCACTTTTACTTTAGTAAGAGGGTACACATTTGGGAATAACATTACCCTTTGAATTGAAAAACATTAATTTAGGTTTGTGGGGTGCAGCTGAAAGTGGCTTCTCACACTTTTACGTGAGCTGTGCTTAAAAAATGATTCATGATTGTTTTCACTTGTGAATGGATGTTTGTCTGCCTCCTGCTTATCTATACTGAGTGATTGACCTACAAGTGCAAATCTTATCTAGTTGTGCAAATGCAATTCATGCATGTTTAACTAGTTGTGTCCACACTTTAAAGGTCTGTTTTAAACCGCTTTAAGCATGCTCCTGACAGACATAGCCATGAATGTAAATGTTGGTTCATAAAATGTCTAGCAGAAAGGGAAGGTTATTAGGCTTGAAAGCAGCCCTGAGGAGAAGGACTTGGGGGTGTTGGCTGATGAGAAGCCCCCATGACCTGTCAGTGTGCACTTGAGCCCAGAACCTCCCCGTGTGCTGGGCTGCACCCCCAGAGCGTGAGCAGCAGGTCAGGGAGGGGATCCTGCCCCTCTGCTGCGCTCTGGGGAGACCCCCCCTGCAGTCCTGATCCAGCTCTGGGGCAACAGCACAAGAGGGACGTGGAGCTGCTGGAGCGAGGCCAGAGGAGGCCCCAGAGCTGCTGCGAGGGCTGGAGCAGCTCTGCTCTGGAGCCAGGCTGAGAGAGCTGGGCTGGGGCAGCCTGGAGAAGAGAAGGCTCCTGAAGGGGAGACCTTAGAGCAGCTCCAGTGCCTAAAGGGGCTCCAGGAAACCTGGAGAGGAGCTTTGGATGAGGGCCTGTAGGGACAGGCCAAGGGGAATGGCTTTAACCTGCCAGAGGAGAGATTGAGATGAGCTCTTAGGCAGAAGCTCTTCCCTGTGAGGGTGCTGAGGCGCTGGCACAGACTTTTCCCAGAGAAGCTGTGGCTGCCCCATCCCTGGCAGTGTTCAAGGCCAGGTTGGACACAGGGGCTTGGAGCAACCTGCTCTAGTGGAAGGTGTCCCTGCCTGTGGCAGGGGGTTGGAACTGGATGAGCTTTAAGGTCCCTTCCAACCTAAATAATTCTGTGATTCTATGTTGATGCAAAAAGTGAATTGAACAAAAATGTGGCTCATTTGGCTATTGGTTTATCCATTGTTAGAACAAAATATTCACAGATTTCCGTTTTATTTGGTGCTTGTATATAGTAGGCTAAAATACCTGACTTATGAATTCTTCCGCTAACTCTAGTCAAAAATACTGGAAGCATTGCAACAACATAGATTAGAATTTTGAAGATGTTAGAGAAGTGTCTGATCATATAGGCCCTTTGTGAAAACAAACCTGGTCTCTTCAAATCTTTCACAGTTGTCCCGTATGCTGTGGTGTGAACGTATTGTGGATGTTGAACCAAACACGCTTTTGGCTATTGATTTTTAAAGCACCAGTGTTCATGGAGTGGAATGGTATTCTTGACTTGATTATTTGATTACAAATTAAATGGCTGGTCTGTTATTAGCAGATGGATTTCAAAAGTTGTTCTGGTGCCTGACACTGTGCGCAGCGTTGTTCAGAAGAGTTTAGGAGAGTTCAGATACTCATAATAATAGATCATGGAAAATAAAAACTCTATTTCATACTGGTATTTGATACTTCTTTCAGTATAGCAAATGAAAGTTTTACTGGGTTCAGAAATGCCAAAGCAGCACATTTTGAACTCCTCAAAAAAATACCAGCTTCTGGAAGTGAAGAACATCTGCATCTAAAACACGCCAATTAGCAAGAAGACACGAGTGATGCTAATGCTCTCCATCTATTTTTGGTCACTGTCTACGTGATCAAGAAAAAAAGAAGAGAATGCTATGGCTTCGATTAACTCTTCTCATTCCTTTTTAAAAGCATTTCTTCTTGTTTTCTGTAGTGAAATGTAGACGAACAAAGCATGCCCGTGGAGAAGTATAAATGTGACTAAAAGAACTGAGCAGATACGTGGTCGTGGGTAATGATACACTGTACCTCCGATACAGAAGGCCAAGGAAAGATATGTGGTATCTGTATAGCTAAAGCTTAAGTTTTCACATCTGCAATTTTTATTTAGTTTTGACTTCTGTTGTCTTACTTGAGGTTATCTAAAACTGCCATGACAGGAAGCCAAAAGAAAATGGAAATTTAAATTTCAAAATCATTTGGAATCATCTTCAGTGGAAAGAAATAACTTTGAGGTCAGTTTTCTAATGCATTTCTCTCCTTTGGGAGCAATCATGTACATGTGGATTACTTAATGCTTGTCTACATGTATCTCAATGACTTCTTGATTCAGAAGTGACTTCTACAGACAGTGAAAATCAGTGCACTTATCTGCACTTACCACTTATCTCTGAGATACTGTGCCATCATAAGTGAAATATGGATAAATTTTGGTGCGTGGTTATTTTTTCAGTCTTTGTTGTGAAAATGGGATGAGATTCATAGCTGTTGGAGTGTGAGAGGTTAATATTCATATCCCATGAGCATTCATGTAAGTCATACTCATCTGCTCAAGTGCACAGTGAAGGTGATCTCTAGAGCAAGGTAAATGGTGAAACAAATTCACTGGGAAATTTGTTTGCAGTTACAAATGTTCTTCATGTTGTTGAAGTGACCTCCTTATAGTTTGGTGTATTCTTTCCAGGAGTGTCCTGAGTTAGTGGTTAGGTCTAGGACAAGGAACTGAGATGGTCCTGGTACCTTCTAGCAATGCATCATGTTTTGTTTTTTATTATCCCCTTTTTCAAACATCATTGCTCTCATATTCCATTAATTTAAATCAAAAAATACCGTTGAAGTATTGATCTGAGAAGAAATGGGGCTCCTTTCCATAACTTTCCTTTTTTCACAAGTGTGTATTTGCTATTTATATGCATGAATTGTAATGTCAAATGCACTTGTCTTTTGAGTGAGTTTTTCAGAATCACGTAATGATATTTTATAAACAAGATGGAGAGAGGCAGCAAAGGTGTTTAGAACTACCTGGATTAGAAATGAATCCAAAGGATGAAATTTAGTTATCCTCCCCAAAGGTTTCTGTCATCATCCAAAACAGGCAGGATCTGTTCTGTTTTGCTGGCAAAAGGTGAAGAGCAGTCCTCTGGTGCAATCTGGTGTAGCTGTGTTGCTCAAAGTGCTTTACAAAATGTGACCCAAAGCCTGAATGTAAAGTAGTTGAGACTTGGCCTTGATCGCTTTTGAAATCATTGACCTTTTGCTCCTTGAGAAGCTTTAGGCTTTGTGTTTTGCTAATTTATTGCCATCTTACTTCATATTGTTTATTATTGCAGTCCTGGTCTGTTTGAAACTCTGCATGGTGAGATCTCAGAACTGGTGATTTGTACCAAACTCTGTTGGCAGAAGAAATCCAAGTAGGACCTGCCAAACTTTCTTTAGACTTGGTTGACTTTCAAAGAACAGAGGTGTGTGGTCAGCATGACTGCCTTGACTTATGTGGGTTTCTTTTTTTTTAGTAACTTTGTTTTAACTGTCTTTTTTCAAAATCATTTGTTGAAAAGTCTGTTGAGAACATCCTTCAGCATAAATTTACCATAGGTTGTAATCCTTTAGTTCTTCAGTGTGTGTGTCTAAATACTTCACTACCCTGCCCCATCCCTGGAAGTGTTCAAGGCCAGATTGGACAGGGCTTGGAGCAACCTCTTGTTGAGTTGAGCTTGAAGCCATGACTTAATGGCTTTGAAGCTGATTTACAAATACTTTAGTGTTGTTTTATCCCAAATGTTTAGCAATTTTCCTAGTTCTGTCGGGTAAAACCAACTCAGGTGTTAATTATTGTTATTTGAAGTGTAGCATATGGGGAAATTAAAAATGTATTGCAGGTAAGCAATGAAATGAAATCCTAATTAGTCATTAGGTAAAACTGACAACAAAAGAGGGCACCAGTTCTCTACAGATCCCAGGTTTGGTATGTTCATGGGTTTCCCTCTCTGTACGTGTGGAGCGCTGATAATGGAACAATTATCTTTTTGGGGTGGAGTGAAATCTGTGTTTACTCATATTTGCAATTTCAGTGAAATCCTTCCAATGCTATTTATGAGACCTTGAACAGACTCAGAGATAACGAGCAGGAAAGCTCATTGCAGAACAGCAGTAGCCTTTATTTTAATCCTCCAGACCAAATGTGTTGAAGACAGCTATATTCTTGTTGCTGCAACTGTATAATAGATGTGACCTTTTCCAGGGACCACTTGAGTTATGTAAAACTGCACAGAACAGGACAACACACCCCACCAAGCTGCTCTTCCTGCACTAAGAGTGGGGTGGGTTTGTACCTTGTTGGAGTTGCAGCAATCTCCATGTTGCTTTCCCAGGCTCTGTTCCAGAATCCAGTGAAATGAATGAGGAGGTGCCTTCAGAGCTCAGTTGGGATGACTTTGCTGGGTTTCATGCCTTGTTCAGGAAGCTCACATCTTCTTCTCATATTACCTCAAAATGTTATAATTTTGGTCAATAAGAGTTACAGATGGTGACTAGTCCCAATATGTGGAAGAAATAAAGAATTAGAAAAGTTCACCTTTTATTCTTGCTGATTGTTCAGTGTCCCAAACCCAAGTCTGTGTTTTGTATGTTGTGTATGTAGCTGTGTATCTTCCCTTAGGAAAGCAGTTTTCCCACTTCCCTTGGGAAAGCAGATGGATAAGTTTGCGCAGCACTGGAAAATGTGATTATATCATGAGGTAAGTAGTTTAAACCTGCTTCAGCTAAAATATAGAGACCCAATATCTTTGGCATCAATCTCCAAAGGGCTCATGTAGAGCTGTTATGATCATGCTGCTGTCACTGCCCCATAGGCAGGCTGAAACCTTGAAATGTCTGAACTCTGATGTGAAAATCCTGAAAGCCGAGCAGTGGATGTGTGGGTTTGTGTCACTGCTCCAACAGGTGCTAATGGAGTTTGTCTTTTATATGTCTATAATCTTGTTCCAGCTATTTCCTTAGTTCTTTCATTTGAGCTTTGACTTAAATGGTTGTATAGAATCATAAAATGGTTTGGGTTGGAAGGGACCTTAAAGCTCCGCCAGTTCCAACCCCCTGCCACAGGCAGGGACACCTTCCACTAGAGCAGGTTGCTCCAAGCCCCTGTGTCCAACCTGGCCTTGAACACTGCCAGGGATGGGGCAGCCACAGCTTCTCTGGGCACCCTGTGCCAGCGCCTCAGCACCCTCACAGGGAAGAGCTTCTGCCTCAGAGCTCATCTCAATCTCCCCTCTGGCAGGTTAAAGCCATTCCCCTCGTGCTGTCCTACAGGCCCTTGCCCAAAGCCCCTCTCCAGGTTTCTTGTAGCCCCTTTAGGCACTGGAGCTGCTCTAAGGTCTCCCCGGAGCTGGTACAGTGCTGTGTTTTGGCGTTAGGATGAGAACAATGTTGGTAACACGGGGATGTTCCAGTTGTCGCTGAGCAGCGCTCACACCAAGTCAAGGATTTTCCAGCTCCTCGTGCTCTGCCAGTGAGCAGGCGGGGGGGCACAAGGAGTCTGGGGGGACACAGCGGGGACAGCTGACCCCCACTGACCCCAGGGTATCCCACACCATATGGGTGCTGCTGAACAGTCAAACTGGGCGAGTCGGCCGGGGGCTGGCTGGGCATTGCCCAGCGGGTGGTGAGCAATTGCATTGTACATCACTTGTTCTGCATGTTCTTTTATCATTGTTTTCCTTTTCTGTCTTATAAAAGGGTCTTTGTCTCAACCCACAAGTTTTACCTTTTTTCTGCATCTCCTCCCCATCCCACTCTGGGGAGTGAGCGAATGGCTGTGTGGGATTTAGCTGCCTGCCAGGTCAAACCACAACAGTTGCTTCAGCTTCAGTGGAAACATTGCAATCCCCTGTCTTAAAGTCTGAATTTAGGTCTGGCATGACTAGGTAATGAATAGGCATCAAATGGTTCCAATACCTTTACACTATAATTGAGCTGTTTTACACACCTATCAAAATTTCTTTCAAAATTTAAAACAGCCTGAGGCTTTCCCCATGTAAAAAGTGGATCCTGCCTTTCCTAGATATGAAGAGTTGATTCCGGAGAGGTTTGCCAGTGTTTGGTTCCTTTTAAATGCTTGCTATTTCTGTACAATTCCCTGAAGTGTATGATGGTTTATTCGATTTCATTAACATTTGGAAAGGATTTGAGGAATTGCATGGTTTGGTCACTACAGTAAAAAGATAATAATGCTCTTGGGAGAAGCTGAATGTGGAAATTGCATGTGAGAATCTGCGTGTCCATCCTTGGAGGCTGTAACAGCCTTTCTCTATGGTGTGCTATAAAGTTTTAACTGCTCTAATCAGCAAGGACCATCACTACCACTCATGTCAGAGAATGGCCCTGTTACATGGTAACATCTGAAGGCTGTTCTCATTGATGGCCATGCCTATGTATAATTTTCTAAGCACAAGACTATGCTCAAGTCCAAACTTACTGCATATTGAAATAATTTTGAGGGAAGGCCACCATGAAAAGAGGACTTGCTGGGATCTGGCGTTGGATGGGGGAAGCTTGAATTCACGTTACTTCTTTCCATGTGCTCGAGCATGCCTGTATTACAGGCACAGTTGTAAAGCCATTTTCTTTACGTAGCTATCTCTTTTACCGGGTGCGTAATGCCATGCAGTAGTGTCACACTGTTAGAGCAGACTAGATATGTTTTCCTTTCTTAGAAGGAACGTTGTTGGTAGGAAGGCAGCAGGGGGTTGGAGGCAGCTGAGCTACACAAAGGCACTTGCTGGCAATGGCAGCCACAGCATGTTCTGGGCTGCTCTTCTACCAGGGCTTTAAGCCGTAGTCCACATGAACTAGCTGGTGAGTATTGATATGAGTTGTCTGTTTCAGCAGCATGTTACAAAGGTGTTTGTGGAGTCTTACAAGTTGTTCCAGTGAATTTGGCAGGAATGTGAAAGCTACTTGTGGGATGTGGCACAGTTAAACCAAATGCTTATCACTTAGTGTCGTAGATAGGTTTCTGTAAGACTTCAGAAGAGGTTGCAGTGATTCCTGTGCCTGAAGTTGCTGGCAGTGGTTTGCCCCAGAGACCTTCTAGCATTGCTTGCAGCCATGGGAAATGACAGTTAAAAGAGGCTGTCATCACAGCAGCCCAGGCTGACAGCAAGAGTAAAATAACGTGTGGCCTGCAGCATGTTTCTTGCTCAGTATTGCTGCCTGTAAAACAGCAAAAGTGCAGGAATACTATTACAGGAGTGCTGGAGTAGTCTCTGTTTTTGAACTTGGACTTGAAGGTCCTTATTTGTTAACATAATTGTGTATGTGTTACCCAGCATTTTGGGGTGGTAATAAAGGGGTTTGTCTTGAATCTTTGGAAACTACTTACTCTCAAGTCTGGAACGCTGTGTAGCACGTACCATTCCTTGGGAGTAGGGTTGTCCTGCTCTAAATTTTAATAAAATAAAAAGCTTGATTTTATTTTATTTTCTTTGAGGAACAAACCAGTTTTGAATGAGGCACAGAAAAACTTACGTCGTACTGCTGCTGTAGTCTCCTGTGCTGAGAATCGAAGCTGCAGTTTACATCCTTCCCTCCTCTCCCAGCCCTTCCCTCCCCGCCTCTTCTCGCTGCATCATACATGTGTTTAATCTTAGGCATGGATGTAAACCTGTCTATCCCTTATTTTGCATCCTTCGAGTATTATTATAATCAGGCCAGTTTATTAAGAATTAATGCCCCTTTGTGAACTGAGGATAATGGAATGGCCACATTTCCTCTTGTGCTGGACTGTGATTTACTAATAGGAGCTTCTAGGAGAAGTATCATAAAAGACTAAGGCCCCCACCTCTGGATTAATATTTAATCAGGTGTTAAGAGAGCCTTGTGTTGGATCTTAGAGTTGCTAGCAGAAACCTGCAGGGGAAATAAGAGAGTCCTGCATCTTAAAGGGGCAATGCAATTATAATTAAAGGCTTGATCCAAAGCCCATAGACATAAATTAAAAGCTCCTGTTGATCTGAAGACCTTTGGATCTAGCCCAAAGGGGACCAAAAATAATGAATGTTTTTGCATGTGAGACAGAGAAAAACAGAAATGCTTTTATTATTATTATTATTTCAAAGGTATCAAAAAAGGTTAACATGCATGGTCTAAATGTCGATTGAATGGGATGGAAAAGGTCTACTGCTAAAGACTGTTCCAAACTTATAAAATACGTGAATACGAACCTGGATGGCTTATTTCTTGTATTTTATGCTTAAATAAGCTACACCGAGAAGTGCAGCAGTTGAATTGTTCAAAGTATCACACTGTTAGTTACAAAATACAAAGCAACGGTGAATTTTGTCACCCTAAGCATGCAGCATCTTGGCCTTAAGCTGACTTCACTTTTTTTCATTTGAAAGGAGCATTTAAAACCAAACATAACCTGATTTTTTTTTTAACACTGTGCAGTTTTGGGAGACTGTTGGAGGAAGGAGCTGGAAAAAGATGACTCGTGTACAGAAAAGACTAGATTTTCTATTGTTTTCTTTTTTTTTTTTTTGCTTCCCCCATCCGTTCACAGAATCCCAGACTGGTTTGTGTTGGAAGGAACCTTAAAGCTCATCCAGCTCCAATCCCCTGCCACGGGCAGGGACACCTTCCACTAGAGCAGGTTGCTCCAAGCCCCTGTGTCCAACCTGGCCTTGAACACTGCCAGGGATGGGGCAGCCACAGCTTCTCTGGGCACCCTGTGCCAGCGCCTCAGCACCCTCACAGGGAAGAGCTGCTGCCTCAGAGCTCATCTCAATCTCCCCTCTGGCAGGTTAAAGCCATTCCCCTTGTCCTGTCCCTACAGGCCCTTGTCCAAAGCCCCTCTCCAGGTTTCTTGTCGGCCTCTTTAGGCACTTACCCCCTTTAGGCATTATCCCCTTTAGGAGCTACATTCAAAAATGTAGACATTTAGAACTGGATATGTTTAGTCCTAATAGCAAAATTCTTGTGAGCCGTATCTAAACCCAAGATATTTGTAATAAGCCTCTTTGCTCGTCTTCACTGCATTCATCTCTCATTCATTTCATGCTGCTTATTTCATTAGAGAAATTGGAAGACTTTTTAGTGGAATTTTAAACTGCTGGTTTGTCGTTTCCCCTCCCTGGCCTTTTGGAGTCAGAAATGAGAAATGAGACTAAGAATTGACACCTTTAAGTAGAGTCAACGTCTTTGAGGATCAGCAGCACAGAAGTGCAGGTATAAGCAGAGCACATGCAAAGCAAGAAGAGCTGGAAGCAGAGATGGATGTGGAACCTGCATCTGCTAGATGTTTGCTGGGCTCCTGAACCACAAATCTAAATAGCCACCTCTCTTATAATGATTGCTCCCAGAGAAAGACTTTCCCTGAAAATTTCTTTCCAACACCATCTAATAGGCAAGGTTCATTTCAGAATTTTATTCCAGCTCATTTAAGTTTAGGGACCTTCCCCATTGCTCATTAATCTCAAGGAAAAATGCAGATGAGAGAAGCTGAGTCGCTGTGCAGCCTCTCTAGATGAATCAGGGCAAGGTCTTTCCTTTTCTCCTGCTGGCAGAAGGTCAGGAGCCATGGTTGTATTAAACACCTCAACAGAACTGTACCCAATTACACAGCCTCTTGTAAGGGCTAGAGATTGCAAGACCATTACTATTGGATGTGAAGAGCTGGATCTCCCCATAATTTGGTGGGAGATGAGAAATGATCAAAGAAAACTGACTGGTACTTGAAATGGAGTAGGGAAAGGACTTTGCTTTTAATGAAACAGAACCAGCTACTTTGGGATTCAGGCTGTGCCCTCTCTTGAAAATAGTACAGAATTGTCCATTAGTGGCACACAGCACTGCAATAAAACTTATGAAAATTATTTATTGCTACATCAAGCTGTATAGTTCCATCTTATAAAGCAAGATACAGCAGAAATGGGGTAAAGGCCAAGCATTTAGCATTTAGTTCCTAAATACTAAGGTCTTACCTAATGTGAAATTTATCCTTTGCAATTAAGAGTAGAAGATAATGAAGTTTATGGCAGTCCTTATTTTTTCCCAGGGAAAGTTTGACAGTTTGGGGCTGGCCGCAAAGCAAGAAACCTCCAATTCATGCAAACCTCAGCTTTGCTGAGAAAAGCTTCGTTCTTTACTCAGAACAGAACTATTAACCTTGCTTGCCTTTGTTTTCTGAGAGAGAGAAGTCCTTTCTTGCACATGTTGCTGCTTGATGTTTATGCAGCCTAGGAGTGTCTGTCACTCACCCACTCCTTTTCCCCTCACTGTCTGAGAGCTTCAGCAGGTAATGGCAGGTACCTGATCTAATGAGGCAAAAGCCTCCTTTTCCTGTGGTCGATGGGAATTTTGCCACTGACTTGTTAGAGTCAGGATTTCAGCCCTAACATTCTCAAAAAGATATTGATTATACATGGTGGGAAACACAACAAGGTATTTTATCAGAAAAAACAAGCACAGATGTGCAAATAAACCCACAGAGATAATAAAGGTCAAAGCTGTTTAATGGCCCTTGCTAAAGTTATGCACCACTTAAATCCTAATTAGCTCCTATTTTGGGCATTTTGGTGGGATTTAATAAATAGGCTTGTGGGGAACCTCTGCCCAGGGTTGAATTTCAACCTTTGCAAAGAAAATGGGAGGTTAGTTTGCATTAGGCATCTGTTCCCAAAGTAGCATTTAGGAAACAGCCACAACCAGCACATGCTGTGTTATAGGCAGCAATTTAATCTGCAGGCACGAACAAATGAATTCCATGATCGGATGAGTTTTTGCGTTGCTGTGAGTGTTGTATAATGGAAGTACTCGCAAAATCCAGAAGGCTGAGCAACAAGTGGCATTTCAAACCTCGGAGTTGACCACAGCCTCACGTATTTTGCATGATGGATATTTGTTCTTAGGTTTCTTGTATTTCAAGTGCTTTACTTATCGTGGAAACACCGGGGCTGCTTTGGCATGGGTGGAGCTGAGCAGTGTTACTACAATGCAGAGAAAAAAAATCAATTTATTCTGTGGCTTACAATTTATTTCATGGTTGGTGAAATGTCAGTTTAAGTGATGATTATGTTACCCAAGTACGTGGTATACTGTCTCTGTGTCTAATATAAACAATTACTGTATATGGGTTGCATGTGTGGTTAGAATGTGGTGGTGTGGTGCTGAGATTTTATCAGGTTTGGGCTGGTCACATTACTCACCAATTCAGACTTTCCCTTTGGTCAAAATCGTAATATCTATGCAGGTCATTCTAAATGAATGTGAGCGAACGCTTTACACCACAAGTCTGTCATCATATATTCCACTGTTGGCACATACAAGATAAGCATAGTCAGTGTTTGCTGAGCCCTTAAAAGCACTTATGGAAGAAGCACCTGGAAGGGTTGACTTTGTCATTGTCAAAGATACCATGGAACAAGCTGTTGAGAGAAAAAGAAAACGAAGACGTTTTCTATAAGACTTTTCAGACGGTATTTCTTTATAATGTAATAGCTTGGGAATTCTCTGTGTCATCTCAAGACTTTTTGGCAATGCACCAGAAGTGGTTTGAGCTCCTTAAAAGCGAACAGAGAATTTGCTCTGTTCAGTAGCACATTTAGGTCTCAAGACAGTGGTCTCTAAACCTGCCACTTTCTGAGCTGCTCCTGCAGTCTTGTCACCTGGTTACTGCATCCGTACCACAGGAAACATAGTTCCAGAATTACAAAAAGTGGAAAATAAAAGGGCTTCTGCTCATTTCAACCTCCTGCTGTGATCCCAGTGATGCCTTTGGAGTTGCAGGGTCACAGACCAGGGGTGGGATGCCTCCATGCCTACTGTGTAAAGGCAGGTGGAAGTGCTGCCAAACACTGTGGGTTTGTGAGCTCCCAAAGCCTCTCCCCTGCCCTGGTGCAGTGTTTGGCAGGGTAACAGCCAGCCAGCTCAAAGGCAGAGCTGGGTCAGGTATGGAAAGTGGCCTCATCACAAAGTCTCTGAAAATAGTCAAAGCTCTGCTTTCGGTTAGTTTGGGAAGGAAGGAAAGCGGAAGGGATAGGACAGTTTTCCTAGCAGGCAGAGAAGCGTTACTATCTTAACGTGGCATTTCAGTCTTGCCTGCTGCTCAAGTTCTCCCTTCCCCCCATTCTCCCTTCAGCTTTAATATCTAGGTTTGTCTGATTTTAAACTGGGTTATTTGAATGTCAAACTTTCAATAACACTTTAATAGAGGTGTCCATTAACCCATGCTAAATTACAGCAGAACATCTCTGGAAATACATGTGACATCCACATGAATACCAAATGAATTCATTAGGATCAGTGCTATTACAATGAATACCAAATGAAACCCACAAGGATGGGGACATCATCTTGCTGTGAATAATCCAAGCGTTTCTTTGGCACTGGTCAAACACATCAGCTGTTTGTTCCCACTGATGAGAGGTGGCAGTCTAGGTTTTGGTTAGATAAACAAATGATGACACCAATAATCACTTAGTTGGTGGCTGTAATGCTTAATAATCACATCCTGATGCCATGCATACTAGAAGCACTGCTGCGCTTTTTATGCATAATGAATCCCAAACACTTCATAAGAGGTGATAACTTTTCTTTGACCACTGAATATATTATTTGTAAAAGTGCTCCTTTCCCTTCCCCCTCCCACCCTTGAAGATCCTTTTATTTTGTTATCATGTGCCATACACTGGTAGCACATCTCAGACTATGAGGTCTCTTCTTATACATAATTTATAAAACAATTTACAAGTGATTTATTTTTAGCAATAAGATAAAACATGGTGTGAAGGGTTCTGCCAACAGAGATAGAGGTGGTTTAGGAGTAACACTTGTGGAGGAGCCTAGGGTCAAGAGAATATTATTTTTCTGGTTTCCCCTGAGGTGCACCTTAAGGAGACAGCTTTTGCACTAAATACACACACCTCCTAAAACTGCAAGAAGTTGTGTGGCACCATGGTTTAGATGGCCTTAAAAAATATCCTTTAACTGAACATATTGGTAGTTAGATCTTGTTGATAGACACAGTAAGAGTGCTCTTTCCAGATGCTGTCTGGATTAATGACTGGCTCTTTCTGGCTGAAGCCCCTACTGAGCTGCTGATGTCCACAGAGATGATGTCAAGTTCATACTGTGCAACTCGTTGATGAAAGAAGGGTTGTGTTATCTCCTCTCTCCCAGGAGATGGCAGTGTTTAAGAGCATTAGCAGAGCATCTTGTACGTCATTAACCTCATGTCCTTGCACCAGCTCTGGTTCTCAACAGTCAGTAATTCTTTAATGACATGGCAGTAGTCTAATGGAAGAGGAAACATGGTTGACCCAAGGATGGAGAGTGGGTTGTGTTGCAGCAGAGCCTCTTTTTGTCAGCTGTAGTGGTCTTTGATTTGCATTAGTTACTGGTTCGGTGCTTGTGTGTAGCAGATTGTTCAAAGATGTTGACCCTGTAGCTTTGCTGTTGTCTCAGCCTGCAGCTGTGCATCCTGCAATAGGAAAGCCCATCTAACTGGCTTTCTCTTCCACTAGATCTCCTTTCACATCAGCCGTGGCTTTCTGCAGAAATACTAAGCCCATTTTTAGAGGGACCTTGCCTTGACCACTGGTAACCAGCATAGCACCAAAAGGAAGAAGCATCAGTGAGAACATATGTTTATCCAGTAACAGTGAATGAAGTTCTAGCTTTCTCTTTTGCAGCTTCTTCTAAGAGATGTCAGGAAAAAAGGACAATTCTCGTTGTATGTGTATACACTGGTCAAAAGTGATCCCTCCCTGCTGAGGTCACCAACTGGTGCCTTTGAAAGTTGAAGATATGGGCTGAGTTTTCCAGCATTGCAGGTTACAGTCATTTGTAACCGTGTGATGTGGCACCTAACCAGCATGCTGGTGCTCTGCTGGAGTGCTCAGGGAGCTTTTTAACTCCTGTTTTGTACAGAACTGTGTAAGACAACAGAGAACAAGACTCCAAATCTCTCTTTTCATGTGACAGACTGAGCTGGTTCTGACTTCTGGCATTTATACAACAGAGCTGGGGAAACGTGTAGCTACTGCAGGCTTCCAGGTGGGATCAAGGCACAAGCACTTGTGTGCCTAAAGGAACATCCTCTTGGAAGGTCTTTGAAAGGGTAGACGTATTGCTGTTTAACCAGAAACTTAGCCAGAGCAATGCCCCTAGTTGTGCTATGTGCAGACACTGAAATAACTGTGGCATAAGAGGAGAGTTCAAGGATTGGGGATATTCAGCCATTTTGGGGGGTCAGATTGAAATGGACCAAAGGAAGAAGCTGGAAGTGCAGTCTAGGCTGTTCTGGGCTTGCCCAGTGTCAGAATTCCTTTTGCCCTTGTCTCCTCAGCATGTCTCACTCCTGGGTTATCACCGAGGTCTCCGTTGTGCAATCCTGGCCTTGGAACAGTTCAGCCTTCCAGCTTCTGGGGAACTAATTCCCTACTAATCTGTTTGTTTAAAATTAGTATCTACAAAGTTAACTCCTTGAACAGCCTGCACTTTGATTTGGGGAGACTGGGGACATCCACCCTGGAAAACTGCGAATGCAGGCACTGCTTTCCTCTGCATCCAGAATTCAACAGAGCTGTCAGATAATACATGAGAGATGGTTAATAATAAATTAAAAACACTGCAGCCACAGGGAAACTGCATCTTTCCCCTCCCACCACACTCCCCCTCTCTTCTGCTTTATTCTACCCCATGGGCTTAATCAGCATCAAAGAGTAACAAATCCAATAAAATGTTTTCCTGAGCCGGGAACCAGCCTGAGCTGGATGCACACACACACCAGCCTCTCTCCTCTCCCCTTTGCAAAGCAGCCCACAGTCGCGGTGAGGATAGAACAAAGGGAGAGACGGGGAATGGTAAATCACAGAGACACCCCCCACCTCTCAGCTGGCGTTGCAGAGCTCTGATAGTCCTCCTGTGCTTTTAGGCTACTGGTTCAGAAAGAGCTTTCCCGGCGCCTGGTTTGGTTTTTATCCCAGTAAGATCAGAGACTCGGAAGGAGGGAATGAGAAGAGGAAAGCATATATTAATTTCTAACAATTCACCCCTTTTCAAACTGAATTCAAACAAAAGCATTTGACAGATTGCAGTGGGCCGTGTGTGCACCTTTAATGGCTTTATGGCCATGGTGCTCCACGAGCCCCTTCTAGCACCTATCTCTGCTGACAGCGATGCTGTGCTGTGAGTGCTGCCAGGACCCAGTGAGGGTCCATGCCGTGACCCCCTCTCACCCTACCCTTGCAGGCTCCTCCTGTGCAGGGGCATCTCTTTTCAGAGCTGGAGAGGTGCAGGTCACTCCTGAGCAGAACAACACATGGTGTTGGGCTGGATCTTCAGGGGTGAATACTGATTGTAGAATCATGGAACAGTTTGGGTTGGAAGGGACCTTCAAAGCTCATCTAGTCCAACCCCCTGCGATGAGCAGGGACGTCTTTAACTAGATCAGGTTGCCCAGAACCACATCCAGCCTGGGCTTGGGTGTCTCCAGGGTGCATCCACCGCCTCTCTGGGCAACCTGTGCCAGTGTTTCACCACCCTCTTTGTACAAAATTTCTTCCTCAAATCCAGCCTGAATCTTCCTTTTTTAGTTTAAAACCATCACCCCTCATCTTATCACAACAGGCTCTGACGAAAAGTCTCTGCCCATCTTTCTTATAGGCCCCTAGTAAGAATTGAAAGGCCGCAATAAGGTCACCCTGGAGCCTTCTCTTCTCCAGGCTGAACAACCTCAATTCTTTTCAGCCTTTCTCCCATTGATGTGGTGTGTTTGAAGTCAATGGGCTGACACTGCTTTTCCATAGCAGAAGATTGAGCCTAAGGTATCCCCCTGTCTAACAGCGCAGTGTGAGTGCTCCAGTAGTGCTTATGGCACCAGGAGATTAACAAAAAAATCATTTAAAAAGGGGTAGCAGGAAGAAGGAAGGAGGATGTAGCCTCAGCAAGTTCTTCATTCTCTGCTGCTCTTTGTGGTTCACTGCTCTGGGTATGTCTACATCCCCTGAAGCTGTAATATCTAAGCACTTCCTAGTTATTAATATTGTGAGCGCATCTTCTCTATAGCCTTGGAGAGAGTTGCCATCATTTCTGTCTTAGAGATGAAAACTAGAGCAGAGAGGAAGGAAGTTTTTGCTCATGGCCATGCAGAAAAGCCTATGGCAGAGTTAAGAAATGAATCCACACAACTCAGACTCTGCTGTATCAGATTGTAGCCAGAACATCCTTGCCTTTGGCCTGCCTGTGTGAGCTGTAGCACTTGCAGGTGAGTTCAGGCATCGAGACTGCTCTGTGCCGAGTCCAACTTTCTAAACCTGCTGTTCTATGCTAGAGTGTAACTGTGCTGGAGATTTCAAGATGCTGACAGGCAGCTCTGTCTGCCAGGGAATGGACATCTGGACAATAAGCACTTTGTAACTCAAAAAGTTTGACTCAGCCTTCCAGGTGAGACAAACTGGCTGTGCATTTTGCCTGTTCATACGTCTTTCAAATGAGATCTCAAAAACCTTGTCGTGTTTGATGTACATCACAAGAAAGATCCCTTGGCATTTGTCATCAGAATAGATATTTCTCTGTTCTGTAATAACTCTTCCTGTGTGTCACTGTGCTGTGGGTGCTGTCACCCTACTTAATACCTGTATCCCAAAAGATAGCTACTCTCTGAGTGAAAATTGTTCCATTTGGACCAGCTCAGTGTAGGATAGGAGAAGCCTGGGGGCTTCTGTGCTGACCCGCTGTGCAGGGCTGGATCACATCTAGAGCATGCACAGTATTAGTCGTGAGAGGCACTGTGGGAGGTTGAGGAGGTGCTGCTGCTGAAATAATTCTACCATAGCACTAGAAAATATTGTCTTTCTTAGCATAGTCCCTCGGCCACACTTCCTCTGTAAGGAGGCACAAGTCTCCCCCATGAGAAGCTGTAGCAGGGCTCGTGCTGTGAGCTAGGCAGGCTTTAATGAACAAATTTGGAAACTACCAAAGAATTCCTATGGAAATACAGATGACATTCGCATTATGGCCATAATTAATTAACCAATCAATTATCATGATGAATGCTATTTTAATGAATCAGTTGCAAATCATTTTCAGTTCCTATGGTTTTCATTGGGAGCACATTAATCACTGCTGACTCTTTGGGTTGCAGAGGAATGCAGGATGTAAATCCAAGACCTGAGTACCTCTTCAACAGAGGTGAGCCAGGTTCCCAGCAATCAGATCCAGATGCAGGTATGCAAAGCAATCCTGAACGTCAGAGGCTCTTCAAATTTGGAAGAAATAGTTCTGGTACATGATAGTGATTGGCCCACAGCATGAAAGCAGCAGATCTGAAATGACCTAGGGCTGGGCTGGGATTTCAAGCGCTTTCAGATATGGACTTCTCTGCTAATTCTGTTTGTAGTGGGACAAAGGTAAAATGATGCACAGTAACTGTGAAATGGTGCATCAGCCACACTGGTTTGGGGTGTTTTGTGGTTTTTCGTTTTCTTCTTCCCGATGCTAGATTTGAATTCTTGTAGACATTCATGAATGCAATTGACTTTGGTGATACTACACAGGAGAAGTGAGTGGCTGAATGGAATCATTTGGGGGACTGCAGTTAAATCTGCAAAGGCCATTCTTGAATGTCTGCTTGGACATTGCACTTATTTTCAGTTTAGTGTTCATTTACTCTTGTGGAGAGCTTGCATGGTTCTACCATCTCTGAATGCTTCTGAGTAGTGTGATCAACAGATGCACCAATATGAGTTAATGATCAGACTTAAACCTTTGGATGCAACATCTTTATTTAACTCAAGTGTTGCCAAAGCTCACTGCCGGCTCCTGGCGTTATCCAGAAGGCACACTGACTGGGTTTGAGTGGTTTGCACAGCTCTGCCTAAAGCTCCTTGGGTTTGGAGCTGCTACAGGGAGGTGCAATAGGTACATCACAACACTCACGGCATTGGTGTGGAACAACACAGGGAGCACAGGTTTTGCTACTGCTGGAAATAGTGGATTTGTGGTGAGGCTGGTGGGGTTATGTATTGTTTTGATGAAGAGATAGCTTAGGAATAAAAGAACGTAGTAGGGAGGGTTGACATGAAGTCTTGGGGAAAAATAAATTCTGTAGTCCACAGTGTCAGTCTTGAGCCTGAGGCAGTTTTATAGGACAGGTAAGCATACACCAACAGGAATTCAGGAACTGATTTTTGTAACGTACCTGTTGTAAATGGCTTATTTCACCTGCAGCTAAGAAGTACGTAGATATCTGTCTTGTGCAGCGGAGGGAACCTGCTCGTCACGGCATGGTGTTCGTATATTTTGTTACTCTTCTGCTCACCTAGTTAGTGCAGCAGGTTGGAATGCAGCGAGAAGAGGTACCTTTAATGGTTTAATGGCATGGGTAGATAGAGATCACTGGGAAGTTTTTGTAAACTCAGATATTATGGTTCAGATGATACGTTTGTTTTTAGTGTTTATTATATGTTGCAGTCTAACAGGCACAGTTTTGGCAAATGTGAGCCTAATATTTGTTTCCTAAAGCTATACAAAACTATCTGTTGACTTTTAGAAACCCTTTGAAATCCCTGTCTTCTGATGGGATGTGGGCACCCAATTCGTGTAACTGACCCAAGCTTGCGAGTTGTTCTGACAGGGCTATACTAAAAAATGTGGGGAAATATTTGTGGGATATTTTTTGGAGTCTTTATACTGCTTTACTGGCAATCCCATGGATTTTATATCTGTCATGAAATCTCCTGACATTTCCACCAATATGTTGCAAGGAGGCCATTAGAACAATTACGGAGATGTGGGAAAAGAAGTAGCATTCCATAGCATCAGTTGCCAGCACTGCCATCTCTAAGCAATTAAAAACCATGAGAACTAAAATGTGACATTTTTCTGGCCTGGGTATCCATAGGGTGCACTCGCATTTGTTTTTGAGGTTTGCTGCGCTGCCATAGTGCTGGACTTGGGCTCTTGAAAAAGATGAAGCTGTTTTGGAAAAATCAAATTCAAGTGAAAAAGATCTCAAACTTTTGGTTTCATCCATTCGAACTCACTGACATGATGCATGTAAAGATTTTATAGAAACTCATTTTGAGAACTTCCCATGGGAAACAAGTTTTATTAGAAATCAGTTTGGGTTTTGAGGTTCCATCAGATTTGCTTTCAGTTATTTGTGAACCTGAAGCAAAGAGTCAGTCCAGTCCAGTAGTCACAGTTGCCCAAGTCTGATCTGGCCAGCTTAGGTGAACTGGGGAGCAGTGTGTGTGTCTGGGAACATCATCCCAATGTAGGACACCAGAGCTGGGGGGAAACACTGGCACAGGTTGCTCAGAGAGGTGGTGGATGTGCTGTCCCTGGAGACATTCAAGGCCAGGCTGGGCAACCTGCTCTATGGAAGGTGTCCCTGCCCATGGCAGGGGGTTGGAACTGGATGAGCTTTAAGGTCCCTTCCAACCTAAACTATTGTATGATTCCTGGGCTCCCAGCTCCTCACCTGAGGACATACTGCCAGTGACCCATGGGTTTCACAGGCTTTTGGATCTCAGAGGTCTTTAATTGCCAAATGGCTGCGGCAGATTTGCAAATGAATGTACCTCTTTTCAGCACGGAGTGGTAATGGCAAAATGACTGAGATACTATTTCACCCCTTCCTTGGCAGTGACGGGCAGTGCTGGAGCCAGCAAAAATCCTGTCAGGCTTGGGCTGTAGCGACCAAGGCTGTTTCACTGGCTCTGGTTCTCTAGGAAGATATTTAGACATCTGAGAGATCGTAATTCATTCTGGAAATGACATATTTCAATATTAAAGCTGAATTTCACTTCCATGACATGGAGCTGGTTTCTGACTCCAGATGGAAAAAATTCCCAAACTCAAGTAATTGGCTGGAGCTGATATCTGGTTTCCTGACCAGCTCTATTTCTCATGTGGCAATAAGCTAGAGTTCTTGAGAAAATCATCAAGCATTGAAAGAAGCGAGGGACGGGCGTATCGCAGGGATCAGCCTGTCTCCCGATGTCAGGGAGGCATGTAGAATTATTTCCCTGGAGACCCAGTGCAGAGCCTGCTGACAGTGTGGCCGTTAATAAAACAGGGAAAATATTAGTGAGGTCTGTCTGAGACCTGCTTTGAGCTTTTGGAAACACCTTTTGGTCTTCCTGGATCCAGATCCATGATTTATTTCCCTGAAGTCCTAAATTTAGCAGAAAATGAACCAGACCAGGCTTTCCTCACTCAGATAAGCGATGTCAGTGTGCTGCCAGGCCTTGGTTCTGGACTGTAGGAGCATGGCTTAGTTCACTGATCAGCAAGACCACATTTTCCTATATACCTATATACCTATGCTTCAGGCCAGGTACACCCACCCTCTTACACACCTGACTTTGTCACTCTTGTGCGAGAATTAAGTTGATAGTGTGGACAAATAGTGAAACTGGGTCTGGGTTGCACGGGACGGAGTCTGTGATGGGTCTGGCATCTCCTATTGCGGCACAGCTGGGATGCAGGGTAGGAGGATGATGGGGCACGAGGGCTTTGTGAAAGCACCTGTTATCCCTGGTTGGAGTGAGCCCCTTCTGCCTTAAGCTGAGCAAACTGGTCCAGAGCCTCCCAGACAAAACCTCAGGAGACTTCACTACTGTTGGAGAGGTGATGGCTTGCGCTTTCGCAAACAAAGCACAGCGATGTTTCCTGTAATTTGAAACAAAGAGACAACTTGCTGCTCTGTGATCTGTGGGTGGGGGAGGCACTGTTGAGTCAGGAAGCCCCCAGAGGGTGCTGGGCTTTACTGGTTTCAGCTGTGAAATCAAAACATGTGCATGAGTCAGGCCAGTGGTTAAGTTCTGCTCACTTTGAGGCCCTGGCTTTGATTAAATTCATGTGTCATTTTCAAAGGTCCATGTTTAGCTTGGTTTTAGATCATGCTTGCATAATTAGTTTATTTAAACTATGTCTCATGTTAAATCAGATTTTGCCTGTGGACTTAAGTACAACTATGTAATAAGATATACGTATTAAACAGATGTTTAATCTTAATGACTATGTTCTTGACAATCAATTGAAATTGAACATCTAATAACTACACTGCAACTAGGCATATCTCTTTGTGTTTAATAAGGTACTATGGTAATATAATTATAGTAATATAGGATATTATAAATAACATATTCATGGCAATATACCAATGTTTTTATAATACCCATAATATATATAAAATCATCTGAGAAATGAGAAGGCTTTAGCTCAGCTCATCATTTCCCTGATGGGAGAGAACAAAAAAACCCCAAATGTGATCCTCTTACAGAGGAGACAGTTTGTACTGGCACTTGGCACTACGTGTCCTGTAGTATCAGTGTGTCTGCAGGTCATCACCTCGAGTAGTTACTCACCCCAAGTAATGGCCAAAGCAGTGGTGTCGCAGAACAAAGCTCAGGTTTGTGCTCATGCCTGTAGTGACTGTTGGGATGCTTTTGTCAGACTCAGCAGGAGAAAACGGAACTAAATAAAACAAAGAGGAACAACTGTAGGTGCAGAAATACTTGTTGGAAAAAAAGCGAGTCGACTCTTGTCAATCCTTATTGCAATTGCACTTGTAGTTGTGTGTGAACACGATACTGCTGCAGTTGGACACTCCAGACTCCTGATTTGTGATTGTAATACCAGTAAATGAGCCATTTCATTAACAGATCCCACAGAATAGCTGATTGTTCCACCAATTTGATCTCATATTCCTGACTCCAGAGCTTTATATTCTGCTGTTAAGACATGTACAAATGTTTTGGTTTATATCCCTTTGTTATGCTTCTGTGCCGTAAATGTATGCTGATGGACATTTAAATAGAAAACCAAATAACAGAGTCAGAATGTTCTGTTCAGAATTAGCACGAATGTGTTAAACAGCCTATTGAAACAATTGGATGTTTTGGTAGATTTTAGGGTTTATTTCCCTTTGCCTTTGCCTTTCCTTTTTCCTTTTTCCCTTTTCCATCTCATATGTCCCTTCCTCTTTCTTTCCTCTTTCCTCTTTTTCCTCTTTCCTCTTTTTCCTCTTTCCTCTTTTTCCTCTTTCCTCTTTTTCCTCTTTCCTCTTTTTCCTCTTTCCTCTTTTTCCTCTTTCCTCTTTTTCCTCTTTCCTCTTTTTCCTTTTTTTCCTTTCCCCAGTTCCAGGAGGAAGGTAAGACCAGGCTTAAATCTCTCTTTTCATCAAATCTATTGCACATGTGTTCAGTATTAAGTGCATGCTAACTAGAAATAAGCTGATTAACTTTTGTCTTACAGTTGGACCTAGTATTCGTTGGACTCTATAGGAAACTTTCCATTGAGCTCTGAGCTAAGCAGTTTAAAAATGTGGTGGACAGACAGAGAGAGAGGGTGGGAAACAGGTGGGTTAAAATGAGACTTTGGATTATTTGGTATCATTTGGGCTATTAAATATGTATAGAATGGAGCTCTTGTTAATGCAAATTACAAACATGTTTTGGAATCTGTTTTATAGCACGTGTACAGTACAGTGATGGACTAGTACCATATGAAAGACATACTGATGATAGTAAACATGAGCTCAGCATTCTGGTCTCCAGCACTGCTCAAAATTGGGGAAAGAAAAAAAAAAAGTCTTCGAACTTTTCATGTTCCATAAAAATAGTTATCAAGGTCTCTTTGTGCTCAGCCTCCCAGATTCCTCCTCACAAACCTGCGTGCTTTCGCTGAGCAGCTCTTTCCCAGCGCATTACATTTCCCCATGCCTGCCTGCGTTAATATTGTTGTTGCCATCCTTACACTAAAAAATGCATGAAGGAGTGAGCAGTCTGTGTGCGTGTGTGTGCGTGTGTGTGTGTGTGTGCGTGCGCGTTTTCCCTTCCCTCATTCCTCATCTAACTCAGAGATCAGAGTAGTGGAAAGACACTTTCTTATCTCCTGTGCCAGGTTTAGGGAGTAAAACCAGTGAATTCTCCAGAGAAAAGGCCTGTTTTGGTGGTCTTCCTGTAACTCTACTATTGGAGGGCACCTCTAGCTAACATTGCACTGGGTTAAATCAGGCCTAGAACCTCTCGAGATTATTTTTACTACTGACTTTATTTGGTCTGCTTTCTCCCGGATTCAGTCTGGGCGAGGATAATGCTCTGCCTTTTGATTTGGGTCTTTTTTGGTTTTTAATTATTATTATTTTTATTCTGTTTGGCAATTTTTCCACACACCTTCATTGAAGACAGTGATTACAAACACATTCGACTTGATATTCAACTCACACTTTAACTTAAACAAGTAGTTCAAAGATGAATTACCATGTACCTTGCAGTTCATAGATTCTATTATGATACAGCTCAAGCAAAGAGAACAGGGGAAAAATCCAGCTGATTAGCCTGTGGTGATGTGCCAGCCTGAGCTTATGGTCTCTGGTTGGTTGTCACTGCCTGATGCAAGAACTGCTACATGGTTATGGTTTCTCATCTATATTAATTTTAATGTAGTTGATGAGTTTCTAGGACTTAAAAAAATATTAGTGGCAATATTTGTCAGGTTAGTACAGTTAAAATTGTTAATGCTTTAATAGGTGAAATTAATCTTCTCAGCAGCAGAGTGGGGGAGGTTGTTACTTGCGTTTCACATGTGGCTGTTTGAACTGTGGCTTTGCTATTGCTAATAGTGGATTTGTGCAGGACCCCATCTCCCATGGTACAAACCTGAGCTGGGTCTTAATGTCCGTGCTTCTGGCGAGTTAACCAGTGTGGAAACTACACTGGTTCTCTGTTTTCCTGCCAGCTTTCTGCCTCTAGGAAGGACCATAAGACTTTGAACATGCTTGATGAGACCGTAGTGCCATGGTTGGTGGGGTTTGGTCGCCAAGGTGACTTAGAAAGGGTTTTGCTTTACTCTAGTTTAAAAATGGATAGCTCTTCATCATTTTGGTACTGGGGACAAGAAGTAATGGGTTCAAACTTAAACAGAGGAGATTTAGGTTAGGTATAAGGAAGAAGTTGTTCCCTGTGAGGGTGCTGAGGCGCTGGCACAGGGCGCCCAGAGAAGCTGTGGCTGCCCCATCCCTGGCAGTGTTCAAGGCCAGGTTGGACACAGGGGCTTGGAGCAACCTGCTCTAGTGGAAGGTGTCCCTGCCCGTGGCAGGGGGTTGGAGCTGGATGAGCTTTGAGGTCCCTTCTAACACAAACCAGTCTGGGATTCTGTGAGTCTGTGATTTTGGATGAATTCGCTGGTGTAGCTCACAGTTTTGCCCTGCAAATAGTTGCTGTGGAGCAGAGTGGAAAGCAGCTTGCTGCAGTGCAGGAAGGGCAGGTGAGAACTGGCAGGACAAAAATGCCCAGAGCTGGGAATGCGGCTGTGATGTACAGAAGCAAGCTGAGTGATGCTGTGTCTGTGGCACTTCTTGTTTTGGTAGTTCTGCACCTAAAACTAGATTTAGCACCTCCTCAGAGTGTTGGGTCGGTAAGAGTGGAGCGTAGCAACATGCAGAAAGCCCCAGATGAAGAGTTCATCCTGTCATCCGGCTGTTAATAGAGGGAGTTCTGCATTTGCAGATTTGCAGAGTGAGACTGTCAGAGATGTGATTAGAATTTGCTTCCTGCTCTGTTCTCACTGCGAGCAACTCACCGTTCCCCTATTTCAGAGTAAATCAATGAGGACTCAATAAAAGCACAGGGAGAACCAGCTTGTCACTTCTTAAATGTCTCAGCCTGTTTGGAGACTTTGCCTGAATCCCTGAGCAAGTGGAAGCTCTTTCTAGTGTGAATTCCCCACATCTATAGTTTCCCTGGCTAACAAGGGAAGGCGGTATACATAGGACAGAACAGGTTTCTATTCAGCCGTGGAGAAAGCACTTGTGAATGTTGCAGGAAATGAGATCTTAAGTCAGTGCATGAAACAATCTAATCCATCACAGCCCCTAGAATGGCCTCTCATAACTCAGGGGCTGTCATACCCCTTTGTGTGCATGAAGGCAGTTGTGGAAGAAGTGACGAACTGCGCACATATTCTGCTAAATCCGTTCTGGCAGCTGAGGTAATATATTTTCAATGCCAAGTCACATAATTTTACTTTAGCTCATTTGACTCCAGGCTACAAAGCTATTCCAGAAAACAAAGGGATGGTGTTTGAATAATGAATAATAATGAATTTAATTCTGTGGGCTTGTGCTGGGCTGAAGCCTCTAGGAGGTTAAATGCAGATAAAGTAATGGAAAGCAGAAGTTTTACCTTATAAAACAGCATTATTTTACTCTAGTTGTCTTGACTTCATTAGGCATTGGTACCTTCGGACAGATGCAGCTGGCATCTGAATTTAAAACCGATACATCATTAAGTATGATTTACAGATTTACACCAACAAAATAGCACTAGATTTACTCTCAGCATTTCCTTTTTACCTTCTAGTTTTGTTTTCTTGGTCTTGTCCTGTTATTTTCTCCTGGGTTTGATAGCTGTAGACCTTCACAGTAGTTGCAAGACAATCCGAGCATATTCTTGTACCATTATAGATAGACAGGCACTCTTGTTTGGTGTCACCCAACATCCTCAGCTGTCAATTCAATGCTTCTCAAGAAGTACAGCAATATTCATTCCCCTAGTTCCGGGTAAAGAGATGGAGCCTGCCTTTGCCTGTACAACAACCAACATGCACTTATCCTGATGCTGCTTGACACTTTTGATATTAGTTTAATGTTAATGACAAGTGGGCAGGCAAGGAGGGGGGTTCCCCTGAGGAGAGATAGTGGAAAGCAGCTTCCAGGAAGATTTTGGAATTTGTTAATTTACCACAGACAGGGAACTAAACATCACAGTGGCATTAGAGACCACTGACCTCCATGTGCTTAACTGTACTTCATCCCTTTGAAAATCCCCTCTTCCTTTAGCATTTTAAGGGAGTATGGATTTGTTTACAAACTGTTTAGGTTGTTCATGGACTTGCTTAAGACTCTCCAAGATTCATGCAGGCACATTCAGGCAAGCAGGACTGTGGAGTGCTGCGTTGCTTCAGCCAAGACTTGCAGAACTAAGCCAACCCCTGGCTTAGGGCTAGAAGATCACAGACACCAATATGGAGGATGACCAAATAGCATTTTATTAAACAACAGCAGGTGCTTTATACCTTTCGGCCACACGGAAGTACCTGTTCTGACCCAATCAGAAGGGCAGGTTAACAAATTTTACCTTTTATGGTATTGTCCAGCCTAGCCCCACAATTCCCCTCTCCATGCTATGGGGCTTGTGAGAGTACCTAGGGAGGGGCTCTCTCTTTCCGTACATCGTGATATCTTCCAGCCGCCATACCTTAACTACCTACAGTGGAGAAGTGCTACAGATGGTTGTCTGGGAGGTCTCACCCCATCTGGAAAGGAAGCTGGTGAATACATACACCAGGCTGCCTTAACCTTTGTGTTTCATACACAGCATGTGTACATAGAGTTATAGAATCCCAGACTGGTTTGGGTTGAAGGGACCTTAAAGCTCATCCAGCTCCAACCCCCTGCCACGGGCAGGGACACCTTCCACTAGAGCAGGTTGCTCCAAGCCCCTGTGTCCAACCTGGCCTTGAACACTGCCAGGGATGGGGCAGCCACAGCTTCTCTGGGCAACATGGTTGTGCTCGATCAGGGATGCTATTCCAGCTCAGCTACTTCTTCTGCAGGTGACTCTTTTAGTGCAGATGGTGTCCTTCGAGCCCTAGGGCTGACATTCATGAAGAGGTACATGCTCAGATCCTGCTCTGAGAAGGGAAGGGCGAGGTGAAAGAGGGAAGGCAGGAGCAGAGCTGCAGTACCAGCAAACTGAGGCAGTGGCTGTGTGTGGCTTCCCTGAGAGCTGCAAGAAAGCCCTGGTGAGGTCCTGCCTGGAGAAGGTGGAAAAGGCCCATGGTCAGGGGAAGGGGAAGGGGGGGACTCACTGCTTGGTGGTGTTGGGGGTGTGCTAATTGGGTAGTAGGCATTCCTGGGGAATGTAAAACTCAAATCTTTATGCGTTTGTTACTTTACCGTATAGCACTACAGAAATCAGTGTGATGCCAAAGATTGAACATCACCTGTTAATTCATGGCAGAAGAAGATCAGATGAACCAGGAAGGAGACGTCACCTTTAGAAACAATTTGATAAATAGTAAACATTAAAGAGGAACAAAATCAAGAAACTTGATAAGCAAAGTGGGTTTATGGAGTCATTTTTTGGGAAGGGACAAACAGTGTTTTCTGATGCTAATTAAGAAGAAAACTGATTTATAGAGCTATGTGTGGGACATACGTTCTTTGTCTGCAGCCTGAATGTGGCAATACTTTGTTAATTTGAGAGAATGAGAAAGTGAAGCTGATTATAAACATAAATGAAGCAGTCGTTTAGGCACCATGTGCATGGGACTTCTAGCAAGCTCCACCGGAGGTCCAGGCAACTGAATATTTGCAGGATTATGTGTCATCTCATGGATCTGTTTTCACGTTCCAAGCCATCTGGCATACAGGAGTAAACAAACAGCAGAAAAGATAATAAGTAAACTAGGTTTTAACTATTTTTTTCCCAGTCTTAATACTAGAAGAGCAAAGGACTCAATCCCTAAACCAGATTAATTTTAGATTACATCTAATATAAGGTGAAATAGTAGATGTAACATTTCCACTTCACAGGAAGGCCATCTCCCATTTCCTTTGGGCACAAGGCTGTGCACATGTTTTCTCCCAGCTCTAGGTATGGTGAGAAAAGGTGGGAGCAGTCCTCTGTCCAGTGCTACTGTAAAGTCTGTTAACTGATGCTGTTGAGGATTGTGGTATGTACCCAGCACTAGTGCAGGAAGCTCTGAGCAGGACTCTTGGTATCACTGGGAGAAGCTATGATAGTTTTACTTAAAAATATCCATTGGCTAACACTGCCTCATCTGACAGCAGCAATTCACACTGAGCACCGAACTTCACTACAGGGAGGGAAATAATGTTGTCCCAAACTTGTTTCTTTCCTGGTTTCACTGAGGAGAGTCTGGTAGAAGGGTTACAGCATCCACTTGCTTGAATTCAGTATGTTGGTTTAGAGAAATAGTATATCAGGCTCGCTAGAAAGGTTCTAATTTCATCAAAAAGCCTTTGAAAACTGTCTGTTGTGGTTGATGAGCTGTACAGTAGATTTAAACCCAGACCTCTATTAAAGTAATCCCAATGTGTGTAGTCAAGGCCCACTGATACCAATTCATGTCATTTAACTGAGTACCACATTATTTAATGATTTTTCTTTTGGAGTAATCTCATTTTACAAGGAATCTCACTCAAAAAAGAGAGTTTCTAGTTCTCCTGCCGATGAAGGAAACCCCAAGCATGGCAGCTTATAGGCTTCCCAAAAAAAGAAACGAACATTAATTTCCCATATTTTGTGGTGGGGAAAGGAATTCAATCATGTGCATGAAATTAGACCAGACACCTATTGCTCCTTGCTGTAGTACCTTTGGAAGACTGTAGTCTACAAATGGTCATGCTGGGGGTATCACTTCTTGAGAACTACTTCAGAATCATCTGGTTAGTGTGGGCTGTAAAAAAACCAGGTGGGTTAGCTCGGATGCCACTTCTGAGTGTGATGCTCCCATCAAACAAGTCAGTCCTACCATCCTTCTTACCCCCAACCACACCTTCCTGCCCCAATTTTGGTGTTCACTGGCATTTATAAGAGCAATTGGGCCAAGGAGTTAAACTGGCTGAAGAAGACCACTGCAACTCCTACCAGTTCAGAGCCTTGGATCCGAGAGAAGAAACTTACCTATCTCAAAGAATACAAAGCTGGCTAAAATGGGACTTTTTCTATTTGAAGATAGAAAACTTTTAGGTAAGGTACAGTGAGAAAACTGACAGCCCTGTGCTCTGAGAAGTAAGATTTCCAGGAACTTGTCTTATTTTTTTTAGACACTGTGAAGTATCCTCCCATCCTAGACCACTGTTAGTCAGAGTTTAAACCTCCTCCAGAAAAGGAAGGAAGGCAAAGCCTTTTGAAGCTGCTAGGTGTTAACATTCTCATTTCTGAAAGGTGTGTGATACCTTTGAACATTTTGAATGGAATCAGAAATATTAAAGAGAAGAAATAGGCTCAGGGGGCTGGAATTGTTGTGATACTCTTGGGTGCTCAGTTGCCTTTTTGGTTTCTTGCATATGTGTAAGTTGGTATTTGTTTATGCCTGTTTGATGTCATTTCCCAACAGTATTTCCCAAGCAGTGCTCAGACAGACACTCTGGGAAGGAACCTCCTGACTGAAATGGAATCCTTCAGTCAAGATGAAATAGGATTCTTTTTTTCCTTCTTTTTCTGTCTTTGGTAAGCTGTTTCCTGGCAAGGTTTTCCTGTGACATTTGCTGGGAGGGTAACCCATTAATTTGAATCCAAGCACCAGCGGGAGCTAATCTGGATGACACTAGATCATGCTTGGCATTTGTTTCCACACTGGTTAGGTGCCATGTGAAATATTTCCAGTGTTGACCCATGTTTGCAGCTTTGGAAGCGCTGCTGGAAAGTGCAGTTGTGCCACAGGAGTTGTCTGATGATTTTCTTTTGGTGAATATCCAATGGAAATGTGAACTAGTTCACCAAAAATTCAGGTGCAGGCACCATTTCACACCCGTGTCAGTACCAAAATGAGGAGTTGGCACATGATTGCTGTCACTGGTATTTATTACGTTTATTGTGGAAATGCTTCGCTTGCCAGTTGAAGATGAAGATGTCACTCTGCTGTGCCTACATACGCAGCTTAACTTGCTCTTGAACCTCAGCGAATGCCTCACCGCAGCCTGCATCTCTACGTAAAGGACTCCTAGAATGAGCTGTTTGAGTTGTGGTCCTAGGGGAATACTGCAGAGCTGTGCCTGGAAATAGTGGGTCATGCTCAGAGCTGGCACTCTGCAGAGCGCTGTGTAGACTTAAGGAGCCAAGATTTAAATACTGAGCAGGAAAATATTTTGATCATTCTGTGTTCATGTCAGCAAATAGCTGCTGGTCTGCTTCCCATGGGCATTGATTGAGCTTAAGTGCTCTTCCCAGTACAGAGTCAGGGTATGTGATGAGAGAAAGCTTTCAAATTAGATGGCTATGTAACAGTTTCATACTTATTCTGGTACAGCACAGACCTGTTTGTTTCTAAGGACATGATGTTAAGTATTTTTATGTATTTTAATTTCTATTAAAGGAAATAGTTATCAGGAATTTCCTGGAGTGATAAAAGAAGAATGGAGGAAGAAACTGACAGAAAAAATCTTGTCTGGACAGTTTAATGTGTGTTGAGCTGCAAAGGTGTTCACAGACCTTTGAGACGAGGCCCTCAGTGACATGGGTTAGTGGTGGCCTTGGCAGTGCTGGAGAACGGTTGGACTTGGTGGTCTTAAAGGTCTTTTCCAACCTGGTTGACTCTATGATTCTATGAAGGTGTGATCTCTTTGGGAAGCAGATTTTCTGTTCTCTTAATTTTGCAGTACCTAGCACATGGCACTTCTACATGCTGTTGCATTGTAAGTAATGAATGACCGTGAGATGGAGAAACAATAACCAGGAAGCTGAGGCAGTTACCTGAGGGGGCTCAGTTGTTCTGGTAGTTGAGCATTGCTGAGGGCTGCTATCAGCGTTGTCCTCAGGCTAAAGTCAAAAACACAGCACTGCACCAGCTACTAAGAAGGAGAAAAATGACTGCTACAGCTGAACCCAGAACACATCCCAAGATAATTTCCAGGGCAGGGTCTTAGAACTGCCCCACTGCCAGGTCTGGAATCTGGGAATTCAACGCCCTTGACTCTAGATGATTAGTCCAAAGTATGGCCAAGGTTTTGAGGGACAAGGTGAACTTTAAAACATGGTAATTAGTTTTGAAAATCCCCAGAGTTGGGATATAAAAGAACCTGCTTTTGCTCAAATAGAGAGAAACACGCAAACTGGTTTCCATTGGAATTGTTTCAGTTCCAAATTCATCTTCAGTTACAGTCAGTTTGGTCCTAGCACGAGCAACTGCATTAATTATCAATCCAAACCTCTCTTTTACCAGATTTGGTTATTTCAGGCCTGATTTAATGCCTTATTAGTGGGACTTTTTCAGTTTACTTGAGTAGAAGCTGCGTCACACCTGTTAGATGCCTCTCATATTGGTACCTAAGGAATCTGTAATTCCAGCGAGACCTTAGGTTTGATTAAGAAATCTTTAATAAGATTGCTTTTGTGTTTAAACAGCACATTTGTAAAGGCTGCTTCTCCCACACCAGCAGTAACTGGATATCCTCAGTATCCAGTCATCTCATTGCAAGATGTTCCACCCTAAGAAAATAATTTCCAACCCATGTTTCTTTTCTTCTTTTAACTTGAAAGAGCCTCTTGTCTTCTTTGTGGTCAGTGCAGTCCATTTGTAACTGCCTGGTGCGAACTGAAATCTGTACATCCTTATCTCCCTCTCTTTGTTTTTCTGTACCAAACTGTAAGCAAGCCCTGAAGTTTGTTCAGATTAGGGATCAAACACTGCATTTCTATTTATTTTCTTGCGAATTCCTGGAGGGGGGGGGGGGGGGGGGGGGGGGGAGGGGGAATCGATACACTAATGCTGCTGCATCAACCTTTCAAATCTATGCAGACATCAATAGGCAGCTCTTCTGTGCTGCTTAGAATTTTAGGCCAAGTTTCTGATTTCAAACACATTGATGTAAAACCAGAGGAACTTCATAGGAACTTCTATGGGTTTACACTGCTCAGAGTAGGTCAAGCTCTTAAATCAATCCCAGGTAAAAATGTTGATATTCATAGACTATTGATGTAATAATTTGACTATTGATTATACTTATATGGACATATATAATTTTACTAATTTGACTATTAATAATTTGTTTAGGAATTTGGGGTATCTGCCCATTCTTGGCTACTCCCTAGGGAAATCAAAATGGAAGTTCGTGACATTGCATGCTGCCCAATCTATATATATATAGCTATTCTCATTTGGTAAATGTATAAGAAATAGCATTTGCTACTTCACCAATTTAATACAAAATAAAATCCTTTCAAGTCAGAGTAATGTCCTCTGCTTTGTGTTTGGAAAAACAAATGAATCCCACGATACACTGTGATGTGCAATAAAGTTGATCAATGTGTTCTACCTCCACAAATTGCAGAACATACCATTCGCATTCTTTTGAGTAATACTGTTGTTTTACCTTGAAGTACATTGCTGTTGTTCCTGGTGTTAAGTATAGCATCTTAAGACTTTTTAATAGAAAGAACCTAAATGAAAATTGATTGATAAAAGCTCCATCAAGGTGTTTATTGTTTTTGCCCAGGGGTAAAGCAGAAACTTTTGAAAGCCATGTCATTTGTATTAGATACTGTTTGTCAAAGTGCATGGGCAATGGAGACGTGAACATGAAGGAAGGAAATTGCTTTTAATCATTAATAACTTGCACAGGGAGCTCATAGTATAAGGCAGAGTGTCCACCTTCGTGCTGGATAATGATGCTTTGTTGCAACAACTGGTGTATGGACGTATAGTGGCAGATTGTGTCTGAAGCCATAGTAGTGAGTTGGCATCTACAGCAACTTGAAGCACATGCAAATGAAAGAAAATACCTGATTAACGAGGGACGCTGTTATGCTCCAGCTACTTTAGACAGAAGTGCAGTAGTAGAGACAGGATGTGGTTTAGCGGGAGTTGCCTGTAGGACTTTTAATGGTCTTAATCCTTTGGAGCAGGGCCTGAGTATTCTGGTTTCATCAGGGCAGAAACAAATCCATTATTGTCAGTAAGAGAATGTTACTGAGGGTAAGAACTGTAAGCTGTCCTGTTATATAGGGAAATAACATCCAATCGGAGAGCCCAGCATCAGTAACAGGAAAGATGATGTTAGTGGAAGGAGTCTTAAGAGAATTGTGGGAGGACATTTGTTCTTGGCTCTTGTGAAGGGACATTGGTTACTCCAGATAGCAGTTTGCTGCTTGACTGCATTTGAACCCCAGCTGCCAAGGCTGTGTATGAGTGAGCAGGCTTGAGTTAAGCATGTTATTTTGGGGGGTTAATTTTATGCTGTACAGAGGTTATTTTCCCTCAGAATATCCCAAACTGAAATGTCTCTAATTCTGAACAAATGTGTATGGTCAGAATCTTATTTTCTGCTCCCCACCACCCATGGAGGCAGGGAAGTCCAGAGATTTGCCTCTTTGGCTACTCAAGATCATTTGGCACTTTTCATGGACCTTTTAGCTCTTTGGGATTGTTGAATGTTTTGGGCTGTGCCCACTCATCACATGTTAAAGGTAATTATTTGAAAGGATGATGGGTAGAAGTGGCCTTAGCCTCTTTGTAATCAGATCCGTAGACAATAGCTATGTGTGCTGCTGGCATTGTCTCACCCTGACCATCATCCCAAGTACTGGGGCTATAGCGGAGAGCTGGCCCTTGCTAGTGGTAAACTCTGGTCACACAAGTCGTGGCATCCAGTTCCTGACTTGAAAAGCTTCCAACCTAAATGGAAAAATCAAAACCCAAATTGGAAGATGTTTGGGAAAATGGCAGGTGATGCGACTTGCCCACGACCATGCAGCAGAACCACAGCTGAGTTCTGGAGTCTGGTGCAGTGGAGATTGCAGTGGATTAACTGGCTGAATTCCTTACTCGCAAGACTGTAGCTAAATTACTCCACTAGTTCTGCTCTGTTCTCACAGAGTGAGGATGAAGAATTTTGTGCCCAGGCTCCTGAGGGATTTTTTTTGTTCTGCTTTGATTGTACGATGTAAACACCTTAGAAATGGCATTCACACCAGGACTGCTTCTTATGGTCTATTGGGAAGGTAACTATTAAAATTGGCTGGGAAGTGTCACAGCTTTCCTCTCTACCTATGATGAATTTCACTTTTTCCTTTTAGGTTAAAGAAAGTAAAAGCATTTTGTTGAATTCTTCTAGGGGAAAATAAAGAAAAAATCTGTTGAGCAGCTACTTTTTGTGCCATTGTTCATCAGTTCAAGAATTTAGGTTGAAAAACCCCAGAACTTCAGTTCTAGGAAGATTACTTGTAGTCAGAACACAGTTTAACAAAACTCAGCAATCTAAAAGTAGAAACATGAATTCTTTGTTTCTATGCACTATATAAATCCATGGAAATGAATAGATTTATTTATTTTCTGCTTGGAAAAGGAAGGAAGGAACTGTTTAATTGGAGAAGTTTCAAACACTGCAGTGATAAAATCCATGTTAATGTGTGTGCAAGTAGCGTGTGTATTTGTAACATTATTCTATTAGCTTCACCGTTCTTTGGTTTTGGCCTTTCTTGGTTGGAGATAGTGTCTATAGCCCTTATTCAGTGTGCAGATGTGCTTGCTTAAAAAAGAATAGAAAGGGTTTGGCATAACTTTGTAGCTGTGTCATGCAACATATCTTTTATGGTGGGATATTAGTTATTTGAGAAATAGACATTTTCAGGCATGATTGCTCAGTGCATACAAACACATGTAGTCACCACGCACAAATTACCCAGGCAGAAATGCACACTTGAGACTAAACTCTTCCAAGGCCAGGCCCTATGAATGCACTGTGTATCAGCTGTGCTGAGAGCTGGCAATGGGTCTTGAGCTAAACATATGACAAACATATGGAAAATACATTCCTTTGCTTTGTATGTTTAAAAAATGGATCATACTCAATGTGCTACTGCCTTTGAGGGCTGTAAGATAAAACGTTGCAAGGTTCAATGACTTTGAGATGAGAATCCTGGGTACAGCCCAGATGGTGGCCTGATACCAAAAGCTGCTCTTGTCTTTGAACGTTATTGGCCCCAAAGAATTGAAATTCCTTTTAGGTTTTTCCCCACCCCTTTAAAACAATAGGAGTGCAGTTTCCACTTGTTTTTGTCCCTGTGCCAACCTGTAGTTTAAGCACTGACAAAAATGTATTCAAGAGGATTGCAAGTCCTCTTGAAGTCAGTGGCATGGACTCTGAAGTTTTTTGGGAAGTATATAAGGCCCATCTTAAACTGCTCCACATTTGCTCCAGTAAAGCTGTTCTGATGCTGGCAGAAAAGATGGGTGAAGAAGGTTGTGGCCCCCAGAGCTTTATTCTCAGTGTCATGCTGATGTTTCTCCTTCCTCACCCTGGTTGGGCTGACGTAGTCACTTGTGGATCTGGAGCTGATCCTTGGGTCAGAACTTTGAGGGGATTAGGACTAATATCTGCACTTCCCTGTCCTCTTTTCATTTTATAAAATATATTTATGTGCAGCATCGTTTCACAGCACTGCCTTAGAAATCCCTGCGTTAGCCACTGTGGGTGGAAGGGTAGGTGGGAATGGGGACAGGGGTGCTGCTGGTACCAGAATCAACCCTCGAATGATAACTCCCGTGCTTTGTGACACTTCTGCTCTTTACACTGTTTTGGAGACACAAACGAGCTTTTCACCTTATTAACTGGGCTGGCGTTCGAGCACAGGATGTGTATTTTTGTGTGATGAGTGCCTACAGGGATAAGGTGTGGGAGAGGCAGGGTAGAGGAGGAGTACACTGACCTCTGGCATCAGAGGAAGTGTCATCAGCACAGAGGATAGGTCCCGCTGACACTGCATCCCAGGTGACCTAACGGCTTGTTGGCACCAAAAGGAACAGCCCTCCTCCATCCTCTACTGCCCGTCCTTTGTGCGTTCCTGCTTCCTCCATTGTAATCCTAAACTGCACTAATTCAAGCAGGAAAATACCTTTTTAAGGCTTGTTTTTGCATTGTGTTTGTTCCCTGGATGCTCCTTGAAGGGGTTCTGCAGTTCATAACAGGGCACCATGCATGTTATGGGGAAGCAAAACCTGCCTTTTTGGTGTCGAGATTAAACTACATGCTGGTAGGAATAGCTCAAGTCTCTCTTCTGGTCTCAGCTGACCTGGTAGTTTGAGAACAGAAGGTGAAAAGATACCTTAAACTTAGCTTCTCCTTTCCTTCTTGCAGTCTTGTGCCAAATGGGGAATGGAGAAATTGGCTCAAAATCCTTTATTTTTTCCTGCTCATTTTCTGTTATTTGTTGTTTTTCTTTTCAAGTAGACTTCCAGGCTGAATGCAATTTTCCTGTGGGAGTAGATGCTGAGCTCTGTCTGCGTTTTTATCTCTGTAGTTGACAATAATAAAAATTCCAAACAACTTCCCCCGCATTCCCTGCTTTGCTGTTGTCATGTTTTCTGCTGGTTGACAAAGTCACCTTTGTGGCCTTAATATTTGGGTACATTTCTTTTGCAGAGTGCTGGGAGCTGCATGCCTTGTTGATGTTTGCAAAAGCCTTCCCAAAAGCTGTTGAAACACCACATGTTGCACAGTTTGGAATTCAGGAATTTTCCACTCCCCAACTGTTGGTTTAGTGTTTCTTTCTGTGAAGCATCCTGCAAACGCCTCCTACCACTAGGGGATGGGAGAGAGGCTGAGGAGATCAGTCTTGCTTCCCATGAAATCTTACTTATCCTAGGAACTTTCCCCCATGTGGACAACCTTTTCAATGGAAGTGAAATCACAAAGCACTTACAAGGGTTTCTTTTGGGCAGTTGAAGCCTTGTCTTTTTCCATTCTTCCCTTGCCTATTTCCTTCTTCCACCCCAAAGTATTTCAAAGTATTATTTGCCTAATCTGTAATTTTGTTTTACCTGTTTGAAAAAATACCCACCACCAAGGAAAGAGTAGCTTGAGAGGTATTGGTTGTGGGAACAACTGAGACAACAGGATTAGGCTTAACATTAGGCTACAGTTGATCTGTGGCTAGAAGAGGAGCAAAGGCTCTTCTGGCCAGAGGAAGGAAGGAACAGATGATTCTTGTGCTCTTTAATAGAGGCATTGCTGATGCTATTGAATCCGTGGCTTAGGGCCTAAGTGATGTTTAAACAGTTTATTGAGAGACAAGGACTTTTTAGGACATGACCATTTCTGACAAACATTGCAGTCGTTCCCTTCTAAAAGGTGCTTCCAGTGTTAAATGGTACAGCAATGACACAGCAGCCTTTCCACTCAGTTTTCAGCTGACGTATCAACAATTTTGAACCTTATTAAGAAGATAATGCAACTTATTGCTTGCAAACAAGACAAATAACAACATAAAGCTGAACTTTAGAGTTAAACCCGAGTCAGATGGAGCTTTTATTCTTCTTTCAATTGTCTTTCCTGGGCAAAGGGAGACATCACAAGCTCACTTCTGATTTTGCTAAGACTGTTTATTCTAAGTGGTATTGCTTGGACACTGTGGTAGCAAGTAGCCTCTGAATAAGAAGGAAAATGAAGACAAATCACTTTTTTACATTAGAATGCCATTTTATTTTTAATGTGGGCTTTGTCTATCCAACTGTAAGCATGAGCTTTTTCATGGATAATGGTCTCCATATGCCATAGTGTTATGTGTATGCTATTCATCTTAGTCATTTACTCTTGCAGCAGAGTCTAAGACGGTTCTGATGCTGGAAGAGGAAAGACAAGCCACTCATTGCATCTTGAGGGATCTCCAGGAGCCAAATAGCACAGCTTCCTCCAAGATTAACTTCTTCTGTGCTCCAGAGTTCTGATTTTAAAAGATTGCATCTTGCAAAACTGCCAGACCATGTACCTTGGCAAGCGTGAGCTTCTACATGTTTCCAAAATGACATGAAAAGTAAAACTGGCTAAATTAACCACTGAACTAGCTTCCCCTTTCCTACATCTTCAATAGCAGTAAACATCAGTAAGACCATTCATTTTTTAGTAAAATATTAAATGTAACTGAAAAGATACTTTACACTAAAAGAAAATTATGCTACATGAAATTCCAGGCTGGATGCTTTTAATGTAGTAGTGCAGGAACTCACTGCCCTTCATTTCAACTCCGTGTTGTACAAATCAAATTGCAAATGAAGCCTGCTTCTATTGGTTGGTGCCAACCATCTGACAGGGAGATCTTGGCTGGCTACTCCTGTGTCTTAAGGGGATATAAGAAGTGGATATTTGTAATTTTTATTACTTTTTGAAAAACCCTTTTTTTTTCTTTATAATGCCTGACACAAACTACTTGATCAATCTTCATCTTAAATCAGTTCTCATAAGGCCTTTTCTCTTTCCGCAGGCTGTCAAGCTTTTGTCTCTCCGAGTTTACCTTAATAATCACAAACCTTAAACACCCAATGACCCATAACCAGATTCACTTTATTCCTTTTTATGTTTTGCTCTGTATACAATTTGGAAATGTCTGATTCTGAATGGAGCTGTGATCGAGAGCCCTTTAGGATGGTTGCAGGCATGCAGGATATGAGCAGAAAGCCGGAGCTTCCTCTTCATTTCCAGCAAGGTCAGCATTTCTCCTTGCATCCAGACCCTAAGCTGCAGTTTCATGTTAGGTTTCCTTTGACGGCTGTACTGCTTGGGCTTCTGTTGTAAAAGCAAATAAGTCAGTAGAAATTTGTTGTTTTAATCTTGGACTGGGCCCTTACCCTGCTGATAGTGCCCCACTGCAGGCTGTTACTGGGGGAAGAGAGGGGTGATGGGTGCTGGGGGGCAGGAGAAGGCGGGTGCTGTGCGCTCTGGCTGCACCCCTGAGAAACAGTGTGAAACTGGGGCTTCATGTCTCCAAATCTTCATGCTCTTCATACTTTGAGACTCAAAACAATGCTCTGAGTTGGAAGTCAACACCATTCGTACTGCACTGATTTCTGTCTAATGAATGTGAAGTAGCACAATGATGAAACAGATATGAAACTCAGCTTGTATCAAGAAGAGAGATTGTTTGGTAAAACTCCCTTAATTTTTAAAATTTTATAATTTTAGAACCAAATATATCAATTCCATAAATGTAGAGTTACACTAATTATTAAATGTTTGCTTAGTGTTAAGAGTTTTCTCAGATTGTGTGCCTACCATATGCTAGTGGCAAGCTGGTTAATATTTATTCCAGCCTACATGTTTTCTAGCAATATGAATTTGTAGAAAGGATTCTGTGTGTGTGAATGATGATGTGTGTTCATAGCTAGTGATTTTTCAGGTCCTTGTCATTGGTCAGAACCTGGTTTGAAGAGCTGTGTTTGCTTATTGTGCCTGTAATCCCTTTTGACTGAGTTTATTACCCTAGCTGCAGAAGCCTGGGTTATGTACAGGTTTATGGATGAAACCTTCACCCAAGCAGAGCTTGGTCCTTCAGGCATTTTACACCATGTTTTCTAGCAGAAGGAACCAAGTGAGAAGAGTGCATAGCAAGCACGAGTACTGAGCAGGATGTCTCCACAATGCTAATCATTATTATCATAGTGTAATTTATCCAATTAGCTGATTCCGTTAAACAGATTCGATTGACTCTCTTTCTCCTGTCACATTTTAATGTGTTTATATCTTGAACAAGTGAAGGATGCATTGTTTGACATGACAGCTTTCTTTGTGCATAGCTACCTCTTTATTTCAATCCAGTGACTGACAAAAGATAGGAATGGGTCTTTTCTGATGTAGCGTAGGGAATTGTTTCCTGATCTGACATCCTAATTGATTGGGGATTTCTTATTATATTACTGAATTTTCATCCTGACTTGCCCAGCAAAGCAGCATTGGTGTGTTGCAACAGGAGGATAAAGATGAAGGTGACAGGATGAATCAAAAAAGGAGAACTATTAAGAATGTTCTTCTATAGTGTGATTATTACACATGGTTAATAATCTTTTGCCCTCTTCTCTTACTACCTTCAAACCAATGCTTCTGTTCTCTGAAGTGGCTTCAGAGTTTCTTTTTAAAGTTAGTGGCTCCTTTTAAAAGGTTTTTTCCAGTAGTGCCAGTTGTAAGCTATGAACCATGTTCATGTGAAATGGTGACAATCTGCAGATCTTGACTACAAAATTAAAAACACATTCTGAATTTTGAATTTCCCCCCCTTTTTGAACACTGCCAGGGATGGAGCATTCCCAACTTCCTTAAGCAGCCTGTTCCAGTGCCTCACCACCCTCACGGGGAAGAATTTCTTCCTAATATATAACCTAAATTTCCCCTGTTTCAGTTTGAACCCATCACCCCTTGTCCTACCACTACAGTCCCTGATTGAAGGTCCCTCTCCAGCATCCTTGCAGCCCCCTTCAGACACTGGAAGCTGCTCTGAGGTCTCCACGCAGCTTCTCTTCTCCAGGCTGAACAGCCCCAGTGTTCTCAGCCTGTCTTTGTACATGAGGTGCTCCAGCCCCTGATCGTCCTCCAGGTTGGACAGGGCCTTGAACAACCTGGTCAAGTTGTCCCTGCCTGTGGCAGGGGGTTGAAACTGGATGAGCCTGTGGCAGGGGGTTGAAACTGGATGAGCCTGTGGCAGGGGGTTGGAACTGGATGATCTTAAGGTCCTTTCCAACCCAAACCATTCTATGATTCTATGATTCTATGATAATTGGAAAAGAAAAGAGTTAGAATGATAAATAACGAGACAGAAAAAAGAGAGGGGAAGGACATTGGAGAAGGTCTTTAGTAGTGAAGGGAAGATACTGTGCAAAGAAAACTTGACCCTGCTTGGCTGAGCAAGCTCTGGTTTCGTAGTGTTGCCGTAGGCCTCTCTTCTACATGATCGAGGCAATCCTGAACATTAGCTTCTCCTAAAATTTGTGAGAAGTACTAGCAGCCTTCAGCCAGGCCAGAAAGTGTTTGATGTGCTGCTCTGGGGCTTTCGCATGCATGGCTGTGCTGTTGGTGCCCATGATGGTGCCACCCCTTCCTGTGCTGCAGAGGCTGGCTAGGTGAAAACCAGCTTGGCTAAAGCAAGTAGCTGTTTGTATCCGTGCTCCCTTCTTGCCCAACCACTCAAACTTCAGTGGTGTTTAAGCTGGCATTGCCATCGGAAGAAATCTTTTGGAAATTATGTCCTTTACCTTGAAGTGGAGATGAAGCCAGTGTATTTTACTGTTGGGCAGAAATAGTAATACCAGTGAGTGCTAGGACTGGTGAGATGCAGGCAGAGGGGAAGCACTAGCTCAGCACAATGACATCTTAGAAAATCTGACCAAATGAGGTGAATTGGTTCTTTGTACAGAGATGTTTCTTTAAGGAGAAAGTTGCTCTGGCTTTTGGAATGAGCTGGATATTCCATAACATTCCTGTGCTTCGAGAAATGGAGAATACGGTGACGATGCTGCTGATTGTTTTTAAAACGAAACTGTCTGTAGTTATCTCTAGAGATGATAATCCCCTGCTGCTTTAGTGCTCCCTTGATTTTGTTCGTATCAATCTGGAGAATGAGACATCGCAAGGTAGTGGCAGCTCCTCCATGCCACCTCCCAGGAACAGTGTCTCGTCCCAGCCATGCTTCAAAGTAGGTTTTCTAAATGGATGCTATAAGGTTTTGCTGGGATGCTTTTGTTCTCTTGCTTTTTAATACCGGTCCAAAAGCTTAAATAGAGCACTATTTCCCCCTACTCATTTTACCTTTTTATTTGACCTAATTAACTTTGACCCTCTGATTTGCATCGCACACGACACCCTGTGGCATGTCTGTACCTTGGGGTGTTGTAGCACCTCGGAGGACAGGATGGATACTACCTGGCACCCACATATTCAATTATCACTGTGCACAGTGGGTGCGAGTGGATGGATGGTGCTGATTTCATAGCTTTTCTTCATTTGCTCCAGTGCTAGTGGCCACGTGTGAAGGAGAAGATTCAGGATTTGTAAGCTTATGGGTTTTTCGCATAGAGAAACCTGTGTAAAGAAGCTTTTGATGTCTGATTTGACAATTGCTCCATCATAGGGGCAGTTTGGTCTTGGATCTACCTTAGAATTCTTTTATCTAAAGATTTGAAAGTACATTTCAATCCTTTAAATTCATGATTTACATTTTATCAATATAGAAAATGGAAAAGTATGAGGAGAGAAGCTAAATGTGCAAGTTTCTATTGCTTATAATGACACCAGGATCTAAACCAAGTTTGCCTAGTTCCTGCTCTTGAATAGCTACTTTGAGACAATTGTTTCAGGTGAGATGTTTGTGTATTTAATTTGGGCATGCCTCAGTGGTTATCCCAGTTTGTGGTTTTTTGAAATCAGAATCAGCTGAATGTGCTGTTAAAAGAAAATGGTTTATACAGCTGCTTTTAGAAGAGAGATTTTGCTTTGACCCCACAATTTCATGTAAAACAAAAATCCCTTTTGTTCACAGTTTGGACCTACATTTCTGATGCTGGCAGCAGGAGACACAGCACAGTGTGATGGCATTACATTAGCAAAACATGTATTGTTACCCCCGTTAGAGGCTGGGCCGCCAGAGGATGACAATTTGCGGCTGCCACCAGCTGATGGAGTTGGTCTGTCAGCTGAAGTGATGGATGTCAGTGGAGCTGTGCTCAAACTCTCACAGATTCCTACTGATTTCTACTGAGCCAATGAATATGGTAAAGTGAAAATCCTATGTGAAAGTGCACACAGTCTTGTATAGGACACAGTAGGGGACCTCTGGAATGATATTTGTAGTCTTCTTAGACCTCTCTTCTCCAAATTATGTCAGTAGAACAGGGCTGATTATGGAGCCTAAATACCACAGTGCTTCCTTGGAAGAAGCATTTTCCCCAAATACCAAGTTAAAAAGAGTTTGAAGTGTAATGTGGGGGACAGTCATGAGGGGGAACCCCCCCCAGATTCCAATGTGTGATCTTCCCAGGGTATGAAAAGCCACCAAGGGGTTAATCATCCCCCGCTGCATATGAAATGACAACAAGCTCTTGGCAGCTTTCCCCATTCTTTATATAACACTTCCAAGTGCTGAAGCTTGTATCCTCCTAGTAATGCTTTTAATTTGTGCTCCGTTGGGGAGAGGCCAAGATTTAATCGAAATCATTAGAATGTCTTTGCTTGAAGTAGCTGAGGGCTTGTAGTGAGCTGGAGGAGGTTACTGCACAATAATTAAAAGAAATACATAAGGTCGTCATTGGTGTCTGAGCTATTCCAGACACCAGGTTCAAGGGGGAAAGGTTGAGTTTAATGACAACTCCTCTTAACTTAAGTAGGATAGTTGCGCGGCCGCATAGTTTTAATAATTAAACTTTGCCTTTTTCTCTTCCCACACACCTCCGCAAGTGGACTGTTTGTCTCAGTACGTAAAGATGGGCTTGAACCAAAGCCCAGGAGCCAAATTTCTGAGAGATTCAGGGCTTTGGGGGCTCTGCCACCTAGATTCAAATCTAAATGTTGTGGTTTATCTATTATCTCTAAAATGGGATGAATCTCAATGTGCCTGTAAGCATGCATGTGTGCGTGTGAGAGACTGTGGTTATGTGTGTGTGAACACGTGTGTGTATTTGTTTACAGTCTCAGCTGAGGTCTGGTCTTGAATTGTGACTCTGTTTAAATGGGGCTCTTAGAATGCTGGTGCTGTTGCTTTCAATGTGTTATTGATGTCTGTGTATGGATTTTAGTCCTAGATGTGCCTCAAAGGCAATCCTAGATGTGCCTGGGTGTGCACAGGAAGATAAACTGCTGAGGTAATTTTGAAGCACAATGCAAATGTTTATTGCTTTGTGTGCATTAGAACATGCACTTTCCTTCTTTGTTGGTTGTATATTTAAAAAAAGGTGCTCAAAGCAAAGTAGAAGAAAAATAAATTCCTATCTCTTGCACTCTGCAGTCCCAGCACTGTATAGACAGTGATGGAGTGAACCGGCAGGTGAGGAATTTGTGTGAGAAAATGTCTGGAATGACTTTTGATGCCTACATTTGAATACAGCCTCTTACACAGAGTAGGTTCAAATAATGAACTAATAGCGAATGTTAAAGATTTAGGGAATTGGCTGTGAACTTTTGACCCTGGGAATAGGAGGAGGTTTGCTTTTCAGTAGAATTAGTCTAGCTGGGCTAATGGGTGCCAATAAGGGCTGTAAGCAGTGTGTCAGGGACCAAATCTTTTAATTAACCGCTGAGTGAAAAGTAGTTTGGGAAATGCAATAAGTCAGATTCAGGTCAGATCAAGCAGAATAATATGTGGGCAATGATGAAATTAACATACTAGGAAATGCAAGCTGAAAGTCTCCAAACTTTCCTTATTAGACTGATAGAAAATGGGATTTACTTTGATTGCATCAAGAGAACGTTGCACCTACTTCTCCTGATGCATTCTAGGAAGGTTTAGACTGTCCTGGCCAACATCATCTGCAGATGAAAAAGATTAAACTGGATTAAAGGGGAGACTTACCATCATCCAGCTTTGAAAAACACTGTGATTGTAGTATGGGCTGGCTCAGAAGCACCAGTTGTGCTCTGAGTTTTTTGTTCACGATGCGCACAAAGTTACAACAAGGATTAAACTGCAAGTATGCTGCTATCTCTTGTCTTTTTTGACAGACAATATTGCCTCTGAGCTTCTTTGCATCCTCCATTTTTCTGAGTCTCCCATTGCCTGTTGCTCTGACAGCGGCATTGCAACCTTTCATTTTGTCTTTTTGTCCTGTGTTTGTATGGTCCCTGTCACAGCTGTGTCCTGGCTTGGGAGGAGACAACCACTGAACACTAACACACCATTGATAATGAAACACAGTATTGTCCTACAGATGTAAGGATCTCAATTTTAATTATACCTTATTAACTAAATGAGTAGGATCAGAACTACATCTAGAGAGTTTGGAAGGTAAACCAGTGCCTGTCAGTGTAGCATTATAAAGTAAGGTTTAAATTATTAGTTTAGTTCACATCTAATAGGATTTTAATCCTATTCTGATTGTTCTCTGTGCACATCAAAAAGTGTGATTTTAAAGAAGGCCTATGTCTTAGAGTTTGGTCCAGAGGGCTTTGAAATTAATGGAAAAACTGCAACTAAGCTTAGTGGGCTTTGACTCTCAATCAGTTTTGAGCCTTCCATCAGTACTAAAGTTTAAATATGCTTTGAAAACTTTCATTGTGGGTCCCTAATTTCCTAAAAATCATTCTCAACAATGACAATGTGGTATCTGATCTGCCAAAAATCTGATTCAAGTCTCTACTAATGTTTCAGCCGTTACTAACTACTTAAGTAATTTACTTAATTGGAAAGTGCACTAACTTCAGCCTTAGATGCAATGCAGAATAGTGAGGGATTCCATAAGATCAGAAGCAATTTCCCAACGCCCCACTGCATTTTTTTCTCGCTTTCTGACTGGCTTGATAGTTGCACTGTTGAGCTGGAATAATATTTTCTTCCTTCATAATTGTTGCACTTCTTGCCAAAAAATCAAAGGGCTAAATTGCATTCACTGGCTTAAAATCAGTCCTGCTGTCAAGTGTGATGCATGTTTAATTGTTCTGTCTGTATGTTGTTGGGCTGGAACAGTTTCAAACGATCTACCAATCATGAGCAGGAAAAAAAAAATCATTAGAAAATCAATTTTTGCTTAATTGAAGATCCTTCTTCCAAATGGGAATGAAACGAGATTTATAACCTCAGCTTCACTGACGGTATGGTGATGGCACTTGAGCTTGTCAAGGTTTTCCTTTGGTAGTGTGTCATGGACAGCATTTACCTTTCCCACCATCTGTGGGTCAATACAGCATGGGTCCTGGGGAGCAAAGGTATGTCCTTGGTGGAACACAAGAGGCTGTTTTTCCAGATCAAAGGTGGGAAAAAAGGCGTCATGTAGGGAGGAAGCAAAGCAGTAGAAGGGGATTTCAAATGCATCTGCATATTCCTTCCGAATGCAGTGAGTGGAAGTTACAGTGGCTGACTCATAGAGACATCCCTTTGGCATCTGACTACTGATGCTGACATTGCAGAAGTCCCATATCCAAAGCCCCTTGGGTAGTTCACTTTCTCCTCCCAGAACAAGGGTTCCCAAAGGCAAAATCCTGTCTTTACTCAAGACAGTGGGAGCTTTGCCACTGATTTCAGTAAGGTCACAATTTCACTTCAGTTCTTCTCAAAACTTGTAGACTCATTTTCTTCTGCTGAAAATTGAGCAAATGGCAGCAGGCAAGGAAAGCAGAGGAAAATGGAAAACTGATAGGGAAATCGGACTTGTTATGATTATTAGTTCCTTCCCCCTCATGATTTCTCCTGCTGTGCTGAGAAAATGCAGCATCATTCTCCTTTAAGTTCAAAATGAGTAGTAGAGGAAGTCAGGGTGTAAATATCAAGCAGTAGCTAAAAGTGAATTTACCAAAGTTCAATAAACATAAAAATGATGAATTTAGATGTCATGTAATTAACTCAGAATTACACGAGCAATAACCAAGTAATTACACCTTTAATAATGCATTAAACTTGTCAGGAATACTTAGTCATTCAACTAGAATTTAACAAGATAGCCTATAGCAAGTTACAGTAATTAGGTATCACTACTGAAAACATTGACAGTTCCTAATTGATACCTTTTATTATAAAGTTAAATGCCAAACATTTCATTTGAGTGGATTAAGGAATAATATGAGCGGTGTTTAAGACCATCCTGCCTACTCTTAGCAATTGCATGCAGGTGTAAAAAAGCAGCAAAACCCTAAGAAGAAAAAAACTGTATAGCAGCTAAACCCATCAATCACACAGATTTGGTTCAGGTTCTCACTCTGGTGATTTAAATTACAAGCTAAGAGAGTTTGCTCCCTGGCAGGCCTGTCAGCAGCAAAAAGAAAGAGAGGTGGAAGAGAAAACTTTGTGGAACAGGTAGAGAGTAACAATCACATCATGTGAAGGATGCGGGACTGCAGTGGGACCAAGACACACTGCTGCCTTTGCAAGGGAACAGCAGGAAGACTAAACAAGCTCAGGAGTTTGTAAATTAGATATTAAAGCAGGACTTGGGCTTGCTAACAACTAAATCAGGTTGTTTAGACTACAGGAGAAAGGGTTTTTTTTGAGAAAGAGCTGGGATAAAATTGAAGCAGCGTGTTTACTTGCTGCTTCCAAATGTGGGGGATATTTCTGCTGGTTTTATGTTGTTTGGTCTATGTACTTGGCAAATAATTAGTGTTCTTTCTTTTTTTTTCTTGTAGCCCAACCAAAAAATAAAGTTTGTTCCGGGGGAAACTGAAAGAATAACTAAAAAAAAAAAAAAAGTCTTTTTGAGCAACTCAGAATGTATTTTTTTCTAAATTCGTTTGTTTAATTCTATTTCTTGAAAAACTTCTGAACAATTTTCTTATTTACAACAACAGTTTCCACATCGGGCCTGAATTCATAAATACTTTTGGTTTTCTAAAATTCATCTCTTTGGTAAATTTCTTAGGGGAGAAAGCATGCAGTCCTAGTCCAGATCTGTGCTGGAATCTGATGCTTTGTGGAACCATCTGTACTTTAAACCAACCTAAACACAGGTTAGTGCCATTTGTATGAAACGGTGGGGATCAGCTGGAATGATCACATACATCTTTTGTCATTTCTTTTCATCTGTATAATTACAAGTCTTCTCAGGCTGCATGCTGAGCGATGGCTGATTGTCAATAAGATCTCTCTTGATTGCATCTTATATAAATATTCCATGTCAATCTGTAGGATGCAATTCCAGGGTCCAAACAACTATACCTGAGTTCATGGATACAAGGGTCTGGCCTTTTTTTGCTACACTGATAATCACATTAGTTCCTAAAATATAGACTCCCAAGTGCTTAATTCCCCTGCACCTTAAATCCCACTCCTCTGCTATGATGTGGTGGCTCTGCTGAGCCCTTCACTCCAGATAAATAAGATTATTCATGAAAATGAAGCTACTGCATTTATGTTTATATGATTCTTAGCCAGTTGCATGGCAACTGGCATTGTCTTTACGTTTATGCATATTAAAACACTCAATAGATACCCTTTCAATAATTAATTGGTAATGAATGTAGAGGCTGTAGAATGCTTTATCTGATGTGCTTAGGCTTTATCCAGTGGTTAAACTGGCTAAAAGAGCCTTGTTTTATTGGGTTAGGACTTCTTTAACACAAGATGCCATGCACTGGTCTCCAAAATAACAGGCAGTATACAAAACCCTAGTGATACTGTCTGACCTGAGTGGCATCAAGGCCAGCCAAGTGTGTGTGTTTGCAGTGCATGGGACAGAAACTGTGTATGTTGCAGAGCAGACTGCAAAGTCTGTGCTGGGAGGTAGACAGCAACAGCAATTTTCAATTCATTTTCAACACCTCTGATGCTCCTGACACCCAGTGCTCTGTGTCTCCCTTTGGATGCCTTGGTTGGCTCCTGCAGTGTGCAGCTTTCTCCTCAAAACAGGTATCATCAGAAGAGCAGTGCTGTGGCTTGAAATAAGCTTGTGGGACTTACTCTCATCTCTTAGCTGACTGTGAAATAAAGGGTTTCCATTACTTATCGAAAGCGAGCATCTGTAGACTCAATAAATACGTCCCTTGTTCCTTCTTGCTTTTTCCCTGGCATGTTCCAGGAAAAAAAGAAAAGGTTATCTCAGCTGTGGCCAGACTGAGAATCATAGAATCACAGAATAGTAAGGGTTGGAAAGGACCTTAAGATCATCTAGTTCCAACCCCCCTGCCATGGGCAGGGACACCTCACACTAAACCATGTGGCCCAAGGCTCTGTCCAACCTGGCCTTGAACACCACCAGGGATGGAGCATCCACAACCTCCCTGGGCAACCCATTCCAGTGCTTCACCACCCTCACTGTAAAGAACTTCTTCCTTATATCTAATCTAAACTTCCCCTGTTGAAGTTTGAAGCCATTACCCCTTGTCCTACCACTACAGTCCCTCCCCAGCATCCTTGTAGGCCCCCTTCAGACACTGGAAGTCTGCTATGAGGTCTCCATGCATCTTCTCTTCTCCAGGCTGAACAGCCCCAACTCTCTCAGCCTGTCTCCATACGGGAGGTGCTCCAGCCCCTGATCATCCTCGTGGCCCTCCTCTGGACTCGCTCCAACAGCTCCATGTCCTTTTTATGTTGAGGACACCAGAACTGTACGCAGTACTCCAAGTGAGGTCTCACAAGAGCAGAGTAGAGGGGCAGGATCACCTCCTTCGACCTGCTGGTCACGCTTCTTTTGATGCAGCCCAGGATACGGTTGGCTTTCTGGGCTGCAAGTGCACACTGAAGCCGGCTCATGTTAAGCTTCTCGTCAACCAACACCCCCAAGTCCTTTTCTGCAGGGCTGCTCTGAATCTCTTCTCTGCCCAGCCTGTAGCAGTGCCTGGGATTGCCCTGACCCAGGTGTAGGACCTCACACTTGGCTTGGTTAAACTTCATAAGGTTGGCATCAGCCCACCTCACAAGCGTGTCAAGGTCCCTCTGGATGGCATCCCTTCCCTCCAGCGTATCAACCGAACCACACAGCTTGGTGTCGTCGGCAAACTTGCTGAGGGCGCACTCAATCCCACTGTCCATGTCGCCGACAAAGATGTTGAACAGGACCAGTCCCAACACCGATCCCTGAGGGACACCACTCATTACAGGTTTCCAACTGGACATCAAGCCATTTACCACAACTCTGCGTGTGGCCATCGAGCCAGTTTTTTATCCACTGAGTCATCCATCTATCAAATTGGTGTCTCTCCAATTTAGAGACTTCCCATTTAATTTCTCTTGGTAGAGAATAGGTATTCCAAAATCAGCGCTAGCTGGGATTGGCTGCCCTTTCCTTGTTACTGGAAACATGACCAGGGCTTCTTCTAAAGAAAAGGCAAGGAGGCAAATCTCTGCTTTCTGCATGGGTTTTTATAATGTTTTCAACCCAAGATGGAGTGAAAGGTTTCTTCACTCCTCCGAACTCTCCTTTTGGCTCATTATGGTGCTAATGGATTCTCATGCTTTTAGGAAAGTTGTGTACATGCTTGTTGGCCTTGCTCTTGTTAGCACTGGCCTTGCATGGATATTCATGCAACTGAGTTCATCGGTGAAGTCATGCACTGCATTGCTTCTCCTCTTGTCTGGAGCATATCTGGAGTTCTAGTGTCACCACTTTGTCCTGTTGCTTATCTGTGTATGCATTTGCACGTGAAGAATGGATGCACAGCAGTGCACCCCACACACAGTAGCAGCATGTCGAAGTTTTGATGCTTATTCATTAGTATCACCAGTAATGCAATAGATTGTCAGTCATGTTGTTTTGTTTATATATGAACATGTGCATGTGTGTGTGTTTATATCTATGTAATGCACATGGATATTGGTGTTGGACTAAATGACCTTTGAAGGTCCCTTCACACCCACACTATTCTATGGTTCTATGAACCAGTTTGCTGCTGTGAGGGCCATTCTGTAGGACATAACTGTCATTCAAAGTTACTTGAAACGAGGTGTTCTCAGCTGCTGGGGTGGGAACTTGCCCAGTGTATCTGCATATCTGTTCATGTGATTCCTCAGGTGGGGGCACAGTTATCATGGCTGCAAGATGCAATCATGGTAAGTCATATAAATGGAGGATACTATTGGTTGTTTGTTTTTGCATGCACCATTACATGCACACACTTTTGAAAATAAGGCTCGGAGCATAATTGGTTGCCAATGGAGCTTCACCAAGTTGGCTGCATACATTTGGTTTCCCTTATTTTTACATTTGAGAGAGCTATTCATGCTGATTCTGAGAACCTGTCTTAGGGCTTTGAATTTCCTCCTAGATGTGTCTCTGCATTGCGCTTGTGTTATGCACCTAAAATAGATGGTGTGTTTAACCTTTCAGATATGCTGGTTGTGTTCTGCTTTATTTCTGCAAAACAAGGAATTAAGTGTTCCCCAAAAGGCTTCCCAGGTTCGCTCCCAGAAATAAAAATATGGGAGTCTGTTGAAAGCCTGAGACAAGAACTGCGTGGAGGCAGATTTGGCAGAGCAGTTGATGGGTGTGCTACTGAACAAGTTGCTGGGGAAAAATCAGACAAATCCACTCTTGACATCCAAAGGTTATGCAGTGTATTGAGGATTCTCAATACTGACCCTGAGTATGGGCAGCTGCTGGTGGGTGCTTCCCTGAGCAACCTCACAGGAGGCACCCGTGTTCTCCCAGCCTGCCAACTAACGAAGTGACAACGGGGTGTGATAACTCAACAGCCAGTGCTGGATTATATGGAGTCACTGCAGCCTGTTAACACTTCGTAACAATCCTGCATGGCTTAGCTCCGCTGAACCTGAAAGGCATTAGAATAAGGACTGGAAAGCTGAAGCCCATATGAAGTCAAGAGTGTTCCTGGAACAGCAAAACTAGAGGCTTTCAGATGATTTTTTTGAGCCAGTTTGAGACTGAGGGATGTATGTCTAAACAGTTTTCTGCATGAACGCTCAGAATGTTGTATATGGAGGTTACATGAACTAGATGATCTTAAGGTCCTTTCCAACCCTAACTATTCTATGATTCTATGCCAGACAAACCCCAATGTTTGGGGTAGGCCCTGATTGCCCTTTTTGGTGTCCTGTTTCTGGTTATGGCTATCTTCAGTGAACTGGGGGAAAAAAGTAAAGATCCTCAGAGACAATTCCCCCATACACATTCTTTTTGATATATCAGGTCTTTGTGATCCTTGCAGCAAACCAGTGGAAGCCCAGAAACATGGGATTAACACAATGTAAAGATAAGATCGGCAAGCTGTGAAAAGATTTAAAGTAACATATTCATCATAGGATCAGAATCACAGACTGGTTTGGGTTTGAAAAGACCTCAAGATCATCCAGTTCTTCCTGCCATGGGCAGGGGCACCTTCCACACTGTCCAAACTGGCCTTTAACATTGTCCTTACTGAAAGTATTAATCTTTGGTTACAGAGTGAAGGAAAATGAAGTTAAGATGACCTAGCTGTTTTATAGCTATGTAGACAGTTTGAACAGATATCTCTGTTTCAGATAGCAGAGGGAGTTTTCAGTGTCCACCAAAATCTAAATTGCTGCCTTTGTCGTATTAAAACCCTGACTCAACAGATCCCTTCAGCATCATTTTGCTTTCAATTACATTATGCACAAACTGGCTTAAATGCTTTGGACTCCCCAGTTTGATTCCAAGTGAGATAGAAAACGGCAAAATTTAGAATGTGGAACCAATAGGTGCACTAATCCCTTGATGTCCTTAGTGCCAAGATGCATTTTGAGTCTGGCTCATGTGCAAAAGATCCTCTTCCCTTTTTATAGTTCATTTAATCAGGGGTGTTTTTGACAAAACCCAGCAAAATATCCTGGAATTACCTAATGGGCTCCAAGTGAGTGTCCAATGGCTTGTGCGGTGTTCCCATGTAGGGGTTATATAAAATGCTGTTGCTATGTGAACTGGAGGCTTGTTTTGATATAGCATCAATACCCGGGAGGGGAGCGGGGTGGGGGGGGGGGGGGGGAAGAGAAGAGAAGACTCTGGCACTGCGCCATCCTCTGGAGTTTCGTGCGGTGATAAATGGTTCCCAAGGAGTCAGCGTGACCCGCCAAGTAAACCCCAACACGCTCAGAGAGCCACGGGCTCAGATCCTGCTGACAGACAAGGGCTCCTTATCAGCTGCTTTGTTTAAACACACACGCAGAGCGTGCACACGTAGGAGATCTGCTGTGGCAGGGGAGGAGGCACGCCAGCAACCTGGGCTGCTCTGGCAGGTAGTGTCCACCCAGGAGTCCAGGTCGGATTCCTCTCCCCACCCCTTTGACTTCAGTAGAAACGTTGCATTTCCTCTCAGGTAGAGGCACTGATCGCAGCAGATCCCCTCTGCTGTCGCTTGCAGTGGATGAGTTGTGCAGCGCAGTGAAGGCCTCATTGGTTTCCAAAGGGAGGAATTCCCATTCAAAACTTTCAACTGAGCTCAAGGGGGCCGTGTTTCTGTTGTACCTGGTTCACGTGTAGAGCTTATCTTCATACGCTTTGCTTTTTGGTTTGTTCTGCTGTCTTGGTTTTTGTTGTATTTGACTTAGGTGAAAGCTTTGGGAATTACAACTTTGAAAATAGATTTATTTGGAGTATGAAATCTATTATAATGGATTTTATTTCCTTTTTTTTCTTCTTTATACAGTTTCTCCTGGGAAGTGTTGATCTTGTTCTGATGGGCAGGTCGAGGCATGAGCTCAGTGGTGGTTTGCAGAGTGCTTGGGCACCACTTGGAAATCCATCTGTGACTGCCGCTGTGGTGCATCGAGGAGCCGTTTGCTAACAGAGACCGTAACGTGCACAACTCACTCTTGCAGGAAACGACTACAGGACAATCATAGATATAATTAACATGAAATAAGTGCTCTCAGGCAGAACAGATGTAAGGAATTGACTGAGCTGAAGAATGTTTTTCTCCAGTTACTCTCAGAGGGCAAATTTGAAGGAGTGGAAAATCTTCAGGAGAGTATTCAAATGTAAGAGGACATGTTAGAAAGACCCTACCTTTAACCAAGGGGGAACCATCCAAATCCTCTAAACCTAAAGAGAACCAAAAAAATATGAAACAGGATAGACTGAGAAAGATGTAAGCCGGAGAGAAAAGATAAAGGGATTGAATCATGAGGTTTTCACTGTTTGGGTGAGTTGAATCATCTCTCTCTTATCCACTTTCCCTGTATATACAAATGGCAGGCGACGGGGGAAGTAAGAAGGACATTATGAAGCTTGAGTAGTCACAGGACACTTGAAAATACAAAGTGTTTAAATAGTAGTAACTGTGAGCAGAGTGGATTAAATAGGTGCTTTGGTGTATAGCTGAGTTAAACAATCTGCAAGTCAGGAGCTGTGAGAACAGAGCCTGGTGTCGGCGACAGTCAGGCTGGTGGTGAGCTGTCAGGCGACATTCCTTAGGGGAGCAGAGGGAGCAGAAGGAAAACTTGGATCAAGCTGTGCCGTGTCTCCCTGAGACAGCTCTGAGCGAGCTGCAGTGTCTGCACTGTGCAGTGAAGTGCTGGGAGGGAACACTGGTGTGGGCTTCAGGGACGGTGTAGCTACGTTAGCTTTGTGCCTGAAATGAATAGCTCAACAAGGTAGTGGGATGGTCAGCACCACGCTGGTGAGGTACTTTCTGCACTGGAATTAGCTTTGTCAGTTTTAGTGCGGGGTTTTCTGTCCTGTGCTTGCTCTAAGGTGTTGATGAGCCCTGACTTGTTGTCTCTGAGGACAAGAAGAAACGGCCTCAAGCAGCGCCAGGGAAGGTTTAGATGGAGATGAGGAACAATTCCTTCCCCAAAGGGTGCACAGGCATTGGAACAGGCTACCCAGGGCAGTGCTGGAGTCACTCTCCCTGCAAGTGTTCACACACCGTGTAGATGAGGGCCTCAGTGCCATGGGTTAGTGGTGGCCTTGGCAGTGCTGGGGAACGATTGGACTTTGATGATCTTAAAGGTCTTTTCCAACCTGGTTGATTCCATGATTCTGTGACCACGAACTTACTTGATCAAGCTGAATCCCGTAAAAAATAAGGAGTAAATGGAATAATATGGTAAGCACAGTGCAGACATGAGAGTTAATACTTGCAGTACATACCTGCCTTTCAAGTTGATTGACTTTGTCATGCCACTTATCGCTTTCTGTATCTGTAGAATGAGGAGAGGTGGCAGTAGGTCATAGAATCATAGAATGGTTTGGGTTGGAAAGCATCTTAAAGGTCATTTATTTCCAGCCCACTGCCATGGGCAGGGACACCTTCCACTAGAAAGGTATCACCTTGGAGAGCAATGGGAATCAAATATTGGAAGGAAGAGTCTAGGAGCTAGGTTGACACAAGTGGGTGAGGCTTCCAGGGGTACGAAAGTGCATTACCTGATGATGTAACCAATTGCTCCCTCTCTATTTTGTCATTGTTGCTATCAGTGTGAAGACCCAACAGCTGCCATACATGTTTGATTTTGTGAGAGGGTCTTAAGTAGAAAGAAAATCAAATGGGAGCCAAGGGGTAGTCTGAAGGCAGGCACGTCCTGATGCAAGATTGTTTTTTAAAGGGATTTGAGCATTCCCTGCAGCACAGCTTCCCTGTTCCGCCGCTGCTGCTGCAGCGTGGAATGGTTTCCCCCAATTTCCAGGAGACCAAAGAACTAAAGCACTGTTCTGTCAGAACCCGAGTGCCTCTGGGCAGCAGATGAGGCAGGTTTGAGAGTTCTCCTCAAGCTTTTATTGGTTTAATTTATCTTTTTTTTTCCTTTCCATCCTGTGTTTGTGCTTTAAGAAAACGGGGCAGGGGAAGAAGGCAAACAAAAGTTGACTTTTGTTAAGCGGCTGAGACTTGGCAGTTGTGTGGAGGTCACGGTGCTCAGTCAGTGTCAGCCTCCATTCCCCAGAGTTGTATCCTGTAATGTATTTATTTATCATTACAGACGGCCAAAAGTTTTTTCCCCCCTTTCAGTTTGTTCTGTCCAAGGCCGCAGGGTTCCGACAGAGATCAACAGCATTCCCGCAGTGATGAAGCAGCTCGTCAAAAGCTGAATTAGATGTTAAATCTTTCTGAAGTGGGGAGGAGGTGGAAGGAGGGGAATCACATTGTGCTAAGAATTTATCATGTGTTGTTTCCTGTGAGATAATGTATAGGAGAAGATTTGTTATGGTGCAAGTTTCAAACTGCTGTTTCAGGGCTACGGTGTCTGCCAAGCTTATGATGTATTTGATCTTTTCTGAAAGTCCTGCTTTTCCTTTTCTACCTTTTGTTAAGCTGTCTGTCTTCCAGGTAGGTAAATACTTAAAATACTCCACCCACTGAAATATGTACAGGTAAGCACCAAAATTTGCATGGGTAAGAGGAATAAGCAGAAATCTATTGGATTAGACTGTGAGATTCGGTGAGGCTCCAGCTCCGGGACAGAAGGTTAGACACTGATTGTCCCTCAGCTTTGCATTTGTATATGTTACACAAGTTGTGTGGGCATTCCTTTTTGTAGGAGCTATTATGAATGTTGGTGCAGACCTTGAAGAAGAGAAGGTCTTGCTTTTCAGAGGTGCTGTGTATGCCCAGCATTACATAAAGCCAAAAGGAGCAACAGCTTGAAAGTGCTCCTGAAAACCTTTATTGAACCTTTCTTGCATCAGTGACCATCTTTTACAGTGCAGGTCACTATCTTGCGCTTGCGTGCTTGTAAGGTGGTGGAAATACTTTCTGTGTTCTTTTGCTCTTTCATCACACTCCTTTTTTCTCAGAAGGAAGTATAGATGAGTCTCGTATTCATTTATGCTTTCTGGTGTAATTTTGCTATCTGCAGTCATTGAAAGGGGTTCATAGGCAACTCATGTACTTTATAAATGGGCTATAAAATGCACCCCTTTTCAATCTAAAGCGAGAGGGGGAAGAGATTTTTCTTTCTCATCCATTGAATAAATATGATGGTCTAAGAACCTTTGGGATAAAATAGTTTTGCTCCAATTCTTCAATAAAATGTCTAGTGCAATGATAGATGAACTGGCAGCCCTGAAGTTTACTCAACATTGTTTTGTTCTCAGTATCTAGGTCAAGATATTTCTGGTTTGCTTGGATCAGACTAAATTTCCACAGATCTTAAATAACACTGTTAATATTATAAGTGGCTGGGTTATCGGGCAGGAAGGAAGCTTATTGATCAGCAGGATAAACGCTGTGTGCATATGAGCCATCTTTTCCTGCCTGGCTGTAGTGAATCCGAAGACCAAAAGCAGGCATGGCAAGTCCCCTCTGCTGAGGGATGTGGGAAGAAAGCTTGTAGCATTCCTGTCTCCCTGCCTTAGCTACTTGCATGGTCGTCTTTACTACAGGCACCTGAATAACCTTTAGTAGAACTTTCCTGTAAAGCAATCTTGGAAGTTAATGCTGCTGTGTACTGTGCAGAGGAGCGAGTCAGGTGTAGAGGGGAAGTCACAAATTCACCCACTGTTGTGTGAATTTGGGCCTTGACTTTGGACTTGAACCCAGTCTACTTACTCTCTAACTGTGGATTTGGCCTCTGGACTCAGTCAATGTGCTTGTCAGATGCTGGTTCCCACTTGAGTGTCGTGATGGGGAAAAGACATGACTGGTTCAAGCCACTATGCTCAAGATACATGAGCAGATACCAAATGTGTCATGGATGAGTGACGACTTTGGCACTGCAACCCCTATCTTCATCCAGGATCTGGGACCTCAGTCAGCTACTCAGGTTGCCTGATTTGAGTACAAGGGATTTAAAGGTCAAATCTTGTCTCTCAGGAAAAAGAGAAAAATATGTTCTGACCTTTCTAGGTTGTCCTAAAAGAGGCTTTTGTCCATCCTTCCCTTTGGAGGTTTGTGATGTTGCCAAAGAAAGTTCAGGTAACCTGCCTGTGCTAAAGAAGAAAGGTGTGTAAGTTGTGACATCATCTTTCTTAAGAATGGATCCCATCTTCCATGTTGTATTATTTACCAAAACCAGCTCATAGGGCAGCAGCAGAAGTCCCTGACTGAGCATTGTGGTCATGAGATAAATGATAAAATCATGGTGTTTCCTCTGCGCATTCACTCATGGAAACTTGAACTCTTTCTGTGAAGTAGCTAGGCTTTGTCAAGAGGAGTGGAGAGCATCTCTGAGACGAATGGGTAGCGAGGGAATTGCAGCATCATCCTGGGACATGGGAGATGTTCATTTGAAGCCCTCTGGTTGAGAAATGGAGCTTGTGCGGGAGTGCAGGAGCTGCTGAGTAACTCAGTGAAGCAGCAGTGGCATCAATGTGGTGTGGTTTGGCCTGAAAGGAGGCACAGGCAGCCTGCTCTGGGAGGAGCACACCCCAGCTGGAGTGCTTGGCGCTCCAGCAGGTCCTGCAAGGGATTTAGGTGGATGAAAGCCTGTTCTGTGGAGTCCAAGCAGGGCTGGGTATGAGCTTGGTGTGCAGCCCAGCTCAAGTGGTGGCATGTGTGGATGCTGAGCTCTGTGGGGAGTGCTACTGCAGGAAACAGAGATGCATAAAGAGCTAGGGATTAGGCACATCACCTCTTTCAATGAAGGTGCCCAAAGGGCATGTTGCAAGAAGTGGTTGAGCTGCTCTTTAACTCCTGCCAAAAGAGGGAAGTCTCTCTTCACCACCTAGCTCCTGGTTAGATCTTTGTCAAGCCAGTTCCCAACAGAGACTGCAGCAGTGGTGAGCTATCAGAGCAAGTATCTCACGGGACTTCATCCCATCAGGTGTTGGCAGAAGTTCACAATGAAAAATTGAATCCTTGCATCTGGGGTACTGTGCTAGCACCTCCTCTGCCAAGCAGTTCTGTTTACCATCCGCTCCTGTTTGAAGTTTCTGAAGGATCTGGAAGAAATCACAAGAGTGACTGTTATGAGGGGGGACATACTCCAGGTTTTGCTTTGTGACCACGTTGCCTCTTCCTAGCAAAATGGACGTGCTGGTGGGATTCCCTGACTCGATTCAGCTCTCGTGTTACCTCTGGTAAGTGTGTATAAATGGAAGAATGAGTGTGGTACATCAGATAATAGCTTAGTTTTCAGTGTTTTTGTAGAAGGCCTGTGTGTCAGGCTGGAAAAAGCTTCTGCGGCCCACTTAGTTGGGAGTGCTGCTGAATTGTCTTTCCTGGTTCTTTATTTGCTCCATATTCCTTTATGTTGTATCCAGCTGTCCAGCCCGTGTTTCAGGGAGGATCTGATCCTCACTCTGACTCTGTAGGTCAGGTAGCAAAGCCACCCTTAAAGCAGTGTATCTGTCACAATAATATGCTTTCAGTGCACAGAGAAGAAATCCGATAAAAAAGTGACATAATAAAACATAAGCTGCGTTAAACAAAGACGTTTTCTGTGTATCACACCAAAAGGTGGTGTATTTCATAACACAGCAGAGCACACTTCATCAGGATCCCAGGGAAGAAGCAGACCTGCTAAAAGAATAACATTTTGGTGCCAGGGAACTTATGCATTTAATAGACGTTCGCTGTGTTTTGCAGAGAGATTTGCAGCTACATTCGGGCTTGGCTAAAATGTAATGGCAACATGTTGTAGGAGCCAGTTCTCCTTAGGGCTTCATATTGCAACAGTGGAGCTATAAATGCTGTTATTGAAGGTGGGAAGTGTCAGAAGGCAAGCAGGGTGTCATTTCAGTTGGGAGGTGCTTTTGATTAGTTGGTCTGTTTGAATGCTGAGCTGTCCAGGAGAAAATCCTGTCGGGTTGCTTTTTAGACACTTGAAGGGGAGGAAGTTTGTGCTCTAGAAGCCTGGTTGCAATGGGTCCTGCTCCTTATCCAAATCTACTCTGACTAGAGCAGAAACTCAGGGAGAGAGCTGATTTTCCTGAATGCCCCTATCCCCTGGCAGCTGCTACAGTGCTACCTTGCTGAGAGGCAGCTTGGATTGGATGGTCTTCCCTTAACCTGTCTCCTACTGGCACTTCTTTCCCAAGAGAAACCTCAACTCAGTGTTTTAAATGGAAACTGTTCCTAACAATGTCAGCCTCTAGTGAAAAAAAAACCCAAAACCCAAAAAGAACGTGGTGCTTAGTGTTTGCAGTAGACAATTTGGAAAATACTACCTACAGCGTGGTGGAGATTGACAATCTCTTGCGATCTTTTTTATGGACACTTACTTTCTGCAGCATTCAGAAGGGAAAAGACCTGGTCCTCTGGTGCTTTTGTGTTTGCTTTGGAAGGGATCTTTCTATAGCGGAACTGGAGTTGTTTCTAAGAGTCAAAGCTGTAATTAAGTCTCATGTATTCTGACTCTATAAAGACACGCCTCCTTTCTCTGCCCTTGCCTCCCCACATCTACTGGACCCCACTCCAAAAGGAGACTGCAAGAGAAGAGGATGGCTGAGGGGGACAGTGAGTAGTGCTCTCGGCTGGCACCACAGGGGACCGTGCCAGCAGCAAAAAGACAGAACTTGGTCTGCAGGGCCCTTCTGCCTTGCAGTAGAAAATCTTAAAGAGGATTTGTTTCATTTTAGATTCTGAAGTCAATAGGTTTGATTTCTCTTCCCTCTCCTATTTTTGGAGTTGTAAATTTACAGTTTTCTGACCGTGGAAGGAAGAACTGGTTAAATGAAGCTACTCTGTAGTGTAGGAGAGTGGAAGTCCTCCCTGGGCCCGGGGGATGGCCGGGGTGTACGTGCAGCGTGTGGAGTGCTGGCATGTGGCTCTGCAGAGTGCTGTCCATGTGCCTGGAGTGACGAGTGGGAGTTTTCACCATCAGCACTTAACACTGGTGCTCCAGGACCTACGCTGCGCCTGCGGGCTTGCGGGGGAGGCTAAAATAGATTCTTGGCATGAGGTCTTGGATCTCGGATCCTCTTTGCTTAATAGATTGCTCTGTCTCCCCAGTGATATCGCTGCAGCTGCAAGCCACAGTGGCTTTTTGGCTGAAGTCCTCTCAGTTTTAAGGAGACAACACTGGATAGATCTCCTCAGCAGGAGCATGACTGAATGCTCTCTCTCCACTCCAGCCTGGGAGAGTCCAGTTCTGCTGACCTGAGGGACACATCTCCTCATGTCCCAGGCTCTGGAGAAGAGAGAAATAGTGTGTGCAAAAGTTTGCAGTTTGTATAGAAAGACTTGAGGTCTCTGGCCAAGAGGCTTTTTTGTGCCGCCTTTGGCTTTTGGAAGTTGCAGAGTTTATTTTTGTCTGTGTGAGCTGGCCTGTTCTTTTTAATATATGGCAAAGGTGGCTAGAGGCCTGGATAGACACTTTTTTATATTTCATATAAACCTAAACAAATACATTCAATAAAGGTCCTTTCACCTCCAGGTTGGTGGTTTAACTCCAGTCGTGCTTGGGAACAGAACTGTTTAAGCAGTAAAAATAAAACATCTCCTGATTTATGAATAGAAGTGTCAAGTTTTGACTTGTTCTGATTACTGGCATCACATTATTTGTGAACATTCAGACAACTGCCAGAAATTCATGAAACACGTTTGTGAATCCCAGAAGTTTCATAAACTTCAGCCTGAGTGATGATTTGCTTTCTGGTGCAGAAGTGGGCTGGCTAAAGCGGTATAAAAAGAACAGCTAGCTAGTGCTCAGGTCCCATAGTAATAATAATGAGATGCAAAGGCTCTTGTTTCTGTTACCCAGAAGATGGTGGCAGTTCTGCTCCAGTTTACACCAGACAGTTGCCATTTGCCCTGGGGAACTTGATTTGAGAAAGCCAAGCCAGCTTGACTTTCAAATCTTACACTGCTGTTGGGAAAAAAACCTAAATCTGTTTTTTGCCTGAAATCTGAATTGCTATGTTGGGGAAACCATAGCAATGATAATGGGAGGTAGTGCTTGTCAAGTATGGGAGGTGGGGAAAAAGCAGGGCTGTGGCTCAGAGCTCTGTGCAAGACAGGACAGAGAGCTGCTTCCTGACAGAAAGCAGATCAGCAGCTCCATGAATTTGTACTAGTGTTAAAGTGCCTTAAAAAGCATGGGAATTTGGCAAATCCATATGGATTTCACTCCAGGAGTAGAGATGCTGCAAGAGAGCTGGAGAGGGGCTTTGGGCAGGGGCCTGTAGGGACAGGACAAGGGGAATGGCTTTAACCTGCCAGAGGGGAGATTGAGATGAGCTCTGAGGCAGAAGCTCTTCCCTGTGAGGGTGCTGAGGCGCTGGCACAGACTTTTCCCAGAGAAGCTGTGGCTGCCCCATCCCTGGCAGTGTTCAAGGCCAGGTTGGACACAGGGGCTTGGAGCAACCTGCTCTAGTGGAAGGTGTCCCTGCCTGTGGCAGGGGATTGGAGCTGGATGAGCTTTAAAGTCCCTTCCAACCCAAACCAGCCCGGGATTCTGTGATTCTATATAATTAGAGACTAAATTCAAGGCATAGCTGTGCTAAGTTGACTGTCTCCCTAGCAGACCCTACCATACACCTATGTTTTGGGCTTTCAAAAGCTATTGGTGAATACAAGGCTGTGGGAAACTTGACTAAAAGCAATGGCAATCTGTATCTTACAGTCTTTCAGAGCTACTCTGGGACGAATGGTAAATGACACTTTGATTTTTTTGTAATGTACTTTTCCTTCCTCTGTGTGTTTTTATGTTTTCTCACTGCTTTCTCTCCATCTGCAGAAAGTAAAATGTAGCAAAGGTTATTTTAGCTAGTTTGTCACAATACGTAGTACTTGAGTGGGGACGTTGCAGGATAGGGATAACATGGTACGGTTTACTTCTGCTGCCACCTTGCATGTGTGACTTTAAGACACTACTTGTAGTTTCTGTTGGTATCATAGGTAATAGATCAGGTTCACAATTTATTTCCTGAGAGTTCCCACAGATGCAGTGTAATTAACAGACTGTAATCATTAAGTTTTGGAAAGAGGGTGACATATCAATTTTTTAACTGCTTTTCCACTTAGAAACACATCCAAGTAGTGATGCCTCCGGAGGGATATGCACATGGATGAAAGTACTTTGTGCATGCCATTTTATATACATTCTCACTTTGCTTTCCAAGTATTAACATGTGCAGATACGTGCAAGTGGGCTGTGCATCTGTAGCATTTATTTGCATATGGAAGAAAGCATATGTGGAATTGTGTGCACTGAGTTACACTTGCACTGAAGTCCTTTGAACGTTTGACCTTAGGTAGTATCTCTTCAAATCTGCAACTCAGTGATTCAGTTCCTTCTGCCTTAAAAATCAAAGCAGGGTGACTTTGGGTGGAGTAATCATGTTATTATTTTAGGAAATAAACTCTTGAGGCATATTGCCCAGTTATGTCTCCTTCAATGTAGTAACATGAAAACCACAGAGATGGAGAAACCAGTTTCGGTGGACGAATGCAGGTGTAGCTCAGTGGTGTGAGTATTGGGTTGATACCCAAGCCTCTGGTGAGCACAACCAGTGTCACCAAGAAGATTGTTCTTTTCACCCACAAAAAGCTGGCTACGACATGACACCACAAGCTCTTTACTGTTGCAGGCCCCAGTTGTTCAACAGACTTGTCCAACAAGTTGTGTTTGGCTCACAGGGTCTTGAGGCGGGAGGGAGGCTGCGGTGCTGCAATGCCTGTTCCCCAGAGGGGTGCGGAATGTGGCCCAAAGGAGTAAGTCTCCTGCAGGTTATTCAGGATAGTAATTGTAATTAGCTGCTGGTAATGTTAATGCCTACATTTGAGTTTTGAGGGTGGTTGAAATATGTAAATTCTGAGGAGAACTGCTGTTCCTTTACAGTTTGGGAGAGCTTCTAGGGTTTTTTTTTGTCCAGTAGCTCCTAATTTCTGCTGATAAATTCTATTCTTTGTGCATGGAAGTAAAGATGATGGCAATATTTGAAAGCATTTCCTGGCCATGCCAAAAAAACCTAAAGAATTTTACCAGGGAAGCAGGTGAGAGTCTTGTGGCAAACTGTCAGCTCATCCCCTTCCAAACAGCAACCCCTTGAGTTTTTAATCCTGATTCCTTCGTGCAGGCAATCATGCCCACATGGATTCTTCTTTTTTTCTCTTCTGGAGAAATTGGAAGATCCATTTTGTGTCTTTTAGCTGCTCTAATTCAGGTTTCCTACTGTTACATCACTTTATTTAAGGAATAAAGTGATATAACTTTATTATATCACAGTGCAGGAGGCAGGAATCTGAACTGACTGCCTGATGCTTAAGAAGGTGAATAATGACTTGGAGAAGACCTTATGGGTATCTTTTGATCTTTGGGCTTCAGACACCCCTTCACCCATAATTAACTTGTGTGTTGACTGATCACCTGAGTGATCAAGGGAGACTCAGTATGTCAGTGGAAACCAGGAAACTATTACTCTTATGACAAAACAGCAATCAAGCCAACTCGTCTATGATACAAATCAGATACCTGCAAGAACAAGTCATGTAATGGCAAGCTGTACTGGAGATGGATGATATCCTAAATCATTATCTTCAATAGCATCAATTATGTTTACAGGGTGAGTAAGACCATGTTATCTTCATGGCAAGTGCTGCATCCAGATAACAGCAGAAGCAGCAACAGCAAAAATGAAAATTAGAGCATGAATTTCAGGAGGGGCAGTGCACTATACACAACTGGCCAATAAATCAAGGCCTTCAGTGGATTAGATGGAGTGGAATGGTAATGGTTATCATTCTCTTGTATAAAATGCACATCTTAGGGCATATAGATCATTTAAAATATATATGAATTTGAAATCAGCCAAAATATACATCAGGCATTTTTCTTCATAGCATTATGAAGAAATGTTTTTAAAGTGTAAGTGCTTTACAGGAGAAATTTTAGCATGTTTTGCCTTCAAATGAAACATCTACTATACGTGTGAAGTCCTTGTATACTCTGCCTGTGAAAGTGGAGAGAATCATTGGATTTATAGGTTCTTTTGCTCATTCTGTCAAAGTCAGCTTTTCTGCCTAACGTAGCACATGGCATAGGGAATGCTTTCATTGCACAACTTCCCATAGAACAGATAGTGGTTACTGTCTGACACATCACAATGTGTAAACAAAGACTCAAAATAAGTCTGTATTAGAAGAAGAAACTCCAACTAGGAGGAGATGAAGCTAATAACATTTTCTGTAATCAGCATTTCTGTGGCCAGTTTATGATAATAAACAGGCAAAAAAAAGATCATGTTTGAGATGGAAGTAAATTTCGGTCTGATGTGAGTGATGTACCTCATAACCAGTTATAATTAGAAGGGAGGCTTCTTACAGAACTGTTCCTCTATAAATCACAGCAGATATTACCCCAACTTGTACAGCAACTATGAAATATGCTATGAAATAGGAAAGTAATGAAATAGGGTCTTTTGTTGCAATTTCATTCTCAGAAAAGGTCTAATTTGACAGAAGAGCATGCCTTTGGTTGTTTTTTTTTCTGAGGGTTACTTAAAAACAGGGTAAAAACCCCCCAACCCCCTACCCCTGAAAATGGAATTGAAATTTCCATTCAGTAATGGCTATTTTTTTTTTGTTTTATACTGAGAATTTGTGCAAACTGGACACGTTCCTGTTTTAGTACAGAGCATCCTTTCTTGGAAGAGTCGACCAAAATAACCCCCAAAACCCCTTGTCTATGGCACAAGCTTCATATTGAGCAAAATTTTACACTGAACAAGAAGCGAGAAGTTCAGGATGGTAACTGAACAAATGTGTATTTTCCTTTTCTCTTCTGACAGAGTTAGCCTTGACCTGGCCTGTTGCCCACCTACTTTATTCCAGATGTGACCATGTCCATAGGGGAGGCAACCATAGAGAAGAAGGCCTTGCTGGCTTGATGACCAAAACCAAACCAAAACCCAAATAGTAAGAGTCCTTGAATCTTTTTCTTGTATAAAGGTCTAAGTCTATTTGCCTATGATATTTTATTACATTTTTGATAGAAATAGGATGGGTTTATTTCAGAAGTGTGTTCTCTGAAAACCTATGAACCTCTCAGGACTGTTGGTATTGTAGGGCTGTAGCTGCCTCTATTGATCCTTATTTAAAGCTGTAATTGCAAATAAAAACATCATTATATCCCCCAGCTACTTTAATTGAAAGGATTGATTCCCAGGAGCAAGGCATGATAAGAACTTCTGCATGGGCCAAGTGCTTCTGAACATTTTAACACCTTCATTTCATCATGGCTTGGGTTAGTTCTTGTGCAGAAAAATGTCATAGGCATTGGGGAGAGACCTTTAGTCTTTTAATATCTGACCTTGTTTCTTGGGCTCCACTTAAAATAAGGCAGGGGCCCTACCCAGGACTCCGTAGGCAGCAGGAGGATCACTGGTTTGGTCTTCCAGATGGCACAATTGTCTAGAGAAGCCATATGTATATCAACGTGTCAAGCGTTTGTGCTCTAGTTGTGTGAAAGTACTAACATCACAGGTTCCTATAAGCATAGAATGAATAATGTTATGATTATGAATCAACTTTCTAGTCTGAATTGGGTTAATTATTTACATGTTCACAAACTGTTTTCCTTTTAATTATCTCTCCATAGATAGAATTTGAGACTTTTTAACCTTACAGTATGGTAAGTATAGAGTTAATGTCGGTAATTTTCTTCACAGGATCAAACTACTGTATTCCAAAATTCCTCATTATCTTCTATAATACTTCAGGTTCAGGCCTGAAACCCATGAAGTCTGCAGAATCACTGTCTACACCTCTTAACCGTATAAGATGATCCTGTTAGTCTGTATGTCAGCTTCTTAGCTCTAGCTTATCTGCTGTCTAATGCCAAAACACTTCTGGGTGTTACATAGGTCCTTCAGTTATAAAGTAGCATAGACAGCTAGAGTATTTTGTTCATGCCTGAACAAATATATAAATGAACCTAGGCAAATCTGACTGAGGTCAAAATAGCTCTGCTATAAATGGATCAAGCAGAGGATGTCATGGTGGTGTAGTGAGCCCTAAGCAGAATGGTGCTACGGGTCTTGCAGCTACAGAGCTTAATCTCTCTGCCCCCTTTAAATCTCTTTCTAAACATCTGTTGGATAGAGCAATTGATGTGAGAGATTGGAGAAGACTTAGAAGAAGACCACATTTCCTCTCCTCTCAGGGCAGCTTTTGTGAATGGATGTGTTTAGAGGATCTGAGGAGGAACAAAAGTAGAAGATTGTTCCATTGTAGTTCCTCCTTGCATCTGCCCATGTTACAGGATTAGGACACGCAAAGCATATTAAGTATGCCAAGGTCTTTTATCGTGACTGGTCCTCAGAGAAGATGAAACAAAACTCCTTTTCCTTAAAGGAGATTGTCGAGGCTTAAGACACTAAGTTACTCTTCCAGAATAAGAGCCTGGAATGGAACAGAGGGCACACCTTGCAATGGCATTCTCTCAACCCGCAAGAACATGACTCTTTTGTAACAACTCAGGGAGGTGAACACCCAAGACCTTCAAGGTACCAACATTCTTTTAGGGATCTCAGCCCAAGAGATTAGCTCTTCTTTAGCAACTCAGATTATTTTATCTTCAGAGCCAAATAGCTCTACTTATTGGTGCGGTATAACAAGCCAGTCTGCTTAATATGCTCAACTTGGAGGAGTAAATCTGTAGGGCAAGAAATATTTTTCTAAGTCTTAGATTAAGATCAATAGGGAAAGAAAAAAAAAAGGTTTCCCATTAAGATTGGCTGGAAACAAGAGTGAGATGTCATTGCTCAAGGGAGCAATATTCTCTTAGGCAGCGTTCAAATATGTGGGGCAAACTCAGCTCCTTTAAAAATAAATAAATATTTAAAAAGAATTAAACAAAACTCTTGTTTATTAGATGAAATTATCAATTGTTTTGTCTTCCAGAGGTAAACAAAGAGCTGAGGGAGTCTCAGTCACTCACTCAGTCTTATGACCTTGTGGTCACTGTCCAAAATACCAGCGGTTACGTTTCACGCTGTAGAACTAAGAAGAAGAAAAGCAGATACTCAGCAGGGTTAGTCCAGTGTCCTTCCAAGTAATCCTTTATTTTTGCAAAACATTTCCATATGGGAAACTCGATCACTGAGCAGAAGCACTGAGAATATGTAGCCAGTTCTTTGTGTAGATACTGATATTGTCTGTTGAATACCTAAAACAGTTGACAGGCAATGCTGTTTGTGTCTAAAAGTAAAACTGATGCCTGGGGCTGAAAATTGATCTACAGCATTAAACTCAAACCAGAAAATGGTTATCACCATTTGGAAGGGAAGGAGATAGCTAGTATTAGATTGTCTGATGAAGACAAGTAGCTAGAAAGGGTCTCAAGATCTGTTGCAGATATGAAACTCTTACCCTGGATTTTGTGCAAAAATTGGTTCAAAACACAGATTTGCAGCATATACTTGTTTGTGTAATGGGCCTGAGATGTAATCCTGGATCTGAATCCTTTTCTGTTGGGCAAAGTTGGGATGTGGCTCTGCGCTGCCCTATCTACAGTTAACTAATCCTAGAAAGCAAACAGAGTTACTTTTAAGAAAAGGTCTCTCTCTGATGGTTTGGGTTTTTCCTCCTTCTTTCTTACTTTGACTTTTTTTTTTAAAGGGAAAATGGGTTGCAATAGCACAGAACCATCATGTTCTCTCTGGTTACAGCCGAGTGACACTACATCAGCAGCAGAGTATGTACAAATTAAACTGTAACAACGTACCAAGGAGAGGCACAGCAATATCATAAAAATTATCCACAGTACAGTATGACTAATGTTGTGTGAAATGCATTCATTGGCAAAATGATGTCTAGGTGTATCTTACAGAGTTACGCTGATGGAGATAATGGTTATAGAACAGAGATAAAGGAAGGAGAGATGAGTGAAAGACAAAAGGTTGCAGCGAGGGCAGCATGGCTGGGGAGGATGCTCAAGTAGGCATGCTTGTGCAGGGAAAGCCATGTCCCTATGGAATAGAGAAGGATGTGACAAGAACTCAGTTGCACCTTTGCTACTGGTGCGGGTGTGCATGCAATTTTAGGCATGTATGCATGTTCCTGTGTTCTTTCTCACCTCCTTTTACCTGGACTTTGTGCAGGCGAGCATTTATCTGGAACGCAAGCTTCATAGATGTTAAATATCCACAGTATTCTACAGTTACTTGTAGAAATGACTTCTGTTTTCCTTTTCTAAGTGCAATAGCAAACAAAAATCCCAAAGATACTTCATTAAAATGTCTAAACCCAAGAAATCAGCTCAAATGTACCCAGAGAGGGGATGGATAGAGCAAACACTCCATCCCTAGAGGTATGTATAAGATGTGTAGATGTGGTGCTTAGGGACATGGTTTAGTGGTGGACTTGGCAGTACTAGGTTGCTGGTTGGGCTTGGTCTTGAAGATCTTTTCCAACCTAAATGATTCTATGATTCTATGATCAGGTGTCCCTGCCCGTGGCAGTATGTTGCAACTAGGTGTTCTTTAAGATCCCTTCCAACCCAAATCAGTCTGTGATTCTATGGTTAAGGTGCGTTCAGAAGTCATCAGTACCTTCCTTAGCCTCAGAGTCTTTTTGAAGTGAGTAAATGTTTTGTCTGCATATGGAACTTGGGTATTGGTAAATTGATTTGATTTTCCTCTCTCCGTTTAACATAGATTTGGACAAAATCTCTCCAGTGGCCCATCATGCCATTATGTTTCTCCATAGATCTTTTATGTGAGCATGTTGTTTTCAAAGGAACTTCAGGATTACCCATGTAAGTCTCTCATTTTTCTAATAGCTAAATTCCATTTTCCAAGGCACCTGAGGTGCTTGAGAGCTCACGGCTCACTGGTGGGCTTTTAAAAACCTCTCTAAGGGACTATTTAAAATCAGAGCACAGGACAGCAAAGTGGACCTGCCTGAAATAAACTGAATCTTTGTACAGTGTGCTGCTGGAGCGCAGGGCCTGGTCTCTGATGCAGTCACAGACTCTCAGATTACTAGAGAAATGAAGCGGTTTTATGGTGTTCTTGGTTAGATTGCCACCTGGTTGGTTAGAAAGGGAAAGCTTAGGCCAAAATCATACAACAGTTCTTGTTTCTGATGTGTTAGCTAGGGTTTTTTCCTCATTTATTGATATGTACAAGAATGGGATGTAGACCCAGCCAAAAATATCAGGATCCAACTATTTTCAAAGTCCTAAGATATCCAGAGGTGGGAGCTTGTTTCATCTCCTAGTGAAGAAAGGGTCCCGTAGGGACCCTTTCATGGGAGCAAACCCCTCCATAGATGTTGGGTGTGCTGGGCTGAGCATTTCTGTTGTGCTCCAAAATCGGAGGAGGAGGGAGGGATGCAGTAAAATCAGTGTTTTCAGCCCTAAGTCTGACTTTGATCGGGGGTTCTTTGTGAACCTCATAAAGCTTTTTCTCCAACCAACCACCTTGACTTGCTGCTGAGCCTGTGCCAGGAATTCTCTACCCAAGGAAGCTGCCAAAGCTCATGGAGCTGTGATAACCCTTTGCTATTTCATAGTGTAAGCCTCCCCGTCAGTGCTGCTCTTTCCATCGTACAGGCAGGGGCATGGTGCAGCTGAGCTGTAATATCCTGAGCCTGTAGCCCAGGCTCGATGACTTTACTCTGTCTCCATGCTACAGTTTCCTGGTTTTACAGGTCCATGATGGCTCTATGCAGAATTTCTGCCTGCCCCTCTTCAAAGGGGAAATAAACTTCAGCCATATACTCTCAGTATGGGAGAACACAGTTCCCCTTTGGCTTCAACAGGAGTGTGTGCAGTAATAGAGCAAGCTCAACCTCGAGAAGCAGGAGAGGCACTCTAGGACCTGAGCTGCTTTATATCTCAGCTCATTCTCTTCTTTCTCTTTTCCATATCCCCTTAATAGCTTGACAGGAGAAATATAGGGAAGATACAGCGATCTGATTAACAGTGCTGTGGGCTGGGGGGCCAGGGATGGATGACAGGGAAAGGGAGCGCAGTGTGGCTACCAGCCAAGTTCCAGCAAGAAACAGAATATCTGGCTTCCTCTAATCTCTAGAGGAAAATTAGGTTACAAAAACCTTTAGTGGAAACTTTGCACACGTTCAGTTCTATTGCCATGCCTGACAGAAAAAAAGCTGATCTATTATTTAGTTTATAGTTATAGAATTAAAAGCATAAGCTTTCCCACCAGGAATGAAGGAAAAAACAATCCTCTTGAAAAACAAAGACAAAACCCCTCAAAACCCCCTGAACATTTTGTGTTATCAGAGTTCTTGAGCAATTCTCCTTTCCATGCTGATGGGCGGCTGTGTGAATTGAGCATCTTTCCCAGGGAGTGAGATGAAGTTTTGCACTTGCCTAGAGAGCCCTTCTTGTTTTCCCAGCCATTTGTGCTGCCTCTGCAGGAGCACAGCAGTGCAGGCCAGGGTGGAGGTCGGGGGGAGGCTCTGAATTGCCCTGAGCAAACACCAGTGGCCAAAGAAGGGGTCTGGGGCTGCTTATGCCCACCCAGCCAAAGCCATCATCTCGGAGGAGCGCTCCTCATCCTGGCTTTCATCACAAATGTGTATGTTACAGAAGAGAGGAATTTCTCCCCCTCTTCCGTGTCTGTCATCAATGTGTTGATGAAAAATACTAGAGTTTGATTTTAAAAAAATAGCATAGGTGTTAAGTGAGCAACAAGTTGGGACCAATGCATATGAGAAAAAATCCCCAATTAAAATTAAATAGCCTACTTATTGGATGTTACATCTGAAGCAGTTGCAGTGACCATGATGAAAGTATTACTTATGTGTTACTCGGTTTAATGAGAGGAAGAACAGAAGTTAGATTGGCTGGCCAGATCTTTCCTTAATTTAGTCTTATGTCAGGTTCATATGATGTGTGTGAAGAGAGATTTCTTTCATGCCTGAAACACCAGCTAAGGGTCTGAAACAGCAGCGTGTGGTTCAGCAGCGCGCGTTCTGCTGGCTGGCTGTGCTCTCCTCTTGCTGGTTGCTCAGGCTGGTAGGAAAGTCTGGAGGAGACCACGAGGCTGATCAGGGGCTGGAGGACCTCCCATATGAAAACAGGCTGAAAAAACTGGGGCTGTTCAGCCTGGAGAAGAGAAGCTGCATGGAGACCTCAGAGCAGCTTCCAGTGTCTGAAGGGGGCTACAAGGATGCTGGAGAGGGACTGTAGTGACAGGACAAGGGGTGATGGGTTCAAACTGAAACAGGGGAAGTTCAAGTTAGATATAAGGAAGAAGTTGTTCCCTGTGAGGGTGCTGAGGTGCTGGCACAGGGTGCCCAAAGAAGCTGTGGCTGCCCCATCCCTGGCAGTGTTCAAGGCCAGGTTGGGCACAGGGGCTTGGAGCAACCTGCTCTAGTGGAAGGTGTCCCTGCCCGTGGCAGGGGGCTGGAACTGGATGAGCTTTAAGGCTCCTTCCAACACAAACCATTCTACAATTCTATGAAACTAGCTCTGTTTGCTCAGAGAACAGAAAGTACAGGTGCATTTTGAACTGTTTCCCTTCACCTGATTGCAGTGAGCTTGCTCCCAACCTACACTAGGCAGGCCCTTTCTCAGGCGATTCATTCACCAGCCTCGTCCAAAGGGAGCATTTTCCTCGCAGGCGAGCACAAGAGCTGTGTTTACATGACGTTTCCCCTCCGAGAGCTTTATTTCTCTTCAGCCTCAGGGACCTCAGCACCAGCCAAAACTCAATATGGGGCTGAAATTGTACACTGGCCGGCCCCAGCCCCGGCCAGCGCTGCAGCAGGAGAGAGGGTTGTGTTTGTGTAAGCGTGCACATGCATGTGTGCGCACACAGAAACAGATGTGTGCTGTCCACAATAAATGAGGCTATTCAGAATGTCACAAAATGGACAATTTATGGCCAGTTTCAGCAATTAGTCAGACCAAAGAGGCGAGGTGGGTCAGCATTAAGACCTCACTGTTTTGTTTAGTTTAGAAAAGCAATAGGGAGTTCCAGCTGATGAGCAAAGATACTGGGGGAGGGTAATTAAAGAGAAACGATCTTTGATGTTTGTCTTATTGCAGTTTGTCCTTATTTTGTTGTGCTCCCCTTACCTAGTCTTGAGAACCAGGGCTGCTGTTGTCTTGTGGGGAGTGTGGGGAATGGGCAGTTCTGGAGCAGGAATTCGTGACCTGCTTCCTGCTGGGCTCTTGCACCTGGGGGTGAATTAAGGTCCTTTGGACCGAAGTGCTGGCACTTAGCAGAGCTTCTAGGTGTCAAGCTATAGGGCCATCTATTTGTGTGACTATTGTGCTAATGGGGGAAGGGGAATATTCCCCTACAAATATTGACAGCTTCTAAAGCACCTCCCAGCCGAAAAGCACACATTAAACCTTGAGTGTGACCCACACCCCATAGCGAACCACTTATTTTAGTATAAATATTCTATTCCATTTGGGTTAACTATTTCGTCTACTCTGGTCCCAGTTCTTCCGCTTCCAACACTTTATGCCACAGTCACAAGGTTATGGATTTCAAATATGTTCTTAAAAACTCCTGAGCAACCCCAAGCTCTGGGCTATCTGGAAGCAGGCTCTAGTCCTTTTAACTGCAGGTTGTAAGTGTACAGTGAGAAAGTAAACTTCTTTGCATGATTTGTTATGTTTCCTTGCCCATGGGCAGCCTTGCCTGACTGGTTGGCTACACAGCATGGATTGGGAAACCCACTTCTTGTTTGCTGCTTACTAGTTCTTCATCTAGTATGTCTGGGATGCAAGAGTGGGGACGGTCTTTTTTTTGTGGGTCACCATGATGGTTGGATACTCTGAAGCAATGTAGAAAGCAGGGAGAACTTTCCTGACATGTGTCATCGTGGGTGTGCTTGGTGAAGCTGTCTGTTGCTCATGGATGCTCTCCCGTGTGTGGGGTGAGGACGAGAGATAGAAAGTGGAATGGAATGGTTGGGAGTTATTTAATGAAAGTATTTTAATGAAACAAAAGATGTTTAAATATGTGGTTTGTTTCACTGCAAAGTTTTGGCAGTAGATGGGGCCCTTACTGTAATAAAATTCCATCAAGTTGGGAAGCCTTTTGGAGATGGTGCCCGTATGCAGTCTGTTGGCACTGACTCCTAAAAGGTCAGCTCTGACTTAGGCACTTTGCTGTTTCCATGTAACTGCCCAGCATGAAAAAGAAAGGGCTTGAGGGGGAACCAATGTACGTACACCTCTGTGCCTCTCTCTTTTCACTCCACTCTGTCCTAATGCTTTCTTTTACTGCCTTTCTTTCCAACAAGCTGCAAACCGACATCTTCAGTTTGGCCAGGCTTCCCGACTCTGTTCCTGCTGACTCCGGTCAGGACTGGCTGTGATCAGGGATGAGCAGGAAGGGAGACATACCCCTGAAACAGGGTAGGGAGAGAACCAGAACCTCACCTTGTGCCGTGGTGCTGTGGGTTTAATTATGTTCATGCAAATAATTTCATTCATGCAAATGCACATTTCCTGGCAGTGCTGGGCTGGCCTGGAATCCAAACCTGGTCTGCTCGAGGTAGAGCCATTATCCTAAAGTGCTTTTATTGATCTGTTGACTTTCTGTCTCCCTCCTTCTCTTCCTCTCTTCACCCTGCCAGCCTCCTAAAGACTCATATATTCTCATACAACCAAGGTATTTTAAGGGGGGAACAATGATTTCAAAGTCAGATTAGACAAACTGTACTTGACCAGTGAAACCAGATATCCCTCGAATGATGTCTGAAGAAGGATCTGTCTACCTTTGCAAACAGTCCCTCTTCCTCTTCCCCTCTTTATTTCCGACCCCCTCTATGTATGTCCTGATGATCTTGAAAAATTTGGAAAACATCAACAATTACTTTCAAGGCCAAATACCTCTTCTTTGTAGCAGCCTATTCCCTGGAGGGGCAATGTCATATTGTCATGCTTTATTTTTGGTTGGTTAAAGAGAGCTATAGCAGTAAATCTATATATGTGCTGTGATATCCAGCAGTATTAAAGGCTGAGATTTAAAGAGAGGCCTGAAAGACTTAGTAGTTGATGCCTGTAGAAAGCCAAAAAGAGCTGCATGCCTTATTGGAAATTTCAGGTGAAACGTATTGGAGTGCAGGATATTACAGTGACCTGAGCTACAAATCCATCTGAGCTGGAGATAAAGGGAGAAAGAATAGTACTGTAGGGAACGTTTGAAATCCTGTGTATTAACAAATACGAAGAGAGGGGGTTGAAGTTGGGTGATTTATTTTGATTTGTTATCTGGTGTTCACAGTTTCTCAGGTTTCTGGAAAGTTACATTCTCTTCCTAATAACATTGCTCATTAGCTAATTGGTTAAGGCATGGGCATTTAGTTAATGGACTGAAAAACATCCAGGTAAATACAGAACAGTTGCAAGGTCTTTCTTATAGCTGAATACATCACTGTTCATGGATGCAGATAAAGAAGTTTTCGGGAGTTTATAGTCAGGTAAACATAAATGTGCATAAATGCTTTATCAGGGAAGAGCTCTCTAATTTTTAAACATCTGAACAATATAAATATAACCATATTTGAGTAAGCCCCAGAAATTCACATGGAGCTCCATTCGTTAGGCTGGGTAACACTTCACCCTATAAGGAATGCCAGCGAGAACAGTGTGAGTGTTTTAACTGGAAAATATTAATGACATTAAGGGCAAAAACTTCTGTAGTCGCATTTGTTCCTTATCCAGTAAATTCATATCACCATTAGTTTTGTTCTTATGGATGTTCACGGAAAAGAAGATAAAATCATCAGCAGTACTGATGAAAATGGTTGCTTGCGCACTACCAAACCCCTCCTTTCAAGTCCATGCTATCACTCTTGCAAGCTGGGAACAGAAGCAGCTCTGTGGGACTTACATGAGCAGTCATGCAGCACAGGTCATGGATCATGACTGGTGCTTTGGTCGATAATCAATGTGAAGAGTTTGCAAGCAATCTGCTGGCTGAGAGATGCTCATGGGAAGCATTTACCTGAGAAATCTGAGTGGAGTCAAAGGTAAAAGAAAAAAGAATATATTTTTTTTTTTAAATCAAAGCCTGTTTTTTCCATATTTCTGGTGGTTTCTCAGACCAGGGGATGCCCTGTTAGGCACTGAAGAAAACAGACCTTGATTGATTTGGGGCTTCACGTAACAAAAAGCAGTGAACAGTTGACTGCATTGCAGATGACTTAGCTAATTGTAATACTATGTCAGTAACAGTAAACTCTCTTTTTGAAATCACAGGAAGAGGGAAGGGAATGGGAGTCCTGGGGAATGAGAATCTTGACAGATCAAGTCTTGGTAAACACCCCTTAGTCATTTACTTTCTTGGACAAACTGCAGCAGGACCATAGCTACAGCTAAAGCCTGATGGGCGGTGAACTGCTTTGCTTGGGAGTAAACCATATAAGCTTCATGTCCTGCAGTCAGCTAGTAGATAAGAGTCAGAAAATTGTCTTTCCTTCCAGACAATAGTTTATATCGATGCTGCTCATGAAAACATAATTCAGTGTATTCCAAACTAGACATAAATTTGCATTTCTGTGTCAAAACCTGTGCTTACAGATTTTGAAGCAATATGTCTGGCTAGTTGTACAGAAATCTTGCTCAGATCACCAGCTTAGCCTGCGATATGCTCCTAACTTCTGCTAGAAGTAGACTGAGAAGTTTGTTTCTGTGTTACAAAACCTAATTGCTAAGTGAAACTGCCTGAGTAAACAGGTTTGAGGCCAGAAAAGGTTTGTAATCATACTTGTCTGATAAGAGATCTTACAAAGATAATGCTGATGTTAATACTAACAAGTAAATACATCTTTATACATAACAGGGTGAATTTGTGGACTTCCCTCCTGCAAGATGCTATCAGGCCAGACTGTAAAGTTGGGGGTCTGAAACAGACCAAGATGATTTTCTGAACATCAGTACACAAGTAAGTGCCGTAAGTAACTTGCAAGCTAAGGAAAGAGAGCCAAAAATCACATATCCAGCCATAAATGATGCCTGTGCAGAATGATGTAAAACTTTGTCTCCTCAGACAGCAACGCTAAATACTGACAAGTGCATTTTGGGATGTGGCATCTCAGAGCACGAGTGCGGAGGCAGGATCTTGGGCTGATCCGCTGTGGGAAAACCTGTATCAAGAGCAGTGCTCTCATTGTAGTCTCCAGGGCTTTACATAAAAAAGGTTTCCTACATATTAGAATGCAGCGTTTGGTATTTTCAATTACACAGGATTAAAGGCAGTCCCAGTGAAAAGGATTATGAACTGGGAACAGCCTAGTGATTTTGAGTGAGTATCTGCCAGCCAGGTGAGCCAGGCAGCTTAGTGCCTGGTTAGTGGGACAGGAGATAAGAGGAAGAAGGAAAGGAAATATTCTCTGTTAAATGGGGGAGAGGAGAGAGGTGGAAGGAACCACACACCTTCAGATCTGTTTGCCAGTGGAGCCGTTGTGAGTTGCTCGGTGCGAGTCCCACCAGAGCCTGCTGTAATTAAGCATCCTGTTAGGTGAGGAGGGGTGCACGCTTTGGAAATCTCCAGCGTGTTTTGTGTTTGTTGCGGAGCAGGAACAAATGCTGGCAAATGCAAAGGTGTTAAACATTGGCCAGCCTATCCCAACATGCCCTTCAAGGCACTGAAGGGAGTATTACTCTAAGTGGATGATGAGCTCAGTTCAGGGGCTGTTAAGTTAAAGCTTATTACACTCATTAAGACGTGTGTAATGTGGTTTCGGGCTTCTGATACGGGAAAAACAACATTTTCTAAGTGTTTTGTTGTCCTGTCTGTTATGCTTGGCGGGGAATTCAGTTTCTGTTTTGCACTGGGTCAAATTCAGCCTGGAGATTTCTCCACAGAGTTTAGAGTTTGGGATTACATCTGTGAAGGCAGAGGCTGAGTTTGGGGCAATGCTCTTTGTGAGCACCAGGAGGGATTTCCCTGTGAACCCAGGGGAAACAAGGAGCAGGGTACAGAGATGTTCATGTGCCTCTGCTGAGAACCAGTCCTGTGCCGAGAACACCAGGGCTAAGATGCAGAGCTGTGTCCGTGTCCCTGTTCTGTGCTCCCCAGAGCGCTGTGTGCCAGGAGATAAGGTTGTATTGCTCCCAACAGTGTGTCAATGCAGAAAGCCAGCTTGGGTTTAGCTTTCCGTGCAATGTAATAAGCCCCACAGAACCAAGAGTGCTGGGGCGGGTGCTGCAGGATCAGGAAGCAGCTTAGATTCACCAGATATTATTAGCTTGAGCTCAGGACTGGCCCTGCAGAACTGGACTGGTTCACACAAGTGAGTGTCTCTGCCATGTGCTGCTCATCATCTCCATTATCTGTGTTTTTCCTTTATCTAGGGTACCACAGCTCCTCCCAATGATGGAGCATTGGCTCTCTAGTCAGCTTTAATCTCTAGCTGTCTTTGGAGGGTCAGGTCAGGAGAGGTATGAGGTCCTTAGCCCTGAAGTGAAGCCCTCCCTGCTTCAGACAGGGCTGCAATTGAAACCAGCTGATCCCAAGTCCCTTGCAAACATTTCCATTTCAAACCACTGAAGTTTTATGTCGTCTTAGTAAATTTTTTTCTTAAGCCTCATAAATCTCATAAAGATCTGGAACAGCAGTAAACTTGGCCACTCAGATACACGTTTTCCAGTAAAGAGGATAATGATTGCTGTTTCTGATGCCACCTCTCCTCCCCACCCCCTCGGCTGCAGGAGTTCACCTCACTGCCTGACTGCTGCTCTCACGCGAGTTGGGCCAGGCTAGGAAAGGCAACACAGACAGGTCCCATCTGCACAAGGGATTGAGGAGTTGCTGTTCCCCTGCTGGCTTTGCCACTGCCCCTATATGTGGTCTGAGCATTTGTCCTCTTCACATCTCCCGTCACAAGGAATAGGTTGATGCTTGCCGGCTCAGGGGCTTGGCAATCCTGCTCAATGCAGGCTGGGCAGCACGTGTCTGCAGTGGGAAGCTGTGAAACGCCAGGCTAGGGATCCTCCTCCCAAAGCCTCCACCAAACACAGAACACAGGAGGTCTGCACTGTCAGCAGGGCCACAGCCTCAGTGCCTCCTGCTCCATGCAAGTGTGCTCATGGCAGTGCCCAGCCAGTGCCGGGCTGTGGGTGTCTCTAGTCCCTGGGATAATCCAGGTGGGAAGCTTTCTGCATCCTCCCCGATGCACTTGTGGCAAGTTCAGCCAAGCCTCTTAGGCTTGGATTTCAGATGATAGGCATGAAAGAATGTGAACCCAAGGACAGTGTAAACCCAAGGCTGCTCAGACTCCCATTTGAAATACCAGGCAAAAGTGCTGAAGATATTTACAAAAACATATTATAGAAATAGAAAATTGCAAACATATTTTCCCCTTTATTTGTTGTCTTCCAAATCCAAACAAGCTTATTTCCTTTCCTGCAATGATGCTTTTGATAATCTTGTGCCAAAGGCACTGAATCTGTTCTTAGCACTGTCAATAGCAAGATGCCCGTTGCTTTTAGTGGTTCAGCTATTAAAACACTGCATCCCAGTTGTCTGGCTGTGAGCAATCCCAAGCTATTGCAGTGACAGTATGGAAACTTTTTCCTCTCTGAATGTTTCTCTGCAAAGTTTGACCATTTTGGCTGGGGTAAAACATGTGTCTATCTGGGATTCTCTCCAAGGATGAGATTTTGACAGCTGTGCTCATATTGGCAAAAATCCTGACATCTTGTGCTTCGTGGAATTAGCAGATTCTTATGGAGAGGGGTGGGAATCTGATTTCATAGATGAACACTTATGAATTGAAGACTGTGAGCCTGGCTTAGCTCTTTTCACTTGGGGAAAGGGGCTGCACCCATCCTCTGGGAACAGGGTGGAGCTTTCCTTTCTTCCCATCTCCATGTGTGGGTGCAGATGGCCGGTGGGCAGCAGGGCTGGCGGGAGCCCTCTGCGCCTCTGCCAGCTTCATGCAGCACTTTGGGACATGCCTTGGACTGCGCCCATGGCAGTGGGTGTCAGCCTGTTTGCAGTGCGTGCCTAACGGCTCCATTCACATTTTAGATGTTGGGGTGTGAAGGGTGGGAGGTGTTAGCGGGCTCTCAGTGAACATCCACCTCTGCGTCTGTGATCAAAACTTGGCTCATTATTTACGCCAGGTACTTGTGAAAAAACAAAGCCTTGGTATAGCCTGAAATAGCTTGTTTGGGGGGGTTTATTATTACTATTATGATTGTGACGATTGAGTGTTGTTTTATTTGGTTTTCACTGGAATCTCCATCTTGAACTGCAGAAATACTTCCCACAAAAGCCGTAATTATTCAAAGCAAATATATTTCTGCAGAACCTCCAATCTGATGAACTGTCATTTTTTCTGATGAAAAAATCACTTATTTGGATACTAGAATTCCTATTATCTCGACAACTAGGGCATGGTGGCACAGAACATTGTGTCACAAGGTCACCCAGGGGCGCCACATCAGAGCCAAGGATAAACTGGAGCAGGTCTGGCGGAAGGGCATCAAAACGTTTTCAGAAGGTATTTTGCAAATATTATATTTATTTCCAACTTACCAGTAGCCAGAGAGTTTCTTTGTATTTTACCAAGACAAATAAAAACCCCAGCCTATGAGGTTTTAACCCCATGTCAATAGTGATTTTTCAGTTTCTGGCATTTCACTGGAAAACAAGGAAAAATGTTTTTTCAAACACAAACAAGATAGTAGCCAAACAACAGAACCCCAAACACAACATTCCTCCTCATGAAAAGAATTCAAACAGTTTTGCTCAGGGGAGATTGTAACTTAGGGTTAGACACACAAAACCAAACATTCACTGCTTGCATCCATGGGACATGTGAGGTCTTTTATGTCACTTTAACTTTCAAGGGGGAACAGCTAAACTGGCTCAAATTCATACTTGCTGTGCATTAAGTGATGTTTACAGCTGTTTACCACACATTGGCAAGCACTGGAGTAGCCTTTCCTTGTGTTTAAGCCCTCAAGATTCTTCTAACGATTTTGGGAGTCTCTAGGTCCCTGTTAATGGGATAGATGAGTCTGTGGTTAAATGATTAAATTGGGACAGTCCTAGACCATGCGAGCATGGGGTGACTGCACGCTGGGCTGGGATCTGCACATAGCCTAGGGGTGTCAGCTGAGCGGCCAGAAAAGTGACCAGTAACTACAAGATTTTATGGGGAAAACTGTACCCTGTATATTTTGTGTATGGGAGGTGGGGTGTAAGAGTATAATAAAGGACACTATATTATGTGGGATGTTTGGGAGCGTGGCACTAACCGATGGTCTTAATGACAAGCTCTCCCTTCCTCTCCCACTTGTTTCTTAAAAACTAGGGCAAATATTAGCACATCTGTTCAAGCTGCTGCGTTCAGAGTGCTCCTAGCACCGTGTTAGCTTGATTAAAACTAACATGACCATTTCTACAAGGAGAAATGCCAGTGGCATGTCTACCATAAATTAAACTGAAATTCCAACTTAAAGTTGACTTATAGTTCTGCAGCAGATCTGTTTACTCTGGAATAGCATAAGGCAGATGTCTTCATCTTTGCTGATTCTTAGCAGGTCACAGGCATTGACTTTAAATAACTAAAAGCCTTTAAAATGACTTTAAAATGTTTTTTCCCCTCCCCTATAGACCTTAACCTTTAGGTGGCCTTAACCAAAAACACCCAGAAAAATGTGATTCTAAACCAGACCATCATAAACTGATCAGCAGCTTTAAATACATAGTGTGATCATTACCTGAAGCCAATGAAGAGGTTGGAATAATTATTGCTCATGTTTACACTTCTGTATCTCAGTGGGTCGTGTTCGGTCTCTTAATGATGATGATTAAAAACATACTGGAAACAAGTAGTAATTAGAGCACTTACTGTGATTCTGAAAGCACTGAGGTAGCTTTGGAGTGGAACTGGCCACAGTGACTGCTACCAAAGCGATGTGAGAGTTAGGAGTGCCATGCAGCAGGTCACTGGTAATGGTACGCACGATGACATGTCTGTTTTGGCACGTGTAATATCTGCCTTCAGGGCCAACCTTAGCATTGCTGCTTGTACGTCAGTGAGGCTTCTGCAGCTCACAGAGGAGCAGGCTGATGGCAGAGGAAGGATCATGGAAATGTTCTGGTTTTTCATTTACGTAAATTTACGAACTTTGGAGTTTTTTCTCCATAGGGGACTTTTTGGAGGGTGAGGCAGCATTTAGGAAGAGGGAAGGAGGAGGAAGTTTGGGGCGCGGGCGCTGGTTCAGGTGCTTTACCCTGCCAAGGTTTCAGTGTGGGTACTGACATGAAAGGGAGTTCTCAAGCAGCGAGCCGTAAACCTTGTGTTTTAGGAGTGTTCCTGTGGGTGAGGGATAGGGGCATGTATTGTGGAATGTATTCCTTTGTTTTTCCCATTTAAACAAACAAAAATACTGTTGTTACAAGAGAAGAAGGGAGGAGGGATGAGGTTTGTGCTGTAAAATCATGTTTGCTGGAAAAGTTGTCCTGTTTTCCATTGCTTAATTTCAGCTGAAAGGGGAGTGCATGAAGGTTAGAGAGAACACAGCTACTTTCTTGGGAGTATTTTTACGAGCACGAGGGATGAGGCCTCTCAGGAGGGAGCAATTCAGCAGTACATAAAGAAAGCAGAGGTAGAAGCAGGCAATCCCCAGCATTCCTTTGAGGCTCAAAGGGACTCACTTTTCGTCATTGTCCTTTCATTTTCTACACTGTATCTCACAGTAATTTACTCTGCTCACCCAAATTCAACTTCTGTCCCTTTCCTGATGCTATGAAGACCTACCTGCTTACAGCACGTCTGTCTCTTTGATGTCCCCTTGCAGATGACCGGCTGTCAGATAATTTTCAGCACACCTAAAATAAGGTAATTTCCTATAGAACTGCTCTTTAATGAATGAGGGGGGATTGAGATGAGCTCTTAGGCAGAAGCTCTTCCCTGTGAGGGTGCTGAGGCGCTGGCACAGGGTGCCCAGAGAAGCTGTGGCTGCCCCATCCCTGGCAGTGTTCAAGGCCAGGTTGGATACAGGGGCTTGGAGCAACTTGCTCTAGTGGAAGGTGTCCCTGCCTGTGGCTGAGGGTTGGAGCCTTAAGGTCCCTTCCAACCCAAACCAGCCTGGGATTCTATGAACTTTAGTGGTTTCCATGGACCCCTCCTTGTCTGTAAGATCATCTGTCAGCTTTTGGCTTGGAGTGAAGACTCCCTGGTTCAAGAACCATCTGTGCTGGCTCTGCAGGGTGTTCTGTTGCTGTGGGTCACTGTCCCATAAAGGGAACCCACAGGTGCTACGGTAGTTCAAAATAATAATAAGAATTTAAAAGCAAGCATTAGTAGCACCACGTGTCTCTTGCCACTGGTCTGGTTACCCTGCGGCACTCAGCAAGCGCTGATTCTGGAGAATGTTGGTGTGTTTTACTTGCTTCTGGAAACATGTGGAGGAATGGATTCCCCTCCCTACTCCATACCTCTTGCACAAGGCCCTTTCACTGCTCTGTTGTCCATTAAAACGAAGGTAACAGACTTAAAAATCAGGATGGCGAATGTTGGGACCAGCATAATGCAATTCCACTTGTGGGTCTTCTGTCCACTCTGCTCAGAGATCATTGCCACTTGGTAGATAGTTTGGGGAACATGAAGAAAATGAGCTGATGTTTGTCTATGAGAATAGACAAAGCATTACCAAGGGTCCACATCCCATTCCACTTCTATGTTCTTGTTGGGGTGCTCATTGGAGAAGCTTGTCATTGTATGTGGAGTCTACGGTGCCCTTGCTCCGGTCCTGGTCCATGCAGGATAGGATCAGATGCGTATTGATAGGGCTTTGCAGCATGCTCTGCAGCTGTATTCCAGCCCACAGCCTCCTGAAGCTTTCAGCCATGCGAAACCAGTGTGAACAATGAGCTGAAATCCATTTTCTAAATAGAGTTTTGCCTGTGAGCAGAAACTATTGGGTGCAAAAATGTCAGGCTGCAAACCTCAACTGCCGAGCGGTGGTTCTTCCTGTGAGAAGGAAGAACTGGTGAAAACCAAACAAACACTACTCCAGCCCTGTCGGGATCAAAGGTCACTGCTGCTGCAGCAGCCAAGTGTGTAGCCCAAGGCCAGGCAACATCTTGAGCCTTCTGCTGTGGCTTTGGGGCCTTTTACAAAAGCTGGGCACATTTCCAGCATGGAGCTGGAAGAAGGACAGTTGACCCGTGCTGCACCTGGGGCATCTCGGCCTCATTTCAGTTTCACATAAGCCTTTGTCCAGGCTCATTTTATTTAATGGGCTTGCTTTTCCTTTTTTTCTCCCCGGTCCCACTGTCACAGGAAATTCTCCCTCTTCTATTACTTTTTTCCTGTTGGAGCTAGCCTTAAAATAAAATGAATAAATAAATATATATACATACATATAAAAATATGCAGACAGGAAAGCCATTGAGATCTGGAGAGGCCTTGATAACGCTGCTGATGAGGTTGCCAGCTTTCCCTGAGTCTGAGCTGAACAATTCCTCACCACCTCCCCAACCCCTGGGAACCTCAGCTGGGCTAGTTGTGAAGCTTCTAATTCTGCCTACAGGTGTCTGGTTTGAAAGACACCACGTGCCATGTTGTAATCTCCTTTAGGAAAAAGGTAATTAAATAAAAATACAGATCTGTTACAGTCACAGTTCCTGAACATCTGAAATGCCCATTGGTTTAAAAAGAGTAAAGAATAAACCACTCCCAAGGAGCACCGTCCTCTCCTTTTCTGTAATATTAGCCAGAATTAGTATTTTGGATTAAAATACTGAGAATTTCAAATGGAACGTCTGCTCTTAACCACCTCTTTGCATCAGGAACATCATGTTTAAAAACAAACAGAATAGGAATGCCTAAACTCCCCTCATTTAGTATTTACTTGTGGCACATTCTGCTCCATCATTTAGTGTTTAGCACCATTTTCTTAAAGTACCAGAGATTATCAAAACGATTCCTGGGGTGCAGTTAGTCACTAAACCTTCTCAGCTTTGTCTTAACAGACTGGGTAGTCGCTGATCTTGGTCTTTTGAATCGTGAATTTAGGATGTGTAAATGCCAGCATAGGCTGGATAAATTGCACAAACGGAGTTTTGAGAAAGGTTAGCCAGCTTTGCCATGGACTGTTGTCTGCTCAGTAGTAATGATGATCGTAGTAGTGATAACAATGAACTGACTACGGCATTCATCTGGTCTCGATCCAGCAAAATATTTAATCCTGTGCTTAACTTTTTAAGCACGTGTGTTCCTGTTCATCAGTTAAGCATATGCTTTAGCTCTTTGCTCTACTGCTGCTTGATTCCATCATGTGCCGCTCCTGTTGTTTGTCTGAGATGGGCTATTTCTGATTTTGACTGGCCGGGATAAACCTTTGGAAGTAACAAATGCTGAAGAATGGCTCATATATTACTTATCCAGTATAATTTGGGGGAGTTGCAACAACAGCTGGGTGCTGTTACCCTGCTTGGTTACTACATATTTTACAAGCTTTATGGCCTCTCCTTGCCACTGTTTAACCCCTTTTCTGTAGTGCTACCTGAGGGAAGGAGATCCTCAGCTGTGAGTGGAGACTCATCCTTGGAGGAAGAGTATGAGGTACCAAGCCTGATAACATTACTGTGAATCTTTCCAGTAATGCCTGGGGGTTCTCTTAAAGCCCGAGCTCTTGTAATCTTGCTAATTCTTTGAACTCTCACTTTTAGTATACAAACAAATATAAACCCCAGCACATTTCTTCTTTATAGGGGTGCACCATTTCTAGTCTTCATGGTGTGGTGGAAGAGAGCTTGAAACATGAGGTGGTTATTTATGTTCTAGGTTCCAAAATCAAAAAGCAAATTAAAAAGTCCACTGTATTTCTTATTCTTTCTTTTTTTTCAACATTTTGAAGCTAATTTCAAGGCTTTCTGAGAGCTGACAAGTTTTGAGGACTTGGGGCTGGCAATTCCTTGAACGTCTCAAGCCCAGTTTATGAGGAATCAGATTTTTATTGAGCTTTTTAGAAAAATTTATCCTTCCTTCCTGTGCTGAGCATTAGGGAGCCACCACATGAGAGGGGATCAGAGCTTTCAAGTCTGTACCATCTGAAATGATTGCCAAAGAGTAGGAACTACAACAAGTTTTGTCATCTCAGACCCCATTTTCCAGCAGTCACGTAGGAGTAGAGCCCTAACACAGCACCCAGCTCCTGTTGTACGTGGCTAACTGAGGCTGCAGGTCTGAGCTTCAGGCACCAGGGGATTTCTTGGGATGCAGGCATGGCTCACCTCTGTGCTTGCAGCCATGTGAAAGCACCAGTGAGCAGGGGGAGCACAGATTCCCAGCAGGCCCCTGAGAGTAACGATTTTCCAACTGGACTCATTGGGTTATTATTAAATGCCTACAAAATACATGAGAATCCTGCCATTGTCTCAACTGGTCTTTGAATCAGGGGCTCTTAAACAGAGGATATGCTATTCTTCTTTTGTTCCACATTCCCATAATGCTTTTAAAAGAAAAGAAAGAAAAAATAAAACAAAAACCCAAACCTGAAATGTGATGTCAGTTTTACCCTGAAAGCCAGAGATGGAAGGGACGGTTAGCCAAGATTAAACTCGTAGGCTCTGCAATTTATTTATGTAAGTTATGGCTGTATGTCAGTAGCAGTAAGGAAAGCAAAATGCAGTAGCTAGACCGGTGTTCTGTTCAATTGCCTGGGGCCTCAACTGAAATTTAATAAGCAAATGTAAGATTTTAGTGCTTTGGAATGGAAACTTTATGGTAACTTCTTTCTGCAGCCCCCTTTTAAGAGCTGTATCACGTGTCTGGTTTGTGCAGTGCACCTTGGATGTTGAATCCAGTTCTGCCGTTGTGCTGCCAGTCCTACCCTTCCTGCCTGGGTAGGGCAGTGTTGTCGTGGTACGTGCCTGGCTGTGGCAGTGAGGTGGCAAACCACGCTGTATAAAGCCATGGTCTTCCTCTCACAGGCTGGAGCCAGGTGAATCATCAGGTCACAGAGCAAGCTGGTGTTGAATACAAGTGTGGCTGAGGCATCTTCCCTGCAACATTCATGTGGTTTCTGGTGCTAATGGCTAAGGCAGGTGGGGGAATCACTACTGAGGATTTGTTTTCAGTCAGGGGTTACCAAATAACGTGCGGTGATGGCTGGTGGAGTGTAAATCCTGGCTTGGAGGATGGCATCTTCCAGCTCTGTTTGTTCTTATTTTTTGGGTCACTCTTCAACTTTCAAAATATAGAGGTGGTCTTGTGGGCTTCTCTGATTTACTTTCCTAATGCACAAATTCATTTATTGCTCAAGGAGTTGCCCATCAAAGTATGTTTGACTCACCAGAGAGGATGCAGAACCCTCTCATGGGAAATGAGGAGAAAGCTCCTAATCTTAAATATCCAGCACGCCTGTTCCCTGCACAACAGTAGGTGAGGAATGCAATGCTCTTCTCTGTTGCCAGCTTGTGTTTGGCTGTTTCTGATCTTTAGAGTTTCTTCATTATGGTGGTTCATGGAGACTTGTTGGAAGCTGTTCTTCATCTCTCTCTAAGCATGAAAATCTAGTCTTGAGGTTGTGTTTAGAATCAGATTGTATCTGTAGCTGTTGGCAGGAATGCACTGAGAGTTTGAAGGGAGCTTTTACTCTTTCTCCAGCTCCCTACCACTCTTTCCCATTAGTACCAGCTGGTACAGCCTATTTGTCTGGGATTTTCTGCATGTTACTCAATACTTCAAGACCTGTTGCTGTCTTTAGGAGATGAGGAGGCTGAACAACTCTCAAGGAGTGCTTAGAATCTTGAATTCAATCTAACTAGGAAAAACAAGGATATTCTTTACCTTGAAGAACTGATTATTCCGACTTTATGTCCTAACAGCACGTGCAGATGGTGTGTAAATGGCCAGTCAAACATGGAGGCCCCTCTCTAGGGAAACACATAAAAGCCAGCCATGATTCGTATACTCCTTGCGTACCTCATGTATGCTTTTCCTGGGTGGGGGCCCAAGGTGAAGCTGTCTCACTGTGCATATCCAGACACAGTTACTGAGGACAGAAATTCCGTATACTCTGTTTCAAAGCCCATGTCTCTATTGGTAAAGTCTTTAGAGTTCAGAGGAAGGTCCCCCATAATAACAAACCACTGTTCATTCCTCTTGCCTCCTCACGCCTGTGTTTATTTCTGTTTGCTCCTTTCTTTCTCGCAGATGGCAGATGAATCTTGTCAGTGCTTTTTTGGCTTTGCAGCCTTTTCTCAATCATCTTTGCTTTTGCATCTCCAGCAATGTGCAAATCTGATGGTTTGCTATTTCTGCGAAGCATATTTCTTTTCCATGCTGTCTCATTGTCTCATTCTTGTGCTTTTTTGCTGGGTGAAAGAAAGAGACAAATTTCTAGTAGGCAAAAAATAAACCATCCCCAGCTCATGAAAGAAATGAACCCTTTTTAATCACTGCTGTAAAATATAACTGTTTGATGTGAATTCTCTGTCAAGGTTAGAAGACTGACCAATAGAGTCCTGAGCAGCATCTTTTGGTGTGTCTGTTGGATCAATTGGAATTGTATTGCACATGAGGAGAACAATACTGCAAGAGCCCTTGAAGTGGAGCGAACACAGATGACATTTTTATTCATTCTCAGCCAGATTGCTTGGTATTGTGTCCTTTCTGTGAAAAATGACAATCTGGCAACAAGCCACTGCCTGCAGAACAACTTGGCATGGGCCTCCTGTTTGTCTTAGCCTGAGCTGAGCGGCACCAGAGGTGCCAGACTGCTAACCACAAGCCAAGAGTGTTAAAGCACTGTCCTTCTTTAATTAGCATTTCTCTGCCATTTTTGGTGGAAAATACTTTTAAGGATGAGGGATAGTTCCTGACTCTTCAGATCTCTGATGGCATAGGTGATGGTAGTTTGCTCTCCCCTTGGTAAGAGCATTAGCTGTCCTGGCTGAGAATGACTGCAAGCTTGGCATGGTGTAGCCAACCCTAAACAACCTGTTTTTTCAGAGTTTCTGATTCTGTGCTTCCCATCTCCTTTTTCTTTTCTTGTATCTGAAGTGGAATTTTTAAAAGCCTTCAAGTGATTAGGAAGATAAATCTGATTGACTTCCAGTTCCATCTGGACCACCACAGGTACTGCAGCAGGTACTGACATAGTCAAAACCTCACGGATTTCCCTTGGACTTTTCAGAGGGCAACTCCAATTTGTCTGTGACTGGGAGCTTTCATGAGGTGACTGGGTGTGCTTGGGGACGAGGTGACACTGAGCTGGGGGTTGTGTTGTAGCTGGGCTCTTAGCATCAAAACCAGGTGCAATACTGGGCATTTCCACCAGTATACAATAATCCATATCATGAATCATCTTTCCAAGGTCCCTGTTGGCTTTTTCTGGTTTCTGAGAAAGTAGTTTAAGTGGTGAAAGTGGAGGAAGATTGTCTTCTTCAAAGCATAGATTTAGCTATTAATTTAGTAGGATGCGCAGGTATTTTATTCAAGTTAAACAGTTCTTGTTCCATCCAAGTAGGAGTGTGGTAAGATATGCAACAGGCACCACTGTGCACTAGGAGACATGGGACTGAAGAATTGGATGTGACTTTCTGTTCTGCCTGCTGGAACCAGGCTCTGCCTGTGCCTCCTGCTCTGGAGTGGGTATTTCCCTAACTAAATAGTTGTGTTTTTTGAAGCAAGGACAGTATCTTTGCTTTCAGCTCTGATGCATTATGACATGTATAGTAGGACCTGTCATAATTCATGAAGTCAGTTCTGTTTCAATGTTAATAAGTCCTTAATCAAGACATTTGTTTCACCCAGGATGTCTTATTTAGCCGTGGATTGTGAAATGCTTGAAAACTGGAATCGTAGGAGCATTATTTAATGCTGAGTGTTATCCGCATCATATCAGAAGCTGGAACATGCCAGGAAAACATCCTTCACATTCTACATCTAATACATCTGAGCTTTCAGGATCAATTGTGAGTTGGCTGGGTATGTGTGCTATTTCTCTCTGTTTATGTGTGGCATAATATTATATGCTATATTCGGTAACTCATTCTCACATTTCTTATCTGTTACGTATTTTCTATGGCTGGTTCTTTTGCTTTATTAAATAATACTGTGCAATGTTGGACCTGTCACTTTAAACCAAGATTGGCACTTTAAGTCCAACAGAAAATAATTGAAATTTAAAACTAGTAGTCCTTGTTCCAGTCTGTTTGTGATGTGTAAGGAAAAAGGAGAGATTTGGGCCAAACAGCTGCTGGTGGGATTAAGTGGGAAGCTATCCAGAGACCAGGTTTATGATTATCATCTATTCTTGATGTTGTCTTCAAGAGGAACAGAGCTAAGGGCTAAATTTTTCTCTTTAATATCTAGTTCCCCTGAGTCTTTTACACTTGCAGAAAAGAAAAGGAAGCCATCGTGAACTCAGGGGAAACACTGTTCCAGTGTGGTTTTCTTCTTTATTTAGATTATGTTTAATGTCATGCCATTTTTTTCTTATAAGCTCATTTCTGTCTGCAATTAGGTACGTTACATACAGTCAGTGATGATAAAAACCCATACTTGTATATGTGACACGTGTTGCTGTACAAAAATGTCATTATGTACAAAATTTCTGAGGAGTGGAACACTGAGAAGTCATTATTTGCCTTAGGGAATCGTTTGCATTGATATTGTGAACCTGTCAGATTGTTGCATCCTTCCTGTGAACCAGACCTCTTGTGGTGGGTGCTGTGAAGACACAGAAGAAGGAGTCCTTGTCATATATGCAAGGAAAATGTCTTGGTTGGGGGTTTTTCCAGTTTCTGTCCTGAAATAGTAAATAATTGTATAAAAAGGGAATTATGAAATATTTATTTAGGTTTTAGTTTGTGTTTCCATGGCTCTATCAAAATGAATCCTTCCAAGTTCCTGCCAGTTGATCAAAAATGCTCGATGTTTTAAGGGTCCATGTTTTGCGTGCTCCTAAAAGCTATTTTTCACTATAAAATGTTTTATTTGAATTTAGTCCAAGTCATAATGAGTGCTGGAGCAATTAAAGCATCAGGCACTATAAGGAGTCTGGGGAGCACAGGAGACAGATAGGATCAGGGCTTAAGCTACTTTTATGTACCTTTTATGGGAAATAAAGATTTCACAAACCTCAGTTTCAAACAGAATAGTTGACATATGCTAAACTGCAAATGCTAAACTCCTCCTGCCCTCTCCCACTGAACAAATAGAGATCTATGAAATATTCACACTTTATCTCTGCAGGAAGAAAGAAAACACTTTATTTCTATTTTAAACTCTTTGGCAGGTGCTCAGATGTTTACGCTGATGGGACCAGAAATGCCATCGAAAGGTGAGTGGGGAAGGTGTGGTGGGAATTTTGAGCATGACTTTGTCAACTGTCACATTTGTTAAATCTTTAAACTTCCAATCCCAGGCAGGCTGCCTGTTCGTGTACGTATGTCAGTGGAGATACTGTGCACTAGGAGATTTTTAAAGCAAGTAAGTGTTTCTGTGCAGAGCTGGATCGTGCCTTCATATTCTGCAATCAATTAAATTCCTTTTATTTAATTCTTGTAACCATTATCCTTAAAAAAAAATGGAGAGAAAAAGTCTTTTAAATATTTTTCATTAGCACTTACTATTAAGTGGGGAAGTGCCCTAAGTGTATTTTAATTTAATTTAGATATAAGAGCAACATTTTTCCCATACTAATTAAATGCCAGTTTGTTATTAAGAAAATATTTATTGAAGTTGAACTTGCTGATAGATACATATCTATTGCATCACTGTTGAGCCTCATTAAATAGTGTTTTAATTGCAATTTGTTTTTAATTACCATTCATTAAGCATATTATTAAATCTAAATTGCATGCTTATGAAAGATGGGTTTGCCAACATGAGCGGCTGAGGCCCTTAACTACTGCCTTACTTCCAGGTTCCCATAATTTGAGGTGTGTAGGGTGAAAGTTTGATCTATTTACATTACTTCTAACAGTGTGCCCTCCCTCGCTGCCTGTGTCTCCTATCTTTATTAAATAGAATTAATAGCATCTGAGACAGTCAACAGATATAAAAAGAAAATAAAGTAGGAAAAAATGGTGCCAAAACAGCTCTTTGGGCAAGGAAACAGGGAGCCAGCAGGGAGGAAACTGAAGCAAAGAGGGGACACAGACAGGGAAAACAGAAGTTAAACAGAGCATGGAAATCAGTTGTCTAAATTAAAAGTAGAGGATGGGGATCGGATGCGTGAAGGATGCAGGAGGATGCCGTAATGATTTGCAGAGCTTTTTCTCTTTGGCTTATGGTGGCAAGTCTGGGCAGGGTTGGTCACCGTTATGACAACCCAGTAGCTTTTCAACAAAAGGAGTTGCTACTCTCAGTTGTCCTTTCTCAGGATATCAGTTCCTTCAACAAAAAGACCCCATCGAGTTTTGGTTTTAAAAGCTAGATGGTTTTTTAAATCCTTAGAGTCTTTTGGAGCCTTTCATCTAGGAACGATACTCTCTGAAAGGAGGAAAGACTGGGAAGAAGGGTGTGAGGGTGCTCTTTGATGGAGACCAGCTTGACATAACCAGTTAGCAAACTGGAGAGCTCTTCCCAAGGCAGATGGAGACAAAAGGCATGATCTCTTATGGGGTGCGATGTTGGCATCCTCTAGGATGCCAGTGCCTGACCCTGTCAGAGCACTCGGGGAGGAATTACTGAGGGTGGGGGCTGCTGGGCAATGCCATAGGGGTGAAAAGAGAGTTGAATGATGGAAATAGCTGAAGTAATCTGACCTATTGCAGACTTCCCCATGGGCTGGATAAAGAAAGGCAGTAAGGCTCTGTGCATTGACACTCTTTGGCTGTGGTTCTCCTTTCATTGAGGGTGGTTTTGTGCCAGGTTATCTCCATTGACTCCAGTGGATTATCTCCAATTCACAGTGCAGTTTAAATCATATGCAGGACTTCTTTTCTCCTCTTCCCAATTCATGGATCTCTTTCAGAACCTTCTGTACCAGATGTTACAATTGTAAACAAATCATCCTGGCAAACCAAAGTATCTTTTCCTGTGTCTGTGTCACAGTGCCTCTGGATCTTCTGCTCATAAAACATTAGTTATACAATGGGGTTTTTTGGCAGATGGGTATCTTCCATTAAAAAAGCCATTTCCATCCCAATATAACAGTGCTTTTATATGGACTGTTTCAGCCTGCATTGCGCAACCCTTTGGCACAATGATGCATTATGCTATCTTGCTTCTTGATATGCTGAATCATGGGATGACACTTTGCCAGCTTCTTTGTATGCCAACAATAACTTGCTCATGTTTCAAAGATAGAGAAGGCTGCACAAATCACTACAGTGCAGAGAGCCTGAACATTTGGCTGAGAGAAGTTCTCAGCAGGCTTCAAACTCATCCACATGGGTGGGGAAGTTACCTTTCAGCTCCTGCTCTCTTTAGATGGCTGTAGGAAATCACATATGGCTTCCACTTGTCTGTACAAAGCTGGAGAAGGCCCAGATTCCTGCCCCCTCTGAACTGATAGCAATCAGCCACTCTGCGCTGTGGCCCCTTAACTGAAAGAACATAAATCAGTCCACCTATCCATGGAGCACCATCTGCATTCAAAGCCTTGTCCATGCAGAAACGTGGAACCATGGAGAAGACTTTAGAAGTATCCACATAGATAGATCAGGTGCGACTTCCTGACATTGTCTCCAGCATGCGGATGTGAGGAGGTAGCTAAATTAAACCCTTTCCTACTGCAGTGGCCACAACAGTATTCACTTCTCCACATGTTCTTCACTGCCTCCTGGGTACACTGGGGTGCTGTGTTACAGTATAGCTGCTCATGTTCAATATCTCAGGGGTTTGGTAATGATTTCCAACTTGCGTTTTAAACATGAATTTACTTTTTGTCAGTCATGCTCAGGCTCCTTGCGGAAGCGAGTGATGCTTTCCCTTGGCCATTGTGGAGTTCTGATTTGTTTTTGTTAAGAGTTTCTAACTGTAACAATTATCTGATCACAGAGAATTCAGAATCAACTGAGTATATTCACAGCTGCTCTGGGAAGAGGGACAAGATTTTGGTCTGAAAAGAACACATTACACTGCTTGAAAATAGGGTTTTGAAGGAAAGATGCATGTATTTTCTAAGTATATTCGTATTTGAATACTGGATTGTATTCTCATCACACTTCAGTTTGTAGCACAGCATAGGACTAAACCTTTATCACTTTGGACAATTACTTGAAAAGCCATTGGTTTGCCTATGAAGACACTCACTCTGAATCACACTGAAAAGCTCTAACTTATGAAGGTGGTGTCCTCATATACCTCAGGGGTGTGTTTGCACCTCTGATTTTGAAGTGTAATTGTTACAGCAGTTTAATTCACAAAAGTATCCACTATTATTACCTAACTGGGGCTTCTAGAAGACAAGCAGCTTTAATGCCTTTTCCGCCCCCTGTGCCTATTGCATGCTCATATTCCATGAGAATCTGACCATGTGCACTTAGGCTTTGATGTGAGATATAATAAATATCAGATTTTAAAACGCATCATGTACATATTTGTCTGACATGCGTATGTATAGAGAAGGTCAAGGGAGTTACTCATAGTGTTTTTATGCAGGGTTGTGGGCATGTGAAGCATTCTTCATATGGATGCTATATTTTCTAGAATAGTTCTATTTCTTCTTTGGTATTTCTAGTTCAGTGTCTCAGCCATCCTTAAGTTTTCTGAATGATTTTTCCATATATTTACATGTTTATTAGCTTATGTCTTCATTCCTTGTGTGTCACCTTCTTGTCTCCCCACCTTCTCTCATGCCCAAATCATTTTGCAGGTCTGCTGTGCCACAGAAATGGGTCAGACAAGTTACAAGACCTGTAGATTGCTCGGATGGGGATCCACCTAGCAACACCACCACTCTAATGCTGGATTGGGAAATTTGCCCTACGGGAGTTTGTCTTGATTAAAGGCTTCAGCCTGTCTTTGCAACACAAACACAGGAGCCCCCATGCTGCTCTCTGAAATTTACAGCGTATTTTCTTTTTACTCAAGCATATTGAAGCAGAACAGAAGAAAGGATCAAAGGTACTGTAATGTTTCTATAAACAAGTACTACTTAGTTTGGTTTTTTTTATCTTGGGTTTATTTTTTTCCAAACAAATCTTCCAGGCACATTAGGCTCAGATTTCATTTTATTGCCAAATCACCAGCTGGCAACAAAATCACATATGTCTGTGTAAATAAAGTAGATGAGAAGCTGAACAGGAGATTGGGAGATGATTCAAGCAGTCATATTGGCTTCTACACCTTAACATTTGACTGCTTTAGCTGTCTATTCAGCAATGTCCTGTACAGACCCCTTTTCAGCATGAAATACAGAATTACCCCAAGCTGAGATTTTAGCCTGTGGTTTTCCTCCCTTTGAGTGAATTTACAGGAAACAGATAATTCTTTGGGACTGTAACCCAAAGATTCACTTTTTGTTTGTTCATCAAGCAGTGACTCATCTAGTCCCTGTTACTCAAATGTAGGTGTAACTCTTGTGATGACTGATATTATTATGAAGCATTTTTGCTTTGAGGGCCAGATGATCCTTCCTTTGAAGATAATGCAATTTTGCAGTTGGCCTGGGGGCTCTACTACTGCCTTCTTGGTATGTTTGGATTCACTTGGCAATGAAACCTCAAAATTGATTAATTTATCTTTAAGATCAATGTTGCTGCATGGCTCTTTGCCATTTTAGGTAGTCAATGGCATGGTCATCTCTGTTTGAAACCTTCCATTAAGTTTCTGCATGCCACCCTGTAATTCCCATGGAAAAAAAGCCTGATCATTACTATTAGGAAAACAAAAAAATTTAGTAACTGTCATCTTGCTTCTAAAAGCAGTTGAACTAGAGCATGTTTTCAGACCTGGGTGATAATGGGATGTGGTTTTCCCATGTAATTGTGAAAAATGGGTTCCTTTTAGCTACAATGGTGCTTGTTTTGTGTTCCTGATGAAAGAAGATTGGAGTTTTGGATAACTGCTGAAGAATTAGGATATTTGCTCGTATTGGTCTATCCAAATTTCTCTCATCCAGAGGAGATATTCCTTGGCAGAGCTGGCTATCAGGATTCCCTTTGTCAGGGCAGAAATGCTGTACCAGCTATCAAGGATCTATTTGCAGGGGCAATTTCGCCCTCAGTCAATAAACTCTAGAAGAGCTTGATTAATGAGTGGGAAAGAGCTCCATTGTTTGGGAGGTGGAGGACAGAAATAAAAGTGGTTAAACAGTAAATAGTTTTTGTTTCATGCTAAAGCTTTTTAATCCTTGCCTTTTCCCTAACATGCTCCTTTTAGGAGGTTTAGATCCCAACTGACTTTTTGAAGCTCTTGACCCTGCTGCAAGTTATGTTTTTGTTGTCAAGAGCTCGAATTTTGCTCTTTCTTCCTAATGTTTCCCTTTAGTTTATAATGCAACCTTGAACGTAATGAGGGGGAGAGGGGCTTCAGTTTGGGAAATACCCGTGCATGCTCACGAGCTGACTTTGTTCCCAAAAATGAACAAAGAGAATACTTCCTGCCCCACTCAAATCATCTGCATAGAAAGATAAAATGGGAGTTAACAAGGGTCAGGTTTATGACAGGGAAAGAAGACTGCTAATGACCATTATCTATGCCACAGGTTTAACTTCATTACTTTTGCATTAAGTTCTTAATGCCCAAAGCAATAAGCAAACTGAGTCCTGTTGAACTGTAGTAACCTAATCTTCTCTCCAAACGAAATAGAGAGGAAGGCAGAGTCATTTGACATGACCTTTATTTCATCTTCTCTTTCCCCATCCCCCATGCACTCACATGTTGTAAGTTTGCCATTCCTTCTCACAGCCTATTTCTTTTTTCTCTTTCCTTCCTTCCTGAGTTTTTGTGGGTGTCCAAAGTGGTAGCTGGTGCAGGATTAACTCTGCTGAGAGAGTTTAGGCCTTCCATGATAGTGGCTCCAGGGTTTGTCACATGGAGAAGTCTACGCTGATAATCTTATAAAGTACAGAACTACATGAACTATGTCTAAAATCAAAAGCTTTTAATTCCAGAGGTAAGACAAACTTGGGCTGGCCGTTCCATTGTGCTTCCCAGTAATTCACATCTAGGAGAGCACATTTGCTGGGTGTTCTGAAGTGTCATCACAATTTTGCAAGGAGAGTTGAAGGTCTCGCACACGTATATCCGAATAGGACTTGTGGGCATATACCAGCTTTGACTCCAACCATTAGTTCATCTTCTGCTTTTTCTCCAGTTATGACCCCTGCTGGCATTTATGGCTCTGAACTTGCCCCGGCAGATGTGCGAACAGTTTAGGTTTAGTGAGCAATGAACAAACACCAACAGAGAATTAAATGTAACTTGTGATTTAGAATGAGATCAGCATTTCTGTTGTTTCAGCTCTTTTCCTTCTCACCCTCAACTTTGTCAACTGAAAAATAATGAATTACCCTCTTCTGGTGTGACCTGCAGACTTTTGTTCTGAAGCTGGAAGAGGAAAAGACATTGAGTAAGAAGAGGGAGCACAAATGGATTTCCTAATACATGCAATTCCCAGACCAACAGCCTCAGCTTTTGGCAAAGGATGAAATCAACAGTGCATCTTTTTTTGGGTTCCCCAGCAGAATGAGAGGGAAAGAAGCAGTTCTGGCAGGTAACTGGTGAATCTATCCCATGTGTAAGAAATACATTACTGCTTCTAGAAGAAGGATACCAAAGTGATAGGCGCCTGAGAAACATGATAGATTAGATAGATAGAAGAAAATAATATAAACTATGGAAAGCTAAGCAATGAACGTGAAAACCTATGAAAAATCCCTATCAGCAATGCAATGTAATATATTACCATAATCCAATATTATATGGTAACCTCCATATGAGAACCTTGCACTCTGAGTAATAAGTGCCGAAGGCTGAACATTTATCTTCTGACCTGTTCCCTATTCAGAGTGATCAGGGTTACCAGATATTTGGGACTCTGAGAAAATTGTCCCTCTATAGTAATGATTCCCTGCCGTGCAGCACAAAGGGGTTTCGTTTCCTTTCCCCTTTCTGTCTTGGAAAGGACATATCAATGTTCTTTTTTTCTGTAGCCAGGAAACTGTGGCTACAGTAAGGTCTGAGTATTACAGCAAGGCTTGATCACCTATTTCAAGAAGCCATCATCTGTTTCAAGAAGCAATATCTCCTCTCTACAGACCTGTCTGCCTCCTGACTACTTGGCTTGACTCTATGACGGCTTTGTTGGTTTGTACTTGTGACAGTCTCCTTCAAATTGCTCATCACTGCTCCTAAATGAGCTACTTCTTGTACTTCTAAAATGAGAGACTCGAGTGAACTACTAGGCACATCAATTCAAACTGCTGGGAATGCCACAAGTAGGAAGGAGGGAATGGTGGATCCCACCCCAGGTAAGTGAAATGCAAGCAAATTAGATGGTCTCTACTTGTGTCTTTGGTACTGACTTGCTGAGCTTTGTCTCCCTTCCGTGGGAGGGAAGGGAGTGCATTTTATCCCTGCACTGGGCTTTTTAACATTGCTGATCATCAAACTCAACTGTCTCACGCTTTGATAAGTTTCTGGCCTTTCCCACTTCTCACTTGCTTCATGCTTTTTCCCATTGGCCACATCATCTTGAATAACATCATCTCTTCATGTTTTTCAGCTTGCCTGGGATTCACAAAAACCCAATTTTATTAAGATATCACTACTGAGTTCTGCAAGAAACAAACACAGCCAAAAAGCCTTCCATTCTGGTAAAATAACCTACCCCTTGCATAAAAGAAGGGGGAAGAGATGCACACTTTTAAATCCTGATTGTTGTCTCCTTTCAGGTATGGGAAACAACTTCGTGATGCCAGACCGGGTATTTAGCTTCTAAATGCTTATTTTTTGAACAAACAAGCTTCCACAGCTCTGAAGTTCGGGGGAAGAGGGCTTAGGGAGAAGCAACACTATTTTCTAGGAGCATAGAGCAGATCAAGGGCCCCTGTGCAGTGAACTCTACCTGATTCAACACAGCTTGCAAGATTAAATTTTGTTCAGCTTAAGCATTTAATTACTGCAGATGTTCAGGAGATACTCTGTGAAGCATCACCTACTGCGGCCCTTTGGACAGATGCTGTTTGCTTTGACACTCCATCTGTCACTTCAAAATAATCACTGAAGCTTTAACTAACATAACCCTGCAGGGCTGGCATCAAGGCATGGCATGTCAGAGGTTAAAAAGAGGGTCAAGGTCATTGCATGCCATGCATGCTAGAACACCAGTGAACAACGATTGTCACTTCTTGTTCTCTGTGGTCTTCAGCAGAGAGCACTGTATGTATCACACAGGCTTTTGGTTTGCTTTCTGGAAGATCTTCCAATACCAATGATATGGGCCCCACAGCTTGTTAGATCCTTAGATTCAGGGTGTATTTTGGAGATGAGCAAGGTACGGCAGCAAATAAGGGGTGCGACTTCAGCCAAGTGAAAAACTTGGCTGTTTCATACCAACAGAGACATATTGGGATGGATATGGGACACCGCCGCGATCTACCAAAAGTCAGCATAGTTATTGATTGGCCTCAGAAAAGTATACTGCTTTTGGAAGGCATTTTCTTTTCGTGTTTCCATTCCTCAGGTGTTTGTCCATGTCTCCGGAAGAGGAATTGTGGAGACAATGAACTAGGCTAGTAACTATGCCTTATCACGTTTGCAAAGTCTTGTTAAGCCCAGACTATTCTAGCTCCAAGTATGTCTGGAAACTCCATCCATTCTGAGGCTGTAAATAGCCTCAGTAGAGGTGCTGCTGTAATGGAAGTGGCAGGGTGCCTTTGTCTGCTCTCCCTTGTTGATGATGGCAGTCAACTCTTCCCCTGCACTGCAGTTCCCAGCCTTGTTAGTACCATGTGTTATGAAGCCAAAGGGTACAATAGACCTATGCATTTTGATCCATTCTGTAACATTCAATTCTGTATAAATCCGATTTCAAATACCTCCTAGAAATCTGATCATAAGCTATTGACTTTATTAGCTCCATTTATAATCTCATAAGAGAAGTGAAATGGATTTGGTTGGCTGTAGTTTCCATAAACTCATGGTGATTGCTTATACATTTGTCCATTTCCATGTTTTGAGGTTCACATGATTCCTTTGGTTAGTTTGTTTTTGTTGGTGCCTGAATAATGTGTCTGTTCGTTGTATTAAGACATTGGCATGACATCAAGTTTATTTTCTAGAATCTTACTTCTTCCAAGGCATGCCAAAAGCATTTGCTTCCCACTTTGAGATCTCTTAGATGGGAATTGCTAAGATGTATTGTCTTGAAAAATGTCTTCCTCTAGTAGTAGTCTTTTGCATTTCAGTGTTAGCTCTGAGCACAAATTGCATTTTAAGATTCCTGATAAACTTCAGATTTACTCTATTTTATGCATTATTCTTCTGGGTATATAATTTTCCTTGCTTTTATTAGGTTTCTGCAATCTGTTAGTGTAGATTATTTATTTCACCAGTACCATCTCTTCTGTTGACTGTTGGGTTGTGGCATCTGGGGCTTTTTGTAGGACCTTCATAAACATTTCCAGGACATGTTTGGTCAGTGAGACTTTTTCCCTCAACTGAATTGCCCTTAATGGTTTAATAAAGCTGGAAGCTTTTCAGAGCACCAAGTATGTATTATTACTAGTTTACATAGCTTGCTCTTGTTGCCTGTAACAAGGGTGACTGACTCATAATTAATTGTAGTTATGTTATTGCTGTTTGTTGGATGATTGGTTCCTCTGTCTGTCAAGAGTAATTTGGTAGAGGTTTTCCCCACCGTGGTGAATTCTCCACCAAGATTACAGCTTGGATATTGAGCAGTTCTAAGAGGGGTTAGCATCAACCTCTCATATGGGAGACCTTCAGGTTAGATTATCTTTTCATCCTACACCTGATAAACAACCAGTTTATGTATTAGTTGCTGTGCTTCCTAGTATGATGGTAGGGGATGTCATAATTAGGAGTGACTTGTAATGGTAATGCCATCTTTTCCACTCCTCATTTTCTTCTAAGACCTGGGCCCTATCTAAGTGGATTATAACCATTGATTTAAACTTTCAGTCATGCAGATCGTTCCACAAGGTTCAGTAATAGCATCTAGGACAAATTAGTGCTCATAAATGACTAATTCTATTTCCTCTTGTTTATTACCCAGGCTTTTGGCACTGGTGTATAGTTAATTAAAGAATTTCTTCTTCCCATCCTCCCTTTGCATTCAGTGCCATACTCACCATAGCATCTACTGGAATTGCATCAAGGGCAGGGTTTACTGATGCTGCTGTTTGTAGATGATGGTTGGGTGCTCTGCTTACCTCCCTAGGGTCCTTCCAAGTGAGAGCTGAGCATTACAGCACAAGAAGCTGTTACTACCTTTGCTCTTCCTGTCTTGCATCAAAACTGAGAGCTGAGAGAGAGAGGTCAAGGGCTCCCTTTATCACTTTTCTTTTGTCTTATAACATACAATCTCGTCTCTGTCTCTTCTCTCTCTTCCTCAATTGGCAGATAATTGTGCTTTGTCATTTTTTGGTCCCTACCCCTATTGAAAGAGATGTCTGACTTCAAGGGATGTGCTTTTCATCAGGAGATCAATTAGGCTTGCTCACTGCCCATTCCAGAGCTTCTATTTTCTTATATCCCGACTTATTCTTCCATGTCTGATTTCTGTTAGGGCTTGTCGTCTGTGTAGATTTTGTTAGCTTCTTTATCTGAAAGAGAATATTTTTTCCTATTAAATGATGGATGCTGCAGCTCGTCATCCCAAGATTTAAATAGACCAGCATTTTTTCCCCTGTTTTACCACCACTAAATTCACATACTATAGCAGCAAACCAAGCTCATACCCTGTCAAACAGAGACACTCTCTCAGTGTGGTGACCCTCTTTCTGTCACCTGCCACATTTTTCGTGCTCAACCTACAGCTGTGAAACTGTTTTCTCCCCCCTTCTTTTCAAACAACAAAGTCCAAAGAACACTCCTCAGTTTGATGCCTGTCTGAATTTGCAGAACATCCTTGGACAGAAATAACACTGATAAGAGCGATGGAAGAGTCTTCATGGAAGCAGCAGCTTTTCATTGCCAACTCTTCCAGTGGGGCTGAGCTAATAACAGCCATGCTGCAAACTTGATTTCATTTGTGTGGACCAGTTCCAGAGCTTTCCCATTGACTTGAGGAGTGCTGGATCAGGCTGTGTGGTAGCTATGGCTTGGCTTTATGACTCAGTATCACTGTCTTGGAATGGTCTCTGCCAGATCAGTCAGATTTTCCATTCAGACATTCTCTGAGGAGACACGAGTGTTCAGCTTTAGCTGCCTGTGAGCAGAAATGGCTCATTTTTCACTTGTGTCTTTTTCCCAAACAACTTTCTCCACCATGAGAAACTTCTGGGTTTTGGGTGGGACAAGTCTGTGAGTGTCTTATAGATTGCTGAGAATACCTGTTCGAACCTTTACTAGCTGGCCCTGCTTACTGTCTTTGAATGTTCCCTTTGTCCTTTCAATACATTTCGATGTTGTTACCCAAAATGAGAGCAAACTGATTTTTAAGGAATAAAATATGCAGACCATATTTCCAGTTAATCTTCTGTGTTAGCAATTACTATTGTGTGACCGACTGGCCTGTGACTAAATAACTACAATAGTAAAATAATTTTAGCCTAACAACATAAAAATCAAAGCTCAAGCTATGTCTCTGTAAAGCAGGGTTTCTTACGAGATGGGCATATATCCCATTAGAGAAAAGGAGACTGTTTGCATTACCAAGCTGTAGTATATACCTCCCACTTCCCATAGAAGTGATTTCCAAAGGTTGCTTTTTTTGGCTCTCTTTTTTCCCGTTAGTTTTTTTTCCCAAGAGAGGGCCAGGGCTGAGTGTTGTAGTTTGATTTGCATTTACTTTGTTGCTTGAAATGATTAAGTGTGTGAAGTTAATCTGCCCATGTTACATACCTCCTGCCACTCTGACTTGGTTCCTTATTTGCTCTGGGATTTTCGTTAGTGATCCATCCATGCTGCACCCAAGACAGCCCAGCCCCAAGAAGGAAGGGGATTAATTTCTCTTTATACAAATCAGTGTGTTGGTTACAATTGCTTTCCAGCTGCTTGCTGTAACAGGCAGGGAGACATGCAGAGTTATAGGATGTCAGCAGCCAGAGAACATGTGCATACGTGTGTGAAAGCAGTGGCTGGAGACAAATGCATAGAGGAGTTGTAGAAGAAGGTAACTGCACCTAGATATCAATGCATCATCTACTGATATCCATCTGACTGTCTTGCCCCCCTAACGATAGTGAAAGATAGACAATTTCTTGATCCGAGCAAATATATAAGGTAGTGGTATAAATAGACGTGTTCAGGAACCCCGTGCTCAGCACCCAGTGGAGTGGGGACTTTCACTTCTGTGATGGAGTCATATCTGAACAGAGAAGTGTAGATGGATGGACTGAGGTCACAGAGCAAACCATGGCACACTGTACTGAAGTCAGGACATGAGTGGAAAGAACTTCCCATGTGTCAGCACTCAGAATTAAAAACCAAGTAAACAAACAGTGCTGAGCAGTTTGCAGGTTTGCTGCTGTCTGCTGTTCTTGTTGGTTTTCTTCCTCTCTGTTCTAGGAATTCTGTAGTAGTGCGATGAGGAATAATCAATTAATGCTTAGAAAGCAATTATAATGATTCCCAGTTTACACATGAATAAACAGAATGGAGCTTAGGTGACTGAGTCACAATCATTTTCTGAGTCTGATAGGGCATGGGCAGCAACAAAGAGCCGGCTCAGCACTTGTACTCTAATTGCTATTTTGCCAGGAAAGTTGGGGCTGGAGATCAAACAGGCAGAAATGAGTTATAAAGCTCTCTGAATGTAAATTGCTGTACACCCTGTAGTGATTTCACACTACATAGCTAAGATAAGTCTTGCTTTTGAGGTCTCACAGGATGACCACCGGTCATACCAAGGACAAGATCCAGGCTTTGTGACTCCAGTGCTGTGCTTGAGCACAAGACCATCCTTCTTCCCTCTATGAACTTGGTATTTTATTACAGAGTACCTTATCATATAAGTCCCTATGTGATACTTTCTCGTGTATTCACCCTGAAACATGGTTAACGTAGAAATACCCATCACTGGTGATACATAGTGTGAATCATCAAAATGTCTTGCTTTTATGGAAAAATTCACAGCTTCAGTTCAGACACATGGTCTGGTATTGGGATCGCTCATTGATGTTACAGTTTTGTATGGCCACTGAGTTCATGCTTTTGATACTGTATGTTCAGGCAAGAGAGGAATAATGAGACCTCCCCAGGAGTATTGCATTCAGCTCTGGGGCAACAGCACAAGAGGGACGTGGAGCTGCTGGAGCGAGGCCAGAGGAGGCCACAGAGATGCTGCGAGGGCTGGAGCAGCTCTGCTCTGGAGCCAGGCTGAGAGAGCTGGGCTGGGTCAGCCTGGAGAAGAGAAGGCTCCTGAAGGGGAGGCCTTAGAGCAGCTCCAGTGCCTAAAGGGGCTCCAGGAAACCTGGAGAGGGGCTTTGGACAAGGGCCTGTAGTGACAGGCCAAGGGGAATGGCTTTAACCTGCCAGAGAGGAGACTGAGATGAGCTCTGAGGCAGAAGCTCTTCCCTGTGAGGGTGCTGAGGCGCTGGCACAGACTTTTCCCAGAGAAGCTGTGGCTGCCCCATCCCTGGCAGTGTTCAAGGCCAGGTTGGATACAGGGGCTTGGAGCAACCTGCTCTAGTGGAAGGTGTCCCTGCCTGTGGCTGCGGGTTGGAGCCTTAAGGTCCCTTCCAACCCAAACCAGTCTGGGATTCTGTGGTTCTGTGATACGTTTTGAGGATCACTCTTTTCTCCTCCAGGGATAAAGTTGTTACTATGATGTAAAACCAGGTCAGATGACGTTCCACCTTATGTCTGGGGACATATTTTTGTTACTTGAAAGCCCACAGAGCCCATATAACTGCAGAAGCACACGCACAAGCCTTGCTATCCTGCTTCATACGCTATCAGCCAAACAAGCGAGCCAGCTTTTTGAGTCCTCCAGGGTCATTTTATTTTTAGGGCTGGTGCCTGATGCAGGAAGAAAACAGCTTGATCTGTAGGTTCTGCTTTGAGTTTCCAGTGCTGGCAGCAAAAAGCAACTTCTTTTGACGTGAGGCTGAGTTTAACCAAGGGAAAAAGCCATACAGGCCAGTGAGTTGCCATATTTTGAGCGTTGCTGTTCCAAAGCACAGCACAGTTCCTTGCCTATCACAGAGCTGATTTATGTCTGATCTCTTCGGGCTCTACTTGACATTCCAGCTGTTTTTCTGTCTCTTTAGTTAATCTCAGGCTTTTTCTTTTGCTGCTTTTTCAGGTTTTTCATTTTTCCCTGTTTGTCTGAAATCCATCTTGGGGACACTTGTTGTCCCGTTCTCTGATCTGTTTTGAGCCTCTGCCAGGCATTGCTGCTGCCAGGGGATGAAATGCCTGAGTCACCACTTTGTGAACGTTGTGTTTGCCGGTGGGGTGGCAGAGCCAAGGCCATCATGAACAAATCAAGCAACCACAACAAAGGCCCAAAACACAAACACTGGGGCTTAACCTCAAAGCATATGCTGGAGCCCAATGAGGTGACAGCCAGCAAAATGCATACTGAAGGACCTCAAAGCATTACTTAACCTCAGTCCTGCTTTAACCACATCAGAGGCATATACCTCACACAGCTCTGGATCAGGGCAGAGGGTGGAAGGGAAAGGTAGCAGTGACCAAAGGATGTTTTTCCTCCTTCCAGAATGAATTTATCAGAGCAGAGCAGGAGATGAAAAAAAGAAGAAAGAAAAATATGCTCAGGGTTATTGAACAGCAGAGCTGCAGCTGAAGAAGGCAGCACCTGAAGAAAGCAGCACTAAATGCACGAGAGAAGGCCTGGCTTGGCAGACTGGCTCTGTACCTGCCCTCATGAAATGGTCCCAGCACTGACCAGCTCTCAGTGGCTGTGTTTTCTTGTTTCCCATGCTTTTGGATTGTCCTGCTTGTTAGCCTAATAAACATTATATCAGGGGAAAAAACTGTCTCCAGTTGACCTGAAGGGCCAGTGGGTGTCTGGGCTCTTCACACCTCTGTCTGCTGGGACTAGAGCTTGCCAAAGGGTAATTTATACCCCATGTGCCAGCAGTGATTGACTAAACACAGAGTTAACTGTCACGGTGATGCTGAGGCTGGTGGAGGTTTTGTTACTTAATCTTAGCTGGATCAGGGTCACCCCTATGCTGCCATCAGAGGCATGGGGGCATTTAATATAACATGGGCACCAGGGCTCTGTGGCTCCCTCCAGGTTTGGTCGCTTTTGTTGCTGGCATGTTTTATTAGGAATAAACAGGGGACAGGCTGAAATACACTCACCCGACCTGCAAGTAGTACAGGCCTGTGTCAGTGTGTCATTTAAAACATCCTGTCCTGTTTGCCTTGTAATAGCCCTATAGTAAAAACATTTTTCATTCTTTATCCCTGATGCAAAAGGGAAATGGGTTCCTATTTGCATTGTCCCCACAGTGTTTGTGTAATTAATGTACATGGGGGTTCTCCCTCCCCCACCCTCTCCCAAGGTAAAAAATGACCTTGTCAAAACATAGATTACAAAATCTTAGTTACTAAGCAATGGGTAGGGCCCCACTGGGACGGCATCCCGGCTCCTGAAATGGTATGTATAGTAAAAACTAATAAAAATGGTGTCAGAGGCTCTCAGGCTTCCAAGTCCCCTGCTGTGTGACCCCCTGATCCCAATTTATTAGCTGAACCCAGGGAAGCAGACAAACCTCACTGGCTCCAGACCGTAGGCTCCAAGAAAGCAAATAATGTGAGCTCCAGAGCTGTGGCTCCAGAGCAGGAGGGAGGGAAATCCTCATGGAAAACAGGGGGTTGAGAGTAGGGCTGGAGGGAGCTGCTGACAGGAGCCATCTGAGCAGGATAGGGAAGGGAAGCTCGCCCTGCGATATCTCAGTACCTTGACGTTCAGATGCTTTAAACATGTTGGGGAGGAAGGGCGCAGGGGGAGCGGGGCCTGGGAGGAGGCACCCAGCCAAAGTTGCTTCCTTTCATGTGTTAGCAGCATGCTTCGGTCTGAGATCACCTTGTGCTGGTGACGGAGGATTTAGCAGCTGGGGGTGGCAGATGGAGTGGCAAAGAATGTGCCCCGTGGGTCAGAGGGGGACGTGCCTTCCCCCTGCCGGCTCCCCAACTGCAGGAATTCGCTCCTTAAAGCATTAAAGGCGATGCAGCTCATCACGCTGCCACTAACCCCCTGGATTTCCTCTTTGGTGTGTGGCACACAGAGCAATTAAACGTGTTGCACAAGGGGAGTGTGTGTGGGGGGGATTCTTTCTTTCTTTTTTTTTTCTCTCTTGAAAAGCTGCCAAAGCAAAGTGATATTGATGAGGATGGCTTGCTTCGATTAGCAGCGCTGGCTAAGGAACAGTCACCTCCTGCCCATTCCCCTCCTCCTCTTCTGCCTTGGACAAGAAACCTCAGTATTTTTTCTGCTTTCAGCAGTTGTCTGTTCCGCACGTCCCATCTATGCCCATATTAAGCTTAAGTGTGGGGGTAAGAAGCATAACAATAACTCTCCTTGTTTAATGCCAAACCATTGCATTTGAAGCGCTTTGGCTTCCCAAGGGTGATGTTATAAGGAGAAGGCATTGCACTTTTTTGAAGGCATGAGTATGCAGTAAAAGGGCTAATGATGGAAATGAGGGGATGAAGCACATGGAGTGGAGCAGACCTGTCCCTTTTGTCACGTCTTTCTACATGTGTAATTTGCTATTTGGAAATATTTCTGGGGTGTCCTGAGGAGGGACTAGCCCAGTATTTCTCCCACTTGGTGACTCCTATGTTTGTCTCTAGGAACAAAGAGAAAGACAGGCCTGTAGCTTTGGCTGCGTTAGTGCTATCTGGCTTGTACAAAATAGGATTGTGGTCATGTTCTCACTTACCTGGAACTGTCTTGGAGAAACTCCCCTGGATATAAGATCAGTACAGATGACAAATTTGGGGGCTGGGAAAAGCACGTGTACAGGCAGGTTTTCTCCTTCATGCTCTTAAGAAATAGGCTGCAGATCTATAAAACTGGGTTTTCCTGGCTCCATTCTGTTTCTTTTTAAATCTCTGCCAGGTGATCAGTTGAAACAACCACATCGTTTGTGTTTTCCATTGTCCAACACAGGAATTCTGAAACATTGTCTAAAGGAAAGAAATGTAACATCCTCCTCCTCTCTCACTCACCTGTAATCTGTGCCTCATGGCTAGCAGAAGTCCTTGGTAGAGGATCAAGATGTACTTTCTCCCTGGATACATACTGCAACCAAAGAGAGCCTAAACCTGCATCCAGCCTTGGCTCAGGTGTTGCTGTTGATACGTAAAGGAACCTGGAATGCTGCTGGTGTTTGCCTCTCTACTGTGCAGTGTAACAGCTGGGAACCTTTTGAGGGGAAGGTGGGTGGTGAAGGATGAAAGCTGCTTCCCAGGAGCAGAGGCTGGAAATGATGCTGCGCCTGCACCTCCTAGGGCTGGGAGTTTCTACTCTTCACAGTGAGGCTACAGTCCTCAATGCTGCAGCTCCCACATCCATGTGCTGTGTCGATGTCATTGAAAAGCAGAGGAGGAAGCATGATCCCAAATAGGCTTTCCTCATGCATGGGCTTCAGGAAGAAGCAGCCTCAAACCTGAACAAGTGGCCCTGCTTTAGGGCATGTGTTAGGCTTTCTGCTGCATGTGGATGCATCATCTGGATACTAGTCTAGGGTTAGCTGCACAGTGCAGCCATGTCCTACAAGTGCTTCCTGAGGTTTGGAAGGGGAAGGCAGCTCCCTTGGATGAGTCCTGTTATGCTGTTGGGTTGTGGGGGAGCCTCAGTATCCACAATTTAAGGGCAGCAGTTGTTATGCCTCACTTGTGTGCTGAAGCAGTGTAGGGGTGGAGAGCCTGAGTTCTGCTTAATGTGGATCCCCCCATAACCTTGGGCAAGGTGCACTCACTGTGTGGCCCTCATCATTTGTGGCTGAGGTATCATTTTTCTCAAGATAAGCTGAATTGCATCCATTGTTGGATGACCTTTATCTTGCTATCAGAGACAACATGCACTCTAAGTGTTAAAAGAACTGCTTTGCTTTATAACTTGGATGTGAGGAGGGGTTATTTTACAAGAGGTCATGAGAGAGTGAGAGAAGTTATAATCAAGTCGTGCCCTCTGGAACATGCTGCGGGATGAAGATGTGGAGACCGATATCTTCACTTTTCTTCCTTTCCCTTCTTTGCTGATGATTCAGAACAAAAATGGGTCATTTTATGTCAAAAAAGATGCTGGGTGGATCTGAAACAAAGGGAGAAAAGCAAGTCACTGTTTCAAGTGCTTTTGTGGTTCAGTTGAATGAAAGCCCAGTCTTGCCAGCTCATGATTTGATCATCAGTGCTGCAGTGCATAGTCCTTTCTTACAGCTCCAGGTCTTGAGTTACAGAAGCTTTTAAAACATATTCTACCCAACTCCCCCTTTCCCCATATGTTTAATGATTTCCAAGAAAATATAGGAAACATGACCTCAGTGTACCCTCAGGACTGAGGTAGTGGAAGGCAATGGATTAAAAGCTGGCTCAGACTGCAAAGTGAGAAGATGGTGGTATACAGTTCAAATAAAAAAAGATAAAGAAAAAATGTGTTTTCAGTATTGGTAGCTCAAGCTTTGAACAATACAAGAGAAGATCCAGGATTTGGGATCTGAGAAGGAGCTTCAAGTCCAATGGCTCGATGTCCAGTTGGAAACCTGTAACGAGTGGTGTCCCTCAGGGATCGGTGTTGGGACCGGTCCTGTTCAACATCTTTGTCGGTGACATGGACAGTGGGATTGAGTGCGCCCTCAGCAAGTTTGCCGATGACACCAAGCTGTGTGGTTCGGTTGATACGCTGGAGGGAAGGGATGCCATCCAGAGGGACCTTGACACGCTTGTGAGGTGGGCCGATGCCAACCTTATGAAGTTTAACCAAGCCAAGTGCAAGGTCCTACACCTGGGTCGGGGCAACCCCAGGCACTGCTACAGGCTGGGCAGAGAAGAGATTCAGAGCAGCCCTGCAGAAAAGGACTTGGGGGTGTTGGTTGACGAAAAGCTTAACATGAGCCGGCAGTGTGCACTTGCAGCCCAGAAAGCCAACCGTATCCTGGGCTGCATCAAAAGAAGCGTGACCAGCAGGTCGAAGGAGGTGATCCTGCCCCTCTACTCCGCTCTTGTGAGACCCCACTTGGAGTACTGCGTACAGTTCTGGTGTCCTCAACATAAAAAGGACATGGAGCTGTTGGAGCGAGTCCAGAGGAGGGCCACGAGGATGATAAGAGGGCTGGAGCACCTCCCATATGAAGACAGGCTGAGAAAGTTGGGGCTGTTCAGCCTGGAGAAGAGAAGGCTGCATGGTGACCTCATAGCAGCCTTCCAGTATCTGAAGGGGGTCTTACAAGGATGCTGGGGAGGGACTCTTCCTTAGGGACTGTAGTGGTAGGACAAGGGGTAATGGGTTCAAACTTAAACAGGGGAAGTTTAGATTAGATATAAGGAAGAAGTTCTTTACAGTGAGGGTGGTGAAGCACTGGAATGGGTTGCCCAGGGAGGTTGTGGATGCTCCATCCCTGGCAGTGTTCAAGGCCAGGTTGGACAGAGCCTTGAGCCACATGGTTTAGGGCAAGGTGTCCCTGCCCATGGCAGGGGGGTTGGAACTAGATGATCTTAAGGTCCTTTCCAACCCTTACGATTCTATGATTCTATGATTCTATGAAGTCACCTATTTGTAGCTCCATGGATTGAGTTAAGAGGGTGGGAGTTGAGTTTGCGGAAGGGTGATGGAAATGTGCATTGCAGATGTGAAGGCAGAAGAGCAGCTTTTGCAGATTTTTACCAGCACTGTGGTATTGGTCCCATTTGTATCAATCCAGAGGAATATGGTATTCCTGTGTAAACTGAAGGTTTCTTCCTATATGGCGAACCACAGCAAAAAATGTGACAAGATCCTCTTGTGCCTCTGACCCAACTTGACAATAGGGGTGGTTTTTTTCTCATTTTCTCTACTCTTCTTAAAACTAAGGTTTGATTGGAGGGGGAGCAGGGGGAGTTTATATCTCTGTTCATAGAGGGACACTAAGGTATCCTTATGGGCCCAAAGTACTGTATATGCATACATGTAGCGAATACTTTGCTTGATTACTATCAGTGCTGGTAGATATTCCTGTGCAGGGTGAACATCCCCATGTAGAAAATGCATTAATCAATACCCCAGTTACTACTTTAAGAGAGCTGAAAGTTACATGTCAATATGGAAGTATGGCAAATGCAGTCACTCGTGCAATGCCAATGAACAAGCTGATACTCCAAGGTGAATGAAAAATCTCCTACTCCCATTCCTGACCTTGAGAACAGGCTTGGGAGCGTGGAAGGTGTTTTGTCTCTCCCTGCCATACCAGCTGGTCTAGTAAAAAGATTTCCTTGGAAAGGAGAAAGACGTACTCTGTAATCAGTAAGTTATGGGCTGGTTTCTAGATGGCAGCGAAGGGCAAGGTGAGGTTAGATTATATCAGGGCTCTTTGCCAGGGTACATTTGATGACAGTGATTGGAGCTGTCAATGAGAATGACATCGGGAGCGTCCACCTGTATGTTTAAAACATGCTCTGTGCATTCAGATGTGACGCAGTCCAGAGGAAATATAAAAGACATGAAAGGGGTGTGAGAGCTTCTCCCTAAGGCGAGATTTTGGATGCAACAACCTGTTTCTGTCAGGCTCTGTTAAAGTAAATAGGTTAATAGCTGGTTTTATTTTCACCGTTAATCCTATCTCTGATTTCCACTTTTGTGTATTTACAGGTTTGCCATCAAGTTCCAGAGACATTGCTCAGAAGTGAACTTGGCAAACAAAAAAACCTAAGTTCAGTGAATCCCCCCTCATTTCATGGCAGCTGGACATATTGTCCAGCAATATCGCTGTCACTACAGAGCCAGACGGTGCTGGTCCCTCCTGCCTCGACCAGGGGCTGGCAGGACAGCAGAATCTCCCAGACCCTGCTGAGTTCCTGCAAGCACTGCAGAGAATGTGCTGCCTTGGGGATGGCAAAATAGCCTCTTTTGGTTTGGGGTGGGAGGCACTAAGGTTGAAGGGCTCTGCTCTACTCTGGAGGTTTTGGTTCCGTTGCATTTTTATTTTTAAATATAATTTTTTTTTCTGTTTTAAGAGAGAATAACTTTCTCGGTTTAGTTGGTCAGGCTCGCTTAAACTGAGCCTGAATTATTAGAAGATCAGGAACCCCTGGCCTGTACTATGCTTCCTCTAGTTCAAACACAAGAGGTAAAACAAAAGAGCAAATATGAGGTTGGGGAAGAGAGAATAGTGATTTCAATGCAATCTGTACTTCATAGTCCCAGCCAGAACCTGCTGCCTTCCTAAAGAGATTGTGCCTGAGATGTATAGAGCTGGAAAGATGAGAGGGGCAGAAAAGCCAAAATCAGGGCAAGGCTAAATACTGGTTACTCAAAGCCTGAAGGGGAGGGAGCATCAAGTGATCAGATTATCAAGCCTTGGATCTAAAAATAAAGGTACCACCTTTATTTATACCTGGAGGTATTCCCTCCAGGGCCCCATTGTCACAAAGACTTTTTTTTCCCCTTGTCAGAGAGAGAGAGATAGACATGGTTCATCTGAGTGAGAACAAAGTATGTGCCCCTTTCCCAGGGCTTGGCATAGCTGTAGAGATGTGGGTATGACAGGGAAGGTGCATTGCAAATGGACCTTTTCAGGAGGTGAACTCACTGTCACTTGAAAGAATCAGATGATTTACAGTGTGTGTTTGTGGGCAAAAAGTAACATCTTTCTCTATCTTTCTGCAAGATACTTAGGAGAGACATAATAGCCTGGTCATGTGCTGGAAAGAAATGACTCACTTTATATTGGGTCTAAGTGAAACTAATGTATTACTCATTTTTATGCAACTCTAGTAAATTGTACTTATTAAAAAGGGGGGTGTGGGGTGGAGGAGGGACAATTACCTAAAGTCCAACCAATATGTACTAGAAAACTAATTTAGAAATATGGGTGACCTCAGCTTCCTCATAATGAAAATCTGCTGACAAACCTTGTGATTTTGTTTCTCTCCTTAAAGCAGCCCTTGGGGTTGCTGATAGTTCAGGTGTCAGGACCAGCTACTGATTCAGATCCTGGCTGGATGATTTTGCCTTTGTTCTTCCAAAGAAAGACTGCAGATGCAGCCATCTTCTGGGCTTTCTGCACTGCTTGTTGGTAAAGTGTCTGAGTCCGACCCCATTGCTGGGGGTGTGTGATAGAGCTCTTCAGGCTGTTCAGCTGTGAACTCACCTTTAGCAGCTCTGGACGTGGTGGTTGCTTCTTCTGATGATGATACTAAAGTCCTGTGAGGTGCCCATGCACCAAGGTAGGCTGATCTCTGCCTCACAGCCCCTTGTTGACTTTTTTTGCTGCCTTTCTTCTGCTTAGGGGAAATAATCCAAACCCCATTCTCATTCCCAGCACTATTTATCATTGAATTCTGATTCACTGCAGCCCCATATCTAGAGAAGCTAGGAAAATGGCAGCAATTCTCAACTAGAAATATTGAGAATAACCCTGTCACCTCTTTCATAATCATAGCTTTTATTGTCAAAGGTTAAATAAGATCATTTTTAACAGCACTGAGTGCTGTTTTCCTTCAGCCATGCTTGCAGTGCCTATGTGTAGAAGCCCCATGCACCACTAAACTGCGGTTAAGATCACAAAGAGCACTCTGTGTTCTCTAGTGTCCCATTTTTCCATCAGTGATTTCCATTCATATCTGCTGAGTTCACAGAACAGAAGGTCGGTGGTACCTGGGAGAAGCGCGCGGCTCAGCACCTTACCCTCCTCCTGGAGGCTATGGAGTTAGGATGGGGTTAGTGACTTGTTCTCTGGAATATGGAGTTCCACAGCATTGCCTTTGCTCTCCAGCAGCTGCACCACAGGGTCACTACACCGGGAGCTGTCAGACTTTATCGGATGAGGATTTTGGTAAGAGTTCAACTCAGGAAGGGGCTAAGGAGAACAGATATGATATATCATAAAAGAGGGTTGGTTTTATTTGTGTTTTTAATGGATTTTGTGTGTGTGGGGGGGGGTTTCCTAAATCACTCTTCTGGCCATTTCTTTTCACAAATGAAAAGAAAGGAGCCTGGGAGAAAGCAAAGCTACCAAAGTAATTGGAGTGATTCTGGCTGGTTGAAGAGACACTTCTCTGAAACCAGAGAGATCTAATCCTTGCCCTTGAGTCAAGTAAGCTTCAAAAAGCACTTATGCTTCTGGAAAGAATGACTGAAAGCAAAGCTAAGCAGAGCCCATGGAGTCCTTCAACTCAAGGGGTTTCAATAGACTTGTCTTAGTGACTGTGTGAGAGACTGGTTAGGAAGCACCTGGAAACTTATCTAATTTTTCCAGCTATTCCGGTTCATCTAATGAAAGATCTCATTTCTGCCTACAAACACTGCTGTGCCTCGGCTAGAGCCTCAGTGCTGAACAAAGCACTGCAAGGAAAATATTTACAGGACAAAATGGAAATAGAGTTTCTTCCTGTTGTCAGTCCCAGCAGTACTTAGAGGCTGTGCAGTGCTGGGCTATGTCAGTGCTTGGGTAATGATGCAAAAAACCTTATTTTCTCTTTTGGATTTTTGTATTCACTTTGTACTTTGTCAGGTTAAAACCCAGACCAGGCTGAGGTTTGCTGGTAGCCAACTGTGATGTGTTTGCAGAGGCCTTGGTGTGTAGCAAAGTGCATTTGCTGTATCTTTTTAAAAATCAGGTTTAAATCATTGCATTTTTAGTTAAAAATTCAGTAAAATGGAGAAGGTTTTATAGCAGAAAAAAAGATAAAAGAGTAAAGATTAATGGACAAGCTTGGACAGGCTCGAGAGGGGTCCATGCGAACCTCATGAGGGGCAACAAGGCCAAGTACAGGGTCCTGCACGTGGGTCGGGGCAATCCCCAGTATCAGCACAGGCTGGGGGATGAAGGGATTGAGAGCAGCCCTGAGGAGAAGGGCTCAGGGGTACTGGTGGGTAAAAGATTGGCCATGCCCCGTCAATGGGCACTTGCATCTTGGGCTGCAGCCAGAGGAGTGTGGCAGTGGGACAAGGGAGGTGACTCTGCCCCTCTGCTCTGCGAGCCCCCCCTGCAGTCCTGTGTCCAGCTCTGCAGTCCTCAGCACAGGAAAGACATGGACCTGTTGGAGAGGGTCCAGAGGAGGCCATAGAAATGATCAGATGGATGGAGCACCTCTCCTGTGAGGAAAGGCTGAGAGAGTTGGGGTTGTTCAGCCTGGAGAGGAGAAGACTCTGGGGAGACCTTACTGCAGCCTTTCAGTTCTTTAAAGGGGCCTGTAAGAAAGGTGGGGAGAGACTTTTCAGCAGGGCCTGTTGTGAGAGGATGATCTTAAACTAAAAGAGGGAGATTCAGGCTGGATGTGAGGAAGAAGTTTTGTGTGATGAGGGTGGTAAAACACTAGCACAGGTTGCCCAGAGAGGTGGTGGATGCCCCATCCCTGGAGACATCCAAGCCCAGGCTGGATGTGGTTCTGGGTGACCTGATCTAGTTGAAGATGTCCCTGCTCATTGCAGGGGGGTTGGACTAGATGAGCTTTGAAGGTCCCTTCCAATCCAAACTGTTCCATGATTCTGTGATTAATATCCTGGGTGGCTTATAGCCACAGACATTAGGTGTGGAGACCTAGGCAAAGTGAAATCAGAGCTCAACAAATACACTGCTCCTTTATGAAAATCACATTTGTGAGTCAGCAGAACAAGCTCCTCTCTCGTCTCAGAACATTCATCTTGGAGACGCTCACCACTGCAGCGTTCCCAAGCCCCAGCAAGGGGTTCCTGGTGCGGGGATGGGACCGAGCACGCAGCTCCTCTCTTCGCTGCTGTGGGGTGATGCTGGAGCTGGAGCTGTGGCTGGAGGGCTCTGCCCCACACGTTGGGTGTTCCTCGGGAGCTGCTCTGCACAAACCCAGGGATGAGGCTCATTCAGATGAATGGCATGGACCATGCTTATCCCCTCCTTGCATGCATGGACAGGGGCAGCCCTGGCAGTGCACCAGGGCTCACATCCGTGGGATCCTGTATTTGGGTTGTGGCCAGGATTGCACCAACCCTTCATTAAAAATATTAATTATTATCACTTTTTAAGCCATGGAATTACTCCAGGCATCCGACTTACTCTGTCAGCCTTTCCGTGGCAAAGTGGCCTCACCTCCCCAGCAGAGTGACTCAGGATGCTTGTCTTGCTGGCCAAGGCTTGCTTTCCCCTCCTCCATGGCACCGTACACGCTTTCCCTCCCTCCTAGTTGCTGTTCCCCAGCATTTTTAGCAGCAGAGCTCGTTGGAAAACACAACCATCTTCCTCGGCGTTCATCCACCTTTGACGTTTCCTGACCCGCTCCTCTGAGCCGTGCTTTGTTGATCAGAATCTCAAACAAGCTCCCTCACCCGCTAATGCAGTTTTCAGACGATCAGTGCTCAAATCCCCGAGATCTCTCCTTCTTCACAGAGGTTAAAGAGAATCGTTTTTGAAAACTTCAGCTTTCTGCCAAGTTAAAAGGGAGGAGATCAATGGGATCTGTGCAGTCCTGATACCGTGCCCTGGAGGCTACGTTCCCAGCCTGCTGATAGCATCCAAGCTGCTGAGCCCTTCCAGCGCTGTCTGGATGTTTCCCATCTGGAAGGGTTCAGGAGAAATCATGTGGGTGGGAAATGCAGGACTGCCTCAGGCAGGAGGGTTTGCAGGAAATCTGTGCAAGGAAGCTGCTAGATAGCCTGTGATCATCATAGCTCTAGCAGCCTTGGGCTATTTGGCTGTTGCAAAGTGAGACCATAATGACTTACACCAAACCATGACAAAGCAAGCGGGTAAAATGTTACCCTGCTTGGTAGGCAAAGCACTGTGAAGACAGGCACTAGCTCTAGAAACTTAGAGGAGCTGGTGCTGTCATTGACCACCATCTGCAGAAGTGCTTCTCTGACATTCCTGTCCCATGGTAGCCATGTGACTCCTGCATGGCCTTCAAGTGCCCAGGAGCTGGCTGCAGAAGCAGGATTTTGCATGTATCCTAAGACTGGAGAATGTATATATTTTTCTTAAGTTACCAAATCTAGAGGAAACTCATCTCTCTTTGTCCCGTTGGACATTGGACTGTCACAAAGGTCCTAAAAAACCCACCAAAACAAAAAACAGCCAAAGCCAAAAATCAAACCAAAACAAAAAAGATGAAAATACTTTACGGCGGTGAAGTAAGTAAATAGTTTTCCTTGGTTCTTAGACTCATGTTCAAGTGGGCAGTCCTCTTGAGTGATGTTACATGAGGGCTGAGTTTCTGGGGTTTCCTCTTTGCCAATAGTTTCTTTCTGTGGCTGATTTATTCTGCTTTTATTTGATAGTGGAAAAGATTTTCTATGATGACATCAGAGTATTTTTGCACTTTGTGTATCTCTTTGCTGATTTCTGAGAACATCAGAAGTGTAGGTTACCTGCAAGCTGTGCAGGCCAGCCCCATGGGACCTGAGAAATCATTTCATTGACATTACAGATAGATGCTCTGTATTTTGTCATGTGGAGGAAAGGGAACATCTGCTTGTCTTAAACTGTGGGTACAGGACCTCTGAGACTGGCAGGCACTGTCCATGTGGCTATATTGCTAATGTACATTGTCCCAGATGATCAGCTGGATCATAGAATCATAGAATACCAGACTGGTTTGTGTTGGAAGGGACCTTAAAGCTCACCCAGCTCCAACCCCCTGCCATGGGCAGGGACACCTTCCACTAGAGCAGGTTGCTCCAAGCCCCTGTGTCCAACCTGGCCTTGAACACTGCCAGGGATGGGGCAGCCACAGCTTCTCTGGGCACCCTGGGGTGTTACTGCAGGGCATCCTGAAAACTGGCTATAATTCAGGTCTAATTCCAGTCATGTTGGATGGAAAAGCACATCCTGTCTACAGCAGTGTCATGTTTAAGAATGTCCTGTTTCCTAAATGCATTCTTCTTGGTCTGAACATCTTTGATAGCGACAGTGGTGCTTCTCACTGGCATGGCTCTGGCAATGGTGAATTTAATGTCAAATCCTGTGCCTTACAGCTGAAAATACTCTGCTTTGACCAGCAGTTAGTTGATGATACCCAGTTGCTCTTTGTCTGGGATGGCTGCCTGGCTGCTCTCCAGTGTTAATGCACCTGAGGATACCAGGTAAGAACTTCCTATCCTTTCTTGTTCTTTTATGAACAGCCTGGTATTGGGCACGGAGGAGGTCAGTTGGGTCTTGCCAGGGGTGCTGTGAACTGTGGGTGCTATGCTGGGTGTGAACTCAGCCAAGGAGTCCTCCAGCAGCTCGGCTTGTGCTGGGCAGGGACTCGCTGAAGCCTGGCTGGTGCTTCCCATTCTCTGGAGGTGAGCAGGGCTGTCTGACACTTCAGTGTAGTCTTTGTCCCCTCCCCTGACCAGCCCCCAGTGAAATCTTCAGCACCTTCTCTCCCCTGGTCCATCCGCTGGGCGTCAGGCCGTGGTAGGGTGCTGATGTTGCCAGCCTGATTTGGTTGCTGGACATAGCTGTGGAAGAGGACCCCAAAACAGGGCTGTGACCCAGGACTGCGAGGTGTGAGATGAGGGTAGGTGTGAAAGGGCTGCATGACAGCTGTCAGTGTGCAGAGTAGGGCAGTAAGTGAACATCCCAGGAGCTTGTGGTCTAGATATAAGCAGCGACTTTCACTGGCGCAACCTGTGGGAATGAGACAGCATGCAGCATGGGGGTGCAGCGTTGGACACAGTGAGCTCATGTGCCTCGCTGCTTTGTTAGTCTCTTAAAGGAAATCTCTGCTAACCACAGATAGGTTGTGAAAAAAGATGACAAATGGTAAAGAGTAAATGCAGTTTAAGCTAGTCAGTGGCAACAAAAATAGGGGGATTTATTTAAATTGAACTGCATTTGAAAGTCTCTTTTAATCTAGTCCCTGTGCTCCATTCATCATGTTGCTGTCCAGGCATGGTTGTCAGGGCTGCTGACCCCTGAGCACGTAGATGCATATACAGAGCTGGGACTACATTTCCACCAGGTCCAGGTAGGCATTCCTGTTAAAACCAGGGTTGAACTTGTTAGGGGAAGGGAGAGGAGCCCCACCAGATGTGTTTGGAGGAATTTATGTGGTCTCTTGGTGTACCGCGGGGTTATGCCCGACTCTCAGATCCTGTCTCTTCTATTCAGGTTAAGGCTGGGTCTGATCAGTAGAGGGTAGAGCAGGAGGCTTGAAGGCAGAAATCGGGTTTCTATTTCAGTGCCAGTGGAACATGTTTTTTAAGAGGGCTGGTGAATTATGCGTTTCCCACAACCAAAGGGAAATGTACTCAAAAGGGAGTGTTAAAAGGCAGCCAAGGGAACGAGGAAAGGGGTGATGTGATCTGATACCCGCTGACCTCTCTTGTATAGGCATATCTCCCCTTCTCTTGGGTACCCTGAGAAACACACAATTCTCCACAGAACGGATGTTCTCTGAATATTCTCCCCCACACCCTTTTCCCCCCTTCCTTTAGCCCTTGATCCGTTTAAAAACTCCCATTTGTTTGCCTCTCTGGTTTCCATAACCTCACTGACACTGAAGCACTGAGGAAAACCTAGTGTTAGCAGCTGAGCTGTGGAAGTTCAGCTCAGTCCAGCTGTGGGCAGTTCAGTGTTCTCTCTTCCTTTACTTTCTTGGTTTCTGTTTTGGGGGTTTTTTCCACTCCCATTGCCAGTTCTGCAGAAGCAGCTGACACTTTAGTCACAAGGTCAGTCACAGATCTACCAAAGCTCTTAATACCCAGTTGTATGTTTGTGTGTGCGTTTTCTTTTTCAGGGTAAGTACATCTTTTAAGGATGAAACAACACTTTGTCCAAAAATCAACAGTCTACAGGGAGCCAACTAGTCTGGCAGCCAAGGCTTCTGCCGCTTCCTTGAGGTTTGGGGGATGAGTTGCTGGCCTGTCCTTTTACATAAAAGCAGAGCAAATTGTCAGAATAAACACATTTTGAAATATACGACACCATCAGTCAGAGCTTAAGAGGAGCTCATTGGCTGGACAAGAGATCAAGGCAAGTGGGAGTTTGGATGACCTGGCTGAGGCATTCGGACTAAAAGGTTCTTTTTCATTCACTGGAGCTAGTCATCTTTTTTTGTCTTTTCTTTAGGTAATCAGCCAGGAAAGAGCTCAAATCTCCCCCCACCTTGCTCCCCCCTCCCCCTCTCCCCCTGCAGGCAGTGAGTCTGGAATCACAATCCTATGATGTTCTTTTGTAATTTATTTATTTCTTTGCCAAGAACAGATTGCTACTGGGTACAAGTCCTTGCCTCAGAGCACGCTGCATAAGAAGCCAGCATGCGGCTCTGCTGCCTGGGGTGCTTCACTGCTCAGTGATCCACAAGCCAGTGGTTAATTTAGGTTAACTATGGTCGTCTGGGGATGGTAGCCTCAGTTTTACAGTCTGGGTTAGGTCACCTTTAGTGAGCCCTGCCCAAGGAGGGAGCTCTGGCAGGAATTACACGGAGCAGAAGAAAAGCCTGGTGCAGTACTTCTTGGGTGAGCTGCATGACATTTCTGTACAGTTCTGTGCAGTTGCTCAGCCATATGGGTCCTTGCAGCTCTTCTTTCTCAAGAGGTGCCATCAGGACTCTTCCAGGACAAGTAACTGCTCCCTGGGCATTGCTAGGTTTGCAGGTTTTCCTGTCAATACAGCAGGGCTGGGGGAGAGGCAAGGTGGGACAGCTTGTTGAGTCATCTTTCCTATGTATCCTCAGAGCAGTAGGGCACTGTCTGCGACATGAGCACAACAGAGTTGTCTATGAAGTTTCATTAAATTTACAGGCAGCAATTGTTATTCCAGAGCAAGGAGAGGAGATGGAAAGAGGCTGAGGTCCAGCTAGGAATTGGCTAGACTAGTTCTTGGATTGTTTTCCATGCTGTGGTTATCCTTATCTGTATCTGGAAACTGGAGTGTGTTGTATGTGTTTGTAAGAGCAAGCGGATGTGTGAAGCGTTCTGGCAAAGTCAGAAGTCTCATTTTCCCCTCAATATAATGCAGCCTGATTAGATTGTTATTGACATGCTGAGAACCTGCTAGGGTTGTTACATCTCTGTAGAAAGGCATCTGTCTGTTCCTGTCCTCCCTTCTGCCTGGAAGGATTGCAGAGCTGGAAATGGGAAGGCCCTTTCAGACTGCAAATCCAGCTGTGAAAGAAATCTGTTGGGAAAGCACAGTGTGCCTGCCAGCTGACCAGCAGTTTGACAGTGCCTGTGGAACTCTAAGCCAGTGAACAGCAGTTTGGAACAATTAATAATTCCCTAGTGGGAGAAAAAAGAAAAAATAATAATAAAAAATAACTCCCAATAAAACCCTCAGAACAAAGCAGCTGCAGTTTGCTGGATCGTTTTCATCCTGTAGATCATTGCTAACAAGAGTTACCGGCAGTGTAGTGACCGGTCACCAGCTAAATGTGGCACCATTCACCACTGCTCTTTGGGCTCTGCCATGCAGCCAGTTTCCAACCCAGCAAAGAATCCACCTACCCAGGCCATGAGCAGCCAGTTTCTCCAGGAGAACATGTGGGGAGACAGTGTCAAATGCTTTATTAAGGTCCGAATAGACAATGTCCACAGCCTTTCCCTCATCAACCAGGCAGGTCACCTTATTGTGGAAAGAGATCAGGTTGGTCAAGCAGGACCTGTCCTTCTGCTTGAGGCCCATGCTGGCTGGCCTGATCCCCCATTTTCCCACACGTGCTTTGTAATCTCACTTGGGATCATCTGCTCCATGACCTTCCCCGGTACTGAGCTCAGGCTGACAGGCCTGGAGTTTTCAGGATCCTCCTTCCTGCCCTTTTTGTAGCGAGGTGTCACATTGGCCAACCTCCAATCCCCTGGCACCTGCCCACTAGACCAGGACTGGTGATAGATGATGGAGAGTGGCTTAGCAAGCTCCTCCGCCAGCTCCTTCAGCACTCTTGGCTGGAACCCATCAAGGGACTGAGTACCCTAAGGATGGCTGGTCTGACTATTAAAGACTGAGGCAAAGGCAGCATTAAGTACCTTAGCCTTTTCCTCATCCTTGGTCACTAGGTGTTCCCTGGTATCTGGTAAAGGATGGAGGTTCTCTTGATCATCCTTTTATTGCTAAGATATTTGTAAAAATATTTTTTATTATCTTTTATGGCAGTGGCCAGATTAAGTTCAAGTCCATGTCAGTACTGCTTTTGGTACTCAAGCTAGCTCATTCTGCATTAGCTTAGGTATTTCTGCATAGCGTTGCACAGTGGCTTCTAGTAAGGCCATGAGAGGGTAAGGACTGACTTGCTTTCAGAACATTGTCCTTCCCAAAGATGGCTCTTGCTAACTTTGCACCATGAAATGGTCAGATAATGGCAATTCTCACGTTCAAAATTTGCTTTTGCAAAATGCAGAGAGTCAGTCAAAATGTCTGGCATGTTGCTGTCTTTGATCACAGCTGACCCAACCTCAAAAATCCTTATCCTGAAAGCTCTCTGGAGACAGATTTGTCTCCAAGTGTGATTTTGGGTTCAGTAAAATTGCATGTTTCAGTGAAATGATATTTCTTCTCGCCAGCTTATTTATATTCATCATAATTGTCTCGTTGTGATGCCTCCTATTCATTTGCTGGATCCACTTGTCTTGCATCTTGTTCTGGCGCTGAGTGCTTTTTAGGGTAAGCTTGCCTTTCAAGAATATGCATGATTGGTACCATAGGAACAGTTTTCATGTGCTTGCAAGAAGTGCACTGCTAAGCAAAGTAAGCAGGGAAGCTGGGAGAGATGAGTGGAAAATGGCTGTGTGAAGAAGAGGAAAGAATTGAAATAGATGGCAAAGGAGTTAATCAAATAAACAAAGGTCCTTTAAAAAAAAAAAAATCTTGATTTTTATTTCTTTTTTTTTTTTTTAATAGTCACAATCTGATAATGATTGCACTGGGCACCCCCTTGCTACTTCTCCCTCTGATTAGAGCTGGGCTGTAGTGGCCATGATGAGTTACCACAGCAGCCTGTTATTGGCGTTGTTAACAAGTGTCCCTCATTAAATTAAATGAAAAGGGGCAGGGACGGGAATCTTGTCAAGGTGGTCCTCAGCTTATAATTATTTAAATTTATTTGAAAGGATGAAGTTCTTGTCCTGAAAATAAACCTCTTCAGTTTTGCTGGTTTGTTGTTTTTTTTTTTTTTTCCTTCTATAAATTCATACTTTAGGGAGAGTTAATTTACGATGCAAAGAATTTTTGAAGGTCATACTCAGTGCCATTAGCATTGTACAGAGCATCTTTGGGAACAGCTCTTTGTCTGTGCAGGTATTTCTGTGGCCCTGTGTTGCTCCAGATGCCATTTATCTACCAAAACAGTAGGCACCTTTCTGTCCACTGTGACTGGATTGTAGAGCTGAAGTTACTGTATATCAAAATACAAAGATAGCAGAGAGGAGCTATCGCTTTCTTCAATCCAGTCTTGCAGATCTATAGAGAAGACCAACTAGATGTGGGTGCAGAAGGAGCTCCAGAAGGGCTGGATCTTTGAAGGAAATACTGCATTGATGGTTTAGTAGAAATATGATCTGCTGCTTGTTTTGTGTTTCATTCTGCAAAAGTCTAGTGAGAAGTTAGGTGACATGTTTCTGCATTTGCTCTAGAGGATGAGTTTTCTTGAGGACAGAGACCCATGAGGTGGCTGATCTGTCCAGTAATGGGGAAAAATGGTTTGCTTCCACATTACACAGGAGTAGAAACTGTGCAAAAAAACCCACATAAGGGCTTGGAAAGGTTTCTCTCAGGATAATATCCCTTGTCCTGGGATTCCTGTAGAACTTGCAGTACTATGTAACTTCCCCTCCATGACCATTTCCTCCTATAAATTGCACAGGGGAACAACCCAGAAATCTGTTTTATTTCACAGGAGAAAAGCTGTGGGGGAGAACACTGAGGTCAGTTCCAGTCCCCTACACTGTTGGCTATTACAGGTGACATGGTTAAACCAGAAAATTCCCAGATTATCACGCATAATATATGTGTGATATATATATAATATATATTGTGATATACATATATAATTGCGTGATAATAATTCCATTATTATCACACAATAAGTTGTGATGTTGACAACGGAAGGTGCCAAATACTTCCTCACACACTTGAAAGGTGATGTTAAAAGGAAAAAAACCCAAGCTACAACTATGAGTCTGGAGTTACACTGTTTGAATAAGAAAGTGTGATATAAGACCAATTAGTTCCTTCTTTAAGTGTGCTCTGACTTCATTTCGTGCTGAGTGCAGGTTTTCTCCTCCTGTCAGGCACACACCGTTATGTGTGCTCCACACTGACAAATACCAGTTCTGCCACGTTTCATGGGAAACAGCACACTAAGTTACTTGTCCTTGTAACTTTCCTGTAAATCATGTACAAACTTTGTATCAGTCACCATAAATAAATAGAGAAAGCTCTCAGACTGGAACTGTGTTCTTTGCAGAGGAGAGATGTTGCCCCACTGTATCCTACTTCTGCCCATGTCTCTTTACTTATACAACCTGTATTTATTTATGATTATGGCTGCCCACAAGAATAGTCTGGTGCCATGCTTTGTATCGATTTACTCAGTCTTTTGGCTGGGAGAGTTGACTTATAAAACCTTCTTGTAGCACTTTACTGACTCCAACCATATCAGTCAGTGATTACATTTGCTGGTCAAAGATCCAGCACTACCAGGGTAAGGATGAAGAGAAATAGGGGAGATGGTTATTATGCTCTGTATTTACCTGGCGTACAGATTGTTCTTATAAAATGTCAGTATACTTACTGTAGGCACTGGTTCACCAGTCTGAGGTTCCAATATGGTACGCTGAAGTACAGCAACTCCATATGAGGATCGCAGAGGCTCCCTTAGCAGATACATGTTTCAAACCGTCACCACATATTGACTGTGAGTAGAAAAGAACAGAGACAAGTAGTAACTGAAAGTCTACCCGATGGAGAAAGGTTGCCAGTAGCTCGCTGTGCATACTGCAAGTCATGTCCTCACAGCTAAGCCTGAGATTTCTAGATCTCACTGAATTTCAGAGCTCTTTATTTCATGGTGTCTACTTGCGTTGCATTCATCTGGTCCCCATTTCAGGTTCTTGTACCTGCTCACAGTTTAACTGCTCCATTCCTGCTTGAGGGCCCCAGGCGGGAGCTTGTGTTTGCTCCTCAGATCTACAGTTGCCACCCAGCATGGGGTTGTCTTCCATCGGTCCCATGGATATATTTGCAGGGTGGCAAGCGTTTGCCCCTGGTCTGAGATGACAGCTATGACCATCATCTGTTGCATGGGAATCTACTATGCTGGAACTTAAAAAACATAGATATGGGAAGATGGAGGCAGATACGGGAATTGTTCCTTCAAAGTAAAGAAACACTGCTGTGACATCTTGTGTTGCTGTTTTCTGGCCTGTTAGACTTGTGTGAGGAAGCAGAAAGCTTGTCATTCTGTGGAGCTGGTGGTTTGGTACACATCACCAACCACTTAGCCTCTTAAAATATGAAATGCTGCAAATGCTCCATCTGCAAAAGCCATAGCGCATATGATTGGCAAGGCTGTTCTGAGAGGTTGAATGGAGCCAGATGAGGGTAACCTGAGATCCTCACTATAAGCCTCTTGATTCAGAACCACATTTGATCGATGTTTACACTCGATGTGTGGTACAAATAGGTTTGAGGGGAATGCCATAACTCTGTTTAGATTGTGCTGTTCAGCTGTTGGCATTAGGTTGTGTGGTTGAGACTTACAGTCGTCTTGCATCAGCTGTACTGCCTTTAAATTAGCTGAAGGAGAATTCTAAGGAGAGTTTCTCTGACACTGTTCTGTTTTAAATGATATGCTCAAAATGTTAAATGTTCTTGACTATTCCTGTTTGACATGAAAACGACACAAGGTGCCAATGTGACACTTCACAGTCAGTTGATAGTGGGAGAAGAATCCCACCTCAGCTTGTCATTTTGTTGGTGTGGGAGCAATTGTGTCTTGTAGTCTGAGTAGCTTTATTTTATTTTATTTTAGAAACAAAAGTAAAATACCTACAGGATAACTTCAGTGTTGCAGAAACAAACAGCAACAAAAAATACCAGTAACACAGAAACTGAAGCAGCAGTTGTTTCTTAGTGCTGGTAGGTAGTTGGGCAATATCTAGAAAACAAGCTATTAGAGCTTCTTGCCTTTGTGAACTACAGCCTTCTGCCTCAGGAACGCCTGTATTCCCAAATGCTTTTCTGTCTGTTATAACAAATAATGTGGGCATATGATTCGAGCCTTGAGACTTGAAGGATGCAAGCATGTACCAGAAATGAGGCATGTGTATGGGTTTTGCTGAGTAAGGGTGCCCTAGTCAGGTATTTAAATTTTAAATGCACTGGGGCCTTAACTCATAAAGTAGGCAAATTCCAACCTAGACAGCAGTGAGAGGAATAAACATTAAAGCTCAAAACAAACTGTTATCAAAGTAGCTCTTCAGACTATGTATAATTGCACTTTCAGATGGGGAGAGCATCTTTAAAATCTTTTCACAGTAGCTAAGAGCTTGTACATAAGCTTTCATGAGAGGCATTACAGATGTCTGCGGATATTATATAAACAGTAGCCTGTTTGCAACAGTTTATAAACTTAAATATTTTATAAGAAAATCCTGAACATTTAACTTGCCTTGTGTTTTTTCTATACCAATAAAAACACCATTTTTATCAAGAGATGCTGGAAAACCTGACTAATAATGTGACACTTGGTTATAAACTAGGAGGAAAGTTCACTGGTCTAGAATTAATAAGGTGTGTAATCTGTACAAGAATTTCTACACTACAGGGGGAAGCAGCTCTCTTTGCTTGCTTTTGTGTAAAGATGCATGCAGTTCATGAGAATGTTCTCTGATCTGTCTTTATGTCTCTGTAGCTAAAGAGGTTTCAGTTGTTTCCAGCTGGAAATTGCTTGGAAAATGAAGACACGTGTGTGAATATGTGTAACAGCAGGAGAAATGTTGCAGCTCTCCATGATTTGTAAACCTGGAAGATTTGTAGGTAAGGTCTTTTATTCTTGGTTTTCCCCAGAACACAGCAACCCATCTATGGTTTAATTTCATTTGCAAGGCCGAGTGAGTATTTTTCCACTCCCAAATTTGCATAACAGTTGGTCACTTAGAAGAATGAACAACATCTGAGATTTCCATTTTGAATTATTTAGGAATCTGCCTTTACTCAGTGTACAAGGATGTCCTGAAATGACCTGCCTGCACTAGGTGTGAAAGAATTATCTTCTCATCCCCTAAAAGGAGACCACAACATTAACTGCAGGATTCTGAGTTACAGGATATTTGTACCTCTTAATTCTCGAGGAATCATGGAACTGGTTTTGCTTAATGAAAGATCATGTGTATTGAAGGGGAAATTCCTTTCAGATCTGCACAGACTTCAGGTTAAAGGTTTGTACTGGCCAAAAGTGGTGACTAGGGTAAGCTGAAAATGGTGGCCAAGAAAATGCATGCTCTGGGATAACTGATGTGGTTGATGTGGCCAGATCTCACGTGTGTCAAGATTAATTCCTTGGTGGCTTACAGCTCTTTCCTCTCTACACTAGCATAAACAGTTTAAAAAATAAGGTTAGCATTTGTGCCATCTACAGAGCAAATAGTGCCAGCCCGAGCTATGCAACTTGTGTGTGTGTGGTTGTGCTTTTCCTATAGCTTGAACAGGGACATGGATTCCTTAAAGCACAGAAATGTCAGAAAATCTATCCCCACACTTGTGCCTACAGCTTTAAGTGTTTTGCAATTAGTTCTTTCCTATGATTGTATTTCTGTATTTCTATTTTGAATCATTCAGGAAGCCATCCAGTCTGCTTTGTTCAATGAGTGTATCAGGCCACCTCTAAGTCATGAGGCTACAAAGGGTGAGAGAGAGTTCTTTCCCCCCACCAATTCTTTTTATCTATTTATGTTTTAGCAAGGTTTACTACTTCCAGTTAGCAAGTTGGAAGCTGAGACGCTAAATGGCTTGGCCAAGGTCATACAGGAAATTTAGGATGGAGCACCAAACATACGATTGCTACTGCCCAAACTGCTGGACATCCTTCTTAATTTCCAGTCTTTTCTGGCACTGCTACCAACTTTCCTCAACCACGTTTTACCTCTTTCCCCCTGCTTTGTAAATAAAGTGAACCTTGCGAGGTAACGTACCAAAACAATCAATAGGTACATAGTAATTTCCTCGTCCAGTTTCACTTCTCTTTCATTTCACAACTTGTCCACCAACAACTTTATTCCTTGCTTGGAGCACTTTACTGAATCATTTCTATGCAAAAGTATCTGTTAGCACTTCGCTAAGCCTCAGAGTGAACATCTTTGATCCACCCATTTCAAGATTAGATGGATGACAGAACCCAAACTCCAGATCCAAAAACATCCATGTTTTGGAGGTATATTCAAAGCCTAAGTGTGGATTTGGCTCTCAACACAGTTACTTTGAACTGGCTTCAGATCTAAATACTGTGTCCTGTAACATCTCTGTTTCTAGTACAAAATCTTGTGTTCCTATCTCTGTGAGAGCTCTTGGCCTTGATGAGTGCCTCAGTACACTTTGTGTGGGAAATGGCACCTACTGATCCTCACAAGCTTCATACAGATGGTGTTCATGTGCAGTGGGGTTTTTTAATGATTGGTTATTTATTACTTACCTGGAGGCCTAGAGAATTTGGCATTTTGACAGAAGTAAGTGTGCAAGAAATCCCGGCGTTGCGTGCTGTTCTCATTGTGCTCTCCCCTCCCTCTTGCCTGTTTTTCCATGTGGGATGTGCAAATGCTTTCCACTTCCTAGAAATCAAATCACCACTCCTCCCTATTTTTCTCTTGTCCCCATATGATGAGAACATTGTATGTTTGAGGTTTTTTTTCCCCATGGATAGGAAAGCCAGGGCGAGCTTGGTGCTGTGGTCTTTTGCACTAACAGCACTTCAGTGGCAATTCACTCTTTCCAGGGAATTATTCTAGATTTATTCACCACAAAGCATCCAACCATAACAACTCAGTAATTTTAAGGCCTAAGGAAAAAATGTAACAAGATGTTCAGAAATTTTGGTCTGGGATAATTGGGAGTTGTTTATATCCTTGTGCTGCTGATTATGTTGTCATATACCACCATTACTGGTGTCCTCAGGAACAGGATTATCATTGCTTGGAAACAAAGCCTTCATTTTAACCACTTAAATGCTGGTTAACGTAGCTAATAAACGGGAGGAAAACCACTCCCCTGCTGTTACTGGATCTATCAGATGCTCAAAAGTCACAGTGATGAGGGTTGAATAAACAGAGAGATGGATAAATGAAACATACTCACTGAAACGATGAGGGCACTGCAGTTTTTCTTTAGAATATTTAGGGTGGTCCTCCCCACTGCACAGCCAAATACAGCTCTTACTCTTCCTGGGTTTGAAAATAACTTTGTGTGCATTCAGATCATACCAAGCTTTCCAAGCTCTATCTTCCTTGGGTTTTATGCCCTCTAATTATTTGTGTGTGAATCTGGATTTCACATCTCTGGCTCGCTGAAATTCCAGGACTACTCATGAAGTCTGATGGATGCTGCCTGTAATGGAAATGTGTTGTAGAAGAGACGGGGCTTGACAGTACTGCTTCTCCTCAGGATCCCTGTGACAGCTGGAATTGTACCCTGCTATCCCACTGGAAAGGATTTTACTGAACGGGCTGGAGCTAAATGCTTTTTACACTACTTAGTTAAAAAGAAGTGTACCTATAAATTACATTTACACTTGTAAGACTTTTTTAGCTTTCCAGAGTGGCATAGAGAAGCTTTCCTGTGAGTTTTGGGGGTTTTGTTGATTTGTTTTCTTGTGTGTGTGTGTGTGTTTTGTTGTTGTTGGTAGTTTTTTAAAGGCCCCGTCAATAATATGAATAATAAGTTCTGATGTTTTGCATTTATTTCCATCCTCTCTGAGGTTTTCAGCAGTACTTTCTCTGTGATTTCATGGGAACTGGGTCCTGGAAGCAGTAAGTTAGATGTCCTTTGTCAAGAGGAAGCATTGTCTGCACCCAGAATTATCGTAACTTTTAATTTAAAGTGCATCTTGATTTTTTTGGGGGGGGAAAAAACCTCAGTAACTGTAGAGAGGAAAACAAGCCATTTCCTCAGCTTGAACCTGCATAAATTAGTGGTAAAGTGTTGATCTCTAAACTCGAAGTTTCTGAACCATAAAATCTGTTTATTTCACCCTATAAACGAACATTTCAACTTCTATGGCTATTTAAGTTTAAAAGCTGTTAGAGAAGTGGGTGGGGAGAGAAGAAGCTTGAATCAGTAATTCAAGCTTGCAATACAATCTTCATCTACTGCATAGCTTGCATAGAAATCCCCTTCAATGTGGATTTTCTGTGCTTGTAGCAGTCCCACCATACAGGAAATATACAGTATATATTTCCAACATTATCCATAATTGTAGTAAAGCTTATAAAGCAACCCATTCCTCATGTATTCCTGATGATCTGCAATAACTGGATATTTTTAAGTATGCATTTAAAAAAGGAAAAACATAACAAGAGCTGGCAGAAATTAGCATCTGCAGTGGCTCTACAAAGGGAGTTTGGGGGAAGGTCTTTATTAACATGCTTTTACTGTAGGAACAGCAACAATGTTGACGGAAAACTTACGTACCTGTGTTTTCTTTATATCTGAATTCCAGGGATTTTTATGTTTTCCTGTGCTGTTGATTGCGCTGGGACTAATACCAAGACAATCGAGTACCTCCTTGGGTGGGCAGAACAAAAGTCACAGCACCCTCAGGAGAGAGACAGCGTGTGATGAGGAGGGACGGCTTCGTGCGGGAGACAGGGCAGAGATGGAGGAAACCTGGGTCCTGCTGCAGCACCCTTCCCGCTACCCTGAAGAAAGCAGAGAGGGTGCTGCTTCAAATGTGCTGCTTCAAATGTGAGTGCTTGTCCTTTGTCCCAGGGTGGCGCACAGGGATGGAGGCTTCTTGCACAGGCTGTGATGCTCATTCACACACACACATGCAGCCGTTTGCAACCAGAAGCCCTGCTACAGCAGTCACCTTTGGTGAAGGGGAAGAGAGATCTAGATTCTCTCTCTGCAAAATGGGTAGAAAATTGTCAACACTTTGACATGCTGTGCTTCACTTGAGCTGTGCAGGCCCTTTCTGTACTAACGATCCCTGAACTTGCAGTACCTTGCTAAAAATAGTTCAAAGCGTAGCCGTGAGTTCCCTGGACTGTTCTCCTACCAGTTTTGTATTATTCGACTCACCATTCCTTTGAAAGTATTCATCCTTCCCCTCGTAAAACTTAAATCAGCTCATTCCTTGGTCCAAGAGTTGACATCATTATGATGTTACATCCTATGTAATGGTGTGAGACCTGGAAAAGCATTCACAGCAAAACCACGCGGTGAATTGGATTTGCAGTGCCCCAGCCCTTGCCTGCACTCTGATCTCCCTGCCACCCTCTGCATTTACTTGTACTTCTAAAACCTGTGTGGTTCCTGGAAATACCCCATGGTAACACACACTGCTGAGGAGCTATCAAGGGTCTTTTAAAATGTTCCCATTTTTCTTTCCATGACCCCATTTGTTTTACAATGTTTGTGAGAGCAAAAGTGATTGTTTTACCAAATTAGGCTGTTTTCTTGCCAGGAACAGTGGCTGGGATCTTGTTGACAGATTTGGAAAAGATTATTCTTTCAGTACCTTTTGAATGAATGTTTTAAGGATGTCTGCCATGTACTGTTTCCAAACTCAGACCACGTTTAACTGTTTATATATTATTCGGCGACAGGGACAAATTAGCACCTTTCATTTTCCTATCAAAATTAACACATCCCAGGTAGATGTTTCAAGAGCTACAGATCTCTTATTTAGAAATTAATGTAAGAAACTACTTAAATATGTTGAACCCCAAGTCTAGGCCCAAATAAAGTTTGGGAGTTTTGTTATTGTTTTCAGAGGCCTCAGAATTTTACCCATTTTGCTTACACTTCTGTTCTCTCATGTGTCTTTTATATAATAATCTTTTCTTTTTGATGGAAAGCTCTCTTCACAGTCTGCTCTGAAACCCATGTCTCATCCCTCTGGTCGAGGGCTTCTGCATGGGCATGAGAGGGGGGTTTTTATTTGGGTCCCCCCCCTCACCCCATTGTTTCATGCATAACTTGGCCTCTGCGTTGGCTTGTTCTTCCATCTTCCTCTGAGGCATCTGGAATTGGCCACAGCTAGAAATGGGCTAATGGTCAGGGTGCACAGATGCTTCTGGTGGTAGTTAGAAGCTCCTGAAGCTCAAGGCTGGTCTGTATTGCCCCTGGTCACATTAGCAGGGATTGCTGCAATTTGCTTTATTGCTGTGCCTCTCTCTAGTGAAGGACACAGCTTTCTCCCAAGGCGCTGATGGTGTTCAAGGCTTTTGGTCTTTTGTACTAAAAGTCTGAAGTTTGTTCTGAAGTCTGAGGTATTGGAGGTTCCTGGATGACTTGGTTTAGGTGGCTGTTGGAGTTGAAGTTCTGAGTTTAGCATGATGATTGCTGGGATGGCAGGGGTGAGATGATCCAGGCAGTGCATCTAGCCGTATGTTGCCATGGTGTTAGGGGATGCAATGCTGTATAGGGCCATTTTTGCTGTCACATAAAATGACTCTTTCAATCATTTGTGCTCATTGTAGCTGCTATGCAATGTAAGTATGTGAAGATTCATATTCTTTCGACCAGTTTTGTTCCGTGCAGATCTATTGCATTAACAGAAGAGAGACTAGGAATCTAAGTCAATATGTCTGTGTATTTCACTTTTCTGTCTGAGAATATTAAGGCCAGATTCTCATTTACACTAAGCCCACTTGCAATATTCTGGCAACATAAAGATGCCTTAGCAGGAATGTAAATTGAAGCCTCTTTATACTTTTAATAGTGTTTGTAGTTTCACTTGGCTGCAGTACAGGAATGACACATGTCTATACAAATGGCATTTGCCATCCTGTTGATGGCTGCTGATATTCTCTGTGCCTCTACCCCCTAACTAACTAAACCATGAGTCTGCTGCAGTCCCACCTTTCCAATCCCCTTAAAATGCGCTGCTTTCTTGAAACATCTAAACCAGGATTTAGGATTAAAGAGATTTTTCTGTCCTCCCTTCACCACGTGATCTCCCTTTATGGGTCTCTACTAAATGCCCAGTTCTGCAATGCACAGACAGATTATTCTTGTCATGTATGTTGCTTAAATTGAGGAGGAAGGTTCTTCATCTCAGCATGTTTGTACCATACAGAGCACCCTCTTCGTTTTTTGTATGAAGAAAAAGAAAATGTCTTGGGAGAAAACCTTTATTGCGGGGTCTTGGAGCAAGGAACTCACGTATTTTACACTAAATCCTTGCAGCTTTTACATCTTCAGGTCCATTTTCATTTCTTACCAATTAAGATCTTGTGTACCAGTGCTTCGTCTTTCAAATGGGAAGTATTGCCCTAGATAATCTTACAGGGACACAGCAAAAATGAAGAACGTTCAAAAGCCCAGCAGTTGAAACAGCGGAGTGAGGAACCTGAGGGACAAGGCTTGTAGAGGGGCCACATATGAACTATAGAGACTTAGGAAAAAATGTCATATCAGCATCTACCTAATATATTTCAGAGAAAATACTGCTTTAGTAATGCCTGAAAGAATGTTATAAGCATTTTGTTAGGCCTGTGGTTGTATTCTGATGGTAAGGTCGTGTGCTTTCCCACATGTTCAACAGTGCAGGGCTCAGAAAAGCCATGAAAAAAAAGGCTTCAAAAAGAACCCCAAATGAGTTTTTGTTTAGTTGTTTGGCTTGGGGGGAGGGGGTTAATAATTTTTAGTAAGTGATGACTTCAAAGTGCACAGCCTTAGACTGCCATAGAAACAAATGCAATGCTATTTTCCCTCATGGAAATCTGGAGCTCTCCAGTGGTTAAGTCCCTCATTCCTTCGTTTTCAGGGTCATAAGAGCTTGGTCCAAAACCTGTTTGTGGTTTAAGACTGACTGTTAGCAAGAGTATCAGTCGCTATTGATTTTAAGTAGAGGTATTACACATGGGGAGAATACAAGGAGAAGAAATGTCTCTAGCAAACTAAAATGGCAGGTTTTAGAGCTGCTAAGAAGACTGAGAGCTTAAAATAACTTACGTATTAAGAAAGCTTAAGGATCTCAGTGCAGGTGAAATGGCATAAGTCTTAAGAAATGCAAATATTTATAGGATTCTGTAATACAGTAAATGCATTCATAAAAACTAAGAGATGAATAGCCTCCCCATGTGTAATAAAGAATGTGACAGCACTCTGCAGATCTTCAGAGGGTGTAACATGTAGTGCAACAGCATTTCTGCAGAAAGCTCTTATCTCCTTTATGCTCTTAAGTCCTCCCTATATTCTTCCCATAGATGGTGCAAGTCTTCACCGCAACACTTTCTATCCAGAGCAGCTGTTCACTACATTCCTGCTTCCAAAACTCATTTGAGAGACTATTTTTCTGCATTTCTAGATTAAATATTCTTCCTGTGTCGATGGGTGACTCTGGAGGGATTGTCAGAGTGACTGATGAGATAAAGCCACCCTTTTTTTTGGGAGCAGCTTACATGAGGAGCATTGTACAGCCGAACGGGGCTGTTAGGATTCAGTCCGGTGCTGTCACCGAAGCTCAGCTGTCAGAGGCTGTTTACTCATCACACTGCATTGCTGTTTGCTGAAGGATAAAATATCCCACCCCCAAACAAACCCGTAACTCAAGGAGGAAGGCTGATGCTCCGCTGCGTACGGCCGCCCTCTGCGCGGAACCGGGGAGCCGCTCGCTAAGAGAGGCTTCTCCCGAGCGCTCACTAGCTGCCTGCTCGCCGCGCTGGCAGTGCCCGCGCTGCCGGGCCGGAGCCGCTGACAGGGGATGATGGAGTGCGTGCCGGCGCTGTACGCGGCCGCGGGTCACTGCCTCGCAACGTGAGAACAACCCGGCCCGAGCGCTAATGGCTTTCAGGTGTGCAGGCCGGGGCCTGTCAGGGCAGTCAAGGAATTAGCGCTTGGCACAAGGCACAGAGCCTCCCGGCTGCCAAGTTAAACACAAATGGGGCCTCGTGTAAATAAACAAGGGCAGAGTGAGCTTTTACTCGCACTAGATTGTGTGTCGGGCTCGTACGCACGCATCGGGACCATCGCCTGCACGCGCAGGCGGCAGCTCCCTCCGAGGGCAGCGGGGATGTGACAGCAGTGAAGGGGCAGCTCCGCAGCACCGCTGCTCATTGACAGGCAGCGGGGACCCGGCTCCTGCCCTGCTGGAGGCTGTTCAATCCGCTGCAGCACTGCTCTGTTCCTCGCTCCCTGTCCCACACAGATAGACAAGAGCTCACCCTGTGGGATGCTGCCTTCCTTACCTTGGAAACGCTCCTTCTGATCTCGCAGGGCAGGTCCCCTTCCAGCCCAGCACCCCAACTGTTACACACCCAGCCCTCTCCCCTGCACATCAAGATTAAATTGCTGCTTTGGCCTGGATTATGTTTTCCAGGCCAATATATTATGCCACCTCCGCACTCCTTTCCCTGCCCCATCTGGCTTCCATCCTACCCCCATAAAGATTATTAATATAGCCTGTTTCCAAACGATTTATTAGCAGGGGCCAAACTGGTGCCATTTCCCATTTTAGTAGAGCACTGAAAATAATCCTGAGGAGTGTGCCCAGCTATAAAAATGTACTTACACTGTCATATTTGCAGTTTCAAACATGCACCACTTGATAGTCTCAAAAGTGCTGTTTAATTGGGTTTTATGGGTTCTAATTAATTATACCATGTAAAAAAATTACTTGTCCCATTACAGCTCTCTGTGGTTTACTCTGAAGAGCAATGTAATTTAGAGATAAATTGTCCTTCTCTCTCCTCCTGCTCCATCTTTTCCCAGCGAGTTTCAGAAAGGTTTAATTCTCCGTAAACCCAGGAAGGAATCTGAGAGAAAGCGACGTTTTGTTCAGGGACACAACTCTTCCCAGTACCCATAAACAGCATCAACTGTGACTCAAAAAGGTTCCATGTTTCTTCTGCTGAATCAGGCTGGTGAAATTGTGAATAATCCTGCAATTTACCAAAGCTCAGGTCTGTGGTGGCTGTGATTTGCAAAGACCTGAACATGTTTGCAGCTTTATATGCTGCGGATTATCTCCTCTGATTACAGAAAGGGAAGAGTAAAGGAGGCTGAGCATCTGTGCAGGGTTTTTTTTGCTGGATGAAGGTCTAGATTTCTCTCCACGATCCTATATGAAAACAGTCTGATAAAAGATCTGGCTGCCTTTGTGGAGTTTTGGTGTGACTAGCAGCAGAGAAAACCTCTCAAGTTAACTTTCTGTGCTGTCTTACAGAATCATGAAGCCTGGATTATTCAGACAAATTCTGGGGCAGACTTCTGGCTTTTAAATGCTTCCTGGAATGACTTTGTGAAAAATGAGGAGCCAAGCAGGTACACTTGTGGTGTTTAAAATATGTTCTTATATTACATCCATCACCGTAATAAATTTGGTCTCATGAGGCAAAACATGAAATATAGTAGAACTAAAGTAGACAAGCATTGTATCTTGTAGTCTATGGCTTTATCGAGAAACTAGGGAGTCAGAGTATCAATTCGTGAGAAAAGACAGAGCAAAGAACCTCTTTAATTTGCCTTTTATAGGCAAATGCTACTTATTTCAGAAATGTCATGTTACATTTGAAATAATGTAAAGCTTTTGTGTGTGACGGATACCCCCAAAAACCTGCCCCAGGTCACTACTGTTACTCTTAGCACCAAAAGGTTATGATTCTTAATGTGACTGCCCAGGTGAGTGTTCACTGGATCACCAAGTTTGTTAGTCATGCTTCACTAATTTGCTTCTTTTCTAAAAGAAATAAGCAGCTTGTCAGTTGTTGGAAACTTGGACCATCCTGGGCGTCCAGATCAGTCTGCTTCCTGCTCTGGAGCAGGAGCAGTAAAAGCTGCCAACAAAAGGGAGAAATAACCACCAGTCACATGCATTACTCATCAATCTGAAAAGTAGCAAGATTAATACTAAGAACTGTTTTCACAAAGTAATCCTCTCCTGTAGTAAAACTAGTTAAAAGCTATTTTAGTGCATGCATCTAGTTAGTTATGTTAACAACTACTAAAACCTGCAGCGTTCTTATGGAATCAGTCAGAAAAACGGAGCCCAAACTTGAATAAACCTGAAATGTCCACACGGTGTTTGGGTAAGCCCAAACAAACCTGAATATCTTGGTGTTTGTACAGTATTTATGTTGGCTTTTACATGGCTTTTACTGCCTCAGAAAGCCATTTATGAAGAGGAAACAATGTGAAACCTGCTCGTCTCATGTGATTTTCATCATCCAGAGATTTAAGTAAGTGGGATCTGCTATTTTCATGCTCTTCTGTCCCCATAAATTACTCCTGGAGGCATTAAAAGGGCTTGTGAAAAACAGAGTAATAAATACCCAAAGCACAAACGCAAATGTTGCCAACTGCTCACACTGCTGTGGCAGCAGCTCTGTTAATTTATTGAGCAAAACTGATGAGGGACCTCAGTACCTGTTTCAGCGCTGCTTTGTGTGGAGTCTCATTCTGCACTGCTGAAACTGGTGCTAAAAATCCCTCTGACTTTTATAACAGTGTTGTGATTGCTCAGGAGCTGGCCTAGTTACTCTGATTATTCCAGAGAAGCAGAATAAGGGAAGTGAAGGGAGAGAAGAAGTACCAGCTGCAATAGGATCCTGTAGCTCCTGTCACCTGCAGCTGCACCGTGCCCTGGGTGGATCGTGCCTCTGGGCAGGATGGAGAGGTTGTGCAACAGAGGCGATCTCTGCCAGGTCCTTTCTCCTGACACATCCCAGACCACAAGTATGGCCCCTACATCAGAGGGAGAAAAGCAGCAGGGGCACGCGTGAGTCACGGCCCTCATGACAGGGGAATTCCTTGCTGGCTGCTGGCAGCCGTGGGGCTGAGTGGTTTCCACTGCCTGAGCCTTACGGAAAGAGCTGGTCTCAGCTGAGTATTTCATTCCAATTTCTCACCTCCCTTCAAAATAGAAGGTCCTGACATAGGGGGGTTTGATTGAACAGTTCTCATGCAGTTCTGATGACTGATCCTTTGTGAACTAGGAAAGCCCAGGTTCACAGCAAGCCCCCAGCATATCCTTCAAAAGGCATGTGAGTCAAGCTACGTTTTGCACTCTACTCCTCCCCTAGATAAGAGAAAACAAAAGAACAAAATATTCATCAGTGAAACATGCAAACTGTCCAGCTTTCCATGGCATTTAATGCCTGGTTAGCCCAAGACCAGCTTGTATCAACCTGGTCTAGTGGAAGGTGTCCCTGCCTGTGGCAACGGGTTGGAACTAAATGATCTTTAAGGTCCCTTCCAACCCAAACCATTCTGTGATTCTATGAAACCCTAGTTTCGCCTCTCATCAGCACCATGTATCTGCCCACAAGTGCTGTTCCCTGGGCTTGGCATGGCTCTGCCTGCTGGAGTCACTGCATACATACGGGAAGCTCAGAACTGCTGCTCCTTGTTTCACAGGTTCCTAAAGAAATTTGGATTAGGCTCTTTTTTCATGACTTTATGAAACAAGGCTGGCCTGTGGAGGAGGGGAGAACAGGGCTCCATTCCTCGCTCTGCCATATCTAAAAGAGAGAGGCAGTAAAAGTATTTGGAAGACGAGGATGCCTGCTTTGGTACCACTGTATTGAAAGTAACTCATAGCATATCTAATAACTTTTATTATTACAAAATTTATATGGTATTACAGTGGTATTTTAGAAATAGCTGGTGATGTACTTGCAACTGGGAATGCTTGAAACTTTCCAGGCTTCTGTATTTCCTTGTAACTCCGTCAAACCCTTGAGCATTCACATTGAAATTTCCCATGCTGATATCAGCTCTGTTTGATTTATTTAGAACAATTTAAACCCAACTCAAATAACATTTCAAGGGGAATTTGAAAGTTTGAGGCAAAGGCAGCATAGGTGTGCTCCCAATTCAGAATGAAATGAAATTATAACATAACTGACTTTCCTGCATACTAGAAATTTGGAGTGTTGCCTCTATGTTTCTTCAGCTGTGAACGGTACAAAATAGAAGTGGTCCTGATTCCCTGAAACAGAAAGACACAGGAAAAATGCTGAACTGGAACCTATGGGCAGATTTTGACCACCTCTAATTTCAACTTGAAAAATTTAATCATTTGGGCTTAGTATTCCATGCCACGAACCTTTTCCAGTTTTTGGAAAATTTCAGCATAGTATTGACTCAGGAACAAGAATATGAAAGTGTAAAAAATTATATTAGAATATTTCTATAAAATAAATCACATTTATCTTATATAAGTATATACAGATGTATATGGGTTATATCTAAATTATATATAAAAATTATATATATGTATACATAATGGAGACACTGTTCTCCTGGAAAAGCTTATTATTTAGAAAAGGGTGTTGGGAAATCATGAAATGAAGGTTTCCTGCAGAGTGTTTATTTTGTATATATGTTTGGTATAGTCTTTAATTACATGACCACTTACTATATTTAGTGGAAGACCCAGGTCTCGTTCTGCTCAGAATGTGGAGCAGCTCAGGAGATGAGTCACGTCTGGGCAGAGGAGGCGGCCGGTGTGTGATGGGCTTTGCCTCTATTTGGTATGGAAGCTGGGGGAAGTGCGGTAAGAGGCAGAGGATTGAAAAGAAATTGGGGAATGTCATAGCTAAGGCATCTGAATACTTCAGAGCTCTCATCCAGTCTTAGAGAAGTCGATTTAAACTAAATTCTTCCCAGTTGGCTATTAATCTTATTTTGTTTTCTGTGTTCCCATTTGCAGAGTACATTGTCAGTGGTATTTCTCCTGACATATGATGCTGTACAACGTTAAACATTCCGAGAAATCAATTCCCAGACATCTCAGTTTGGGTACCCAACGTTAGCAGAATGTTTTGACCTGAAACTCTTTGTGTTTCACTTTCCCATCTGTTAAACAGGAATAATAATCTCCTCTCATCTTACGGGGTGTTGTTAAAAGAAATGAACGTTGTGAAGCACTCATATGCCATACTGATAAGAGCCCTAGAAAAACTCACAAGAAAATTAGCAATTGTGGCTTCCAAGCAGGGTTTGAATAGTATGTGGTAAGGCCTCAAGCCACATGGTGAATAATGACACTGTAACACAATACTGAATATGTGCTTATTAAGTGAGCACTGTCCATCCTGAGGTAGAATCTGGTGGAAAACACGGCATAATCCTTCATTTGAAGAGTGAATCATAATGCAGATGAATAAAGTCTTATGGTTAACTTTAGTTTTGACATTTTGATCACTTGGTTTTACAGATACAAATGGTGCATGTGCAACAGGATACCTATGCCTAAAAAGAAAGAAAAACTGATTTCAAAAATGCTTGTTGTTCAAAGAAACATGCAGGATCTTAATTCTTATGTGCTTAGATGAGACGCTTCTTGGTGCCTGATGGGTTTTGGAGATGAAGAGACATTGCAGCTTATATTATTTGGGAAACAGTTTTCAGTAAAATGTTAAACTGTAGCTTGTTGCCTTTGTTTTTCAGAAGATGAGACAAGCTTTCCAGCTGGGAAAGTTGGTAGTGGAAATAATAGTTTTGAAGTTGGTACATAGATTCTTGCACATACCTGGATGGACTCCTGCTAAATTTGCATGGGGTATTACAGTACGTTCTGTTATTAACACTTCTTCCTGTGGCTTGTGGAAGAGGAAACTCCTAGGTTCTGTAGCAATCAAGTATTTCGCTTTCACAGAGCTAGACAGACTACTTATTAAAGATAAAAGAATATTTTGGCACAAGAACAAATGGGTATTAATTGGCTATGAATAAATTCAGTCTGGAAAGTAAATGAAGTTTTTTAGCCACCACAGCAACAGGATTCTTGAGTGGTTTCCCAGTGGGAAGTAACATGGAGTTTCCCAGTTCCCTCATATGGTGTCTGATGAAAGTAAAGAAGGAGATTGTAGATCTGAAGATCTGTATGAGAGCAGATTGGGCTTAAGAACCTAGGAAGTTGGTTTCTAGTCCCCTATCTGCCATTTCGTATTCTTAAACACAGCCCTGAGAAGGTTCAGATTTACACATTTCACACATGGAGAAACTGATGGCTAGAGGGATGAAAGTCTAAATCCAGTCTCCTCAACTTCGTTAATGGGGACTCATGAGCAAAACAAGGAACCAGAAAGGCATCTGTCCAAAGGAGGCAGACCCCATTTATGAAAGAGCAAAGCACTCTGACTCCTTGTGCCCTTCTACAAATCCCTCCCTGCCCTCCGAAGGATGGAGAGCATCCATGGACCCAGGGTTTAGCGTGATGCAGTGGTGGGGTGCTGTCTGTACCACCAGTGTTTATTCTCTTCTTCCTTATTCTCTGCTGTTGGCAATATAGGGCTGCATTGGCTTCGTTGGTTTAGGATCCTTTGCAGACACAAAGAAGAGAGGAACAATTCCAGGCCACTTTGCAAGTCACTGGGAACAAAACAGAGCTGCCTCTGTACCTTGTGAGTAGTGTAAAGCGTGTCTGATTGCTTAGCCATCAGCAGGAGGCAGCTTAGGGTGAACCATTCCTGCTGGTTTGCCATTATTAAGATCCAGTAGTACCTTGATGTTTCCTCACTGGCAATAATTTGCAGGATTAAATACTTCAAGCCACTCTAAAATTAGTTCCAGGAGGCATTTTGTGCTTTCATTTCAGAGCTCTCATGAGCCTTTCCTACTTTGTAAGTCTGCTACAGCTAATTACCTGATGGTTACAGTGCTCTAGAAGATTTCAAATATCTGTCTTTTCCACTGATCTAAAGACCCAAGTGGGGTTACAGTGTAGGACTTGTACCAGGAGTGTTTGCCAAACACTGTAACTAGCTCAGACAGCTTCGTGAGATGGGCAAATAAACCACTGCAGACAAAATTACCTCTGTCCAGTGTCTCCATCCAAGATTCAAAGGAAACTTAGTTTTGAGACTTTAAAAACATCTCAGAAACCCATTCAAAGAAATGCTTTTATGTACTGAGCCCTCTGCATCTGTCTGATGCATTCGAGAGGCTGCAGAGCCACAGCAGGCATTTTCAGTGGGACTGCCTTCAGTGCTGTGGTTTAAGAGTTTGCAAGGAATAGTTCGTATTTAATGTTGAGAACACCTGTAGTGTGTGATGCTACTCACTGCCTGTCCTGTGCAGACATGTGGCTGTCAGAGCCAGAGGTAGAATAATTTTGGGAGAAGTGAGACATCTCACCACACCAGCAAAAAAGCACAATTTGAAGACAGCTGTGGGCCTTCAGTCTGCAGAAATCCCCTGGCAGTCGTATCCCGCTCCTGAGGATATGCTTCACTCTGCTTGGTGTTTCTGGCCACCTTTATTGGCCTGTGCTGGCTATGGCCACACCATGGTCCTTTCTACTTTCTTTCCACCCATTCCTGGCCCCTTTGAGATTATTCACTTTCTGAATATATACATGTGTCATCTATAAAAAGTCATACTCTCCTGACCACAGCAGAAATCCAGAGGGGTTTGTTTCTTTACTTGTGATTTCACAGGCTTTGTTCACCCGGCACCATGCCCAAAACGACTGATCTTTCTCTCATACCTCCAGGGTCACCACTGCTGTTAGTATCTTTCGAAACCTGCTTGCTCATTGCTCTGAGGCACCAGTGCAGGCACAGCTTCATCCACCAGTTCCCAGCCATACTTTTGTGGGGTTGGTTGTTGTTGGTTTCATGTTGTTGGTTTCATGTTGTTAAACCCACAGCAATGTGGATCACATTGCATGCATCCCAGTGCCAGTAGCAAATAGTTTTGCTCCTTGAGTGATCACTGGACAAAGTGAAGTTCTTCCCTCATTTACTCTGAACGAAAGATGTCCATTACCTTCAGCTAGGTATTCAGTAGGGCTGTCCACCACTATTACTGAGTCTTTCACCAACCATCACTGTAAACGTCCAGCACAGCATCACAGTATCTGAAGCCATGTTTTTCAAATATAGTGACCTAACATGAAACTTCTAAGTCATAAATACCAAGACCCTGATCCTAGTCCAATAGCAGGACGTAGTTGCTTCAACAGGATCGTCAGTGTTTACACTTGAACACAGTGTTTGAAAACTGTGTTCTAAGGCTGAGACGCAGCTTCCTTTGAAGTCAATGGGAGTTTCAGCCTCGACTTCAACAACAGAAGGGGTTGGGCTCTTTGTTCTTTTGTCTAGTGCAATTTGTGAGTAATTGCTCCAATCCAAGTGGCTGGATTTTCTAGCTTGTTTCCAAACTATGCTGCTTCTGAGACCGGACTTTCTTCTGCCTCTCCCAAAACAAAATGCTCAAGGAGCATGGATAGAGGAAATCCGTTCAGACTGAGTAAACAGCTCATGAGGGTAGGCCAGCAGGATTCATTCATGCTCATTCAGCCCAGGCTAGCTGGTTTGATTCCAGTTGGAGCACTCTCTTCATTACAGGCCCCGTGGGGAATGTTAATCTGTACAGTATAAACATTTATAAACATCTACTAAATCATTACACTTCAGCTGCCCCATAAACACTCGTGAATGCTTTCCTAAGGCAGCATTGGTTGGGTAACGTGTGGCTTTTTGGAATTAGTTTATGGGTGTTTGGCAGTGTTAGAAATATGGGGAGAGGGCACGGGAGGTTAAATAACATTGTTTAAGCTCCATGACTTATTTAGGATAAAGAGAGAAGCTGTTTGTGAAGGATTAAAAAGGGTCTAGCTGGTAGATGTTGAGGGAAAGCCCAGGTTGTAGAGGGTCTAAGCCTTTCAGCCTTGCACACTGGGTTTTAGTGATGCCATTGCCATGAACATCACAAAATGCACTTACCACTAGTCCACTTGACATTTCTGGACCCCAGCAATACGTCATTATTTGTCTATGACTGCAGCACTGGCTGTCTCTGAAAGAACTGCCTGATGCAAGGCAAAAACGTAGACAGAAATTCTGAAAACTGAGCCAGAACTAACATAACCCACAGAACTGTTCTCAGCTGGGCCATGGGTCCAGGCCTTGCTTGTATGTGCTTACAGGACATGGAGTATATACATATAAGCAAAAATAACTCTGTTTATTTATTATGTCTAAGAACAGTAATCAGTTTTGAATGCACACCTGGCAATGCAAACCTTGTGCTTTGTGAACTTGAACTTCTCAGTTCTTGGATGTGATCTGTCCCCTTGTCTGAAGGTGCTGGCATGAATGAGCATTATCAGGACCAGGGTCACGCTAACTCCATACCCAGCTCTAAAAGATGTATGTGAATATAGAAGTAGGAAGTAAAAAACCAAACCAACCAACCAACCAACCCTCATGACTTATTCTCAAATGGATAAAGGGTAATTCCCTGAATTGTTATATTTTGCTTGTTTGCAGGGGTTTTGAAAACCCAGGAGCTGATAGAGGTGTCATTAATTACTGCAGGGATTGCATATAAGTAATGTAACCTGAGGAGAAGTTAAACATGTTGTATGTGAGAGAGATCTGTTTACTGACAGTCTGATGAATAGATAACAACTTGATTTCTAAAAAGCATCTTAGGAAAAATTATTTAATTGTCTATAATTATATCCCATCCTACACTGGAGCGAATATGCTTGTGTACATGAATTTGTTTTACTTGTACATGTCACAAGTATGTGGCTGGACATAATGTCTCAGCCTTCAAAAGCTGCTAACAAGAACCTCCGTTTACGCCTCCTCTTTCTTGTATTCAAAACACACAGCCACTGCCTTCCAGCTATGACCACACCTATTGTGAAAGGAGGACAGAGAAAAAAGAACATTCTTCCCCTAAGTGATCTGGATGCAGAATACAGGCAAGCCCAAGGGCAGAAACCCTCCATGAAACCCCGAGCCATGGCTGCGGCTCTCCTGGCTGGGACTCTCAGCACTGTCCTTGCCAAATTAACAGCTGGAGTGAGAACTTGCGAATGGAACAACTCCAAAATCCTTTATAGAACCTCAGTGCCACGGGGCAGCAGTCTGTAGCATCTCTGAAATCGTGGTCCAGTCTTCCCTGGCCTTCTTGGACACTAGCATCAGGCCAAAAGGCCCCTCCTGGTGCTTCTTGGCCCTTGCAAGAAAAGGGGACAATGAAGACTTCTTTTACTACTCAGGTTTAGCAAAACCTTCTAAAACATGAAATCAGACCATATCCATCATAGGCTAAAAGTGACTTCACCATATCTTCACTTTCCAGCCTGCAAATCTTTCTTCTGTGTGTGTATGAATATATACACATATATATATGTATATGCATAAGTAGTAGAGGGTGATTTTTCCACAGCTTTTCTGCAGCACGTAATGAGGTGGGTAATTTAAAATCTGTTCTGTATGGTCAAGGATCCAGTTCACAAAAAGCATTACACATTATTAACTTCAATTGGTCTTTTAACATCCATCTTAAAGGGTCAATAAATGAGTTTGCCTAGAGGTAAACCAGTTGTTATCATGTGTAGGGTTACAGTCACAGCTGGAGGGCAGTGGCAGGGACAGGCTGTCTGTCTGCCTGTGTAGGAGACTTCGGTCTCTAGAGTTGGTGCTCTATTAATTTTACAGTACCTTAAATTCATATTGTAATTATGAGGAATAAGCAGAGAAAGAAAGAGAGATCTTTTAATAGAAAATAGATTTTAGAAAGTCTGGAGCCTATTACCCTGCTAAATTTTAATTATACTGCAGCTGGACTTTTGTCTCAGTACACTGCAAATGAATTCAGACCGAGGTAGTTTGGATATATATATCCTAACTTGACAACAGGAACCTGTGGTCAGGAGAGAGAAGGGAGCAGAGCAAAGCAACCAGCATGGAGCTTTGGGAGCGTCAGGTTTTGATTTTTAGCTTTTAATCTTTAAATACCTAGGCTGAAATTTGGTGACTTAATTCAAAAGCAGAAGTAAATTTAATGGTCTTACACAAGCCACTAGTGGACATCATTTATCCACTTGGAAAGATCACCATATGTTTTAACATGATGAGGTCTGATTAAAAAGTAAAGCTTTGGAATATCCTTAGTTAGGAGGACTGGGAGACAGGGAAACTTTATAAAGTGAAGGGTGATGTGCATCATCCCACAGCTGTCTGGGATGAAATGTGATGCAATATAGCAATTGCATAGATGTGGGGAGCCCAAAGCTACATAAGTGATAGAATTTGCCTATTGACTTGATGAGTATTGACTGAAACGTGCTCAAAGCCTGAAACTACGTTGTTTGGATACTTCAACTCTGTTTTGAAGTGTACTGTAAGGGAAACTCACATGACATTGTTAGTACAGACACTTTTCCATTTAGTTAAAAAACATTAACGAGAGAGGATTGCTAACAGCACCTTATAGGATAAGTCTTAAGACATCAAGAACTCAAGACACTTTGTAAGCACAAGGCTGGTATTTGAGCCTTTTCTCCAGTGATCAGGCCTTTCAATTGCAGAGTCCCTGGGTGTTTATAGGCAACATCCAGACATTTAAGACGACTGGTCTAATCTAAGCTCCATTAGAGGCATTTAATATTGGCTTGACATGATCTACTGCAGCCTTTGCTCATATTTCTTCATATCTCTGAGGGGTGAGATAGTGATGGTGGTGAAGGGGGAGGGAAGAGTGGAGAATTGAGACTGTAACTTCTATAAGAGCTTTATGAGGAGGACAGTTTGAAGCACTGTCCTTGCAAGGTTAAGAGCAAGCATGTGGCTAATCCCTGTACGCTTCCTCCTGGCTCCCAAACAGCAGCAGCCTGTGCCATGCTCCCAGGTAGCACATCCCAAAGTTCCGCCCGGGACCTGGCTCATTGAGCCCTTGTTCTGCCATCCGCTTTGTTTTGTCTGTCTCCTGTACAGAGAAACAACTGCTTCTGAAAAGAAACCTGTTCTACAGCAGCCCAGGAAGTGACATTCATTAATGAGTCTCACGGCTTGATGCAGGCACTGCTAATTTAGAGGAGGACTGACTGAACGGCTCCTCGTTAAGAAACAGTGTGTACCTGGCCCCTGCTTCAGTATGGATGGGAGAAGGTGTGATGTATAAGCCTTGTGCTCTTTTCTTCCAGCTGTGAGGAAGAGGAGGGGCTGTACCACATCAGCCCTGATTCGGGTCAGGGATGGGACAACTTCTGTACACTCAGCAATGTCAAGAGCTGTGCCAGTGCGGTCAACGTGCTCCCTTTCAAGCTGCTCCTGTCCTCTGCTTCTCTTCCTTTCCAGTCTTTTGGGTTTCCTTGTGAGCATACTGACTCTGTGCTTCCTTCCCTCCAGTCATTCCTGTCCCTGACCCAGTGGGCTGTACCCCAAGTCACAGTTTTGGGCTGTGTCTGCAACGCTCACAGCTCTGCTGCTCCCAAGGCACACACAGTCTTAGCTTTCCAGGGTTGCTTCAAGGGATGGATTTATAAGCAGGAATATCTGTGGAGACAGAGTTTTTCCTTAAATGTAAATATCAGAAAATGCTCACAGAAGGCACTTCTGTAATCTTGGGGGAGCATCTGTGCATATAGCTGATTCTCAAGTTATTCTCATCTAATTAAGTAGCCAGAACATGAGCTTTTTATCCAGGAAAGCCAGCTTCCATTCTGTCAACTCTCCTTTCTCCAATCTTGCCTGCAAAGTGAAGGCTGGGAGTGCCTTTCACAAAAGATATTGGCCAAATCCTTTCAAACAGTAAATGGGCATATGGAAAACTAAAGATTGTTCATGAACAACTAGGAACTGGGAAAAGAGGCAAGGTCAGCTAGAGAAGGCCTTATAATTTTGTTCCTGCTGAGGAGATAGATAAGTTCTACATAGTCCTTAGGTTGACCCAATGCATAAAAACAAGTACTGCAGCCAGCTTTAGAGATAAGCACATCTTCAGAGTTCCTTGGACAGTGTTTTCTAACACTGCGTAGTCCAACTCCATGACTTCAAGCAGATTTGGCTGTGGCGACAGTTTTGCTGCTTCTTTCCTTGCAGCATAAGTTTGGGCAGAGGGAAAACTTTCCTCTTTAAAGTTTAATGCTATTAGTGTGATTTTGGTAAGTTCTTGAGTCTGTATCTCAGCCTTTAGCAAATACTCTGCAGTGAAAAGGAGCATGATACGTTGTCTAACTTTACCCCTGCTTTTTTTTTATGCCAATGCTTTTAGAGGTAGCCAGAATTGTATTTGGTATGGTGATGTGAAAGGTGCAAATCTCTCAAAATTAGTCCCTTATAGACTACACTTGTCCCTATCGTAAGACCTGTGATGCGCTTAGCCTAAAGTAGGTGAGATACTTATTGCAGGGAAGGGAATAACTGTACAAATCTCTGGCTTCTAGGAAGCTCCTTTCTCATGTCTGCAGTGTTTTGGAGAGAGAGACAAGGGGAAGTGAGTGTGAACAATGCTTTTGCCAAAGCAGTGTATGTTCTTTAGCTTTTTCCAAAGGTGTCAATTCAGCACCATTCCTTAACAGATCAGTTAAGGATTTGATCCAAAGGCTACTTGTCAGTAGGAGTCTTGCCTGGTGACTGCACTGGGGCTTGGACTGGACCCTAACTCCTGCAGCTGTGCCTATTAATAATTAAGTAAAAAGGGTTGGCAAAGTTTTTCATGCACTGTAAATAAACATGTTTCCAATATGAAGTGCATTTAATGGAGTTTTGCAGCATTGGTCTCCCGGGCAAGTGTATTAGTCTCTGCTTTCCCTCCCTGTCCTAATGGCCACAGCCAGGAGGGGGGCTGGTTTTTATCCACATTGAGTGGAGAAGCATAAATTGGCGTTCCACATCATCATAAAAAAAAATTCCAAGCAATTATTAAAAGATTCTTATCTCTTGCTCCCTACATGGATAATGAGATCCCTCTCTGCTGGACTGAGACAGCCTGTCTCTCAGCTCACTTAATGAAATGGACCCACGTTTGCAAATTAGCATAGCCCTGACTCCAAACGTAACCTCTTGTTGTCTAGTTGTACATCAAGGCCCCTGGCTTATGTCTTTTCTTATTAACACCCTGTAATCATGTCAACCCTCTTTAGTTTTCATTTCCTGTTTCCTTTTGAGTTCACTTTTGAGTTTTGAGCACGTTGTTGGATGCCTTTGGATGAGCTGGGATTTTATTTTTGTCTCGTTTTTTAACATTGCAGTAACTTTATCTGTGGGTACCGGTGTGGGTCTAGGGAATGTGTTTTCTGTTTTCTATTTTTGCTGGTTGTTTGCCATGTTATCTTACAGCAACTGCTTTCGTATGTCTGTGCTTGCTTCAGTTCTACTCTTTGAATTCTGTATTTGACTGCAAGATCTTAAGGTCTTGCCATCTATTTGGTCAGTGTCTTGCAGAGTGCATTGTGTCTGTGAGGGTGTCTGTGTAATAGATTATTAATACTAGTAAGGAACAGTGATATTATATTCTGTCAAACACAATATGCTAAAGGCTTTCTAAGAAGTCAAGAAGGATGAACCCTTTGAAACTCTTTTTCCTTGTTTCTCCCCTGATGTGAAACTTCATTGTTGGACCTTTAGAGTAATAAATCAAAGCAGCCGAAAGAAGCAAATCATGATTTCTTTTGTGCATGTATAGCTGACCCAGTCTGTCTTTGATAAGGCAGTGCCCTTCCATGTTACCCACTACCTTGCTAATTATCCTTCACTTTCATAAGCACTAAAATCTACTCACACATTAGAATAAAAGAAGAAACAGGGAAGTGATTAGTTGTGTACAGATAAGGAACAGCCCACAGCGTTAGATGGGTAATAACGTTTTTCTAAGATTTCTTTTTTTTTCCCTGTAATTCATTTTCTCTCACATCCATTACAATAAAAAATACTTACAGTTTGTAACACAAAAGATAATTCTTCAATGCAAAGCTTTAGCGTCTTGAAAAGATTTATTCCTTTATCAAGTATTAATTTAAGAAGGGGTGCCTTGTAGGTAAGGCAATGACATCAGTGGTGGGCTACAGGGCAGCAGATTTATTAATTTAATAGGTTTATCCATTTTAAAGCTTGGATAATCATATTTCACTAAACTGGTACACAAGGAGGCCTCAGCCCATCTGACAGCTTTATTCTTGTGGAAGTTAACAAGCACATTTTGTACTCATGACCTTGTGAATTGTAAAAGTGCGAGGAGCTGGAGAGGAATGACAGACCAAATCCAGGAAACGTGACAGCATTTCAGTTTTCCTGAGTGAGATTTATAAGGGGAGCAGTGAGGAATCTCAGCTGCAAAATTAAACATTTGTTAATTTATTTGGTTTAAGAAAATATGCAGAATTAAAAAGAAATATAAAAGTAATGGAATGTTAACTTTAAAAGTATGGACCTGATTTGTTTATCAAAGACATCAGCTTAACAAGAGAATTGCTCCCCTGACAATAGAGGAATTGTTCTTGATCTGGGACAACTAGAAAAACCATTGGGCTGGTTTTGTCTAAGGTAAATGTGTTTAGTACATACTTGTGTTTACTCCTTGTGACACTGTGGTTGCTGTGGCCACTAAATTCCCTCTGTAAGTAAGTGTTTCAAATTCTTGAAACTGGCTGAGAAATAATGAGATAAAGCAAAGAATGGATCAAGGCTTTTAAAATCACTAATTGAAAGCCATTTTATGGCTAAAAACCTTATGTATACATGTGTCCTTTTAAAGCATTTCTTGTTTACTACCTAGGAAAAAAAGGAAGCTTGCCCTTCTTTGGGGTGGTTTGGGGTTTGTTTTGATTGAAACTGTTGTGAGGAAAAGAAAATCTTTTCCTATTTGTGTAAAAGCTCACACTTAAAGCTGGATTTCTTGTAAAAACCATGTTTCAGTTTCTTGTTGAAAAGATGACACATTCAGGAAGAAGATATTTCCTGTGCAAAACAACATTCAACTGAAACCTAACTTCTCTTAAGAAAATTTAACATAAAAGTGAGGGCTAATCCTGCTCTGTCCTTCTAATAACCACAAGAGCTGAGCTACTTACACTGTAAGTTCTTCAAATAAAAGAGCAAATACCTTGGACCTCATAAAATGGTACATTTAGCAGCACCGAAAGAACTGAAAGAATTGTAGACCTCAGGGATTTGTTTCATTTATATTCCAACTCCTTTTTGCCATCCTTGACATGTAAAAAGGAATATTTTGTGCAAATCAGAATTAAGCCATGAAGACTGGCATTTCAGAGGCTTGGATATTAGTTGAACATGACAGGCGACCACTGAGATACAACATGCTTTGAATTTTTCCCTCTATATTCCTCACTTCCTGCATGTCACTCATTTTTGACAGCAGGCAATGGCTCTTCAGCTCTTCTTAGCAGGTGTCAAGATCTGTCTGTCCAATTTAAAAGTAGAGCAAAGTCGAACCCTTCCTCTGCAAGGCCCAGTGGTTGAGTATGTGCATGAAATGCCACGCTGGGATATGCAAGCAGAGAGCTGCCCGAGCCCAGAAGATGCATGCAGCTTGATGAACGCCCGTGCACAACCCAAGTGCATAGCGGTGTTTGGGGAGGTGCAGTTTTGTCTGTAGGGCTGTTTGTTAAACTTCATGTCCTCTTCCAGTCACTTTCTGGTTCCTAGAATCATAGAATAGAATCACAGACTGGTTTGGGTTGCAAAGGACCTTAAAGCTCATCCAGTTCCAACTCTCTGCTATGGACAGGGACATCTTCCACTAACCAGGTTGCTCCAAGCCCCATCCACCCTGGCCTTGAATGCTTCTGGGCTGCAAGCACACACTGCCGGGTCATGGGGAGCTTCTCATCAACCATCTCCAAGTCCTTCTCCTCAGGGCTCCTCGCAACCCAGTCTCTGCCCAGCCTGTATATTTCCTATGCAACAATAGTTAGTATTTGGGTTTAAAATGTTGTATAATGGTATTTATGTTTGCAAGAGAATTCACTGCTAAAGAAAATATTATGAATCGTTACATTTTGAGCTGCTATGTTTACAGCATCAGAACTTTCACCCCAAAGTATACAAACAAGTGTCACACAGGGGAAGCATTTCTCTTCTAACTTACTGCTAGAAATCTCATGCTATTGACTCATCTGCACTAGAAAAAAAGTCACCACACGAGCTTTCTGTTTGCCCCTTTTTAAATTTGCATGGCCTGAAATTCTATTGTATCATGCTGTGCACTGTGTTCCCTGCAGGACTGCTCTGAGAGGTGATTCTTGGCTCACCAGAGGTTGGTTACTTCGGAATCCTGTACTCCTGTGAATTGCTTATTTTCCCAGGCTGGAATGCTGTGAACTGGGCTAATGTTTCCAAAGCATTGTCATGTAAATAAAACTCCCATTTCTTTTCCTGCCATATGAGGGACATAAAAAAGGTGGCCAGTGTTAGAGGCCAGTGTTAGAGGATGCTATAACCCATCCTACCATAAAAATGGCAAAAGAGGAACTTCTTGATAGCACGGTCCCATCAGGCTCCAGAGGCTTTGATTGTTCCCTTTTCTTCAAAAGGGCAGAACTTGGTTCAAAGGAGCATGCTCAATCACAGGGATGTTTTATAGTTGGCTGTGGATGTGTTACCAGTTGGGATCCCTAATTATTATCAATTTGCAGATTGCCTTGAATGTCTTATTAAGATTCCTGCAGAATGATTGATCATAATCAAAAAATTAATCACCAATCATCAGCCCTGGCAATTAACATTAGCAAGTCTATTTGCATAGAACTGATAATTTATGCTGCTGCTGGAAGAAGGGGCTTTTGCTGAATATTATTGATTAGGGGAGAAGAGCCAGATGCTTCTATCATTGGGACATTAGGCTTTATCAGATAGGGCTAGTAATGTGTAAGGAATTGAAGGGCATTCCTGCAGTCTGTTGTAACATGGGCATCTTCAGGTGTCTGGAAGGAATTTCTGAAATGCATCCACTGAAATGTCTTAAATATTGCAAAGTGGGATATTGTGCTTTAAAGAAGCTTTGACTTTGGGCTCTTGCTTACTGCAGATGCTTTAAATATCCATTATGAGCAAAACGCTTGATAATATCAGCCTAGATTGTGAGATTTATGTTACAAGAAGTTGCTTATTAGATGTAATTATTTACTGTTTTGAGTAAAGAATTTGCAGGCTTGCAATTAATTTGACTAATGGTACTGTTTAAACTACAAAGAACTGCATAACAAAGTCCTAGAATTGGTTTATGATAGTCTACACTTTTCAGTCAGTAAATTTTGTTTAACAAATTTATAATCTTTCTTCATAATATTTCTATTAATGCATTTGTAAAGAGAGGTTTATTACCCATATCATCAACACCGATTTTGTCTTCAAATTGTCTTGAAATTCCTTCTGGGATACCGCATCTGTTTAAAATGTTATGAGTCTGCTCACATTTCCCAGTAGTATTTATCATCTTTTTTTGCACCGTAGCCTTTGGTTTTGCTTCAACACCCTTCAGTGTCTCTCACACCTGGTGCTGTAACTGCAGCTACATGAAAATGCATGGTCTGCTATCGTCAATGCAGGTTTGTCTTTCATTTATAGCTGTGTAAAGATTAGGAACAAATTCATTTAAGCCAATATGCAAAGTGATAACATTTTATCCTCTAGCCATTGCAGCCTTATAAATGGTTATAAATCTGTTTCCACTAACCAGAGATGGCCAACATTTTAAGTGACAGAATTGTACTGAAAACAAAGGCCGAGAAAGCCAGGGTTTCTCTCTCTAGTTTCTGAATTAAAAAGGTAGAAGAACTCAAAATATGTCTTCAATGAAAAAAATTTCATTCTTTTGGTCAATTTTAATTCTCAGTTGTAGCTTTATTGCAAGCTAGAAGTCTTTGTAGTTAATATAGGATTTTAAAAGGATCTTTTGTATTGAATCTCTAAAACTTTCTGCTGATTTTAAAACTGAAACCTGCTCCCTTAAAAATACATGAGTAAATCATGGAAAACTCTATTCTTAACATAGCCAGATTGGTTTCTTCTTCAATGTCAGCGCTGTGCTTATCTCAGTCTTTCTTGAACAGAGATTTTTTAGTTATCTGTCTGTATACACTCATCTGTTTGCAAGTTTCGAATGCCTGTGTCTTTAATATCATTAATATATTTCTCAGGGTCTTTTGACTTCATTTTCTTCCCATTAATGAGTTCTGCACTTGATTTGAAACGGGAACAGAATCAGACCCCAGCTCTGATACAGTAATCAGACCCCAATACCAACACAATAAGGGTATTAAAGAAGTCTGTAATGTTATTCCTTTTTGTTTTGGTGAGCATCCCAACTATACACCATTTGAGATCTCGGATTAACCCCTTATAATATCTGGGTTTTGCTGGAGTAGGTTGGTAACCACGAGATCTTGTCACTGCAAAGTTCAGAGGTTAATTGAAATCAGAGAGGCATAACCTATTCAGTTGTCCCGTTAATGATGCCCAGCTCCTGTCTCCCTCCTCCACTCTCCCATAAACATCACTGACCACTCACTGCGGAACCAGGGAGAAAGCTGCCACTGTCACTCTGCTTGATGGCAGGGAGATGTCACCAAAGCTGATAAAAAATGCCTGCAACAGGGGAAGGGGGTCTGTGCGTGTGAGGATCGAGTTGGTGACATCCCCATATGTCATCCCTAGTGTAATGTTACCAGTTTTTGCTGAAAGCTGGTAATGCTTCGAGATTTATGGCAAGTCTGCTTTGCTGAGTGCATGGCTTTGGTTGGGAAAACTGGGGAGGCGTTGATCGTGATCCTGCAAGCGTAGTAGGGATTTCTGGCAGTGGTGTAGGAAGGATGGTCTTTCTGCTGCAGCAGTTTGTATTGCATTGAACAAGTAATATGTTATGGTTGAAGTGTATGAATTTCCCTTCTTTCACCAAACTGATATGAACAGTGGAATTTTGCTAATTATCAGTTGTTTATCATGATGGTAACCTCCTCCAGTGGTTCTGCAGTGAGAAGTTACATACTATTTACCAGAAAAGCACAGCACATTTCAGAACCGAAGGAACACTAATATATTAAAATAGATCTGCATCGTGTAAGCCTATCCTAAACTTGGGGAGGATGGAGGGGCAGGTTAGAAAAAATCTCCATTGCCTTCAGTGGGATCTGGCTTGGGTTAGGAGAAAAAGAAGCCTTCCCACTTGGGGTAGTTTTGAAGTTGTGAGTTTAAGAATGGAAAATAGCTTTGAGAAAAATTACTTAGAGCTGGGTGGTTTATGGGTGTCTTAAAACCTGAGATGCCCAGACAGTGAAACTAAAAATCTCACCTTGCACGTTTGTCTAAATTTACCTGATCTAAATCCTAATCTGAATGAAGATTTTGCATAGGCCTGCAAAGTCCCTTCCTCCCTTTTCTTCTCACAGCTTTCCTCTTCCAACAAAAGCCTGGCTCTCCTGTGCATTCCAGCCAGCCTGGAGAGGAGACCCCGGTTCGCAGCCAGATTCTGCTCTTGTGTATCTGTACAGTTGTCAGTGCTGTGTCCCTTGGGAAACGCATTGCGGAGTCAGGACCCTGCTGTCGTGTGCTGCACAGACCCGAGACAAAAGCAACCCTTGTCTTCAAGCTTTACTCCCTGATTTTAATCTCTGTGGTCTTTAATCTGGGTTCAAGTGACTGTTCTCAATACTACATCTGCCTGTGGGTAGAAACAGAGTGTTACAACCTGAAATGAGGCCCTTGTTCCAATCACAAGAAAGTATATAAATCACCCAAATGATTCTTATGAATAATTCTCCAATATCTTGTTACTCATCCCCCAGAAATAACCATGCAGCAGTGCTGGTAGAACGTTTGTTCTGTAAACATGTTAAAATGAAAATGAAACATCTTTGTGTCTTCTTTCAAAGAGGCAAAAGCAAACGCCAAACTGGTGAAATCTTGTTAATGAGGTCTGAAAACTTTTTGGGATTTCACAGTTCCTATTAGTTTTCCAAAAACAAACAAACAGAAAATGTTCAGATTTGTTGGCTTTAGAACCAGCAGCAGTGGTTGGTTTGTTTCTTTGTATGAAAAAAGGATCAAAGTTACTTGGTTCTACTTTATTCTAATTCAAAATTGTTACTTTGAAATGTGACTTTATTTTTGTCGAGCAACTAAAAATGATCGTTGCTATTCTGTATACACTCAGAGCTAATTCTTCATAAAAGCTTCTCCTCTGATGGGCTGACAACATATATATATGCTATACACAACCGTGAAAGGTTTTTTCCACGTAATTTATGTGCCCGAGCTGTAAACCGAGCCCATACACTACCAAGGAGGAGAAGCTAAATCAGTCAAGAGTGATTTCCAGTGAACAGCCATATCACATCTACCACCCATTTGCTCTTGGCTGGCTGAGAAATGAAGCAATTTAAACCTAGTGGGTCATGCTAAAATGGGGGCCAAATTCTTATCAATGTGCTGCACACAACTGAGCCTCCTTTCATCTCCATTTTCAGAGGTCCATGGACTGCAGCACTTGCCCGTAGTCCCATCAGTGTCTCTGGCATTGCACCCTGGCTCCCTGGCTGCTGCGCTGATGCCAGAGGTGGGGAAAACAACTTTTTGGTGTGAATGGAGAGACTAGATTTGAACTTTTTTGATCTGCAGAAAAATATGGAGGAAAACACACTTAGTCTTCAGTTATAATGTAGATACAAAGATAAGCTTGAGAAATCAAAGTTTGCTGTGGTATATGAGATGGAAAAATAAATGTTTTCCATTCACTTGCCTAATGTTTCATACTATCTTGGAAATGTTCCACTGCCTGACCCTCATGTTTGCAGATTATTTTCACATCTGTCTCAAAGCCGTACCCTCCTCAAATGGACCCAGCAGCTCGTTTCTTAGTTAAAATAATAACAGTAAAGTGTGAGAGCACCCCAAGCGTGCTGAACATCCCCAGAGCTCACTCCTAGTGCAGAAGAGAGCACCTGGAAAGGCTCAGACACTGGCCCAAGCTCACAGGCAGAAGTAACACACAGCATGTGTCTGCTGTTTGGTTTTCCTGTTTCTTGTTGCTTCGTATTAAACATGAAATTCCATATGGACCTTTTAATGGTTGCTTGGAAATTGGATGTCTGTCACCCCAGAGGCACGTATTGGCATTCTGCACCTGATTGAATTTCTTCCTTCTCCCCCACAGGATGAGTCAAAGGTTATGGTTCAGAGGAGGAGGAGTTTGTCGACAGCAGGTTCTCCCCAAGCTGAGAAGAGGCTTTTTTGTCTTTAATAGGTTATGTGTGGATGTAAATAGTTGTTTGAGTTTGCGTATGTGAATTTAAAAGGAGCGGGTAGGAGACCAAGTGCAAACATCTACTATTGAATCCAAGCTGCTAAAGTATGAGTCTGCAAGTTATCTCAATAAATTTCCCTTAAATTTACGGAGACAGAAATCTGTCCTTGGATCTGGGTGATGCTGTGTGAAACAGTGATGAGCAGTTAACAGCAGGATTTCCAATCCCAACTATTTAGAAATCATGACTTAGGTTTTCCAAATCTTAGAAAGAATATTTCAGGATATGTCTTGCTTCTGCTTTATCAACTTCCTGGGTGCAGTTGGTTTACTTGTGAAGTGTTTCAACAGAAATACATGATTTCTAAGCTTGCTTTTAGAAATGACACTCAGCTTCTGACATATTCCTGTGTTCTAGATCTGGGCTTTAACAGCAAGACCAAACATTCCCGGTAAATTTATATGTGCTAATAAATGCAAACCTCTTGCCAAATTCATATCGCCCACAATATGCAAGGAGCATTAGAAGTGAAAAGTAAATTAAATCTGTGACTGTTTCCTAGTTCTATACTAGAGCTTGCACAAATTTAAAGCAAATGTAGATTATAGCCAAATTCTGTTACATGGGTTTCATTCAAGGTGATTTTCCTGCCGTCAGCTAGCCAGTAATGTCTACTCTAGCCATCAGCTGTGATCACTAAGAATTGAAGATAGGTTAGAAATAATTACTATAGTAATATTTTTTATTTTTTCTCCTGCATTTCCATAAGGTTCACCTTTTTTTCCCCTTTCTTACTTTTAAGTTTCATAGTGTATTTTTAATACCATTTCTTTGCATGGTGACAGCTAAAAAGTTAAAAAATGAAAGTTGAGATTCATAACAACTACCTAATGGCCGAGGCCAAGGCTGTAATGAAAGCATCAGTCATCTTGAGACCTGTGATAGATATTCACTAGAATTAATAAAATAGCTAGAATTGGTAATGAAGGAGGGGTTGGTTGCCTTGTAATCAAGTCACTCTGGCTGTATGTGATTTTATTGTAATACTGTTGTTGGGTTCCCAAAGTCTTTAAAGACTGGTACCCAATTCTGATGGGCTTTACATAGTTTTCGTTTTAAAATATGCTTTTTATAATATATTTGTGTGGTTATTTGCAGACAGACAGCCCAACCATGCCCAGCCATGCTCAAGCCTGGTGTTGTTACAGCCACTTGACACAGCCTTCCTCTTGGAGCTGGTTCTCACTTGGTCAGAGGATTCCCCGTAATTGCACTGTCCTGCAACCTGTGACATTTGAGCCCTACTCTCCAATGCAGACAGGGCTCAATCTTCAATGCAGGCAGATTGCCCCAGCTCTGTTGATGGCAAAAATAAGCTTCACTTGATTTCAGGTGTAGTTATAGAACTACACCTGAATATGAAGATATTGATAATGAAGATAACAAAGACTTAGCTGCTTTTTGGGTATATGAGCTTCCTGAAGTTCAGTGGAGTTCACAGGAGTTTGCCTGCTCCAAGGATCCATGGCAGTGTTTTTAGGAAGGCTTTTAAAAAGACGTGTATTCCAATTGTTACCCATAATTGAGATAATATTGCAAAAATCTGTGTAGCTTATTGACCTGACAGAGTATAAACAGCTTTTTGGAAGCCCCCCGATAGGAAATATTCCAGCCCTTGTATTGTTCTTGTGAACAAAGTGCATGGAGAGAATAAGCAATAAAATACCAGATGGATTTCCTTTGAAACATCATTACTATCCAGGTGCAGACCCCGCTTTTCACAGTCAAAGATTTCCATCATTTTAATAAAATTCTTTTAAGTTCTAGTGTCAGCGTCTCCTGACCTGAACTGTTGGTCAGTGCAGCACACATATGGTACTGGTGGAAAAGAGAGGGCTTCACCTCTCAGCCTGACTTTTTTTCCCTGAGAATGGTAATTGAGGTGCCAGTTGGTGCCCATTCTGGCAGTAACCTTCTGCAGGGACACACATGGCCTGCGGTAGCTGTGCTGAAACTCATTTGGTCTTTGCAGAGAGCCAAGCAAGAACATTTCTTTCATTTTTTCCCCTCCTCTTTTCCTTGCAAGGGAGCAGAGCAATAAAATAACAATAATAATAATAAAAAGGCATAACCAGTCTCCCCTCCCATTCTGACACGTTGAGTTGCCAAAACTCAGATCAAGTCTTTAAGGCCAAGTGAGAACGCAGTGAAAACAGGGGCTTTATTATAAAGGCAGGGCTGTGAACTTTTTAACTCTCACCATGCTCCCGGATGTGCCTCTTCACACTGTACACAGCTGCTGAAGGCTTCCAGGGACTGTGGGTGGTGGGTGAGGAAAGGGGAAGAGGTGGTTTAGCTATGCACAATATTTCCCATAAGAAATAAAGCAATCGAGTCTCACCTCACTGCCTGTTTTTCCACATATATTGAGACGGGAATGTATTTATATAACCCTATTAAAAGGGAACACTCAGTAGCAAACTTGGTCTTTAAATAGCTACTGTTCTGCATACTCCAGTCTCCAAACTCCTCAATTTCAACTCACACCCACTTACATTCTTTTGACATATTCCTCAGGTTTTTTGTAACTTTGGGGTCAAATCCAAAACTTATTGAAAGCAGTGGAAAGACACTTGGTGCATTCAGTGGAATTTGGATAATACTCTTAGAGCTCAGATACCATGGTGATAAATGCAATAAATTGCATGGACAAAAGTTGCCCATTTTGGGTTAGCTCTGCTTCTACAAACACAAATTAAACTGTTGCTATTGACTGCCACAGGAATCAGTCCTGTCCCTTCCCTGGTGGCATTCAAGCAGCTCTCAAAATGTGTTAGGAATAAGGAGAATATCTGTATCTCCCATTTGCAGATAAATAAATTAGGGCATGAGCCACAATGAAACCTGCAAGTCAGACAGTGCAAAAGAGCTAGAATTAGGCCCAGATACCAGTCCCCGGACCACCCAGTGGAAAAAGAGAATCCATGAGCTGCTAGCAGTCTTGTAGCTCTCCCAATGCTTCCCAGGTCCTACTGATGTCAACAGGAGTGCAGGGCAACCAACATGCTCCCAAAAATCGTTGAGTGTTAATAAACTGAGCAGCCCTTCAGGATTTTGTTTTTACCACCAAGATGCATTATTTCATCCTTCCCACACCCCTACCCACCCCCCAGTGTTCATATTTTCCCTTTGACTCCTGTTATTTTGGTTCCATTTAGCAAATACATTCTTGGTTTTTTTCCTGTGTCCCTCCATCCACCTTACTTTGCCTTTTTTTTCCCCTTCTTTTCCTTAAAAACTTTTTTCCTCATTCAGTGCACTAAGTGGATTTACGACCCTTTTAGGCAGCTTACAGTGGCATTGCTTCTACAGTTCAGAGGCAGAAGGGCCATAAAAAGATTTACAGTTACAGCAAGAGTCAGTTGCATGGAAGTTTGAGATCCAAATTAGACAAAGGTAGTGGGGCTGTGAGAGTGGCCAGTAAAAGAAGCTTGGAAACAAAAAGAAATGAAACTGCTGTTAGAGGGTGGGGGCAGAGAAGGAGGAGGAAAAGTTGCCTGTTAAATTCACGTTACTATTGCAACAGCTCTGTTAATTCTGTTATATAAAGCCCTTTTTCCTCCTTTTTTTCCTCTCTCAATGTTGTTGTTGGACAGATTTCCTTTGCAAACACAAATCTCAAACTGGAGAGCAGCAACTTCACACAGTAGTTGAGATTCCAAGGCAGATATTCCCAGGATGTTGCCAGCTGTTTTTGCTGCTGCTGCTGGACTCCAGGATACAAACTTCAGAGAATAAAACGAAGTGGCTGCAGGAGTGGGACTGGTCAAAGTGGAAGACTTCAGGTTGCATTGCATGAGGATAATCTGGTTTCTAGAAGAAGGTAGAGACTGGAAAATAGATTTATCTTCTCCCCCACTAGATTTTTCCTGCTGACTTCAAAAGAAACAAGACCAGGCTTGAGCAAATCCATAACAAGCTGAGGCAAAAGGGAGATTTGCACTGACGTTGAAGGAACATGTCTGGGCACACAGACTATAGCTGGAGTCTGCAGAAGGTTGCAGGCTGCACATCTGTGGGACTCAGGCCACATGCCGTTCTGTCAGGGCTGTGGACGTAAATCACTTTGGAAAGCAATGTGTCTTTTATGGACAGCCTTGAGAAGATGCCACCTTTCAATCTAAAGAGCAGATGTGGCTGTCCCCATCTGAGTGGGTACAGCCACCTCTGCTGTGCTGCTGGGCTGCGTGGGCTTTGACACAGGCCAGCTATGGCCTAGGTGCCGTATAGTCCATACCATGGCACCACACCTGTGCTTACAGGCCTTATTGAGGGATCTCAGCTTAATAGTTCAGGGGATGATGGCATGCTAATACAGTGACATGGCTGGAAACTGGTTGGATCACAGGTGAAGCAAGCACAAGATGGTTTGTACTTACCCACAAAGGTACACTCTGTTCAAGTGCAGCATGAGAATGGCTCCATGAGCCTATGCTTGACTGTTTACTCTACTTGGTTGGACTTTTATTGTACCTGTGTATATAGTGTGGAAGTAATCAAAATGATCTGTATCCATAAAAGAAAGCCAGTACTTCCCAGTTTTATTCTAAATGCCAGGGTTTTTACATAGTTGAAAAGTACACTAGGGTTTTGTCTTTCTTCTCTTTCTGTTGTATTTATTCTGCTGCTACCATTTCTAACCAACATCCTATTCAAAATACCACCTTTAGTTTCACATAGATACAGCACTTCATTCCCTGAAGTCTGTCACAGCGATGCTGTCCGACTGCCTTCTGGGCACCACTCAGTCAATGCCTGCAGTTCAGAAGTGGTGATGTGTCTGTTAACGGCCTGTTCTATTTTCTCTTGGCTATTGTTACATTGCTCAGGGCGCAGCAGCATGGGAGTCTTCATTTCCTAATTTCTGTGTATTTTCTATGAGCACAAGTGAAGTTGGTGAAGTTCTTTGCATTGCTGAGCCCCTTGGATCTTGTTTTCTTGGTGTCTTGGCTATCCTTTACTCACTATGTGCTCATAGCTCCCCAGTGAAGTTAGTGTTACTGGTGGTGCAGAGGACACCGGGATCCTCTGGATGAAAAAACCCACCCCATAAAATTTTAATCCTTCTTCTTTGCTCCCACACGTTTTCACATGGATGTTAACACTCAGGTTACCTGAGTGGTTTCTCCTCTTGGAGAAAACCAATCACAGTGCTTTCCCCACATCTGTTTAGATCTAGCTGTTCCTCCTTCACAAGAAAAATCTCCTCATATGAAGAGCACTCCTCATAGGAAGAGTATTTTAGAAAGGTTCGGCCAGTGTCTTGCTTTCTAGAGGAAGAAGCAGTCAGCCTCAGAGAGAGCAGCTTCAGTCTAAATCAGAAACAAAACATCACTCAGACCCTTATTAAAATGTAAAAGCTAACTGACAATAGCCAGGCAGACACCTCTTGGCCCTTTTCCCCCTCCTCCTTATGGCAAACCATACATGCAGTTGGCCTCTTGCAAGCCTGGGACATGTGAAGTGCGTGGTGCTGTGTTTGCTTCAGCTGCACTAATGTTTCATGGGGGAATGTATAAACCTCAAGTGACCAGTCACTGGGGACACTGATGGATTTCTGTGGCTCCCACTGGAGATTTTCAACAGGACACTGAACTGCACCAAATCTGCTGCGTCAGGGATGTTCCTGTCTCCTTTTCTTCATGCTCCCCCCCTTCCCTGCTCTCTCTTCTGTCTCATTCCCCTCTTTCAATGAGAAGGGCCTTGAACTTCTGGTAGACACTTGACATATGAGAGAGAGCACTGAAAAGGAGACCAGACTGTATTTTATAAGAGATGGTTAAAATGTATTCTCAAAGTACTGTTTTGTAAAAAATGGAATGTGGTCGTGTGGACAATAGAGCAATTTCCATGAAAAATTCTTACAGTAGTAAAAGGATTCACTTCTTTTTGAGGCAGGGAGAGACTGCAAATTCATAGAATCATTTTACACACTTACCAGGTCTGCATTTCCAGCTGATTTTTCCTCTTGTTTCCTCCTTTTGTTCTTTTCCTTTTTCTTCTATGTTTATTCAAGAAACAAATTAAAACACCAAGCACAGTAAACCAGTACCTTTTAGACTTGATTATGACTGTATTAATTTTATAACCAAACCAGTGTGTTTGGTTGGAATCAAGTGGGCAAAAAACTGAAAAATTGGAAATATTTGGAAAAAATTTCTACTATTCTTTGTAGAAATGAGTATGGGTTTTGTGGGGAGAAGGGAGACACATCTTCCTCTTTCTCTATAAAGAAAATAGGGTTTTGAAAGATACATTTTAATGGACATCGATGTCACCGGTGAGTACATCTGGATCCAGCACCGGGTCTGAGATCATCAGAAAAGGTAAGTTAATTTTTCCATTGTTGGAATTGTTTTAACTCCTTCCCCCTTATATTTTCCCTTTCATTTGTTATCTCCTTCAGAACTGAAAATGGGCCATTCATTGTTGCAAGGGGATTGGTCTCCCTCCCTACCACCCTCCTCCATCCCCACCGGGTCCCTCTCTGCTGGGGCACAGTTGGAGTTCAGGGTGTGCTGCCATTCCCTCCAGCCCCATAGACACACATGCTCAGGGCGCATCCCACATTTCCAGCAAGGCTCAGGCTGTCCAAGCGAGTTGCATATCAGAAATGACTTTTACTTAACCTAGGAGGCCCCCACATCCCCTTTAAGTTGTTTTTTACTGTGTCTTTGAGTGTGTAATGTGCTCCATAAACAAATAACCTGTGTTTTTTTAACTGGGTCATTATGAGTTGAGTTGTACTTCAAGCACAGGACGCGGGGAGGAAGTGGTGAGAGCAGGAGCAGAAGGGGAGACAGCGGCAGCCTCAGACCCAGAGGACTGCGAGGAAGCAAATTATGGATGGCTGCCAGAACAAATGAAGAGCCTTTGGGGAAACCGTTTTGAGGTCTCATGGAAAAGTCAGAGAACGGAGGTTAAGGCAGGCACAAATAATGTCAGACCTCCAGGAGAGCCGTTTGCCATAGGCAGGTAGGTCCAACAAGGTTTCACCCATGCTTCCAGGTGGCCCATTGCCATCTTGCTCAGTTATCAATCCTCTGATGAGGTTATCTATGAACACCAAAGCCAGAGCCTCTGGACTTTTACTGTCCAGAATATGAAGCATTACAAAAATAAGGGGGGGTGGGGAGGAAGGAAAAAAAGACCTTGGAAATAGCAGTGACTTTGTAAATCTCCATATGTGGTCTACCTCTTGGGGCCAGAATGAGGATCCTCAAAGGCATTTATGTGGCTAAAAGTCTGTGAGGCCTCGTCAAAGCACAATGTTATGTTAGAGAGAGGAACATCTGGGAGAAATCCTGTGCGTGTTTCCTCCCAGGTTGATCTGTATGAGTTTATGGCCCTCTGGCTTGTGTATTGGATTTTACCTTTTGGATTTAAATCATCACAAAAAACATTGTGAGAAAAAAATGTGTATCTCAGCTTCTGTGTACTCAAAACTGAATGAAAAAAAGCTCATTTTCACACGTGATTTCTCTAGGAATTTTAGTGTAATAAGTCCCCATTTTATTCCACAGATGACAATGTTCAGTGTTGTTTTGGATTAGTTATTAGTAATCTGCAGTTTCAAAGCCTGCAGGCGGCACCCAAGAGCACTGAATATGAATTCTCCAAACTGGCCAAATTCTGATCTCAGTCACGTTACAAAGCTTTGCTGGCTGATGGAGATGAGTGTCTGATCTCATGTTTTAGGAAAATGAGGCTTCCCCAATTTACAGCTGAAAAAAAACCCCAACATGGCACAGCTTCTTTCTCCCTAGGACTGATGACTTCATTTTGCTGTTCAGTGGTCCATGGAAGGCTTTTTGGGTGCTGGCTTTAGGAGTGGATATGGTAATAGAGACCGCTTGGAATGAGCTGAGGACTGCAGAGCCTTACCCTCATTGACAGGAGCAAGAGAAACAGCTCACAAGCACACCAAAGCAAAATGTGCAGTTACAGGGATACAGTGGGGATACAGTAGATAGGATATCCTGCCAAAATGCTGCCTAAGTAGCCATTAATGGACATCTGAGTTTTGCTAAATAATTAATGTGCCTGTTGTATTTTTTTTCTTATAGATCTTTCAAGAAATTTGGTTTCTGTTCCTTTGCATTTGGTTTCTGTTCCCTGAAATGCTGCTTTTGAGCCTGTCTTCTCAAGCATTTATGGCCAGTGTCTGTAAGGCAGTTTTCTAATAGTAGCTTGTCTGGTACAGCCAAAAAGCCTTTAGCTCCAAGTGTGCAATTATAGAATCATAGGATAGTCAGGGTTGGAAAGGGTCTTAAGATCATCTAGTTCCAACCCCCCTGCATTAGATAGATACCTCCCTTTGTTCTCATGGTCTAGTTTGGTAACCAAGGCATAGGCCACTGAAGTGGACTTGACAGAGACAAGCTATAGGTCAGTATAATGGGCAAGTGTTGTCATTTGACCAACACAAATAAAAACTTTACCAGAGCTTTAAAAACTACAAAATGAACTGTCCGAATCCCAGAACTCAAGGAGTTCTTAATAATACTCTTTTGTCCCTCTCCCCCCATGAAAAATGGCTATTCTGTTGTTGTCTGTACTGAAAATATCACTGGCTTTGCAATCTCACCTTACAATCTCACACAATGCAGGAATCTCACATAAGCGATGGGATGTGGAAATGCTGGTAACAACAACACCCCCCCCCAGAACATAACTGGTCCTTTTCCACTTTTTCCTCTGTGTCTCTGTGGTTGGGCTGGCTGCCCCAGATGACTGGAAAAGGCTCCCACAGTGCCTGAATACCTGGGGAGTTTTGCCAGCTTTGTCGAAAATCCTGGCTATGGGTGTTGGGAGGATCTCAGTTGTAATATAACAACTCGTATTCTTATCTTCTTATCACCACTTTGGTTTCAGCTTGCAGTTCTCAAAAGGAAAAAACCCTCTGAGAGCTGGAGCAGCTCTGCTCTGGAGCCAGGCTGAGAGAGCTGGGCTGGGTCAGCCTGGAGAAGAGAAGGCTCCTTAAGGGGAGGCCTTAGAGCAGCTCCAGTGCCTAAAGGGGCTCCAGGAAACCTGGAGAGGGGCTTTGGACAAGGGCCTGTAGGGACAGGCCAAGGGGAATGGCTTTAACCTGCCAGAGGGGAGATTGAGATGAGCTCTGAGGCAGAAGTTCTTCCCTGTGAGGGTGCTGAGGCGCTGGCACAGGGTGCCCAGAGAAGCTGTGGCTGCCCCATCCCTGGCAGTGTTCAAGGCCAGGTTGGACACAGGGGCTTGGAGCAACCTGCTCTAGTGGAAGGTGTCCCTGCCCGTGGCAGGGGGTTGGAACTGGATGAGCTTTAAGGTGCCTCAGCCTTCCCTCATGGCACTGAGTGATCTCAGCTCTGAAAAATAGCAGGTAGGTCACAAACGAAGGTGTGAGCTTAGCTCCAAATGATGGTCAGTTCTCTGGAACGACCCAAACCTTTCAGCATATCCGCTTAGGACAAGGTGTTCTTCCTCTTGTGAAGCACAAAGGAAGGAAATGTATCTTCAGGAAATGTTTATTGTACCCGTGGATTGTCTGGAGCAAGGTTCGACAATACCCGGAAAAAAAAATCTCATGAAATTAATATCAAAATAGGAGGGGTTCTTGACAAAATGCACGGGTTGGATGAGCTGGAGGAAAAAAAATGTGCTGTCACACTCTGCGCCGGTGGCTCAGGGTGCAGCTGATGGGTGACCCGCGGGCCCTGCTCTCTGCGGGCCAGTGAGGCAGGAGGCACTTCCCTGTCCCCATCCTCTCGGCTCTTTGCATGTCTCAGAAGAGCCATTAGGAAACAGAACAAGGGAGATACTTAGCACTGTTAATGTTTACATGCTGGAAGGAGAGATGCTACTTAACACCTAACCCAGAGGGGTGATTTAAACCCCTCTGGAGCCACCAGCTTTCTTCAGACTTTGGGAGATGTGTTAGACACCATTCTTTCAGAATACTGTGGCTCAGCTCCCCCTCCTTTGTTCTACCCTTACCTTTCCTAGCCTTGGGGAGCCGTAGCAGAAACCTTGAAGGCGACTGGTCTCTGCAAATGAAGCCTGGGAGATTTAATGTCTTAACTAAGGCTGAAGGGATTAAAAAGAAAAGAAATATTTAATTTAGTTCTCTAAACCTCTGCCCAAACCTGTCATTCTATTAGACACTATCAACACCCCACCACAGAAACACCCCCAGCGTTAGTGCAGAATCCCATCCCAGGCTGTCCCTCAGCCTGCTGCAGACCTGTAACCTTCTGCTCCTTCAGGCTGGCTCCAGCGTACCACACTGCGGGTCTGACTGGACTGCAAGGAGCATGGAGAGAGGCTTCCACAGAAACCTCTAAATGGGTTTTAATGTCTCCCCACCATAGGATTCCTGGAATTAATTCTGTGTCTGGCTTTTGAGATCGGGGACACTGTGTTAAGGAAGATGGATGCCCCTGAGAAGTATTGAAAAGAATGAAGGGATGACAGTGGTGGTTTCTGTAGGGAGCCTGGCTGTGGGGGCAGAGCAGTAAATGTGGTTGGTTGATTGAGATCAGATTTGAAACTTTTTTCCCCAGTGGCAACGCCCATGTAGTTATTTATTTATTTTCCCCTTTTGCTTCAAGGCTCCTCACACCACCACTGCATTTCATAAATCCCTGTGATTACAGAGCTAGAAGGATGGCATTCTTGGTTTCCTCAGAGGCCAGGAGTCTATACCCACAGGAGACGGATGGGAGAAGTAGCCAGCGAGCTTTCTATATTATTGCACAGGATTGCAGGAACTGGTTTTGGTTTACACCGCACTGGGGGAATGCAGAGTCTGCACAGAGCATCTCCATTTACTGCTTCCTCTGCATGCAGCCAAGGCAGGATTGCTTACACTCCCTCTGCGCACTTACTGGGGAGGGAATAATGTCGTGCCTGTCCAGCAGAAGACACAGAACCACTGCTTTGCATTAGCTGTGTCCATTATCCTGCTGGTAGAATACAGACCCAAAAGCTCAGGAGTGCTTCATGTAACCGTGCAAAGCTGGCGCAAAAGTCCAGGCTTGTTTAGTTCCTCTCTCCACTTCCACTTCTGTGCCTCATCCCAGAAGAATGGCTTCAATAACCACATGAAAAAAGCTTCCCCTTACTTTCTCTTGCAGGGCAGCAGTGACTGATGAGACTTTGAGACCCCCAAGGTGTGGATAGTAAATAGAGATCATTGCTGCAGGATGAGGCAGGTTGTGCTGCAAAGTTAGGAAGTGGTTTTCCATAGTTTAGAAGATGATTTTTAAAAATAGGGGGTTTAGTTTCCATTTTTTTCATGGCCCTCAAGGTCAGCAATGGAGTAAGAGCTGGATTTAGATCTAGAGTCATCCCTGAGCATTGAAGAAAAAACACACAACAGGCGTATTTGATTTTGGTGCTTTGCTTCATCATGCTGCCTTGGTAGTGGGGCTGCTTGTGGTATTGTGGGGACCTCTGATCTTCCCTCCTCTTCCTATCATTCACCTCCTCCCCAGCCCTACCAGAGTCAAATATAAACTTCCTTAAAATGAACCCAAGATTCATTCCACTTGACCAAGCCTGACTTCCCAGAAAATAAACAGGGAGAGCAGAGCCAGCCAGCCCCCCTTCCAGAGCTGCCGGCCTCCAGGGAGGCAGCGGATGGATCCAGAGCAGCTCTGGGCCTTGTGCAATGGAGAAGAAGGTGCCAGGGAGAGGGATCCCACCTAAGGGACCTCCCAGGGTCAGTATTGCTAAATGCCTTAATTTTCACAGTTCTGATTTCTTTTTTTCAGCCTCAGTTGTATCCTGGATAACTGGACACAGCAGTTGCCTTGCCCTGATAATGGATCTAAAGGAACCACGTCAGTAGCATGTATGAGTGCTGTTGGTAGAAAAGGGCTCTTTAGAGCTCAACACTTAATTGGCAATAGCCAATTCCCTTTTGGGATAATTTTTACTGTTGCCCTTTGTTTTCTTTCTATTAAAATAAAACAAACAAACAAAAAAAGGCAACAAAGCAAAACACCATCCCCAAAATGCTGCATTTTCATTAGAAGAATGACTAAACCAAAGAATAAAATGTGCTGAACAGTTTTCCAGCTCTGTTTTGCCTTCAGAGTGGATTGAATGCTCCCTGGCAGTGTTCAAGGCCAGGTTGGACAGGGTTTGGAGCAACCTGGTCTAGTGGAAGGTGTCCCTGCCCGTGGCAGGGGTTGGAACTGGATGAGCTGTAAGGTCTGTTCCAACCCAAACCAGGCTGGGATTCTACGATTAAATTAATTTCTCCTATGCAGAAGCTGCCCAGTGCCTCACTGACTGGGATGTGCCAGTACTGCACCAGCTAGACAGGGAGGTGGATGAGCGAGTGGACACTGGAAAGGCTTCAGTTCCCGCTCTCCAGGGCAGTTCTCCCAGACAGTGGACGTCCCCCGGCCGCTGTGCCAAGTCTCGTGTGCTGGGACGCTTTGTCCTTCAGTGTCTGGTGGAGTACTTTTAGCTGCCCTAAAGCCACAGGATCAGCCGTGACCTTCTGAACTTGAATCCCACGTTTTTGTGTTAGACTCGCAGCGTTCCCCATGTGATCCCATGGGAGCAGCTCATGTGCAGGTGTTGTCTACGGTGCTAAGATGATTCTGTCTGAAATAACACTGGAAAGAAACAAATGTAGACAAAATAATAAATACACCTGCATAGGACTCCCTTTTCTTTCAGGTAGTAGATGTTTTCGGACCAAGGTCAGTGTTATCTGATATGTCCCAGATCCACACTCTTCCTGTGCTTGTCACCTTCTCTAACTCATGATGTTTATCTGACTTTCCTTTCTCAGGACAGGTATCTTTGATCTCAGCTGGCCTCACACTTAAACACTCTCTCTTGCACTGAAAGCATCAGCTTCTGATCCTCTCTAATCTCAAAACATCCTGTAGGTTTGTGTGAGTCTCTCAACTTTCTTCATCCTACCAGCAATACCTGGCTTGTTATTTAAAAACAAGAAATGGTGGAAGTAAGTGAGAGCACCTTCCCCCTGCGCCAAACTTGCTCTGTACGGACACAGATCTTAAACTAAGACAGCTAAAATGTCCCTTTCTGTTAGTTACCTGCAGTAATTGGCAGTAATCACACAGTGCTGAACTCAGATGCCTTCCTTGGTGGGTCTTCTTGCTTTGTCTATTCACAGGCTCATATTCACAGGCAGCCTTAACAAGGGCAAATGTAGTTAATGAAGATTGGACAACACTTCTGCACATTACTTACTTGCTGCTAAGAATAACATTGGAAATTTCAAAAACAAAAACACAGAAAAAGATTTATTTTCATGTTAGGTTTCAATTTGCTGCTATTTTCTTTACTATCTGCTGTTTTCCACTCTATGCATTATCTATTCAAGCCAGAACAGATTACAGCTAATTGTTAGGCCCCTCTGTTTTTCCTTCTTACTATTTTATCTCCTAAGCAACTTTATTTGGTACAAGACAAATAATCTGAATTCCTGAAGTCAGAAACAACGAGTGGGAGTCCGGGAAACTGGCTGCTGATCTAATGCAGTTTTTGGGAGTGTGGTTATGGTTAGAAACTCTAAATATGGCCCCATATTACTGTACACACGGTAACTGCGCCCTGTGTGTCAATGTCTGAGTCACAGTAGTGGACTTTACTGACAAAAACATGTTTTACTACTCTCGGCTGTAAGGAGTTGATAGAGTAGGGAGTGAACAAGACGAGCTGCTACATCAAGTGTTACCAACTGAATGACCAGGCTCGAAGTGCACCCAGGTTGTGCTGTTGGTGAGAGGGATAAAGCAGCACAAGGGGCATGATTTGGCAAGCAGATGAAGGGAGTGGTGTGTTGGTGTCAGGTGAAGATGCCAGTGAGAGGGGATTTCTACCGGGTACCCCTGGGAGGGCCTGTGTTGGGGTGTAGTCAGGATGCCCATGGGAATGAGCCGATTCTCCCTTTGTGAAAGTGTTTGAAAGGTTTTGTTCCCAGCCCCGTGCACAACTGAAGTGCCTTTCCAAGCCCTGATGCTGTGAAACAGGATTTTTACCCTGTGGCTCGCTCTCCCCCTGCTGCAGGACAGGCTCCTTCCACCAGCAAGTGAACTGCAAAAGCTTCACTTTTTAGACTTACAAACCGAACTGATCAGTATGTTACTGACAAAAACTAAATGAATATAATGTTTTATAAAGCCCCCCTTTTTTTAATCTTTAAATAATATGTATCACCGCAGAGACCAGCTGGCATTCCCATACTGTACACGTTCATCCTAACCTTTAGTATTGACTGACTCATGCAGCATGCATATGCAAGAGTTATTAATGGAAAGTATTAAATGAATTCGTTTTAATATTTGGTAAATAGGAGGTGTCTTTGTGCTCGAATTTGTGTTTCAAATGTCTATGTTTGTGTTATTTATATTAATATATTTCATGGGCTGTTTAATAATAGTAGCAATTAAGATAATAACAATAAATACTAATAATACTGAGCTCTTCTGCTTTTCATCAAAGGAGGTCAAGACTCAAGGGTATACCTCTGGGGCTGGTATAATGTAGATCTGATCTCCTCCTGGTATTTCTTTTTGTGGAAAGTTAGGAGTATCATGCAAAGCTCAGATCGCCTGTATTTTGGCCTCTGGAGTGTCTCTTAGGCATTATAAATGCCAGTAAGAAACATAAAATTGGAAAGAAAACAAACACCAGGACATCGAAAAATATAACCACAAATACTGACCTATTTGTGCTTTTGTTCTGATTTAGCAGAATGCTATTAATACTATAATTAAAGCTATTTTGTAGCCTGGGGGGTTGAGCACCTGACTCTTATTAGAGCTGGATCCATAGCGTGTGGTGGAAAAAGCAAAGGAGGACAAGAGAGGAGATGGCCCAATGGAGAGCACAAGAGGGCACAGTGGCCCTTGTGGTGCTCTCTTTTTGCCTGGCTTTTTGCAGTGTTGGGGAGCAGGGAGAATTCAGGCCTCTTTTGACATGGCATAAAGAATTACGGGAACACAGCTGATCAGTTGGAGCTGTATAAATGGAATTTTGTCAACTTGGTGGATTGTTTACTAGACTTATTTTTTGGTTAGTTGTGAAGGTCAAAGGTATAATGTGATGACTGTATCAGAGAAGGTTAATATGGCAGTAAGCCCCACCATCAACAGGCAGTCATTAGGAAAGGTACCTTTTCTGTGGAATAAGATACAAAATGCACATTCCAGCAGGTGTTTTCTGCAGTTTGCCTCATCTATTCCACTAATCTTCTACCATATTGTGCCAATGGAAACTAGTTCTGTGATTTCAGAAGCAATGGATACTAATGCTGCTTTTCACTTTCTCTTCAAGGAGGATATATGTTTCTGCAAAACCTTCTTCATGTGACTGGTCAGAAATGACTCAAGCAACACCGAGAAGCATTGGCTGAACCTTAAGGAACCTCACACTGGTGGATGCTGCTGAATTGAGAGGTCAATGGTGAGCATTTTCATCTGAAAAAGTTAGTGTTGTGAATAGATATTTGGAAAAGAGATATTTGGAAGGCAGTGACACAGAAATAAGCAGGATCCTATCCCAGATGTTAATCTGAAGTTCAGAGATCGCAGTTTTCCTTAGATGTCTCATGCAGGATGCTTACTCGTAGGGGCAAACAGCCTCCCTGTCCCATGGTCACCTGCCTCTGTTGCCTTTTGTGGAGGGGAACTGAGCTCAGAACCATTCCACAAGAGCAAGTCCAGCATAGGGCTGCAAACAGTCTGTTTTGGATTTGTTCAGTCACTGTTTCTGGCTTTCACAGGAGGTTGCAGGAGGGGCCTTTACTATGGGAATTGTGGCTGAAACCTCTGAGTGCTGTAATCCAGGCCATGACATTATCTCACAATTCAAAATGAACAACCACCTGGGGTTTTTTTGCAAAGAATCGCTCATCCTCAGGTGTCCCATCCATACTAGCTGTAAGATACAACTTCTCCTCCCGTCTAAACCACCCTCCAGTGGTTTCTTACCCTCCCAAAAGTCAATCACTCTGTTACTGTATATGGAGATGTGAAAGGAAGACGTGACACTGCGCTGCTTGCAAAATAGTAAAGAAACAAGATCATTAACATCTTAATATCCTGTCCTGACATCTCACAAATTATTTTAGACTTCATAGCCAATGTAAACAGGTTTGTTTTCAACTCCCCTAATTGCCTGCTAATTGAGAGCAGATGCAGGCCTTAACTTTGGGCAGATAAAGAACAGCCTCTTCTCTGGGGCTTTGCATCTATCATGAGGTCTCTGATGTATGCCTGCAAGCTTCCCTGGTTAGTGATGCTGAGGCAGAGAGGGATTGGAACTGCTCCTCTTGAATCGCGCTGGAAACCTCAGTGAGACAGAAGGGAAGACAGAGCTGTGGGACTCATCAGTAACATCATCATCATTATTGTTTCTTTTCGTACTTCAGTGCACTTTCTGCAACAGTGTAGGTCTCCTTCTGGGGGGGGAGTTCTCTGAGTTATAGATGGGTTTCTCATTATGATAGAAATCACTGGGTTTATGAAAAATGCATTGCTGTCATATTCCATTATCTACTTCCTCCCATGCTGCAATCCTGTAGCTTGCAAGTCATTAGATTCTTTTTCAGAGTTCCTTTGAAATAATCCTTTCAAAAAACACTATTCATTGGGTATGACTCTGGAGAGATGCTGTCTGGTACTAAAGCTGTCTTTTAGTTCTGTGAGGGAGACCTGTAACAACAAGATAAGTGCATGTATATTCCAAGTAATGTCTGGAGTTTGCCGCCTCCCATTAAATGCAATAGGAGCTCACAGTTCAAATGGTAGAATTTTGCTTTGTAAATGTAGGAGAAAATGTAGTGCAGATATATAGGTAAATTTGCATTTGGTAGTGATTTAATGTTCCATGGTCTATTTTAGTTGCAACTTAAATATTACATTAAAACCAGCAATAAAAAAAAGAGAGAGAAGAAAAAGTGTGCTAACTGCTGGGTTCAGAAGGAGTGGATGTGATTTTGTTCTTGCTGTCAGTGCAGCAGTGAGCTGCCTTTTACTTTCTCCTCTTCATTTAGCAAGTCAGCAGCAGCAGTTAAATGATAGCCCTCTGGTCTTTCTGCAGGACTGTTTTTGCAAATGAAAGCAGGAACTTCAAATCCTTGTGTTTTTCCAGTCACTTCCAAGGTGTTCTGTGAATTTTAACATTTTTGCATCTATCTGCAAAAAGGTGGAGGGCACGTGAGTAATTCAGGGTGAGAAGTGCCCTTTGAGCAGGGAGGCTGCATGGGTTTGTACCACTGGGTTCAGGAGGTCAGAAAGGGATGTTAAAGACAGAAAAAAACCCAGCCAAAAATCAAAACCAGTTTGTTGGTTTGTGAATGAGAAATGGGCAGACAAAAAGAGGGAAGGATTTACATCACAGTGTCATTCAGAAATACCTAAAGCACCTGACATCTGGGTTATGAAACATGATTCAGTCCCAGAAGCACAAAACCTTCAGGGTTTCACTGTGACTCTTTCACGAAGCCCATTTTCTCTCCCAGGGCTGACTCCAGGCCTGCCTGTGAACACAGTCACCCTCCCGACATTATCCTTCTCTGGAAAGTTGCCATGGACCTTGCAGAATAAAATCCTGATCTAACAGGGATGTGAGAGGTTTAATAGGAGGGCAGGGGGCTTGAAGTCAGTAGCACAAGGCATAACAGACTAAAGCAGCGGTCCATTAAATCAGCGCACTGGGGCCTAGGCATTTACAGTCACACAGTCAGATGTTTCCAGTAATTATTTCCCCATAGCATTTTTATTAGGTGCTCCATAAATAATATTCACTGCCACACTCTTCTCATGGTCTTCTATAAAAAGAGAGGGAGGAGAGAAGGGGAATTCACTTTACCTGCAGCTGGATTTTGAGGTAATTCTGTCTTTCAGTCCTATTGAAGCAGATAGGTACGAGCTTGGAAAATATGGGCAAATCAGTTCCTCACTGACCAAACGTTGTTCCCTAAAACCGTCATTGCACTGGCTTAATGCAAGGCAAGTTTCTATTTCAGATTTAGATTCATCTTCTTGTCATGGGACCCATACAGACCTAGGGTGAACAGCACATCAAACAGCACTGCCTGCTCCTCTCTGGAAGGAGTTTCCCAAAGCTCAACACTGTCGCTGTGTGTTTAATCTGGTCTGTACATGCAGCACCTACTGACAAATGCTGGCTTTTTGGTGGAGGCTACTGTGGAAAGGCTTTTTCCAGAAAATACCACTGCCTTGTCTGAGTTACAGTATTAATGCTAAACAACACAGCTTCTTTCCTGGCACTAGGACTTGTGTTTTGCAAAGGGCTTTTACTCAGATATTTGATTTTCAACATCAATTTTCTAGCCAAAGTCGGATTCCCCAAATAAACTCAAGGATCTGGGGACATATTTTTTTACTTACTGGACTGCGATATTGGGACCAACCCCAAGCAGGACTCAGAGGAGCAACAGTAAAAGGAGGTGGAGTAAATTCAGATTTGCTACTACAAAGGTCACAAACTCTTCCACCTGGGTGTGCAAAACCTCTCAGCAAGCAGCAGGTGAGACCTACCCACAAGTACAATACTTCTGTCCAAGCTGAAATTCTGTTCTTCAGTGTAAATGTGCACAGGGAGCACAGAAATTGGTAAGAGTTGGTCAGAAAAGAGAGCTTTAAGCAAAAAGGACAGGTTTGCTTATAGAAACTCGGTGTCTGCTCAGGTTTGGTGGCCTTGCTCCTTGGTTGTCTCCACCTGTGTATATGAGGGTGCAGTGCCAAAGGGCTGTATTCCAAAGGGAACAGAGTATTTTCATGCAGCTAATTGTCAGTGGACTAGTGAGATCTCAGCAGCCCTGGTGGCTGGATGGGTTATGTAATATGGTCATTTGACCCATGATCCAAGCCTAGGAGACCTAACACCTTGTCTGTAGAAGAGGCATGCACTCTGCCAGGAGCAGGTTGCTGAAGCTGGAAGATGCTCTGCTCTGGCCATCACTGTTGCAATGCCAGGGGACGTTGTGTCAGTAGGAAAAGACGAATCATCTGTTTCTCAGAAAATACCATCCCCAGATACTTTCTTGGTTCCTTTTGTTCTCTGTTTCGTTTCTGGACTGCTCAAGCTGGGGAAGCTGCGGCCTGAAATGAAGTATGAACCCATTCGATATAACTGTATGTATCTATTTAGTGGTGTAGGAAGACTCAGTTCAGTGAACCCAGGCCATTGGCATTTTATAATTTCCTCTTGCTCCAGCAGGTAAGGGATTAACCCATTGTTATTCCTTGCTAAAGGAACAGAGAAAAAGATACACTGTGTAAAGACCCTGCTTTCTTAAAGCAATAATAATCCATTGGGTTTTTAAAGAAATATTTGATTAGAACCATAAGGTTTCTTTTTTTCTGAGGGAGAGAAAATTTGAAATCCGGAGTTTATTTTTCCTTCAGCGTCTCTCTGAAGAACCAACAGGAATTGAGCTATTTTTTTTTCTCTCTCCTGTGTTTGTGCCTACTTATTAAACCCACATGTGGCGGCCTCGATTCCTCGTGTAGGTGCAAAGAGCTTGGAGAAAAAGGAAAAGCAAAAAAGGTGTAATCCAGTCCATTGACCTGTCTCTTTGCCCTTAGGACTCCTTTGAACAGCTGTGAGAAAAAGAAAAAGGGGGAGGGGGGGAGGAAGGAAAAAAACAGAGGCAGTTTAACAAGCCAGATCCAGATGTTCATTTCATACACACACCCTGAACAGCTTTTGCATGGTTTATTTCAGTTTCTGAAGCCATTTTTCACCAGCCTGTTTTCTCAGCTGGGAAACTTCTGGTGTAGTGTTTTCAACAAAATATTGCATTTGGCATTACAAGAAAACAGAGCCTTTAAGACATTAAAAGGACAATCTCCATGTTTGCCTTGGCCCAGAGAAGCAGGGCTAGAGGAATTTTAGATTTCTGTACCACCCAAAGAATAGGTAAAAGAAATTTTCCACTCCTCAACCCCATTTACGTGGGAATTTGAGAGTCCATTTAGCTTGATTTTTTTTCCCCTGTTTTAAAGACTTCTCTGAGGACTTGGTGTTAGTGTAGATGGACTTTATTAACGTGAAGGAATAAGCAAAGGGATAGCAATCAATTCTCATCTAAATTCTGATGAAGCAGGGTTAAAAACTCAAACTGATGCTGAATGAATCTTATTTTTTCTTTGCAAGGCCCAGATCCTGATATGGTTTTTCACACCAACATCTCCATAACGCAGACAGACAAATTTGGAATGATTTAATACTGGCACAGTTTCTCTTTATTTACAGTGGAGGTAAGCCACATAGGTCAATGCGGCACCATGAATAGCACTGGTAGCGGTGAGGATGGTGATGAGCTGACAGGACAGTGTCTACACTGAGTTTAGAGGTACCCCAACAGCTGGCAGGTAATAAATTAGGGACGATAAAGTGCAAGTAAGAACTATACTGCTATCACTTGGCTAATCAAAGGATACAGTGTCCTTCAAAGTAAAATCCCAGCTCCATTGGAGCCAGAGGGTGATGTTCAGTTTGCTGTCCTTCACAACTAATGTACAAAACCCCTGTTTTCTACCTGTGAGTGTCATTCACTGTTATGTATTGTATTAGAGAGAGACTTGATCCAAATTCCTCCCTGTGAAGAAAGGTCTCTAACTAAGCAATGCTTCAGTGCTTTTTTGTCCGCCTGTTTCAAAAGGAGAAAAATTTGCAGATATTCTTATCAGAAATGTCACCATGCTGTACAGAGCTCATCCCCATCAGCTATGAAATAACAGCAGATGATAAGAATTGTTAATGAGAATTTGAAGACATTGAGTGTGCTTAAATTAAACAGAAGATGAGAAAACGGTAGCGTGTACCTAGAGGTGTGTGCATCCTTAAGCTTCGGCAGTGCCAGGTAGTGGGAATATTGGCATTTTGGTGTCAGAACGCCACGAAGTGGGCTGGCAATACTTGGTCCTTGAACTAATATTCTCTTCAGACAAAATAAAAAAGAAGAAATAAGTAAGAGAAATCTAATTAAGGCTTCAAATGCATTAGGCAGATTATTTAGCCAGTACAGAACTGGAGTGAAAAGCTGCCAAGCAGTACTAGTAAGTTCTGTTGAGCAAACTGGTAGTCTTTTTAAAGCCACTGATTTGGTGCAGAGATTGAAAAATCCTGGAGAAAACGTATATTGCCTGTCCATTTCAGGAGACTGCAGATCTTAATGTGCCCCGATGAGTTTTGTCCTCTCCTCTTTATCTGGTGTTATGCATTACATGTATGTGTATGTCTCTATTTGCATGCGTGTTTACACATACATTATTATACACATCTCTACAAAAGCATATACGAATTTCTTGATGAAAAAGAACTGTCTGTTTGTGTGGATATCAAACCTAGAATCCAGGCAGCCTCTTATCTGACTTTGGGTAATAAGTCCTCCTAATATCTAACCTCAGAGGTAGATAAATCCAAGAATTTCTGCATAGATACTGTTAAGACTCTGTATTTGGAAATACTCTGTCAGTCAATGTATATACAATACACTTAAATATTTGCCTTAGGAAATGTAATTTTAGAGATATCATTGTGCACAAATACTACATACATCTCTCCTCGAAGGACAGGCTTTAAGGCACCACTGACCTAGTGTCGAGGTTTCATTCTGTGCTTGTACAACACATGGGAGCCTTGGCCTTTGGATGGGGCAATTACATGCTGCTGTAAGACAAAGTGAGTAAAGGTGATTCAGGAAGTAAGAAGGAAGTGAGGAGGCAACGACATTGTGTGGGGAATCTGGAATAGTGCTGCCTTGTACTGTCAGCCTGGACCCTTTCAGTCATTTGAAAGGGAAAGAGTAAGCCTCGTGAAGCGTGAGGGCTCTTACCTTATTCTGTCTTTCAGCAAAGCAATGACCCATGCCACATGGCTTCCCAAAAATGTCGTCTTTGTAAATATTCCCGATCCCTGCACTGAAATGGTTGCATTTATTATAACAGCCTGCCATAAACTTTGGCTCAATAGTTGTTCTGAGAGGGGTTAAATACATGCTCTGGGAACACCGTTATCAGTGGTGAAGATTCCCAGTAGTGGTCTCTATGATCTCATTTGGTGCCACGCAACACAGGAGAAGCTCAGTGTTGCCCACTGCATTCCGTGCTCCATCTCCCTTGGGTTTCCCTACAACTTCAACCCAGGTTTGCCTAATACTTTACAAAGTATGGGGAAATAGTTCCCAGCAAAAAGATCAAGGTCAAGGGCAAATCATCATATTCCTCTTTGTCACTCCCTGGCAAATTCATTTTGATAACACTGATTGTCACTGCAGGAGACTTGTGTGTCATCCTTAATTGTCCTGTCTATAGTCTTTCTACCATTAGGACTCTGCCAGTGAGAACAGATACATCACGTTTAAAGGGAATTCCTTTGTCAGTAACTGCTGCATTGTTTTCTGGAGACGTGTGAACTAAGCTAACAAAGCTGCTTTTTGTCCGCAGAATGCATCCGTGCCCCTGGCTTAGTGACAGTGAGGAAGGGAGTGAGATCCATTCACTTCTTGAGATGACAGAGCATGGGACAGTGCAGAACTGGTCCTGGTCACCCATAAATGATGCCATGTGTTTGTGTAACTGCCTTCTTCCACAATGGAAGATTATGCCCTGTTTGTCATAGATGGTGATGATGATGATGACAATGCTCACAGAGAGTCAAAAGCCTTGCCATGAAGGCACAAATGGCAGGAATTTGTTTGCTGCAAATTGAGATCTTTGCCTCACATCCTTTCATTGTATCTGAGAAAATTTGGACTCTGTCTTCTTTGTGGCCATCTATCGGTTTGTAGAAGGTACAGATTAGATCCCCTTCTTTAACCTTTCTTTTCTTCAGGCTGAACAAATTCACCTCCCTTATCCTCTCCTCACACATTCTACTATCTTGATACTGGATACTGTCCCACTGCTGGACTAGTTTGTTGATCTGCTTCTTGCCCTGAGAGAAAGGAAAATGGTCCAAAAGTGGAACTGGGTTTCAGTTGTGGTTAGTATTTTGTATTAACTGTCTACTCTGTTGAGTAGATGTTCAAGCCTTGGCCATAACTGTAATATAATGGCTCTCATTCAAATGTTGGGAACATCAGGGCGTGCCTGCTCAGCCTTCTTGGAAGAGGCTATTTCCTGAACATGCACTGTACCCAGGTCATCCTGTCCCATTCATGTGGCTTTCTGTGACAGCAATACGGTTAATTGCCTTTTTTTTCCCCCACTGCTGAACTGACTGGATCATCCTGGAGATGCTGAATTTGTTTTCTTCTTTGACAAAGTGCACACACTCCTATGGATTTTCACAAAGGAAACAGAAACATCTAGGAAAAAGCAGAAGGAGTGGAAAGCCCTCAATTTCTTTTTCTATGAATAATTTAGTGCCAAGTTAACTGAAACGTTTGAAAAAGAGATTTTTGGTGCCTAGCTTCATTAAACCCTCTATCCCCAAATGTATTCTCTATCAGTGTCAGCATCCAACACTTCATCTTGTCCCAATCACAGCAAAGACCTCATGGAAATGAAATGCAGGGGAAGGGAGAGGAAAAGCAGATTATTGTTGCCATTATGCATGTCTGTGTGTGCGCACATGTGCTCTATAAACTTTTAGTGAGGGAAAAAACCAAGAATCTGTATGAAAAGATGGAATGAAGCCCCAAGCCACATCAGACTTCCATAGCATGCACTCCTTTCAGGGGTACGAGCCACACTCTGTCACATTAAAGAGTGTTGTGCCACACGCCAACCCCCTTCTCTGGAGCACGTGTTTTCATCAGAGTATTATGTTCTCGTCCACTAAGCTTTTAGCAGCACAAGGAGGACCTCCTTCGCTTGGCAGTGGTTTCTGTCAGCGATCTGTCTTCTGCAGCTATTTCCGTGGGAAGGCCCTCCATCTGGTGCTTGGCAGGGAAGGGATCTTTCCTCTCAACTGTTTTTTCTCTCTCTCTCGTGCTCTGTTTAAGGTATACCCTTTGGAAATCTTCAGCTTCCAAGATTTGTTTTTGCACAAGGCACATACTTTGTTTTACGTGCTCCAGCTTTCTTTTCTTTTAACAAAACACTACCCCCGTGCCCTGCTTATCCTGGCAGAGGAAGAAGAATGCTGTTTGCTTTAACATTACCTTCAGTCTCAGTATGCAACAGGTCAAAAGATGTGACAAGTACACATGCTAATCCCTTTCCCTTTCAGTTAATAGAATAACACAGATGGGAAAGTTTACATTGGGATCTGACACTCGCTCCAAGCTGAAGTTAAGAAGGAGACAGGGTTGAACATTGCCTTTCAGATCAGAGTGGTTACTACACAAGCTCACCTTCCCACTCAGCATCAAGTGGCTCCTGTCATCCTAAACCCTATTTGCTCTGCTAAGAATGTTCCCTTTGCCCTTCTACTCTCCATTTGAGAATAATAGGTAAAATTGGATGAGACTTCGAAAGCTTTTGTAGAATGAAATATTCCCCAAGAATCAGTGATGTTCAAGTGAAAAAATGTCGACATTTTCCACTGAAACACCCACCATTTGTTTTGAAGTGGTGATTTTTTTAAACATTTGACATTTCTGAGCATTGAAATACCACCTAAGAAAATAATTCCCACTAAACCCAGATGCTTTCTTAGAAATATTAATTTTATTTCACCAAACCTCCATATTGCCAGTTTTGTCTTGTATAATCAGGCTTTTTATGCTTCATTTGATTCTGTTTTCTGTTTCTTTGTAACCTCCAAAATATGTCCTCTGACATTCTGCCTGACGTATGTTTGTAAGTTTGCATGCCTGAAGATTTGCCACCTACATTATTCCTGCAGGACACACACAGAAGATTAAGACCTAGAATCATGCCTATGGTGGGAAAAGCTGCAGCAGTGGCTGACTGGAAGGGCTGATCCATCACACACCAAATACCACTTTCTTCCAACCAGGTATGTACCACTTCACAATGTCTTTCATGAGAACCTTCTGCCAGCTCCCCATGAGGGAGCAAGTTTCTGGTTACCAGGAACTCCTTAAAATTAAGGTTATGAGGGTACCTCTGTAATGAGATTAATATCTAGAATCTATTCTTAGATAGACATGGGCCTCAGAGTACAAGTCTAAACATGGAGAAAGTACATTTGCTGCAATTATTCTTTTAACAATCCCAATTCTATAAACAAAGCTATATGCTAATTAATGAAAACAAGATTAGAAATACAATTATATACATAAAAATCTGCACTGAAAAAAACCACCTATTTGCACTGAACTTACTGGCAATGAAAATATTTGTAATAGAAACTGTGCCTGTAAGGTTTGAATAGCCACCAGTGTATTGTTTGTGGGAAGCACTCAGTGACCTGTGTTCTGATCAGAGAACTAAGATTTGTGTTTGAGAATCACTGTGTATCTTTTTCATCTAGTTTCTTTGAAAATGTGCTGGTTTAGAACTGCTTTTCATATGGCGTTAGACACTCCTCCATGAATTTTGCAGCAGATAGAATGTGATGTCTTTCAGGCTGCTACCTACTGATAACCATGATAACTCCCTAATGCTTGATTCAAAACTCAAGGTCTCAATTCAGAATTCAAGATCTCAGGCTCCAACCTGGCAGCAGCTGTGAGGCTCATTCATGCTGCGCAGACCATGTAGAGGAGAGAAAAGAGCAAGCTCAGTTTAAGGAGCTCAAAGCTTCAGATTTAAGCACAGGGTCCACCTAGATCACTGGAGAGATGTTTCCCTAAAGGGAGCATGAGATGCTTGTATTTTAGTATAGAGGATGAGGTGAGAAGGGTCAGCACTGGTCCACAGAGTGGCTGGAGACTCCACAGGGTGGCATTGGGCTGATCTTTCTTTCTGCTTGACGCATAAGATGGGGACCTTCAGCAGAGCTGAGTGTCCCACAAAAGCTCTGATCTGAGCTCTGGAGGTGCCTATATCTTCCTCCTTTGTAGGAAAACCTGAAACAGCAACATTTTGACTATCACTGTAGCGGCTAAATGTGAGTCAGGTGACTCCAGGTCATGATTCCTCTTGGAGACCAACATTCCTATTAGTTCTGGTGGAAGTTGAGGCTCCTGAACTTTCCATTTGGTGCAAGGCACCTAAATGCTTTTGTCATCCTGACCTTTACTCTCTGTTGTCATTTCACATCTGACTTCTTAACTAAGACCTCTAGCAAGGGAGAGCAATTAGTGCCCGTCACAAGGAAAGCTTTTGCAACATGGGTGACTGCCCACAAGAAACACAGTTGAGACCACCAACTGTTTTATTTGTTTTTGTTCTAATTTCTGCTGATTGAGGAGCTCATGAGATACATCTCATTTCCCTGGAGGTCTCCAGGGAAGCAGCGGTCAGACAATCCTTTTCTAGCCTGCTTTGGGCAATGCTGGTGGTATAACACTGCTAGCACTGCACTTAGATCACTGTGCTGGTAGGTCCCTTAGCACCAACAGCTACACAGGTCATTAAAGCCTGCCTAAATGAGGTCTGATTCACTGCAACAGGCAGCTTATTTCAGCCACTGAACTCAGGTTGTTAGTAAATACTAATTTGCTGTTACTCAAGCCAGGTTTGAACAAGGTACTTAGAGAAAAATGGCTTCATGTCAGGTTGTGCAGAATTAAACAAAACTCTCTCGTCATGGGGATTGGTGCTAGAGAGGTTCTTCTATAGGTATAAGCCACTGTTCTGGCTGTTTTAAAAATAGCACAGCCCCCCCGTAGTTCCAGATGGAGGCTTTCAGATCTATATCTGTCTGCAGACCTAAGTTTTAAAATTCCAGCTGTCTTTACATTTCTCTGCACGAGGTTATGCCCACAGGTATCACCCAGTGCAGTGGTAGCATCTAAACTACATCATCCTTTGGCTAATGTGAGCAAGAGTTTCAGTATTCCTCGGAATCGCGCTCCTCCCTGCTTCTTCCAGTTTGAGGGAGGCTGGTAATTTGCTGGTGGCTGTTTAACCTCAGGAGGCCTTTTCGCCTTCCCGTCTCCTACCCCACACAGCCTAAGATGCTTTTGCCAGCAAGCTGAGCTGAGGCTCGCCTCATTTCCTCCCCTCTAATTTCACTCTTTGCTTGGAAGAGAAAGGGGGTGCATAGATCAAACTTACGTCTTCCTCTGTGGCCAAGTCTACCAGTCCTTCCTGTGTATGGGAACACAGACTAAGTCACACTGAGTTCTAGTAGTAATTCAGATAGAGACAGAGCCTTCACTTTAACTGGACCTTGCATATGAATATCTCAAAGAATTCAAAAATTACAGTTCTGCCATGTAAATTAAAAGATGCCAGCACATCCGTCTAACAAACCGTCCCTGCTATACTTAGGACTTGCCTCTACTGATGTTATTTGGAGTATTTCAACCAAGTTTAGTTTGAGCTGGATAATCTTCTTAGAAATCATTTTTTGACAGTGTTCCATTTATGGTTCTTTGTCGATTTCTATAATTCAACCTATTTCCATATAAGAAAGATCTTTGCTTCCTAATGCGGTAGGTACAGCACAGACCTGATCTCTGTAGCCTCACAAGCCAGGAACAGTTACAACATCATGTCTACAACAAGTAGTAAAGTCCTGTGGTATAAAAATGTCTGATCTATCCAGAAAATGTGTTTTTCTAATGTGCTAAGGCACAGCATGTATGCACAGTTCATTTAAAACATACACTTAAATATTTGTGAGTGTGTAGATTATAAAACTGTTTGGGAAAACCAGCTAGAAGATAACTATCCAGCGAGTTATTTGTATGTTAAGATAACCTATGTTTATTCTAATCCCAGAGATCATGTGACTGATCAAGCCAAATTTATAACAAAATATTCAAAATACAGATTATTTTTGGACCAAAAGAATAAAGTTTTCCTCTGCCACGATGCTACAAAAGGGGCTGGCAATGCCAGGGAACATGATGTGCTGAGACTATTGCTTATCATAGTTGTCACACAGATCTCTTATTTCTTGTTTGTTTGTCTCCATCTCTCTCTTGTCATGCATTTAGACATTTGACTCCTTGGGCAGAGTGTGATTTGGCATTCATTGTTACAATAGTCATTACCCCAAAGGAGCTCATGATTTGGTACTGAGTGATGATAATGGATATTGAATAGAAGTCACAAAAGAAAGCTCCACAGCTGAGTTTGAATTTACAAATGTAACATTATAAAAGGTTTTTGAGAAAGCACAAATTTTGCAGACTTGTGTTGAGTTCATCTTTCAGTCCCTGATGTATTCCAGGGAAGAGGTGACTCCACACATCTAGCAGTGTTTCCTCCTGGTGATAGCTCTGTGAGTGCTCAGCCATTCCCGGACATGGCAGAGATCGCTGGGTCACATGTGAATTTCCTACGAATCACATCTCCTTTTGTCACCAGAGCATCCCATCTCATCACTCCCTTTCTGAGAATTCAGTTGACTCATCACTCCTGGTTTCTTTTTCCTTGGTGCTTCTCTTGCCTTTCACCTGATGCCAAGCCTGCCTTATTCCTTGGCACCATTGTGACACATATATGCATTTCAATGCCATTTGCAGGACCTGAGTGTGCTGTTTGACCACAATCCTAGGCAAAGGGGAGAATGAGGCAGGTTAGAGTGGCACCATTCCTGGAAGACCAGCAGGAGATGGAAAATGTCCATGAATTCAAGGCTGTTTTCAGGCAGCCTAAATTCTACCTATGTTCTTGTGCCTAATGTTATCCATGAGACATTTGGAACCTTCAGGGTTGCCAAGCCAATAGGAATTCAAAGCTGAACTAGGAGAATTAGATGGAATACAGCTGTTGGAGGCCACATGAGTCTGTGTCCTTAGCAGTCATGGAGCTTTCTGGCAAAGCTATGTGAATAATGGACTATTTTTGTTTTCTGACAATTCTGGAAACATGAAGCAAAAATATTTGTAAAGAGCTTTTGAGTGTGTTCAAAACAATCTGTCTCTGAAAAGTGTGTGAACTGAGAAGCTGTCAGGCTGCTTCTTGGGTTCAAGTTTCATTTCATTTCGTTTTTGTTCATTTAATTGTTGAGGGTTTTTTTTTTTTAATTTAATTTTCTTTAAGCTCTAAATAAAACCCCACAAAAGTTGAAATAAGTTTAAAATTATTGACAAAAAATGCAGATATTTCCTTTGGAAAATTTGAAAATAACCATTTAAATGTGTTTGAACAGTTTTTATTGTTTGAGATGGGCATTTTAAACCACTGGATTTTGCAGAAACTAGCACAGAGTTGGGCAATAGTTTGGTTGATCAGAAATGAGATTTTGGTGAAATATTTGCTATAACACTTTGTCCAGCTGTAGGCATCAATCTTGCCTTTTTTCCTTCCCTGTATAGACTCTTTAAGACACTACCAAAGACAGTGTGTGGCTTCACTCAGGGCTGTGATATTGTTTGGTCCTAACATGACTCGTACAAGTAGAAAAAAGGTATAATCATCCAGTTGCTTGGACTTTTTGCCCTTCAAAGGGTTTATAATGTGAAACCCTATGTAAAATTCTATTACCAGAAAAGCAGAAAGTCTGAGGAAAATACAGACGAAATTGAAATAACATAGGACAGTATGTTTTGTACTTCTCCATGGGTTGGTTTTGTCTCAGGCAGCGTTGGCCAAATTGCTGAGCTGTGGGTTTATACTGTCATAGGTGCTCTCTGCAATAAGGTGCACGTTTTCTTCCAATGGAAAAAGGTGTCTGCCCATCCATTCCCAAAGAAAGAAAGAAAAGTCCCTGCCGCTTGCAGAACGTATATTCATCTGTTGCTCCTCCTCACAAATGGGGAAAGGCAGTTAAAGTGGTGGAAGCAAGGTTAATGCTTGGACCTTTCCTGGAAATAAGCCAGCAAAAAAGAAATAAAGGACCACAGAGAGCGGAAGATGAGCAATTAAAGTTTCTGTAGAACAAGGAGGCTGCTGGTACCTCTCCAGGAACTCAGAGTCAAGTCCAGTTTTCACGCTCACTGTCAGGTTGTACTTCACTGTGTAAGTCACAGACTCATCTGGAGAAGTGATTCAGTGAAATAACTGGTCATTTGCCTGGGATCACCCCCAGATGTCCCAGGACATCCAAGAATGCTAAGTTATTTCTTTAATAAGAGGGCACTGGCACTGAATCAGCAGCAAGACATGTTTGGTTAATGTAATTCTCATGTGCAATTTCCTTGCTACCTGTTGAAACTATGAAATATGGTAAAAATGGACCCATGTGTGTGGGAAGCAGAGTCGGTATCTGACAGATCTCAGTTGTGACTCTCACATCAGAACTTCAGTAGTTGTGGTGCATCTGAGGTGTATCTCAGCGCCCAGTGCACTACTTGGGGTTTTTTTTGCCACTTCACACAGAATTGTAGGGTTATTTCCCTTTTCCAGACAAGAAAACTTCTCTTGGACTACATAGTTCCAAGTAGTTGAAGGAAAGAGCTTCTTTAACACTTTTCCTACCGCTTTTGCTTGCTTAACATGTTTTGTCTCACCTTGGGATCCTAAAGATCCTGTGGCTATGATCCTTTTACTCATACTCACCATAGGATGTAAACTCTCCTCTTATATATGTGATAGTGATAGTATTTGTGTGTGACAGTATTTGGCAAATGGTGACTGTTAAGGATGCAGTTTTGAGTACATAAAAAACATTCTGGGCCAGATTGAGCCTTTAGGAGAGCAGGGCTGTCTCTCTGCAGTGGTTATAGTGACAAATGTAAAACATTTGTACAAAGGGAATATATTAGTCACCAGCTGTTATTATAAGCCTTTCACATTATTTAATGACCAGAGTAGGCTTTAGGCAGCCAAGCAGGAGACTGTATGGCCCCTAAGTGCCTCTTACAGCCTTGTAAAAGCAGGGCATGATCTTACCCTCTCTTATCTCTAATGCTACTTGTGAAACAAGACATACTGGTATTTGGCTTGCTAACCGTCGATGCAAACCACTGCAGGGCTTAAGGGTGTTTCATTAGAACTCTATTAAAAATGAACAATCAAGGTTTTAAAAAAATAATCAGAATCCACAGAGCAAAGCCTCACAATATAAAACCTACCCAGTCTCCTTTGCCTTTCCTGTGAATATAAGCATGTGTTGCTTTTAATTTGTGATTCTTGCAACTATTAGGAGTGGCAGAATGCTTTTATTTAGTTATCTATTTATTTAAACAGAGTTTTAAAACCCTGCACAAATCTGGGCACAGGCTTGTGAAAGAGAACTAGCAAAGGCTCAGTGTGGTGGTGTTTTGTTCTGCTTTTAGATGCAATTTTATCCATTGCTGCAGCTGGCTGTTCCTCTTTTAACAGCCAGGCTCTTCAGACCATGTGCTTAGTTAGGATAGCTTATAAATTGCCAGGCTATATACAGATGATTGTGTCTGGCAGAATGTCTTTATGGTGTTGGTGGTAAAGGAAAAGCATATGTAAGGCTATTGAATGCTGCTGGAAATATGATACCTGGCTGGTGCCTTGTGCCATCTATGATCCAAGCGATGGTGGTTCTGCAGTGACAGTCTGCGTGATACTGGTTTTAAACTATTTTCCCTTAGAAGTGGCAAGCCTGATGGATATCTGAAACAAACCTTAAGAGAATTTAAGACAGATGAACTCTGGAGGGTTTTTTTGACTTGAGATTATTAGGGCGCAGAGAGATTAAATCTGAAAGCACCTCTGATCTGTGCTAGCACACAAAATAGACAGTAACCTAGATATATTGGAAGATGAACACAGTTTTGAGGGTCTACTCTCATCAGGAAGAAGATAAAATGCAAGTGAGATACTCTGCGTAGTGTTACCCAGAGATCTCAGTGAAGCAAGTGGCAGTAAAGTGAAGTCATCAGGGGACCAAGCTCAAAGCAGTGATTTGATACAGCATCCATGTTCAGCATGGACAACCTCAGCCTTGTTCCTTCGACATTCTTGATTCAGTAACCACCTCTTTCACTTGCCCCTGTCTCAGCCCCATGGCAAATCATAGGCAGACAGAAAGGGCAATATTCTGAAAATATTTACCATTAACTTTGCTCACCTAAGCTGTCTTTGGAAAACAGGTAGATAAGAAAGTTCATAAACATTTGCACTGTTAGGAACTTAGCATGGAGTGTCTGAAACCATTTTCTTTTTAGCCATCTTTCTTTGACCAAGACAACTTAAGAGTTCAGGATCTCAGACTACTTGTCAAACAGACAACTTCAGCATCATTTGGCATACTCTAACTTAATCACATTGAAAAACTTTGTTTGATCTTTAGTCTCTGTTACTTATTTATGTATAAACAAATTCACATTTTGAAATGAAAAGTTTCAAGCTTTTACAAGGGCCTGTAGTGATAGGACAAGGGGGATTGGTTTTAAATTCAAAGAGGGTAGATTTAGATTAGACATTAGGCAGAAGCTCTTCCCTGTGAGGGTGCTGAGGCGCTGGCACAGGGTGCCCAGAGAAGCTGTGGTGCCCCATCCCTGGCAGTGTTCAAGCCCAGGTTGGACACCAGGGCTTGGAGCAACCTGCTCTAGTGGAAGGTGTCCCTGCCCGTGGCAGGGGGTTGGAACTGGATGAGCTTTAAGGTCCTTTCCAACACAATTCTGTAAAGTTGTTTGTGCTAGGAAAAAACTTAGGGAAGACAGTGCCTAACTCTGTTAGTGCTCTGTGTGTCTCCACTTGGCCTTTTTAATTACTGCTTCCCTCAGTTAGGAAGCCTGTTGCTGGGGGAAGGTGCGGAATGTGCTGTGCCCTCTCCTCCAGCAGTGGGACAGGGGCTCACGCTGGTTTTGTAGGGCATTGCTGATGAAGTGAAGGGATCGTGCGCTCCTGGCTCTGAAGTGAAAACAATCACTCTGAAATCTCAGAGCTTCCTTAGAAATGTAAAAAAATGGGGTGGGAGCATAAGTTAATTGTGCTTTTACACACTGTTATACTTGTCACCGTGCCAGGCTCTACATTTCTTCCAAGGGTGAAATGAAAACTCCAAATTCATGTGGTTATGAAACAATTTCAGTATGAGCACTCAGCAAAGAATTATAAAGTGGGAAAGACACAGTCCTGTGTCACAGCTGGTTGAAAAGGGTCTGAATTGATCAAGGCTTCTTCCAGCTTGGAGGAGCCTTTTGGAGTGTATTGAAACCATTCTGCATCTGTATGTTGAATGTATATAAGGTACTACAGAAAAGCTGATTTGTTATGACATTTCTTTGATTAGGAGATGGGGCAGCTGGCAGAAGGCATCACCATCATTCCAAGAAATCTCATTTCTCTGCAACTGGAGATTTAGGAAATTAACCTAGTTTGCCCTGATTTACACCAGAATAAATTCATACATTGGAAACTGAGCATGGCAAGAAATCACTGGCACTGGAGAGGACTGTGAGAGAAATAATGATCACAGTGGGAGACCTTGATGAACAAGGACCAAGCACCATTCTCTCTCCTACAGTAATGGAGCTGAGGAGCTGAGGTACCTGAAGGCCTTCGTAAACAGAGCTGGGCTCAGCTCGTTTCTTTAGTCCTGAGGCTGAGGGGGTGCAGCTCCATGCAAAAGTCACGTTATGAACCCTTGTGATTTCATCTTGGACCATGTGTGCTTCATAGAGACTATAATTGCAAGGTCAGTCCTGATTTGCATCACCACAAAAGGACAACTGTCTCAAATAAGTATCTCATTGGACAAATGGCTTATTTTTGTTATTAGAGATGAGTCAAGGGGAAAAAAAAATGAAGAAGGAGGGGGTGAAAATACCTTGAGGCTAAATCTAAACTGGAGCAAATCTAGTCTTTTAGATACATAAACGCAAACCCTTACATATGTGTCATAGCCAAACTCTCGCTTGGGTGCTTAACTCCCATTGATAACACCATGTGCTAACTCAGGCACCCAGGTTTCCCTGTAATGTTCTTACTATGAAGAACAGTTGGTCTTGGGGGAAAACATTTACATAGATGACAGCTATTTTCAGGAAAATGAAAAGTACTGGGTGAAAAAGGAGGTTTTGACATTGTGTGAAATATGGGGTTTACACACAGTAGTTTTCGCTGTGTGTATACAAATGGGTGATTTACCATATATTGATTCACACACCATTTGTAAGCGTCTAATTTATTTATTTATAGAGATGTGTGGAAGCCATGGTTTGAAAAGCAGTTTGCAGAACATCTGGTATGTCAACAAGGTAACCTTTCAATTTGCTTGTTGGTAAAAATGTCAATATAATGAACCTGAGCTCCGCATTAGTTTACACAGATTTCCTGGCAGACAAAGCAGTAATGATTTGCATGTCACTGTAAGTGACATGTGCCCTCCAGTTTTGAGTAGTTCACACAGCTAAGAGGAATAGAGTTGAGCATGTGGCTGGTTCCTTACGTACTCATGCCGGCAGTTCAAACTGTGTGGTGTGAAACACCTCATCTTGCTTTGACTTCCAATTTTTCAAAAGTGGGCTTTGATTTTTCACTGAAACTGAGGGGTTTTTTGTTATTTTTTATTTTTTGTTACACGTGAAACAGGTAAGAGAAGAGGTGTAGACCTGAAGGCGACTTTAGATCCTGGTAGCATGTAATCAGTGAGCCTTCCCTGTTTTCTACAGGTAAAGATATTGTACAGGGGCGTAACAGAAGAATCTGAGGATTCTTGATTGCTCTTAATAATACACGAATGGGAATGACAACAATAATACGTTATTTACACCTTTTATATTACTGCCTGTACAAGATGGGTCACATAAATCACATAACATTCACTCTGTGACTTGTTGCCTGACACTTTTTGAGTAGGAAAGTCATTTTGTACAAAGAAGGTGGTAAAACACTGGCACAGGTTGCCCAGAGGGGTGGTGGATGCTCCATCCCTGGAGACATTCAAGGCCAGGCTGAATGTGGTTCTGAGCAACCTGATCTAGTTGAAGATGTCTCTGCTCGTTGCAGGGGGGTTTAATTAGGTGAGCTTTGTAGGTCCCTTCCAACCCAACTATTCTATGATTCTATGATTCTATTCTAATAAATGTTGATACTGAGTAGCAAAAAACCTCACTTCATCATAGAATCAGTTAAAGCTCGTCCAGTTCCAACCCCCTGCCACGGGCAGGGACACCTTCCACTAGAGCAGGTTGCTCCAAGCCCCTGTGTCCAACCTGGCCTTGAACACTGCCAGGGATGGGGCAGCCACAGCTTCTCTGGGAAAAGTCTGTGCCAGCGCCTCAGCACCCTCATAGGGAAGAGCTTCTGCCTCAGAGCTCATCTCAGTCTCCCCTCTGGCAGGTTAAAGCCATTCCCCTTGGCCTGTCCCCACAGGCCCTTGTCCAAAGCCCCTCTCCAGGTTTCCTGGAGCCCCTTTAGGCACTGGAGCTGCTCTAAGGCCTCCCCTTCAGGAGCCTTCTCTTCTCCAGGCGAAACCAGCCCAGCTCTGTTAGCCTTTAATATTTCCTTTATGCAGTTAAAAGAACAGTTGTAAGGTGATTATTTTCTTATTAATCCAGTTGGCCAAACTCCATTAGGTGAGGTGCCTGCTCCAGCCCCCAGCAGTTCCTGGGGGATGCTGCTGGGCAGAGCTCTCCCACAGCTCCCTCAAACCCAGTTTCCACTTCAGGGAAATACGGGATAGCAAGGATCTGCAGTGGCACCCAACAGGCACCCTGGCTGGGCTGCCCAGCATGCAGGACGTGCTGTGGAGCTCCTTTTCTCTGCAGTCTCAGCAGATCCTGAGAGACTTTCATAATTCCCAGAATTTGATGATGTGATGTTTTTTTAATGTCTTCAAAAATCACATTAACTGTTAATTAATTAATTTATTTATTTATTTATGCAACACTTCTGATTCTGACCCTATTCAAGCAAACTTTTTTATTAATACATTTCATGCTTTAAGTCTCTCATTTCATTTTTACATTTCATTTTTACATTTCATTTTTTAGCCTGGGCCTTTTTAGCAAAATAACGAACTTCAGTGTCCTATCTGGCAGATAAGATGCACATGAAACCAGATCTAAGGGAACTTCTATAAAGGTTATGGGGGAAAGAAGGAAGTTCTGGAGGATATTGGGCAATACGAAGGATAAGACTGATGAGAAATTAACATATTTGTGAAAAAGTAATACAGAAAAGTCACTAGTTTCACAAAGGAAATACAGCTGGGGGCCTTACTGGCTGATATTGGGGGTTTTTAATGTACCTAAGCAAGAATAACAAAACCCCTATAAATATCTGCATGGACTGAAGTTTATTTATTTATTTACTGCTTAGTGTGGGACTCCTGATGAGTTTTCCCTCCAGTTGCATCAATCAGGACCCCCTTGAACCAGGGCTCTGTGTAACATTATGTAGAATCCAAGCATTATTGAGAGTGCCAGGCATGCTTCCCACTGCATTAAAATCAGATGGAGTTCCCACAGGCCATGTTGCTGGTGCTGTCCTCCAAAGGTCTTTCCCGTTTCCCCTTCCATTGAGCATTCATTCCTTTTCTTCATCTGGATCAGAAAATGGCACAACTGGGTTGCAGCCCTAATCCCATCAAGTTTCTTTGCTATGTAGCCAAAACCTGCTCAACTCTCTTTCCCTCTACTGTATTCTTCCTGTAGCATTAACTTTCTCTGCTTCTTGTTTACACAGATGGAGGCAACACGTTTGTGGAAACAAAAGTCCGTAACTGCATCTACAAAACCTCCATGCATACAAGCAGCCTCTTTTCCATGACCTCTGGGTTCTCAGCTTTAGACTCAATTCTAAGTTTTAGCTTCTCAACTTCAGACTCCTGGAAAGATCTGAGTCCCTTGATTCACTCTTCTTGAGTGTGAACCACTTGACCACTCTTCTTCATTTTAATGCTTGTTTCTCTTTCCTACTTTTTCCTGCTCTGGACTAGTAGCAAAGCAAGAAAGAGCTTCGTGGGATACAAAACCACCACTGTATCAGCTAAGCCTCCTTCTAGTGCACAGAGAGCAGTCATCTGTGTGTGCACACAAGTTGGCTTCTTGGTGGATGCTGAGCCCAGTATTCAGAGGGTGCAGAGATCCCGGCAGCACATGCTCATTCCGGGAGAACAGAGCTCCTTGCTTTTGTACTGCTTTTGTATAAATGCAAGAGGGCTGAAAGCAAAGCCACTGATGAACATGGATCTGGAGGGAAAAGCCTAGCAGTCACCTTCAAATGCCCTGGGAGGCTTTGTTCACTTGTGCTATGAGGCAAAGAGCGGTGACTAGAGGAGAGTTTGACTTGACTGGAAATGAGGTGGGGAAGAGAATAACCAAAACAAAAAGGTACAGGGCAACAGTTAGTTCAGAGGAGTTCAGAGGAGAGGCTCATACGGGTTTGAGTTTCATTTTAAGGTTCTGATTTATCTGAGCTGAGCATGGCATCAGCTGAAATTCAGAACGAAACTGGGACACAAACTTAATTGCAAAACCAGCTGAAACCACAGGATGCAGTCACAGAAAATTCTCACTTATTTGAGGCTGGCATAGGGTTTCACTCTGAGCTTCAGCAGGAGGTTTTGGGGGCCCCAGAACAGATTCAGGGAGTTAAAATTCAGTTGCTTTCCCAAGTTCAACCCTGATCTAGCAGAAGTATTGAGGGAGATGATTAGAGGGCATCCACACAAGTAAGAGTGACACAAACAGTAAGCGGCAGGCTGGCACATTGCTTTTCCACCAAACAGGCAGATTTGTAGGGGATATGTTGTAAATGTTGGTGTAAACAGATCTGGTCACCCTGAAATACCTCCGCTCAGTGCCATGGCAATGAGGGACATAGAAAAGCCGAAGGTCAACGGCTGTTTCAATTGCAAAAAAAAAGGGACCAAGAACCTCAGACTCACTGAGACTGGGCAGCCGCAGCTCTTGTGCTGCTCTAATTGTCAGTTGTGGATGCCTGATTCCTGGAAATAACCAGGGAGAGAGGAAGGTCTGTGCCTGACATGAACAGGCTTGTGGTTGCATTGAAAAAGCCAAAACAACAGCTTAAAGCGAGTCATTCCCGCAGTGTCACTCCCTTGCTTGTCACTGTCTCTCTGCCACTCCCTAAGAGAATATCTTCTGCTCCAGACATTTATCCTACTTCGGATTTTGCTCCTCCTGCCACTGTACTGTTCTTGGCTATACAGGCAGACTTTGAATCGCAGTAGCCTGAAGTGTACCTTTTCTATGCTAGATGCACATGGAGATCCTGAGGGATGCGTTCAGGCTCAGGGAGGTGTTGCACAGGACTTTCTGGCACGGGCACTCACCCTGAGCTGTCAGGTGTCCCTCCACCTTGCTGTAACTCCCTCATTGTGATAAGGGCAGAGACGAGCAGGGGAGAAGCTGCAGAGGTTTTATTTCTTTGTGATATTCCAAAAGCCAAAAATTTCTGAGGCTGGGAGACTTGTTGCTTTCAGCACTAACCTGTTCTCTCTTTCTGTATCCTGAAGGGCATGGGATTTTCAGGAGGTCCTGGGGAAAGCTGAGGGTCTGATGCAAAGCCTGTTTATATCAGGAAAAGTGGAGGATTGGGTAGCAGGGAGGTGAATGCTGCTGCTGGGATAGGCAACCCGTTAAAACATGCAGGTTATTCTGGTGCTTTTTGGCATTTAGAGTTAATGGGTGTGAAATCAGGCTCTTCACTTCTGCTTTTCATGTGCATGTTCAGTGTGATGCATGTATGGTGTGGAATTTTGCAATTGGTAGATTTCCCCATCAGTTTTGGTTTGTTTCTCCGATTTTTACAACGGATGAATGGGATATCACTTGGGGGTAAAACATACAGTAGTGTATCGGTGAAGGGAAATACAAGAAAAATGAGATCTGAATGCTGTTTGTCTTACAAGCAAGCACATGTAGGTGTTTATTATTTCTGAAGGCTCTCTCATTAGTTGGACATTGACCAATCATGACATCTGTTGCAAGTTATTGTCCCCCAGAGTTGTTTCATGCAGTTTGGAGTTTGCTTTTTTAAAGCCACCACAAATAAAGCCCAGAATTGTCTCCCTGTCCCCACAGGGGCAAGCGGGAAGCTCCTGGGAAGGCAATGCATTCTCCAAGGAGGTGGAAAAGGGTTAGCCGAAGAGGGTGTTTGGGTCCTCTCTGCCCTACCATGGGTTGGGTGGTGAAGCTCCCAGTTCACATTGTGAGAGGGAACCCCACTGAGGTCCATGGGAGGTGAGACAATGGTCGTTTCATTAAAACAGAAACAAAGACTGAGTCCAAACACTAACCTGGAGCTCCAAACCTTCTGAACTACATTCTGAACTAGAGCACAAGTGTGATGAGGAACGGCTGAGGGACCTGGGGGGGTTTAGTCTGGAGAAGAGAAGGCTCAGGGGGGACCTTATCTCTCTCTACAACTGAAAGGAGGATGGAGCCAGGAGGGGGCTGGTCTCTGCTCCCAAGGAACAAAGGATGGGACAAGAGGAAACAGCCTCAAGCTGCACCAGGGGAGGTTTAGGTGGATATGAGGAACAATTCCTACCCCAAAGGGTGCTCAGGCATTGGAACAGGCTGCCCAGGGCAGGGCTGGAGTCACCGACCCTGCAAGTGTTCACACACCGTGTAGCTGAGGCCCTCAGTGCTATGGGTTAGTGGTGGCCTTGGCAGTGCTGGGGAACGATTGGACTTGATCTTAAAGGTCTTTTCTAACCACATTGATTCTATGACTCTATGATCATCCTGGGCTGCATCAGGGATCCTTGTGTTGGTGTTCGCAGGTTTGCGTGTTGTCGACACCTCCTGTGCTGCTGTGGGAGCCAGGAAGGCCGCAGCCAAGTGACTTTCCCTTTCAGCCCATCTGCCTTTATCAGGGAAGAAATACTGTCTGTTTGTTTAGGTGAGATATTAGTCTGCCCCTGGAGCTCCAGGTCACTGTAAATGTAACACAAGCCCTATTTCCTGTTAGGAAAGGGGAAAAAATATGCCTGTGAATTGTCTCTGATGTGCTGCCAATTGTCAGAGAAGATTCAATTTGGTGGAGAATTACTGTGCTCTTAAAGAGCTGCACTAGTGACAGAGATTTAGGGCAGCTTCTACTGCCAGAAATGGGAGATTTGTCTCTGATTTCCCTAAAACCAGGATTGCAACTGGTACCAAGTTGCCCTCCGTGTTGCTCAAGGAAAACTGACTGGTTTGGAAAAGAGGTTGAAGCAATGGTTCAGGTTAATGGGACCGCCGTGGGACGCAAAGGGAGATGCCTATACATGATTGAGGGGCAGAGCCTGCAAGGAGGCTGGGCAAGAGTTTGGAGTGAGGCTGGGAGGTGCCGGGGCAGCTTTCTATCAGTGCATTGCTATGAGAAAGGAGAAATGGCATTTTCTTGCCACCTATCCAAAAGGCCAGACCAAAAGAGATAAGAATTTGCTCCCTGTGTGTGATGCACACATGTGTTCACTGTTAATCCAATAAAACAAATATGTGACCTGTGGAATGACCCAAAGCTGCTACAACAAATAGTGCTGTACATCACTCATGTATTTTGCTTTCTTTTGCATTTCCTGTATCAAGGTCAATTTCAGCTGTCATCTAAGCAGGGTACGCCTTCCACAAACGCAGCAACATGTGGACAGCTAAACTAGGTTCATCTATTTGGTCTGTCTTATGATAGAAAAAAACCCCACATTTCCCCCCTGACTGTTAATGATGTATTTCCCCCTTATTTTTTATTGTATTTATTGCAAAGAGTAATGTTTCAACTTAGGCCTGGGTAAAAGTCCAGTGGTCTGAAGTTAAGCTGATGTTGACAGAACAGGCCAAGCAACATCCTTGTCTTCAGAAATATTAATAGAATCCCAGGCTGGTTTGGGTTGGAAGGGACCTTAAAGCTCATCCAGTTCCAACCCCCTGCCATGGGCAGGGATACCTTCCACTAGTGCAGGTTTCTCCAAGCCCCTGTGTCCAACCTGGCCTTAATTCATCCTCCCACATTTTCTGTGACAAAGAAATAAAAAACAAAGTGTCTGGACTATGTCCCATGAAATTGCCCATATGTTAACTTGATATCAAACAGGCAGTTTGCTATCCGCCATTCTCAGTGTGTCCATGTGTCAGTGATGAGCCTTCCACAAGAGACCTTCTTTTTCATGGTAGCCATAGTGTCAGAGTAATTGTTAAATAAAAGCTGTATAATCCATAAAAATAATCCTGACAAGACTTAGTTTTTATTTAGCTTTCCACTGCAACAAACAATAGCTTGCTCAATGGCTGGAAGGAGACCAGAAGAAATGCCTAAAGCATTTCTTTTGGAAGAAGGCAGAGGGTGTAAGGCATGCTTTTTGGACATTTGGTCCCTTCTCATGATTGTTGTTACAGAGCTGCTGGGGTGATTGGGTGTGATTGAACCAATGCCCAACACACTTTCTCTCCCCAGTGCTTTCAGGTGGAAGGCACACTTTAAACACTATCTCTCAATCTCTGGGCACTCACCCTGGTAATGTCTGAGTATCTCTGAATCAGGGCACGCCTAGCATCAGCAAAAACTACCCTCCCTGAGGTCCTTTGAAACAGGGTAAACTCCTCCTGCGCTGTGGTCCAGGCTCCCAGGCAATGCTGCCGAGGTTTAACATGTTCTCTCCAGCTGTTTCTGGAGTTCATCAAGGTTTTTCCTGGAGCGCTGGATCTTGGCGGGGGGGGTGTGAGCCCGAGCCCATCGGCCGCGGGATTGCAGCGCTGGGGTGGGAAGCGCCCGTGCACGCTCCTGTGGCTGCCCGTGGGGATGTTCCTGGCCCTTTGACTTTCCCAGAAGTGCCTCATTCTGTGGGAAGCACAGAAACTGCTCCGAGTAGAAACTCACGTTCCTGTCCTTCTCCCACTGTGCCCTTGTGTTTTGAGCAATGCTGCTGCAGGCAGGAGAGAAAACAATCAAAGTGCATCATCTTATTCCATCAAATGCTGCTTCGCAGAGATGTGAGGTCAAAAGTCAGTGCTGCAGCCTGAGCCATACGGCTGCAAGGCTTGTGGCTTCCCCAGGAGCCACTGCAGTCTCTGTACTGGTCTCCCTCCCTTGCTGCCCCGTCCCGCTCTCAAGCATTTGCCATCCTCATCCTTGGCTTTTCATATAGCTGATTAGCTGATGATTTTTCTCTTGTCCCTTCAGCTTTTTGCTGGCTGCCTCCTAAACATGTGCCTGCATTAGGCTCCTTGTGCTTTATCCTTGTTGCAGCTCTGATGCACTAAAATATATGTATATATAATACGTATCTATGTATTTGATATAGTTATACTAACATTGAGGGAAACAAGTGATTGGGCATTAATTTTACACTAAATGAAGGTGGGAGGCTATTAACAAGAAAGAAAGATTTTGGGAAAAGTCCCTCTTTCCATCTCCCTTTGCCTGTGTTCTGAAATCTCCTTTAGAGGTGGCTCCTTCTTTCCAGTCACCTTAAATCCTGTTAAGCCCTTTTCTTTCTATTTTAGTCAATTGAAAAATATGCCATTGTTGCTTGAGGAAGTTTGAGATCTGCTTTGAAAGGGTAAAATGGACTTAATCTGTTTCTTGTGTGATAAATACATTTTAAGCTTCTTGGTCTGTCTGCACCGAAGATGTCAAAATTTAATGCTTTAAAATCAATGTAAGTGGTAGGCCTTCTAATACACTTTCTAGCCTGACACTGTAAAGTACTTCCCACATTTACAAACATATATCCACAGAAGACAAGTACTGTTTAGGATGTACGTGGACATATCTGAAATACCCAGGGAAAAAGTGTCTGCTACTACAGTGTCATGAACTGTTGGGGAAAATAACTATTACTCACCGAATGTAGGATCCAGTTCCTGGGGAAAAGATAATTTCTCCTGAAAACACCTGCAGGGTGAAGTTTATTCCCCTGCTGTCAATCTGAGTAACAGAGTAAGGATGATGTAATAAATGATGGCAGGGGCTGAAAAAGATGTAAAAGGATGGAAAAGAAATCATTAATCCACTGCACCAACTCTGCTGCATCTGACACAAGCCAGAGATACTGGACTGCCACGCATCGCTTCTACCCACAGGTTTCTCTCCTCATATGCACTCTCTGTTTTGCTTGGGGGGAGTTGTTTTGTTCCTCCCGCCCCACTCCAGCAGCCCTGAATCTTGTTTCCTTTGTGACAAGGTTTAGGTGCACAGGAGTGCCCATCTTTGTATCAGTCATCTGCACCTCTTGCAAAAGAAAGTGTTGCCTAAAAACCTGCCTCTGCTCCTCCCCTGGCTGCGATCTGCTGCAGCTCCATGGGTAGCCCACAGAAACAGCTTAAGAAGGTTACCACGGAGTTACACGGAGAGTAGCCAGCAACAATTTTCAGTTTATTGTTCGTGCTGTTAAATATGACCTGGAAATTTGTATCGTTGTATAATCAGATGTCAGGTCCCTCAATTCCTACAAGGCAACTCTCTTCCTCCCCTTCACCCTCCATTGCTGGCTATCCAGAGAAGTGAAAAATCCAATGTGAGTTCATGCTCCTGACAAGGTGACTGTCAGGAATACACAAGCTGCAGGTTTTCCTTTCTGCATCCTGAAAGTGAAGAAAAAAGACTTTTGATGTATGCAAAGTTCTGCTATTCTTTTTTCTTCTTTGAGCTAATAAAAGGTATCATTATATTATCACACTTGTGGCCCTTCCGTGTTTACCCTGGCCCATGTTCTGCGCTGCAACAACAAGATCATAAAACATCCCATGAGAAACCCTAGGTTAAGTTTATTTGACTTTTTTTTTTTTTTTTTTTTTTTTTTACCCTATGTTGTAATCAGGATTGTTTTGCTAACTTAGTTCACCAAGGTAGTTTTTGGTAAAGGCTAAGATTTGCTTAAGTGGCCAGAAAGAGAATACATATGACTGGTTTATGCCTTGCCACCCTGAATTGTAATGTTTTGTTTATTATGACTCTGGACATGTTTTATTGGTGAGTGGAGAGGTCACAGCCTCCCAGTTAGAACCTGTGTTTGTGCTTTACGGGTTCTGGGATTTGAAACCACAAGCAGACACTGAACTTTTTGGCTGCCTTAGGCAACCATGACCAAGTGGCCAGACCAGGTTCTCTCCCCTGTGGTCACCCTGCCAGGAGCAGAAGTGTGACACTGGCCTGTGACTGGAGCTCTCCAAAAGAGCTGGAAAGAAAGATGAGGCTGAAATCATCCCACACAGCACACTCTGCTCTCTTCCCAACACATTCCCAGCCTCTTGCTCTTTTTAATGATCTGAAGTTCGGAGCTTTCTAGTAAATCCTTTCTTTTGGAAATAAACATGTGTTAATACCCAACCTAGACAGTATGTCAAAGATAGATACACCCAACTTCTGTAGCAGTGGATCCCAGGATAACAATTCAATAGAAAGGCTCTAAGGATAGAAAAATGAGTTAGGGATGTATCCAGTGCTTTGTATTTCCAAAGAAGTCAGTGGCGGAACAGAGGTGCCTTCACTTCAAGAGAGTTTTCCAGCCTCAGGCTGCTCAGTGAGAGCAGTAGCAGTATCAGGCAATAGGAGATGGGCCAAGCTTGGAAAAATTTGAGGCAGATTTGCTTTAAATCTGTTCAAACAAAGGGGTAAAATTTCTCATCTAAAGCATTCAGTCAAGCGAAGGATGTTAAGGTGTGTGAAGAACAGCCATGCACTAGTTGTTGTGCTGTTTGATTTAAAAGCTGAGTAATTATGGTATAACACAAACATGTGGACTCAATGATCTTAGAGGTCTTTTTCAACCTAAACGATTCTGTGATTCTATGTATTTACTGCAATCAGTGGAATTGCAGCATTCCACCCTGGATGCTCAATGTTCAGGTGTTTTACTGCCTTATGTTTCATGTACAGCCTGCCTCAGGGGTATTCAGAATGAGCTGGGTCTGATGTTCTTCACATACCTTAAGTGTCCATGGCAGATGCCAAATTCAAAGCAGGCTCTAAGAATAATGAATTCTCATTAACCTAATGGGTTGTACCTATTTTACAGTGGGGAAAACTGAGGCCTACAGAATTTATTGGCCACATTATGCCACTTGACCCACAGCAATCCCCCAGCTTATGATTTTCTACCAGTCACCCCTAAATTCTATTTATCTGATGATATTTTATGCCACTAATACAAATGGTAACAATGCTGGTGCAGCTATTCCCTCCCAAAACAAATATCACAGTGAAGCTACTACAACAAGCAATCTCTGTTGACCAGCATTAACTGGTAAATCTCCTTAAATACTTCTAAATTCAGCAAGTTTGCTTTCATCCCTCTGTTGGAAGACTCGTCTATTAAAAACATTTTTTTCCAGTGAATTTGTCCTGCCTAAACCAAATGATCTCTTCAAATGTAGAACTAATACATTATGAATACAGTGAAAATACACAATCTTCTTGCCAAGATGTATATTTTTCTTCCATTCTCTATGTTTTCTGATGTTATTTTTGTCATGGCCATTTACTAAACATATATAGGTTTTTCCTATTTGCTTCAGTATCCAGCTTCAATATTTCTTGTGGTTTCCCCAGAATTACACAAATAATTCATAGCTCAGCCCTCAGAGAAAAGATCTAGCTGAAAGCAACCCTAGATCTCTTCTCTGGGGAAGAGATCACCCCACTGGCTCCATGAGGACAGGTATTGATGGGCTGTCACTGCTGGACTCACAGCAGGGGTGTTGGGATTGATGAGGAGAATAATGAGTCCTCCAAAAGGCATTTACAGATTTTTGGTGCTAATAACTTTAATTCTGGTTTCACAAGCACATCAAAATGAAAACCGATGTGTAGTCATATGGATAAGAAAGCAGCATGAATGAAATGAATATGGATAAATGTATGACACTGACATCAGAGGAGGGATGAGACTAACTAGAGAGGAACAGGCATAAAAGCTTTTATCTCCTGAGAAGATATTTGGGAGTTTGGGATGCAAAGGGAACACAGTGTAGGGCTGTGTAAGAACAAAAGCTTTTTTGTATGGATTGGAATATTTTTACATTTGCTCCAGTTCTCTGTGCCTGATAATGGTCGTTTGCCCATCAGCCCGCAATGGGAAAGCTCTTCCCACCAGCCAGTGTACACTGGCAGCGACTCTGCTTTCCGCTCTGAGAACATCCCACTCTGCTACCAGCAGAAGCGGTGAGAGTCTAGCTTTGTTTATTTGCCTTACCCCCCTAAGAGGAGGTTGTTCCCGAAAATGCTTATAACTGATTCTTACTTCAGGTATATGTTCCTCCCGTGGGTTCTCAAGCTGTGGTCTGTAGAGTATGAATAGCACATGAAGTCATTCCTGCTGATGCCCACAATGAAACATTAGAAAATCATGCAGTGATTGGCATCTCAGTGAAGGGCAAATACAAAGCGTTACCCTTTCTTTACCGAACCAAGTCCTCGAGTTCAGCTCTGGGACTTGTGTATTTGCAGATCAGTCATCACTTGGGTTTTCTCCCCCTCTTGTTTGTCCATTCTTATTTATTCCATCTTTTTTCAATTCCATTTTGGGCCTGATCCTGCAAGCACCAGCTGGCATGATTGTGCAGTCAGTTCTTCACTGTCCAAAAGTGCATGTGCTTCATGGCAAAGCAACCCTTGAATCTGGTCACAGCTGAACTCTCTTCTTGCTGCAAGGCAATGCTTTCAGATGTGTGTGTGGGGGGAGCGCAAGGGTTGGCAGTTTGCTGGCCTAGAAAGGGACCAAGCGCTTGTCCCCTGGGTAAGGTGGCTTGCACGTTAAGTGGAAACTTTCATTATTTACCAACCAGTCAAAATGATTTTGCTATTGACAGAGGCTTCATTATGTCAGCCATTCCATTCTTTGAAAACATGGGCAAAACAGAGAAAAAGTGGTGGCAGGGAGGGGGAAATTCCATTTCTTCCTAAATTGAGTGGAAACATCTTCAGGAAAATTAAAGAAAAACACGAGAGAAGGAGAAGAGCAAAAGAAATGACTGTAGCCAAAGCCACTTTCCTCTTTCTTTTTCAATCTCCCTTCCAACATGCTCCTGGTAAAATCATTACAAAGGCTGTTTATTTTTAAAATTGAAAGATTGGGGAGAGTCATAATGAGATATTATGTGTAAAAGTTGCACATAAATTTCCTTCTGTCATATTTTGGGCTCGACTAACGCATCCCCTTGGCAGGCCTGAGGGAAGCTGATCGCTTTAGTATAGATTGTGTGTGCTTCAATAATATTGCCCAAGGACAGAGCTACTGGGTGGCTGAGTTGGCTACATGCTGATTTAAAAATTAGCTGGGCTTTTATTGGCCACACTAAATTGTTCTCAAAGAAAAGAAAAGTTTTATACCAGAATGAAGCAGCACGTTTGGAGCAAGACTCCTCTCCTTTGTCCTTTGGAGAATGTAATTTTGTTACTCACTGGAGAGTTTTGTTCTTTCTCACCTTTATGGAAGAAAGGTGAGGTGATTGTGGTGTGTAATACAGAGAAAAAGTCCTGTGTCGAGTGTTTGGTCTCTGCAGTCTTTCCTTATAGGTTGCCCTGCACCGATCTCAAGGATATGGGGTTGGACAGTAGAATGTTATGCTACACCCTGGTCTCAGGTCAAAGAGGTCTGTCATCCCTTTTTAAGTGTAAGGACACAAGATGCCAGAAATCTATTACAGAAGTGTCCTAAAACATTTTTGTTCATGGTAAGGCAAGTCTGAAGTTTACTGTCACATCTGCAGCCTGTGAGCTGTGTCCCTTCTCTGAGTCATGGCCTTGTCCTGAAGGCAATGGGAGTCATGCATGGTTTTTCCTCTGAGTTTGGTGGGCCCTGATGAAGACTTTATTTCTTTCTTCATATTTTGTCTTCATTGTCCCCATTTTTCTCTTTCTGAGGTTTTAGTGCTTCCAGGATCTCAGCTGAGGGATCTCCAAAGCTGCCCAGAGCTGGGACATTTCCTTTTCCTTTCCTTTCTTGGTCTAAAGCAAAAACTAGTCTTCAAGGAAGTGAAACCCATCAAAGAGCAGAAGAATAAATAATCATTCATAACAGTCTTTGCTAATATGCCTCATTCAGAGCTCTGGAGTCCAAGTCCTAGCCACATCTCCTCTGTAGTCCATTTTTTCTGAAACGCTTGGCCTTCTGACTCACTTTTTGACCCAGCAGGCTACAAAATATAAAATGGAAAAAGACATGACCAAAATGAGAGGTTTAAAAAGAATAGCTTTTAGTGTGGGGGAAGGCCAAATTCATTGTAACTGTAAACAGGTTTTTTTTTGGCATGAGCCAAATCAGAGTACCCTTATATTTGGGGCAAATCTGAGTGAATCTGAGCTTCACATCTAGTCTGGGTCTCAGTCCTGTGCCAAACAAAAACTTGAACTGGAATTTGGAAGGCAAATACTTAAGCTCAATAGGTTCAGATAATCACACTCCTAAGTAAACCTCCCAAGCTTGTCCTATTGGGAGTTATAGTTAATTAAATTAAGATTTCAGTTTTCTTCACAGGTATCTTCATCTCTGGGTAGCACCCTTGGGTGAGGTTGAAAGTTGTACTTGCTTCCCTTGCTTCAAGGCAGCTTTGTCTAAAATCAACTCCAGAATCAAAAGCACCATGTGCAGCTATTAAAGCTCCTTCACCACAAGCTGCTCTGCCAGCATAGGCAGGTAACCCGGTGCGCTTTCATCTTGTGAATGTAAAAGAAGGCATCAGGGTTTATTAAAGAGTTTGTGTTGCTAACGTGTCATACATCACGCCATTAATTAAGAGAAATTCCTTCTTCCCCATTTAGGTGACTACATAATGCTGCCAGCATGTATATATTATCCGTGTCTCCCCACCCTGGCCTAACCCAAATGCTGCATGACTGATTGTACCCTAGAGAAGCTCCAGCCTCTTCAGGTAATTCAATTGCTGAGTCTCCAAACCCAAGGAATTAAAGAAACCTCTGCACTGGGCTCTGCTCCCCTTGTAATTAGTAGCAGAGCGAGCGGAGTGAAGTGGGGTACGGTGCGTACATGTGTTCCCAATCACAGCCCACACAATGAAAATGTTTTCTTTCTGGGACAATCTGAAGAAACCTCACGGGGATCTGGGCTCTTTTTTATATATATATATGTATATATGCATGTAATAATAATAATTATCCTCATTAGAAAGTTAACTCTGAAGCTCTGCGATGTGCTTTAGAAATTGGTGGGCAAGCTGGGTGATGCACCAAAGAATCCCAGCATGACCACGCAGGACCTCTCCAGAGGCTGATGCTGGCCTGCCTTCAGCTGGGGCTGGGCAGTTCAGATGGGTACATCCTGTGTCCGTCTGTTTTCCCACTGTGTGCAGCACATGGAAACCGGTTGGTTTTGTAATGTTTTCCCACCCAGCTTGGATCCCACAGCGGTCACAGAGGGGTTTAATAATCCAGGGTGGTCAAAGCAGCAGCACACACTCACCTAACAGCCCCCCAAATTTATGAGCTTCTCACCGATCCTCCCCCTCCAAGTGCCTGAGGATCAGGGACGCATAATGGGATGCTGGACGGTTATTTTACAGAGGGTAACAATATTATCCCTCAGACTGAGCCATAGGGTATAATTAGAGCTGTTCAGGAATTCTGTCATTAAAAGTCTTTTGGTTGGAAAATACCAGTTCTTTGAAACCAAACTTTTGGGAGTGACTGGAAGGATTTAGGTCTCTCCCTGACAGCAGACCTGGATACCAAGACTGTCTTTAAGTGATTAATTAACAGCCTGGCACTATCACTGTATTACTAATTCAGTAATGACATTAACACAAATGCCACACACCACTAACTAACAATTCACTCCATCATGAAGATAAAACAGTTCCACTGGAGGTGGGATGCCTGACCTAATAAGCCATCAACCTCCATCGCACAAATAATAACTTGCAGGCAAACATCACTTGGGTACCCAGCACTCATGGTAGTTATCTAACCCTGCCTGAACATGGCACTGCCAGGAGTAGCTTCAGCATGCCAGTCAGTGCTAACGACAGGACCAGCAGAGCTGCAGGTATCCTATGGAAATAGTACTCTCTAGATCCCAGTATGTCCTGGGCTGGGTGGGGAAGGAAGGTGCTAGGAAAGCTGTTTGGAAGACAAGTCATGTTTCCAACCTCTGTAAATTATAGGATATAACAAATTAACACCAGTAGCAACACCAGTAGGCAACCATGCAACTTCGTTATGTTCACTGAGCACCTCCTGATCTGGATATGAAGAGAGTTTTTTAATAAAGAAATTTGCTTCTGCTCAAGGACTTTGGTTTCTTACATGACTTCTGTTTCCGTGAAATCTACCCAATCCTGTGGGACAGGATGGCTTTGATGAATACTCAGATTTGAAGGGTTCTGGAAGAAATGACTGAAGTGGACTTCTCAACATTTTGTATAGCAAGCTGTGCTTCTCCTTTGAAGGTGACCTTATGATTTGAAATTTGATAGTGGCTTTTTTTAGATAGGAAATAGTCAGATTTTGAAAGAGCAGTGTGAATTTTCAAATATTTCTATTGACCTGCTATCATTCTGGTGTGTGTCAGTAGAGTGAATAGTGCAAAGAGGTGCAAATAGTGTAGTTGAGACAATTCCTTAAAAAAAGAAAAATCTACTGAGACAAGTGATGCAGGAATTTCAAGAAGTCTTGAATGTAATAAAACCTTTTCCTCCCTCTTTCAAGTACCATTTGCTTGAATGCCATTGAATGTCGGGTTTACATTTGGCTGAATTTCCTCCGTTTTACAGATTTTTAGTTTGCATTTAGGAAAAAGCTTGGAAATCCATGCGGTGGCCCCTGAGGATGCACTCCTGGCAAATGTTCCTATAAGCTACAGATCCCAGAAAGCAAACACAGAAAATTTACTCCTAGAAAGTCAGTTTCAGGGAAAATCCAGAAATTGGAAGAGAGTGATAAGATCCTTGAGTCACTATTGCTGTGGCCTGGGCATTGGGTGTCATGGTGATCGGGAAATGAAGGTCAGGGGTTAGGGATGCTGCAGCAGAGAAAGGACGAGGGTACCAGGACAGAGAGAAGATGATCGTTTTTTAACTGATAGGAGTTTGTGTCAGTGCTGTGTTTCCAAGGGGACGGGGAGCCTGGGTTAACCCACCATGAGATCAAATAGCAGTGCCTGCTTTAATGCTTTTCCCACCCTAATGTCTGTTTATTATGAAATCATTTGAAATAATGAAATATGGGACATCAGTTTATTCAGGCTAAATTTTAGCATAGACTTCTGTGTATGGGGAAAAGTGATTCTGAGCTAAAATCACGTATGAACTCTGCAAACCCTTTGGCTTCTTTTTGTAAACTTTCCCAGATAAAAATAGTTTCATTTTTAGGAATGGCCTCTTCTTTCTCAGTTTCATTTCAGGTACTTTCTGTGATCTGTTGCCAGGTCATGGGTTCACTACTGTGGGTGATTCCTTATGATGTTTAGGAAGCAAAGGACAGATCTTCTGAAAAGACACCAATAAGCAAACCAATTGCCCACACTTCAGCTTTTAGGAAAGTTTTCACACTAAGTCTGTTTTGACTCACAGAGATTTTTGCCCTAGATTTTAGTCAGAAACAGAACTCAGTAAACTTGAGTCTAGCCTGAAATGAACATCTGAAGCAACAGACAGGCTCTGACTCTGAATCTCAGTCTGCAGCTGAGATTTGTGGTGGTGTCCACCGTATCTCAAGACCAAATTGTAATTCCTACCTGAACACCACCTGAGTATGCATAAAGCTAGTACAAACTTTCTGCAGTAAACCCTCAGCGCTTAGTTTAGTCTGATATTTTTAAACTTGAAAACAAAATTATCCGAGCTGCATTTTTACAGATATAAAAAATGAGGCATTTCACATACACAAGTATGTTTTCAGAAGTGTTTGTGCCTTTGACCACCCTATTTTGTGAAGACTGTTGCCGTAAGGGCTGTGCAAATGGACAGATCTGCAGTGCATAGACGCTTTGGGAGCATATGAACTGCTATTGAGCATGTAGATGAGGTGCACTTTTTGTGTGCACAATTAACCACTCCAAAATTTTGACGACAAAGGAATCATTATGTTCCTGAAAATGTTTATTATATAAATATTGTCCTTTCTGGTTCAGTAGTGTATTATTCTCATTCCTTTTGTACAGCCATAAAACTATCCCTGCTCTTGCTTTTCCGAACTGGTGTAACTGGCATGTGGAATGCAACAGCTGGTTAACTCTGCAATGATCCAAGAGCAGCAGAAGACAAGGAGTGCAGAGGGGGCTGCCGCCTTCTGCCAAGTATGGAACTAAGCAGCTGCTTTGTATTTTCACATGAACAAAACTGTTTTGTTAACTGCTTCGTTGCTGAGGTACAGAGTATATGTCATGGGGTATGGTTGCTGGCCTACAGGGTTACTCAGCTTCAAAAGGCTTAGTGATTCTCCTTTTGATCGAAGTAGTGGCTGATGGCATCTAGGACAAATGCTTCTGTCACAGGAAGGATAATTGTAGGACAGTATTCAGTCAACTTTATTTCTTCTCTACTGCAGTAAGCATGCCCATCTGTGAAAAAATCTCCCCTTAAAAGAACATTCTTAAGTTTGCAAATGCTCAAAAGCTGGTAAATGCCAATGGAGAAATACGCTCTTTGATCATCCTTAATTGTATAAAATAATAGACTTATAAAAGGTCTGGTTCTCCCTGGTGCAAGGCAGGGTTGGCTCAATCATCTCAATGTTGTCAAACCTGTTCTTTAATGTCTCAAGTTCTCTTGATTTTTTTCAAAAGAAGTGTGGCTTTTTGGTATCCTAGGGAGGTTACATTAAATCTGCCCAGAACTGAAGATCTGCATCTTATTATGAAGATGGAAAGTGAATAAGGAAACTACTGTTAATTAAAAGAAAAGTGTGATTCCTGTTTTTAAAATGATACTGAGAAGAGAGCTTTTTAGACTTCAAAGGAAAGTCAGCCTGGAGAAACAGAGATAAGAATTACAGGGGCAGAAGTTGAACCCTGTGTTGTATATTTGCATCCAAAGTTGCTCCTAATTTGCTGTTGCACAGGTGCTGTGGCAAAGGTAATTAGGAAGAGGCTAATCGAGAGTCTTAAGATGATGTGTCTGAGGTGTATTCATGTACAAATAAAAGAGATGGTGTAAGGGAGGTGCAGTTGCAATCTCAAGAAGAGGTTCTGGAGGAAGTGAAAAGATGCATTACAAATATTCATGCCCTAGGATCCAACCAGAAAAGGAACAAAGTTCATGAGACTGTGAAGTGCCAGAACCCAGCCCATGGGCAAGTTGCTGGAGAGCCACTTGTGTGGCCTGTGGGTGCAGTAGAAATGCTGACCTGTTGGCAACTCTCCTCCTTAGAGGAGAAGCTGGGACATGAGTCCCTGACGGGACACAGCACTGGAGCCTTGAATAGTGTGGAGCACAAACCTGTCTATGGTCACTGTACTCAGAGCACTCAGTAGTAAATTAAATGGGTCTAACTGGGCTGTGAAATATGTTGTGTGTAACTTAGGGCGTCTGTGAGGCTGGGTGCTCACAACAAGCTCTACAAAGTCAGAAGACTGCAGATGGGAAGGAAACATTTGCTTACAATATGATATGAGGAAATGGGACAGCATTCACTCCCATGGGCATGGGACAGGGAGTCGTGAAATGCCAGGTTTCAAGCTGAGTATTTGCATTTATCCCAAACATTGCTGTGTGCACTCTGATGTGCAGGGCAAGACCTGCTGAATTCTACACAAAGACAAGGCAATTAGAGAGTGATCCAGTTGAAATGCTGAATGCCTGTTCTCTGTCTTCTGTTTATTCATAACCTTCTGTTTAAAGTCATCTTTGAGTTTAACTTGCTAAACAAAGCATTCTTATTCATAAGTCCTCCTGTTTTGAAGGGTGGAGGGGGAGTGAAGCAAGGCAAGACTGATAAACAGGGTGAACTGTTTTTGGAAAGACAGTGACTCTCTTTATAGAGATAGCATCTTTCTGAGGAATATAGACCCAGGAATATTTTTAGGGAAACCAGGAGATGGAAAGCATTTGCAGCCAGACTGGAAGGGGTTGGTGTGGGGAGTAGCAAGGCCAAGTGCCAGCTCTGGGAAACAGTGCCCTCCATCAGGCATACACCAGAAGAAAGGAGACAGTAGAGGAATGCTCCGAGTGGACTGAAGCATCACATCAGTGCTCAGTGAGTGGGGCTGCAGCTGAAAGAGGTGCCAAGAGCAACAGGGAGGACAAGACCATGGGACCCCAGTGCATTGCAACTTCTGCATGCTAAGGTTGCAAAGCACTGTGTGAATGAAGCTGTGAACTGCAGGAGGTGGGAAGTGGGTCTTCTGCAGCCTGTGCCATGGAGCCCTGGAGCAGGGCTGAGAAAACGGACTGATCGCAGCTCTCTCATGGCATCAGGCACTGCGGGCTTCTAGTTTTCCTGCACGTTTAATAGGTTCACTGTGGTCTGTGTTACAGGGGTGCTGGAGGTGTTGGAGCAGGGCCTTGAACCTAAGAACCACCATCCAACTTCAGCTCTGAAAACAAAGTGTCTCCGTTATCTTATCTTGAGTTCACCAAACTCACAGTGACTTATCCTCGTCTTTGTGCCTCAGGATCTCATCTTTTCCCATCCTTACCAGACTGCTCTGAAGAAACATCCATGGGTATTTGAGAAGCATTTGGATGCTGTCATGATCAGCCTATTGAAAAACCCATGAAGAAATTAATAACTCTGTACTTGATGAAGGGTTTGAAGGATGTGTCATGTATAGTGCAGGGGGAACTTGTTTAGGCACAGGATTATGTACTTCATAGATTATGGAGTAGGTGCTCCTTCAGAGAGCAGCATCTGACCTATATTCTGGAAAAGTTGTGAGGGCTTTGGAGAAAACCTGCAACACCAGGGATTTAGAGACAGTAGCAGCTTGTGTCTAGTCAAAGGGATTACCAGCAGAGCAAAAGCTGAGGCAATCTTGCCTTAATCTGGAAAAAAGAAATTTAGAAAGGAAGTTATTTTATTTTCATAACGTTAAGTAAAAATTCCTAATGGAGGGCCTGCTTGCTCTCTCATATTCATTTCTTGCTCTGTGTTAAATGTGGAAATGTAACTCCAAAAGAACCTGATATTACAAACATTTGGAAATCCTGGGTAATGTGATTTCCAGAAGTTGATGTAGGGGTTTCTGTTGAAAACTGCAGAGCTGTGTGTTCAAACGCACCAGTTCTGGATCATTCTGCTCTTGCAGCTCCATTACACTCTGAGGAACAAAAATCTTCCCTTTTTTTTGTATAACCTGGAGAAGCTGAACTGCTTCCTCATTTCCTGATGTGCCAAAGCTGCTGTCAGGAGCAGGACTCAGGATGTCAGAGTTTTCAGTAAAGTATGTGTTTAGCTTTAGAATCATAGAATGGTTTGGATTGGAAAGGTCCTTAAAGGTCATCTAGTTCCAACCTGTCATGGGTAGAGACACCTTCCACTAGACTATGTTGCTGATATATACCCTTTTTACATATATATAAGTAGTTTGGTTTTCATTCATACTCAGTATACATAGTTTACATGTACTGAGAAGCTTCTCTGAGGACTTCGCTGCCAAATACTTAGCGTTAAGAACAAACTGAGCATCACCAAACAAGGGGAGTCAGCATGGGCTTGGGTAAACTTAAACAATTAGCTTTGGTGAATCTTCAGATGTTCGTTTTGTTAGAACTCGGCTTTCAAATTAAATGGCAGCTCCAAACATCCCCCACAGTAGGGAGGATTTATCACATCCAGATCGGGTTCTAACTCGAATATTATAGAATTATAGAATCATAGAATGATTTGGGTTGGAAAGGACCTTAAGATCATCTATTTCTAACCCCCTGCCATGGTCAGGGACACCTCACACTAGACCACGTTGCCCAAGGCTCTGTCCAGCCTGGCTTTGTACACTGCCAGGGATGGAGCATTTACCACTTCTCTGGGCACCCTGTGCCAGCGCCTCAGCACCCTCACAGGGAAGAACTTCTGCCTTAGATCTAACCTGAACTTCCCCTGTTTCAGTTTGAACCCATCACCCCTTGTCCTGTCACTACACTCCCTGATGAAGAGTCCCTCTCCAGCATCCTTGTAGCCCCCTTCAGACACTGGAGGCTGCTCTGAGGTCTCCATGCAGCTTCTCTTCTCCAGGCTGAACAGCCCCAACTTTCTCAGCCTGTCTTCATATGGGAGGTGCTCCAGCCCCTGATCATCCTCGTGGCCTCCTCTGGACTTGCTCCAACAGCTCCATGTCCTTCTTATGTTGAGGACACCAGAATGGCACACAGTGCTGCAAGGGGGGTCTCATGAGAGCAAAGTATGGTATATGAATATGGTATAGAATATGGTATAGAGCTTGGTTTTTTTTAAATCTGATGGGTGGATGAGCTAGCTTTTTAGACAGAGTTTTGGGTACTTAGTACAAATGAGTCCCAGTTACGTATCACTAACTTATTATATGACATGGCTTCAGGAACAGGAAGGGGGAAATGATACTTGAAACACATTTTTTAAAACAAATTTCAGTTTTAAGAAAACCCTAGATAAATTATGAGTCCATTCTCCTTTAGCCATTATTTACTAGACATTTTTAGATATCATCTGTTTATTTATTGCCCTCTGAGACCATTAAAGAAGGAAAATGTAGTTAGTCCATCACTTCCCCGGATAAAAAGAGAGATGCGAACTCTTAATAAAGTATCGATGGCACCCCAAGGGGACAAAAAGAGATTTGCATCCCAGTGGCCCAGCTGACAGACCACATAAGTTACTGCAGCAGCAGTGAGGTCCTGTCAGACAAAGGAGCACAATGAGAGAAGTGGGAGCAAAACATGATTTGTACTGGCATGTAGTGAACAAGCTAAGCTGTGTAAAAATGAATACATGAAATTAAAAGGATTAATGGGACAAGTTAGTGCAGGGCAGCAGGGAAAGTCCCCTGTCTCGGCACTTCTGCCAGGTTCCACCCAGACAGGTTATTTTTATAAAACCTTCTTTCTTTTCTAAGTGAAATTTCATCTGGAGAGCACCTCATGAACAAAACTCGGTTCCTCCCCCCACCTCCACCTGGATCAGCCCTTTGAGCTTTTACATTTTTCTTCTATTTAAAAACTCGTGGTTTTCACAAAAGCCTGAAATGTTGGATTGGTCTGAGGAGGGCTAATGGCACATTAGCTATCAGAAATCATCCAGTGAGTTCATTTGCATCGAATGCTCCTCTTAACCTCATGTTGTAAATCACTTGTAAATAGCCATGCCGCTCACCCCAGGGCTGGCGGCCGTTCAGGACTGAGCAGAATAGTTTCTGCTTGTGCTGTGAAGGCCTTTGAAATCACTTGTGATAAAGATGTAGAGATGGAAGGTTTTACTATTTCAATCACAAAGCAGGGCCTAAATATTTTTCTGCAGCAGCTCTTTGCTGTGGAGCACAGTCTGTTCGATTCAAGCCTGTGCACTTCCGCCTCTGAAGTCAAATAATGTGCATATCTGCATCGTCTGCCCCATTAGGTGGTTGGGGTTTTTTTTAGTGCTATACCTGGTTTTCATCTTGCAGAAGGCAATTACAATGTTCACAAGATGACAGTCATTTCATGCAACAGAAGGCTGACTAATTGAGGGAAAGGGATGATATTTGGGAATGAAAACAAAGCTGTGACATGTAAAATTACATATAAAGTGAGATTATTTTTTTTTTTTTTCTCCTCATAAAATTCTTGACAAGTGAACTCCAGATGTCAGCATTTAAACATTGTCAGGTATTGCTTGTATGAGTGTAGCATCTACAGACCCACAGTTGTTGGATGCTGCTAACTTGAGTGGCACGGTGTCTATATGCCTACTGGCTTTGGGTAGGCAAGAAGAAGTGAAGACCAGGAAGTGTTGGCACTATTTTGGTTCAGTTTTTTTCTCCCTTTAAAAATAACTGCAATAAGTTGCAGCTGACTCAGATTAGTCAGGATTTAAGATGATGTGGAGGTTGGCCATGGAAAAAAAAGAAACAAGAAGAATGAAAAAGACAAAAGAGAAACCTTGAAGTCTACAGGTACAGCGACAATTCACTCATATGGACCCAGGCTTTCTACTGAGTAGGTAGGTGGGGATCAGGATAAGCCTGGGCAGCCTCAGTCATCAACTGTTGTCACTGCTTCTTGGTAGAATGATGCTATGTGGATGTGTCTGCATCTTGGACTGCTGCTGTTGCACTGGTGGTTTCTTGCAGGAGAAACACCATTGTCCTCCAGGTCACTTCTTCAATCATATCAGCTGTATTCAGTCTTCAGTGAGTTGTTGCTGACTGTGTGTAACTGTAATAGTTTGGGCTACATCATCTTGAAAGGTGAAGTGGCTTCTCTGCTTGGCTGGGAAGAGGTGGGAAGAGCAGTTTGGAGGTGTTGCTGCTACACCAGCTCTGATCTTTTTGTTTGGATTTTTTTGCATCTGTTTTCCTGGCTTACCATTTTTCTTGAACTAGAAGAAAATGTAGGTTTGGAGGCCTTACTGCTCCTTGTGTCTTCAGAACAGACCAGGTTTTATCTACTGAAGAAGATTTATTGAACAGTTTGAGGATTTATAAGCCATTCCTTATATTCCTGGAGTCTTGTCCCAGGAGGTACTAGCATGAAACCTTGTATGGATCTACTGGGAATGTTAGCTTTTTTCCCTGCTTCATGTGACAAGGCTTTACTCAGTAATGCAAGGCCTTCCTCCCCTGCTCATCACTGCCTTTCTCCATGCCCATATGTTCTGTTGGGAGCACATGCAAGCAATGTTCTACATTTCACCAGTGGAAAGCAGGGTAGCCAATGCTAATCCCTTACGTTTGTCAGAAAAGAATGCTTTGTCTGAATCCAGAAATACACTGTAAGAGCAGCGAGTTCTTAAACGTAGCAAGCGCTAACACCAGAGTCTTGCTGCTAAGGAGAATTAAAGCTAAGTTGGACTTTGCCAAAATGGTAATGAGAGTCAGAGCTGGAAGAGAAAAAGAAGTATTCTTAAAAAATAATGTTTTCTTAGATTGTTGAATTGTGGTGAAGGGAATGAAAAGGGGGACAAGGCTGCTGCTAGGAGTTCAGCTGCAACAGAGAATGTATGTGTAGGAACATCTGGTATGTTTGGTCCTAACACTCCAGGTCTTTTACCATATCCTGCCCAGCACTGCTGAAGTAAACCAGGTGTAAGTGGTTTGAAAGGAACAGCCAAAACCACATCTTACTCAAAGAAATCGTGTCTTGAACATGAAGGCTTTGTTCTCTAGGGCCAGAGCTCCTCTCTCCCCACTGGTCGTCCATGAAAGTGTTTACAGAGGCCAGCAGCCCAAAGGAATTGAATTCAGGAGTTTGAAAGCTTCGGCCTTTGCAAAATAAACCTTCAAAGGAGATTCAGAACTATCAGCAACAAAATACGTTCTATTCTCATCTACGGCAGCCCCCTCCATTCCTGCCTCCTGTTTATTTAAAAATTTAAAAAATAAATCCATTGCTTTGAGCTCAGGGGATTGATGTTTTTAAGGTCTGTGGGGTTTTTTTCCATGTACATTTCCCATAATATTCTATATTTTCTTTTTCCTTTTTGTTATTTTACTTTAACCATCATTTGCTCTTGTTGGCAGTTACAGCTATTGCGTTTTCCTTATGTTAGTAATATGATAGGTGAGGTGAGGAAATGCTGATGACAAAGGCTCCTGCACTCCTCCTCTTTACCTGAGTGGTCCAAATTGATGCCTCTTTTCCACATGGGAGGTTTGGCTTAAAATAGGTCCAAAAGGCTGTATTTTCAAATATCAGCACTTACACTGTTTCTACAGTGTCTGTTCCCTGTGCTGTTAGCACCGAATTGATGTGAGCCTCACAAAGAACATAGTCAGGAGGCTGTTTAAGTTTCATTAAAAAATAAATAAAACCCAAATCCCTGGGATCTACTTAATTGCCCCCAAAACTGGACAAATACCAGAGCTAATTTGAACTATTTGCTCCAAATTACTCTAGTGAATTTAGCTCCTTGCTTACTGGGTTGCTCAGAAATCGAACCAAATGTATGGAGCAGACCTCCAATTCTGGAAAAAATTGGGAGGATTCTTTGCTGCATCCAAGTAGAGGATTTTATTATTATTGTCTGATGAGACTGATTGCCAATATCCCATTATGTTGCTTCTATCCCCTCCTTGTGTGGCTGAAGCATTTCAAATGGGGGGGAAAAAGCAAAACCCAAAAGCAAAAACAAAACAAAAAATCAGTAATGAACTTCTCACACATATTTTGTATGTTCAAGCCTGCTTTTCTAGCTATATCTCCTAACATACTGTATTAGTTCTGCTATAGGCATTTTCTCTTCTTTTCAATACTAGAAAGTCCCTTGCCTCACTTGGGTTTTCTTCCATGCCCGTAAATGCTCACAGTCAATCAAACACCAGACCCAAGCACCTTAAAAGTGGAAACCAAGAGAAAAAACAAAAAGGCTAATTCATATATTATCTAACTGTTTCTCATGTTCAGATGCCAGTCAAGCCACACTGGAGATTGTTCTCAGCAGCTTCACAAATACATGTAAAAGGAGAATGAAGTTTTAGACACCCTATCTTCAGGGCTTAACCCACTTTTCTCATTCAAGAACAACTAACAGGTGATCACATGTTAATAATCCAGCTCCGTGCATAAGCTGTGCAGGTTTTCTGTAACAGTCCCAGCAGGAAAAGCTTCTCTACTTGAGAGCATGTTCTGTAACTGGGAACATCATCTCCTGCCATTTCTCAGTGCAGATGCTGGTGCCTTTGCCAAGGCAGCAGGCTTCACAGGAGGACAAGGCAATGGTGGAAGACCACATGTCACCAACTACTTCTGTTGGATGAGAACACGAAGGCCTCCAGTGGAGAATTAGAAAATCCTCAACAGCCAGAGGCAGAGAATTATTGAGGGAGATGATGTCCATTGGGTCAGCTGAGGGTAGACGAGTAACAGTTGAAGTGCTAGTGCACAAGGAGACATGGGGACACATCAAGAGACTAACCAAGATCCCTGGGCATAAGGCAGTGCTGTAGTCTGAATACATGCCTGGCATATACATGCATTTAAAAGACTGGTGGCTTCTGCAAGACTGAGCATGGCACACCCAACCTGTACCAGAATTTGTCCCTGATGACCAGCCAGGAGAGGAAGCCCATGCCACGGAGGTCCTATTTTTTGAGCTCCCTTCATTTTTAATAGTCAGGCGGCAGGAAGACCCACACAAAAGAAGGAAAAAACAATCTGCATGGATTAACTTTACTTTTTTCAGCACAAGCACTTTATCAGGACTGCAAGAGAAGACTGCCTGACAAGAAAACAATGTGTTATAAATGCACGAAGGGAAAAAAGGAAAATGTTTTACTCATCAATGTTGTTCTTACTGCTTCTCCAACTCCTTGAAATGAACTTTACATGGAGACTGTGCAGGTTTACGCTGCGAGAAGACATCATGCACCTTGAACGTGTGGTTGGGAGGCTCCTCACTAGAGAACGTCTGGCGGTCTCCTGCAGGGCTAAACACATCACACCGGGCAACTGATTTTCAAACCCATTCAGCATGCCATTGCTTGTGCAAAACACGTGTCCAGCCACCAGGCTTGCATAAATTGGCTGTAAATAGTTAATTAAATGCATTTGTACCCCACCACCTGATTTGCATGTGGAATTGTCAAAACAGCGTGCTAAGATTAGACACAATGTACTCCCCGAACACAATTGTACCGGGGAAACAGTCTGAAAATCTGGCGCATTGAGTTAAATTTTCACATTGTGCCTTCTTGTGTAATAACAATAATCTCCTCTGCCTTGGAGTATAATCGCAATAAAGAGCTTTTTGTGATTCATTCAGTGTTTATTCACTCAGTAAACAGCCCTTTATTGCTTTTTATACTACAAAGCAAATGAGATTATTGCTTAAATTGTCCGGTAGCGACTAGCTTCTGTCCTCTGGCTTGCTTATTCAGTTTGTTTTTGTGTTGTGGTTTTGGAAAAGAAAACTTGTTTAAAATTAGCTCCCCAATAAATCACAGTAACAATGAAGTGAGAGTTTCTGCAGTGTGACAGATTTGTAGCGTTTTATGTTTGTAATGATGATGATATGTTTTCTAGCTTATTTATTCCCTTCTGCCTTTATTCTCCCAAACTCTGAAGTCTGATGGAGTGAAGAAAACCCTAAGATGTTGGAGTTTGGGAAGGAGGAACTTGTAGTTCTTGGACTGCGCAGCTGCCTCTGTGGTATCCCAGGATGGAAGGGTGCAGGAAAGAAACAGAAAGGTAAACAGGCAGGGGTCTGATGCTCAGAGTCAGGGGGCATCAACTCTAGTCCACATCCTATCCTGCTCCTAAGAGCTTGAGTAATTTCCTTCACTCACCTGCACCTATACAATACGTTGGTGATGTTATCTCCTTTGGAAAGTGCCTCAAGATCTTTGGATGGTTAGCAATAAATATTTTTGTTATTCAGTGACGCTCCAAGTAGTTCCTAAGAGCAGCTGTTTTTAACACACCATCTCCCCATGAAGTTGTATGGTGGAGCAGCTCTGTAGGCTTCAAAATAGGAGGACTATGAACGTTGTAGTGTTCATCATGGACAAGAAGTCAGCTATAGCCAACATTTGTTCATCGACTCCTTTCCTGAGTGTGCAAATGCAGTGGTCCATAGTTGTTCCTCATCACTAGACCAAGGAGTGTATTCACCAAGAGAACGGGAAAGACTATTTCTCTCTTTCAGGCAGTAACACATAAATGACATTTCTTATTTCAGTCCTGCCAGCTTTCAGATGTTAGCAAAGCATTTCACTGATAATTATTGATCTTCTGTATTTATAGAAAGGTAGGACCTAGCACAATTCGATATTCAGGAGATGCCAATTTTCTATTAATACCTGGGAATGACTTGGTCATTTTCCATTTCTGTAATTACTTCTGTATTGCTGGGTCATGAATTGCATTCTTTAAAATCCACCTATAAAAGGAACATGGGCGAGGAAGCCGTGCCTGAATTTCTTTCTTGTTGCTGAAGCCAGACATGTTGTTTTTAATTTGAGCACTTCAGGTATTAACATCCTACTTCATTTAGTCGCATCTAGTGTCAGCTTCCACACTTAGATGGATCAAGAATTGCAAATTAGGGCTCTCAACCTGTTAAATATGCAATTGGGTCTGTATTTTCTCTAATGGACTCTATATTTTCTACAGGAGCTTTTGCGTTTAGCTAGTCTTGACAGCTTTTGAGTGACCATATTTCTCCTTTGGGTAAGTGTTTCCTAGATTTATCTCTTTTTCCTCTTCTGTGTTGTTACATTCAGTCGTCTTCTTAGTTTACAGCACCCATTTTTATACCCTAACCCAGGCAGTGACGCAGTTCTTAAACAGAGTGGGTTAAGTCTCAGCTCTGCTGAAGTCCCCAGCAAAACCTCAGCCCATTGGCACCAGAAATGGGGTGGTACATCCCCATCGCCTTCAGCTTGCAATATGGTTCGACATCTCAGAGCCAAAGGACATGATCTAGTTGTTCCCAGGATAAATCTGGCATATGAACTAGTATCTACTGCGTGCCCAACCCTACTCACTGTGCTAGCTGAGTAGCTTATGTGCTGCAGAGGTTAAGCTCACTGGTCATATGGGTATCACCCAGTACTTGAAAAAGAGAGCAGGGCCTGGAGTACCATGATATTACAGTTTTGACAGCAGAATCTCCAGAGGTTCCTCTTTGGGATGCTACAGTATAAAAGCTATCCTGACCCTGGACAATAAATAAATAAATAAATAAATAAATAAATAAATAAATCTTTAAACAACACATATTTCTTTGATGCTAAAATAGTCATTAATTGTCAACCACTGCATAACATCATCTGCATGTATATTAAAGGGGAGATTTCAGAGTCAGTGTCCTCCCTGTGGGAGTGAGATGCAGGCAGACATCAAACCGTCAGGGAGGCGTTGAACATCTTCTCTCAGTTCATCTCATGCCGGTGGCTCTTGCAGAGGTGGTGGCTCAAAGCAATGCTCTCTGCTTGCCAGGTCTGTGTTGAAAGTGCACTGGCAGTAATGTATTCCCTTGCAGCGGTGTGTGCATCGTCCCTGCCCCCTCTGCCTGCAGCAAGAAGTTTCCCTATGAGACTTCTGCCAGTTCTGGCACTGTCTCCAGTATGGATATGACATGTTTGGTTTCACCAGGTTGAAACACACCCTGCTTCATAGTTTCCATGCATAAGAAACTGGCTAAGTGCATGGCCTCATCTATGATTAGCTTTTCATTCCACAGGGGAACAGTGATTTATGAAGCACATTTTTGTGTGGTAACCAGAAAATGTTTCCATTTAATGATTGGACAGTGTACTTTCCCTTATCAAACCTGCTTGAAAACCTTTTATTGTTTTAAGAATACATTCTCACAGGAGATTTGCTGCTTTAACCACATTTCATTTAAAAGGGGCTCTGCTCTGTGCTGCTAAACCTTTCAGGTTGCTGGACGAAGCATGTGGTTTGTTGGAACAAGATGAGGAAACGTGAGCTGATGGTCCATATGCCAAATAGGAACTTACAAGGGTTTCTTCAATTACGAGTCCTGATGCTGGGCTTTTGGGTGCCCTTGAGCAAGTCGCTTTGCCCTTATGGGTGTCAGTCCTTTTTCAGTCTCTCTGAAAAAGGAGAACAGCACTGTTCATTTCTGTTGCTGTCCCTCAGCCTATTCATCTCTTCAAATGCTTCATCTCGTTGACACTGGGGCTTGCTGGGTGCCCAGCATGGTGAGGCTGTGCAGTCCTGGCAGCCACAGAATATTAATTAATCATTCAAATAAATCATGTTAAAGAAATATCAATTAATCATTGCTCCAGAAAAGAGCTCATCACAGATGCTCTCTGTGGGCCCTCGGTACAGCCTTGGAGCTGCTGGAAACGCACTGTCTTTTCAAACACGGCCCACGGACATGATTAAAAGAACTGCCTCAGATCATCCCAACTTTCTCACTATTAAACAGCAGCCACAACTCCTTCTTGTTTTGATTTTCTTTTCTTATTCTTTTTTTTTTCTGAACCTGGCAGCCTTAGTCAATAAGCCATAAGCGCCTAGCTAAGAAGAACTGCTGTCATCAGACAAAAAGGCCTCCAAGTCCACATCCCTAACAACTTATTTTAATAACAAGAGCAATAACGGGATTTATTATGCATGCGGCTTTCTGCAATCATTTCTGAAAAGAAAATTAGTTTGAAGCCTCAGGCGACAGTTGAACTCTCAGAGGCACCTAAAATAAAATGGGGGGGGCTGAAAAAATAATAACTGGGGAAAAAAAGTGTGATGGGAAAAGTTACTGGAGCAAGCCTGCTGGTAAACTTTATCTGTGACTTGCTCTTGTCCTCCGGAGGGAGAGCGCGGTGGCTGGGAGCATGGTTTTAAACAGAAAGAGGGAGATTCAGGCTGGATGTGAGGAGGAAATTTTGTACAATGAGGGTGGTAAAACACCAACACAGGTTGCCCAGAGAGGTGGTGGATGCACCATTCCCAGAGACATTCCAGGCCAGGCTGGATGTGGTTCTGGGCAACCTTATCTGGAAGATGTCCCTGCTCATTGCAGGGGGTTGGACTAGATGAGCTTTGAAGGTCCCTTACAACCCAAACTATTCTGTGATTCCATGATTCGATGGTCCAGCATGGGCTTTACTGCACGGGTGGAGTGGTGATAAGTTCCAGAAGGGCTCTGTGCTAAGGAGCAACTCTCAGTTCAGTCAGAGGGTTAAAAGTAAAATAAAAAATATAATGAAGAAAAGAAGAAAGAACAGGCCAAAAGCTGGTGAGCTGCTGGAGCAGGAGGGGTAAGAGCTGCTGCCTGCAGGTTAGGGGCAGGAGCAAATCCAGCACTCACGTCATGTCCTGACCTGTACAGGCATCTGCCCTGGGGACTCGCTGGCACCCCATCCACGCCTGCCCCTTCGCAACCACCAGAAAATTGCCTCTCTTCTCAACCAGCTTCAGGTCCACCTGGAAACAGGGTTAGGTACTGGCACCAGCCTGCCCTGAGAGACCAGCGGCATCCTCTGCTGACTGTCAGGAGAGGGGATGAAGTCCAGGAATAGGAGCAGGATACTGTTCCAGCTCATGCCAATGACCCTGAGCTTTTCTCTAACCAAGGGGAGATCAAGCTGCAAACTGGTTTCTCACAGACATGCTGAATTCCTCCTGAAATCTGCACCTGCAGAGCCTGTGTCCTGTGCCTCTCCTTCCTCCTCTGCTTTGCCCTGTGGCATGCGAAGAGATTGGGAAGGCAGGAGGCAGATGATGATTGGTAGCTGGGGTAGGCTGAGACACAGCCTGAAACTCAGAAATTACATCAGCATGATGCTGGGAGCTGCCTCCCAAGGGGTGCCCCGTACAGACCAGCGCTGTGCTGGATGGCGTCCTTCTCCAGCAGGGATCCAGGGAAAAACACAGCACTCAGGGACAAGGCTGGCTTCTTGCCTGCCCTGCAATGACTTCCCCCTCGCCGGGCAAACCAGCACTGATGGACTCAGGTGCTGCAGCCAGCCAGGGCCATATGCCATGATACCAAACCATCCCCTCTCCAGCCTACCACCTAGGGTAGGTTTGCTTTGCTCTGCTCTTCGCTCCGCATTCCCATTTAAGACATGTTCTTGACAGAGGAGTGGGACTGGACCCTGGTCAGTGCACAACTGTTCCTTCTAAAACAAAAGCAGCATCAGGGGAAAGAGTGTGTATGTGTGTGTGTGTGTGCGTCCCCATCAGAGAAAGACAAAGCCAGATCCTTTTGCGCATGTAGGACTGAGTGCTGTCCTTTTTATTTTCATTCCTGGGGATTTTTATTCCCCCTCTTGAGGCAATGCATGAACTTAACTGCTGGAAATAGCATGGACCCAGCTGACTGAGACCAAGAATCTCAAACCTGCTATTAGATGCTCCTCACTTTTTGGGCTATGGTTTGAGGACACATTGCTTTACTTCAACTCTGGAGTTTGAGGCCGCCCCTTTTGAACTGTAAAAGGTGGCCAAAGAAAATAATGTGTGGTTATTGTTTAAAAAGTCATCGTACCAGAAAAGTATATGATCACTTAAAGGCAACATCAGAGAGCAGGGTCTTCTGCTGGCTTCATCCAGAGCCTTGGCTAACCAAGTAATTTCATAGTGATATTTATGGCCTGTATATAAAAAAGAAAAGGGTCTGAAATCCTGTGGCTGTTTGGTACCTATGTCTTTAACATCTAACTGCTTATTCATTCTAAAAAGTGGGATTTAATAAGACAGTTATTGTATGTTATTTAAATACCAATTGATTATTAAAAACATATTTATTTATAACTACAAATTATAAAGTACTTGGGGACGTGCAGCCAGTCAAATCAGTGGGCTGCCTGATGAATATCCTTTTCTAACCCCATCATTTTATATATAGAAAAGAGGTTGACTTATGCATCAGGAATAAAACTAACTTAACTGCCTTTATGGGTCATTTCTTTCTTTGATGAATACTTGTAACTCCCTTTAACGGTAATAGGACCTTTGCTTTCCAACTGAGCAGAAAATAAACAGACCTCACTGTAGGGGCTGTATTGCCTTTTGAGGGGGGTCTGAGCAAGGTTAAGCAGGGGTGGATGAAATGATCTCTGCTTTAGTAAAGCATGCCTAAAATATTCCTGGATAAGATCCTCTTTCGCTGTTTCCTGACAAATGCTGCCCAGAGGGTTCTGCTGGTCCTGCTGATGCCTGACACCAAAGCAAAGCCCTGTTTTGCAGCAGCAGAGTTCCACTCCTTGGTTGTCCCACCAGGAGGCTGCACTGACCATGAACACTTCTTCTCTGGGCTTTTTTTCTCTTCTCTCACACACACATTCGTGGTCTTGTTTGGTGGGTTTGCATCTGAGAGAAGACATGTTGGAAGCTAAAAGAAATGGAAGTGCTCACCCCGTTCTTCCCTTCCCTTCCCTTCCCTTCCCTTCCCTTCCCTTCCCTTCCCTTCCCTTCCCTTCCCTTCCTTCCCTTCCCTTCCCTTCCCTTCCCTTCCCTTCCCTTCCTTCCCTTCCCTTCCCTTCCCTTCCCTTCCCTTCCCTTCCCTTCCCTTCCCTTCCCTCCCTCCCCTCCCCTCCCCTTCCTTTCCTTTCCCTTCCCTTCCCTTCCCTTCCCTTCCCTTCCCTTCCCTTCCCTTCCCTTCCCTTCCCTTCCCTTCCCTTCCCTTCCCTTCCCTTCCCTTCCCTTCCCTTCCCTTCCCTTCCCTTCCCTTCCCTTCCCTTCCCTTCCCTTCCCTTCCCTTCCCTTCCCTTCCCTTCCCTTCCCTTCCCTTCCCTCCCCTTCCCTTCCCTTCCCTTCCCTTCCCTCCCCTTCCCTTCCCTTCCCTTCCCTTCCCTTCCCTTCCCTTCCCTTCCCTTCCCTTCCCTTCCCTTCCCTTCCCTTCCCTTCCCTTCCCTTCCCTCCCTTCCCTTCCCTTCCCTTCCCTTCCCTTCCCTTCCCTTCCCTTCCCTTCCCTTCCCTTCCTTTTTTTTTCCCAGTATGTTTTAACCCTTTTTCCCCCCCCCAATTAAAATAAGTGACTAATGGAAAACAAAAAAAAAAAAAAAAGGTAGCTCTTTCCTGACTCCTTTTCCAATGCAAAGTGCAGCTGCTGCTGCAGATACAGGTTCTGCAGCCCCAACAAGCTCTCACAGCACAGCAGGCCTGACTTGCAGCCAAGTAAAATAAAATCTGATATGGTATTTATGTCTCTGTTTAGGGAGATTAACCCAAAGGAAGGTGGTAGCTGAGAAGAAAGGCAATGAGAGAGGGGGGAGGAAACTCGTTCTTTAAGAAATAAAAAAGCAAAAGGAAGCCTATTAAGGTGGGCTCCCAAATAAATGACAAACACTTTGAAATCCTGTATCCTGGTGCTTTAGGAGTTGCCTTCGCAAAGAAGATGGCTTGCTTTTCCTTTGTGAGTCTCATTAACATGTGATGGTTGCACACTGAGGTGTCACATCACCAGTAGGTATCAACCAGCACGACTCCCCTGAAAGCTACAGGGGAGTTACAGATGTGTAACTACATCCACGGGCACAGGAGCCAGGGCTGGAAAAAGCAGTCCCGTCCCCAGGCAGTGTGTTAAAGCCTGGGAAGCACCAGACCCTCCTGCACCCACAGGCCCACCTTTCCACAGGTCTCTCTTTTTAACTTACACCTTCTTTTAACTTGTTGATGTTATTTTCCGAAACACATTTCGATTCACTATTACAAATTATTTTCAATTACCAGCTGTGTTGATCCAATTGTTGTTTTATTTCATCTTTTCCCCTTTCGGTGTAGGTGAAAAAAAAAAAATCCATTCCTAAACAAGACAAGATCTTTAAAAAGATCCTCATTCTGTTTCGATAACAATCTTGCTTTGGTTGAAAGAAAAAACTTCTGTTTATTAATTAAGAGGAATTTGCTTAAGTTAGTTCCACTGAACAAGCACTGTTTTGCCACATGAAGCCAAATACTTTGAATTTTCATTTGCTGCAGGGTCCAGCCTTGCTGTTGCTGAACTGAATGCTGTATAATGCAAGCAAAAGCAATAGTGGGCCAAGTCTTGCAGTTTTTACAGACACCTCTGTAACCCTCCAAGTATTTCTAGGATACCCATTCACACCAGCATCTGAGTTCCAGATGAATCATTTATTATGAATATGTGACCTGTTAAACCTCTTTCTCTCTGCCCACAGTTAGTAAAAAAAATCTGTTATCTTCTTGCAGTTTGTGCAAAATTGCATTCTAACAGATTTCAGTCTGGCAAAAAAAAAAACCATTTTTCCCAAGTTGTTGGTGTTTATAAAGCATAGTATGAAGTTGATGGTATAAATCATTAATGTCATTTCCCACCTGTACCACTGCCCTGCAGGGCTACAAGGAAGGCTCTGAAGAGCCCTCTGCAGCAGTGTCACTGCAGGTCTTTTGGAGTGAGATGAGCCCTGTGTACGTCAGCCCAAAATCTAGTCCAGGTATCAGCTCAGGGTTCTCCTCTGCAATGAAGAGAAAGTGGTTTCTGCCCAAGCCCATGATTATTTAATTGCTTTTGTCCTCATTTTGGTGTGAGAGGCTGGTGTAAGCATGGGCAGTGTCGTAGCTCTTGAAAGTCAAGGTCCCAGTTTGAATGAGATTTGGATGTTGACCAGGCTGCACTTCAGCAGTGCTGGAGGAGGGCAGGGTTTAGGGCTGGATCTGGATTTTATAAGTCTGGTTTAACTTCAGGCTTGCGTGTGAAAAAGGGTCTGGGTTGATTTATATTGCACCTCTGTGAGTCTCAGCACTGCGTAGTGGGGGGCTCTGCACGGGCAGTTGATGCTCCAACCAGTTTGTGGTCCAGGAAAGCCACCTGACAGCTAGGGTAGACATTCAGATGTGTGCTTTTGGACAACTAACCCACACTTAAATACCATTTACACTTATTAATGGCATCACAGTGACATCCGGTACAGTAACGCTGGAGGATTATGTGAAATGAAGGGTGAAATAACTTTACCAAAAGGCAAACACTGAAGCATTCCCTTTTGTGTATTGAACGTTCCTGTAGGCTCTGTACTTGCTCTTTTCAGACAATGCTTTCTTGGCTGGCTGGATTATTGTATATCACCTCTCTAACCTGCTGTATTAATTTCCATTGACTGTGAAAAGAACTTGTCAAATAAGGAGGAAAAAGAAGGGGGGGGGGAGTCTTTTAATCTATAAGGCACAGTTCTTAAAAGCACCTTGTTGTGTAGTAGCCATACACAAGTGAAGAATTTGTCAAGAATACAGGGCTGCTGCTAATTGTCTGAATAAATTACAGCTTTGGAGCCTGGAAGCCACAAATCATGTCATTGTAGCACTAAGCTGTTCCTTTATGGAATCAGCCTTTTACAACCTGGAAAAAAACTTTTTAGAAGACTGCCCTAAGGGAAAAATTAGAGAGAGACGGAAAGACTCTCTCTGTGTGTGTATGTGTGTGTGTGTACACGGGGATGTGACGAGGGCAGCTCTGTGTGTGTGTGTACATGGGGATGTGAAGAGGGCAGCTCTGTGTGTGTGTGTACATGGGGATGTGAAGAGGGCAGCTCTGTAGGCTCCCAGCAGCTGTCTCCGATAGCAGGGATCCCAACCTGCTCACCTTTTATGCTCATATCAGCCAAGTCATCTGAGGCATCAGAATCACAGGTGAAGCCCTTTGAAGTGCTGGAGAAATGAGCAGGGTTAAGAGAATCAGTTTTGAGATCGGTTTTGATGGTGGCCACTCCAGCAGATGGGTGTCAGCTCATTCCTCTGTGGAATATTAAGACAAGCCAGCCTCAAAAGAAAATACTAAATCTGTAACAAAGCACAAACTACAGGTTCATGTGACATTCACTTCACTGCAGAGGACTTGCACAAAGCGCTATTGATTATTTTAGCCTTTAAGGTATGACTTTTTTTACAAGTGTGGAGCAACAGGTACGTGTCACCCATGTAGTGCAGGCACTCATCCATTCTCATTTTTCCTGCTAGCTTTATCTATGGTAAAAGAAAAAACAATTCAGGATTTTTTCATTTTCTTCTGAAGTATCTGGTTTCACACTGAGTCCTTCTCTCACTGTTGTCATTTGAAAAACTACTGAGTTCAGCAGTCTTTGGATGGAGACAAGTCCATCTGCAGTAATCCAGTATGGCACAGTCTTTAAAGGGGAGTTTAGCTGTGTAGAGAATGACTCTTCAAGAAAATTCCCAGTTCACACTGTGAACTAGACAATAAAGTGGAAAGTGCTCTCTGGAATTTCCTTAAGGCAACCTGAAGCTGTGCTCAATCTCTTTCCCAGTTTATTAGCAGTGTTTGGCGAAGTACTTAAGGCTTCTTTGCAGACCACGGTAATTGGTTACCAGACACTGGAGGACAAGCTGCCTGATAAGATTCAAAGTCTGTAATGAGGCAGACAGGCATGATAACACAGCAATAAATCACAGCTGCAAGGGTATATTCCTGGGATTGCTGGCGGAGGGGTTTCAATCAGAAGTCAAGAAGAACCTATAGCTTCATGTCATACTCCACAGTCAAATCTCACCCTGGATCCTCTTCAGGTGTCAGGTCAAATGCAGGACTGAGGCCCACACTAAAGAGAAGGTAACTACAGATGAAATGCCTGATAGGAGAGGTGTTCAGACTTGCTCTTCAGAGGTTACACTAGGAAAAGATAGTAATTATTATAAACTTCCGGAAGTTTAGTTCCTAGACCAACTATCCATTATTGCTTTATGTGAATAATTAATTGCAAGTCCTGGTAGCTGCCTAGGATCATTCTCTGCACAACCCAAAAGTGACATGGGATGAACACACACCACTGATTCAACAAGTTGATGAAAAGCTCAGCAAAGTGATGAAAAAGTCTCAGTGTAATCAGTGGCTCCAAATCCTGCAACATCTGCTTGGGACAAGCAGCATAGAGACAGATGTATCTTGCGCCAATAGGGGAAACAGCTGCTTTCCCCCACCACAGTAATTTTCAGTAATCCCATGGGCAGACTAGTCTGTGTGCCAAAGGTAGTTAATGAGAAGAAAGCCTTTCTGCCATCAAAACTACAGCGAATCGTTAACTTTACTGCATAACTACTCGCTTTCACCATTTGTCTTTTAACTTGGACATGTCCTGTTCTTCAGGACATTCCCAGCCCTGCCAGAACTCTGTCTAAAACATTAGCCCTGTCCCCAAGTCTGTCAAATCACAGTGGATGACTCCATCACAGCTTGTTTGTAAAGTTTCTCTCACCTTCCTCAGAAAAATGGAGTAGGCAAAATGCTGACATAGATGAGCTAGCATGAAGAGCAAGTGTGACAGTTCTGACAGCAAGAGGCAGATGGCTAGATGCGAAAGTACCAGCCTCGTAAGCAAGGGTCACAAATTCAACTTCTGTATTTGGGTTCTGTGGCTTGCCTTCCAAAGTGTGGAAAATCCTGCTTGAGAAGGATCTGCAGGTGCTCACAGACACGTTAGGATGTGCAATGCCGAGGAGTCCCTGGAGAACCCAGGTGCCAATAGACTGGTTCACTTTTATCACTGAAATTATGGGATGAGTTGAGAACCCAGCCTCTGATAATGTCAACATTGTTCAGTGTTCTGTATTATAGATTTACCTGAAGGTGAATGATAGTATGTTCAGTTTCATGTGTTCACATGTTCATGATGATAGTATATTCAATTTCAACCTCATGTGTTTTCTTTGGTTTTCTTGATGCTTATCATCACAGTTGTAATGCAAGGTATGGGAGAATAGATCTAACCATGAACTTGAAGAAAAATATACCGAGGGCCACATTTCTTTACAATAGTGTAAATAAGAAAACACTGGGGAGTTTTGTCTGTTTGGTTTTTTTTTATTTCCACAGCTAAAGTTAAAGGAAGTCATGACCGAGCCCAACTAAAGCTCTTAAAATTCAGAGGTTAAAATGCAGACTTTATAGACTTTTATTATTATGTAGCTCTGACCTAATATTTTGGTGCGCTCTGTGGTTCAGTTATGTCCATACTGCAGGAATTAGTTACTATTTGTATTGAAGGTACAAAACGTCTACTGCAATTTCTCTCAGAATCAAGAGAGTTAAATCCTGAAGGATGTGGTGCAGGATTTGAGAAGTGGGGCTGTACCACGCACCATCCCTGGGGGCTGCCTCTCCTGGGTTAGCTTCCCATGCACGCAGCCCTGTGCTGGGGGATGCAGAAGGCAGCTGCAGTTTAGCTCTTCAAGAAATGAGCACAGTGGGGGATATCTGCACCACAGATTTGTACCTAGCTCTGTGAGACCCTCAATGAATTCAGGCCTCTTCAGACTCTGCGCTCCAAAGTGGGTTGCTCTGATACCACGAAGTGACACACAGGACACCCACACCTCTGTGCATGTGCATTTAACGGCCTTCCAGCGTCTGAAAGGAGCCTGCAAGGATGCTGGAGAGGCGCTCTTCATCAGGGACTGGAGTGACAGGACAAGGAGTAATGGGTTCAAACTTAAACAGGAGAGATTTAGGTTGGATATAAGGAAGAAATTCTTTACTGTGAGAATTGGAACAGGTTGCCCAGAGAAGCCGTGGCTGCCCCATCCCTGGCAGTGTTCAAGGCCAGGTTGGACACAGGGGCTTGGAGCAACCTGCTCTAGTGGAAGGTGTCCCTGCCCATGGCAGGAGGTTGGAACTGGATGAGCTTTATGGTGCCTTCCAACCCAAACCAGGCTGGGATTCTATGGTTTTATGTCAATGCCAGTTGCACAACTCTCTGGTGCAAAGGCACAGTCCCAGCACTGCATGTGGCTAGGCGACCATGTCTCCATCCTTATTCCTCCCTCAGATTGTCACTGGAGCTGGCCTTGCTTCTTCTGATGGAATTTTTGCTGTGAACTGTAACTGCACCTTTATCTCTGGTTTCAGTTTGGTGCAGTGCAAATTAATTCTTTTGGCAGATTTTTCCACTGTCAGTGGGGGTTCTTCTGGTACATTATCAATGCTTCTCGCCCTGATGATGCATAACACTAATCCATCATTAGAGCAAGAGTGTGCTCTGATGATGGATTAAAATAATTTATCATAAGAACAAGGGGCTATAATGTAACACCGTCAGAAGACGGCACCATGCGGAGACCAACAGATCAACGAGGAAATTCAGTAGTGCTCATCGAATCAAGTGGATCTGCTGCCAAGAGGCTCTTCTACAGCAAAAGTTTGGCAACCTGCGAAAATATCATTATTCTCCTTGTGAAACAACTCCTTGCAGCAATGGCAGTGAGTTAAGGATCTTCTTTTTTGAACAACAAAGGGAGCCTCCCATCGCCAGTCACCTCCTTTTGAGGACTAAATATTCCAGGTATAATACAGATCTTCTTTTGCCCTGTGCAAGTCTTAGTCTTTAAGGCCATTCACATAATTAAATGCAAATATAACAGCTATTTAAACCATCAGTCCAGAGTAGGTTTGCTGCAGCATGGTTAAGTGACTGAGAAAGAGGATTTAAAACTCAGGAGATGTGGTTATAGTCTTAGCTTTCTTTTGGAAGCACTACATCTGTAATTCAGCACTTCATTCCTGTCTAGTGCACATTTGCTTAACTGTTGCCATATGTTTATGTGGATTCTTCAGAACTCTGTTAAAATAAGGATTAACTGGAACACCTATTTCAATGCCTTCTTCGACATAGGTTTATGAAATCTGGACTAAAAGAAAACATTGTAAAAAAGATTTTAAGAAGAACTCTAAAGTGTCTGTTTCACTGTTCATGAACAACCATATTTTGAGTTGCCTCTAAGAAACGGATTGTCAAAGGTACTCTGTCAGGTGAAATGCAATAGAAAATGGATCTGCTGAAAGAACAGATCTGATAATTCACACAATCATAGGATAAATCAGGTTGGAAGGGGCCTCAGTATATCATTCACTATATTTCTGTCTGGAAACTGAATAGTATATGGATAAATGTAAAAAAAGCCAAAACAAAACAATACCAAAAAAAGAGTGATCTTAATTTTTCCTTGTGATTCCAGAGTACATACATCTAATGAAGAAGACACTCCATAGGGTGAATAAAAGTACCTCTGTGCAACATTGATATTCCACAGTCTGAATGACAGTGGTTGCCAGTCTTCCTATTACTGTAATTGCTGGCTAAATGAACTATAATTGTATTAAGTGGTAACTCTGAAATATGTATGTACTGTAAAAAGGAGCTGAAGCATTGCAGGCATAAAATTTGATTTGCAATATTTGGAATAAGTTGGGGGGGGTTGGTTGTACAGGTACTGGGGCAAGAAAGTGCATTAGTTCAGAGGGGTCTGGTTTGGTGAGGAGTTATGTGGAGGGCAATGCCTTGCTGCAAGGAATACAGCCCCTGGGGTCTGGATGCCTGCTGCATCCGGTGCAGTAGCTCTGGTGCCTGCATCACTGCTCTGGACACAGGGATGCCAGCAGGCAGCAACTGAAGCGAGCCTGTGCTTCATCACCTATTTCATAGAGGGTCAGGCTGATCTGCAGGGATCAGCACAGCAGTTTCACCTCCAAATACCATAGCACAGTGTGTGATATGTGACTTGCACTGGGCTTCACAAATAAAAGTTACTGTCAGTATATCTTTAAGAAAACAGAGAAAACATCTCTGGCAGTTTGTGTTACGGCAGCACATCTGGGTGCCCATCGAGAGCACTGTGTGGGCAGTGGAAGGAGGGTCTGCAAGCATAGGAAATTCTTTAGGTCATTGCTGTTGGTGCATGCTGTTTGCACAGAGCCCACGCTTGCTGGCCTCAGTTCACCATTTCACTCACTAAAAAATGTTCCTTCCTTACATAATATTGAAGGAAATAAGAACGGATTACACAGTGCTTAAGACTTTGCTGCCTTTTTGTGTTTCCTTTGACTGTTAGTTGTCACTCTACTTAATAATGAGAGAATTACAGTAGTTTCAATATGACTTTTCATCTTGATATGAAAACTAATGATAGTAATATTTTTAAAAGTCAAACCAAACTGTTTTCACTTAATCCAAACCAATTGCTGCAGCATTCTGGTTTGCTAAAATTTGACATTACAGAATCATATTTCGTTCTAATTTCAGATAGGAAAATTGTTTCCTTCCTGGGCAATTTAGGATATATTTGGGAATATTTGTGGATGCTGTGCTTTGGATTGTGACTGAAAAGAGTATTAGTGAGGCTGAAAACATAACAGAAAGTGATCAAAATGCTGCCCATGAAAACTCTGTTGTGAAAACCCGTAAAATGGGAATAATATTCTCATGAAAAGTGTTCTGAGCAAACCCCATAAAATGTCCTCTCTCCTTTCTGTTAGCCTGATGCAATAGTGGGCAACCACATTCTTTCTTACCCAGGAGGATTTGTTGCCAGTTTTTTGCAACAATGCTGCAACAATCCATGCTATTTCCAGGGTAGAAAGACAAAGGGATCTTTGTGGAGAAATGCAGCAGAATTCCAGCAGCTATTGAAGCGAAGGGCAGCCGGGCCATTGTTCTCGGTGCTCTTGGCTGAGTCCTTAACACCGTTGCTGACAATGTTACAGTAACATTATTGTAAGCAGCAGGGAAACCATCTACTCTCAGAATCCCGCGCGCAGGTCCCGTTTCACCAGCAGCAAATTGACTGCTGGGCAGGGAAATACCCCCCTTTGTCCCTTACTGGGGGAACCAGGAGGATTCCTCCCCACCACTCAGTGCATGAGGGTTCACCAGGTCCCTGCTGCCTGCCCAGGAGCATCCAGGGCAGGGACTGACCCAAGGCCGAGGAATGCTCACTTTGCAGCCAAAGCATTCTTAAGACATGGCAGTTCTGTCCCTGGGAAACAGCCCATTATGGCCACTGAAGCAAAGATGCCAATTAAAGCAGTCCTCAGGGCAACCTCAGCCTCCCTGGCAAATGTCAGCCCAAGCATCAGGAAATCTGGGCCAACAGAGAGAAAAATGGACCAGGCTGCTGACTTCAGGGTGAATTGCACCTCGGAGTTTGAAGGGTTTACAGGAGCCAAGACTGTCCCCGGAAGCTGCTGTAATAGTCAGTTCCTCCTTGTCTTAGAAACTCTGCTTTACCTGAATGTCGTAGAACATCGATTTCACCATGCTCATTGCTCTGGGCCACTCAGCAATGTTAAAATGGATTTGCTAATCCACCACAAGGATTGTGCAGGATCCAGTTCTAATCCCTCAGCAGGAGGGAGGTTGGACATGCTTTCCTATTTGTATGCTAATATTGAGTTTATTTATTCCTGCCCAGGCAACACTACACATGCAACTTGCTTGGATGGGTGGATGGATGGATGGATGGATGGATGGATGGATGGATGGATGGATGGATGGAAGGAAGGAAGAAAGGAAGGAAGGAAGGAAGAATGGATGGAAAGATTTTCAAGAGGAACAAAATTCTCAAAATGAACTACAAGTCAGGATTTTAAGTGCTGTCCCTCCCTTCTTCCCCTCCCCCTACCTCTCCTTAGTGTTTAATTGAGTCATCTGTAAGCATTTTGGTAGGTCAAGAATGCAATTAAATAGCCTGTCTATCGTAAAATATTTGAGCAGTAATACCTGATAAAATCATCATTATCTTGGAGTAATTGACCACATCAGATAATTAAGGTTCCTGAGGCAAAGCTTCGCCCCCAAAGGAAGTTCAGTGATATTAAAGCAGGGCAGCGGTAGTCAAGACTATGTTAGTGTTTCCATTATAAGCCTTATATTTTAGAGCTGTGTAATTCTACCAGTAAAATGGCTGTAGTCTGTAAGTGTATTCGTGATTTGATCTTCTTTTTTTTAATTACAGAGTAAGGAAAATACAAAGTATTTTGGTCCAAATAACTGAAAAAATCATGCTGAAAAAGTGAAGTTTGAATAAGGCCTGACTTAAAAATAGAAAAACAACTCCCAACAACAGGATGACAAGATTACATCCTATCTACAGCCTGGTGAATCTGCAGCCTGAAAAGGGAGGGTATAACAATTAGCCCAGCAGGTCTCCAGTGCTGTGAATGCTTTCATAGTTTGAAAGCAAAGATAATTCTGCCCTTGACATCTTCATAGTTGTAAGTGTATACCTTTAAGATATATTTTTCCTATGTACAATCAGAAGAAGTTGTAAGAAGTAAAGCGTAACACAACAGAAGCTTCTGGTCTCAGCTGTAGAAGTGGGACAAATATTTCCCTCTCTCTCAGACATGATGTAAGCAATAGCTTTGTCACAGAATTAATGACAAATTATGCATCTCCTAAATGAAAGCCATGCTGGATCAAAGCAAGATCTGTTTGTTTCCATCCTACTGTTTATTTCTGACAATGGTTGATACTGGATGTGTGGGAAAGACTGTATGCGCACAGCATGTGTGGCATGATTGATAACTTCTTAGCACCTGGTAATCGACCATTTAGGGTTTTCTTCTGCTATATGATGCCTTTGGATCAGAAGGTTTCTTGTGAATACCTTGTGTCTCAGTCTCTACTTTCAAACTCAAAAAGGTGAAAAAGCAGCAAGTGCTGGAATTTGAAAACTGTCAACGTCTTCTCCTTTGTACATCAGAACTGCTGAAGCATCAAGGAGTAAACTCAAAGCCTGGGTTGTCATAGTCCTCAGAAATTAGTTGCTATCTCACAACCTGGCTTGCCTCTGGCCAACTAAAAGACAAATCAGCTCAAATAAGCTTCATCATGGCTACAGGCCAGGCTGTGCCCCTTGCCCTAGGAGAAGACTTTGCTCCCCGGCTCTTTTCTGTTTACTAGGATACTTAGAGCAGCCGTGACCTCATTACAGTAACATCTGAGCACTTCACTTTTTTAATTACATCTATTCTTTGAATCATTCTTAGAGAGAAGGAATTTATATTAAAAGGGAGGCAAAAGTGATGCAGGTACTGACATCTTCAAAGTATGCAAGGATTTTGCCTTTAGTGTTGCAGACTCTAGCTGACTTAAGCACTCAAGCTCTGATCAAACCAAGACCAGATTTAACTTTCTAAATGAGTTAAGAAGAATAGTGCCCAGCTGTATTGAAAAGATGAGGGGTGGGAGTAAGTAGGCTGCCCCAGGTCTTGCAGAGGGCTTGCTCAGGTCAGGTACCAAACAGAATTCCCACTGACTGCTGCACCATTCCCAGGACTCATCTCTCTTTGCCCAAACAAAGGGCCAAGCCATTGCTCTGTGATGTAAAACAGTTTTTTCTCACTAGGTGTTTGGAGTTCAGGATGTTGTCTGCATTAAAGCCTTTACATTTCTGTGCAGTCACTGGTGGTGTTGCCATCTTGTGCTTTGCACAGTTTCTTTTCTCTGGAGTCATTTGTGTTCTGATTCTTTTTTTTCTGAGAAGTGTCTCAATGAAAAATATGTACCAGAATGCTCCATGTGAGCAGCCTCCAATGCTGAAGATCAATAACAGTTGATTTGATCACTGACAGCAAATGCTCTTTCAATTAAGCAGGTCACATAAATAACTTTCTGGTTCCAACACTATTTGGAAAGGTTGAGTGTGAAATAAATGTGATTGGGTTGGTGGTAGAAGTCCCTCAAAAAGATTGGAATAAAAAACTACCTAAGTGCTTGGATGCTGATCCTTCCTTTATCAGGGTGGCCCAAGACAGCCAAACTGGGTTCAGAAATCTCCACTAGAGTACACTTTTGTACAGATTTCCAGCACTTTGCAGATTTTAAGAAAGATGGACGTGTCTTAAGAAAAACACTTCGTTTAGCATTTTTGTTTTTGATCCAGCTAGTAAATGCAACAGAGCACACCCTGAAATTCACATGTGTGTGTGTCTATATAATTCTAAAGATGTCTCATTCTGCCACTGGGATGTTGTTTCATCCCTACAGGTTTGTCTCATTTTTACAGCCACCACTTGTCTATGTCTCCCAGCCTGGGAAAGGGCTTATACTCACAGCAGTGTAACCTCTGTGCATGTAACTATAGGCACAGGCTGACATTAAAAACACCAGGCCAGGTCCAGACATGGTATAAAGTCATAGTTCACTGAAATCAAACAGTCTTATTTGACAAAGTGAGAATAACATCCTTGTGACAAAAAGATATAGAACAACACATGGAAAATGCACTGAAAAAATGTGGAAAACTACAAATGACATTTCATTGTCAAAAGCTTAGAAAAATAAAGTCTGCACACAAGAAATAACAAGAAACTTGTATTTCAGTGGGGACCTGAACCAAACAGTGGAGATTAATGATCTTTAGGAGTGTCCAGTATTCAAATCAAAATCTAGAATAAACTTCTGCAGTTATCCTTAATTCACAAATATTATAAGCCAAAAACTTAATCAAAGCCCTTCTAGATAGTTGATTGTTCACAAAGCAGCAGGAATAGTCCTTGTTTCATTTGAGACTGGCTCTGCAAATGGGGCTGCTGTTCTTTCCCCTTTAATTTTTCCAATACTTGGTTTCTGTGGAACAAGTTGTAGGGGGAGAAACAGATTTTGCAACTGCTGAGAAAAAGATCAGAGGCACCAACCTTGTTTAAAAATTCCACAATCAATTTAGGAAAAAAAACAGTAAAACCCCAGGAAACTCCCCAACTTCACTAAGAAGTCCTCAGTTCAAAGATAGCTGTTCTAGGAGGAATCCACAGGATCTGCCTATCAATAGGTTTCTTAGAGGAAGAAGTGTTGGGTTTGGGGTTTTTTTGTTGCTTTTTTTTTCCTTTCTCTGCCACTGAGAAACAACTTCGTAACTGCAGAACAAGGTGAAACTATGAACAGGGGCTGGTGGGAGAGGAGGATCAGGGGGAAAGGGAGCTTGTGTCCTGAGGATGACTTGCCTCTGTGAACTGCTGCTGTTGATCTCTCAGCTGCTGAAGGTTAGATGAAAATAACAATCTTCCATATATTTGGGTCCATATCTGGAAGGTCTGAGTAACCCCAGGTTGCACAAAGCAGCTTGCTGTGCTTTAGACCCTGAACTCTTGGTTGTTATAGTATGACTTTAATGTCATCCCAGGAAGTGTTAAATGGGCTGAACTCTTCAAAGTCAATACTCTTACAGGTACAGAGCAGTAGGTTTCCAAAGCAGTCCCTGAAAAACCTCCATCAGGTAGCTGAGCTGATATACTCATATGACTTGTTTCTACTTTCTTACTTCTTAAAAAAAAAATACCCCTCAATATTAGAGCAATTTCCTACATCACTGTGGCACTTGGGCTTGGATGTCGTAACCACAGGGACTAGGGCAAACCCTTGTTCAGCCACAGTGAGGTGAAATAAATGTCCAGTATGTCCAGTGCTCGCTTACATGTTGCAGAGGAAAGACTGCACGCACACGCAATCTGCGAGCACTGATCTCCTCAGCACATCCTCCCCACTTCTGGTGATCTATAGCTAGCAACGGTAATGTTTAATAGTCCTTGCTGTGTTTGTCCTCCAGGATTTAAATCGCTTTCTGAAGGAACTGGTGCTTTTGGGCTGTGCAATGTCCTGTGGATGTGAGTTCCACCCTTCCATTATACACTGCATGAAGCAAAACTTAATTTTTTTCTTTCATTTCAGCTCTTACATTGTAAGTAACAGTGACTAATCCAGCTATGACTATGGTTCATTACTATTGCAGGATTGCTTGGAATACGAGGAAAGCAGCTTTGAATCCCTTTGAGTGCCACTTATCCCAGAAGGCTTTTATTGTTGATGAAAACCCAAAGCTGAATGGCAATGCCTAGAGACAACACTTCACTTCCCGGCACAGGAGTGTGATCTTCTTTGCACAAATGCATGTGGGATGAGTGCTGAATAGAGGCAAAATGAGCATGCAAATAACCCCATGCACCAACTGGGGTTTCAATGCCTGCAGAGCTGGGTGTTCACTCAGGATCTTGCTTGCATGCTAGTTTGAATGCTGAAAATGGCTCAGTGCCAAAGTACATATTCACTTTTGCACATGCATTTAAAAAAGCCCCTTCCTGAGGATCATCCTCATGTGCTGAATAGTGCACCTGGCCATGAGTCAAGAGGCATGAGATTGACTCCAGACTCCATTCCTTATGGAAGCTCTGTTCGCCTCAGTTTCCCTTCTTCCCCTCTGTCCTTTATTTCTAGTTAGACTGTAAATTTTTTTGAGTTGGTGTAATGTCTCTTTATGTGTTCAGCACTGTAGGGATGAAATCTCAGAGGGGAATGGGACACACTACCCTAATCCAAGTCGTAATAATGACTATTGTATTCAATTGACAGTCTTTACTGAAATTTCCCTATCACTAACTTTTATACGACCCATCATAGCTACAAATTCCTAAAGTGACAGCACCTATTGCCCTGCCATTATTATGCATAATAATAATTTAACTAAAATAGCAACAGAAAATGTGCATTGCACAAAATGAATTTAAATTGATTTTTTCTTCTTTCTCAAAGCTTATTACTAATTGGTATTTTTAGAGCAGAGATTCATTTTCATACACTAAAATTAATGGGCCATATCAGCGGGTGTGAATCAGGGTAGCTCCCTTGAATTCAATGGGTCCTATATCATTTACTCCAGCAGAGAATCTCACCTATTCTAAAGAGCATTTTCTTTTTTGTAACTCACAAAGTAATTGCATTTTCTGTCTTATGTCAGATCCTGCAAATAATTGTGCAAGACATTAACTTTATGTAGATAAGAAGCAGTGTGCCTGCCATTGCAGCTACTCATATGAAGGAAGTTATGGTTTTGCAGGATCAGACCTTTAAATGCAAATGAAAACATTGCAAAATCTAATGTGTTCACAGTAATATTTTACAAATGGCAGCACCTAATATGTAGTCTGTCCTAATACCTCCCATTTCTGCAAATCATGTTATACAGTAAAGTGGCAGAAATAAGATTATTTAGGTGGCTTAATAATTTGTGTCGATTATGAAAGAATCTCCATTTTTCCCCCCTGGAAGCTCTGTCCCCCACTGTCTGCAGCAAGTCTTTGAAATTCAGCAGAGGGATAACCTTTGGATTAAAGATGTGCTTTCTTCCTTAGCCCCCAAGAAATTCCAACTATAGTTTTGCTGAGATAAAGTGTTTTGAAATAGCCAGTTCGCTTCTTGCTAGAAAATTTGGCAATGAGTACTGATTGAAATAGGAATTTAGAAGACTTGCTCTTTTCTCCCCGCCTTTCCAAGTGAAAAAACCCCTTTGCTGCTGGGTGTCCTGGATCTCAGATGTGATGTGTGTTAGCTGATGTGCCAACAGTGCAAGGTTAAATGCTGCTGATCGTGCACAAAGGACAGGATTACTACAAGTTCTTTACACAACTGGAAAATAATCCTTTTAAGAAGTGAAAAGGAAAAAAGTTTAGCTTGAAAAATTAAGCAACCAAAATTTAAGAATGATTAGATTCTTCAGGATCCTACATTACCCAACCAGCTTAACAACAAACCCCTACACACAATCTTCCATACTAGACCATACACGTGTACAATGGGCACAATTAACATGGTATGGGCTTGAGTTTACCATAGAGATAACACTCTTTTTTCCAGTTTTTGTATGTAATATATACATTACCATGTACTTCAAGGGGGTTTTTTCTGCTTTGAGGCAAATTGGGTTTGACATTTATATAAGAAGCAATAAAACTGATGCAGTCAAAGTATATTCCTAAAACAAGTTCAGTAATGTCTCTTCCAAACTACGTTTGAGTTAGTGGAATAAATGCCTTTTCATGTTTGCAGTTGAAGTACTGGCCAATTCTGCCAAATGGTTTTTGGAAAATTGCCTTCAGAATTGACTTTCCCTGGGGAAGATTTGCTTCTATGGAAAGCAGAGATACTGGGAGAATTTGAAAGAGAGAGAAAGCAAAAGGGAAGGCAGAGGGAATAGGTTAAAGGCTAACTTTAAACAGGTGGCTTTCATTTCTCCTTGCCCAAATCGTCCTATAATTTTTTACCCTAAAACTTTCTGGTTAACTACAGCAAATTTCGTTTCAGCAAGAGCAATTTCATGCTAATCCAGTGTTGCTGTTACCTCAGCTCAGGTTGGGTGTTTCTGTCTCTGGGCTTCCCATTTTCCAAAAACAAATGCAAGTTTGGGAGTCTTGTAATTCCAATTTGGCTTATCCATCTGGGAGTTCTGAATAATTTTGGACCCTGTGAATTTTCTTCATCATCTCGGTTAAGAAGGGGAAAGGTGTGGACATTTTTCATGAAGCAGTTGGTGTTAGCCAACTTGAATAGAGATGCCAGATTGGAACCCCATCAGTCACCCTGTGCAGAATAGGTGCCCTTTTCCCTGGTTTGCTTAATCTACTTTGTTACCTGAAGAATATCTACACAGGACAATGCAATAACTATTGAAGTCTGGTTTAGTTCACATATAGCCCTTCTGGGCTACTTTACAAGTTGGCAAGCTTTGGGAATCAGCAAGCAGTCACCACACAAGGAAGGAATCTGCTCTATTTCGTATGTGTTAAATGATATTTCCTAGTCCATCTATGGATGACCTGACAGAAGGAAACATATTGCAAATGTATTTGTCATATATGGTCAATCCCAATAAATATCTTTTGTAATACAAAGCATATTCCATCTTGCATTCTGGAGGTGACATGTAAGCAGAATAATTTTGCACACATGGCAACTTTCTGGTGCTCCAGTTTGGCTTTCTGAAGCACAGATCATTTACAGCAACATGATGTCTTCAACTTGATGGGCTAAGCTACAGCAATGGCCAGGGACCATTGGCACCACAACCAATGGCAGGGACTTGGAGCAACCTGCTCTAGTGGAATGTGTCCCTGCCCATGGCAGGGAGTTGGTACCGGATGAGCTTTAAGGTCCCTTCCAACCTAAACCATTCTGTTATTCTACAAAGAAAGGTTCCAGTGAGGTTTCCTTAACCATCATTTCTGCTCTGCTGTAGTGCGAACATTCCTGGACAAGCACATTCATACTGCCCAGTTGTACTGTTTGCTCTGTATCATTCACTACTTGCAGTTCCTGAACACTCAGAAGCCGCTGTGATTTTAGCCCCAAACTCCTTGAGATTTCCTCCAAGGTCTTGAGACCCAGCTCCTTTCTGCTCTTCAGACCACACAGAGGTGACTTGTCCTTCCTTGAGACTCTGACCCTTTACACTTGACATCTTGGGTTTGCGATGGCACCCCTGAAACTGATACAAGCAGCCTGGGAAGGAGGAGGGAGTTTATTTTTAGGTTGCCCCAGGAAAACAGCTGCAGCATTTTCTCAGTGGCAGAAGAGCTCCCTCAGGACAGAGGGAGGCCTGTCCTATTACCTCAAAATGTTCCCCTCTGAAGAGTCTCAACCTTCCAAGACTCCCCCTGTGCAAACCTCCTGCTCATGTGCACTGATGAACGTAACTCTAGAGCGCTGTGGAGGAAACCAGAACTATTTTTATTTTGCGTTGAGTAAACCTTTAGCATTTAACAGTCAGGTGTTTATTTCACTTCCCAAACTGCCTCCGGCTCCAGTAATGCTTAGCATGATCCTTTTCTCAGGGAGGGGGAGAAAAAAGGGGATTGAGTTAGACGCTCTCAAAGTGGAGAGGCCTGAGGAATCGCAAACTTGTTGCCACTGCCACACATCCCACCTCGGCTCCCCTCCTTCCTTGCTTTGGCCCCTCCTTGGAAGGAACCTGACAGGAAATATTTGAGAGGTAGAGAATTTTCAATGAAAATATTATTTCTCCATCTGCCCACGTTTCCTCCCTCGCAGGTTGTATGGCTAAGTGACATTTAGGAATGTGTATCCTGCAGGCTGCTCGGTCGCCTGTCTTCTCACATGTTGCTTTCCCATCAGAAGCACATCAAGGCGCAGGTCCTTCTGCCTCCCGAGTGTCACAGGAGATACTTGACCTTTCAGAGCATGTCTAGGCTTTTTGGAGTAATTTCTAACCTCAGTGGCTCCTGTAAATGAAGGAGGGTGACCCCCTTTTGATGAGCTTCCCCGCAGCCTTCCTGGGAGGCACGGGGAGGGTGGGATCCACAACTACTCCAGAGCTCCAGGATGAAAAACCAACAACCGTGAAACCTACAGAAAGTTGGCTGATATTGCATGCACAGAGCTATTCAAACCAGATGCTCGCATACCTTCCTGCCCACGCTACCTTACCCACACTGATCTGTTCCTAGCCTAACAGGAAGCTTCAGGTTTTTGTACCTTGAGCCATTTTCAACAAAAGCCGTACCAGGACAGGGATGCATATGTGCTGTGATGACCTACAAGAGCCTGCAGTCAGCAAGAGACATGCTTGCTCCTTCATCCAAAGGCTGCCATGTTGTGCTTTTTCCTTGGGCAGGCTAAATTTATTCCAGCTGGTTAGGAAGTGTTAAGGCAACATGGCTTGACAAATACAGTGTGTCTAAGAGGGAAGAGGAAAATGACTGAGGTTAATTTGTGTTGGGGGTTAACACTGGGGGGTGGGAAATGAGTAATATCTGGACACATTTCAGCTGTCCCACCATCCCCTTTTTGAACTGGTTTAAAAAAATAAATCTCCAGCCTGTGTCTAATTCTGTCTTGTTCTTCAGCCATGTTTCTCTGCCCAGAAGAGCTCCACGTTCTGCCTCAAAACTCCCATGTCTAATCCCCTCATCCCTAAATCTTGTTTTTAAACCTACACCCTTATCACTATTTCTAACTCCGCCCCAGTCAAACCTTACCATTGGTTCTAACTGGGACACTGCAATTTTAGCTCATCATACGCACAACAACATAGGTTTCTTGGAGCAGTGGTCAAAAGCAAAGCTGTAGCAGATGTGGGAGGAACTCCCAGAACCCAGCTGAATCCATCAGCCTTGGCAAGAGGAAGGTCATGTCCCGAAGTACTTTTTGGTTTGGTGTTACTGGAACAAGGATGAAATTCAAGATCAGATGTTTAGAAAGGGCTTCGCTGCAGCAACCAGGGTTTTTTGAAGCTGAACATCTCAACCCATACGTCAGCAAGCGTGTTGATTTCTGAAAAGTTCTGAACATGCCCTGAATATCTGCAGCGTTCAGCCATCAACCATAAATCTGCAGCTCCAGGCCCAGCAAACCAAGCATGCCAAAGGATCCTAATGAGGCAGAGAATCTGGGCTACCATTCTGATAGGCTCCAGGAAAGCAGGAAATATTCAGCCCAGAGTTGCTAAACAGTAATCACTTTGCCAACGTTTTGGTATAGTTTTACTTTAACTGCCGATTGCACTTCTTAGCCATTTATTCCTGCTTTTCCTGAAGTCCTTTGGCAATTACTGTCTTACAGATAGAGCCTGGTCACACTCACATTTGGCAAAATAAAATGGTGTGAAAACTACTAATAGAGTAGGTTACAAAACATTTAAAAAGTTCCTACACCCCAAACTACTGATTAATTATATATAAGGCTTAAATTCACAGCCTTATATTAGTATAATTCCATGGGTTTTTACTGGTCAGATAAACCAATAAGATCAGAGTCAATGTTTCATACCCAGAGGTTATGTTCCCATGATACTTTATCAGCAGTGAATCCAATGCTTCTTGTGCCTATCCTGGCTGTGTAATACAGCTGCTGTGCACTGGACCACTGAAATTATTTTAGCTAGAAAGAAGCAAGGAAAGGGTTGGTTGTTTTCACCCCACAGGCTGATGCAGCAGCACAAGGAAGCAGAAATGGCTGTGCCAAAGAGGGGAGGTCCTGGGGGAGCTTCTGACCCCAGACCACCCACATCTGTGCCATGGTACTTTGCCATTGCACCTGACTCTTTCACACCCAGAATACATTAGCCAGCGCAATTAAAGGTATATGAAAGACACATGTCAACAATTTTGTTATTGCAAACTTACCAGGTTTTTATTTATTACTTTTTACTCCCTGTGAAATGTGATTACTCATTGGCAAAAGTTTGAAGCTTGGGGCTTTTTACAATGAGTAAGGAGGAGAAAAATCCTTTTGGTTTGTTACACAAGTGCATCAGAAAGGTGATCAACCACATAAACACATACACCCCCACCCCTTTCCATCCCTACACGTTAGCTCACAGCTGTGTGGATATAGGCTGTGAGAGCTGAATAACCCATTAATCTCCATGTGGAAAATCAGTAAATTGAAAATAATTAGCTGGGTATGAGAAGAAGCAAAGAATCAGACAGCTGTTATTTAAAGCATGACTTAGGCATGTAGAAACAAGGTATAACAAGACATACAGGGAGCAGTGAAGGGAGGAGAAAAGGACAGAAGGATATGAAAGAAAGAATAGAGTGGTGAAAACGAAGGCGCTGAAATGTGTGTTTATATATAACCCATTCTAAGTAACTCCATACAAGAGGTATTCTGCAGTGAGGGCTGTGGAAGGATAAGAAAGGCTTTGGAAAATGCAAGTCAATGGATGAAACTGCTCACTACCAAGGCTGGAAGGACTCCAGCAGTCACCAGCAATGGAAAAAGGGAAGAACATTCCAGCCACCACCAACAGGCGTTGTCAAGATTTTATTCATCTCCAAGTAGGCAGACGGCAGGGTTTGCAATGAGAATCAGAGAAACAGCAGCAGGATGGACACAAGAATGGGCCATAGCTACGCTGTATAGTCAGAGCAATGGAGACACTGAACAGTTCAGGCAGAATATGTCCCTCTCTTCCCTTCTGCTTCATGTCACATTGACTTGGTGACAACTGCTGAATAAAAACACTCCAAGAGAAACAAATTAAGTGAACAAGAAGAATGTGTCTCACCAGTGGGGAGACAAAACCAACTTAAGAGCACGCTGTGACAGATCAGCAATGCACCAAACTGTTCATAGCTCAGCTATGACAGATGGTCTTATGCAGGGATATTCCAGCTGAGCTCTTGAGTGCATTATTTTTAGGCTGAGATTTAACACCCATGTCCCTGTCCAAACCAAGGATTCCAAGTTCAATTTTGAGTTCTGAAGCGCCAGAAATTTTGCAAATTATTTTGTATTTTATTTATGGTGGAAACTTCATGTGATCCATTATGACAAAAATATACAGGACCTGAAGCAGAAAACTGCTGGACAAGCTACAGATCCTAGATGAAATCAACATAGAGAAAATTCATTGTGGAAAGAGAGACTGTTTACAGGGGAAGATTGATGCAGCAGTACTACGAACCATACCCAGGGTTACTGTTCTGGGAAAGATGAACGTTAAATGGAATAAAATATTTCATTTCTTCAGAAGAAAAATGTATCTCCCCTTCCTTGAAAGTTGTTGATCAAAGCATGAAGCAGGTGCCCAAGCCTGCCAAGTGCCTGAAACAAGATCTTTGAGGGGCATTAAGTACGTTATGTGCCTCATTAGCATTTAATCTAGATTTAATTCTCCAGGGAAGCCTTCTAAGGCCTCTGCCAGTCCATCTAAGATGATACAGTAGTGATGAAGCTCTGCCTCTGTCTAAGGAGACTCCTACAGTCACCCACCACCATTTCTGGTGTGGAAAGACATAACATGCAAGGGGATTATACATCTCTGTATTGAACTAAGTAGTGAATATGACAGCTGATTTAAAAGTGGAGGATGGGATGGAATGGAATGAAATGAAAGAGGCCACTCAAGACTTAGAGAGCTTCTACCATTAGGCTGGATACAAATGGGCCTCATACCTTTCCCTCTTTGTAGCTTCAAGCCCTGATGAGCAAGTGCTGCCACATGCAGTCTCATGAATTTGATTAGATTAAGGTCAGAAAAGGACCCACCCAGCTGTGTGATGACTTTGGAGCTGTGCTTGAGGAGAAGCTCTAGAAGTTGTTCTCTAAAAGCTAGTGACTCTGGCCCGAACAATGAAGGAATCAAATGTTCATATCCTGCTATTGATATATCCCTGTAGGAAAGGGTGGACTTCAATACAAGTCTTGTTAGGTGACAGTTACTTTATTCATCTATATGCTCTACTTTCTCAGGGTAATACTGCTTTTTTCTTAATCTGACTTTCACTGGCTGTTCAAAGCTTGGAGTTTCGCTTCCACATCACTTCAAACCTTTGAAAAATCACAGGTCTTGTAGACCTCTACAAGCATCATAATATTTAGGAGTGTGAGGCAATCACAGAGGAGCTTAATTCCTTCAATTCAATCTAATGAAAAGCTTTCTAAATACAATTAGTATCATCTTGTTACTCTCCACTATCAACTTCTCTTTCAAGACCTAATGACGTACCTGTGCCATTTCTCCTGATTTACAGGAATATTCTTGGAGCCTTATCAAAATGTGTTCATCACAGGGCAAAAGGCAGTTTTACAATTCTCAAAGTGAAAAACTCTTGTCTTTAGATTAGCCTAATAATGAGAGGGAGAGAGGCTGCAATGGCATAATTCAGATCCCATTTAAAATTCAGGGACATTGGGACATTTGTTTTCAACCACTGCAGCCACCCAGATGAGGGAAGGATTTAAATTCTGGGTTATGGGTTAATGCTTATTCTGGGGCTGGTTTAGATAGTGAGAGGAAAGAGAGGTGTTTCATCTTCACTTCCTAAACACAGCGTTCACCAGGATTTTACATTTGATTAGGTAGGATGGCAATTCCTTCTGCCTTTTCATATCCAAAGCGAATATATTTGCTCTTTTCACTTAACCCAAGTCTGTATGTCTGCACTTCTGTTAAGGGAAGAGATAAAAAGTTGAATAGTTCTACTCTGAAAAGGCTGGTTTTAATAGTTTGGATGGATCTATTTGACTAACTACAGAGAACAGCGCAAAAAAATTGGGTTACAATAGGAAATAAAAGGACTTGTCAGGGAAGAAGAGGATAAAGTTGCCAGCTGAATTCTAAGGACGAAGGCTATGCTAGTTCTCCACTTGGACTCTGTGCTGTAGGAAATCAGTGAAAATGCAAAAAGGAATCCAACAGGCTCCAGAGAGTAAATAAACCTGACTGTGATATGGGAACCTCCTCAAATATAAAAAAACAAGGTCTTAGAAAGAGGGGGTCGCAATAAGGACAAGGATAACTCAGGCAAGTGTAAGTGTGCCAGCAAAGGCTGTATCAGGTTGAGGAGGAATTCTGGCCAGCTCCAGTCAGCTCAAAAATTGTCCCTCAGCCCTCCACATCACCTGAAGAGAGGCTGTTCTGGGGGACAAAGCAAGCCTGAGGTTGGAAAGGCTCCAGCGTCTCTGCTTGGAGCAATAACCATGTTCGGGATTATCCTTTTACACTGTTTCTACTTCACTGTCACTCCAAACCACTGAGCAACAATAAAATAAACCAAAACTGCATTACAAAAAGCCTGGGTAGGAACAAACCACCAGAGTTCTGCTTCTGAAGAGCAGCAAACTCCCTGGTACAGTTCGGTGGGGGTGACAAAGCCCAGGACGTGCTAGAAAGCACTCCTTGGGAGTGCAAGTCCAGACAGCTTCACCAAGCGTGGGGAGCATCAACCACCCTCCCTGCACAAGCCAAAGCCCAGCCAAACAGCAGCCGATGTCAGGCTGCAACTGAACATACCCTGCTCCTGGGCTCCAGCCCCTGGGCAGCAGCACGACTGCATGTAGAGTCTTGCGGTGGAGAGAAGAGAAAGACAAAAGAGCTCCCAGACTGACAAGCAGGTTTTGTGGTTTTGTTTAAGATGCTGAATCAGAGTTTCACCTGGAGGGGAGGCAGAAGGGGATGGGTCATGGTTGGCAGGTGTCTGCAGGAACACTGAGAGTCGCCTATCACTGAGGCTGGCAGACAGCACTGCCTGGCTGGTGTGGTTGTTTCTGACGCTCCAAAGGTGGTTAACGTCATCGTCAGACGTAAACGTGCCCGTTCTTGTTGTGTGGCCCTACCAATGAGAGAGAGCTTCTTTGAAAAAGTCTGCAGCAATTTGAAGAGATAATGAAATCCAGCATCCACCCAGGCTGCTAAGCACACTGAATTACGACATTTGCAGAGCTCACTCTTGTCCTGCCAGGGTCTTGGGGGTGTCCTCTTCACCCCCAAGAGCAGCCTCTCACATTGACTGCACTGATTCCACAGTGTAGGCCCTAGCAATGACTCTTTGGGGTAGGGTGTGTGTGTGAATGGTTGCTCTGTATAACCACAAATGACCCAAACACAAGCAGCAGGTCTTGATCATTGAACATGTGATGTAGGAATGTCATTCAAGCCTCCTACCAGCTCAGAAAGAGCCAAGCCATATTCACAGAAAATACTAAACATCCAGAATGGGGCTGGGACAGGTTTTTATCAGGTACATTAATACTCTCCCCACTGCAGTGAGCACCAGTGAACAACTCCACATTGGGCAGCGCTTCGATTATTGTCTCCAATGAGCTAATCTGTAATTTTCTGCCTTTGTCAAGGATCATTCTTGTCTGTCTGGTCTCGTAGCACCGATGGATGTAGCTGTCCTCCCCGACCTGCGCTGCTCTGCCGGGTCACTAGGTGGTGTGCAACTGTGCTGGTGCAGAGGAAGTCAAACCAGGAACAGGCTGGGAAGAGGAAGTGGAAATAGGATGTAGGAGACTGTTAGAACAGTAGCAATGCCTTCAGGTCAAGATTAGGTGCATGAGAAGAGCTGGTTGGAGAAAGCTTTCATAGCGCCCAGTGTCTGTATTATGCCATGTTTAAACCAAGCTTTTTGTGCCCTCACTTCCCCATATATTAAAATTCACTAGGAAGATAAATAGTTACTTCATTGCTGTCTGTTTTTATTCTGCTAGATAATGAACCAAGACTATTCTATACACAAGAAGTATTGCTTAGCTAAATAGCATCCCAAACACAACCTATGGATTTTTGAAAGTCACCAGTATTTGTTGACATTAGAGACTGAAGCAGCTGGATCAAGACAGGGCAGGTGCCAAACCAGAAACCAGGAATTTCTCTGCCCCTTCACTATTGCTCGAAAACTTCTATCAAAAGGTTTTTACAAAATAGAAATGTCTTTTCTAGATTTCCCTGACGAACTGTAGTTCTTGGCTTAAGAATAATCTATTTTCCATGTTTGGTTTCAGAAGACTAAAAAAGAAGAGAAGAAAGGAAATGTTTCTGGGGGGGAGAAGGATTTTGGTTTTTAATGTAATCTCTACCTTTAAAAAAATAAAGGCATAAGAATATTCCTGCAAATAGTTTTTGCATTGGCTGAAATGTTCATTAGAAACTAACAAGCCCATAAATGAACATGCTGTCAATCAAGTTTAGTGACTTGCCCAAAGCCACAAGGACAAAACAACAAAGCGAAGCAGAGAGTTCTTAGATCCAAGCCCCATGCTCTGCTTTGGCCACTGGACCTTGCAGATTGCAATTAGCAACAAGAAGATGAGATCCACCAAAGATAAGTGGGCCCAGCTCAGCCTCTGACTCTGCTAAGTTTGCCTCAAAGTGGTTCGTGGGTGGTGCAGAATTTGTCAAACAAGATGTTCACAAAGATCTCCCTAAGCGCAGCCGAGAAAAAAATGAAGACAACCCTACCATAAAGTGACACATAATTCAGCTGAAGTGAAACATACTGATGCAACAGCGGAGAATAACTCATTCCCCTTAGGCAAAACTCATCCAAAAAGCTAATAATGAAAACTGGAGGACTCCAAACCATTATTTTTACTTTCCAGGCCAGCAGCAGGGATAGCTTATGTGGTTAGCAGCTGACTCCTGAGTTTTATTCTTGTTTCTACCACTAACTCACTGTATGATCTTGCAGCGTCACTGTTCTGGGCCTCAGTTTACTTCTTGGTGTAATGTGAATACAGGTTACAGAATATATATGTGATACGTGCAAAATATTCTGAATTAATATGGGTGGAGCTGGATGTGGAGGCATATGCTAGTGAACCTTTTGGAGCCTGCTTTCTCTCTGTGGTTTAGAAGAGGGTAAAATAGGGAAACATCCAACACGTGCATATTTAAAGTCAGAGGAAGGAAAGAAAGAAAGAAAAGAAAGGACAGAGGAGTGATTTATGCTGTCATTCCTATTTTAGGTGCTGCAAGAGCTCAGGACCATGTCGCTGGCTTGGCAGGAGCCAGCTTTCCTCATGCCCAGTGGCTGCAGCACTGGGAGGATGGCTTTCAGCAACACATAGGGTTGTTATCACCACCAGTCAAGGAACTGGGAAGGCCTGGGCTGGAGGCTGTTTGAACTTGTTTGGCTGCCAAAAAATGGTGCTAATACTAAAAAGACAGCATCGTTACATTCTCTGGCCAGCCTTCTATGGATGTAAATCGCTCAGTCCTTGGAGGTCAGGGCAATTTGTACCTGATGAGAGTGCATCCCTGGATCACACGTAAACTACCCTTCAAGGTACTCCCTCAAGGACTGCATCACGACATCTCTTCTCAGCTGATGGGTTCCAGTTCAAATTTGCTTACCTAATCACTAAAAACTTAAAAGCTCCCTCCATTCGTGATAGGGCAATTAAACTGAACCCATGCTTCTGTATCTGTTGTCCAGACAGATTCTTGAAATCATAAGGTATCACATATGCTTCAAGCTTCTGCAAGAAAAAAAGAGAACATGCCTGAAAATATATGGGATGCAGAGCTCAAATTTGCTGGTGTCAATGATTATGACTCAGAAATCATGGGAAAGTGGTCAATGCCTTAACAATGACCCATTTTTACATGCACACTGCTCTGTAGTTTGGGAATGGAATACAGATACAACTCTTTCTTGGAAGGTCATTAAATTGAGCTGAACTGACCCAACCAGGTACTTTTGGCTTGTAGAAACACCCTGGACAGCAATATTTATGATGATTACCCTGACAAGCTGAGTAATTGCTTTGCAGCTAAAATGCTAAAAGCAATGGAGCTGAATTTTCAAAAGAAGTATTTAATCAGAGCTTCCTAAACAAAATAATTGTGGGAAGTAACTGGAAAATGCAGCTGATGGCTGGACTGGTATTAATATATATGTGTGTATATATGTGTATACACATATTTCTCTATACGTGTACATAGTAATGTAGATCAGGAAAGGGAAGAAAGAAATATCTTTAGACAAATTTTCAGAGACCAGAAATGTAAAAAACCAGAAATATAAAACCCAGAAGAGTTACACATGGTATAAAGTATGCAGTGTAGACTATAGCATGGACCTACAGCTTTAAATATTTACTTTTAGAGTTACATGAATGCTGAAAAAGAAGCAATTTGTTTCCTCAAATGTTTGATTCTAAAGTAAGAATCTCTACTTTTCAATCAGCTGGCTCACAGGGTATGCCACACACAATATTACTGCACTTTTTGACCTGAAATAATTCACATATCCAGTCTACTTCTACCAGTTACTTAAAGTTGGCATTGTAGAATTAATCAGGTGAAATACTGCAGTGGCTCATCTCATTATCTTCTAAACACTTCTGGTGTGAGGACAAGACTTTGAATGGACCAGTTTACGCACTTATGCTGTATATGAATTCCCTACTTACAAGTTACCAGGCTACCTTTGCTTCAGCTGCTAAATGACATTTAGATTTGCTTGGTTTTCAAATGAGCTGAGACATTTGAAAAATGGAGAATGTAGGACAAGTGTGGATTTGAAACTGGTTCATGAAGTTGAATCTTTTGGTTAATGGATCTCCAAGATATTTAGCTGTTGAAATTTCAAAATTGGCATGATCAGATAGACACCACAGCTGCATGTGCAACAGTAGAAAATGTATGTGTAAGCACTAAGATGGGGAAAATGCTCTTATGGCAGGTGCGTGGTCAATGCACATACGTGTGGACATGAATGTTTTCATGAAAATGTGGTCCTTGAGGCCCAGCCAGTCTGAATAATCAATAGCCATCTTCATACTCAGGCACCTCTTTAACACAATGCCTAGGAATTTACCACCAGCTCTTATTATTGCAAACCCATAGCTAAATCCTGTCCGAACATACTGCACTGGAAACGAGTGCTCCAAGGAGCACTACTTTTTCATAAGTACTTTTCCATCAGTGCTGGTTCATAGACCACTCTTTGCTGTGCTTTGAGTCATCATTCCCCCATTCTCAGCTGCAACAACAGCATATATAAAATCACTGCACAGGAAATAAACCATTGTCTAAGTTTCAGGACAAGCACTACTTTTGTGTGTTCATGAATACCGCAAAACCACTAAGTAGTCAAGCTAAACATAGACACTCTGGACACACAAATGTAAGCTGGATTGTGTGTGTTTTGGAGGTTATTTTTGCAGGGTCTGGATTTGAGAGTAACCTAGGCTACTAAAGTCTGCTATGCCAAGCTCTGCTCTGGTCCCTGGCTTTGAATGTCATGCCCAGCTTCCTGGGCACTTGAAGGACAGAGAGGAGAAACATTCCTCTGATAGATTTGGCAGGAACCTGCTTTGTCAAAGCCAGCAGAGGTGGGGGGAGAAGGTAAAGCTTTCCAAATTTGGGTCCAGAGGGACCTGGCAAATCTGCTATACTCTCGGAGATGCAAATACAGAAACTTCCATGGGTGGTGAGTCAATGGGACAAGATCTCAGGATGACTTCACCTTTTTTTCCCACTATTACCAGGTATTCTGTAATAGCACTTGCAGGCTATAACGAAGACTGGGACCTGCTGTGCTAGCACTTGCGCGGACAAGCAAATAGACACTGTTCTTGCCCCAAAAAACTTAGACTGAGATCTTGAAAGCAGGATGATTTTGACCTTAAGAATGGTATGACAGACAAAGAGCAGCAAAAGAGTGAAGTGAAATGACTTGCTCAATGTCGGGAATACTTCAGAAGTCTTCTGCTGCCTGTTCTGCCAGTTTAGACACTCATGGGCTGTCCCAGGTAAACATAACAGCAAAGTGGAAGTCACGTAGTGGAATTAGAAGCAGAAGCTGCTGTGTTCGCTCATGGCACACAGAGTTCCTAGATATCAACTACAGCTCTTCATCATTCAAAATTTTAGCTCTTTGGGGATTTATCTTACTTGGTATCTCTCTGGTTTCCCACCACACCCCTTGTGAAGAAATCAGACATTTGGAAAATTGTAATCTAAGTAGCAATAGTTGCTCCATATCCTGGAATTGATTTTTGATGTATCTGCATATTTTTTAGTTTCTCTCTCTGTCTCTATCATGATATGTGGGAGCATTTGCAAATCAGTTGAAAATATCATACCATATCAGATATGAATAGCTATGGTCCTTCTCACCCATCCCCATCCATGCTCCAGGCTTCCACTTCCCTAGGCGGATTTCTCGGGAGGAATCTGGGTGAATAGCTGGCCTTGCTGGGTGCTTTGAAGGGCAATACAGATCAACTTTGCCAAACCATTAGGGAAAGCAAGGTGTTGCTTAAGATGAAGTTCCTGATTAGGAAATGACTTCATCCACAAAGGCATATGTCAACCCCACCCGCACACACAGAAAGTTCAGATCACTCAGATGCAAGATTACAGTTGATATCAACATCTGTAGAGATGAAAGGAGCTGCAGCACCCAAACCATGCCGGGCTTTGTTTAGAGAGATCCAAACTGTGAATTTGGATTCCACTGCAACTGGAAACAAACTAGTAACCAGTTCAGCCTGCCAAGCAATGCAGCAATTAATGAATGCTCCCATAGCCTCCCTGCTAGGTTATTCCAGCAGCATAGTTTGCTCTATGTTTAGTTTGCTAGGGTTTTTTTTCTGGAAACTTAATACCAGCTTGACACAGCCCAAATCCAAAGACCTGGGGAAAGTAAATTACCCCACTGAGCTGCAACTAACAGGTAATACTTCCTGAGTTGCAAACACCAACTTAATACGTTTCAACCAGAAAAACTTTGGGTGCTGGAAAGTGGAGGGAGACACAGAAGCAGCCATGGAAAGCCATCCCTTAATACATGGCTTTTCTCTGTTACATAGGACATCTCTCCTTGCCTTGGCAAGAAACTGAAACCCAAGTGTCTCATGATGGAGAGAAGGGGCATCCCGAGAGTTACTCAAATAACTTAAAAACCCTTAACTGGTCTACAGGAAGTCTGGAGAGGGACTTTTGACAAGGGCAGGTAGTGACAGGACAAGGGGGAATGGCTTCAAGCTAAAAGAAGGTAGTTTTAGATTAGATATTAGGAAAAATTCTTCCCTGTGAACATGCTGAGGCACTGGCACAGGGTGCCCAGAGAAGCTGTGGCTGCCCCATCCCTGGCAGTGTTCAAGGCCAGGTTGGACACAGGGGCTTGGAGCAACCTGCTCTAGTGGAAGGTGTCCCTGCCTGTGGCAGGGGTTGGAACTGGATGAGCTTTAAGTTGCCTTCCAACCCAAACCAGTCTGGGATTCTATGAAAGCTGAGACAGAAATGGGACTTGTCCCTTTCTGCTCTTGCCCATTGGATCCTGGCAGAGCATCTTCTCTGTCAGGGAGCTCTTCCTTGCCTGGAGCTCCCAGGCTGAGCTGGGGGTCACTCTTCTCTGTCATCACCACCACCAGGCTTCCTACACATCATTTATTCATCCAGAGCAAGTGGGATTCTCGACTTCCCACTGATTGAACTCCAAAATGGTCTAAAGTAGTTATTTCACTTAAAGTACACTAAGGGTAAACTCTATCCTATAATATTCTTTGTCCTTCTAATGCTCAGGCCACTTCTTGAATGACCACCACAATATAATTTCTAGACTTTTCATGCCTTGACATCCCTTGACATTCCCTACAACATGTGAATCATATGTATGCATCTTACTTACAGACTGTAGGACACTGAGCTCTCTCTAATCCTCAAATTCTTGACTTGGTATATTCTGAAGTTAGCAGCTAATTCTGGTTCCCATTTCTGAGGGACACTGAGAAAAGAAAAGCCATCGTACTGAGCACCTCTCTGCAGCAGATCAAGGGGGTTCCCATGACTCTGAATTTCTTAACAGAAAAATGTCTGTTCTGGGCAGGCCCTCAGGAAAGGAAAAGAAAAAAACACCTCCTCCTCTTCTCATCCCACTCACTTTCTGTAGTGATTTAGTCTGTACTTTTTGAGGTCCTGAAGGATTTAGAAACCTTTTTCTTTCTTACAACTTTGGACTGAGAATTTCCCTTGATTCCTCTCTATTTGTTTCAACAGAATTCTTCCTGTTTACATAAATTAAGGATCTGGCCCCTGGTTTCCAACCCAACTAAGGACAACTCAAGTACAATAAGACAGATTGTCCTCACAGGATTTCAAGCTGTGGAGAGAATCCAAAGTGCCAGAAATCTTGTGGGAAGGACTGTTTTCAGGGAAATTCCACCCCATAGTTTCCATACATGTCATGTAAGTAATGTCACCCCAGACTATAAACCTTCTGAAATCAGCCTGCTGCATTCAACGCTTCTGGCTATATAAGAGTATTATATAATCACATTTTATATAGGTAGAATTTCTTTTCCTTCTGCTCTAAACTACTTCACTTAAAATTACATTGTGACACCAACATTTCTCATTCCCTCTGGAAGTGTGGAAGGTCAGGATTCATCTTGAGCATGCCATTCTTAGCTGGTGAAAAAGTGCCACTGAAACCAGCTGTAGTTGTGGCACGCAGCGTAAGTATAGCCAAGTGACATGTTAGGTGCTTAGAGGGCATCCTTTGGAGCTAAAGCTCTGACACGTTAACTGATGCGGAGGAGCAGGAATGAAGGCTGAGATTCATTTCTGTATCTGTCCTCACTGCAAACTCTGAGCAGTCGGTGGTAATTTTGATCAGATGAATTCCTCCTATCAGGAAGAAAAGCAGCGTATGCTGGTCCTTTAATTTAATTTCAATTTGCTTTAGCAGAGATTTATAATTATTATAAGGAATGATTTTATAATGTAATTCTGTGTTGTCAGAGGAGGTTAGCTTTATGACCTGCTTTAAAAAATAAATGCGGCTTTAATTAAAACAAAACCAAAGAGAGAAGTACAGTCTTGTACCAACATGTTGCTGTCAGCACCCTGCTAACTGTCTGAATTGAACTGTAAGCCTCCGCTCAAATATACCAGTGCCAAAAACAAAGCTTATGGCACATTTAAAGGTACTGCTGACTTATTTTTAATTTGTATCTCAACTTAGTATTGCTGGAGGTTTTCTAATAACAATTATGATGACTGTCAAAAATCAGACACTAATGAATAGCAACCTTTAGTAGGCTGTCAACTTTCACAGAAGCATAGCTGGATGCATCAATAAACCTGGCTATTTTTGCTTAGCAGCAGTGCATTTCCATTACCTGAAATGGAGTCACTTTTGGTTTAACCTAGTACGAGATCAGAATCAGACTCATTAAATCTAGCCTTCAAGCTGCCATCTTTCATGAGGTAAGATGATTTTGCTTCTACATAATGGATGTCACAGAGCTCATCTTCAGTACATGCTCACACTACTTGTAATTTTCTGTATTTGCATTACCTGACATGAGACAATATTAATGCTATATCACACTGAAGTCTCTCTGACATCAGCAAATAGAGCCACCATGCAACCTGAAGGCTTTCTATCACATATGAAGCACACATAGCCCCATTTTTGCCCTTGTGTCTCCTTCACAAGGTCAGTGATATTAAGCTGACATATTAAACCATGTTAGTATCACTTCATCAGAATTCTTCATATCTTAGTGTTTGTCATACATTAAGATCCAAAGAGCTGTTGTGTGACTGGTGCTACACGGCTTGGTTAGGTCGATCTATAATATTCTGAGGGGTAAAATGTGACTCCCTAAAAGTCAATGGAGATTTTGATTTCACTAATGTTAGTTTTAATATTAATAATTCTATTGATTTCTTTCTCATTAACTTCAGAGTTAGAGAATTATTTAGTCCAGAAGCTATGGTTTGGGATAGGTGTTCATTTTTAATCCTTTTTTTTACTCTGTCTTCTTGAAATGATTCAGTAAGTAGATAAAAATGCAATGACAGAATTAATTCTGCTTCCCCACTAAAAGGTATATCCCCAGCACAAACAGGCAGCAGTTTCTAGGTAAGTAGCAAGATGCAGAAACAAGTGAGGCACAGATTGCATCCTTTGCCTTCAGCCCCTCTGTGCAAGATGTTTACCTGGGTGCTGAGACCCACACAAGAATCCACTACCATTGAGTTTCCCGATGGGGGAACTCAAGGAAGGACTCCGCAGTAGCTGTCAGTATTAAAGGATCAAGGCCATGAGTGGGAATGCAAAGGCAAATACTTGAGGGATGATTTATGGAAAACGAAACCTTTTCTCTAGCATACATTTAAAAAAGAATCTCCTACAAAATACATGGGTGAAAACAGTAAAAAAGAGCTAACAGTTTAGGATTTACTGCTTAAGTAACTATCTTGGGGAAAACTTGTGCTTTCAGAAAAGGTATTTTTCCAGCTAAGATTGTCTAGTCTGACACTAAGACGAGCAGCTTCAGATATTGCAATACCACCTTTAAAATCACTATACTAAAACCTGAATTTCTTTTTTCCAAGGTGGATGCACGAAAGTCTTCTGTCTTGGCATCAGAAGGGTAACATTCACTTCTGTGCCAGATGAGAGCTGGATATAGAAAGTCTTATCTCCTAAATATTTTGTTCCATTAGAGAGCTGGTAAATAACTCCTTCTAAACACTTTAGTACATTTCTAGTCTTGGCAGAGACTAGTCTTTATGAGACATCCAGTTGGTGAAAGAAAAGAACCTTTTCAGACAACACATAGTTGTCTATAAAATGTATTTGTTACCATTTTTCTCTCCAGTTGGTGCATACCTGGTCCCAGGGAAAGCTTTAGAAAAGTGTTCATTTTTTTAAAGGCCAAATTTTTGAGAGAGCTCAGCATGTAGTGTTTGATTCTCTTGTGCTGCTCGTGGCTTTGGACACCTCTTGGGCAGGAGCCACCCTTCCATTCTGTGTTACTCTGTCAAGCACTGATTCACAACTATATTTCAGGCAGTATCATGCAGTAAATAACAAGGATCATTAGCAACTGTACATGTCACCTGAGGCACTAAAACTAGTCAGGAGAGAGACAGACTCAGTTCTAATAACTCATGAAACATTCCTCGAACACTTTTTTTTTTTAAATGCTACATGCTTCTGATTGATAGTTTTGTAGTTGTGATATCCTATCACAGTGCATTTGGGATGGCTTTGCACTGCAGCTAGGGAGAAGTCTCTCTGTGAGTGCATGCATGCACGGAGCACACAGCACATCTGACACAGCAGCGTGCCTGGTGTTCCTCTCGCTCTCATTAATTTATTAAAACAAACAAACAAAAAAGATACAGTGTATCACAGGAGTCATTGTCTGGCATAAGCTTTGCTCTGGACGACATTATGAGTGTGTAAGTCATAAGACATTAAACTTCATCATTCACTGTGCTTGTTAATGTTATCTTGGGCTAGAGGGAAGGTTGTGCATTCTTGCACATTGCCTTGATCTTGCTGTTTGAGTAACAGTTGAGACAAAGTTCTCTGTATAAGACTATACTCTTTTTTCTCACCACATATAAACACATTTTCCCTTCCTCCTGTCTCGGGTTTCAGTGTATATAAGAGCTCAGTGGACTATAATGCTGAATTAGCCTTAATATAACTGCATGTGTAACAGGTGAATGTTTTCTCACTTGGTCCCTCTAGCAGAAGTGCAATAGCAGTACGGTGGGTTAGCTTGGTCTCACGCAATTCCTTGGAAATGGTGGTCAGATGTTCATTTCTGGAGTTCCAAGTGATGCTCTTACTCTTGGTTCACAGATATGTGTAATTGTCCCAGTGGTTCTGAAAGCAGACAGTAAAGAACAAAACAAACTCAGTTTTGTTCTAGTCCTCGTGGAAATGTTTGATGCATACACAATAAAAGAGAATCCCTAGGCCACATACTAGAAGTAGTGCAAAAAAAGCAGTTTGAAGACCAGCCTCCATGTTGACTTATGCTGGATTCAATTTTCTGTAAGATACTAAAAAATGGGGGCATTATTGACAAAGGAGTGGGGACTCTTCCTCTCACTGCAGTCAGTCAGAGCTACATCACCTCAGCAGTGAACAGGGTTGGGAACAGTGTTGGGAGAAGGAGGAGGAAAAAGTCTTTTTGTGTCCTATAAACACTGTTCCTCCATTTCAGGTTTTTGAATTCTTCTTCTTAAAGCGAAAGTAGTCAAAATGCCCACATTTAAAAACCTCAAGCAGCTGAAGTACTTTCAGTTAAATAAAATTGCTCCAATGATCCCTTTGCATTTGGAAAGATAAAAGGAAGAAAATGTAGTACTTTTACTTTCCCTGTTCAAATTTAAGCAAAACAAAATGTCTTCCTATTATCCCATTGGACAAATCTAACCCGAGGTATCAAAGAAATTCCCCCCCCCCGAGCTCAATGCCTCTGTCTATAATAAAATACAAAGGAAAACAACTGCTAACACAAGTAGACTTTGTACTGCATGAACGACTTTTCCTGTATTAGCAAAGCAGACTACTAATATGATATGATGGGACATTACTAATGCAACAGAGTGTAGCTAATGCAAACAAAACATGTTAGAGTGCCTGAACTGAATAGAGAATTTGTTTGTCTGGGACCCAGATTCTGAAAATCAAAGTAAATCCCACAGAAATACATCTTACAGATGATAATTCAATAAACAAGCCAAGCCCATCAGATGCACCAGGCCGCTTGTGGGCACTGGAGGTATAGATAGATCCAGGAGCTCAATTCCCACAACGACTTTTGAAGAGAATTGGGTGCTTGGCTGTCCTTGTCACTTTGGAAAACCTCTTGTATAAATAATAAATGATTATAATTTGCATTGACCTAATAACTAAGTGTATGGGATTATCAGTAAAGGCTGTAAAACTGCTATTCAAGTCTTTTGAGAGCGTTGCTGCCACTGAATTCAAGCCTACGTGAATCAAGGCAAGATCTTCTCTGAGAAACAGCCAGTTATAATGCTCTCTTAAAAGAGTAGCAATGATTTATTTCTTTTTTTTTCCTCCTTCCCCCTCCTTCCACTCTCAGCTCCTAATAACTATCTTGTCTGCTGTAAACGGATAGGTTTGAGCAAATTAGAGAACCCTATCCCTAGTTTCAGCTGAGGGTAACATCTCCACAGCAAAGGGTCTGCTTAGGCTTTGATGCATTTCACTCAAAAGATCATCTATTAAATCGAAGACCTGTATACTCTCCCACAACCTCGAGGGCCGTGTGCTTCAGTAGGAGCTGCTTTGCAGACAGTAGCAACTCGTTGCAATTTGCTTTTAAAACTGCAGCTCCCTACTGCTTGCTGCTGCTGACTACCACAAGGCTGGAGTCTGCTCAAGAAACGCCGAGAAAGCAGAAACTGAGAATATTCCCAAGCTCACCTTTTAATGAAGGCATATGGCATTCAGGATATTGTTATTCATGTAGTAATTGGCAACGGCATACACATATTTATGGTACCGCTCATCTTCCTTAGGAAATTTTGGAATCGCTCCATTGTAATGGGCCATAAACACCTACCTGAAGTAAAAGTACATAGCAAATACAAAGAAACATGAATAATTCTTTATAATTACACACATATATTTATGTACACACACACAGAGCCATCAGGCAAGGCAATTTCATTTTTTTTCATAATTATTACTGAACTAGAGAACAAACTACACCTCAATTGTTCTAAATCCAGATTAGTGGATTTGATTTGTAATTGTCAAGTGAAAAATCAATTGCAAGGTCCTGAGACTTTTCCTTGGTATTTGGGGCTGCGTAAGAACTGGGAAGAAACAAGATGAATTAGACTGTCCATGATTAGCGTCAGAACTTGATTCAACCATTTGCAGTAAAACTGGGGCTTGACAAAAACCATCAACTCGGGGAGATGGGAAAGAGCCACCACTTTACAGTCCACTTTCTATCGAGATATTAGGAAGGGGGGATTTTGTGTGGGGTTTTTTTGGTGCAGTGAGTACCTGGAGTTTTACCTGTCTACTGATCCTTGCAGAAAGATGTGAGTGTGTGATTTATATCCTTACTAAGGAAAACTTCTGTTCTGATCTGTTAACAGTAGAATTAAACCTCTGCTGCTATAGCGGTAGAGCTGTCCATATGGATATTCTAGTTCCATTTTTTTTCAGATTTTTTTTTTTTAATTCAGTTGACTTATTTAAGTTAGAAATAAGAGCTTTTATGCCAAAGTAAAAGTTTCATATGGAAAGATAAGGAACAACAGTGCTTTAAACCCACAGATTTGTGCTACTGGGAAGTTTCATCGGTTTGAGAGCAGACTCACTGAACAGAAAGGGCCTACCTAAAGGAGGGCATGAAAATAAATCTTGTGTGCCAGCATTGGAGTCTATGTCTATAAGGACTGAAAAGGTCCATATTTCAAACCAATAAAATAAAAAAGTATATTTCTGTTTGTTCCGATTTCACCAAAACTTGTCACTCACAGGCATTTAGGATGTATTTTCAGGAGGGTGCGCAGCTGAGCACTCAGAAGCACCCATGTTCTGTATATAGGATTTAAAGACCTCAATATTGATTTTGATAGTGTTTTGGAGGTGCAGACCTTGTAATTCGCATACTTTGTTTTAAAAACCTCTTCTTCCTCTTTTCCCACAACCAGAAATTGCAGTACTTCTGTCCCAGCTTAATATCTGAGATAAAATTCTTGCAAAGACCAGCGCAGTGAGGCTGGATTTTGTATTTCTCTATTGAAACCACAACTCCCTTTTATCTTACTGCTTTGACATCTGGTGTTGCAGGTAGGATGCTCTGGCTTGAACCATCTGGGCTGAGAAATGTTTTCCCTCCTTGGAGTCCCAGGTACTTCAGGAAAATCCTTCAGAAACCATTTATCAGCCTCAGTGCTGAAATGCTCAGTACAATTTACACTGAACCACCTTCTTTCCCTTCCTGTGCAGTCGCCTCAGACTCACTCCAGCAGAGCGGTTGTTAGCAAACTGGTTAATTGCTGGTGCTTTGCTGATGTTTGCTATTCTGCGTCAGGGATAGTCAACTCCATTTGTACCAATTTGGAAATGACCTTAACCGTTGTTGCAAACTAAAACGGGATTAGTTTTGAAGCTCAAAAATCTCTCAGGTAATTATTTCTTCTGGTAACTGGCTCTCAGCATCCATACTCATGCTTCTGCAGTGGCAAAATGAGCAAATGAAGAGGTTTATCAATAAAGTGCTGGCTGGCAGCTCAGAAGAGCTTCAGTCCCTGAGTCTGTCATGAATCTCTCTCCAGAGTTTACTACTTGACCTTGTTGAAACAGTAGTATATCAATTGTTTGACTAAAGCTGGAGAAATACCCAAACGTTTGGGTGCTGACTGGAAACCTCCAAACTTTCTGAGGTTTCTCTGTCATTGACATAAACCGTGGTTTGTGGCTTTCAACAATAACATTTGTGCTGATTTTAGCAATTCAAATCCAGATGTAGCAACCGAGTTTGGCAAAACAAATGAGCCACAGACCACTTATATCTATCTGAATGTGCAGTTGTTTTTGGTAACCAATTATCTACACCATCATGGACAACCAAATCCTCATATGGATTCTCTGATGTGCAGAGGCAATATCAGTGCCATGACAGTCTACAGTGGATATAAACAATCTGGAAGTTTTTGCTTTGGGGTACCTTACTTGCATATCTAGCTGGACTGACAACATGTAGCTGAGTGGGTTTTTTCATGTTTTATGCACATAAATTCTCTGCTTCTAAACGACACCTCACTTAAAAAACAAACCTGCCAGAGGAGAAATGAGCATCTTCCAAAGATGCATGAAGGAAAGCAATTCATAGAGTGATGGCTAAGGTATGCAAGTTATCTAGGCTCACCTGGATGTAACGCTTGATTCTCCAAGGTCAGACACTCTATCTGCAAGCATTGTGCATAGACCACCGTCAGCCTCTACTGGCAGGTGCCAGAGTTGCCCAGCAAAGCAGCAAAGCCCTGGTCATCCTCTTGTCCAAGTGCCAGGAATCAGCAGCAGGTCTGTTTGGAAAGGCCAAGTAGACAGTATGTCTCCTCAGCACATCTCTGATTGCCTACAGTCTTCTGATGTGAGATGATATTGAGGCCTGCAAGGGAAAGTATAATAATAATAGACTTAACTGAAGTTTTGATTCAACTTTATGAACAGGAGAGAGGCAATTCACACTGCTTACCCAGAAGCAACACTCACGCCAGGGAGTTGGAGGGAGATATTCAATTAGAAGTATCACTTCACAAGGGAAAATTCTACCCGGAGTGAGATATGAAATGGGAAATTTCAGTGGGAGCTGCATTTTCTTTGGGGGAGTTCAATGGACAGTTTGTTTTGGTAGCCAAGCTCCTAATGGAAAGATAACTTCATCCTTAAATCTCAAGTGATTTCTGCCAATTCATAACAATTTACACCTACAGGGCATCAGCAAATTAAGTTCAACTACATCACTGTCATGTGAAGAAGTATTGGGTACACTGGAGCATGGAAAGACTGACTTACGGAATGACATATGTTAAGGAAAAGAAATAAAATTCAAGAGTCCCAACTCCCAGTTGCCTGCTGTAATCACCATACCTTGTTTTTTAGTACTCTTCCACTGCTGGAAATAAATGAATTATTTAGGCTCTGCTTGACCATTTTTCTCTTTCCTTTTTTAGCATTTTATGCCTTGGCTTTAATTCATTGCCAGTATTTTTTCCATTTTAGTTTCTAGCAATAACATTATTAAATTTCATGTCTGCTTCCGTTTTTATTTCCATCTTTCACCAAAAAGATATAAAGTGAAATGAATCCAAATGAGAGAGCTTTTCTCTTCAAACCGCTCTCGGTATCATCATTTCCTTAATTAAGTAATTGAAGCTCTCCCAACACACACAACGTCATTCAATCTACTGCGGTCTCTCATATAAGCTGGCACTTAGATTTGTTCCTATAGGGGACTGTTTTTCCAGTCCATCAGTCTCTTCTGCATCTTGCTTCTAAAAACCTCTCAGGCCTGATCCTCCTGGTACCCCATGGTGCACATGCAACATGGCTTAAAACAAAGAAACAACATAAAGACAAGATTACTTTAGCATTATTCACAAGGCTCCATCCTGGGGCTCATGTGGGACCAATCTTGATAGATCTGACATCCCTGCATTTCTGGCTGAAGATTTGTATTCCTTGCTTTATTTTTGTGTTTCTGCCCTCAGTTTCCTCCTTTGAAGTGAAAGATTTTACATTATTAATTACTAATTTCCTCCTTCTACATCCTAGGCTGTCCAAACCTCTTTTGCCACCTCTTTGCTGAGCAGTTGCTGTCTGCCCTGGATTCTGGAATGACATTTTCTATGCTGGAAGTCCTGGCCAAGAGCATTTCCAGACCAGAAACACATTTTCAAAGGATGAACAACAGAAAGCCCCTGCTAAAATCTGGCAAATTCTCATCCTCATGACAAAGTCACCAGGAAAACCTCATAATAGCTGTAAGGCCCTACTAATCCAGATCCTTAACACATCCAGTATTATATAGCAGTCACTGTAGTTGTTTGTTAGGAGTTATAAAAAGTTTTTTTCTCTTGAAAGTTTTTCAATGGAAAATTGACATTTTTCAGGAAAAGGATCCCATCAGGAGTCTAGGTGATAATTATCCTGGGGTTGGAAGTGAAGGAATAACAGCTAGTGCTCTATGTTCCTTCTTTTCTATGGACATTGGATCAATCTCTTCCCTTCTCACCCCACTCCCATCCTTGCAATACCAAATCTAGTGAGGGGTGAGGGAGTTAATGTCAGTAATTGTTCTCTTCCCTGTGAATTTTGGATGATAAAGAAGGAAATCCTATTGCAACTGTGTTTCGAGCTTGGGGGGGGGGGGGGAAGAGGTGTAAAGAAGCCCAGGAGAAGGCAGAGAATGGGACTGTGAATATGGTGGTGGTGGATCTAAGCAATAGCTTGAATTAGAGTTAACTGAATAGGTGGGAGGGTAGGAAACAAAATGAGTGAACTCAAACTTCAGGTTTGAAGAGAAATAGCTAATAGGAATTGTATTTGTATGGAGGAGATATTATATGCAAAAGCAATAAACAGGGTTTCAGGTTTAAAATTTTATGACATACCGAATGGCACAATATAATTTCTCAGACCCCTTAATCTCAGATTCTGAAGTCCAATATCCAAGTTCATTTTTCCTATGAGCATCCTTACTACTTCTCACTGAGGTCTTCATTCTCCTGAATACACCTAGCTCTGACTCTAGATCTGAATTATTTCCTTTCCATAATTTTATCAGATAAGAGCTGCGACAGCCTGATGATGAGGACATGATGCAGAGCCACTTGGAATAACTAATTCTAAATGTAACTAATGAGCAGGGAGTTTGTGGCATTAGCCAGGATTCACTCCACTCTTCCCTGGCCAAGAGTTTTACAGAATGGATCCGTGTGACGTCTTTTGCAGGCTGAGCATCCATAAGCCCAACTTGTGACAGTTCAGCTCATCACACGTCTGGTGAATGAGTGGCCTCCCAGCTTACAGCCACTAAAGCAGAGGAATTTCACCATCGATCTGGAGAAGCACTTGAGACAATGGGAGTAACAGGGCAATAAAGATTGCAATATATCACCAGACTCGGCTCCTGGCTTGTATAGATCAGAGCTGCATTAAGATCATTACACCCTGCCTGTGACTGATCTGAAGAGAGTAAGCCAGCTCCAGGAAGCAAAAGAGCTGCTGATAAAAAACTATAACCAAACTAATAAAAAAGAAGTGTATCAATGTGACAAAATGTATTTTACCAGCCTGGACAAATGCCTTTGAAATCCCATTCTGCTGTAAGCGTCTGTCAGTGAAACGCAGCCACTAGTTAGAGCAAATTATTAACCCCACCTTGCCCCCATAGAAACATCCAGCTGCTGAAATCAGGAGCTACATTTGAAAGAAAGGGAAAGGCAACCAGAAAACAGGAAAGAAACAAAAAAGCCAGGAATCCACCTCTTAACATTAAATCCATACATCAGCAAGATGCTTACACTGGCCTCTTCCTAGAAGCACAAAGGCAAGTGCCACTCTTCACCACGCTTTCTTGTGCTGAGAGGTGGGGAGGGTGCTTTCATGTCCTGTTTGCTTGGTCCAGCCTGGTGATGGCGTGGGATGTTCCAGGCTAGCAGGACCCTGTGGTGAGGCGTGCACCACTGCTGTCTTCACCATACGGGCTTCAGCCAGAAACCTGCCACAGTGTATTTGAAGTGCCCCATAGGATCACAGCCCCGTGATCTGGGCTTTTGGGATCCATCCCCCGATGCATAGTCAGAAAAAGGAAACCTCTGATGCAGTCAGAACTGAAAAATGTAAATAGAGGAGCAAATCCCACCAGCCTAAATATGCCTACATTTACTGCTGTGGGAATACAACTATGCCACCAGCTGAGGGTTGGCCCAGCAGGTATTTAGCTTTTTAAGGCACATATTTGTCCCCTGGGCATTTTCTTCTTTCTATGTCCCTGCAGACTACCTGGATTGTCTGAAGCTTTTCCTGTGTAGCAGATCCACCAATAGCTGTAAAGGAGCCAAACTAGGAGCAAGAATGATTGCAAAAACCCAATCACACATGGTGACTCCTTGTCACTGCAGACAAATCTAGGAATAAATTCCCTTTCTGGCCCCTAATCTTTCACTGCCTGTGAAGAAATTTGCTGTAATTGCCACCTTCTTATAGGAGAAAAAGGTGGAATTTGACACTTTGTGGAGAATGAAAAAATCTCCATTAATAAAAAGGAAAAGATGGACTTTCATTCACATGTCCCCGTGCTCCCCCAAGTCACTTCCATTTGCTATGCCAGCATCCATAGGATGCTTTTAACATGCATACACTTGAGCAGCTACTTACAGTGCATTTAGCCAGGTGTGCTAAGCTATTGAAATGCGTGTTTTATCATCAGGCAAGGGCTTCTAGTCAAACTAGAGAAGCCTTAATCCTCCTAAATAGAGTGAAACCTCCCTGCAGATAAAAGACTTGCCTGGCTTGTTCCAGAGGGAGTTGGTGACATGGCTGCACCCTCACCCCCTTCTCCCTTAGGAAAATATGGCCCTGCGGGAAGAGTGGAGAGGGACGATCAAAGGGAGCTGCAGTTTAGCTGCCTGCTTCCAGCAACAGAAAGGCTAACCCATCATTACCAGGGAGCAGCGCTATTAGAGGTGAATTGTGAATGGAAGGGATGCACACTTAGGATCTTTGGCAGACGGAGGAATTGGGGCATTGCCACTGCGTAGGAGAGATTGGGGCTTGGGAGGGAACCTTGTTTCTTCCCACTCCTTTGGCAAGGTAAAACCCAGGTGTGTCCCTGGGAATCCCTAGCTTTTTAACTCATTAAGGAGTATTAATGAGTGGATGGTGGTTTTCACCTGCACAACTCATAGGTAACTATGGACTGGATTTTCCCACTGCGTTTTGCCTCTACAAAACCTCTCACTCTTTCTCCCTACCTCTCCTTCCCCAGAAAGCAAGCGTTTCTTGAAGAACAGAGGAGAGTTCTCTTCAAGAGTTGCCCTACTTTTATTTTTTTTCCTCTGCCTTTGGAGTATAAGGAGGGAGGAGGGCAAAAGGGCAAACTTCCTCGAAGTTTTAAAGCAGAGCTTGGAAAGATGGGAAGGCTGGATGGATGTGGAGAGCGTGCAGGGAGGGGGTTTACATTCACCCTCGGGATGAATCTTGCCTCTGGGATACATATATTGAAGGTGGCCGGAACTTGAAAATGTAATTGTGGGGTAAAGACTGTGCACAGCCCTGGGTGGCACTACACTTCCCTTTAGGAAAGGGACAGAGTGCAGTTCCCATGACCAAGTCCAACTGCAATAGAAGCTGCATGGAGCGGACAACCCCCTACCATCCCCTGTAACAGGCTGTGTCATGCACTTCCCAAGGGGAAATCCAGTTATTCTGGGTGCAGCCGAGCAGGACACTGGGCCATGGTTTCTCCGATTCCTTTGCGTAGCCCAACATTCCTGTTGCGTCCAGCCTTGAGCCAGTCTTGCATGTGAATACAAGGAATGGGGTTGAGTAATGGCCTTTTGGGAAGCCTTCTGGTGTCTCTAGCCCTCCAGACCACAGTCAGAAACAATCAGGCGCTTTCTTTGCAAAAATTCATCATCTGCCCATTAACATTTTATCCATCCATGTATAATATTCGATTTTTAATCCCTCAGACTTTGAGCTCCAAACAGGGAATTTCCAAGTGGTTATTAATAATAAATAAAAACAACCTCTTACAGGGATGGAGCACCTCTCATAGAAAGAAGTAAACCCCAAGTTGTTATACAGACATGTTTCTGCTTTCAGGAATCACTCTCATATGGATTTACAGCACAGGGACATTTTGTCCTCCACCAAAGCAAAATCACATTACCCATCATTGAAAGCAGCTGTCTCAGGGGTTGAATGAAAATATTTGCCAGAATTAGCAGCTAATAGTGACTATGGCTTCTTTTCCATATTTTTATAAATATGCTTTAACCTCACCTAATACTTAGAGACTCTGAGTTTCTGTTTGTCAGAGTGATGTTTCCGTTTGTTTCTGTGATGAGCTCTATGTCTAAAAGTTGGTTTAAGCCCAGATTCCACTTTGATTGAAGCACTCCAACACAGACAACCTTTTAGCCTTCCCTGGTGAGAACAATATTTGCTTTCTGATAGGCTGAATTTACATACTTTTTCTTTTTACGTGTGTGCATGTGCGTGATGATGAGAAGTTTTAAAACAAATGGCAATATCCTCAGCTGCTAAGTTCCAACATGCACTTTAAATAAGTAAACCCAGGGATGCGGCACACTATGGAGGAAGGGAGAGCAAAATTGGCTTACGTGTTGCACTGATCACAGAATTATCATCTGCTATCACACGGTTTACCATTAGACCCAGCTGCTGGCAACCTGACCGATGCATTTCTTCAAGCTAAGCTAACAAAGCACTTATTTGTTATCCAGGGAACTACCTCTAATAGACTTCCAGTGAAATAATATTTGCTTTCCAACCCTACTTTGAATCCCACTCACTTTGTTAAAAAGATTGCCTCTGGCTGTCTCCGCTGGTCTAATCTAATAGTTTCTAGTTTGTACAAGCAAAGCGCTTTCAGCCAACTATATAAATAACTTAAAGAGAAGAAGACACTTTTACAGCACTCTGTGCCGGGTGCTATAGAACATGACAGATTAGCAAATGACGCCTCAGTGGAGCTCATCTGGGAACCTCTGTCAGTTGAATATGAGCAATTACAATATTGTATTTGGGCTGAAAGGGTTGTCTGTCTTCTTACAAAAAGGCTAACAAGAAAAATAATTCCTGTCTTACTTCTCCTGTGCATGAAACTGATCTAAGTGGCTCTAGACCCTTTTCTCTTCCCCTCCCATTGCCGTCGGAGCAGCAGGAGGGGAGAGAGGGGAAAAAGCAAGCAAGGAGAGAAAAGAGAGTTATTTTCTTTCTGTTTTCACTTTTGGTTTGAATTGAAAATGAAGAAAGAATAATATTAGGAGACGGGGCTCCCTGAGGTTTGAGAGGGGACGTTATATCTTTATATCAAAGAGTACTTTCTGCCACCCGCCTCTTCCACTCCAGCAGTCCAGTGTGCATGCCCCATGCCTGCCAGAGCCGCTCGATTTATCTCAGCTCACCTGCTAAGATCACCAAGGGCCTGGAGTTTCAAAGAGTTGCCCAAGGTTTACCCATGCTATTCCCACTGTTGGGTTTTTGTGTTTTGTAACAGAAATGCTGAGGCTGAGCATCATGTGACAGAAAACACCATCCAAGCTGCGATTTCCAAAGGAAGAATTTTCACATCCCATTGAAAATTCCTTCAGGCTCTTTTGAAACTGCCTGTAGGACTAGAGGCCCGATACCACATGTACTCCTCTAGGATCAGTGAGGATACACCGAGGAATCTGCCTTTGTAATAGTTTGATGTGGGATTTTGGGTACAGCCAAAACCATTCCTTTTTCTTTTCCTCTCTTTTTCTTTTTCTTTATTCCATTTTTTCTTTTCTTAATTTTTTCTTTTCTTCCTTTTCCTCTCTTTTCCCCTGAAGAACCACCCAGTACCAGGAATTTCTTTTGTTTTCATCTGTCTCTTTCTCATCACAGCCAGTTACTGTGGTTCTCCTCAGGCCTGTGAGTAATCGCATGCAACTGCAAGCACATGAATGCGCACCAGCAAAAAGTTATGCTCCTGTTACATGAGGTCCTCCTGCTTCAGAGAGGAAACCAGTGTCATTCTACCTCCATCCTGCTATTAAAGCAGTGTGTGCCATTTCCTATGCCACCCTGAGGCTGTCTAGGGGCTTGTACGCACAGGCCGTATCTTCAGATACATGCAGGAGTTTTAGAACAAGATGAAGCCACAGAGTTCTGAGCATTAAACTCAGAACTGCTATGTCAAGCAGGCCCTGGCATTCCAGGGTGGAAATGACTTTCTGAGGCCCAATAGCTACTCTGAAAGAACACAGAGTGACTACGAGAAGTGACCTTCTCATCAATCACCTAAGTGATACTTATCTGCCATTCACTAAGTCATGATCCCTGGGGGGGAAGACATCATTTTTCAGTTCGGATAATTGCCAGGGATAATATAATCTAAAAACTGGACAAAAATCTGCAGCTAGAAAAACCAATACAAGCCTAATTCTGCCATTCAAGTCTACAATCTGCCATTGGTTATTTCATGCTGTTATACCAAGTAACAGTGCGGGCTGTGTGCTGGCAGCGCGGGGCACGGTTTTCCCCCACACTAGGCAGCCATGCAGTGCCAGTGCTGAACATATCTCTGAAAAGAGACATAAAACTGAGATAATTTCAAGCAATTTAACCAGTTTCTATCCTGAAACATTTATGCTGTCACAGGCCCCATTCACACCTCATGGAGGTGATTGCAACCCCTGTGAGATGAGAGCTGCAGTGATCACTTATAAATTGCCAGCTCCCGGTGCTTTGGAGGTGTTTAACAGGATTTTGATCTCTGATTTCCTCATGCTTTTGCTTTGTTTGATCCCAGTTAATTTAATAATGGATTATGTTTTGCCAGATAGAAAGTGCCTGTGCAATGAAACAGCAATACTGAACATAATTTTATTTCATGAAAAATAAAGGCCTGGATGGAAAATTAAAGAACATGTCAGGAATGAGTAGCTGAGCAGTTCTGAATCCAAGCGCCTGAGGTCCCTTCACAGATTTGGCCATCAAGCTCGTGTTTGATCTTGGACATCATATTTAACCTCTTTGGTCTGCTTAAACTGTGAGTTCCATGGGGTAGGGCTTCTCACTCTGTGGCTGTGCAGTATGGAGAACATGGAAAATATCTGTCTTTCAGATTGCATTCTGCTTTGCACTTAAAAAAAGGAGTACAACCTCTTTCTTTCATATGAAAAAGTACAAAAAGCCTTCCCCAGCTTTGCAGATGGCCCCTCACTTCTTCAGTTCTAAACACCAGAGCTAGTAAGTCTCGGTGTTTTCAAAATGCTGATTTCACTTGACCGCTTTTATTTCAGCTTTGGGCAGTGAATGCAGTTTTTTAAGGCTCTGAAAAACACATTTTAGAAAGGAAAGTTTGTGGGAAGCCTCCCTGTTCCTGTGGGAGGTAAAAAAGGCAGAATTTGGCAGCCTCGGCAGATTTAGGATTGTGCTGAAGGGATCAATCTGTTTCAGATTGGATGTCTTAAACACTTTGCAGTTACTGGAGTGGAGCTCTAGCAGCAGGATAGGGACTGCCAGGGCTTAACAACAACAACACAATGTCTGATCCGTTCATGTGCCAGGGCCATGGGCAAGGGCAGGGGCAGCCTCTGAGTATCCTGGACATATTTCTCCCAAGAAGCCTTCATAAAATGTGCGATTAGATCCACAAACTGTTACAGGGTTGAGCAGAGCCAGATGTTGTACTTATTATGCAGAAATTAACTGTACCTAGACACAGAGACCCACAGAGATACACCAATGCCCATGTCCACTCATTTTGGTTAGCTTTATGCTCCTAAACACATTTATGGATCTGGGCCTCTGACCACCAGCTTCTGTGCCGTCACACAGTATCTTCCCCCATCTTCTCTTTTCTTAGACTAAGAAAATTAAGGAAAAGCATTCCACCACCCCACACTACTCCATTTCCCCAGTTCTCAGCAGGGAGAGGTGCCCTTCTAAGCTTGTTTGATTATCTCCTATTGAAGTCAAGGCCAGCCACTTGCCCACCCAAATCTCAGCCCATGCACGGCTCCTTGGAGGACCAGGCATGGACCAGTTCAGCCTGCAAGACCTGTATTTCTCAAACTCAGAGTGGGATAAAACACAGTGTCTATATATCTTTCACATCCTTAATTGTAAAGTTGTTAACCTTGCGTTTAGTGCTTGAATACTCCTGTGACGGGCACTGGAGATAAACCTCTGAGAGCCAGACACTGAAATAACACTGTGCACATTTTTTTTAACCCAGAGAGCTATTATTGACAGGGTGTCAGCTGCTGATGAAGGGCCCTGGAATATTTTATGGGATGTGACAGCTAATAAAACAGGTTGTTGTTTTTAATTGTTTGGCAGGTAGCAGTGAATTGTGAACAGATGTGAACTGGGTGCAGAGAAGTCTGTAGTTTTCCCTGAATTTCTTCCATGCTTCACTGCCACCACCAACACTGAACATTAGAAATATTAGTCTCCCAATTTTCACCTCTGCCTTGCTGCTTCAGTCATAGTTGAGAATTGCATCACGCAACCAACAGTGCTCTGCAAATTCCCTGGGTCCCCGTCAGCCGAGGCAGGGAAGTTGATTTCAGTTCAGGGGGTTCTTTATGAAACAGCTCATATTTTTCCACATAAAGTTCTGCAAATGCTCCCATCGCAGTTGATCTGCCAGTTGCATGGGGTGCCTCTGCTGCACTCAACTGCTCAAAATGTCCGAGACCTGCATCCTTATGAGACTGCCCAAGCTGAAAAGCCCCTGTATTGCACTGTGGATGTGGATCACACTGCATGGCAGGAAGGGAAATCTGGGTCCGTACATCCTCCTGCACAAAGCTGTACTTTCCGCAGCTGCTTTGGGTACAAAACTTATTCCCAGTTTCAGCCCAGTCCCTTGGCTCCTTCAGCCTGCTGCATGATTAGCTCATAACACTTTCCATAGCACAATGTACTTTTGGGAGGCTCCAAAGAGCCTCTGTTTAAGAGACCCAGAAGGACTGTGCAGGGCTTGCATTGTCTGAAATGAAAGATGTCTCATCACGTTACACATTTTAGCTCCTATCTGTATAAACACGCTGATAAGTGCTGCTTTTTCTTCCTCCATCCCCCCACTCCCTTTCTCTCCAATATAATCTTTGCCAGATCTAGTCAAAGCAGAATAGCTGCAGGGGATTCATTAATCCCAGTCTGGAGCTAACCACCACCGCCACCACCAAATCAGAGAAATAAAAGTTTAAAGCACCTCAGTTTATTATTCATATACTGTCTGTCCAGCCTTCTGGCTCCCAGGATATGTCGTCCCCCCCCTCCCCGCACTGGGTCCCCTCCCGTCGCCCCATCCGCTCCCTGATCTTCTGTTAAACAGTTATCAATTCCCGAGGGAGACTGGGGATAAAACGACACTCCTCCCATGTGCCGAAGGCTGCCAGAGTTGCGTACCCTGGCACAAGCACAACAGAAACTAAGCCTTGGCCTCAAGCAATGTAACACCCAGATAAACAAGTCTGCCAGAAAGAGGCCAGGCTGAGGCTCTGCGCTCGCAGCACTGCAGGACAGGCTGATCCAAACACTGGGGAGCTGCAGATAGCTGCAAGACAGGGTGTATCCAGGAAACCCAGGCTGCTCCATGGTGTTACATCCCTCCTGGCAGCAGCCCAGCGCATCCCCCACAGCTGCCCTCCCCACGCCACGCTTGCCAGCCAAAGAGGTGTTCCCAAATAATGCGGAGCAAAAGACACCAGCAGTGCCTCTGTGCAGCTCTGGACAAGGGAATCCTCCTGCTCTCTTGCCTCAATGTACTTGGCTGTGCTAACATGCTTGATGTGGGGAGAAGGAATCGTTGGCTTGCCCAAAGCCTCTTCTGAAGGTCTGGCATGGCTGGGTGCGTGCTGGGGGTGTTAGAGGCAACACCACCACAGTCTGGGTGCAAGATGGAAAGAACAGCAAAAAAAATCTGTTCTCTCCTCTAGAAGCAGAGATCATTTCTGCCTTTGCTAGTGCTGGGCTCCAGCAGCACTACCTGCCCCCTGGGGCAAAGCCTCTCTCCTGCCTCTGAGCACTGACACCCGGCAGGAAAGCCCTTCCTGCAAGGGGAGTAAGCGGAAGAGGTCTGGGCTGGCAGAGCATCCCCTGGAGCAAGAATGCGCTCTTTGAGTTCAGATCAAGAAGGTGGCCTGTCTGAGTGGTTTGGATGCTCCCCCACTCCCTGCCTCCTGATACACCTACTGTGAAACAAATCGTTTGCAAGAATAACTGTGATCTCTAGGTGCCTGAGCACAGGACCTCTTCCTGCTTCTACCAATGGGAGCAAGCAGGGCCAGAAGAAGATGCCCCCCATCTTCCCCCCATCCTTCACTGAGGTGTTCAAGCTGCTACCAATTTGCTTTTCCATGGCCTTTAGAAGGACTTGCAAGGATCATGTACCCAAGCAATGAAGATCAAAAGCCCTTTAGAAGTGATAGGCAGCCTCCAGCTCCTGTCCTCCCCCTGAGCCTGCCTGGGGAGGCTGCAGCCACCCATCGAGGGCAGGTTTGCTTGTTCAGGGAGGGGAGGCTGGGCTGCTCTGCACCATAACCTACCTTCCATCTGCAGAGAGCAATTACTGCAGCTTGGGCCACAGAGCTGCTTGCAGCATTGCTTGTGTTACACACAGCCCAAAGGTGGCTGTTGCTGTCCACTATTGGGTTTTACTTCATTAGGGTTTAGATGGATTAGAGATGTAATAAGGACAGGCTGCTCTAGACAGCCATTCCTGCCTCTCATGTGATACAGAGAGCTGCAGAGAGTCAGGATGGGTCATGAGTTTCAGCAATGCCATCAACCCACCCCCTTCCCACCAAAAATGCAGCAGTGGGAAGTGGTGAAGACAATACCCTGAAGAGTGGCTCCATTAGTGTTAAGGTACTCTTTGAAATTGGGGTTATTGTCTTCTACCATCAGAAATGATCTGTTTCATTGGAAAGCCATAAGCAGCAATGCAAGGCTCTGTTTGCTGATAAACTCTGCGACTGATGAATGCACAGAGCGTAGGGTGTTTGCTGCCTAAACTGGAATTGCCTTCAGTGAGGAAAGCGCATCCAATCTAAAACTATTAGTGTGGAGGCATATGCAGAAAAACCCAGCAAAGACCAACCTTGTTTGCAGAGAAGAGACTGTCAATCTTCACAGAACAAGCAGCACGGGCCATGTAGTGCCTTGTGCACGACAGATGTTCAAAAGAATCCTTTTGCAGAAGTGTGCAGGACCTCTCTTCGTAGCCCTCATTGTAGAAAACTGCAACTTCATCATGAAGCCTAACAGCAACAAGCAGTAACTGGAAACCACCAGGCCAGTTTTTCTACAAAGCTGTTTCTTCCATCTTCCGACTGGAGAGAATGCTGAAGTACTAAGCTGGGAAGGGCACTTTAAATCAGAAAGAATGATACACACCACCTTGGCTTCATTTTGGGGGATTTGGGACTGATGAATGACTCAGGAAAAAAGTTTCTGAAAAATTAGGCTCTGATTTCATCAGCTGAGGGACAGAACACCCCCAGCTCTGCTGCAGACTCTGGCTGGAGCAATCAAATGGTGCAGATACGAGACAGAGAGGAGCTGCTGTGAAACTAAGGGATAATTGATACCTAATAAGTTTAAGTGCTATCAGTAGTACTGTTAAATATAGTTAAATGCAGTTTATCCACCCCTAATTCAGTATTGATCCACTTCTCTTGCACACCAAGGAGGCTGAGTGTACTTGATGTTTAGTGCATCACTTCAGCATCGCTAACTGCCCTGGAACCAGTGAGACCTTTTGGAAACTGTGGTTCACCTCAGCAATACCCACTCCAATTAGCTTAATGCAAGTCCTGTGATAACTGCAATTTCATTAGTAAAGCTCCAGCACCTTGAGTCACACAGCTGTGTGTGAAGAACTCTTCTTCTCCCTGTTTCTTTAAACATTTATAACCTCCAGCATGACACTGAAGAAGGCTCAAAAATCTGAGCCGAAAAGTCTCTGGATCTAATATTCAAACCAAAAGGCTTCGACAATTATTCTTCTTTAAACCCACAAGCTTTCAGCGAAACTCACTGCCTTTTTGCAGCCTGACTCATGCTGCCCCATCGCCCGAGGCTGGCAGTATTGCTTCCTCCTCCCTTCCCAGTGCAGGGTCAGCTTGCAGGCATGGAAGAGGCGTTGAAGCTGCAGAGCTGGACCACTCACTGCTCACCAGTCCCTGAGCACCAGTGCTGGTGATCATGCGGTATAAAGCTGGTCCAGACAGTGCAGGTGAATACTTATTGCAAATGGTTTGCAGTTTCCACTGCCAGGGCTTTATGTCAGTTAGCCATGGGAGCAGAGAAGAGACAGCTTCATGTTGGCAACAGACCGAGCTATCCCTATGTCTCCTCTGTGTGCTTTGAAGCATCAGTCCTGCTAACCCCCCGATGCAGACTCTGTTGAGGGACATGCCAGACCAGTCAGGCTGCAGGACCTCCTTAGAGGACAGCATCATAGAATCATAGAATTATAGAATGGTCATGGTCGTGGCTTCATCATACTCTCACATTTTCCTGGCTTCACACTGGAAGCTGTGTACCAAACCAGGGCAGAAAGAGAGCAGCATATGTGTAAGGGATCAGCCTTACAGTGTGCCAAGCACCCTCCTCTTCCCACTGGCTCCCACTCTCAGCATCTTGCAGGATCAGGCCCTTTCTTATGAACTGTCAAGTCATTATCGTCTTTCTCTGTTTGGCATTTAACGTCTTTTGGCAAAAGATTAATGAATTGACTGGCTTTCAACAGGGTTTATGAAGCAAGACAGGAGCATGCCAGCACAGACAGCATATTAAATGTGTTCAGCAGGGAAGCCTCACATGCCTGTTGTGTGTCTGTGCAGCCAGTGCGTGTCTGTAGGCACGAAGGGCTCTGAGGGAACCGTTGGCTCGGAATGGCAAGCAAGAGGGAAAACTGCAATAAAAGCAACATGTGGCCTTTAGCTTACTGCCTTACCTCAGACGAACCTTTGTTAAAACTGCTCTGAGCCTGCTGATTTCATACTACCCCACCACATACACACCATGGAGATGATATATTCACATAGTGAAAACATGTGATTTAGGGGCTTGGGGGTTTAAAGCATCATTCATATTTCCGTGGTTATTTCACTCTGGTGTAGGTGCCCTCAGCCATGCCATGAGTGTTGGGGTGCACGGGCTCACTTTGTCCCCAGCTGCAGCAGGCAGGAGGCAGAGCTGCCTGCACAGGCAAGGGCAGAGAGAACATGAGAGGTGCTTGGGTGATTTATGCAGGAATAATTCAGACAAAGCACGCTGGTGACTTCAGAAACCACTGAAGCAGAGACCTCCCCAAGCCAGATTTCATGCTATGTAACATGTCTTTTGGTTGCTTTGTTTTGAAAATATATGGATTAAGTGTTGATTTAGGTCTTTAAAATGAATGAACCATTTTACTCAAGTAATAGCTGCATTAGCAGTGACTGAAACTACTGCAGTGCTTATTTGCACGTGAGGGAAGGTAGTGAAATTTCAGGCCTCATGAGATCAAGCCAAATTTCAGTCCTGGACCTACTTTGAACTCCTTGACTCATACCCCAGACCCAGATTTTAATCCTCTTTAGTAAATGGAAATATGTGGCACAGTACATCTGCTTCTGGAAAGTTGTTCTGATGTTAGAAGGTCCTGACACTGTGAAGTGCTGAGAGGTGCAAGGAATTTCTGATTCCCATGGATGTGAATGTGAAATAAAATTGGTCAGCATCTCACAGGTTTAGACTTATTAAGACAATTGGAATGATGTGATGGTTTACTAACTGTTGCCTCTCCCCATATAATATTGCATGGTTACTTTCTGAACAGAAGTTAACAGTGCCAGATCCTCAGCTGGAGTCAGCTGGACTAGATCCATGGGAAATTAAGGATGAGACTTTATACCATGTCTCTAAAGCCACATGGGATTTGTAAACCTCCGTGGATCCTTGGCCTAGGCCTGAAGGATCTGCTCAAAGTGACCAAGAAAAGCAGTTCACTCCAACCCAGACCATTCTGGGGTTCTATTTCATATAGTATTCATAATAAAGTGTACCACTATGAGCTGGAGCTAGACTTGCAGTTGTTCCTATCTGGCTGTGCTCCTGAGGCCAGCTGTATGGTGTTGAATTCAGCATAGATGCAGTTAGCACTGGGGATCCTTCTCGGCAGCATCAAGGTTAGCTGTAAGTTTATGCAGAGGGTAAAAGACACTTCTTTCCTGTACACGGGTTGTCCTGGAATGAGACTGTATGATCATGTGAGGGTCCACTCCCTCCCCTTTTGCAGACAGGTATGGGAATGCAGGCTGCCACGTGATATTCAAATGATACATATGCATGCAAGCCATTATGTTCCCTTGCACAGGGTTCATCTGACAGTCATTTTGCAAGCGGTGTTCTTTGATATGACATCATGATCAGCATGTTCTAACTGGCATGGTGACATCGTTCCACACCTTGAACCACCCACATGTATATCACCACAGCCTCACCAGATGCAATGTTCTTGTATAGGCAGAAGTTTCCCAGGAGAAAAAAAAACCACCCGACTGAACCTACTTAGGGAGCTTGCAACACTGTGTTTTCTGCTGTGCCTTTGCCATTTTCTGCTGTGGTCGTGAAGTGAAGCCTTTAATGACACAGAAGTAATGAATACAAGGCATGCTAGGCAGGCATTAAGACAAACTTCCACCAGGAAGAAGTACGAATGACACAGAATCCTAGACTGGTTTGGAAGGGACCTTAAAGCTCATCCAGTTCCAACCCCTTGTCACGGGCAGGGACACGGTCCACTAGAACCAAGTGCCCCATCCATGAGTTACATGCTCGTAACACAAACGAGTTGCATGAGTTACATAAGTTAATAACATGAGTTACAGCTTTTGTAATGTCCCATTTTGCTGGGTACCAATTCCCCGTGGTTGTCCTAAACCTGTATGTTTTACATAGATGCATTTAAGACCACGAGTGCAGCAGTAGTACCCCACTAGCACTGGGCTGCTCATAAACACACACAGTCTTTCAAGAATTTGGATTAAGCTTTTATCTTGTAGAGTTCTGAGTTCAGAGAGCTTTCCATGGATTGTTATCTGTCTATTTATTTATTTATCATCAGTATGCTTCCTTGAGGCTCTTTAGCAGAAGGACTGGCACTCAGCACTTGCACAATCAGCAGGTGGTGATGACCACATCACGCTCCGTAATATCAAAGCACTCTTTTGATACCCAGGAAGATTGGGTTCTCTGTGCAGGGAGAAAATGTGCAGGTATTTATCTGCATGAAAAATCCTCTCCATCCATTTTGTGTGGGCAAATGATGGGGCAAACACACTGCTTCACGTCACCCAGCAAGCTACCAATGCTCCCTGCCACTGTTGTGCTTTGTGCCTGATGCTGGGAATGGCTGGGCTGCCTGGTCCTCACCTCCACTGTGAACACACAGAAGGTGTCACTACACAATAAGTGAAATGGGTATTTATTTACCAAGCAGAAGGAGAGGGACAAGAGCTGCAATTCCCCAGTTTACACACATGCATCTGCAGCTGTAGTGTTACAAAAGCACAGTTTAAGGGCACATATGATCTCTACTGCAAAATGAATGGCTGTTCTCAGCCAAGAAGGCTAAGCAAACCTGTGTGAGTGACAGATTTATATGCCATTGCATTAATGGACAAACTAACACCTTAAATGTAACTTACATACTTTATGTCAAGCAGTTCTATACCCTAACTCACAATCACCCATGTGGGGTGAACTGACTAATGGTAAACAAGATCCATAGATGTATGCATCATCTATAGCACCTCAGTGTCACTTTTTTACTGATTTGGGGTGTGAAACTCTTCATGTGTGTAGCTTTCCATCCCTATCAACCCCCCACCTGGTAGAAGTACCTTGGGCATGCCCCACACCCCCATGTCCCCATCAGATCTTGTAGCATTAATGCTTACAAGGTACCAACTTCCATCATCAGATATCACCCCAACAGTGTATTTTGTCTTAGGAAAAGTCATGGTCACCAGCTGCCCCAGGAAAGAGGCAGGAGACCATCTTAGGCAAGGGAAGCTACTCCCTTAGCTACACCAGCTCCATGCAGTATCCTCAATGAAAAAGGTTGCTTGCTGCACAAGTATGCTGCTTAAAAGCGAGAAGATAGTTTCAGATGTGAAGTTTCACAGATTTGTATTAAGTTGACTCGCTCTACTCCTTGCTGAAATGTAAATAATCGTCCTGAAAGATGCTGTAAAACCTTTGTGCAGAGCAAGACCTGAGACAATTTGTAATGTTTCTGAGAAACCAAACTAACTCCAGGGTGGGGAGGGGACTGTACCCAGAGGACTTTTTGGACTAATTTCAGGAGTATTCCTTGAAAACACAAGTAGCAGGAGTGTACGAGTGTGTGTGAGCACATACATACACATCCCTTTCCGTTCCTTCCAACAGCCTTTCCTGCTCATCCTCTCCCTTAATGGAGATTTTTCAGATCCAACAGTGGATCACAGCAGTAATTATTTTCTTGATCTCTTGCCACACACTCTCTTTCATCTAAACTGTTTCACCCACTCACTTTTGTGCAACTAAATGAGACACAGTAAACACGTGAGGAGTGCATTCAGGCAGCAAAGGGAATAGGGAAATTCAAATTGGGGCGGCAGGGCTGTTTTCAGGACTCCATGGAAAGTGCCTTTTGGGCCTTACACAGTTTCGTCTCCAATTGTCATTTTTTTTCCCATGTTCAAAAGTGTCTGTTTCTGACCTTCATCATGCCAGAACTCTTCATGGCACTTAGAAATGAACCCAGATACCCTGTTCAAATTACTGGGAAAAGATAGAAGAACTCCTGACCTCTAGAGTTCGATATAGACATATCCTGGCAGTTTTCTTGCTGCCTTAACCCTAGTAATCTGTCTAAAAGAAGTGCCATTGATTCATTTCTGTTTTCAGCAAAACAGAGGTTTGGTTCTTCCTGGTGGAAAAATGTTTTGTCAGAAATATTTTGACTTTATTTCCAAACTGTGAAGCGCTTGCTCATTCCTTTCTGTAATTATTATGCATTTTTTACATGTCAGGGAGAACACTGAAATGAAAGGGATGCACTGCTCTTGGCAAACCTGATCTTCTTTCCCCATTGTTTCTTTCCCGTAGCTGAGGGAGGAATATATCATTTTGTTCAACACGGGAAAATTCCTGCTATTTTCAGTGCTGCGAGTGCTGGGAGTTCGATGACATGTAGTCACTGTTCTTGCCAATGCAACGGGACACCAGTTCAGCTGGATTTTTGGCTCAGCCCTGTGCTTTCTAGGAACCACTTCACAGCACCACCACCACTGCTGGGGAGTACTAGAGAAGCAGTCAGAATGCTCCTGCTGCAGCACCCTGTCCCTCTTTCACCTGCACTGAAGCTGTCTTTTGGAAAAGCAATGAGACAGCACAGCAACCTCCAGGGAGCACGTTACCAATGCAGCCGAGGAGCTGCAAACCTCCTTCATAGGAGTTGCTTCAGAGCTCCTCTTGGTGCTGCACTTCAGCTCCCTGGCTTTGCTCATGCACACTGAAGTTGGCACCGTGGTTCAGCTATTGACATCCTGTGCATGCAAACACTTGTGCTTGTTCTCGAAGCAGTTTAATTCCTGCAGCATGCTCAGACATCACTATTGGCCATTTCCAAACCCCGCTGGGGGTCGTCTGTACTTGTTAAATGTTTTTCTTCCTCTGTTCCACTTTGTGTCCCCTGTGAGTAGTAATGACAGAAGCCAGAATTTACTTCTAGCTTTTGATATTCACAGTGTCTGCTTTTCAGCTGTAGCTTTCTTAAATGTGAATGACAGTGGCTGAAATGCCTATTTCCACAAAGCTGCTACTAGGCTTCATGAGCAGCAACTCTAAAAATGGGGGAAGTTTCCACCAGCACCAGTCTTTTAATGGCAGTCACCAAATGCTACTTGTAATGAGAAAGCAAGAGGGCTGAGACTTAGTGTTAAGCAGACGCCTGTTAACATCTTCCTCTTTATCTGGAGGGGTTTTTTGCTGAGAAAAAACCCCACCCTGCATAAATACACATTAAAAAAGAAAAAAGAAAAAGAAGAAAGCCAGACAATTCGGAGGATGAAAATGCCTTCATCTTCATACACATACAGTAAAAGTGCCATAGACTCAGGAGCTGTCACTCTTGACATTCTTCCAGATGATCCTTTAGTTTCCTTTGTTTTATTCAATAATAGGCTTGTCCATGTGAAGTCCACAGGAAAATTAAGCCTAGGAATTTAAGGATTCTCAGGGAATGCTGTGGGAGGGAATTTAATGTAGGCTGCTTAAGCCATAATTGACTACTGAACTCGGAATGGTTCAGATTTTCTTTAATACCGTAAATTGACTTTTATGGAACCATAAAGATCAGATCAGACAGTACTGGCAGGCTTGCCATGGGCAGCACTGACAACCTGCACAGTCATGAGAGCTTGTAGAAACTGCTTCCTGCAAAATGACTGGTTAGGATGGCAACGCCAGGCAAAGATCCGGACTCACAACCAGCATCGCCTTAGCGCTGTCATCCTGGCATGGCTAAAGGCATGTAATTGCCGTTCAGTGGTGTTATACAGTTACTAAACAAGTTATTAAGCAAAATGGGAAATTAGCTCTACTATTAAGAAGCTTTTTTTGTGATGATAGAACCATTTTGTACCTCAGTAGTACCTTGCTGGGAAAGGAAACCACCTTCCTTAGCAATACAACCCCACCTGTAGCAAGGCTGAGCATAAAGAAGAGCTGAGAGACAATGGTTATTTCACCCTGAGTGGTTCCTCCACTTCCAGATCTTGCTCCTTGACACCAGACTGGGTGTCAAACTCTCCAGTTCACATGTGGGAACTCAGCAAAATAACAGACTGTTTCTCAAGCTGCAGAAAAGATGTTTGTAGTGTTTCTAAAAAAAAAAATAATCTCTAACTGTAGAGTTTCTCGGGATGAATTAAACTGATTCAGTGCCATGGTAGCCCAGGTGATCCTCTGCAAAACTGTTCAGTGAAAAAAATCAACATCTGTCCTACACATTGAGGTGCAAAAGCAGGCAGGAGGACTTACCCCGCTGACAAAAAGCCATCTTTCCTGAGTGCTCAACCCGGGCTGCAGCCATCTGTTCAGAAGACTGTGTCATCTTACAGCACACGAGCCAGTGTGTGTCTATGGGAGTATGTGGTTTTTGCTCCCTGACCTAGAATCACGCTGTTATATAAACCCTGGGATTATCAATAACCTCACGTTACAAACCAGCTCCTGTTCAACTCATTAAAGGATTGTGTCTCTGCCTGTTCTGACTCATTTAGCCTCTTTGGCATTCTTTCTGTTAATGAAGATAGCAATGCATTAGTCTGCACTAGCTGAAACACCCATAGGTTAACTCAGTTTTCCCTTTTGAAATGATTCTTTTACAATGGTATTGCAGCAGTTTCTTCTGCCCTGGCAAAACAGGCGTCAGACCAGCCAGCAGCAACATATTCCAACCTCAAATACCTACTCCTAAAATTATGGGTAGATGCATCTAAAGTCCCCAGACCTAGGTTAAACCAGCAAACTTCCACCACTCTCAGCCTCAGCTCGGTTCCCTTGCTTTATCACATACAACATTACATCACCACTTTGCAATGAAACATATAATCAAAACCCTAGGAGCTCTCTCTAGGGGTTTTGGAAGAACCAGTTTTTAGGGAGAAGCAGCTGAGATGTGACCTTGTTTCTTTAAGCTTTTGCCGTATTGAGCAAAACAACTTGTCTGTAAGTAGGTTCATAACACTACCATAAACAGCTCTACAATTTGACCTGGCCAAGGAGATCAGCAAGAATCCTGCAAGAATTCTTCCTTGGAAATTCAGGAATTTGCTGTTCTTGTTCTGGATCTCAGCTCTTGTGCAACATTCATCAGGGACTGCAGTGATAAGACAAGGGGTGATGGGGACATTCAGGTTAGGTCTTAGGCAGAAGCTCTTCCTTATGAGGGTGCTGAGGCGCTGGCACAGGGTGCCCAGAGAAGTGGTAAATGCTCCATCCCTGGCAGTGTTCAAGGCCAGGCTGGACAGAGCCTTGGGAGACATGGTCTGGTGGAGGATACCCCTGCCTGCGGCAGGAGGTTGGAACTGGATGATCTTAAAGCCCTTTCCAACCCAAACCAGTCTGTGATTCTATGATTCTATGATTCACTGCGAATGTTGAAAGTCTGCTTTACCGACTGAAAGGCTTCTGTCATCTCTCAGCCTTTTGCCTTAATGGTCTTAGAGGGCTTCGACTCTAAACCCAAAGAAATCGACCGAACTTGACAGTATAAAATTCCTCAGTGCTGGCCAGTGTCCTGTGAGTTTAAATCCCAACGTAGCCAGGGTAGATTTAAAGATGCTTCCAGTCAGAAATTGATGTCTCTGTATGACCAATAGCACCTGAAAACATATCAGAGACAGTTTTGAGGGAAAAGCATTTTACTGGCTGAATAATCATCACTGTAAACAGGTAAATTTCCAGGTCACTTTGTAATAGAACAACCTGGACAATACCAGAGTAAAGAAAAAGCCCTAAACCAAATCCTCCAGAAATCACCCAAGATTAGAGGGCAGAGTGGCTGGAACTTAAGCAAAGCAAAACAGAAGAAGGGAAAAAAACTCCCAAACCAACAAAACACAAAACCAAACAAAAGAAAAATAGAAGAGAAGAAACAAGAAGAAATGAAAAACAGGGGCAGGTTTTTCCTTTTTTTCCTTTTTTTCCTTTTTTCCTGTTTTTTTCACAAAACTTCAGGACTGCAGCAAAACCAGGGAAAACTACGTTGCTCTTCCTGTGGAAAAATTATGAAATTCAGATTGAGAGAGTGTTCTGATCCATCTAAGGCTGGCATTTTAATGGGGCTGGCTTCTCCAAAGCAGCCTATTACAGCCCCATTCAATAGTTCTAACCATTGTGGAAAAATGCCATGTGCCAACAGCTATTTTCCACAATTTTCTTCAAAATATCTGAAAGAAATGCAGAAAATTGATTTGCAGCCCTGGCAGGGAGATCGAGAAACAGTAGCACAAGGCTGCAGGCCAGTAATTTATGTTTCGAATGTCACTGAGTGCTTTGCCTATAATTTCAAGGGAGAATGATAATAATTAAAAGCACAAACTCTCCAGTCGTTTCTTACGAGGGAAAAAGCTGAATGTAGTAAGTGTAGGGATTTCTTTAAGTGCTTAACTTTTCCAGTGGAGTTTCAAAAATTAAATATAGTAATAATATCTGTCATCCAAAATTATCCCAATGAGCTTTCCAATGGAGACAGGGGAAGCACTTCAGCCACCACTAAAATGTATCCACTTTGGATGAAACGTGGCAGCTATTTAACAACAGGCAGCCCTCCACAGCCCCTGCAGCCCACGGACATGGAATCCCAGCCTGGTTTGGGTTGGAAGGGAGCTTAAAGCTCATCCAGCTCCAACCCCCTGCCACAGGCAGGGACACCTTCCACTAGAGCAGGTTGCTCCAAGCGTCTGTGTCCAACCTGGCCTTGAACACTGCCAGGGATGGGGCAGCCACAGCTTCTCTGGGCACCCTGTGCCAGCGCCTCAGCACCCTCACAGGGAAGAACTGCTTCCTTATATCTAACCTAAATCTCCTCTGTTTCAGTTTGAAGCCATTACTCCTTGTTCTATCACTGCGGTCCTTGATGAAGATCTCCGGCATCCTTGTAGGTCCCATTCAGACGCTGGAAGCTGCTCTGATGTCTCCGTGCAGCTTCTCTTCTCCAGGCTGAACAGCCCCAATTTTCTTAGCCTGTCAAATATTCTTCTTAAGATCTCATCTCAGTCTCCCTTCTGGCGGGTTAAAGCCATTCCCCCTTGTCCTGTCCCTACAGGCCCTTGTCCAAAGCCTCTTCAGGTTTCTTGTAGCCCCTTTAGGCACTGGAAGCTGCCTAACTAGTTGTTTGGAGTGTATATTCCCTATAAAGTGGTTACATATGGGGTACTTATTTGTATGTTCACCAAGCCCAAGCTTCTCCTGGAATGGTTCTGTAGCTAGCTGGGATACTGATTGCATACCAGGTTCAAATTCAACTCAAGTTGCAGGCTACTTGCTTTACTGTAGAGAAACTGGGAAAGACTCATTGCAGCTAAAACCAGTCTTCTAATAACCTTCCTATCTACAGGTTCTTTGTCTGGGGACACAATACCAAACTGCAAACTATAGTTTGCCGTAACTAGATTTCCACAGGAGCCTCCCATGGGAATCTCTGAATAAATGGCTGAATTCACCTCCATCCTGTGTTTGAATAAAACTAAGAGTGCACACTCCTGTGTGCATGGCCCAGGAGGGTGATTGTTCACTCTGCAAATACAATGTACTTTCCTATCAGTGGGAGCAGAAAAACCCAACTAGCAGTTGAAATTGCAAAGGACACATACAAACCACATGAGCACTTCCACTTACCCTCTGGTAAAATTAATAGGAATTAAGTGTATGCATCTAAGAGCAAACTTTCGCTATTCTGTAAATAGGGATAATTTCCTCTACAAATTATTTCATTTGACAATGGCTTTAATCCATACAGAAAAAATTGCATTTGTAACTTTCCACGTCCATTCTGACAAGCACAGGGACATTTCTCAAGGCATTTATTACATCCTCTGAGGAAAAAAAAAAGACTTACAAATAGTATTTTGTATACTTCAGAAGACTAAAGGAGTAGTCATATTTCAGTAGGTGATCTTAAATGGAGAGCAAAAACCAAATACTGTGTTTATGAAAACAATAAAATCAATGTATAGAAGAGACATTGAAAAAAAGTTCTGGGCTGAGAAGGTGTTTCAATTCTATTTTTTCAGCAATGTGCCTACTATATTAGGACTATATTTTGTCAAGATTTTTTCAAACAAACAAAGTAAATCATGGAACCCTCATAGCTACAGGGAATATCATTGCAGAGGTAAATGGCTTTCAGATATTAGTTTCTGAGTGGGTAAACACTGACCCTTTGGCCATTGACCATTCGTCCACAAATCATAATATTTACTGAAATACAAAGGAGATGTATGAATTGCTACACACATTCAACTTTTTGCAGCAGAAAAGCCTCCTGTCAGTGTCTCATATTGATTATGACCAGGACTTGAATTAGGACAGCGTATAGTAAATTTGTGTATCAGTGCTGCCCCCAAATGATCTTTCTTCCTCCAGAATCTAAATCTTCATTAAAAAACAATTTTATACATCTTCTAATAGGTATAAGATTTAGTATTCCTTTTGTGGGAAGAAAATTTTGGATGAGTACTTGGCTGTGAATGACATAATCTTTGCCTGCCTGAGTTTGAAGAGAGCCTGAAGAAAGGTATAAATAACTATGTCTTGTGTTCATCTCAGTTGGGTATTAACTCATTTTGCTTCTTAGCAACATATGTGAGAAACCAGAGGGTGATCTCACAAATTGCTGTGCTAACTTGTTAGAAATTCCCACTGGAATAATGCAGAAGGAATATTATCTTCAGGGATCACACTCTGAAGTTCCAAGCAGTGTCCCTATTTACATTTAGCCTTGTGGAGGGGTAACAGAAGTGAAAAACCCCAAAGGAATGCAAAGCCCATGGAAAAGGATATCTGAATTTCCTTTCTGTGTGTTACGAGGCTGGTGGCTTGCTTTGCTGGACACCGTAGTCCCACTTCAAGCCATAGATACTTGGTAAAAAGTAGATGATCCCACCTAGGGCAAGGCCTTTTGCTCATTCCTGGAACTGATGCACTCCCGAGAAGTGGCTTTTAGTACTGGTTTTCAGTGGAACCAACACAATTGCAGATGCTGCTGGTTTAACTGAGGGCAGAATTTGACCCTCAAGCCTCGTTAGCTCAGTGCAATGTCAGAGATGTTTTGACCACTGGACCTATGTTCCAAGCCCTATTACAGCATGTTATCATACAATAAATATGTGATTAATGATTACTAAGCATCACTTAATGAAAGGTTTTCTTGCCTTTTCTATTTATATTACAGAGTATAATTTGAACCTTGGATAATTAAATGCTACATAAAATATTCCAATACTTACGATCCTGGGAGCATCATTTTGAACACTTGGCAACCTTGTAATGGTTTGTCATTAACAAGCATGCCCTAATGTGACATTCCACTTCAGCAGCCTCTCTGAGAAGGTCTTTTTTTTTCCATTGCAGCAAGGCGATGAAGACTGCGTTATCCAGAAGAAGCAGGTGTTGCAGCGTTGCTCCCTGTGGAGGTTATTTCAATACCCAGACGTCATTAGCACTGAGATACAGTACGTTGTAGTACAGTAAATGCGTCACGTTGCACTGGCTTCCATGGTACTCTGGTGCATCCTGCCATGTATCATCACAGGTTTCTGTCAGCAAAGGTTGTTTGAAAGGGAGGGACTAGTCACCCTAAGCAGGAACTGCAGAGCAAAGAGGAAGACTGCAATCTTTTTATTCTCCCTTTCATAGATACCATCTTCTTTGCACACACTTGGCATTGGAATAAAAGAAAAATACTGCAAATTCATGAATCCCTGGGTCAAGTTTGGTATAACTGTATAAACACCAATATTAACTGAAAAAATATTTTGTATGATACTGAATTACAACAATGTCTCTGGTGGTGCACCAGTGCTTCAGTGATTTCACCAAGGAAGGATTTAGCCCTGTGGTGGCATTGTCCTGTGGTTGACTAATGATGCCACTTCTGAATAGGCAACATCTTACCAGGGAAGAGGTGGATGGGACATGGATGCCGTGTCTGTGAAGCCTCTTTCTTGCCATGTAGGAGATGCTACACTAATTCTGAGGATTTACAAGTCTCTTAAGCTCTTTGTTCCAGAAAACCTGCCTAAGGTGCCCACCTTAGGCTGACGGGGTAATTCAGATTCAAAAGAACCTCAGGAGGGTTATTGAGAGCTTTATCCAGTCTTGTATTGAAAACCTCCACAAAGGACAGCACAGCTTCCTTGAGCAACCTGCTCTGCAGCCAGCCTGTCCTCCTGGAGGGAGGTATCCTGGCAGATGCCACTTGGTATGGTGCTGGTGAGCAGGCAGAGCAAGTGGAAATTACACCCTGAGTACAGACAGATGTAGCAAGGAAAGCAATTGGGTGGAGCCTGCAGGATGAAACAGGGGTGAATGAGGGGGGTATGTCCACACTACTGTCTCAGTTTACACCTAACACAGAGATAATCTGACTTGCAGCTTGTCCCCATGCTTCTTAGCTGAGTGGACACTGATCATTTCTTGTCAAAGCCCCCTGTTGCTTAAAGATTTGACTGTTCTGGTTAGAATAACTGTTCTGTTATTTGACTCCCTCTATCAAGCTGCTTCCTCTTTCATCACCTAAGTTTATTCCACTCATTTTTACATCCCTGAATAGCATCATTTAATGTCTCAGCTGGAATGAACAGTGATGTTTCTCCACTGAATTAAGCTGGGTTTGTGCAGCTTTGCACAAAGTCTGGATTGATTTAGTAAAACCTGATGTCTGCAGCACATGAGGTACCACCTAGTATTCCTGTGCATGATGGAGTAGGAAGCTACTGCTAATACAGCAAGGAGGAAAGCGCAAACCTCTGCTACGTGGGAGTAAAACCAGGTAGAAAGAGATACTTTTAATGAAACAGTTCAGAACAAGATGCTGCTTCAGCTCTGTGACTGTAAATCCAAAAAAGAGAAGGCCCCTGCAGACACCCAGTGAGCTGACGGAGCAATCTGAAGTTACTCTAATCAACATCTGTTTCAGTGGGAGCAGAACTCGCCTCAGTGTTGTTAGTACAAGTCACAGTTTACACAGCATGAAGCGTTTCAATTTCATAATGAGGTTTGCATTTGAATGTGGGTCTCTGGGAATACAAGAGGATAATTTTATCTAAACCCATCTATCCACCCCTAACAATTTTACCCAGCAGGTCTCAGATGTCGAGTGGAGATTCACTAGTGGCTCTGCCTTTGTATTTGCAGGAGATGCCTTTTTTAATTGCTTAGCAATTTCTTTGTTACTGGAGGATGAGAACGAAAGGTTGGCCGGATGAAGGGAGGCACAACCCCTGTGTCTTAATAAAATAAAATCCTCTGGGGTTGGCCCAGAGGTTATGCTTCCATTGCCATGAGAGAGACCTGGATTAATTCCTGTTCTGGTCCCTTGTGCTGAGGACCAGCAGCAGCAGTGCAGGGTGTTGCAGAGGTTTCGGGCGGTGATCCTCAGCAATGGCCTTTCTGATTGATGGCAGGACATCGTGGATGAGCCCCAGGGGGACCCAGCCCTCCTCAGCCAGGCAGCATCACTGGAGGGGAGTGGGGACAGATGACAGCCCTGCAAACGAAAAGGATTCAGGGCTCTTTCGAGGGCACAGGAGTTGTCATCAGGTTTAAAAAGCAAAAAGCATATGAAGTGACACACCCCACCACCACAGCGAGGCATGATGTGGGAAACTCAACAACATGTTATTTGCTGGAAAGAAAACATACTTTTTTTTTTTTTTTTTTGAAATGTGGCTCTCAGTGAAAACCACGTTTATAAAATTTCAAACAATGTATGTTTTGTGGTTGCTGGGACTGAGCGCAGCACTCCTCCTGGAGCTTTAAATCATTTCAGATGAATGCAAAAGCCCTCTCTGCTTTGCTGAATCGAGAGATCTCCAAAAAAGCCTGAATGCGAAAAGAAAAGTAACAGCTGAAAATTCCAGCCAGCAGGTTCGAGTTTTCCAAGGCCTGTTTGCTTTGGCCTGCCTCCGCCATTCCTTTCTTTCTTTCTTTAGAAGTGTGAAACTGGTTGGTCGCTGGTATTTGTTCTGCGGTCTGCGCTAACTGTTCCATCTGTGTAAACTCCAACTTGCCAGCCTGGGAGTTTAACAACGCTTTCTCTTCAGCTGGAAGGAAAATGAAAGTCCCGTTAAGTGGCACTTTGAAGCTTTGCAAAACACACGGCCTTGAGTTTGAACGTAGAGCGGGAAGGGCTGCTCCTTCCCTGGGGCTGCTCCTTGCCATCAGCATGGGGTCAGCCTCAGGATGGAGCCGGTGGGGTTTGAGGGCTGCGCATTCAAAGCATCTCATGGCATGGTACAAAGTGCATTAGTAAATTAAACTGCTGAAGCCTACAGAAACACAAGGAGAGCCACATAGCCAAGTCACTTATGTTTTTATTAGGGATATCTCTTTGTCACTGGTTACCAAGACTCTGATCTATGAAAGTATTCAAGTTCTAAAATGATCCCCTAGGCAGCTAAATAGGAGTTAAATGCCTTGGTGGGTCTGGTTCCTAACTAGTGTCATATATTAAAATTGCTGGTTTTCATGTCCTGGATGTCCAGTTCCCCTCTGATCAACCAGTTCAGCTGTGCCCAACATGATCAAGTTTTTAATCACCTCTGATTTTTAGGATTGATATTTGTATATTGGTATTGTCATCCCAGGCAAGATTAGAATTGATATTTCATGTCTGTGGATTGCCAAGCTGTGATTTAAATCTGAGTCCAGCTTCCCAACAGCCTTTGTATCACTGACCAATCTCCTGGGGAGTGTAGGCTTAGGAGCAACCAGCTCCAGCACCCCACTGGTGTGATGGAGGATGGACTCACTCTGTCATGTCGGATGGACCTTACTGGTGGATTGATCCCATCCTGGTAGGGCTCCAAGACCAGCTCTGATGGCACCTCTCTGTAATTAGGCCAAAGTCCATCTTAGTTCTTGTTTAAAAACAAAATATAAAGAATTCCCTGATTAACCCTGCCTTGATGCAAATACATCCAGCCTTTTATTTACACAGAAAAGATGACTGAAATGCTGCTTTGCCTCCCATTTTCACACTGCTGTTCTTCTGACCTGTGGTGTGTATTTGTCCTTCCTAGGATCTAGCCCTGCTTGGATCATACTCGAGAGCTCTGGGCATATGGCTGCCTTCTCTCCTTCCTCTTTTGTCATGTTGTTTTCTTTTGTTTCCTTATCATGTGCTTAGCAAGGATGTATTTTCAAAGCTAGGTATGGGTTTAGGTGCCTGAATCCTGTTAAGGCTCACAGAGGAACTCCGTGGCTCATACGCAAGTAATACTTTGAAAATGTGTGGTAAAATTCCGAATCAGTTAATATCAGCAGAGCAGAGGGGCAGATCTGCTCTGAAATACTCATTGCTGCTGAGAAAGCAGAATTCATCAAATTCTTCTAGAATTATGTTTCTGAACATTCATTTGAACTCCCAACAGCTGTTGAGTTCAATCGTGTTTGCTCTTAATCACAAAATATAGTGGGGGTTTTTCATAGAAAATTTAGAGGAGGGGAGAGGGGATTGCAAGTGTTTTAAAGAAAACCACAAGTAACACTGACAGTGAGTGTATTTCTGAAGATGACTCTCAATAACCAACTGACTGAAAAAAGCCTTTTCGCTGAAATTCGAACTGAACAAAAATCAGTGAACATTTTTCAGATTTGTCTTTCCCTGCTGCCTGTTCCTGTTTGAAAACAGATTCTTTTCAAATACTCGTTCCTTCAGCTGCAACATCTTATTTCTGCTGAAAATAAATTTCTATTGAAAAGTCCAACCAGCTTTTCTCTGTGAGTATTCAGGAGATCTCTTCAAGAAGTGATAGCAAAATATTCTGTCACGTAGCCTCTGCTGGAGGTAACTGGAGATATTTGTTCTCTGAAGAAATCTCCACTGCATAATGAAGACACCTCTCATTTTTTCTGCTCTTGAGCGCAAAAGCCTGTACCTACCAACTTACTTTGACCAAAGAAAGGTCAGTTGTACATTTGCATAAAATCGAATATATTTGCATAAATCAAGCTGCAACTTCCTATATTACATTGATCTTGAATGCATATTCTGTTTTTCATAGTGACAAGGGATGAGAGACAGCAACAACCAGCTGTAAGAGTGCCTGTCTGAAGCTTAGTCCTGCACTGAAGTGAATAGAGATCAATCCCACACTCTACCTGAATGCTCACAGATGTCAATGAGACCACAGTATACAGACAGATCAGCTTCTGCTCAGCTCACCAGAGGATAAGAGACTATTTTTTCCCCATTTTTTTTTTACCTATTCTGCTGTGCAGAGCTCTACTGAAGTCATGGAAGCAGACTTGTAGGTATTCAGAGGTCCACATAGGCTGAGACTTCAGATTAAACTATCCAAAACTAGGCTTTGCCAAGATCATCAGTAAAGTAATGCACCTGAGATTTTTATACAATAAGTTTTAGTTCATTTAAGTTTACCCAAGGTGGGAGGGTCATAATATATTTGGATCCAATTTTTTGTCTGATTTGATGAAAGTGGCAGAGAAAATTGAGACTCTCCTGACTTCAGGAACTTAAGCCTTCAAATTAGTTTCAAATTCCAGGAAATATCTAATAAAACCACTGCAGCTGGCACTGCTCAAATTGCCAATATATTCAAAAGCAATTTAGAAGTGCCAAAGTGATGACATGCCAGGCCAGCCTCTGCTACTGCTCTGAGCCCACAGTGGCACCCTGTCCTGTGCTGGAATGCCAATGGGACAGGTCACCCACTCTCTGTGCTGACCTCTGGCAAAGATTTTTCATAAGAAACCACCTAAGAAGCTCCAGACTGGCCCTTTAGATATGATGTGTCATTTCTTTCACCCATAAATCCACCTAAATGAGATTTACAAAAACATCTTAAAACCAGACTCCTGCAAGGGAACCCTTTTTCGCTTTTCGGTTTGGAGAACACCCATTTCATTTCTTACCACAACTGAAAACTGCTTTCAAACATTGCACCCGGGCTGTGCGAGTCAGTCAGGCAGGATCAGCTTTTTGCAAAAACCCTTTTAAAGTACACAGAGAACTGAAGTAGTGCCTGAGCCTTTCAGTGGCTTCCTCCCTGCAGTAGCTCTCTGTGTATGCTGCCGTGGGGGAGTTAGCAGATGGCACAGCTAACTGTGTGAAACAGTTGGATTTACCTGAATGCCGACCAGTTGGCTCCGAGAGAAACGACTGCTGTCAGCTCCACTGCTCTGAGTGAAAACCGAATTGCTTATCCAGGCCCCTTTGCTTTGATCTGACCTTTTGGGGTATTGCTGCTGTCCACGTTCACAAGTCAAACACTCAGCAGAGTCTACAGCATTAAACACCCCCAGCAGCATGGGTGACCGAGTGTGGCACTATAGCAGGATATAAAAAAGTGCCCAGCTGAGCCCCATAACAACCCCTAGCATGTCACATGTTAATGCACTGCTTCTGTCTAATGAAACATGCAAGGTGTGATCCCCAGGCCAGATCGGCATCAGGAAACACCAGAAAATTATCATAGAATCATGGAACCGTTTGGGTGGAAGAGACCTTCCAAGCTGATCTAGTCCAACCACCTGCAATGAGCAAGGGCATCCAGTCTGGCCTTGAATGTCTCCAAGGATAGAGCATCCACCACCTTTCTGGGCAACCTGTGCCAGTGTTTCACCACCCTCTTCATACAAAATTTCTTCCTCACATCCAGCCTGAATCTCCCTCTTTTAGTTCAAAACCCCTTGTCCTATGGCAACAAACCCCACTGAAAAGTCTCTCCCCATCTTTCTTATAGGCCCCTTTTAAGTACTGAAAGATAATGAGGTAAGTATTGAATGATAAGAGGAATCACCCTGGAAACCATCAAAGTTTTACTGAGGCGGAAGGGCTTGATTTCTTTTTTCCTCCTCTCCTCTCAGCTCACTCACACCTCTGCTCTCTTTCTAGACCCACATTTACACTAAAAACTAGCTACTCTTCATTTTAGTGCATGTTAATCACAGGAATGACCACGGCAAAGGCCCTTCCTTTCAAGTCAGCAGCCAGATGCTTTAGGACTCGGTGGCAGTGCTGAGTGTGGAGCTCTCCCTTGTGCCTGGGTGCAGTGGGACATGGGGCAGCCTGAGCCAGTCTCTGCTGGTGCTGGCTGGCTCTCCTGCAGTACACACTGATTCGTAGGCTCTCTGCTGGGAAGCTTTACCAGGCATGCCTTGATGGAAGGTTTTGCAGAAGTATGGGCCCACAATGGTGCTGACATGACAAATGAAAGCAAAACCAGCTCTTGGCCTGGGCACAGAAGCTGTTTATTACCTGCAGCTGCCATGGGCAAGTGTGTTGCTTATGGGAAGCTGGAGGAGTGGCTGATACACCTGAAGCTGTGCTGCCTTTCAGTGGGACCTCCATAGGCTGGAGAATTGGGTGGAGGGAAACCTAAAGAGGTTCAAAAAGGGCAAGTGCAGAGTTCTGCCTCTGGGGAGAAAGAAGCACAAGTACCAGCACAGGCTGGAGCTGACCTACTGGAGAGCTGAGAAGGACCTGAGAAGGGAGTGTTTGTGGGTGGTAAGTTGACCATGAGCTGGCCCTTGCAGCCAGGAGGGACAATAGTGTTCTGGGGTGCACTGGAGGAGTGTGGCAGCAGGTCAAGGGTGATTCCTCCCCCTCTACTCAACCCTGGTGAGGCCACATCTGGAGTTCCATGTCCAGGTCTGGGCTCCTCAGTACAAGAGAGACAAGGAGCTGCTGGAGAGGGTCCAGCAAAGACCACAGGGATGCTCAGGGGTTTGGAGCATCTTTCTTATGAGAAGAGATTGTGGGAGCTGGGCCTGTTTAGTCCAGAGAAGAGCAGACTGAGAGGGGTCTCATCAATGCAGATCAGTATCTCAAATGTGGGTGCTAGGAGGATGGTGCCAGACTCTTTTCAGGGGTGCCCAGAGACAGGATGAGGAGCAATGGCCATAAACTAAAACACAAGAGGTTTCACCTCAACCCCGAAACAGGTTGCCCAAAGAAGTGGTAAATGCTCCATCCCTGGCAGTGTTCAAGGCCAAGTTGGATGGGACTTGGAGCATCCCGCTCTAGTGTGAGGCATCTATGCCCGTGGCAGAGGGTTGAAAGGATCTCTAGAGGTCCTTTCCAACCCCAATGATCCTGCGATCTTGTCGGTGCTGTTTGGTGGTTAGCAGCTGAGCTCGCAAAGCTGTACAGCATTAGATGCTCTACAGGAGGAGAGCACATGCTCTGTGTGCCAGGGTTTGAGCTTCCTCTCATTCTGGAGCAAATCAGGAAAAATCCTACCAGGTCCACAGGGAACATGGCGCCTAGTTTCTAGCAATGTTGCTCCAGCAGGAGCAAGTTGGTGTATCTGTGTCTGCATGAAACAATCTTGAGATCTAGCCCATCCACTGCAAATTAAGCAATAATGCTGTAAGAAGGTAACAGGTCATGAACTCAAACCTCTGATGCTATCAACCAGGGTAAATTCTGCTCCAGTGTTCAATGAGAGCTTTTGGAAGGGTAAGATAATGACTTGGGAATTGCAGCTGGCCTGAGCATAAGACAGTGAAATCTCTATCAGTACTGACTGAGAGCGTGACACCAGATCGACAGTCTATTTGTTTTATTATAATCTTGTAATAGCAACAATGACCTCAGTGCAGGGTCTTTTCTGAGCACTAGAGATTAGCTGAGTTTAATAGTCCCTAGGATGCTGATCTCTCCAAGGCAGTGATGAAGACATGGAGCCTTTTAAAAGGATTCATTACTGGCTGCTGAGTTCTCGATGTAACAGCCCCATAAGATCTAGGCATGATTTTATTAAGCTAGGCCTGCCCCTCCATTACCCAGGCATTGCCTCCTAGCCAGAACTGCTTTCTTCTGGCATTTTTAGCAGCGTGTCTGTTCTCATTGCAAGTTTGCTTCCTCTGTGGTTTTTCAGCATGTTGCCTTCCATGCTGGTAGGGCCAACATAAGGGGAAGTAGGTGGGGAAATGCCACTCCTGTTCCTCTGCCAAAAGCAGAGGAGAACTCTGGCTTCTATGTTTAGCTTGGGGGAAGCAGCATTCCCTCCTGGTTCCCTTTCCTGCCCTGCTGTGCAGTGAGGGCTCCCTGGCGCTTCAGTCCATTTTGGCTGGATGAAGGAAGGAGTTGGTGACTGGAGATGCTTGGTGCTTCTCCTTCTGCATGCCTGCCCTTGCCCTACTGAGTCTCAGGGCTTTTGCACCACATTGCATGCAATAAGGGTCAGGCCAGGGCAAGTGCAGAGAAACTTAAGGCTTGTTTTTAAAATATCTGCCTTTGCAGAATGATTAAAAACCAGAGGCTGTTTAAAAAGTGTTATCAGGGTTTTGTGAGTGTCAGGAACATTTTGGCACCTCTGCTGTCTGTAGTATGTTGTCCTGATGTATTTCTTGAGTCCCTGTGTGCTCTTTTAGCTCCTGGCTAAATAATTATCAGACAAATATCCCATATTGCAGAAACATCAAGTCATTATCAGACCCTGCAAGAAAAAGTGAAATCAAACTAAATACAAAATAAGGCAATATCCTACAAATAAGTGATCTGTCTGACACCATTCTTCTGCTGGAGGCATCTCCATTAAGTTCCAGTGACAGCAGATGAAAGACAGGACACAGAGAGGCCTCTAGGAAGATTTCTTTGAGCCTGTGCTAAAGTTGCTTTTAACTACAATTACAAAGTCAATTAGAAAGTCATTTCAGCACTAATGAAACAACGAAGGATTGATACTTACTGGTCCTGCCAAGCAATCCAGCCCAGTAAATACAGCTGAACAAAAAAAAGGCACTTCAAAGTTACAAGATGTCAAAAGTTTAGGTTTTTAGTGTGTCTGTATGTGAATGCGTGTGTGTTTTACAGAATCAAAACCTTTCAGTTCAGGGTTGCAAACGAGTATCTTTTAACAAGAGCTGAGTTCATACTCCCAGCCATTCCTGTATAACCCAGAATGTGCTCAGGCTGGCAAATCTGCTTCCAGATCCCAGGCTGGATTTGGAGCCATTTCCTGTCCAGATCAGGTGGAAGGCAGTCATTCTGCCTCTCCTCCAGGTAGCAGTGTGCTTTGTGCAGAAGTAGGTGTGGAGGAAGCATAAAATCAGATATACTGAATAGATATATTTCTCTATAAACATACGCACGTATAAATTAATATGTATTTCTAGACTCTCTTCCTTGGTGAGGCAATAGGTAAATGCATTATCCTGTTCTCTGTCCTGTGGCTTCTATTGCTCCAAGTTTAAAAGCAATATTGTTGTTGCAGTGTCTCTGCCTACAAATCTAATCCCAGATGAGATTAGAAATCCTCTCTGCAGCAGGAGGAGAATCCTAGGGTAGGGATTCAGACTAAATCCAGCTGCTGGCAGAGAGAGAGAGTGTGTTCTGAGCTTTGTTCCAAACGGAAACCCTCCAATCTCAGACAAGTTTTCCCTTCGGCATGGTATGGCAGCACAGAGCTGTCACCCAGCTGGGCACTCCAGCGTGAGTGAAGGCAGATGCCCAGAGCTGATGCAATGCAGAAGAATTAAAACAGCTGTAGGGCAAGTGCTGCAGTACAAACCATGTGAGCAAACAACTGTTTAATGTACATATGCTGTCCACATACAGATCCAGTTAAAACATGATACCAGAGCAGAGCTGGTTGTGTGTTGTTATGTCACAGAGGTTTGGTTAGCAAGAGGAATTTCCTTAGTTTTCCTATAATCCGTGTGAAACCTGATTGCAGCAAGAAAACAGTTTTGCAAGGAAAATGAAAGTTCTGGGATCTCCTTTTCAATTCCAGTGACAAATGCCAAAGGTCAGTGCATGGTGACAGGTACAGCACTGTAAATGTGGGATAACTGCCCTGGACATGGTAAAGCTCTTTCATCTCATGCAGCCTGTGGTGTGCTCAGCTTGGCCATGGAGCTTCTCTAGTGTTTTTCTCTAGAGTGATTGTGCGAAGATGCAGGCTCAGAGACTGTTACCTTTGGCCCCGGATGTGCACACAGACACTCTCTGAAAGAGTTTGACTTACTTGTTTTAACCCTGCTTTATACTTTGCAACTGAGGATTCCAATGTCCTTTATTTGATGCCTAATCATCTCTGAGGCAGCCACTTTCTTGAGGTCTCAGATTCAGAAAGTGGCCTGTCTGTGACCTGTGTGGGTACCATCCCTGTCCACCCTGTGTCTTTCCATCACTCCTGTGTCCTGAATCTCCTTTCTCTGCAATTACATGAAAAGGTACAACTTAACTGCTGAAGAATAGCAGTGCAGAGAGCAATTGGCCAGATTGGAACATTTTCTTAAGGCTGTTTGCTTATAGCATCCTTTCAGTCACCACAGACCATTTTGTTGCTTTAATCCAGGCATATGATGGCTGCATCTTACACATAGGTAAATGCATTATCCTGTTCTCTGTCCTGTGGCTTCTATTGCTCCAAGTTTAAAAGCAATATTGTTGTTGCAGTGTCTCTGCCTACAAATCTAATCCCAGATGAGATTAGAAATCCTCTCTGCAGCAGGAGGAGAATCCTAGGGTAGGGACTATAGGGTAGGGTAGAGTTATAGGCTTAAGCTGCCCTGAGAACACACCACCTTCCTTACTCCCAGGACCCATGAGCTGGGTTTTTCTCATAATGCCTTTGGTGTCTTTCTAGAGAGGCTGCTGTAAAATGATTGTTGAACCCATCTCCAGCTCAATCCTGCAAATTCAACACCTCTGGTGCAGTGCTTGCTTCCTTTTTTTCTTTCCTTTTTTTTTATTTTGGTTAGTTCCAAGAGGATATTATTTTTAGCTCCAGAGGGTTAAAGGGTAAGGGAATTGTGCCAGAATCAGGTTGTTAGGAGATGGGGAGAGAGGAAAGAATGCTGGGGGTGGGGAGAGATCTGCAATGATTGAAATTCCATCTAATAATAAGACAGAAAGCTCTGGTGCATGGTCCCAGCCTAAATTAAGCTCCTGAATTAGAAGCACTTTCCAAAATTCCTCTCTAGACAATTTAATTAGGCGACAGGTATTTCCGGAGTCACACGGTGCTTCCACTTGGCAGTAAATAAAGACTCCAAGAATTTGTACCCTAGAATCCAATGAAGAAAACAAAACAAAACCTTCAGCGGGAGACAGAGTGGCCTGTTGTGAAACTGGCAGCTCCGGGCATGCTCTGCCTGCAGAGCTTTCCCTGCCCAACTGGTAATGAATGGGATACCAGCACCACCCCGATGAGGAGGCCAGGAGGTTAATCTCTAGCTCACTGTCTGATGAAGTCCATATCCAGGCGCTGAACTCCACAGCCTGTTCATAATTGTGGTGCTTACTGCGATTTAGTGTTGGTGCTGGATTGGGGCATACAGTCTGCAGTCCTGGCACAGATGATGCCATCCATTTAAGTCATCTTTGCTCTGTTCGTATGCTGTTCACCCATGTCACCCCACCTCCCTCTCTGGTGCAATGATTAAGGATGCAGGATCCCCAGCCCCTCACCGACAGTGCTGAGCATTGAGGAGAAGTGATGTTGTTGTGTTAGAGAGTCTGGAGGAGGGGAGAAAGAGGGACTCAAACCAAGACAAAACCTTTCTGCATCCCCAAACCATCAAACCCTTAATTATTATTTATGAATTATAAATAAGGAATAAAAAAAATAGTAAGTTTAATTATTTACACCATAAAATGAAATAATCTTTGTAACCCATGAAAGCAAGACTGGTACCCCTCCCCCCAAAAAATCTACCCAGACATTGCTATGCTGTAGGATGTGTAGTGACACAAGAAAGGAGATGCACTGCTTTTACCTGAAAGGTATCACTGGTTTTATTTCAACATAAGGACAAGTGTAACAACATAGGCCATGTACTGATAAGAAAAATAGGAATTTCCAGAATTCCCAGAAAAATATTTCTTCCAGCCACACTGATTTTCTTATCTCCTTTCTACTGGCTGGTCTTGTATTAATTCTTCCTTAATTCACTTCCAAACATTAGAAGCTGCTTTAACATTGTCTTGGAAACACTACATGTGTGAAAATATGCTTTAGATTTCCTTCGGGTGAAAAAGAAAGAAATTAAAAACAAGAGTTATCAACAGAGTGTCTGAGTCATAGGGACCCAACTCCCACGGAGTACCCGTCTGTGTGACAACATGTAGTGACTTCACAAGTCGCTACTGGAGAGTAATGTCTTCACCAGTAACCTTTCCAGTAGCAAGGGTTGGATGGGCAGACAGGCAGAGCAACCTTAAGTTCAGTTTAAGCACCCAGAATGAATGGAAATTTGGAAAACTCTTAAGGATTTTTAGTGTGTGAGTGCCAACTCAGTGCTCATGAGAAGAGTGCTTGTTTCTCCTGTGGGTGTCCTAACCTTTAACAAATATGGTCTCTAGTAACTACCAACTATTGCCGGGAAGAATTGCCTAATGCTTCGGGAAATGGCATGGGTTTGCATTCCTTGAGCCAGGCATCCTGGCCTCTGAGCACTCCTCAGCCTTTCTTCTTGAGTGGGTGTCTGAGTGTCCAGGTTTGGAGGATGCTGAGGATAAAGCATAGATTTTTACACCCGCCTGGAAGAACAGAGAGTATTTAAATTCATCCTTGCTTGTAGAGAACTTCGAAATGATTCAAATGCATCTGTGTTCCCATTTAACATATAATAACGATTTCATTTAAATCTGAAGGGATTCTTCTAGTTGCAAGAGTTATTACCCCATGTTAATTAAATATCCATTGATTTCTAAAACAAAGGAAAACATTCGTGCTTATTGAGATTTTACTGTGATATTCAACATAATGTGGATCTATTGTACGGCTTAATCCTCTGTACATCTGCATTTAATGAAGGAAAGTTAATATACAGCAAAAGATTAATTAAGAAAAAAGTAATCAGATAGCAAAAGAATCATTGGAAATGTCAAAAAGGTGAATTGGTGGTTAGATTAAAATCAGACTGGACAAAGCTCTCACCACTGAATTCAGAGACTTTTGTCTCCACATTTAATTCATGTGGAGCAGTTCCAATTCTGCACCTCTGTGCAGAAAACCACTTTGTGCTGGTAATGAGGTATTGTGGGGACCCTGATAGGTTGTGCTGCTATGCAATGAAGCTTGTTTCAATTGCTTACCATGGTATAGCAGGCCCTTTGCATGAGCTCAGCTTGGCCCCTAGTGCTCCCAGTGCTTTCTAGAAGGCTAGCTCATCTGACATGTTAAGGGAGACTCTAGCCCAAGTCAGATAGCCAAGAACAAGTCACTGCCTTATTGAACTTGATCTTCTGTGTAGACCTTGATGTATGTAAGCTTTCTCTGGGGCTTTATTTTGGTAATATAAAATTGGGTGTCAATTTAAAAATCTCATTAGGAACATCAAGTCCTTTTCATGTGACTTTTGTTTGTTAGTTTGTTTTTCTCTTTGGCCAATGCATAATTAGAAATACTAAAAAATAAATCTATTTTTAATCTAACTTGTACTCAGTTTAGTCCACAAGGGAAACATTGAGGTCTCATGTACTTATACAGCTAAGACATTTTAAAGTAGTAGTTGGAAGAGTTACTAAGTCTGAGAATCAAGGCTGGAAAGCATTAGCCCCAAAACCTCTGTTTAATACAGACTTGATGATATGTGCTATAAAATAATTGCCTGCAAAAAAACAGAAGAAAAAGAGAAGGAAAAAGAAGAACTAACCTCTCTCAGCTCTCACTTACCTGAATTACAGCTTCAGAATTCTTCCCCCATATTCACCATACGCCCTCCTCTTCATCCAAGTGTTGGGTTTCCCATGGTGCTGCCAATCTGGAAAGTAAAATGTAAAGGCATGTAAAAAACAATGAATCCTGCCCATTAATTGTTTATTTTTTTCATTTGGTTCCTGCCTAGCACGACATCTTCCATCTGAGAAAGCCATTAGCACTGGGAAGACAGGCACTGAGTAAGCGTTTTGCTGGAAATGGGACATGTTTGCTTTTTTTGGAAGGTGAAAGTAGTGGAAGAAAAAGAATTCGACAATAGGGTGAAACTGCAAAAAAATGGGGGTGGGAGGTGGGTTTGCGGAAGAGGAAGCATGTGTTTCTTACCATAAGGACTTCCGCTTGGGTTTTCATGCATATACGTGCCCCTGCATCTTAATAGCTGCTTTGAAATACCTCTGTCCTGGTAATAATGCTATGGATTCACAGTCTCTGAGCTTTTTACCATATGACTCTGATATTGTTTGTGTTGCTAAATTTGGCTTTAATGTAAAGTTGAGACAAATAGCCCTTCACCAAACAGAAAGCCCCAGAGGTTCTGCTGTGCAGGCAGGTGATGTGCAGCCTGCCCTGCACAGCTCTACAGAAACCTTCAGCCTTGATCTTCCTTGCCTTTCCCAATATTTTGATCTAATTCTGAACGTCTAGTTCAGATTAGGCCAGAACTACATCTGCTTAGACCTTGGCGATGCTGCAAAAGATGAAATAACATTGCAGACTTCATTCAGATAAATGTTTGATTTGCATGATCCCTACTCACACTTTTTCCTGGCATTTTGCTATGCAAATATTTGAGGCAATCAATTTTCACTTACACGGAACCTGGCAAACGATCAGCGGCAAGTGGCTGCATTCAAAAGTCACTTCAGTTATCCTCCTTTTGGAAGGGTCTCAGGAGATGGAAGCCTGGAATAGATAGTTCTTCGCTCGGGGCCTGGGCAAGGAGGATTTGGGGACCTTTTTTCTTGTATTTATGTCCAGTCCCAAGAAAAAGGACTGGAAGGAAGCTTGTGAGATTGTCTAGACTATGGACTGGCCACAAAGCAGGACTAACTTGGTGGGTGTCTTTCCTGACAAATGGTTATTTAACCTGTTCAGAACAGCCTCCAGCAGTGGATGTTCGGTGTCTAAGCATTTCCAGGCACTGCAGAGCAGGAGCACCCTGTCCCTCCAATGACCTCAGGTTGTGTACTCATGTGTCCAATTTTTTTGAACTAGAGGCAGACTTGAGGCATGGCCCTGGGAGAATGGGTGGAGTGTAAAATTCTTCAGCTCTGGACAAGCACTGAGATGACACTTTGTCTCAGTCTCTCCTTTAGACACAATTCCACCAGGAGGTAAAAATTTACTGTTGGCTTATAGTAGCAGCAAAGCAGAATCCTTTCCACTGTGGCTGAGAACACACTGGTCAGGCAGCACAAAGGTGATCCAAGATTTTGTTGTACTCTGTGTGTTCCTCCTCTTATGCTCAGTTTCCATTCTGCGTTTTTTAAGGGTTCAGGACTAGTTAGGACACACACAGATAAAACGGACTTTCTGGCTCTCTGCTGTAGGCCACTGTTTGAGACAGGCAAGGAAAGAAAGTCAAATATAACCTTTGCACCCAGCCAGCAAATCTCAGGGGGGCTGACTTCCGTTTCAGATGCTCCAAGTTTAAAACTCCTTTAACCTCTTTATCAGATCCTCCTCTCTTAGCATCCATACCCCTGGTGATTTTCTTCCTGACTTGCAAGATCTATAGCTGTCACTTGCAAAGGAGAAATGATGCTGTGTGATCCATGTGACCAAGTCATTAGATAAATCAGACCATATTTTGAATACCGAACAGCATGTCCTCCCGGAGAACTATTTGTAATCAGTCAATATTATTTATTTTTAAAAGAGCACAAGATACCATTGAGTAAATTTGAATAAGAAATAAATTTGGAGAAATTCTAATCAGCCTGTGAACATCTTGCAAGCAAAGAGAAAAAGAAACAGGCTAAAATAATCAATTAAATTATATGCGGCAAGTGCCTCTCTCTGCTCTTATCCTCTTCTCAGACCCTTCAGTATTTTGGTAGCATACCTCAAGCCTGACCTGAATCAAACTTTGCTATTCCAATCAGAGCTCTTTCTTTAGTGGAGATTGCTAGTCATACTCCATCAAGTGATGGTTTTGCATTGTCGGCAAATGATCATTAAGGCAGCAGGCTGATAACATAAATCTCATTTTCACTTGCAAACAAAGTCAGGTCTTTAGGTGTAATAGAGACTGATGTATTTGCTCTTTGCCTTGCTTTTTTTGGCTTCCCACCCCCCAGACAGCAATACAGTTTTCAGAAGGTGTTTACCACACACAGTAAGTCAGTAAGTCTCCAGTTTTCCACTTACTGAAGAAGTGCAAGTAACATCTGATCAGCTGTAGCTTCACATCCAGGGAAGACCCTGCTACACAGGGAGATTCTTAAGGATAATAACAGATGGGGGCTTCCATCTGAACTAGAATAGCACTAAAGGTTGGAAGACTTGTTGATCTCAGCATGGAACCTCCCACACTGCAAAGCATTCACCAAGATGCTCACCAGACTGAAGTGTACGTGCCGGAGGCCTCATCCACTGAAATAGCTTCCTGATCTTTCTAAGCTTTTGAGCTCAGTTTAACTGCCAGGAATCCCCAGGAAGGAAGGAAGGAAAGAAGAATATCCTCTTGCTCCTCCGTATCGCCTTGTATTACAACTCAGCACTCTGATGCTCTAAGAAATGCTTGTCCCACAGTTAGAAGGTATCAGGAGACAGTCATGGCACTCATTCTCCTTTTCGGCTCTGCTAGAAGAGGGGGTTCTGGATCTTTCTGATTCCTGCCTCTAGCAACTGGAGGCTGAAATTTTCGGTGTAAGAGTGCCTGGCCACTGCAGCAATGAGCTAATCTGTGGAAAAGCCTATGCTAGTGCAGCATGTCTGTACACATGCCACTGTCCGTAGACCCTGAGGTGCCAGCATGTGTGTGAACAGAGTTTGTGTAGCTGCATATTGGTGGAGGAGATATGAGGAACTGTATGGAGGACAAAGTTAAAAAGAGAATATTGAAAGGAGTATGATGCTGGCATTTCTGACCCCAGCATCTGCACACAGAGGGCAGCAGCAATATTGCTATAAAGGAACAAAGCAACATCTGGCACAGCTTTTACCCAGTCAGGAGGGAAACTGCCGGGGAAAGTGAAGACAAGAGGGTGAATCTGGAATTTCAAATACGAAACGAGGGCAGATAGAGTGCACTGCAAATGCCTTTCTACTTACCTCCTGCTGGCTGTGGTGTGCAGGGAAGAGTGCGGGGCAGCCTGCTGTAATCTGCAGGGGTGGTTTGATTTGGTTCGTTGAGCCAGTGAACCTCAGAAAGAGTGAATTATGGGCAGTTTTGTGTAAACCACTTCGGGTGAAGAAGGAGGCAGTTGTGATTGATGCCAAGAACTTACTGAGCTGAGGTGAAAAGCGTTTGCGTATTTCAATGTAGCGTGACATATAAGCCCTTCCAGTTACAAGGTACTACCTAGCATAACCCTACCACAAGGGCTGCCTTTTCATAATGCTAACCTGTGATGATGAAGGTTTCAGCCTAATGTAAAGTCTCTTGAATTTTTCATTCTCTTTCCCAGCAGGGCTCTGTTCCTCATTCTTGGAATGCAAAAATGGTGGTAAAAACCTATAGTCTGTCTTCATCTTAGTATAGGCTTGGCATTTACTGCAACAGATTGCTCAGCATGGCTTTTCCAAATCATGCTTCTTCCAAAGCTACCTGCACCTGCCCATAAGCACATTAGCAGTCTCATCAGCTTGCACATCTGTGCTTCTCAGGTCCTTCCCCACTCACTCTGCAGTCAGGACAACACTCAGGTGTTCCCAGTAGTGCTTTTCCACTGGGAAGGAAACTAACGGAGCTTGGTGGACAAACAACATGCCCAGAAAAGGAACCTGTCCTTTTTCTTACTGTGAAAGCAAACAAGCTGTGGATTTGTTTAATCAGCATAAGACAAAAAGAGCTGACACTGAGACTTTGAATACCCAGACCAGGGGCAGAGGGTACTAGTGCAAAGGAGGAACAGCTCATGGAGGCAGAGCTGTGAGTCACATTAGCAGAGCATAGCATGCTACAACACACGCTTTCTTACTATCAGGTTACTATTTCCCAAATAGTAAGTTTTCCTTCTAGCATGTTGTTTGAAGGCTAAAGACTGTAATATGAAAGGTTACAAAACAATAAAGAGAAAAATATCGGACTACCTATGGATATCCCTACTAGTTCTAGTCAACTATGATTAGATAGTGAATCCAGTGTGATCCGGGCTGAATTCTCAAATTTACAGACTTCTGTTAACGCATGAGAGAAACAAATGTTTCAACATGCTCTAGCAAAGAGTCTGAAAGATGAAATGCAGCTCCAGCCTGGAGTGCAGAAGTGAAATTCCCTTGGATGCCAAGCCTCCCTGCAGATGCAGCTCCTCGCACCACTTTTAAACACACCTAAAACAATGGAATAATTTAGACAATGAGAGATTTCTCCCTTGAACAAAAACTGCTTTGTCTTTGATGCAAATAGAGATTCACTTCCTCAGACATGCTGCGTTTACACTCTTTATGACAATAACTCAACTTTCACAAGACACTGATTCACAAGTCTTGGTGAGTGGTCTCCTAAATACATGCCTAATGCATGTGAGAATTCTAATTCTTCCATTAGTTTCCCAGTATAAGCGAAGAGAAGCAAAGTTTATAAAGTAAGCAACCTGTCATTTGACATATTTTCTGACAGGTAACATTTCTTACAACAACTGGTGGATTTTTTAGTCTTTGAGGTATTATTAAAATACTAATCTGACCAAGGATCTCGCGTATTTCTTTTTGCTCTGAAAGCATGTTGGTACTTCACAGGCATACTGAAATATATTTGCCTATGTAGCAGTGATAGACAGCATAATGACTTTTTTTTCTGTAAGCCTTCTGTTTCAAGTTCCTTCCACTTTCATTTTGCCACTTTTTTGTTTTTTTGCTTTGTAGATATAAATGCAGTTGGCATTGGCCAAGCTCTGCTTATGGTGATGTACAGGAGGACTGAACCATCAGTCTGAAAGAAGCTTCATCATTGCTTGTTTGAGGATGTTACCCCAGGGAAGGCAGTTCTAGTTTGCCGAGAAATTTGCTTCAGGGTAAGTAAGCTGATAAACACAAATTGGGTTCTGTTGTATCTTCAGACCCTTTGTCTCTTATGCCTACCTCACTGATACTCAAGTATTAATTTTCACTGTGTTGATGGCCTGGATGTCTGCTGCTCCTATCAGTCATGAAGACTTGTACCCCTGCACAAGCAATACTCTAAAACTGAACAAAGCCTTAGAGCACAGATTATTAAAACATGGATTTTCACTCCTCTACAAAGGTATCTATAGTAATCATGCACAAAATTAAGCATGTCATTAAGTAAGACTGCTATTGGATATCAATGCCTCTCTCAAAAGTGTATTTGTCCCCAAAAGGGGAAAATCTACTTATTTGATCTCATATGATATTTCCATTGTACTCTATAGAGCAGCACTGGTGGAACTCATGCATATGATTAAAACCAGCTTCACTGGCAAAGTAGTTAATATAAATACAGCATTTCTAAACCCAGAATTGTCTTGGGGGGGGGGGGGGGGGGGAAGCATTCTACCATAACAAGGTGAAAGAAGCTTTTCTTCAGGTTTGATCTAGAGATTTTGAATACATGAACTCGTGAATGGAGGACGAGAGCCCCTCACAGACTAATCAGAGCTAGAGGTCATGCCATATGTTATTGGAAAGGTAATCTTTTCTAGGGACGTAATATGGTTTTGAATTTGACCTATGACTTCTCAGTTGTTACCCATGACCCCAAATAATCCAGCTTCAGCTTCTTGAAGGCCGTTAGGAGTTGAAGGTCATGCCATATGTTTCCACAATTCCAAGGTAAAGTGTTAGGCAATTATAGGCCACTCAGAAAATCTGTCAAAAATAACCTGGTGAACAAAGCATTTCTTTATGTTTCCCATCTAATAGGATGCAATTTCAGATTAACCTGTGGTTGAACAAGCCTCCAGCAGATCCTGCTTCCTTATTTTCTGCTGAAGAGAAGGAAGAGATGATAATTAGCTAATAAATGTTATAATTTTAATAAGATATTTTTTATTAAGGAAAAGCTTTTACTGTGTTCTGTGCTTATACAAACACCCAGGGATTTTTATTTTTCATGTTATTTAGGAAAAAGGTGTGAGATTCACTTTTTCCAAACTTTCACGTCAGGTATCTAAACTGTAAATGTCTGAACAGCTTCAGCAAGTTCTCCTACAGACTATGGAGAATAGTCAACAGTTCGAAAGCACAATTCATCTCATCTTGATGTGCTTGACAAGAATTGGTCATTAATCATGATTTAGAAATCCCTACTTCTCTCCATTGACTCGACCATAAATGAATCATGGATGACTGGATCACGCACAGTTGTCCACACTAGAGTTATCTGGAGTCAGGGGAGATGAATCCCTCCCTAGTTTTCTGAAGAGATCCATGCCAAAGACAAATCTCTTTTCCAGAGGAAGCTAATTCAAAGCTTGATGAAATTTGTGTTTACCTCAACTTCTGGAGGAAGTCGTGGACAGGAAGACTGTTAAATGCCCACTTTCTTCTCTGTTAACTGTAGATACTGTGATTCTCTTCAGCAATTCAGTTGTAAAGACACATTAGCCACTTTTCAGCATTTGCTGCCTTGGTGATCTGATAATTTGCATAATAATTTCCTTCTTAAAAACACTGAAGTTCTGCCTGGAGTGCTCATTGTAGATTACAGTAGTTGGCAATGGGAGTTTTAAGACTAGTTCTGAAGCCAATTGTTGCAAATCTGCATGCACTACATCTGAGTTAAGGCCACCAGTTGGGTCAGGTAAGAGCAACACTGTGTCAAACTACAGTTCCTTGTTGCTGCTGTGAACTCAGAGTGATTCCGTGAGCAGAACGTCTACCAGCAGTTACATTGGTGTGCCTCAGGGCCCAGGTTGGCATGTATGCAAACAGAAGTATTTGCTATTTTTCAAGTAAGTTTCAGATACGTGAGACTGAATCAGTATTACTAGGAATGACTGAAGCACAGAAAATAACCAGGACCTTCAAAACAGACTTAACAATTTTATATTCCATCAAATGAAAAGTTGGAAAACCAAAATGTCTTTTCTAAAACCAAAGTTCCCCTGAAGGTCTCAGAAATATGTGCATTCAAAATTGCTAAGTTTTCAAAATCTTACACATCACAGCTTTTGAATGCTGTTTTTTGTTCACTGGGATTTATCAAACTTATTTTGTTTCTTCCACAATCTCCATTCACTTAACTTCTCTTATCCCACTTCCCAAAGGCTTAAATACTTAGTTTAATAAAAGCAACGATTACTCCCATCTATTTCTCCTCGAGGCAAGACCCTTCAAATATACCACTTTTTGTGAAGCTCCACTGTCTGGTAACTGAAAATGCACATGAGACAAAACTGTGCCTGTCCTTCCATGTGACTTCTGACAAAGTGAGATGAGTGAACAGAGATGTGAAACTTTGAGGAAAGGGGAAAAAGGGAGGCAGATTAAATGCTGAATGAGTGGGTCATGTTGCCTCATTCTTGTTCGTTTGTTACCATCTGATGACTCAGCATCACAAGGGGAAAAGTGACTTCGCAGTTCTTGTAAACCCTGTGTAGTAATTTCTTCCACGTATCAAGTAGTGGGAGTTTTCTTCTAAAGCAGCTAAAAGTGGTTGATATCTAACTTAGAATCCTGCTTATGCGCACTTTGTGTTTGTCCCTTACAATGTGGAATGATATACCAAAACATGGACATCTTTTTTTGTGGATGCTCTGAAAAAAAACCCCCAACAAACCAAAACCTAAAAACCAAAAAAACCTGCAAAACTAAATTCTTTACCTCAAAGAGTTGGCAGTGTAAGTAAGACAAATGCAACATGCCAGGCCATGCTGAGGAATAGCTGTGTGTTGTGCTGCTGGAAGCTTTTTTCCATAGAGAAAAATACGAACACTCCTGAGGAAGTGAAGGCAGCTTAAATACATGGTGCAGATCTCACATGACAACTACCATGGTTTCTTGAAAGCCTTGCTAGTGCAGAGAGCACAGTCAGCAGAAATGGTGTACAGCCAGAATACCCTTACCCTCAGCTCAGAAGTTGAACAACCTGAAGTGCATTGCTCAACTTTGCTTTATGGTTTTTTTTATTGTAATATCACTGTTGATCATTGCCAGCAATATGGTCTGTAGGATGTGTCTGATACCAAGCTGGAAATGTTGCAGGCTTCCGCTGTGAGGTAGCTTGGAGAATGTCCTTCTGCACATGCACTGTGGTCAAGGCTGCTGTCTAACAAAATCTCTCTGCAGAGATGTTTTCAAGTCATTTGAAGTCAAAAGGTTCAATAACAGGACATCCCCTAGAGCAGAGCCAAGTAATGTACTGTAAGCTGTTCCATCAGCTCCTAGTACTATTCTTTCCTTTTCTTACAGCCTTCCTCTCCACTGCCTCTTTGCATCTTTCAGTACAAAACTCCTCCTTTCACACCCACCATATGAACTCCTTCAGGGATACACGTCTGTTTCCTTGTAACACATTCTCCTCTGGGCTGCTGACCCACCAATCTAGGAATCTAAAGGTGGTCTTTTGTAGAAGGGGACTATGTCTGAGCTAATATGTTTTGGGGCAAAAATGAGGATAAGTGGAAACTTTTATTTCTGAGGAAAATGAGAAAAGAGCTCCCTCAAACAATGTTGCACCAAAATAGGAAAAGAAGGTTCTTTTACATTAATCCCTCATGTGCTTTTAAAGTTAGTCTCTATTGACTACCAGATTTTCCTTTAGAAGGTGTCCTATCTTGCCTTGATTGTAAGATAGAATCAGATGTCTAGCACTGTTTTCCTGTTTCTGCAGATGTGCCATAGGTATTCAAGGCCTCATTTTTAAGTCCAAATCCCTGCATGCTAAGAACAAGGCTGGACGCTCATAGGAAGTTATTTTGCTTAACTTGTGCTTTTTAGTTACACGTACTGCTATGATTAGGTGGACAGCACTAAGAGAGGAGTTTCAGCAATGCTTCTAACCTGCTTCTATTAGTACTAAAACAATGGGACACACAGGCATTAACCTAGCAGGGTCTCTGGTGACCTCTTGGCCAACACTGGGGATTCAGAGCTACACACAGACCAAAACCAGTTTATCTGCTGTGCAGTGGGATCCAGCTGTTAAAACCTTAAACAAGCAGAGAAACCTGAAGGCTATGTTGGGGGAATAAAGAGAATAATGGGAAAATGCCAAGAGATTATTAGCTTAGCCAAAGATTACACATTTGCACTAGTAATTAAAGTATTTTGCATTGGATACAGGCTTTGGCAAGTACCACTGACAAAAGATTTCACACATGCATGTGTGCGTGCAAGCACACAAGATCTTTCTGTCTTTCTTTCTCTCTCACACACACAGAGGCAAACAGAAAGAATGAAATAAGCCATTAAGAAATATTTCCGCATAATGCAATTATTACAGCTGTATAATTGAATGGGGAAACCATTGATCTGTAGTAGAAAGGAAATTGCTCTTTTCATTGTGTTCCTATGAATATGTGAACATTAATCTCAATCTATAATCAACGTTCATTTCAAATCTGATTGCGTGCCACTAAACACCCGTAGCTATGCTAACATTATGTTAATACGGTTCAACATCATAGCTCCCAGCTTCACAGCACAAATATTTTTCTTTGGCAATCAATAGTAATTTCAGCTGAGTGGATGGAAGTCACGTTTTAATGGTAATCTTTCCTCCAAGCCTCCAAGTGGAAACTCGACTGGTACCTTAACACGGCTGCAGTGCCTTGCATGTAATCAGATAAATTAACCTAAAAGAGAGAGGGAGAAAACACAGATCAGAAATAAAAAGCAGCGCCAAGAAGCTCTACATTTCCCTGATAGATTAAAGTGCTCATTACCATGAGAGAGAGAGTGGATTTCAAGAGGGGGAACTGAATTCCCTTGGCTTTGAGCCGTGGCTGTAGAGGCAGCAGGTCACGGTACGCACGGTGCTCAGTGCAGTCAGTGGATGCCTCCGAGGAGGGGGAAGCAAGGCAATCATTGAGGGCTGACCTGGACTCTGCTTCCGAGAGCCTGGCTGGCCTCAGGGCACCTGTGTTTGTCCAAGAAGTCTCAGTCTTAATGCTGGTGGTGCACTGCAAGCTTCCTGTTGGACCTGGGGTAAATCACTTATTCTACCTGTGCTTTGCTTCCCTGGTTTTGGAAAAAGAACATAACAGTGCTTTGCTGTCCCCTGTGGATGCTGCGAAGATTTTGGGGTGATCAGTTCCTGGGAATGGAGCTGCAGATCTATGTTGCATTAGTTAGATCTCTCTTGGATTTGCTATTCCATAGAGGTAAAGCACAGGAACTTCTATACTGCTACTATGTTACATCAAACTGCTTTATTTCCTTAATGGCATCTATTTAGGTGTTTCCAAAGTCTTTTTTTGCATTGGAAAGGCCAAGCTGCTGGTCAGAGCTCCTTAAAATCTTCCTTTTTTCTAAAATAGAAAAAAAACCAATACAAAAAGTACTAGGTACTGACCAGTGTCATGTTCACAGTTACCAGGAGCTACGTAGATTATTACCTCCATAAAGGTATTCAGACATAGGAATATAAGGATAGGAAAACATCTGCACTGATTCAGACCAAGGCCTGCTCAGGCAGATGTCCTCTCTCTTAAAGTGGCCAGGTAGCAGAAGTCTAGAGGAGCATGGGATAACTGGTCGAACATGTAGAAATACTTACCCCATAGCACTCTTCCAGGATCTGGTGGCTCAGGCAGTTCTTTGAGATATAAATGTTGTCTTTACCCACAATGAAGGGGTTTGGGTTATTTTTAAATTTCAATTTTTTTAATTGGGGAATATTTATTTCTAAGAACTCATAAGGGGTGTTTTTTTGGTTTTGTTTTGTTTTTTCCAAGAGCTTTCCCAACCCCTTTTTGAATACTTTCAAGCTTTTTGCATCTTCAGCTTCCTCTACAAGAACTTCCTCAGCTCTGCTGTGTGCAGAAGTGAGTTGCTTTGAATTCTATGGATCTTAAACAAGATTTTTCAATAGCAAATGTAGGCTGTGGGTTGCCTTGTTAGTAGTTATTTTGTTTCACATTTTTATTTTATTTTTATTCCCTACCTTGAGGCGGCTTCTAAAGCACCTGATCTGTAAATCTGTTATCAGTAAATCTACTTCTTCTTTGAAGTCTGGTCCCTCCTAGGTTCCTTAACAGATTTAGGTGTCTTGACTTGTGCACCCCAAAAGACTCTCCAAACAGTGAGTCACTTAAAAAATCTTATCTCTGTTATTTTGCTTAGTGCTGGATAAATTCCCAGTGTCCCAAGCCAGGGTTAGCTACGAAGGTGCTCTCTGTGGGAGTCAGTCTTCACAGTTGTTACGCCAGGGTCTAGCAGAGGTCCTGGGGACATTGCTCCAACCCAGAAAACCTCCATGTTTAGAGTCTTCCTGAATGGCTGCCATGCCTAATTTTGCAGACCTTCTTAAGAACTTTTCCTCTTTTCTAGCTCCCCCAAAGGCATTGGCTTCCAGAAACCTGCTCAGAGTTACCAGAGAGGAAACCAGAAGCAGAAAGACAAGCTCTGAGGCCGTGTACAGGTTCCATATGAACAGGCTCCTTTTGTGAGAGTACCAATTTTCCCTGCTCTGGGCTAAATCAGAAATCCCACAAACTATTTCATCCTTGCAACCTAACCATTTTGACTTTTCACGCTGTGTAAAACCAAATATTCTGGCTAGTGTCAACTTTACCCCTCGTATTTCCGCATAAGAAATGTTTAATGACTTGGTAGGCTTGTGTTACTAAAGGTGTTTGGCTCAATAGTGTCTTTTCTACTGCCTCAGTGGGAAGCTTGTTGGAGTATGGGACTAAAATCAATCTTGGCTAATTTGGATATATCTAAGGTAGGTCCTTAAAAACAATGTTATTTCAAAATTAACAGAACATACTTGCATGTGCACAAGGAGTGAGGCTACAGCTAAAAGCAGTCCCTTTCCTCCTCTAACCTGAGCCAGAGTTTCTATTGGCCTCTGGCTTTTCCCAGATCAGGAAGTTGAAAATATGACTGGGAGCCAGTTCTCTCCCCTCTCCTATTTGATTTCAGCGCCCAAGTCACTGTAAACGTGACCCCAGGACCTCCTGCCTCTAAAAACAGATATTGTACTGCCCAAGTGGCTCCGGTAAAGTGCAGAATTGGAAATGCAGTGTTTGTAGTTGTAATGATTTGCAGAACAGGTGGGTCTTTGGAAACAGGGAAAATTGGCTGCCACCACCACAGTGGCTTCTCTGTGTGGTCCAAAGAAAAGAAGATCCAATATCTCCTACTTGCTGCAGGTTATTCAAGTCCTCTAGCTAATGGGCTAAATTCCCACTGATGTAAACTGGGTTAGCTTCTCTGAAGTCAATGGAGCTGAGCTGTTTCACATGCTGGTTTAGGATTTTTTCATTATCTTTGAGCAAGGGTACAATAAAAATTGTAGCATTACAATTAAAGTCCCTCCTTCATATGCTGTGGATGATAATCCATGCCATTCCTTGCCCCTTTGGAGCAAGTAAAGTTGTCTCAAGATTATGAGCCTTAGATGTTTAGAGCAATTTTGACTGGATCAGAGGTTATAGCCTCTGCTTTTTAACATTCTGCTTTTATTTGCAGGCTATGAAGTGTAATAGTTCACCATTTTGGTTTAAGTATCACAATAAAAGTCAGTGAGATGGAACAGGCAATAAGCAGCCGTTTTACATCAGTGCTGCTGAGACGGAGTGCTTAAGTCTTCATTAACCCACAGAGGAAGGAGTTACAGAAAAGACACTTGAAATAAAATACCAGGGATGAGGCTCAGATCTCTTTTGGATCTGCATAGTCAGGTCTCCAGGGTGAATGTGTTTTCCTGTCTGTGCTGTCATGCAAAAATTGGGATGGTGAGAACACCCCAGACTGGTGGGGCAGGGGCAGAGGTGGTCAGCTGTGTCATCACTGAGGGACACCAGGAGCTGAAGTGAGCGTATGCCAGACAGGCTGTACTGCAGGTTTTTAATAACTCAGGGATGGCATTTCTGTAGAGTACATTTTCAGCATCTCTTTGTTCTTCATTAGGCCTTTTATTAGAATTATGAGACTGCTGGGTCTCCTCCTGGCATGCAGTGTTCTGTTAATGGTCAGTTTGTTTTTACATATAGCCGAGGCCACAAGAAGATATCCCCGGAGCCTTCTCCAGGCTGAACAACCCTAACTCTCAGCTTTTCCTCATAGGAGAGGTGCTCCATCTCTCTGATCATCTTCATGGCGTTCGTCTGGATCTGCTTCAACAGATCCATGCCTTGCTCTCTGTTGGGGCATAGTTGATGGTGTCCTGTGTTAGACTTCAGACTCATTTTATGAAGGAGAGATCCTTTCCCTACATTCCAGAATAAGGAGAGCCCAACTTAGAAGAATGTATTGCTGCTTTCCCTCCTCCTGAACTGAGCCTTCTCCCTGGTCTCTAAAGCGCAGCATCCCAGCCCTGGGCCTTACATAGCATACTTTTTTGCTGCTACTTTCCAAGGCCTCCTTGAGATTGCTGCTATTTACTGTTCAGTATAACAAAGACAGTTTCCCTTGCCTGGGGGAAAAACAGAGTAGAAATGCTGAAAATTTACTGTTCTGACTTATTGCTTAAAAGAGATTTTGCTGTTTGGGGGCAGAGCTTACTGTGCCATGTGTGCCTCCTCCTTGTTGTGGGTTTTGCAATGTAAGAGTAGTTCCAACATCTTGTGCAATCTCTGCAGGATCTCTCTGTCTGCTGGGCTCCTGTTTGAAACCCAGTACAACTATTACAAACTTTCCAAAACACAGCCTCTGCCTGTGTTTGTGATTCACTTTTCCCCCCATTCTCATCCTAAATTTGCTTTTTCCAGTCAAGTTAAATGCTTCCTCCTCAATGCTAACAGAGAATGATAATACGCTTTTTTGTTTCCTAAGATAAAACTACTACCTACTTCATGTATTTTACTGCAGGAAAACGTAAAAAAACTTAGCCAGCTGAAGGGTGAAGGACAGGGTTTAGAGTCCGCTCAATTTTCAGCTTTGTTACAGGCTTCTTAAGTCACTTATATGGACAAATTCTAAGATACCTACCTGTTATTTAAAGTCCTCATTTCCTGTGGTGTTATACAGAAAATGGCTGGTTACAAGTATTTTGCTTTCAACTGAAATTAGACATAGTAGTCTTTTAGAGTACATCTGCTTTGTCAATCTGTGTTGCCAAGTGGAGATTTGCAGCTAGGTGTAAATGAAGTGGAAGCAATATATTCACATCAGTGTACATGAACCTGGGCTACTCACCTATACAGGCTGGCCATGCTGTATGGATATTCAAATCATGGCTTTCAAGTCCCTCATCTTATGCAAGGGCAGAAAAGTATCTTATTTGCACGAGAAAAGCAATATATCAATGATGAGAGAGATTCAGGATAAATACTTTAAAGACAGTCAAGCATTTTGATGCTACTGTGGTGAATATAATGTAAAAAACTAAGATAAATGGATGGTTAGGTATAAGGAATAAAGTAAATAAAAGGACATAAGTAAGTGCTTGATAAAGCTCTGCTGTTTCTTCAGAGAACAGTTTTTCTGGTGTCCCAAGATTAGTAGTTTGTGTGTGATCTTAGAGGCTACCAAAATTCATGTGAGAAACTGAACAAATCACAAAGGTCTTACCTAATTTTGTATTTGCAGTTTTAGGTCTCTGAATTCCTGTGTGTGCCCTTGCCCTGAGAGGCAAGGACGTGCTAAAGCTGTGCTGAAGTCTTCATGGTTTTGAGCATAGAGTAAACGAAGCACTTTCAACCACCCAGCGAGTGACTCGGGGTAAATTTTATACACTCCTTGGAGATAGCATCTAAAATAAAAGTGCTTTTTTCCCTCTACTTTTCTCCACAGCCACTGTTGTCGTATGAGAAAGGACTCTCCGTGTATTTAAACATTGATGAACTCTTAAGTAAAGAATCAAAACAAAGGGAAAAAAAAATCGTCCTGAGGAGTGTGTGAACAGTGAGGGCTTCTGTGCCTTCGCCCTGATTTTTCTTTTCCCCTTCAAACAGCTGTAAATCTTCATGATCTGTCTCCTTGTCCCCTGACTCTGCAGAGGCAAGTGACCAGGAACACATGCAAATATCCAACCCTAGAGAGGAAAAATGCTGAAATGATCCCTATATACTCCCCACCCCCCATTTACTCTCTCCGCTCTCCATGCAGCCATACCAGTGCCAAGACGTGTCAGCACATGCAGGGGTTTTATCTAATCCCTTTTTAGATTCTGCTATTTGCTTGCAGGACTTAAGCAAGTGAGAATTTTATAACGAGCTGATCAAGGATGAATAGAAAGCTCCTGTTATTTCCACCTCAATTTTCTGAATAGCAGCATCTATTTCTATCCATCAGGCTTTGGAAGGGGGGCGCTGCCTCTCTCAGAATCCTTTTCCTTCCCACCTACTTTCTTCTCCAATTAAAAAAAAAAAAAAAAGGATAAAATCCATAAGAAGTGTGTAGTGACACCAAATTGGCACCATCCATTTTGTACCTGGGAGTCCTCCTGTAGAGGTGATGGCACATTGCATTCATTCTGAGTCTGGGTAGCATCCCTGCGATGCTGCATTTATCCCACCAAGATATCCATGTGCTTCTCTCTGCTCTCAGGGGACTTGGCTGTATAAATCTGAGGCAAACACGGTGCAGGAATGACACACCTGGTACAAACCACATCTATAACTACAACAATTATAATGCAAATAGAGACAAACAGCTACTGAATGAACTTTTAAAATCTTTAAGAACTGTGACTCCAGAGGACTGGTTCTGTGTCACTTTGTTGTTTGTGACAAGGTTACTCTTTCTGTGTCAAAGGGATTTTTGTCATTGCCTTTTAAAGAAGTGTAAATTCTAACAATATTAGGATGTTCTTCTCTTTAGCACTATTTGACTTTTCTATGTGAATTGCAATGAGAGGGAGTATGTCATACAGAGACCTAGAAGAGCTTAAGAATTGGTATTTTTCTATCATACTAGACATCTACAGGCCATCAAGACCTTGCCTAGATATGTATTTAGCTAGAAATTCTAAAGCTGTTTCTGGTTTTGGCATTAAGCACCTGGGACCTGGTGGTTGAATCTCAGTGGTGGATTTGAAGACGCGGCAGGACTGATACAGGGGTGATTCCTTCTGGTCTCTAATGTAGTGATACAGAAATGAAAAATCCTTTATGAGCTGCTGAGTATAATCATGTATATTTTAATCACTACTTAGATGGTCTGTGCAGTGAGCACAGCCAGAATATCCTTATTATTTCTCTATGAGAGGGCTCCTGTGCCTTTAATTGTGTGTGACAGTTCCTTAGCTGCTGTGCCCCTCACCAGAGGTTCATATTCTTCCCCTGGGACATCACTCAGAGTAATTGTCCCCAGTAAAAATCAATAAATCCAAATTATCTTGAATAAAGCCAGATTTATTTAACACAGTGTAACAAATAGAAAACCAGAAAGAAAATCCATGTAAATACAATTTAAACAGAACAGACTTGTCTGAGACTATAGACTACACAGTAAGCACTCCAGCTGGCCAAGGTACTTTACAATACTGTGTAGAGACCACCTCATTAACTCTTCATTTAGGAAAGGTAGATTTCTGACCTGGGGACACTGCAGGCTGCATAGGACCTTCTTTTCTAAAAGACCCTCTCTCAAAAGCAATTACTTAGCTCTCTGCCTATTAACCTGCCCAGTAAGTAAGTGCTAAAGACAGATGCATTTCTTTAACTGGGAAGTCTTTTTGGATAATGCCACTCTGGAACTTCTCATGGAAATGCCTTAAAGGTATTTTCCTTTTTCTTCCCTCAGATGGGAGGCCATCAGAATATTATCTGAAATAATCTACTGACCCTTCAGCCTTTGGACTTCAATAACACTAGGATCCAATTCATGCAAAACAATTTTTTCCTTCAGATTTCCTTCCTATATATTAGAAAATAAAATGCCATTCTTGCTTTTTCCATCAGCTGGTTTCTTATTTCCTGGTTCCTAGAAGACAGGTTCTGTGATTTCAAAACGCCATTTTTCTGGGACTACTGTCTTCCTGTGCTGCTTCTCTATTTCTGTGGTGACAGAAGTTTCTTCTAGAGCAACACTACTGAGGGTCTTTCTCCAGCTGAAGTTTACACCTACAATTTGTCTAGGCTGTTTGGTCTTTTCCTCTGTCACTGAACACACATCCATAGCAGTGCAAGTGGGATTGGCCTACCCCTGGACCACTCCTCCTTCAGTTGCTCTTCCCCCCGAATGTACCTTTCTTCAGCTTTATTTAATTCTTTGCTATTAAGTATAGTGAGAGCCTGCATCGTTCAGAAACTTAAAAGGGATTTCAATGGGAGGTATTGGTCCATTTGTATGTCTTTCATACTTTCATGGATTGGGTATTTAGGGGCTAATTTTCAAAGCTTTCCATGCAAGATGATAGTGCTGCGATGCCATCCTCCAAGTAACCTCTGTTGGAGTCCCAGAGATCAATTGATATATAGAGGGCTTTGAAATTTTGACAGCTACTTAGTTAAAAATGAGACATCCAACTTTGGTCGTTTAAACATGATTTTTTTACTTTGTTTCCTGTAGCTTAATGTAGTGTTCCTGAACTTTGGAAAGCTGATTTTATGTGCTCGCGCCTCCAAGTTGAGTTTCATTGTGGATCCTGCACTAATGTATCAGTGCACAGTTCAGCCTTTCCCTTTCCTCTGAAAACTTTTAGGACCTTAATAACTTTGAGAATCATGTCTCTGCCAAATACAGCTAAAATTAGCCAACTGTTTCAAAGTTTAGAGTGCTTATGCACATGCCCAGGGCATGAGTGTGTAAACCTTATTCCCTCAGAGAGCGGAGCTTAAAGGAAATTGGCACTATAATTGAAATTGATAAAAGTATTCAACATTTTTTAACAGAGCAAACCAAGACTGTTCTTACCATGTTCTTGCTTTTTTGCAAAGAATTGTAGTGACCCACATCCTCATATTTGTTTCTGTCATTGAATGCAAGATGGTGATAACTGAAAAAGTATGCAGTGATGAAGTATACCCCAAAATATCTGTGGATGCAGATAATTCCCCCTCTGAAAACCTTGTTTGACCAGATTATTGTGCAGTTCTCAATGTGCGTATTTAGAATTTGTGGGCAGCTTTTAGCATGCACACAATTCTCTATAGACACATTCCTTCTCACGCCTGACCTCCATTTTACATGATTTTAAGCTGTTTTCCTCTTAACGTGAAGCTATTCCCAGTGCATTTCAACAACATATTTAGCATGCCATTAATTTTTTTTTTTCCCTTCAAATCTCATTCCATCTGATAGCCTGGCAGCTCTGACTATAACCAGTTTCCTTCTCATTACCAGTCCTTTAAAAGAGAGGAAGAAGACATCTTCAGGATTTCATTACCTTTGTTCTTTTCCATTGTGAATTTCCTACTTTGTCAAAAAACCACAGAGATTGCTGCTCACAGAACGCGTCCCACTGACAGAGAGGGAAATGATAAACCCGGAATGCTCAAATTGAATCAAAAGCTCTCATTGTATCCCAGATAATTGAGCATATTTTTAGAGCCCTCCTCTGTGGAGTTGTTTTTCTGTTGAGTCATTCTCCGTGCAGGTTTTTGTCTTTGGGAGCAGGAGGGAGCTGGGGGAGCAGTTGGCCGCAACGCTTATCCGAAAGCCAGAGAAAACGACTGGGCCTAAGGGTATGCAGAACGTGACCAATTTTCTCAAAAGAAGTGATTGTCCCTCACTAAGTACCATAGATTGAGCAGAGAGACAGTGGCTCAAAGACCATTAGCTTCGTAGAGACAAGGTTTCAACAAGTGCTTCACTGCCCAGACTGCATGGTTCTGCACCATGTATGTGCACAAAGCTCTGCTGAGCAGACACGGACTTGACCCTGGTCCTTGGATTTTCACAATCTGCATTATTTGTTTTCAGTCCGGGTATCTCTCATACTTCAGCCTTGCACATGCAGTTCCCTGATGGTCTGTAACAGCTCAGTTTCAAGCATCAAGCACACCAGTGTCAACCAGAAGTTTAACACAGACTTTGCTGCTTTTCTTACGTTTTACCGAGTTGCTGCAAGGAAGGTCTGGTCCCGTCTCCACCCCATATTCTGGTAAGTGTTCGTATCAGCAATTACTTTAACAATCAGGTTTATTTCTTGTTTTCCTTCCCCAAGAAGAAGTGCAGTTTGGCAAGCTGGCTTCCTTCCTGTCTTTTAATAGAGCAGCCCTTGGAAGTGGAGTCAGAAATGAGGTCTCATCATACCAGGCACAGCTGAGAACTGTTCAGTTATATATCCTCCACAGGAGAGGTTGATTCATTAAAATCAAACTTGTCTGAGTGAAAGGGTGAGTTTCAGTTTAAATGTTTCTTTTTTAGGTGTTTCACAAGGATTTGCTTTAATTGCCAAAACCTCTCTTCTGTCTTAGCTTTTAAATTAAAATATTCTGACTTCAGTTCCAAAGAAGTGACTTTTTGCATTTTTAAAGTTGCCTTTCACTTTTAGGAGAAGATTTTACATGTTCATTGGCCAGATCCTGCATTAGGGGAGACTTCCGTTTGTAAAAGTACTTGACGAGAGTTGTTTTTATATTGTCGTCCTAGTTTTGGGTAGGAAAATATTTCAAAGCTTAAAATCCGATGGCATGGAAAACACTTTCCTTCCACTTCACTTTTCTGAATAACTGCCTCTGTTGAAATTCTATTCTGCTTCTTTTTCTTTTTCCTAGTACCCATCAATAATTCATTACATTATTAGGACATGGATAAAGCTGGAATAAATCATTTAATGTAGTATTTTCCAAATACATATCAATGTGAGCTGGAGTGTGTGGGATACTGAAGGCGATCACCATTTTTGTCAAGTAAAATAAGCGGATGAACTGTATGAAATACTGACTAACTGGTATATCCTTGGGAATGCAGCTTTCTGGCTCCCTGGACATGGAACAATCCAGATCACTAAAACCCAGAAACATACGGACCCAAACACTGCCTGATGTGGCTGTGTGTGACTGGGCTGTGAATTGCCACAGGAGTAGTAATTAAAGATTGTCCAGGAGTGACAGCTGCTTTGTTTCTTGAAATATTAAGTGCATCCTCTAACATTGTGCATCATCACCTAAAGCAAACTGGCTTCTGCCTCTCACACCTTTCAAGTCACGAATGTGGAGCAGGTTTTTTAATAGAGCTCCTGGCTGGATCCCCGATGTGGAACTGCACCTCTTTAAGTCCCATAGTCAGCAATGTTAATCAGCTAAGAAAAAGTTGTGCACGTGCTGAACTGCTTTGCTGACAGGGAAATACAGGCTTAAACAGTTTACAACCTGCAGAGACCTAAACTGGGACCTGAACATGAAAACCACTATTAATATCCCCTCTCCCAGTTAATTAGAAAAGGGGTGCGTTTGTAGGAACTTGGGCATTGAAGAGGGAGCTAAGCTGGGACTGCTTAACATAAGGTCAAGTTTAATGTCTCTAAAGCAGGGCTATGGGAACAAGGGTTTTAGTTATCTTCTCTGCTGGAGAAAAGCAGCCAGTGAATCTGCTTATTTAAAACTCCTTTGTGGTCTACAGGTGATAGATGTGCTTGCCTTAAAACACTTTGGCCATAGAAGTTCATTCCTGCTTGACTTACAGGAATGTGGAACAGGTGGTTGTGTGACAAACCAAAATGTATTCCTTCCGTGCTCTTTCCCCAGCTCATACATTATGCTCATGGTATTAATAAGGATTAATGTAGGCTTGCAAGAATTAGTAAGGCATCCTGAATGTCAGCCCTTCAGCAAATCCATGTCTTACATTTATCACATTTCAAACCTTCCTCACCAAAAAAAGAAAAAGAAACCTGAAAATCCCTCCTGCGAGCTCAGAGCTGGTGGCACAAGAGTTTTGAGGCTGAAGGGAGGTGGAGGACCCAGAAGAGCAGCAGAGAAGAGAAGGCAGCTCAGCCCCGCACCAGGGGCTAATGCTGTTGGAGTGGAGGAGCTGGCAGGGCTGGCTCAGCCCCGGTGCCAGCGCTGTGCTCAGACGTGTGATCCAGCTGGCAATGGGAGCTGCAGAAACACTGCTTTCTTGCTCAGCAGATCTGCTCTTAATTACCTGCCTGTAAATCAGGATTCATTTCATAAGTCTGTGGAGCTGGATGGCATGTAGGCTGTAGGACCTGCAAGCTGAATTTCTCCTGTGTGTGTATGCACATTTCAGTTGCTATTACGAACACCTTTACTCAAAACTTCTACATTTTGATTCACAATCAAGAACTACAATAGTCTTGAGACAATAAGTTGGTTTCAAATATGAGTTGTACTGCAAACAGGATGTTTTCAGCTATAGCAGCAGGACAAAGACACCAGCTCCCAGCTGCAACATGGGGCCAGATGCTGCTCTGTGGTCCCCAGTGCTGAGGTACCAGCATGAGTAGGAATGCAATGGGGTGGCAGTCTGTGTCTATGAGAAATATGAATGAGGACAGTTTTTCTGAATGGAAGAAAAAATAAATCCCAGACCTGATAAACACACGTTTTAAAAAGCCCTTGACAACATTGAGCTCTAGACATTAAAATTCCCTGGTGAAATTGGCTTAGATGAGATAAGCCAGAGGCGCTGATTCAATCTGAAAACTCCAGTGGTGTCTGCTTTGGGTACCTTATGTTCTCCTTATGGGGTTGTTTTCAGGGTTGTAGAATGGCATATTTTATTTCAGAAAAGCTGAATGTAAAGGTCCTGTTTTGGTGCCTTCAGAAGTGTGTTCAGATCAGAAAATTACTTTCTTCTCCACTACTTTCTGAACCCTCTCAAAAGTAACTCAAAATGCAACTTTTCAGTCCAGAGTTTACCCAGCTTCAGAACGCTGTATGCCTCCAGCAGCAGCCCTTTGGCTTCCATAAGGGATGAGTAATTGGCTGTCTATCACAAAAAAAATCAAGCCTCTTCTGTCGCTGTCTTCATTTCAAATTCACATCCACTGTCAACTCCAGTTATTTTCCTAATTTTTGGCTCCTAAGAAGGAAGCTTCATACCTCCATTGTTAAGCAGAATGAACCAGTCCATCAAACACAGGAGAGCTTGTGGTAGAGAGGAGCAAGGTCTAAGTCCACATCTTTGGGTTCTAATTTCATTCCGATGGTGTTAAAAAAGATCATCCTCTGTGAAACAAGGTCAAAGCAACAGTAGCAGCCTGGCTGCAGAGCACTCCCATATGCCTAGCTATTAATCATCCCATTTCTCAAGTTGTACCAACCAGCTTAACTCTGGAAATATCATTAAGAAGTAGCTAAGTGTTGAATTGCCAGGAATTTCCAGAATAAGGAGGGAGAAGGAAGAAGAACTAAAAGAGCAACTTTCTTTTTTTAAAAAAAGATCCTTTTTCTTTTGTTGTAGTCCAGCCAGATGGAATTAGGACAATTGTTCACTTGCAAATCCTATGGAGATTAATGAGGTCCAGAGGCAGAGCCATGAGAAAAGAGAAATGTAAAAAAGCAAAGTTTCCAAAAATACAGCCACCATGATACCATAGGGATGGATCAGTTTGAATGTTTCATCTCTGAGCCTGGCTGGGCAGGCTGCCTCACGTTCTTAGCTTATTAAAAACCTGAACCCTTTTTTCACCCTCCTAGGCCAGCCCCGTGCAAATGGAGCTCATGCTCACAGACTTGCATGTCTCTACCCAAAGAATCACGGGCCCCAGCTCTGCCAAATGTTTAAGAAAACACTTAAACTCATCTAAATGTTTTAGGCTGCTATATTTGCATTTCCTTCGTGAGCTCACTTTAAATTAACTTGTGTAGCACTGACAGTGTTCTACCAGTTTTATGAGAGAGGGAGGTAGCACTGGGAGGCTGCAGTCATTAAACTGGGGACTCAGATGCAGATCCAGGCTTCCTGACTTGGAACAGTTAACTGAGGTGCGCCGAGAACCCAGCAGAATATACAGAGACCCTTAACTCATCCTACTGTGAACACAGGCTCTTTGGTTAGATGCTTACAGTTGATTGGCACGTCTCAAACTCCAAAGGATGAAGTCCTTCATCTTCTCCAAGGTCAAAAGGAAATTTTCCACTTGATTGTAACTTGCAAATGCCAAGATTGAACCCTCAAACTTTATTCCTGCCTGTGTTGGGAAGTGCAGAGAGCGTTCAGCTACAAATCACCTCTCAGCTTCCCAAAGGCATGATGTGAGGATAAAAAGCTGTCTTGCAAATGACTTGTGCCATACTCTTGCTTGCAAAGTGCTTTCACAGCAGCAGAGATGATGTGCAAAAGAAAACAGCAGTGATACACCTGCTCATCATCACCTCTCCAGAAAGGCGTGAGAGCTCTTTAACCTGTACACCTGTACATACAATACAGTCCTGACGTGAGATGTTAGGAGGCAATTGCTGCCCACTTGACTTTGCCAGTTACTGAAGAGCCTGAAGAGGAGGAGGAATGGAGAAAAGGGCTTAAAGAATAAGACATTTATTTTTATGCCTTGTTTCTTCTGGGTATTGTTTTAAACAGTTCTTATTATGATAGTAAATTCAAGAAGGGCTCTTTTAGAGCAGGAAACACTGTTTAAAAGTGTTCCTTTAAACCATTAGATGTGGTCTGAACCTTGCTGTGTTAACAAAGCATAGAGAGGAAAACTCACGAGGTAGCTACTGAAAAATTTCAATACTCAATGCATGGGACAGTTAAATTTAAAGCAGCTTAATGACTCGTGTTTTACCTGCTGTTGCTGCCACACACAGATCTTGTCACTTTAAATCTTCATTTGGCAATTTTCTGTTCCGTAACTGCAGGGTATATACTTGGATCCACAGAAGTATAATATTCTGACAGCTGTTTCCTTTGCTAGCAGTTTATTTAAGCACATTATTTGGTGCAATTTAGACCTCATTCAGAACTGCTTCAAAAACTTAAAAAGACTCATTTCTCCCCCCGCTTGTCTGTCTGTCTGATACCACTCCAGCCTTACGAGCTTCCAGTTCCTACTATCATTTTAGCCATAGTTAATCAAACTCAAAGAGGAAAGGCATATGCTTTCAGGCTAGATTTAACCTTTATAAGATTGCCAGAAAATCATTGGACATAGAAAGAAATAAGAAGAAAATGCTTCTGTTGAGAATAGCAGGAGTGTATCGCTTTAATTTATAAGGGCTGCTCCAGAACCTGGATTATATGGAGCAAATTAACTGATTTGAATGAAATATGATTTGGGTTTAAAAAACCATGGGAAATTCTTTTTCTTTATGCACTAGCCCTTGGAGCTCAGACACACTCTCTCAGCTGTGGATATCCTCAGGTACCTGGCTCCTGTTGAAAACAGTAGGAATTCAATCCCTCAGCACTGCGAGTAAGGAGGGGTTTTGGAGTGAAAGGTGGAAAGAGGGGGTCTATCTACAAGGCAGTGCAGAGGTTGTGTGATGAGAGAGGTGCCAGAGGGTCCCCTGCCTCGCTGTATTTTCTGCCCAAGTACTGCGAGGCAGCAGAGTGACTAATGCTGGCTCCTGAGATGATACAGCACCCAGAAATGGGGAGGGCAAAGGTGGCTTCAGGTAGGCATCGTAGATACATGATACGTAGATACATGTCATACACAGATACAATACATAGTAGAAGCCGTTTGATGGCTTCCACTAGAGTTAGGTTAAACAAAGAGCCAAGTCAGTCTGGACTCAGGCCCAAATTTTCCTGCGGCCTGAATGAGCATCGTGTCTTCTTTGCTGTTTGAGCCTCTCTGCTGTTCTGGGAGTCGACAGGAGCTTTTGTGGGCAGCAGCAGGCTGGGAATCATGGCAATGAAATCATTTTGCAAACTGTGCTGAAGGAGGGTCATGCCACATTTCCAACCCTCCCATGCCAGAGCACTAAATGAGAAAGGAGGATGAAGAGAGGAGAAGGCTGGTCTCTTCTCCCGAGGAACAAGTGACAGGACAAGAGAAAACGAACTCAAGCTGCACCAGGGGAGGTTTAGATGGAGATGAGGAACAATTCCTTCCCTAAAGGGTGCTCAGGCATTGGAACAGGCTGCCCAGGGCAGTGCTGGAGCCACCATCCCTGGAAGTGTTCACACACCGTGTAGATGAGGGCCTCAGTGCCATGGGTTAGCGGTGGCCTTGGCAGTGCTGGGAACGGTTGGACATGATGAGCTTAAAGGTCTTTTCCAACCTGGTTGATTCCATGATTCTATATCTGTGCCTTGAAATCAAAGTTTCTGTCCTGGTTCCTGCACCCGGATAAAAGGCAGAAGCTGTGTGTCTCACTGCGCATCCCTCCCGCGCCCGCCGACCCTGCTGGCTGCACTGCCTGCGCCAGCCCTCCTGCCCCAACCTGCATGTGCTGCAGGAGGGGCTGACATCAGCCTTACTAACGTGGCTCAGCAGCCAGAGATACCAATCTCCCAGAAGTAATTAAATTAACCAGATTTATGCAGGTATTCATCACATACTTCGGATATTCCAGAGGGCTGCCAAGATGCGGGGCTGATCCGTACAGCAGAAGGGATGGGAAGAGAGATGGAGATCGGAGGTGGCTGTTCAGAGAAGGGGATGGAGGAGATGTCTCTGCCCGCTGCCTCAAAGCCATGTTCTGCCTTTTCCTGGCAGCTGGCAAAGGGCTGCAGCATTTCACAGAGGGGTCTGTTCCGCTGCAGATCTCTGGGCGATCTTTGACTGGTGAACAGGTCTTTCCAGGTTAAGGCTGCTCCTACCCTCCCTGTGCTATCAGGCTCCATCTGATGTGGGAACTCTTCCTGAGTTATAAACCAATTTGTAGCGGGCAGCAGAGCGTTTGGTGGTTAGAGGAGGGAGGGTAGGGAGGCATCCCTGCATCCACCAGCTGATCCAGAGTTTCGGCTGGCCATCGCAGCTCAGCCCGACAGATTAAACCAGCTGATCTGCTGCTAATATTTGAACTAGCTGATTTTAAAGTAAGTTTAAATAGCTCTAATCTACAGTTCAGACACAATACACCATGTGCGATCAGTCATTTATTCAGTGCCACATCTTTCCCTTTGTAGTAATTTAACCAGACCTGCTCGCCATAAGGAGACTAATTGTCTTGATGAGGTGTGTGAGATGTAGCCAATGCTTCAAGTATCTGGGCAAGTCATTTTGAAAGCCCGATGACTCAGTTTATCCATCTGTGTAATGGGGCATTTCCTTTGTCTCAGTGCTGTTTAAAGGCATAATGAGATCTAGCAGAGACATTGGGCTGCAGGTATTCAGCGTCTCCCAGGGCTTGGTCATTAGGTCTTGATGAAGCCAACCTTGCTCATGAAAGGAGAGGCAGAGACTTTCAAGAGTCCAGCAGGACTGCTCAGATGAGGAAGTGCTTTCAGCTGGAGAATTTGCTTTGTGAAGCGCTTTGATGCTCTTTGGAGAGAAGCAGCTATAACATGAAGATTCTTGCCCTTGCCTCTTTTAATGAGATATAAGCGAGTTTGGTTTAGTGGGGTTTACTTCAGAATGTCCTTCTGTGTCTGAAGAAAACAAAGTGGCTTTGTCAGCTTTGCTTGTGAGGTAACACATACAGTACATTTGAAATGGAGCTGCAAAGGAGAAGTCTTTCAATTTAGTGGCATTTGGTATCATTCAATAAGTGTTTCACCAGGCTAGCAGCAGCTGGTGTTCGTCTACGAGCGAATTTTTGGTGCAGATTCCTCCAACCTTGGCGAAAAAAAGACACTGAAGAAAAAAGTTCAGCAAAATTAAGGCCAAAAAATCCCCTCACATGTTTCTACTGTCACAATTGTACAAACGCAAAGCAAGTGGGCAGCGGATGTTCCCCCTGGAGACTTGAGTTACTGCTCTCTGCTGTCCCTTGAGCATGGGCAGCTCTGGCCTAACCCTCCGTGCAAGTTTCTTTAGTCAGTTTCTATTTTGCCTGCTTATATGGCAAGCACTACAGCACAGGTTTGCTTTGTCTTGCGCATTTTACATAGCTTTCCGTATCGCCTGGCTCAGCCCTGGCCTTGTTTGGAAGTTCTTGCCTGAATGCGGCACTAATTTTCACAATGGCGTTGGAAGATCAGATGGTTTCAAATAGCTGGAGGGTGCTGTCAAACAAGTGGCACCAGCATAGTCTCTCAGACAGAATTTTTGGGATCACCAAATGCCTTTGCTTTTAGTGCCTTTATGGGATAACATTTCTACCTTTATAACTGCCAGGTATGAGACAGGGGCAGTTTTCACAGGGAAAAAATTGTAACACTAGCCTGGCACAGCTACTGAAAAACACAGCTTAATAAAGGAAGAGGAAAACCCATCTTCCTGGCATTCACCCAGTTCCCCACCTGGCAGTAGATGTGTTTGGTTCGCAAATGTCCTTTGTCATAACACTTTGTCCTTTGCCATCTACTAAATTTCGTGCAATGGCAGTCATTGTGGCTAAAGTTTCAAAGTCCTGAGGGCCAGTTCCAACCTCACATGAGACCCTCCCCAGTCATTCCTGAACATTTTATTTCAGTTTCACTTCTTGAACAATTCAGCACATGCTGGCTTGCAAAATCTCAGGTTTTATGTTAGGAAGGGGAAGAAAAAAAGTAGCCCTTCACATTGTTCAAACTCATCTACTAACTGTGATGAAAAAAATCATTCTTTCAGCATCAGAAAGAGTATGATACAGCCTGGTCCCAAATGTGGGATCAGCTTTTTCTGTATTGCATATTGTGAAAGGAAGTAAGCATGGATGTCCAGCTCTTTTTCCCCATTAGCCTCCTCATTTCTTAGTCTCTTCAGTTCAGGTGTACCAGCAGGTACTTAATGAAAAATGATCCCTTTTCTTCACCTAAGCTGTCTCCACATCCCCTGTGCTTCTGCAGTTGCTGGAGCACAGTTCAGGATCCATTGCAAGCTGTTTATTTTATATTGCTCTATCAGGCATCATTTTTGTATGGCCAGGATCAATCTGCTGCTCAGGACGAGCACTGAAGAGGAAAACAAATACTCAGCTTCTGAATAGAAAGGTGTCTGGGAGAGAGATTGTGCAAGTTCACTGACCGTTACTGGTACAAAACATCTGTGCTGTTTTTCAGTATTGTGCAGATAACCAGAAAGAAATGACTCTCCCAGAATGATGGGGGAGAATATACTAGATATTTCTATAGTGGTCAGACTCAGGACTTTGTACCTCAACCACTGATGTATCTTTGGGGATTTCCCTTTCTGATCATAATATCATACTTAAAATAAATCCAAAAAATGTCTCTTTTAAATTGAGATCTATTTTGAGGGCTAAGAGAAAACCATTGAAAAATCCCAGATCACTCTGCCAAGCCTATGAAATACAAATAAGAGACTGCTGGCTCAAGAAAATCCGTATTTGCCAAATGCTCACCATTATCTTCTTTGTGATGTTTCTTGCAGTGGGCTTAGCAGACATCACGGATTTCCTTGGACAGGCTAATACCTTTCCTGAGAGACATCTTTATTCAAGAGACAGCTGGAAACATATGTGTCCTGTGATTTCTCTGTCATAACTTATCTTTCCAGGAAGGCTCATGAAAGGACACTGTGCTCTAACTGTTTTCTTACAAGAGGAGTAAGCACCATCCAGTGCTCAGGACTTTCTGCTTCTCCAAGACCTTTGTTTGTAGCATGCAGGAGTCTTCTTCTGAGGCGCTATTTCCCTCTTCATCCTGAACGAAGAGCAACTCTCCTTCACTTAGGCTGTCTTCACCTGGAAGAGGACTTGTTCTTTACTTCAGGAGAACCACAGTTAGACCTGTGTCCTGTCTTCTGCAACATGTGATTACCACAAGCATTGGACTTTGTTCACTCATGTTAGATTGAGAAGGATAGTTATGGGCAGCTGAGGTTCTGCAGGTAAAGAGCAGCTTTCAGCAGTACCTGTTTTTACATTTGTACCCCAGTTTCTTTCAAGATCACATCCTTCTACAAGTGACTGAACTGGCTCCTGGTTACTGTGCCTCTTCTAATCTGGGCTTCTTTTACTCAAGCTTTCTGCTCTGGGATATGCTGGTGGACATAGTTACCTGGCTTACACATCCCCTGTGTTCTGCTGCACTATGTTCTCCTGCAGGGATTGCTGATGCAAGCAATTTTGGAGTGGGAGCCTTTACAAGAAGAAACCTTGCACTTAAAAATCCCCTATTAACAACATTCAAAATATGATGCGTTAATCAAAAGCAGATTGCTAAAAATACTCCCAGTGCTGCTTGTGTTAATTCCAATAAAGAATAAACTTTCACGGCAATCTGTAAGTCGAGCAAGTTTTCGGTAAAAATATACACAAAGAAAAGAAAATCTATAACTTTTAAGTAATTTAATCGAAAGGATACATTTACAACTTGCCAAGTATATTTTGGGAATGTTGTTAAACTAATGAATTCTGAGGAGTGACACCATTTAGATTCAACATGGTAATAAGCACAGAGACATCCCTTGTTGATCTCAATTTCTTCCCACTGGGAGACTTATTAAGCCTGGTAGTGAGTCTTTTAGAAAGTTTTTGCTAGGAATGGGCTGTTAAGACCAAAGGAATAGTATGCCATTAGAGGTAGAAACAGGCAAAGTACTGGTGATAAGCAAGAACATTTGAGTAAGTTGGGAAATCTTGAAAAGACAAAGTTCCTTTTGAAGAGCAAATCAGAGGAATTCTTAGCATTAGAATAGTCTTTGTTTCATGTTTTGTTCAGCCAGTCTGATAAATAGAGAAGCCCTATAATTTTAGTGACCAATCATACAATTCAGTGAAGAGCTCTTGAGTAGAGTCCTGCTGTGATCATGTCACAACCAATTGTGTGTAATTTCTTTGCACCATTTCCTTTCTGGAGAAATACTCAAGAAAGGAGAAATCGTTAAAAAAAAAATAGGAAAAAAAGAAAAAAAGGAAAAATCATGGTATGTTCACGTAAAATCTGTGAGTAGGAAAAAAAAGGGAATATACATTCCTCCATAAGAAAAAGTTCATAATGAATAATTCAACTTGCTATACTAGTTACTGCAAGTCCTGCCCTAGTTAGCCAGGCTGCAGAATGCTGAGTTCATGAAGGCTATTGCTCTGACAGAGGAGAAGAAAGAAATCCTACCTGTCCTTACCCCATCTTTGCATTTTGAGTAGTTCTTGCATTTTCTACATTTTGCATTGTTTCAGTAGACTTACAAATAAATCTTTCTGTATTTTAAACTTTATTAAATTCAGCTGATAAAACTGAAAAAGCACATGCTTAGTGTGCAGTACATAAGTGCTCCCACTGATTCAACTGTTGTTTCTTATGTTTAGAGATATGAAAATGCTTTTAGTAATTTGCTAAATCTAGTCTTTGCTCCTCAGACTGGAAGTTCCCTTTGCCTACGTACTGCCCAAACAGTCAAGGAATGATAAAGGAAAGCCCCCTGAAATTAGTAAGAGATTGACCCGAGTGTCTGAATAATACTCATAATAACAACCCCTGCGTCATCAAAGAGATCCTCGCTGAAGCCTGAGAGGGTGTAATTTTCTCGGGGGCCATTGTGCATGTGATCCACAATGATGTCTCATCAAATAATCAAGTGCTACGCTGCCGCTGGGATATGTCAAGTTAGTTACACAAACAAAATTATGCTTTCTGTATGTCCATAAAATGAGAGTTCAGGCTTTTTAGCATGGGAAGCAGTAGAGAAAATGAAAATTAAAAAAACAGGAAGAAATATTTTCCATCTCCAGAAGTACAGCTAAACAAGAAAAAACCCTCTTTCTTTCTCCTTAAATAACAATGATTACAAGCAGAAGGAGACTGCGGTGAAAAGAGCAGAAAAGAGAACTTAAATGCACAACTCCAAAACAGACAAAGGGTAGTTATAAGTTAGACATGCCATAGGTGAAATGGCTTCTGCTTTTAAGGCAAACAAGAGCAAGGGAAGCAGTATGGTTCTTTCTGTCACCCACCCAATCTCATCGTAATTCCAAGCAAGGAGTAGCACAGAGGCATCACGTTTTGGCACTGTGAACTCAGTTGAGCAAATTGCCAGAGCAAGTGCTTGTGTCCCATTAGCATGGCACGCTAAATGTTCAATATGAGCTTCAAGCGCTTTGCTGAACTTGAGGATTTGGAGCAGTGTTTGTTTAGAGCTGGATATTTTTAATACTGTTAGTTATTTACGGTTAGAAAGAGGTTTGCACCAGTAAAATGTGTTCATAGCTGTATGCATGTTAATCTGGTCCTTATTACTGTCACTCTCAGTTTATTCTGCTTTTCACTTTAATATGAACAATATTTCATTTGGCGCTTTTATCTTCAGTTAGACTATAAGCTCTTGGATTAGAAAACTTGTATGTCATATCTGTAGCTGTTTGCACGTTATAAGCATTTAGGTGGAACTCAAGAAGTGTTCGTCTCCAGACCAGCTCTATTCTGCTGGAGTAGGTGGGGATTTTACCACTGGTAGGGTGGGTGGGAGAAGCAGGGTAGATCCTGGTGCTTCAGAAAATCTCCTCCACCAGTGCAAATAACTCAGCAGCTCACTTTGGCAATGGCGAAGTATGTTTTACTTTTGCCCTTGTCAAGTTGTAGGGAGTTTTGCCGTTTACTGAATCAGGATTAAATGTTTGCATGTTTAGAGATCTCAGACTTAGCTCCTGTTACCAGAGCGCAGGGAGAGTCTCTTTACTGTAAAATCTGTAACTTCCATGTGTGCCAGATCATCTTAATCTGCTGAGACACAGAGTTTGCTGCAGTGTGGCTTGAGAACCTGTCTGTTAAGGTCAAATCAGAGGTCACTTTTCCAACTGCTAGTTGAAAAATCACTACAGCTGGGTAAATATTGCAAAAAACATTTATCTAAGAGAGGCCACGTGTTTGCTTCAGTGATACTTGCTTTCTGCAAACATTCGTGTAAGCAACCTTTTGTTTGCACAGCAAAAGAAAGTATTGCAAAGACCAGACACTAACTATGTTCACTTGGCTGTTTTAAAAGGTCCTTCAAAGGTCTGGACTGTGAAGCTTACATGTGGACTAACAGAATAAAAATATTTGATTATCATGAAGCTTCCTTGACTATCAGAAACGGAAAAGAAAATCTCAGAGTATTGCAGGATTTGTGGTGGAATTATGACAGCTGATAACTAGATTTAATACCTTTATGCTTTTTGATCTTTGTAAAATTGAGATAATACTTCCTTACTGCAAAAGGGCTGAATACAAGGATGAAATCATTTAAAACTGAGGTTCTCAGCTTTTGAACTAGCGAAGGCTATGTAATACGTAGACAGATTAAAATGTTAACCATTTATGGATACATCAGTTAATGGATAAGCTGTTCATAGAATAAAAGAGAGTAATTTTGAACAAAATAGGGTTTTCCAGTTAGGGATTGCAGTGCTAATGTCCAGAAGAGTGGACGAGCCCACTTACTATACAACACTCACAATCACAGCTTCATCCTATCCCCAGAAATCATTATCCCCCTCTACCTGTGAGGGATTTTTCTGCTATCCCCTTACATCCTATTCTTAATCACCATTTTACAGAGAAAACCAAATCCTACCTGTCCTTACCCTATCTTTGCATTTTGAGCAGGCCTTGCATTTTCTGCAGTGTGCATTGTGCAGGGATGAGTGCCTGATAACCTGCCCGTCTTTACCACTATCTCCACACATGTGGTCTCCCTCTTCTTCTCCAAGTTTTGTGTCCCCTGATGTGCACACTTGACTTCCCATCCCCCTCTCCAGTGGGTCACTGAACCATGAACAAGCCCCCACCTCTGCTCCCAGCAGCACTCCACGTCTCACCTCTCACCATTACCCCATCTGTATCCATTTATCACCACTTTCCAACTTGTCTAACCTCAGTTACCAAGTCATTCTTTTTTGTAGCCAATTGAGGATTTCACTATCAATGCCAGACATATTAACCCTATGTCTTTCATGCAGTACTGTATGGAAAAAATAAAAAAGAAAAAAACCACAAGAAAGCCTTGTGGAAGTCCAAGTCAATTATGTCTGCTGCTTCAGCCCTGTCAGCTCTCATTGCCACCTCCACTCCAAGGAGTTAATCATATTTGCTGAGGATGACCTACTCTTCGCAAATGGATTCTGCTGACTGCCCTTGCTTAGCTGTGTGGCATCTAAAATCTTTCCCAATGCTAGGGGATATAGTATAATAATTCTCATAATTGTCATTCCTCCAGCCAACTGCCCCTTATACCATCACTTTTGTCACCAAAGGGAACTTGAGAGTGTTTTTTCCCGTAAAGGCCTCTTCCAAAATGACAGTCCTTATAATAGGCACAAATACACAGAGCAAGGTGATGGCTGATGAACTGCTTAGCTCCAGAGAGGAAAAGCAGAGGGAATTTGCAGGCACCCAGGGTAAGTGAGAAGATGCTCAGTCATGTCTCTGCCGCAGGTCAGGAGCTGGGATCAGAGCTGGGTTTTCTGGTGTCCTTGGGCCTTGCTGTGGCTCTGACTATTTTTATCTGGGAAGAAGCCCTGGAAGCCTCTTTGCAATGGTGTCCTTTAATACATGAGCAAAAGGTACACAGCTACATGTATGTAATTGGGGTATTTCTGTTAACAAAAGCTAATCAAGCAGCAGATTGGAAAAGCAGAACTGACTCATGTGATGAATGTACAATGGGGCAGAGGGTGATGGGATGTAATGAAATATGTCAATTCAAGTCATAATAAAAACAATGAACTGAAGACCTGACAGGGAGGGTGGAATCCACCTCAGCTAGCGTGAGCTGTCTGTGCTTGTGCCCACAGGCTAGGCTGCGCCTGGCGCCAAGGGAAGGAGACACGTGTCCCCAGAGGATGACCCACCACCTGCCACAGGCACAGAGCTTGAGGTGACCTGTCCTCCAAAGGGGGTTTTCTTTGTCTTTTGATGAAGATGTAGCTTTGGTGGTTGATTTTTAGACTTCCAACATTAGAAGTTGGTAGTGAGGCTTTTCTAATTATAGGGTTTGATGTAGTTAAATGCTCCTCCTGGCTTTCTAAGAATAGCTTAAGTATCCCTTCCCCTTTCTATCCCCTTTCTATCACCATGCAGGACATGATCTGGTCCCCAAGGCTTCTGAAGAGAAGAAGAAAATAATGTTGCCTATGGATTATGATAATAGCATCAGGGAAGCTGCTAGGCTGAGCCTTGTATTATTACTCCAGGTTACCCATAGTCCCAGACTGTGGACTGAGGACATGGCCTTGGGGAGCAAGTACATGTACTCACCTACAGCATCCAGCAAACACTACAATCAACCTGCACCACAACTCTTGCAATTAGCTTCTCTTAAGTATAATTGAATACCTGCAGCTCGGGGTATCATGTTGAAAAGAGCTGAGGCTTTCTGCTGTTTAAATAGACACCAGGTACAGGTTATTTTTTTTTACTACAGTCTAAAAGGTGGAGGTTTTAAGGTTATTATCTATAGTTATTTTTTAGAACTGTGAACAAACCCAGTTACAGTACAGTCAGCAGGAACAGCACTTTGAGAAGTCCTGCATATCAAGGGAAATTGATCTTAACCAAAAAAACAAAACAGTCCTCAACATAATCCCTGCAGAGTAACTTTACACACCTTTGTCTTCAATGGGAATCATTTTTGTATCAAAACAGTCATTTTGACTGAAAGAACTGTTAAGTGTTACTTCTCACTAGTTAACCGTGAAATTGTCCTCAATATGTGCAGATATTTCAAGAACCACGTAAATGTCACTCCACTCACACAACTTCCCTTATATACCTGGACCTGAATCTAATTGTTGCATTATGAGAGGAGCAGCATGATTATTAGATTCTCATTGTAAAATGAGGAAAGGTTCACTGTAATTTGCAGGATCAGATACAAATAGGAAGTACTCTAATTTTACTGAAAATGGCATGGATCCACCTGTGCCATGTTAACTAAGAACCTGAGACTGCAATAGATCTTCACAGGGTGTGTGAAATTTGGGCTTCACAGCTTCCCTATATCTATTTATACAAATTAGGAGGGTTTGTGTGAAAAAAGTTTGTGTTGTTTTGGTATATACTCAAATACACCTCCTCTTCCCCACTCCTAGTCACCGACTTCTAAGTAATTTTATTTTCTTTCTCTCTTTTTCCCCCCTCATTTCTCCATCTGCGTGTAGTAGTTAAATGTAGAAGCCATATGGAGTCTGTGTTGCCTTCCTTGTGTTTTCGCAGCAGACTGTTATTGTACGGGAAGCTTCCATGAAGAGCCAGAGACCACGCACTGCATTAGCATCTGAGAAGGCAGTGTAAAAAATCAGATCTGATTCTGCCTGTGGAAGATAAATGAGCCAGAGTCCCCAATGCCCAAGATTTGGTCATCTCTTTATGAGCTCTGAAGTACCTATTAGCAGCTTTGATGAGTGCTAGGGGAGATGAAGTCTACCTTGAACAATGTTAGAAAGCTGAATCAAATCACTCGAAATCTCCCAGAGGGAGAAACAGCCTGAACTGGTTATAGGTACTGTATCCTTCTCTTCTATTGCCTATAAGGTTTATATGAACACTCTGATAGTGGGGGGAAAACTAAGCATTGTTTTCAGCAAAATCTCCCAAGAATTTTCTCATATCGAGCATAGCTACTTCTCCAGCAATGTTATGTCAGTTTTGCTGAAGCTTTTGTCCCTGCTCTGTGTCTTTTCTTCCCCAAAGAGATGCCACCTCCTAAGATAAAGCAGGTGAAAATGAACTTTCCATTGCGTGTGTTCATTGGGTCTGCCAACGCCTGTTCAAGGCGGCCCTTTTGGATTTGTTCTTAGCAAAGCAAGATTGCTTAAAATACTTTCCAGCTTTCAGCTGGGTGCCTGCTTATTTCTAGTTAGAAATGAGCTTGTCTTCATTGATAACAGATTGTAAAAGCCATTTGCATAACTGTACCCCAAGTTTCTCTATGCTAGGCACTTTAGAATTGAAGTTCAGCACTCCTAAAGTTTGTTGGGCCTTCATGTCTGTGTTTGGGATCAGAAACTGACACCAGAGCTCCCAGACATTTCTAACAGGTGCTGGCAGTGGTGGTTGTGGCAGAGAAGTGACAGTGCAGAGGCGTGACAGGGACAATCACCCCACACCCTGCCTTAGGCTGCATTCGGTCTTGGTAGGGCTGACACCTCTCCATCATCTGGTGCTGGGTGAGCCCTTGCTCAGACTTCTCATCTCTTTGTTGCAGCTCTGGGAGGCTGTAGGGAGTAACAGACTGTGTGGGAGAGAGGAAGAACTGCTGCATACTTCTAGGGATAGAGAAATGAAGCCACAGTGGCCCTACAACCTGACTGCTGGCAAAGCAAGAGCCTACGATGCAGCCAGTATTTTACAATCCCAAAAATTAAAGCGAGACCAGAGGAAAGGGATTTCTTCCCTCTGCAAGCAGTTGTCTCCATGGCTGTCCTCATGCTTAGTTTGACAGAAAGGTGAAAATGAGTGAGCAGGGAGGAGCTGACGTGTTTACAGTTGCTGAAGATGTGGAGCACACTGGTATCCATGCCCTAACTCTCTGTTTGCATCTGAGTGCTCCAAATCCAGCCAGTTTGCTGGCAGATAATAACCCTCTCATCCCCCCATATTACAACTTGCCTAGTCAGTCAAGGCCTGTCTTTAAAATCTTGGTCTGGGAGGATGAACTGAGATCCAGTTGAATGCAGTTCATTTTCTTTTTAATGCATTCAGTGGGTGCTCTGAAGCAGATTTTGATGCCAGACATCTGTGCTGCTTGCACGCACCCAGGAAAGGCTTGTTATACTATGGCAGAGCTTAGAGCAGGATTAGTTGTGCCTGATACTGATGGTTGGTAGCAGCTCCTGAAGCCTTGAACATTGCATAGCATCAGAAGCTGTCATTGTCAGTGCTTTCTTCACTGCAGGGAGCTATGTAAGTAATGTTCAGCCTAATTTAGAAGAAAAATGAGTTGGATTTGCAGCAAGAGTGACTTTTCTGTAGTAGTCAATGAAGTGATGCTCCAGACAGCGGTGAGATGATCCTATCTGGGACTGTGTGTGGTGAGTGTGGGGCTTGGGAGGAAAACTCTTGTACCTAGTGTGCAGCCACAGAGTTGGTGATGGCAACGTTGTGCAGCAGATCCCTTGCCAGCACATCAGACCCTGCTTTATGCCTCTGTAGGCAGGGCTGCTTCTGGGGAGGTTATTTTCTTTTTTGCCAGGTGCAGGATAATCCTTCATCTAAAAGCTATCACACTAAATCCCTTGGAGTGTCTTTGGGCTCCTCCATTGCTCCATGATTTCATAACAGGTTGTGCTTGTGCTCTCCCTCTGGGCCGGTGTGGGACGTGTCACAGGTAAGTGCTGACACTGTAATACTGTGAGTCTGTTTTGATCTGAAGAAAAAGAATCAGCCAATATAAAGAGATTTCAGCTTCAGAAGATACAAGCTTTGCTCTCTGTCCTTTCTCCCTAATTGTGCGGAGCAAATTAGCTAGCGCCAAGTTGAACTTTAAGCCCGGACCAAGAATTTCAGGGCTGTAAAATGATGTGATTTGAAAACTTGGGATCCTTACAGCTCTGCTTCCACTGTGGGAACAAAAGAACTCCAGAAGCACAAGAGGAAGCCAGAAAAGCTTAGTTAAGCCCTAACGATTACTGAAGGAAACCAGCAAAAGTAAAAGAGGAAACAAGTTCCAGTACAAACCTACCCACCTCTTCCCACCTGATGAGGTTACTTTGTGGTTTTAAATGTCTGTGATTTGCAAAGACCCTATCCTGCCCCAAACCCAAGGAGGACATGGTAGCAGAGGGTTTGCTGTCTTTTTGCACGGCAGAGGACTGCTCAGCAGGAAATTAATTTTCCCACTATAGGCATTAACCAGGGAGAAAAACTGATCATAGAGTTTCCCACAGCTGGGGCAATGCAAAACAAATAATACAAGTATCCGAAAACATTCAAAATCATGGTCCTTTCGTGGGACCTGCTGACTGCACAGGATGTCACTCTGGAGTGATGCCTCAGCTCTTTATTCCCATGACAGGAGTTTTGAGGCTGTGTCATTGGTGAAACTCAGGACAGGCATGTGGCAATGGAGAGCAGAAGTAATTCTGCCATTGTGAAAGGAAACACAGACTGGCGGCAGTCAGCTCCACCAGCAGAATCATAGAATCTGAGAATGAGCGGGGCTGGAAGGGACCTTAAAGCTCATCCAGTTCCAACCCCCTGCCACGGGCAGGGACACCTTCCACTAGGAGCAGGTTGCTCCAAGCCCCTGTGTCCAACCTGGCCTTGAACACTGCCAGGGATGGGGCAGCCACAGCTTCTCTGTGCACCCTGTGCCAGCGCCTCAGCACCCTCACAGGGAAGAACTTCTGCCTCAGAGCTCATCTCAATCTCCCCTCTGGCAAGTTAAAGCCATTCCCCTTGTCCTGTCCCTACAGGCTCTTGTCCAAAGCCCCTCTCCAGGTTTCTTGTCGGCCTCACTTAGATATTGGAAGACTGTTACAAGGTATCCTCAGAGCCTTCTCTACCTCCAGAAGGTGGCAGGTCTATCTAGTGGTGTAGATCCTATCCATTTGGAGAAGCGGGACCCCTTTTCTGGTATGTATTGCTAAGAAGCAGCTATAGCTATCAAGGACTGTTGTACTCACCCCAGATGGTCCTATCATGATGAAAAGAAATCTGAAGGCAATTAATTGTGTACTGTGTTACCTGCTCCCAGTGCTGTCCCATCCACTGCTCCATACACACCACAGGCTGGAATCTCACTTGTCCTGGGGCTAATGGATAGCTTGCTATAGGATTCTCTCATTTTAATTTCTCTGTCTGCCTACGACTGAAGAGTGATGAAGGCAAGAAAATCCTGTAGAGACTAGTCTAAACGTGTACTACATAGAAGAATGAGAGAGGGAAGAGGTTTATGTGCTGCAGTTAGCAGATGTCTAATCCTCTACAGCATTTTTTCCATAGAAAAGCCACACAGGCTCCCTAAAGTTTCAAGCTGCCTCAAACAGCTTTTGTCAGACCTCCTTTGCCTGTTTGGCTCATGTGTGTTCCAGATGCTAGTGACTTGAAGGATAGAGAGAGTTTCCTAATTCTCGAGCCTGGTAGTGTGGGGTCCCACCATCCACCTCTTCTGCATAATTTACTGTTGCCTTGGATTTCTCAGCACTGCTGCTGGGATTTCTGTGCAGCTCTGTGCTCTGTATGTCTCTTCCCAGAGTATCCTTCTTTTTCAAAGAGTAAGTTGTTTAAGAGGTATCTTCTGTACCTTTTTCACAAAAGCACATAGCATTTGCCTATCATTCTCATGCTGTGGTTATCACAGCTTTTAGGTTCCCTGCAGGACAGAGCAGTGATAAGTAACTGTTGCTCATCATCCAGCAGCAAGCCTTCCCAAGATCACAGTCTGGTAACGAGTTCAGGTAGATCCCATTCATTCTGTGTTACTGTCACTCTTCACAGTGTTATCCAAGCTGTGTTATCAGTAAGAATTTACAGGTAGATGATGCCTTCAGCATGATGCCAACAGCAAGAGAATTTTAGTAACTAAAGAAGTAAGGATCAAATAATGTTATCAGCTGCTCTAACAAGAGCCACAGTCCTTTAGGCTCCTCAGACACCAGCAACTGAATGCCCCATAGGGCTTTTACACCTAAGAAACGAGAATGACTGGAACAAATGCAACTTATCTGATATACAGAGAGGGAGCTTTAGGGAAAGTCTTTCTCTGCTGCATTATTAAAGGCACAAGTGCTTGTACTTGAAGCTTACTAATATTAACAAATGCCCTCAACCACAGGGTTTTGTTGTTACATTACAAATCTTGCTTCTCCACACACACACACACACACACACACACTTTCTCCCCTCTCTCTTTCCTTCTTTGTTTTTTATTTTAAGTCCACTCTCATATTATGTTGATAAACAGAAAAGGCAACAGTGCTAGAACAGTCAGTGCATTGTCAAGGGGCCTGCCTTAGTCCCCTGATGTCCCCAAGGAATAGTAAGGCTGTGTTAAGTGGGCTTCAAAGGCAGAAGGTGGAATGAGGTGTGATAGGAAACCAGCTCTTACTAACTGGTTCACTTCAGGCTAGCTTTAAATAAATTGCAGCTCTGAGCTGCTTGGACAGTGACAAGAGGGCTGTGATATTTGTGGCTGTGCTGCAGAGAATTTCAGCCTTTTAAAGCAGGAATGAGGAGAACCTGAAAAGACTTGAAGCTGTGAAACTGTAAAGCAAAAACAAAGCAAGCGTCTCAGTGTGGCGGCTCCCTGGGCTTGTTCCTGGGTTGCTTCTCTCATAGACAAACTTTACCTGACTCTTAAGAAAGCACATGCTGCACTCCTGGTTATTTCAGCTTGGTTTGGGGAGCAGCTAAGCTCTTTGGCAGCAGCTTTGAAAAGTGCCATAGATGGATTTTCGGAAGAACTCAGGAGAATGAGAACTGCTGTTTAGCACCAATCTGGGAGTCGCCAGTGGCTGGATCTCCAGGGAAAACAAATAATAAATCTAAACCCCACATCTGGTCCTGTGAAGTGAAAATTTGAGTCCAGAAGAGTACTTTCAGCACTGCCAAAGCAGTATGTGGACCAGTTAACGGTTCTCTTAGGTCTCCTCATCACCTAGCATTACCACCATAGATGTTTATGGGTATAAAACTGCACTCAGTTCATCAGAGTTGCTAACTGTGGAAGACCAGGGTGGAGACCTGATGGCAACTATGGCCTGATTTTGTGTTCCTTCTGACTAAGTCAAATCATAAGCGCAGCTTATTTCCAGCAGACTCCTGACAGCATTGATCAGGCTCCTACTTTTCAGGTTTTTAGTCACAGTATAAGTGACTAAAAGTGACTCCCTTGTTCCCAACTGCTTTTCCATCCTTAATCATCACCAACAGAGATGCAGATTGCTATTGATGTTAGTATAATAGCTGGTCCACTGGCATAAATTAACATAGAGAGCAATGGGATAATGTAGATTTATATCAGATGAGGCTACATTATTCTTTTAAAGGCAAAGTCTTGAAAAGCTGAGGTGACTCTTCAGTGCCTTATTCCATCAACAGCTGCTACACATGATGAGGCCTAGAATGAAGAACATTATAGTTTTGTTTGGTTAAATAATGTTTAAGTTTACAGGTCTGGCACCTGGAATACCTTCATTTCTAATAGATTTGACTTAGGGAGATGTTGATGGAGGTGAAGAGCTGTCCTCCACCTAGGTAAAGATGGCTGCCTTGTCATTCAACTGGGTGGGAAGTACATTGCATTTTCCTGGTTCTGCTTGGAGGAATATGGATGGTAGGGAATCCTTGAGAGCAACAAGTTGAGCAGGAGCAAGTCTATCTGCACCTTTCATACAAATGAAATCTGACCCTCAGTCTCCATCAGCATTTGTTCAGGATGAAGTAATATAATCACCAAAGGAGGGATAGCAACAATCAATTTGAATGATGGTAGAAACAACCTTTCATTTCTCTGATAGCATAAAGGGGCCTAAAGTAAATACAGTATTAACTTATGCCTGCTCAGAGACTGACTTGCATTCAAAATGGGGTAAATTAGCTGTTTTGGGTGACTAACAGTCCAGTTTCTATATAGCGAAAAGCACTATGTCATTTGTATAAACTCTTGTCTCCAACCACAACTCTTCTTCAGTTTGATTGTCTCTTTAGAGAGGAAAAGAGGCTTTTCTAAGTCAGCAATGGTCAGACGAAACCCCAGCAAACACAGAGCCTGGGCAGGAGAGGAAGGCCAAGGAGCAGTGCAGTGAACTAAACAAACACCACCATGCAAACCTCAGAGTGGGCATTCCCACTGGATTTTCACTAGATGTGGTGCTACGTACAGTACATCCGCTGCACTTCCCATCATGGCTCGCCTCTCTCACATACAGACCTTTGTGAACAATGCCATGACTCAAAGGGTGGTAAAGCCACAAGAGAGTTCAATCAGAGACCAGCGGGAGTTGGTGAAAACAGGGGGAACCGGCACACCGAGCAGCATCAGGCAAGCACAGCACATGTTCTGCATGGGTAGACACCATGGAAATCTCAAGAGTCTTGGGCAGGTCCCCACTCTCCTGCAAGACTGATCTGTTTCCACAGCTGGTCTTCACACATCCCTGCTTTACCACCTGGCTGTGCTGTGGGAAGGTTGCTGGGAGCTGTGAATCCAGCTTGTTCAGCAGCTCCCACTCGTCCCATTCCTGGGCAAGATGGGGCAGGCAGGCGCCCGGCCGGCGGAGCTGGCTAAAGGGTCAAAGCCAAGTTTAGTCTTGTGCCACTTGCGGTTCCTCAGAGGCTCATGAACTTTTAGGGAGCACAGGCAGCAGTCACCAGCTCCTGGCCACCATCCTCACCATAAGGCCCTCTCCTAAGGAAAGGGCAGGTTGCCAGTAAAGTCAGCACAATTAGTCTGGTGTGCCTGAGAGGTGCTGCACGTACCATGTGTGAGCAGACAGAGTGCATGTCAGTGATGCTCTGAACCAGGCTACAGGAGACAAGGGCAGAAAGAACACACTGGTGGGGAAGCAAGGTCCATGTCCTCTAACCCAGGCTTTGGACCAAAGTGGCCACCACAACAGGGGAATGGGTTTGTGTTCTCGGTGCGGTCCTGGTTTCAGCTGAGATAGGGTTAATTTTTTGTTTTTCTTAGTAGCCGGTACAGTGCTGTGCTTTGGCTTTAGTCTGAGAACAGTGCTGATAACACACCGATGGTTTAGGTGTTGCTCAGTAGCGCTTACCCTGATCAAGGACTTTTCAGTATCTCATCTTGTGCTCTGTCTGAGAGAAGAGGGGCACAAGAAGCAGGGAGGGAGCAGGGACAGGACACAAAGCAGTTGTGTTGAGAGAGAGTATCCAGGTGACAGCTATCACTCCCTACTTGTAGATAGGGACACTTCATGACTTGACTCCATGTCTTCAGATTCTAGATTTATTTATTGGGGAAAAAAGTAATGCTTTCAAACATTTTTGACAGAAAAGTAAGAAAACAGAGTAGGTTACCCTCCAAGACTGGAAGACACCCCCCAAAATATCCTGATTCAAAAGTAACTTCAAATGGCAAAGAAAAGTTGTGGCTTTGATTCTGTTTTTTGGGGAGAGAGAAGGGAAATGTATCTCTATATCTATACCTGTATAGATATAGGTTTACAAATATATAGCTGCATTTCATCCCATTCAGGTCAAATTGCAAGATGATAGAACCAATCCCAAAGACTGTCCACATCTCAAGGCTGTACCCTGCTCATTGTCTGCCTTTAAAATACTGAGTAAGTCCTGCTGCTGTGTCTCACAGGTGAAATTCCCATTGATTTTGTGCTAACTGTTCCAAGTTTTTAATATCTTACAAAAAAAAAAGAAACAAGAAAGGACTTTAAGGATAAATGGATGGAAATCCAATATGACAAATGCCCCATTGACGTTTAAAATGTTACCTAATCTAACCCAAGTATTCATACTTAGGGGTGAAAAAAGTGACAAATGTACTTATGATGTCAGCTGCAATGCGGAGGATGGTGACCAACACTGTGTTCGTGACACTGGAGGTCTAAAATGCATCCAGAGTGATTCCAGCTCAGACCAATTGCAAGTGGATAATAGAGTTTGCTCTTTTCAGCCCTTTCTAAGGCTGCTTTTTCCTGAAATCAAGTAATTGAAAGATACGCTTCTGAAAGACATAGAAGCATTTATCCCCTTGAGAATGCAACTTCAAATTTGACCGTGGATACAGGCTGACCTGGTTCACTGTGTAACTCCTAGCTCACTCCCCTGGGAAAGCAGGCTGCTTGGCTCCCACTGCCTTGACCAACTAGAGCTTAGAGGGCCTTCTACCTAAGATGATCAATGCTTTGGTCCTTCTAGCTTACTCTGGTCGTGCAGGATGAATAACATCCAGCTGTGGGTTAATGATCAAACCCTTCTGCCTGCGGACAAGTCCTTGATGCTGGATCTTAGGCAAGTTGTCTCTGTACAGTTCAAATTGGACCAGCCCCTATATCAGTTGGTAGCTATAGTAGCTTCCAAAGGGAGAACTTCTTGAAGGTTAATGGTAAGGCATGCTGTGGTAAGAGAAGGCCTTTCTATCGTTTGTCTGTAGAACTATTTCTGTATTTCATTGTCCAAGGTTTTAATCTTGCACTGAGAAGTTGATTCTTCCACTACTGAAGTCAACGGCAGTTTTGCCTGATCTTGAACAAAGTCTGGGTCAGGAACAGAATTAACTTCATACAAGGGTCAGATAATATCATAACTGCAAAGAACTTGGTATGTTGGCTGGGCATTTCCTAAACAGGTCTGCTTCATGCTTCTGAAATTGTACAGTTTTTACTTTGTGTAAGCCACTAGTAATTTCCCATTTGGATATATAAAATTCATTAGACAGTCCTTAAAAACAGATTCAAAATTGACCACAGAGATCTCCCTCCATTCATAATAAATCCATCTTTATTAAAAGTGAAGTGGTGGGGAAGGCAATCTTCCAGTGTCCATTTTCAGTTTTTTAGTTATCAGCCTAATCAGTGACAACTTGAGAGTTTAAGATTTATGACATAGCAAAAATTAAACATTTTCTTTTCTCAGAGGTTAATAACACAAATACAGTCTAAGCTTACTATCTTTCTTTTTTTTTTGTGCTATCTTCCCTCCTCCTCTTCCTTTTTACACAACTGCATTTCCTACATGTGTTCACTGAAGCTGAAAATGATATTTTGATAATGGGCATACAATGAACGTTTAAGAGGGCTGGTTGACAATGTGAGACTTTGTTAAGGAAAAGAGGATACAATGAATAGCTATAATGGGAGTCATTAATGAAGAGACGGCTTTATTTTTTTTTTCCTGAGGAAGGCTACATCTTAGTGCTTCTCAGGTTTCCTTCTCTATTTATACAACAATGTGGAGGTCAAACCTAAAGTTAGGTCTTTCCTGGTGATGTGTGATGAAACTTAGGTCACTAAAGGATTTGTTGAGCATTTTGTAGTTTACATTTATTCTGCCTGCAAGAGATTGTGCATTCTTTTTTGTGGGTGTTCTCCTCCATTCTGTCTCTTAAAATGATTCACAAATGAAAAATGAAATGAAACTACCAAAAATGTCTGCATATCCCTGGCTGATATCATTTGTATTCTAGTAATATCTGGGAATTTTGGTCTGGGACAGCACTGTGTGATTAAACACATAAATACAGATAATTCCCATCTGCAGAAGTTTATAATCTATTTTTTATATTTTATTTTATTTTTAATTTTAAAATGGCACTAGTGCTGTTTATTCTCATGATGACAAGGGAGTTATTCTCATGAAAACTCACCTGCAAATGTAGAGCACCATTTCAGTTAAGAGGAAATCTAGGGGGTTTGACTGCAATAGTTTGTCAGAGCTGGCTGCTCCTAGCAGTGACACATCTGGTGCTTCCCCCTTTGTTTCCCAAGGGCAACAGGAGCAGCACACCCTGCTTTTCATTGCTCCCTGTTCCAATCTCAGCCCATCTTATGACAAGGTCACCCTGGCACCAGCTTGGCTTAGGGACCTTCACTGTTGGGGTAGCAAAATCCACCTCCAGCCATGTTTCTAAGAAACCCTGAAGCTGCTGGGAAGTTTGGTGCGTAGATTTGCTTTACCCTCCTCTTCCATGTTTAGCAGTTGTGTTAGACTATTGCCCCAGCAGCTGTGCAGTGGATACCCAGTGTGTTTCTGTATCTGTGATGAAGGAGCATACCATGAAGTAAGTAAGTATTAAAGTTCCTGCTCAGTGCTGGTGGATTGACAGCCCCATGAGCAGGTGCAGGGCAGGGAGAGGAAGAGAGGGAAAGTTTTCTCATTTAGCAGCAGCAAAGCAGTAGTAACATTTTGCCTTATTCCTGAATTACTTTTCACTAGAATAGCATGCAAAGGAAACCCACGCTTCAATACCTCCATTTCCTTAATGACAGAGAAATCCTGAGATGAGTTATTCAGTGTCCACATCCTTCCTGTTGTGTGCATCCTGTCTGCAGCTAAGGAGGCTCCTTAATAAAATAAGTCTTTTTTTCTTTTTTTTTATTTCTCCTTTTTTTTTTCTTTTTGTCCCCTCTTTCCCTCTATACTGCGTGTTGTAAGTCACCCTTTTTGTCTGCCCAGAGAGGAAGAGGAGGGAGCAGACCTTGCTCCACAGCCCATTAAGCTCAGAAACACCATTCCGGAGGGGCAGCACCCATGCCTTAGAGTTTAGTCAGTGTGAGATATTACAGCTGAATCTCATATGATCTTCAGACCAGGGTGACTGAAGCTGACGTTATTTCTTTACTGCCATTGCTGTTGAGGAGAATGAACCAAATTCTAGCCTCAGTTTCCCCTGGGTGAGTCAATACTCGAATCCACTGCCTCCAGAGCAGAAGGTCTGTAGCGAAGTTCTGGACTATATGTTCTCTTCTAGCAGTTTTTCCTCCCCAGTTTCTCATTCCATATTTATTTAATATTATCCATATTTTGATAGAAACTGTCCATGCTATCACAATAGCAGTAAGGCCATATATACACTTCAGGGAGAGAAAAGAGATTGTAATTTTATTTTTTAAAGATGCTAGATTTGAGGTGGTTTCTACACAGACATAAGGTCATGACTATCTGAAAAGCAGAGCAGTCAAGACTTTTTAGTAAATCCACCCATTGCATCTAATTAAATCACTTCAAAAGACAAGAACAGTTATAGGAACCAATAACTACATGAACAGAGAAGGGATGCTGAGGAAAAAAAGTTGCTGATCTTCGATAAGCAGGCTTTTTTATTTTTAATGTAATGCTATATTACCACATATGGTTACACATGCAATGTTGGGGAGCTAGCTCTGAAAACAGTTCTTTTACTAGCTTTTAATAACACCAGATGTCTATGTGGCGAGAGGGAGGAAAGGACTGCAATCGAAGTGGGAATTGGACCCTGTGGGCTAGTTGAGCCCAAAAGCTGTAGCAAAGTCTCTTCCCTTCATACAGCACCACCTGTATTATTAACTGGCATCTAGAAACGGAAGATGCTCTGGGTTTTCAGATATCATAATTCCTAGCCATCTGTTTGATGTGAGGCTAACACTGTGATACTGCTGCTTATGCCACTTTGAGTGTTAAGCCATTACACAAATAACATAACAAAACCACCCTGTTTTCTGTCGTTGTTGGTCTTTTTCTGTGAAATAGCCCAACACAAGTATTTTGTTGTTCCATCTCAGCAAAAGACACCAGCTGGGCTTGGGAGCCAGCGTGCAGGCTTATTCTCATGATCTCACCAGACCTGGGGCAGAAACCATGTTAATGTGATTGTCCACCTGTAGCGATATCATCGTACGAGTCAGTGAGGGGATAAAGGAGATTTCTGTACTTCAGTGTAGCAGGAATTCGTCTGTACATCTTCATAATAATACAGTGTTATGTACTCACAGTATAATTATGTATTCATAGTATAATTAAACTCCAAAGTGAAATTATACTGTGAATAACCCTGGCTTCCTACCTGCTGTAGAAGTTGATGTTAATGATTGCCATAGTCAGAAACAGCACAACCTGTGAAGCACGATCATGAAATAGCTGTCATAGCCATGTCACTCTCCTCATTCTTTGTGTCTGTTCCAGGAGGGTTGGTAACATCCAAACGTGCCTGAGCAGGGACTTCCACTCTACTCAGGAGCTCATCTTTCCCTGGACAAGCGTGGGAGCTGGGCCTGTGGCAGGGAAATGGCCTGGCAGGAGATCTGCATTTTGACAATGTTGCTGAGGTTGGCATCCCAAAGTGAGCAAGAGGACTGTGCTGGCCTGGGGGATCTGCCACTGTTTCCATAGAAAATTGATTACTCTTGCACATCTAACAACTTTCAATATGGGTTTTTTAAAGACATCTTTGAGAGTTACACCTTCTACTTCACATGGCTGTTGAAGGGAACTAGAGACCAAACTCTTAGATGTACTCTAAAATCTCAGCCTCTGTATCCAAACCCCAAACATTTACTAATTCACCCACTGCCATGGGTTTTACATGACAGAAACAAAACTCTGAACAACCCTAACAGGCCATGTAAAGACAATGATAGTTAAATCTTTTTAATTGCATCCTGAAAGCCAAGGCAAGGAGGGATCCCTGTCATGCCACTGAGGCAGCTGAGCTGGGATCTTAGTGATGGGAAATGAGTGTGATTCAGAGCATCTGCCCCCAGATCTTCCTGGTGAGATCCAATCTCCTTCCACCCACTCTGCTGGGAGCCCACAACACTCATAACTGAGGCACCTTGGCAAGATGTACAGAGTTAAAGTTAATTTCCCCAGCACCTGCTCCCTTCCCCAGTGGTACCTGGCTGGCGGTGAGTGTTTGACAGCAGGAAAAAGTGCCTTCCAGCCTGGGAGTGCTGCGGAGCAGCTCAGCTTTGTCAGAGATACTCTCTATCCAGAAAGATGCTCCTACTGATCAGTAACTTGATTTAAGTGATGAAAGAAAGTGGGAGTGATTGAATCCCCTTTATGCTTTCCTTTGCTTTCTACTGAAGGTTGTGTTCTGACAATGGGAGGGGAAAGCATAGGTGGGTACAGCTGGGGTCAGAATGGTGGGACAGGCTGTGACTGCATCATGTGTCATACCACAAGGAACTCTGCTTACCTCTCCTGGTAAACTCAAACTGCGTAAGGAGGAACGGTTTCTGTGCACCTCACATTTTTATCCCTCATTCTTTAGAGGAGAACGTGGCCTAGAAACCTCTGGTACACACCATGGTGAGGGTGTGCACCAGTGCCACTCTGTGAGTCAATGGTGGTGCACAACAGATGCTGCACTGTTTACCTGTGGTCCATCAGAGGGTGAAAGGTGGACAAGTACCAAAAATCCTTATGTGCCCTTACTCCCATTGAGCTGGTCTGTATGTGCCTTCCAGGGGGCTGACACAGCCTGCCAGGCCACCTGTTTATCACACATTCTCTCCCTCTGGCACTTCCAGCATCCAGGATCAACCACCTGATCCATAAGTGGGTTTGATTTGCTTCTTCAGGATGGTTTTGAAGTCCACAGAACAAAGATGCACTGACACACACAAACCGGAAACTGGTTTCTCAAATCCTTCAAAATCTGGGAACACCCTTTCCCACTCAGACAAATATTATGTAGCTACTTGGGAAACCAGCGCGCACTGTCAGGGACTTTCTGGGTGAAGGACAAAGCACAAGGTTAGAGCTGCTCTAGGATATGCATGGCAATAGGCCGGTGCAAGCTATGTGTAAAGTAAAGCGCTTTCATATGGAGGCAGGCAGGACTGAGTTAGAATTACAATGTATGGAAACGCTGCCGGATACGTGCTGCCTCCCTCATTTCTTCATGAGCCGCCTCCTACACCCAGGACCAGACTGTTTAGTCCTTCTCCCGAAGTTAAATTACAAGGAGAACAAATGAATGCAGAGCAGTAAAAGCACAGGGAGCAGAAGAGGGGACGTCCTCAACCCCCTTATATCTCCATTCATATGCCTTTTGGAGACAGAGGCTTTTGGGTTAGGTTCCAAACACCATCCACCAGAGATCGTCATTTTTGCTCTTCTGCTCTGCTTTGCTGTTAAGGTCTAAAAAGTAGATGCCTTTTGGAGGCACTCTTTTGGCGGGGGCGGGGAGGAGGAAGAATGATGGCAACACTTCTGCACTTTTTCAGATTGTGCACTTTTATCTCCCTGCACAGTTTGGGCTATAAAATAGAGAAGAGCAGTCCTCAGAGGTAATAAATAGGAATATGGATTCGATCCAGCATTTTAAGAAAAGATAGTTCCACTTACTGCAATGGAGAACAACAATGCCAGGATGAGATACAAATAGCTGTAATAATTTTTGTGTTTTTAAGACTATAGAAGAGAATAATCATAAATCAGGCTTTGGAAACTTGGTATTTTTACCCATAGAAAACTATTCTGCAACAGCAAGTAGACCTGAGGGGAGATCACACAGACTGGTGTTTCATTATAAAGTGACTGTCAAATTTGAGTCTACATTCCTCTTACAACCACATTCATCTGCAAGTACATTTTCTCCAGTCTGTCTCTGCGCTCTGTGTTTACGTAAGCAACTGTATAGAAATATTGTGAATTATCCCTGTTGTGTGGAGAGGCTACACCCATCATTTATCTTGTTCACTTTGATCCTTTCTGCTGGTCACTGGCTTGGGATGAAGGCTCATCCTCAGCTATAGAATCATAGAATCATACAATGGTTAGGGTTGGAAAGGACCTTAAAGCTCATCCAGTTCCAACTCCCTGACATGGGCAGGGACACCTTCCACTAGAGCAGGTTGCTCCAAGCCCCTGTGTCCAACCTGGTCTTGAATGCTATCAGGGATGGGGCAGCCACAGGCAGAGCAGTGAGTGGTTATATGAGATGCACTGGCAATGGAGAACAACATGCTGGGAGTATTGATTTAGCAGACCATGAGTGAGTTTTCATTGTTTCTTTTAGAGATGGTCCCAAAGTTTGGTGCCAAGAGCAAAGATAAACAAATTTATCATCCAATGGTGGAAGAGAAAAAAAAAAAAATCACCACTCTGGAAATTCAGTTTTACAAGCTTTTGTAGTATTAAACATCAAGGGGTAAAAGAAGCAATATTCATTTTATTCCTTGCTATGGTGGTGGACATATATTAGCTACTGGAAGCCTCAAAGCACTACTTAAGGGATTAAAGACTGTGCATGCAGCTCAGCAGTCACTAAACTATTGCCACCTCTAGGCTGCAGCCAGGCAGTCATTAACATGGTCTTGAATACTGATTGGGATTTTCTGGCAATTATTTTAAATTGAAAAATACCAGTTGATGGAAATCACAGGTGGTTTGATCTGAATGTCTTACTTGCGGGAGGAAGGGAATTAAAGAGAAATATTTTTGCTTTCAAATTGACTGTGATTTATACTTAAAAAGCAGGTATTTTGGAACAAACAAAAGAATATTTTAAATTCATACACCAAAATATTAAAAAAGGAAAGTTCAGAAAAATTATTTGGTTAACATGATCTGAATCCTTCTAAGTTTCAGATTTTCACTTTTCACTCAGTATTAGGATAGGAAAACTCTAAACTGAGGATTGCTTGTGGATTGGAAAAACAGTTTCCTGCCCACCTCTTTTGGCAAGCCACGATGTTTCTGTTTTGCTACTAAAACTTCAAAAAGCAACAGGCAATGTCTGGATCAGAGTTTATCTTCCAGCAAATGAGAAATCCTTCCAGGATATACATTTATTCAGCAGTAGCATATTCATGGCCATGGGAATGTTTTGAAAGGTGAGGTTTCTGTAATAACTACTGTGGCTTCTTCACCGTGGGAAGGTAAGCGAGCGATAAACATGCCCTCTTAGTCCCTTTCCACATTTGTGTTTGCTCTTCTGCAGGAGGAAAACATTTTTCTGACTGATTTTCAAATGGGAAAAGGCCATACTATGTGATGCACAGCCATGTGATGCAGCTGTGGGGACTTGCGGCAAGCTGTGATTTCGGGTGCTCTCTACCTTCTATGGTGTCTTGGGTCCATCTTTAGCTTATTCCCCTGTGAGGAAGGAGAAATCCTAGGAAAATTAAAATCCAAAATGGTAGCAAAACACCCTTTCTGACAAAGTCTAGTGAACCCATAGAAAAGTGTGTTCAGAGGAGATGACCTCCAACCAGAACTGTGTCTTCACTATCTGCGGAAGAAAGCTGAACTCAGATATCTGGATAGGTGCTGAGAAGACCTCAGCAAAGTTATTTCTAACCCCAGAGCTCCTTTGGAACCAAAGCCAAACATCTCTGTTCCTTGATCTGAAAGGACTGTATGAGGACCATATTTGCAGTTACCTGGTCATCTTGCTGTGATGGAGATGGCCCTCACTAGTACAGTCTCAATATGCTTCATTTTGGCATCTGCCTCGAGTTGTGATGTAGCATCTATCCTCACAGTAAGCAAAGGCAATGGCCACAGTCATCTTGAGAAAGGAACAAATACCTAAACATTACAAAAACAGTAATACAGTTCTTTTTGGAGAGGAAGAAACTATACTGGGGAAAAGGTGGAGAAGGAAAGTTCAACATGGTCCTTTGAGCTCTCTAGTGTCCCTAAGGAGAATGAAAAGACAAGACTTGCTCTTCTGAACTGGGAAGGTCTTGTTGAGGACATATTTGAGCTAATGTCAAATACCTCCAAAACCCAATCTGTAGATTTCTAGAGCTCTGATTCTAGGCCTGATCCTCAGGTTTTGAGTAATTTGCACAAGACACAATCTGTTTATTTGCAGACCTGGAAATGCACATATTGCCTGACGAGGATGTTCTAAGTTAGCTCATGTTTGCAAGACACTCTGGAGAGCAGGATCTGCATGGCAGAGAGAAACCCAGGTGAGGAAGGACTTCCTTCTTCAGATGGAGCTTGACACCAGCACACCGACCCGGCTGGCTCAGATATCAGGGCTGTTTAGCCAGTTTGCTCGTCTGACTGCTGATCATATCAGCAAAGAGCTGTACCAGGAGATGAAAGGAAGCAGTGCTTTATCAGGTGGTTTAATTTCTCATTACACAGAACCAGTTCGTGTGTGTGTCTTTGTTCTCTCTCTGCCCCCACGAGTGCAGAAAGCATAAGTCCCAGAAATATTTAGGATTAAGAAGGGACTAATTTTTTCCCTCTCTTGCCATCCCAGGCTTTCAGACCAGGGGGAAAGGAAGAGAGGATGCAGGGTGTCAACAACAATAAGCAGGAAGGAAAAGATGCCTGGCACTCGGAGAGTTCAGGCTGGGACAGTTTGATCTCTCCCAGAGCACTCTCGGTGCTTGAAGATCACTGCTTTTGACACATTTCTCCGGCTGCTGAATGAGAGGATTTACTTGGGTGAAATTTAGGCCCGAGGGGGACATGAAAATCATATTCATAATTTGAAGTGACATGTGATTCAGGATTAAAAAGCTGGCTGGCAGAGAAAAGAGCTGAGGTTATCCTTTTGAGCTGTGCTAATGCAGAAAACTGTGTTTTTAATCCTGTTTTAAAAAGGCCTAGAAGGTTTCCAGCTGGGGCAGTTAGAATATAAAGGAGCCGTAAAGATGAGGAATCCCTTTTTCAAAAGGAGGGAAAAAAAAGAACCCAAAACAACAACAAAAGATCAAGTTCTGCTTTTGTTTTTCTCTGATAGCAAGTGGTTGAAAGACAATACAGGAGATTTTTTTGTAACCACCCTTCCTTTGTCTGACTCCTCAAAACAGCACATGAAGCACAGAGCAGTCAGTGGGACAAGGCAGAGGTGATTGCAGAAGGAGACACTGGTGCTAAGGAAGGGGCTCGTAGGAGCTGGGATTGCAGATTTCCTCAATCCATGCATTCCTCTGGGGAATTGGGGTTCCAGCAATAGCTTCTCCTTTTCCCTCAATGCCCAGCAGCTCCTTGTCCCCCTGTACTGAGCACAGAGCAGAAAGGTGGTCTCATCCCTGAGTTTAGGGATCGGTAATTAACCTCCGCTCCTTCTCATGTCCCTTTTCCCACGAGGATCTTCACTGCAGGAAGAAAGTGCACCTTATTGTGCTTATTATATTAATTTTAAAGGTTTAGTTGATCTTCCTCTAGATCCTTATTTTTATTTTTTGGTTACCATTTTAGCTCTCCTTCCTTCTTTTCTGACAATATTATTTGACTTGTTTCATTAATTTTCAGTACTCTGGGGCAAGAACTCACTTTTCAGTATAGCTGCTTAATACATAGTAAATGATTATCCATATTCCAACAAGTATCTTAAAACATGACATACTGGAATTTAGTAAAATGCATCTCGATGCAGTGTGCAGAATGAACAGCAACTTACACAATCACCAATGAACATGTTAAAAATGTGTTTTTCAATATTTACCTCAATAGTTTTTGAATTACTCAGGTTATTCTGTAATTTTGCAAAATTGTATTTCACGGAGGAACTTTTAGGGTTAGTTGAAACATTGATACACTTGAGTTGATTTGGGTCAGGTTTTTAGGCCTTTCTATGTTCTACTGTTTCTCCATTTCAAAACATAAGTTTGAATGGAATGAAAAAGCCAAGTCATTGTGCTTTGAAAAATGACACATTATTTTTCTGATTTTCATAGTGGACTTCCATTCTTTCATCTCCTTGAAAAAAGGCCTTTTTAATTGATATAGCATTTTCTAATAAAAATCACCAGACAAAAATAAAGCAAACTTCTGCCCAGCTCTGTTCGAAGTCTATCACTGGAACAAATCACAGGAGACCAAGGTTTCAACTTCCCTGTCCCTCAAGGTACAATTATTTCTTACTGTTCTTTTTCCCCCTCTGGTAAACTCCTCAGCTGAAGACAAAAAGAAATGATCCAAAGCTAGAGGAAGTCAATGAGAGCTCTTGTATGTATTGACTTTGGGTTTGGAGAAAGCTCGGGATCGATAGGGTGCTATTATTAATCTAATAGCCTATATATAGAATTTAAGTGTGCCATCATATGAGGTTTTTAAATCATCCTATGGAATCCAGTAGAAGTTTATTCCATTACATTTTCACGACTAAAAATGAATACTTACTATCTCATCTCTTGCTCACCCTGTTGAGGTGATACAGCTTAGGCAGGCACACAGCCCCTCTCTCCAGCATCATCACTGGATGCTGAACTCCCATCCTGTAGGCTTGTTCAAATCCTCCTGATAAATATGAAACTGAAGGAGAAATAAAAAGATCAGGCTTATAAAAACCTTTACTGAAAGCCACATGAAGGAGCAAGTTTTCCTGGATGCTTCCATCATCATTTCTATCTCACAGGATTAGCAGTCAGGGCAGAAGGAAAACTAAACCTCTGTCCCAGAACTGTTTTCACTTGTAAGCTGAACACATCTGGTACTGGATCATTAAGAGACCATAAACATGAAACCAAATGATGCTATTTTTTACTGAGACACTTTTCAGGGTAGAAGAGCACTTTCAGTATGACAGGTCTGGCTGCAGGCCAGCGGACAACACAATCCTCAGAGAAGTTTCGTTACCATTGCTGGGTACACTAAGAGTACCTAGTCCATATTGTATGTAATCAGGGAAGTACCTTCTCCCTTGGGTTCTTAATAGATTTTCCTGCCTTAACAGCTTCATTGGTATTTTTTGTTTGTTTTCTTGCTTCAAGTGTTGGCACATCACAAACTAGATGTATTTGCCAATTGCTATCTGTATCTCTGTCTCCGAAAGAAACTGTTTTGGGGGACTGAAGGGAAATGACTGATTAGGTTGTATAGTCTAATTCTCTGCCAGAGAAAGATAGCATGTACTGCACAATGCTGCATTGACTAAGGAGATTTTACTGTAGGTGCTCAGCCAGCAAGGTATAGCTGAAATGCTGTTTTGGGGCACAGCAGAGGAAGTACCATCTTCCAGTCCTGGATGTCTAATTGATTATTTGCATGTATGATTTACCACAACCGTGGTCACAATTACAGATAATTATATGGGCAAATGAAACATGCAATTGCATGTGCCCAGTTTCTAAAAATCTGGGCAAAGGTAATCGCCAAAGACCACAGGGGAGACTGCTCGGAAATGGAGAATGAGCATCATCCCCAGGCTGTTGCTGGAGGACGTGCTCGCCTCCTGCCTGCTGCCTTGTGTTTTCTATCACGCTCATTGTCTAGCTTGAAGGAAAGTAGGCTGAATCCTGTCCTGAGTACCTCCTCTCGGGCTGTATACCTAACCTGATTTTCTGAACTGCTTCTGAAATCCAAAACAAAGGTGAGGCCAGCCTTTTTGGATATCATTGTATGGATCTGTACAGGGAAGACGCTGTAAATAGGATCATCACACATTATTAACTGCATTCTTTGAGAAAACCCAAAACCATCTGAGATCAATCTTTATTCATAGGAAAAAGTCCTCGGCATATTTGCAGAGCATTTCTCTAGGTCGCTCTGGCCAGCATTACTTAACAGTTGTTATTTCACTGCATGTACAGGAGTTGACTTTTTCTCTGACAGCTTCAAAGATGAGATTGAAAAGTTAATTTTCAGATTTGAACAAGCATCTAAAATTACCTCAAAATAGAAAAAAAACCAGAAGCTCAATACAAGTCAACATAAGATTTTTTTAAGAAAAATATTTTGTGAAATAGACTCACAATTCCATTGTTAAAAATAAATTTAACATTTTTATCTTGTTTTATCATTGCATTAAAAATGTGATGAAAAACCCTTCATGTTGCCATTTCAGCTCAGAGTGAAATCATGCAATCATTGCAAAAGAATTTCACACAGACACACAAAACACAATTGTAGACATATCTGAAAAAAAACCATGAATCTGTTTTGTCTGTAGATTGGTTTAAGTGTCCATTGGTGATCAGAGTGCAATAAAGCATAAAAGACCAATAAAAAATGATGAAATAAAAAGCACTCTGCTTTTATAAGTATACAGTTATGAGAAAGACTGACCATTTTTTCTGAATATGTAATTTTTATTCTGTCTCTTTAATTTACATGAATAATTAAAATATATTCAAACAATCCTATGCTCCTATGGGTTAGAAGAAAATGTACTATAAGACAAGATCAATGAATTAAATGCTGCAAATCATAATAGGGAGCCTGATTTGGACAAACGACTAGCCTGATTTTCAGACAAATATTGAAAGAAATATCCGAATGTCAATTTATTTTTCATCCCGAACTTTGAATTATACGAATATCTAACTTAAATCTACAGTGAGGAGAAAGAATATGAGGACTAAAAGTCCTAGAAATTCAGATTTTAATCCTAATAATTGAGCTTCAGCTTTCAGAGCCAATAATGGTTTCAAAGGTGAATGTTTTTAAACAAGATTTAGATATTTGCTGCGCACTTCATGAAATATCTTGCACAGATACTGAAAAATGTAGTAAACGTGTTATGTGCATACATACACACTTTAATTAGACTAATGAAGTGATATTTCATGTGGCCATGAGCCATCAGGTAATGTAGTCTAATGGAGACTTTCAGGAAAGCATTTCTCCTCCTATTGCTTGTTTCTCCACCCACCCGTGCCCATCTGGCCAGCAGCATCTAGGAAACATTCTGCATCCCCTTCTGGGCTCAGGGAATTGCCTACAGACAGCTTTTGCAGAGAAGTGTAATGTAATGTAAAACAAACTGGGAAGCTTGCCCGTTGGTATGAGATCTTGCTGGTGCCCTTGAGCACACCCAGCAGTCCCACCAGTGTTGCCTAAGGCTGGACAGCTTGGGCTCTGTCTCTCTGGAGTTTGGGGTGTACCAGTCTTTGTGCTTCCATCTCACCTCATTTAAAGATCCTTCTCCAAGCTTCAGGAAGTTTAGACTTTCTCTGGAGAAGTATTGTCCAAGGTGGATTCTTCCATCTTATTTCAGGACAGGATGAATCATCCTTTGGAACTGTTCACCCCTCCTCTTTAGAGTTTGCATAGGTGAATAACTTCAAACACCTGCACACGGTGAAGCTAGGGGGAGGTGAGTCCCAGCCCCAGGGATTTCCTGTCCCTCCCCTGCTCCCTGAAGCAGCAGGCAGGGTCCCCAGCAGAGACCAGGGCAAGGGGCTGTACCCACCCCTTTGCCCTCCTGCAAAGGAAAAGCACCATATGAAGACTGAAGTAAGCCACTTTGTTCGATGTTAGAATCTGGCCTGGTTTTCTGGCACATGACTCCTCCATCCAGCCGGAGATATGAGTCACCAGCTAAGCCCTGAAGTTACTAACACAGCTCCATGTACAATCAAGTTGCATATTTTGCAGCATATTATCCTTTTTGGGTTTGGCAAAGCAAAGCATCTCCATTGCAGGCAGAGCAGGAATTATGATGAGCTTTTCCCAGCTGGACATCTTGTAATCATCGCAGGGATAAGAGTTCCTTGAGACTCCAGATCTTTCCCTGTCAGGCTCTAAGCCTGTCTCCATCTCTGTTGAGGCTTGTCAGGGTATTTATTGACAAGATTCAGCTAAAAATCTGTCCTGCTAGACTAAGCCAGGCTGTTTCTGCTTGTTCCTTAATCTCTCAGGCTGCCTCCCTCCACATGTTAAGGACATTTAGTTTGTTTAAGGCCTGAGGCAGGCGTAATTACAAAATTTAGGCAGGAATCCTGAACTGACCCCAAAGGTCTTCCTCCTCAGACAGAAATCATTTGTCATAATGAGCCTACTCGTAACCTACTGACCCTTGGAGCTCAATTAATTTCACGCAGGAAAAGCTGTTCACAGCCTCTGGACCCTGCCTGCAGGAGGGATTGCACAGTGGTGTCTCCCACTCACACAAGCCCGTGTGAGCAAATGGATTCAGAAATTTCTCCAGAGAGAACAATGAGCAGTGATAGGGCGTTGTTTGTTAAAGCAGGATGATAAAATGTGGGTATTTCTGGTTCGGCTGCAGAGTAAAATGTGGTGCTCCTTAAAAATAATCAATTAAATATGCACAACGGCAGCTTGTGGGCAAGGTTTAATTTTGTTGTCCCTTAAAACTCTTTAAAACACAGTCCTCTCTATCGAGAAGTGATGCATCAAAAGGGCCTGATCTGCCAGACCTGATAGGCTGATCTCCCAGGCAGTGGGACAGGGGAGGGGAGATCCAATAAGGGCATGGGAGACAATATGAATGACCCCACAGGTGGAAATAACTACCTTGGGGCAAAATGCAGCAAAATGGCCAGACTGCTTCCCACAGGCAGAGCCAGGGCTTTTCTGCATCACACTGCACTGGAGTCAAGCAACCCAGAACACGTTTTGGAGTCGGAACCGTTACTAGCTGAGCATGAACTGCCTGATTTGAGCTCTTGTTCCTTCTCAGCTACTGTCATAACCTCTGGATTTTTGCATGTTTGCTAACAACCAAAACACATTACACAGAAACCCAGAGCTCAAAATCTGTTATATTTTTATCTCATGTTTTCTGTTCTTTGGTCGACTCAAATACCTTCAAACGGAAATGTCTGGTGCAGCTTCAGCAAGGTGAAATTATAAAATCTGTCTGAAACTACCCCTAAAAATTAGCTTTCATTGTGTAAACTGGCTGTGGGGATGACCAGCGAACAGGAACCAAAAGAGGGTTGAGACTTTTTAGGATGCAGTAGATATACAGCCAGATTCCCAGTAGGCAGACTGTGGTTTTTGGGTTTATATGAGCAGGGTTGGCACCTGGGCCCCACTTCTGTTGCAATAGATGTTAGTACCCATCCATAATAAAAAATCTGGCCTGTTTCTACCTCTTGGCATGTCCCGCCAGCCTATTTAATTAAGATGAAAAGCAAGTCAAGAAAGATAATTCAAGAGACATCAGTCATCTTAGACAATATGAGGCAGTGATTTTTTTTGGGTATCAATCATTGAACCTGCTTATGCATTTGCGGAATGCATGTGCTGGACTGGATAATCCAAGAGGATCCTTTCAACAGCCATAATTATTTGCACTTACATAGCACCTTTTGGCCAAGGATCCTAATGTCTATAAATCTGTAGGCTTGTAGGTGAGAGCTCAGTAATGAATTTGAGAGCCATGTAATAAATTGTGTTTATTACGCACTTTCTTTATACAATGCTCATAATAGGTTTTCACTAGAAACAACTCCTGGACCGTGCAAGCTCTGTTGTGAGCTCAGCTGCTTTCACCTGAAGCAGCCAGAAAGCTGTCTCAAGGAAATCCCCAGATGGCACGAATTGGCATTTCCTGTTCTGTACCACACAGCCTGTTGGCACAGGAGGTAGCAAGGAGGTAAAGTGCCAGGTACTAAGCCATGGCAGTCACTAGCTGCAGTCACTTTCTTGGGGAAATTCAGTCAAACTAAAGTTACGCAAGAATGGGCTTTGGATGCTACTGGGCTCAGACCTTCTGAGAGCCGGATGGTGGCAGTGGCCTCTCCTTCTTCTTCCTATTTTGCACAAAGAATAGGCTCACCATTTTGGACAGACTCCCTAGAGTTATACGCAGCGTATTAAATAGTGCAAGTGTATGACAGCTTTAACACAGACCACTCTCCCTGGCTTGATATATTCCTGGTGTTTAGATTGTTTAACTGATGACACATTTTTTTCCCTGGTTTGTGCACAGTCTGACAACATTCAGAAGCTGCTTTTCCCCTAAATTGTTGTCTCAAGTGCCTCCACTCCTGAATACCATGGAAGATAAAAATAATGCATGTTGAGTGTGTGTGTGTATATATATATGATACATGATTGCTGAGCATTTATGACATTAATCTTCACTCACAAAGACAGAAGAGATAACTCATAAGTTATCCCTCTGCTCAACCATGAATATAAATGTCAGGCTCCTAATGGAGATGTTGTCTAATGAAATATCGTGAATTATGGAACCTCCTGAGCCATGTGCAAATTTCATTTCTTCTTCCCTTTTGGGTTCAGATTGGGTATTTTTGAGGTGATGCTATCAGCACTGTAAAGAGCGGATGGAAAGATTCTCAATGTAGCATTAAAGACCTAATCTCCATAGTGTGGGATGCCTGGGGGGGATGCTGGCTGCCCCACTCCATGGCATCCATAATTAAATGCATTCCAAATTCACATTAAAAACAAATATTTTGGAGACCTCTTCCCTTACGAACCCAATTCAAAGGTGAAGCTAAGGCTGTAAGAGACAACAGCACGGTCTATAAATCACAGTGGTGTAATTAAATCAATTGTAAAGTGGATCAAGTTACTTTGGTGCCAACTCAACACACTTTAAAATGGTTTAAGCCTTGTTTGAATAGGTTTTAGCTTCATTTAGTAAATTAGTATAGACAAGCCAAAAATTCTTTGCAATTTACCATTGCTTCTGGCCTCATCAGCTTGTATGCCACACTGGCTCGTATCATCCTCGAGACATACTTACCAAGGAGCAACTTATATCCTTGTTCTTTCTTCTTGCTTTGATCTATAAGATGGGGGGATTCATGAGTGCTACAATTTGCCTACAGAGAGAAAGCTCATTCAGCAGTGCTGTGTCTAAGGGCAAATGTGCACCTCGGAAACCTTGGTGGAAGCTCCTAGGAGAACTTCCACCTTTCTTCCTAGAAACTCCCAGCTCAGCCCAGCAGTTGCTACCAGCAACAGTCTAGTCTGCTCACTGACCTGCTCATGTTTTACTCCCAGGACCATTTCAGTCTAAATTGTGCTTGTTCATGCTACTGAGATTAGAGATTTTTGCTAACCTGACCCATTTGAACTGAAAGAAGTCCAAATGCCTTCCCACAACCAGCTCTGCCGGCAGACCTAATGCGGCAGAAAGCTCATCAGAAGCAGCTGGTGCTGGTACATGAAAGTTTCTTTGCTCACTTCGGCCTATCCCTCTTTATTTGTCTGCTTGAGAAACACATCATTTAATTTTGCTTGAACCCCCATCATCTGCAGGGCTGATCTCTTGCTTTCAGTGGAGAATTGTAACTTGCTGCAATCCCATCACTGTGCAGAATGTCTCGGTATGTGTAAAACCTGTCACAGATAAAGCTAAAGTGTCAGCTTAAGTCTTTACAAGGTACAAATAACCAGAGAGATGATCATTCAGAGGGCTGTGTGGCTCACAGGGAGTGCTTAGGAACAGTAATCCCTCTAGCCCACCAACACATTATGCAATAGTTGCACTGATACCATCATGCTTATCCTCACATTTGCCCTATGATGTAAAGATCTGTTATTATCCCCACTTACAGCTGCAGCACAAAGGATGAGGGTAGAATAAATGACTTGCCAGAAGGCAGATGGGGAGTCTATGGCACAGAAGATTATAGGAGCTGGGTGACCTGTGTCTTGGTTTGGCTCAATGCCCAGAAAATCTCCTTTTCTTCCTGCAGTTATTGTGCCTTCCTTCTGCAAAATGGAAACTCCTATTGAAATCTCTAGCACTTTAAGACTACAAAAAAATAAAATAATCTAATTCCTGGGTTCAAAAAGATACAAAGGAGCCCTTACTTACCCTGTAGGCATAGGCATATTGCATGATTGTGCTATATTTAAGAGATGATCCAGCATGAGTAATGCCTGTATTGTGATGTGGTGCAATTTTGGCCAGAACATTACCACCAGCCTCTTTTTTCCATTGCCATGAGTCAGCTCAGTGTTCTATGCCCAGGACACTGATGGTGTTAGTGGGTGCTCATCCTGATCACCTGAAAAAACCCGACGGAGGAGGCATACCATTTGTGTATCAGATTGCCCTCTCCCTGCAGCAGAGATGTTTAATGACAGAGCTCTGCAACACCAAGCGTGAGCTCCATCACATCATCATCATCCACTGACACAGGGGCTGCACTGGGTTGTTAAATTCCTTAAGTATTTATTGAAGCCAGTAGTGCCTCAGGCTCCATCCCCCCTTCCACATACCTAGCTGAAAATTACTGCCAGCCTTTGCCACTGACCCTTACAGGAAGCATTGAACCGATCCCCCCTGACAAACACAGAGCAATGGCTCAGCCTTGCCAAATGACCCCAGTGAGGGCGGCTTGACACTGTAGGCAAGGATTGATTGCAGGTAGCAGGTGAGACCCTTTCACTTGACTGCCTCTGGGACTTGGCCAAATGCTCCATGCTTCGGGCAAGACACACCGTGCGTGGGGATAGGAGCCCCAGCTACTTTTATTAGGGCAGTCTGGCCACTCATTATCTTTTTAGGCTTATAATTGCGGGGTGCATTGATGCTTTTCCTTGAGCAGTTACTGGGGAGCAGCAGAAGTGTTTCGTGCTTCCCTGGGCGAAAATGGAAATGAGCACAATCCCTCTGATTATCACCCCCCTCCTCCCTGACTGCCTCTGCTGTGGCTCCATTGATCTGTGGTGAAGATATTCCCCATTTACACCACTGTCCAGAAAGAGAGAATTTGATTTGAGGTAATTGTTGTCCAATGCAGTCAATCGGGCCTCTATCCAGTGCTTTATGGGAGCAATATTACAGCGGTAGTGATTCTGCTGTTGCAGTGGATTGCATCAATATACGCTGGAACTGATGTGTTAAGATCAGGAAAGTGACATTTACTGCAGTAAAGGGAGTACGTATTTGGCCCCAAATTTAGCTGGGAGTCGAGAGACATAATTCTATCTTCAGCTGGAATCATTTATCCCAGCTCTGGCTCTTGCCAAGATAAATAAGCGCCTCTTCATTCTCACATGTTAATGCTGTTGTGATGAGCAAAGGGTTCGTTTATTTTTTAATCGCTGTTCGAATTAAGCTGCTGAAATCAGGGAGAAACCCAAATTGTAGGGACCTGAGTTTGCTTGATACAGTTCTTTATCTGCTCTCTGTAGGCTAATGGAGGGGGGAGTGGGGGGTGTACATTTCTTCCTAATTTATATTAAAATTAGATGGAGGACAAAGAAAAAGAGAGAAAGAAAATGCCTGGTCTAAATCTGGTCGAGGTTCTGAATCCCAAATCAAAGGAGTGAGGCATCCTCTGCAATAAATGTTTTATGAAGAGCACACACAGCATGGTAATGCCCACAGAAATCTGACAGTTTTCTCTGCTTTCCCTCTCTCTGCTCTACTTTCCCATCTGTGCCTGAGGTCACACAATTGAGCCTTGTTGCTCCTGTCCTTGCCTGTGGTCCCTGATTCATCATTTTTCAGACATCACTTCGCTCTGTCTAGCAGAAGCAAGCAGGAGAGACACAACTTTCCCCAATCTCCTTGTCTCTGTTTGTACTTCTGCTTTCAATTTACTTGCTGTTTTTTCCCTTCGTTCGCCCTGTTTTTCCCTTTGTGTTTCTTTTCTCTGCTACCGTTTCATTGTTTAGTGTCACTTGGGTGGAAAATGGCCTCACAGTGTGTTGGGAAGGAGGAGTCCTCATACTGAGCAACCCTCACTTTTGCAGAAGTCTGTACATTTCCCCATGGTAGTGGAAGTTGTGTGTTTGAGGTACCTGGAAATATCCTCAAGAGTCCAAATGCTTCTTGAAACAGGGCCTACAGCAATCCCCCATGTGTTTGTTATTGCTCATGGTGAGACTTTGGAGAGGGAACAGCTCGCTGCTTCCGTGGACCTCCAGTGTATCATTATCCAGCAATATCCTCACTTGGTTTAGGCATCTGGAGCAAGCCGTGGCTTTGTTGGCTTTTCACACGCTTTTCTAGGCCCAGACTGCTGAAGTGTTCTTTAAAAACTCACACTCTTGTTTTTTCTTTTCAACATAAAGGATAGCAAGGGATGGAGAATCACCCCATCCCTGGGCAGGTGGGTCCTGGGATGCATTGTCTTTCCTGTCAGAAATGTGCTCCTGTTTTCCTGTTGGAGTAGGCCAAGTCATAGTTATTATTTTTGATTTTAATTCAGCTTTATAGGCACCTTTTCATCACAACTAATTGAAAAAGATGAAGACTTCCAAGTTTTTTCCCTCAGCCACTTCACCCCACAGTGTAGAGTGGCAGAGCAGAGAGAGGATTCTCCATTGCAGTTCTGCCCTTTCTTGAGTTTTGCTTTAACTCTCTCCCTTTTCTGCATCAGAGGGGGATACAGATTGCACAGACCAAGTTGCATATAAACCCCCTTGCAGCACACCTACCTCTGCCACTAGGCCAGGAAACAAATCGCATGTTGCAAACACACCTTCAGCATGACAGGGTCCTGAGTCACTGCCTGACCTCGGCTCCCCCCCCAGCCCCCAGCCCGATTCACATTAGTTCCACAGTCGGCTAACGCAGCCTTCTGGACACACACTTGCAAAGAAATAGAAATTTAAACTCAGTGTATTTACTGCAAATGACAAACGAGTACAAAGCTGAGTAGAGAAATTAGCCAGGAAAAAAGTATCCTCCAGGAATCAGATCATATTTGAGTCTGTAACTGGATCAGACAACCACAGCCAGTGAAACTGCAGACATCCATTGTGCACCGAAAAGCTGCAAGATACAGACCTGTGGCTGCTCTACCCAGCCTCTCCTGCATACTCTCTCCTTGGCCTCTGAAACGTGCATTGTGCTCTCCTTCGATCTGGAGCTAAACCAGTTTTAAAGAGAAGACAGTGTGAGTATGTTTGTCCCGAACGCTGCCATGCTAGAAATGGCATGTTATTATGAAAGCTGACTTTAAACACATGAGCAAGGTCTGGGGCAGTCTGTCCAAATGATTTATTGATGGGTCAACATCTTTACAACCGGCACTGCAGAGTGGAGGATTCTCAGGCTATTGAATATTTTATATGCACTTGATGAATTAGATTTTTGCATGAATTATACCAAAAGGATCAACCAAAATCAGTCTGTGTTAAGTTCTCAGCTCTGCCTTGAGATCTGCTCTGTGAGGCGCTGCATCTTTCAGCTTTTCAGCTCTATTTTCCCAATGTGAGACATTGATTTTTCCTTTCCTCTGTACTTTGTCTCACCTGCTCAGATTAGTTTGGACTTTTACAGTGTTTTTATATAAGTATCAGCAAAATGTTGTCCCATGTTCTGTTTCAGCCTCCAAAAAAACGCACAACAAAATCCCAGTAATACCTCTGAAGGGATTTTTTTTGCCGTCTTAGGGATTTTTTATTTTCTTGATTGTGTTACTCATTATTCTCCACAGGAAATCAGTGCCTTAGCTAACAAAGAAGCTACAAAGATTTTCACTTCTAGTTTTGTTGTAATTAATAAAAGCCATGCTATTTATATGAGCAGTGCTCTTCAGTGAGCCGGTAATGTGATTACAGTATGAACTTACAGGGCAATGGGCTGAAGAAGCCAATAAACTGGGCTATGAGAATGGAGGAATCTGAAAAGTGGAAAAGTGGAAGGAAAGTAGTGATTGCTGAGACAGGGAAGAAAAATGTTTGTCCATTCTTTGTACTGAGACCCATGACAACCCTTGCTATTTATTTGCAAGTCAGATGGGCTTAGCATTTTGCAATCAAAAAGATGAGAAAGTCCTTGCAACCACAATGGACAGAAAACCCCAAAACAGGGTTAGGATTGAGCACTGAAAACACACCAAGCCATGAGGTAATGCTCACGGGGGTTTTCTTAGAAGAAGTGTTTTTTAAAGTCATAGTCTGTGAGAGAGAATAGTGAGCATTATGGAAGGTGAAGAAGTACAGGAAAAAAAATAGGAAGAGCGGAATGTAGGTATTCAGGAGGTGGGAAAGGAGGAGATACAATCACTCAGGAACTGCAGACATAAGGAGCAAACTGTCAATTAACACAAAACAGTAAAAGGAATAAAAATGAGGCGAATCACAGAGAAGCTGGGCACAGATTAAATAAAACAGTGTAAAAAGGTTTGAGGGAGTTTTGACTTAAATGGAAAGGGATGAGAAGGCTGAAGAGAAACCTGAACCATCCTAATTCTTCTCTCTGCTGCTGGGCTTGTACAATAGGCTGACTACAGATGGGTTCCTACAACGTGTGGGTATTGGTTTTCTCTGGAATTTATGAGATTTTCAACTTACTGTCAGAGCAGGATTTCCCTGTGCTTTTTATAATTTCTTATTTTTTACTTTTTCTCAGAGCTGACTGGGTGCGTGAAGGGCACATAAAGGTTTATTGAGTAAAAGCCCTAAATGCTTGCAAACTTTTACTATTCTTCCAGGGCCTATAAATATTTTTCTCAATCCTCCTCTTCAAGGCAATAAAAAATTAGTTTAGAGGTTAGCTGTGGGACACTTGACATGAGTCTGGCTCTAATCTCATTTTGAGGTTAAGGAAAGAAGTAGAACTGAAACAGCCCAGACCACCAAAGTATTGAAATAGATATTAACGTGCTTCTGTCTATAGACCATGCATACCTGTGGCATAGCAAGTTGTATGGATGGTGAAGAGACCAAGTGCATTTGATAGGTGCTGCCCTCTCTCACAGGCATTGCTGAGGTTTGCATTTTCAGTGGACTGGTCTCTTTTTTAAAGAGCGTGGTTTGTACCCCAAAATATGGCCACTGAACAAACCTCACAGAATTAAGTGCCACTTGCTGGGTGTCTGGGGTGCAGCTGAGGAGTCAGAGATTCAGACACTTAGCTTTGGAGCCAGAGATTATTTTCTGAGTGCAAAGATACACAAAAAAGAAGTTTAAAAAAAGAAAAAAAGGAAAATTTCCTCTACTCATTCCACTAGCAAGCCAGGTCTTGCTACTCCAAAAATTGAGAGTATAAGGAGGTACCTTCACACCAAGACCATCTTAGTCACATTGGTAATAACCCGATTCCTAGATTTTCACTTCTGTCTGGCCTCTAGGTATCTGTACAGTTTGCTATGAGCCTTCAGATAGGGCTTTGCTTAGCTGTGCATCCTTAGGACAAATTTAGGAGATATTAGGAAAGCACCTGAGGAAAACTACTCCATGGCCAAATGGCTCAGATCCATTGCACAAGACCCTTTGCTTCCGTATGAGCGATTTATGTGATGGATATCCATGTGGCATCTCATAACCACTCCCCATGTAGCTGTGCTAATTCCCTGTCAGGGTAAAGCAAATGAATTAATGCATGTTGACTTACGACTGCTTGAAAGATATTCCTGGCCCTAGAGCAGACATCTTTTCTCCCTTCCCTTTCCCCTCCCTCTGGGTCTATCTCTTCTTGCTTTGCAGCCCTAACCTGGCAGAATAGGAACTGTCCTTTCAGTCTGGCAGGTGACCAGTGATACCAGAGCTCTGGCAGGAGTAACGGTGTCTGCCAGTGCCTGCAGGGCAGGAGGTTTCACTCAGGTGCCTCCAAGAGAGGGGGCTGCACTCAGGACAGGGATGTGCCGGTTGGAAGTGAGCTCAGCTTTCCCTGATGTGTAAGTCAGCAAGTCCACCACCCACGCAGGAAGCAGAGCTTTGCAGCAGCGCACCCATGTGAATCTCAGCAGTTCTGGTCTGCGAAGGCACATAGGAAAGCATTGTTGGTGTCAGTTTTCCTGGACGATTCTAGCTTGCGAAAACCGAAGGCAGGCACCGACGTTCCTGTTCCGGAGCGGTTGGTGCTAGAATGTCTGCAGCTTCTTGTTTTGCCAGCGTTTCACAAACGGACCATGAAAACAGGAGAATTTCATGGGAACGCTCCTGAGGCCCCTCAGTCTGGAGGTGGTGGGAGGCTTGCAATAACATTCATTTAAAAGATTGTTTTGGAGGTAAACCCATTTCCTATGTAGATGTCTACACTGAGGCAGAAAGAGGAGAAAAGTATCTACTTCACAGGGGTTTTTTAATATAAGAAAGCCCATTTTTAGTGAGAAAAACTCCAGTTATATTTGAGTACCAGGCATTCCTCTAGGAAAGCTAATGTAAACACACATAGCTGTTAAAGATTTAATGAGATCCCACCAGTATGTGTTGTGCATTTATCTAATGAGATCACACAGGTTCTCCTCTCAGCACCTCCTCTTATACTGAAATCAGGCACCTTCCCCACTCTAGCTAGGCCCCCAGATTAATATTGCCTTGACGTAATTGTTCATTCAACACAACTGCTAATTTGTCAGTGGAGCTATCCCAGAGTCTTGCTCCAAGAGATATGAAAACAATAACCTTGTGACCAAGAGACAGGCCTAATGTTTTCACTGCTAAACTGTTGAAAGGGTGTTTTATGTGAAGGAGAAGGGAATGAGTCATCGAGCAAGGGGTTACAGGGCTAGTACTTGTGAAAAGAAAGAAAAGAGTAAAAAAAAACCACCCAAGTTATCCTTCTTCCCTAATACAAATCAGAGAATTGATAGGGGAGAAAAAAGTGAATATATACAAAGTGCACCAGAGGAATGCATCAATCTATACATCAGATTAGTTCCGGGCGTTATTATTAAAGGTCTGTGCGTTCACAAGCACACCTACGTGCATGCTTTGTCTGGCGCACAGGAATGCATCGCTAAAGCACTGATGTGCAGCTTCCAAATAATTACCTTCTAATAACAAAAATGTGCCCCATTCCATTAATGACAACTGGGATACAACCAAAACCAACTGCTGCTAAAAACTAAAAATCATATTTCAAAGAAGCACTGAAGGTCAGCCCGTGGCTCTCACTAAACTGTGTCTCTCTGATTCCTGCTGGGTGACACAATGGGTTGGCTTAACGCAGCCTGGCCTGTGAACTCAGCCATACAAGCCTTGGTTCCTTAAAACAGCACCCTCACTGTATCAGATTTTCAAAGCTACATATATTCTGCACAATATAAAATATCCTCTCCTTTCTCTGCCCCATTTGTCTGTGGTACATCTGTATGCCCCATCTCCCTATTTTTTATAAAAGTCCTTGGAGTCTTTTGTGTGTGTATCCCTTTCAGCATCTGCAAAAGAAATCATTTCTCTCAGAAACAGTGTAAGGGTTGGGGAGTATACACAATAGCTGGAAATACTGTTTAAGACCCAGAGGGGAGAACTTTTTTTCTGCTATGAAAATGTGCTTTTCCAATGCAATGCAATATTCAAATTCAGCTCTTTTCCCTCTTAAGCTCTCCCGTCCCCCACCCCAAGAAAAAAAATGCACAAGGTGGAACAGGCTCATCTAAAGCAAAATATACTTGAGAGAACAGATGTGGCAAAACAAACCCCATAGGTTTCCATGAAGAGCTGCCAAAAATAACATTGGCTCGGCAGGCATGTGATCTTCAGAGGAGTTTGCTACTTGAATGAGTCAGAATGGTGATTCCATTTTTACCTCGTCAGTGAACAGGAAACACATTCTCCTTGAACACTCACCCTGGATTATATCATTAGGCTTTGCAGGTGCTGAGACAAAGTGGAAAGTGTGTAATGGTTTCCTCTAGTTTGAGAAGTTACGCTTAATTGAGGCAAAACCCAAAAGGTCATCTGCAAGTATATGTAAAAGCAGATACTCGTGTACGCATATCTGAAATGAGGAGATCTTCAGATATGGGGAAGGGGAAGTAATCTAAAATATCCTTTTCCATAAAGAAAGAATTGGACTTTGCCCAGAAAATATGTTTTATTCTAGGATGCAGAGCTTACAAATTTTATGAGAAGTCTGTGATGTGGCTGATCTCACTAATCCACGATGTGTCCTTCAGCTCATTGTTCTTGAATGAAAATGCTTTCATTTAGATTGTTTTTACAGAAAAATGGAGTGCCAATGGCCTCAGAAATCTTCCAGTTTTGGTATCCAACTGTTGGAGGTTGGGACTCTCCAAGTACACATCTTTGTTCTAGTTGCTGTCATTCTATTGTGACGAAGCAAAATATATTTTGATTTCTGTGTCTCAGGAGGAGTTTGCAGAACTCCTGTTTGAGTACACCATCCTTTCCCTGCAAAATCAGAAAATGTGGAACTGGTGTTGATAAGAATGATAAATGAGTCACTCACCCGAGTCTTTGCAGCCTCTTTTTCTTTAAGAACTGCATTTAAATGAAAAAAATAGAAGGTTCCTTGAAAACCTGTTACTCTCCCAAGTGCCTTCCACATCTCTAGGAAGAATCATTTTAATTTTGCAATAACTGAGCATATGATATCCTGGCTTCCCTGAGGGAACCACAATGATCTTATTTGCGAGTTCTACAAGAACCACAACGATCTTATTTGCATCTTCCCATTCAAGTATTGTCAGGTTTCCTGTGACATATTTGGCAGACAGTTCCTGATGCTCCTGAAAAATGTTGCCCACATTGTCCAGTGCAATACCAACATGAGCAGAAGGTAGTCCAACTGTATGGCTGGTTGATTGTAGGCCTGGTATATATTTCATCCAGAACAAAGATGTAGTGGGAGCTGAGAAGTATTGATAGAGTTGGGTCCTGGGAAAATTACCTCTCATTAATTAGAAAAAAAAAAGTATTGAAATACCTTGGATGCAAGTGCTAAAAATAGCAAAAGTAATGGATCATTTGCCAACTCCAGACAAATGCAGTCTCTCATCAGACATCTGAAGTTATGCCATTTCTGTTGGAGATTTCAATAACTTGAGTTGAAGTCCATTGCTAAGACTTTCAAAACCAACCGTTGGGGAAAGGAGTTGCGAGGCTTTAGCAGAGCCCAGAGTTTGGATATTCAGCCGTTTCTTAAAATCAGGCCAAGATCTTTTCAAATTGAGAAAACACATCTGACAATTCACGACTGGAAAATGTGGTCAGCATAGGGCTGTAGGTGCTCACATCTTCAGAAAATCAGTCCAAGGTTCCCTCAAGTCAGAAACCCGAAGCTTCCAGAATGAGAAACCTCTTTGGAAAATGTTAGCCTCAAACTCTGTTTTAGCTTTTATAGCTATTAACATGGGAAGAAAAATATTGTATAATGACTAAATATGATAATCATGTAGTGGCTCATTGAGCTGAGAAAGTGGAATAATATGTGGGAAATAATAGTGTCGCGCTAGAGGTGAGGCACCAGCTCATTTATGAAAAGGCAATGACAAAGTTGTCTACTACTGGCTTTCTAATTTAAGGCAGCCTTTTGATATGAGAAAGAGTAGCTGTTCCGTGACACTGTGACTTTGTATCTCCTTATTGCAAGATTTGTGGATTTGTGTGACTCTTCAATTATTTAAATACAAAGCTGATCTTTCAGCACTCAGAGGAGATAAAAGTAATCAGAAAGGACCAAGGGTTTCCAAACTGGTCAGTCCTTCTTGACTACAAAATTCCATTTGAACTTAGTTTCTTTTTATTTTCATTTTCAGATTTAAGAACTGACTTCAGTTTAAAAGAGGGAGGGAGGGAGGGAGGGAAGGAAGGAAGGAAGGAAGGAAGGAAGGAAGAAGGAAGGAAGAAGGAAGGAGGAAGGAAGGAAGGAAGGAAGGAAGGAAGGAAGGAAGGAAGGAAGGAAGGAAGGAAGGAAGGAAGGAAGGAAGGAAGGAAGGAAGGAAGGAAGGAAGGAAGGAAGGAAGGAAGGAAGGAAGGAAGGAAGGAAGGAAGGAAGGAAGGAAGGAAGGAAGGAAGGAAGGAAGGAAGGAAGGAAGGAAGGAAGGAAGGAAGGAAGGAAGGAAGGAAGGAAGGAAGGAAGGAAGGAAGGAAGGAAGAAGGAAGGAAGGAAGGAAGGAAGGAAGGAAGGAAGGAAGGAAGGAAGGAAGGAAGGAAGGAAGGAAGGAAGGAAGGAAGGAAGGAAGGAAGGAAGGAAGGAAGGAAGGAAGGAAGGAAGGAAGAGAAGGAAGGAAGGAAGGAAGGAAGGAAGGAAGGAAGGAAGGAAGGAAGGAAGGAAGGAAGGAAGGAAGGAAGGAAGGAAGGAAGGAAGGAAGGAAGGAAGGAAGGAAGGAAGGAAGGAAAGGAAGGAAGGAAGGAAGGAAGGAAGGAAGGAAGGAAGGAAGGAAGGAAGGAAGGAAGGAAGGAAGGAAGGAAGGAAGGAAGGAAGGAAGGAAGGAAGGAAGGAAGGAAGGAAGGAAGGAAGGAAGGAAGGAAGGAAGGAAGGAAGGAAGGAAGGAAGGAAGGAAGGAAGGAAGGAAGGAAGGAAGGAAGGAAGGAAGGAAGGAAGGAAGGAAGGAAGGAAGGAAGGAAGGAAGGAAGGAGAGCAGTTTAGAAGGAAGGAAGGAAGGAAGGAAGGAAGGAAGGAAGGAAGGAGGAAGGAAGGAAGGAAGGAAGGAAGGAAGGAAGGAAGGAAGGAAGGAAGGAAGGAAGGAAGGAAGGAAGGAAGGAAGGAAGGAAGGAAGGAAGGAAGGAAGGAAGGAAGGAAGGAAGAAGGAGGAAGGAAGGAAGGAAGGAAGGAAGGAAGGAAGGAAGGAAGGAAGGAAGGAAGGAAGGAAGGAAGGAAGGAAGGAAGGAAGGAAGGAAGGAAGGAAGGAAGGAAGGAAAGGAAGGAAGGAAGGAAGGAAGGAAGGAAGGAAGGAAGGAAGGAAGGAAGGAAGGAAGGAAGGAAGGAAGGAAGGAAGGAAGGAAGGCCATTTCTGTCAAAATCTCAGTGATAGGTATCTCCAGTGCAAGATTTCATATCTAAACAATGTAAATGCAACTTCCCTTCACTTTGATAAAGCACCTGGAAATGAAGTCTGGGTTTACTGAGCAACTCCTGTGTCATGAAACACCAATTCTTTCGTTGTTTCCATGGTCTTGCTTGTCAGTATTGGTGCACCTTCCCCTTTCCATTCAGCACTGCCCAGACCGTTTCACTGCTCCAGCCCTGTGTGGAAGCAAGCAGTCCATCTTGGACATTAATAGACCTTAATTTCCAAGAAAATAAAAGAAGGAGCCAAGACCAAAGACCAGCCTGCTCAAGGACAGTACACCGGGGTTTGTGGGCTTCTTTCTCATAAAATCTGTGTCCCAGCATCTTCTTCCTGATCATGATCAGTGGAAGCTGCCTACAGGAGAAAATATAATCAGAACTCCTATACACACATGATTTGATAACAGGAGCATTCTTTGTATCACTGATTTCCTCCTGTTTGGTTTAAAGTTAAAACGAACCAGAAAGTTGCTCCATCTCCTAGTTTTTCAAACACAAATGGGTGTTGTAATTCATTCCTGCACGTTACACGGCTGCTGGGATATTTTTATACAGCATTTAAATCTTTACGTAATGTTCTGACACATAGTGACTGACTCTCCACTGGAGCCTGAGTACAGCACTGAACACTTGGGTGGCATCAGCTGATTGCTGAGACACTCGAGCTCTTAATTTTTTTCTTTAAAGATGGATCCTTTTGTTTTATGCCAGGGCTTTGGTTCTCCTCTCACCTTGAGAGGCCACAGACCATTTTTATAGGTTGGTTCTTCTTTGTTCTCCCCTGCAAAAGAGAAATCTTCTAACAAATCATTTTCTATTACATTTTATAGTCCCAAATCTTGGCAACCGCAAGGCCATATTTTGCCACAGAAATGAATCAAAAGATGACTGAGAAGAAGAACAGACTCCCGAAAGGCTGCTGTCATGACAGAGCATTAGTAAGACCTATTCTGTCAGCTCTGGTGCAAGGCTCTGTCTCCAATCAAAGGTTTGACTGAGTTTTGTTGTTGGTGTTCTCTGAGGATCTTGGAAAGCTCTGATATTCCTGCCCCTATTTTACATTCACAGAAAACCCTATTGGTATGTTTTTCGGAAAGTATCACTATGAGGTTGGTGTATCTGAAGACATCTATATCATGCACCCAAATATACTGTTTTCACATTATCAAGGTGATGAAGAACCATGTTTCTCTCCTCTTCTCCTAACTGCATGCTCAGTTGCAGCCCACACGGCAGCTGGATGGTAGATGAACCTCTGGGTAGCCAGGAGGAACTACATTCCTGGAAAATGATGAAACCAAGGATTCATTTTTCATTCCCACCGCTCTCATTAGTAGATAGCAACCACTTTTATCACTCTGAATCTATTAGTCAGGAAGCTCTCACCGCACTGGGGCTTCACAGTGCTGGATGCTGTACAAACACTCAATGTGTGCATTCCTTCCATGCAAACGACAGGAAAATCATTACATCCTTGCCTCAAGCACCTCCCCATTCCTAAGGCACCCTCTCCACTCCCTGTGTGCATCTCCTGTTAATCACGCCGTAGATCTCAGCAACTGGTGGAAATTCAATAGACACAGGTCTGATGCACGTTGATAAGAGAGACTCACAAACTTAAACAAGCAAAGAGGAGAAAAACTCTCTTCCTCTTTAACCCGCGTGCTCCCCCCCAGCTTTCCTCAAAGGAAGTTTCATACACTTGATGATGCAATTGCTTTTCAAGCCCCAACAAGCATCTTTGTGCCCCACGATGAACCAGAGACCCCAGCACTGTTCCCCCCATAAGTTAAACCAGCGTGAGTCGAGCGTCAGAAAATCGAGAGCTGTACTACTACTAATGAAAACAAGAAGAACATGAAATGGTTTACTCTTTTCATTCAAAATTTTGAGGCCAAAGTGACATTAGGAACTCAGTGGTAGGGCTCGAAAACTGAAGGAGAGGATTGCCTTTTTACAGGAAAGCTGAAGTTCCTTTGTAGTTAATTAACTGTATCTCTGGGAGCCAGGGTTAAATCCAATCTGCAGATTAATGCAAGGCATATCCTCAAGCTGAGGGGGCTGCAATATGGAGGTTACCATGCAAGGAAAACCCTCTTCTCATAGCAAATTTGCCTTTTTTAACCCCAAAAGGTCTGATTTACAATGCTGCCTGCTGACAACCAGCCACCTCTTGCAGCTGCCCTTTTATATCCTTTCCCGTGAGGAGACAGACCCAGACATGTTCTGGGAGGAGCAGGCTGCTAGTCTGACACCTCCCTGAAATACAGAGCTTCAATGAGCACCTCTGCCGCAGGGCATGGCTGGTTTTCCCAATGCAGCCAGCACGTTCTAGGAACACCACACCCTACCCACAGGCTCAGCCTCTTCCAGCACCCACTGGTGCCACCCAGGTAATTGCCATTTCAGAGATAGGTTGCGCCTTATCTGCCACACAGGCTCAGTGTGCAATCTACAGGGCAGAGTGGTGCCTGTTCAGTGGCTAATCCGTATTGGGAAAGGAGTTTCTTGTGTTTTATCAGCGTCTCGTTTTTAAAACATGCATTTACTTGTATTTCCAGAGGGAAAGAACAATGGTGTGGGAGCTGAGGAAGCCAAGGTTTGGTTTGTCATTCTAAGAAAGTCTTCTTGGGTGACCCTGAAATGACATAGTATCTCTGTACCCCGATTTTCTATCTCTAAAATGAGAATAGTAGCTGCCTTGACTGAGAGGTGTGCTGGGAGGACACACAGTAACGTTTATGAAGTGTTTGAAGACCACAATCGGGAAGGAAGGGGAGCACAGAAGCACATTCAATGACAGATTTGCATTTCCTTTACAGTTATACATATGAGCTGTTCTTTATGCCATGCTTCATCTATTGAACCAGAGATTAAAAATTCAAAGGAACCAAATTCTTTCCTAAAATGAGTGAGATGACATGCAAATCCTTTAATAGTCTGGCTCAGGGTAGTATTGTGCTTCCTGATGGACAGGGCAAAAAAGCAAGTGGAACAAGTTTGGATGATACCAAGCTATGATATGAGTGATAATGGTATGTGTGATGGTGTCATTAAACAAAATTGTGCTTCCAGAAGCTCCACCTGAGTAGTTATTCTTTGGGAGGAAAAAAGAAGAAATAAATTAAAGGAACCTAAACCTGCAACTTCTGCATCTCCTGGAAGTATTCAAGCTGGTGGGTTATAGATTGATCAGAGTACGTGTCTTTTGGAGATGTTGAAAAAGTCTCAATTTCGTTCTGGCAAGAAACAAAGGCAAAAAATAGTCATGAAATGAAACTCCTGGAGTTTGGCCAATGCAGATTTTAGGGGGTTGGGGAAGAATTTAAGTTCTCACAGGGAGGCCAGCAGGCAAAGATCAGCTGTAAGTGATGGAATCAGATGTTACATATATAAAATTATCCTTTGAAAAACAGAGATGTCCCATTCCCTGTACAGCTTTGCCTTGATGCATCCTGACAGAGGCCCAGAAGCATCCTCAGCATAAGGCAAGGCAGGGCCCGACAGAAGTGCGCTTGGCCAGGGAGACAGAATAATTTTTCCTTGATTTCAGTGGGAGCTGCATCCACTTGCAGCCTGATAAATCTGGTCCTGAGTAATGCACTGTGTATGGCTGGGTATGCTTCTCTTCTTCTCTCACACACACCTACATACACAAACACAGACATTTGCTCACTGACTCACCGGCTTCCCAGCAATCGGTGCTCCTTTACTAGTTAAAACATGCGGCTGATACTCTCTCAACCCTGTGGATTAACCCCTGTCTCCTTTATACACCATCATCTATCGCTCGGCAATAGAAAATAGACTCTGATTTGGGCCTGATGGGCACTCTTAGTGGTGATGCATGGAGACAGACAGACATTTTTATGAGCTCATTTGACCCTTCAGGGTAAGAAGTGGAAATACTTGTTGTGTAGTAAATTGAGCAAACATGACATGGACAGTAAGAGAGAGAGACAAGGAGAGAAAGCACAAATAACTGTGAGCACTCTACTTATTCCCATGTAGCAGGAGGCTGGGATGGCACCAACAAAGGGAAGGAGTTTCTCTTGCGTCACCCAGAGCTGAGTTTATACCTGCAAAGTCAACCCAGAGATTTGAACAAAGACAGCTGTGACCTAAAATGAAAAAACTTGCAATCCAGGTGGCTTCCTAACATTCAGTTGTTCAAAAAAACCAGGCCTTTACTCCTCTCAACCGCACCAAGGAGTGTTTTCACAGAATCCCAGACTGGTTTGGCTTGAGAAGGACCTTAAAGCTCATCCAGTTCCAACCCCCTGCTACCAAGTTGCTCCAAGCCCTGTCCAACCTGGCCTTGAACACTGCCAGGGATGGGGCAGCCACAGCTTCTCTGAGCAACTTGTTCCAATTCTCACAGTAAAGAGTTTCTTCCTTATATCCAACCTAAATCTCTCCCGTTTAAGTTTGAACCCATTACTCCTTGTCCTGTCATTCCAGTCCCTGAAGTTGTTTTTTCTACTTTGGGGTTCAGAGGAGGACAACAACGCTTTTATTGTTGTTTTCCAGATGAATAAAGTAACTAAGTTCCCCAAACCCCATTTTCGTAGTGCAAGGGAACTTGCAAAGTATGTTTGCAACACTTGCCAGGGCAAATAAATGGCACAATAGTCTGCTATTATTGCACAAAAGCAAAAGCATATCACTGAAATGAGTAACAGATAGGGGATTAGAACTTTTAAAACGCTTTGAGTTGTAACCTGATCAAACTCAATATCCTATTATACAGCTGTAATGCTAGATCGTGCTACTTCATTCTACACTGAATCTTGCTCTTGCATATAAGGCAGACGTCTCCACTCATAAATTCACATTAGAAAGAAGCGTCCAAAGACTTTCAGTTTGCAGAAACGGGGTCTGACCGAGTTCTGGAATTGGACTTCTCTGTGCTTTCTTCCCTTAGGGGTACAGAGCATGTAGAATTTTGTCCTGACAAATTAATTTTCCAAAATGGGTATTATTTCACCTTGATGCCTCACCAAGAAGCAGTAGGTGAGACTGATTTGAAGCTGCTATATTCAAATCTCCCATTACCGCACAGTTGCTCCATCTTGAACTTCTGTTTAATAACTGGTTTAACACAAAGGGAAGATGGTGTCATCTGGGTCTATTAGCCTGTTGCTAGTTTATGGCGCTTCAGACATCAGCACAGGAGCAGCCCAAAGTTGTGTTAGTAACCTTGGTAGTTTGACAGGAGAGAAGCTGCTGCCTTGGATATGCCTCAGTGAAAAGTGGTTCCAGAGTTTAATGTTTCTGTGAGCGTCTTGCTTCAACATAGAGTGGGCACCTATAGTTTCCCAGGGCTTAAGCATGAGGGACTGGAGAGGCTCCATTTCGCAGACTGCCAGTGCGGGGTTTTCTTTCACTGTGTTTCATTTGTGCTGATGTTCTTCACTAAGCAGCAGGCCTTCTGGGTGTTTACACTTCTGGGAGATGCATTCAGCAGATAAAGGTTGCAATCCCATGTTGTGCAACGAGGTAGAGCTTAGCCTGACAAGCAGCGAGCAGGTTGGCCGATACAAACAGCTCGATAAAAGCACTTCTGTCCCCATCTGAAACTTCCTACCATCACTATCACTGCAATCACACATGCGCCCCTGACATAGTGCTCCAGCCACTTAAACTGAGACTGCCAATTAATCTAAACTGGTGGCTATTACAAAATAATCCACTTGACCTGGATGGTTAAGTCTATCGTAAAGGGAATTGTTTGTCCAGACATGTAGATTGGATGATAACTTCTGCTATTATTTTGGTACTCTGGTTTATGATGGTTTCCCAGCAGAAATACATTTTATTAGGAAAGGCAGTTTTGGGGGACTGTCTGACATATATTTGCATTTTCGTAGGACTGCTGTGGTATGAAAATACACTGAAGAATAACATGTCTAACCATCTTGGCTGTATTATCAATAGACCATAGAATCATACAATGGTCTGGGTTGGAAGGGACCTTAAAGCTCACACAGTTCCAACCCCCTGCCACGGGCAGGGACACCTTCCACTAGAGCAGGTTGCTCCAAGCCCCTGTGTCCATCCTGGCCTTGAACACTGCCAGGGATGGGGCAGCCACAGCTTCTCTGGGCACCCTGTGCCAGCACCTCAGCATCCTCACAGGGAAGAGCTTCTGCCTCAGAGCTCATCTCAATCTCCCCTCTGGCAAGTTAAAGCCATTCCCCTTGGCCTGTCCCTCCAGGCCCTTGTCCAAAGCCCCTCTCCAGGTTTCCTGTAGCCCCTTTAGGCACTGGAGCTGCTCTAAGGCCTCCCCTTCAGGAGCCTTCTCTTCTCCAGGCTGCCCCAGCCCAGCTCTCTCAGCCTGGCTCCAGAGCAGAGCTGCTCCAGCCCTCGCAGCAGCTCCGTGGCCTCCTCTGGCCTCGCTCCAACAGCTCCACGTCCCTCTTGTGCTGTTGCCCCAGAGCTGGATCAGGACTGCAGGGAGGGTTTCCCCAGAGTGCAGCAGAGGGGCAGAATCCCCTCCCTCGACCTGCTGCTCACGCTCTGGGGGTGCAGCGGGAGTTCTGTGCTGTGAGCGCACATGGCTGGGTCATGGGGAGTTTTGAGACTGTGGACAAGACCTACCCCAAAGGGAAATTACTGCTCTTGCCAAAGCTTAAATATATTTTTAACCCAATTCTGTAAAATGAGAGAAGTTGGTGTTTTAAGCCACCAGCATCATATCAGTCAAACAAATGAAAAGCCTGCGAGGTGCAGCACAAAGTAATCTGGCTATTTCATTCCCACTGAACACCAATTTCCAACGGCTAGAAACAAAAGACATGGAAAAATATCCTAATGTAAACTGTCATGAGGGCCAGAGCACAAGCAGTTAACATTAATTATGTATTACCCGAGCACTATAGATAGCACCAAACAGGAAGAGAAAAGCTCATAAAGCTATTAATAATGAACATAAAATTTGTAAACTTGTTGTGAGGAATAATTTGCATAGCAATATAAACATGGTCCCTAATGCTGAAAAGCTGGAGACAGTACTCTGGTAAAAAAAAAAATCATTATTTTATATGTTTAAAACTGTAGTTCTATTTATTTATTTATAAGCATGTTCTGTGGTCCCTAATACACAGATTCCTGACTGTATGGTACATAACCCCTTTGTTACTGCAGACATTCCCCTTTGCTGGGCACGCACAATAACATATCTGGATTATTTGCTTTGCAGTGGTCTCAGTGACCAGTGGGCAGTGATCACCAGTGATACCTGTGCTTGTTTGAAGACATTGATTGGTTAAGAGTGAGACAATCTAGGAGATCTGCTTTTTTACTCCGTCCTTGTGTTTTAATTTGCCTTATGAGATGTCATTTCATTGGGTTGTGTCTTATCAAAGGAGTCAGATATCTGTTAGAGTCAGGTCTTCACTTTTCAGTGAAATAAGGAAATACTAGCAGTGATTTTCACCTTCCCCATCTCCTTGAAGAGCTCATGTGGTTGTTTCTGATGGTGTCATCCTGAAGGTTGCTGGAATTACTCTAATCTTCAGCACTTTGGTGGGGGCAAAATTTATGCAATATGTGTGCACTTTGTAGAATGTTTCAGAGGCCACAGAATCTAAGCGTGGTGTATGGATTTAAAACATCATCAGTTACCAGGGGCCGGCAATGTCCTGACCTAGCTGTGCTGGAGTTATCATGAGCAAGACACTGGTTCTCTCATTACTGTTATGACTAACCTCAGGCTGTTATGTTTTATCATGGCAAAAAGATGCCAACTTGCATTTATTCTAATCAGAACGGATTCAAAATATTCAGAATTACTGAAAACATGTGAAAACAAATGCCATTTGTTATCTAATCCACAGTGTTCACCAGGCTCCTCTGGAACTGCTTAGGCTAATGCAGGAGATGGCAGGAACAATACAAAGCACAATGGCATTTGTCTGACTGAGGAAACCACAGGATTAACTTATGTCCAGCAACTTCAGTGGAGAAACCCTTTCCTTGCTTTCCACTGAGGCTGAGCAGGAGAGTGCTGGTAACCTGCACCCCAGGATAGGGTAGAAATTTCCCTGTAATCCAGCAGGACAAACCAGTGAGCATGTTAGCACCCAGAGCTGGGCTGGGATTGTCTCTTTCCATGTCCAAGTTGGCTTACGTCAGCCTTGCTCTGCTTCTGCAGCTCACCGCTGAGCCTCAGCTCTGCCTGCTTGGCTTGTCTAGGGAAGCTTCCCGTGGCCGTGCTAAGCTCTTCACAGCTGGAGGTTGCTTTTGCATATATCACAGACAGCTTGTGGTGGGTTGTGATTGGATTTTCCAGAGAGGCCTCCTGGGAGCGTGTCTCAGGAAGAGGGTATGGGGGAGGATGGGGAAGGATGTGGTCGCATGCTTGATCAGAAAAGCAATAATGAAAAGTGGATGGAGAAGGGGAGAGAGCAGTGGGAGTTTTCTCATCAATCCTGGGTCCTGTTGGGCCAGCAGCCCCTCTGGTATGTTTAGGGATGCTGCATGCCTTAACAGCCTCCATTTACTAATGCAGTAATGACCTGCTGGAGGAGGAGTTGGCCGCTGTGCTAATTGCATTCCTCTGCTGCACAATAACTTAACACGTTATTAAGATTCCAAAGAAGAGGGTCAGGGAATTCATCTCTCTCCAGTGCTCTCCTGACCCCAGCACCATCACACACGCACACAGAGTCCTTTCCTCTTCCTAAGTCCAAATGGATGCTTTCAAAAGCTGGAAAGGACATACTCCATCATTTGTAACACTGGGATAGCCACAATTTTTTCTTCATATTCAACATTTTCTGCCTAATCGTGCATAGCTGCAAGATCCAGCTCTCCTGCTTTACACTGCTCTTGCAGAGCAAAAAGGCTCAGAGATGGAATCCATGGAGTAAGATGGCCACAACTTCAGGTGGTGCATATACTATGTGCTGAAGATAAGACTCCTTTACCACAGCTCAGGTTTTCACAAGCTCACCCAGCTCTGAGGGATGGACCAAAGCACAGTAGAGATGTTTTTTCCTTGGGAGTTTTGATATAGTTTGTTTTATGTCAGGCTGGCTGTTGCACAGTCTGGCTCAATATTGTTCCTCCACTGGATAAGAGACTGTCAGAAAAGACTGTAGGGAGGCGATGATCATACCAGTGTATACATTTATAGCTGCTAGTTGGCCAAGACAATACAAGCCTTGACTTAAACTGAAGTGGAGGGTTAAAACCCTTTGAGAATTGCCAAAAAACGGAGGGGTTGCGGGGAGAGGAGGGGACTACAAGGGTGGCTGAAGCAATCTGGATCGCATGGCAAGTAAGAGAGCATGGTGGACATGAGTGCTATCCACAGAGTCTCAAGAACAGCTCTCAACCTGATTTGCTGGTGCAAGGTGGGGACCTGAGCAATTTTCTTGCTGCACTGCTCATATGTCAGCACAGTGAGGACAAGCAAGTAGCTCATCTTGCAACCTGGCATTAATGGTGCTGTGGATTGCCCATCACCAATTTCCTCCTCTTTCTCCTCATTTTTAGGTCCTCTCTCCTTTCCTCCCTGACAAAGGATGAGAGGCCAAATTGCACCTTCTTCAGAGGCGATATCCCTCCTGCATGTCAGTCTTGATGAGCAGGCTGGATCCACCACACTGGATTGCTGGTAAAATCACCTACTTGGCTCTGAGCATTGTCCCGACTCACCAGCAAGACTTGGATCAGCTCTTCTCCTCCCCATGCCTGCCCTCAACCCTGCCTCATGTCCCCTGCACACTCCAGATTGCACATCTTCAGCCTGTGGATATGCCTGCAGCAGCTTTCTTATTAATATATGTCAGCATCTTTCAGTTTCTTCCTTCGGAAATCTTTTAATTTAAAAGACTCCTCCATACTACACCATGTTCAGGCTGTAATGATTTTATCAGGTTGTGCAAGATCTAGTTAGTATCCTGCCACTTTTAGAATATTAGATTTGGAGGGGGAAGAGATTGTTTATTTCGTTGACACTTGTCAGGATAACATGTACACTCAGCTCACTAAACAAATTAATGGTAGTAATCGTCATAAATAATAATTATAAATGAAAGCAAGTGTAAGGTTAAAACTCACTTGATAGAAGCTTTCCTCTGGCTGGTTTGAACCACAATTTGTTTTATAATCTAGCCTCTTCTGCTCTTCCTTATTTGCACGTATCCTCACAGATCTACATAAAAGAGCAAATAGAAGGCAACAGATTAGGATTATTTCTACTGCCAAAGTACCACAAAGCTTCACTGAGGCACTCGCCTGGGATGAACCATGGTGAGCTAATCTGAAAGCCAAGAGCACGGCTGTGAGCATCCTCCAAAGGGCCTGTTCCCAGTTGCAGCAGGCTGGAGGGAGGCTGGGAGCCCATGCCTGTGCCGGAGCACCAATCCCAGCTCTCACCGCCCTCCCATTCCCTCCTGGCAAGGTCACAGCAGACACGGTACCTGGGTCATCCCAGGGGCTGGATCCAGCCTGGCGCACAGCAGCACTCGGGAAGGGTTACTGCTGTTGTAAATAAGGGGCTGTCGGGTCGTCAAAGTGAAGTCAAACTTCTTTTTTTATTATTATTTATTAAAAAATCCCTACAAGTGTTGTGGGGTTTTTTCCTCCTCTGCTGCTACGAGTGGGCTGGTTTCAATGTGCCAAGTTCTCTGCTTTAGTGTGATCATAGAATCATAGAATCACTTAGGTTGGAAAAGGCCTGCAAGGTTATAGAGTCCAACTGCTAACCCAGTTCTGCCAAGTCCACCACTAAGCAGCCTGTTCCAATGCTTGGCAATGCTTTCAGTGAAGACATTGTTCCTAATAACCAGTCTAAACCTCCCCCGGCACAATCTGAAGCCATTTCCTCTTGTCCTATCCCTTGTTCCTTGGGAGCAGAGACCAGCCTCCTCCTGGCTCCATCCTCCTGTCAGGTAGTTGAATAAAGCGATAAGGTCCCCCCTGAGCCTTCTCTTCTCCAGGCTAAACCCCCCCAGGTCCCTCAGCTGTTCCTCATCACGCTTGTGCTCCAGGCCCTGCACCAGCTCCTTTTCCCTTCTTTGGGCAGGTGCCCTTCATGCTCAGGTGCAGAACAAGTTGGGTTTGGATTTTCCCCAAATAAGCTCATTAATGTATTAGTCACAAGCAGACTTCAAGGACACTTGACCTCAGTGTCTCTGCTTTCCTCTCTGATCATCTTCCAGCTTCTGCTTTAGCAACATAAAACTACAAAGAAAAGAAATGGCAGAGTCAACGAAATGAGGGAAAGCCAAAGATTTGGGCTCTGGTTGGCTCAGAAGAGCCTGTGTGCCATGCTCCCTGAAACTATTTCCAGGTTACTCCCATGATCTAAATACAGGTAGTTCTATCAGGGAGAATTTTAACCCTGCAGCAGGGTAATTTTTTTTACACCATCTTTCTTCATGCAAGTTCTCTTTAAAAAGTTGCGTTTAAAAGTCAAGCACGGGCACCTTAAACGATAGGTATTTTAGTGAATGATAATTAATACAACTGGGAAAAGTCTGAGAATAGACAGGGTAAACAGGGAAGAAGGACATGCAGAAAGGAAAAGAGCAGCAGACGGTATAGAAAATAGAGTGACTTCTGAGCTGAAATTTTTTAACAAAGAGCTTTTCTTCTGACTTCCCAGCTCTGCCATTCCCCAATTGCATTAAAGCGGTTGGCAAGATGAATAATATTTTTAGATGAAATATACTGGCAGAACAACAGGAACTGCAGCCCCTTTACTGTTCTGCTGGAAATTTCTGCTGCTGTTTCTGGTAAATATGGCTGGTGGCAGGACCTGGCTTGTAGCTTTAACCACATGTGGGAAGTTCATGGGGCAAAGATGCCAAGTCTAAAATTAACCCCCTTGAAAAAAAAGATTAAAACCCAAAGTGCCTGGGGCAGGGTGAGGGTGTTGAGGTCGTTATTTTTAGGCTTTCATTATATTAAGACATGTAGAGATTTGGATTAATTAAGGATTAAAATAAAAATGTAAGATCTCAGTGTTTTCTGGACTGAAATGAATAAAGCATTTGCATGAAATGCTGTAGCTTTAAATCCTTAGACAAAAATCAAGAGAGAGAGTACTAAGGGTAAAGGCTTTCTGAAGCTCCCAGTATTGCTGTAGAGAGTGGATCTAAGGTGACGCCAAGTTTTACTATGAGCAGAGCATATCTCTGCGCTCCATTACTGGGACCCCACTGATTTTTACAAAGACCCAAGAGAAAAATGAGTTTGTGTCACCCTTGGGCTTGTGCAGAAGAATTTAGGAATGTAACATGAAAGAATCAAAATCTGTAAAGCAGATAAAAGGTGCAGCATGAAAACATAGTGGTGTTGCCTCATTTTTATGCGTTTATTTTTGTTTCTTTCTGAACTCTTTGAACACGTCTCCTCATTTCAGGGGCAATATAACCCTTAAGTTTTCAACTTAGGAGTACGATGTCACAGCTGATGGTGGACACAGTGGTAAACATTTTTAAATAACTTTATTAATATCACCAGTATCACCAGCAAATTAAGGCCAGTCTCAACCACTGCTTCATCTTTCACTTCATGTAAAGTACTGGGATTCATCCCTTCTTTGGAAAGAACATGTTTTTATCCATATTTCATGCTTGGCTGAGTTTTTCTATTCCTTGTTATAGGACACAGCCAGTTGTCTCAGCTCATAAATGTTTTCTTGTTATTCCTACTCTGTCCTTTGAAACATACCTACAAGAGCTGTTGTAAAATAGAGGTCTGTGCTAATAAGGGAAAGGTATGAAGCTGGTTGAGTACATTGTGTAATGCAAGGAAATGTTAACATGGAACTACTGAGAAATCATTATTTAGCAGTTGCTTCGTGAATTCCCACCTTCAGAAACTATCAGAAATAGAATCAGAGACTGGTTTGTGTTGGAAGGGACCTTAACGCTCATCCAGTTCCAGCCCCCTGCCACAGGCAGGGACACCTTCCACTAGAGCAGGTTGCTCCAAGCCCCTGTGTCCAACCTGGCCTTGAACACTGCCAGGGATGGGGCAGCCACAGCTTCTCTGGGAAAAGTCTGTGCCAGCGCCTCAGCACCCTCACAGGGAAGAGCTTCTGCCTAAGAGCTCATCTCCATCTCCCCTCTGGCAGGTTAAAGCCATTCCCCTTTGTCTGGTCCCTACAGGCCCTTGTCCAAAGCCTCTCTCCAATTTATTCGTTAGTATTTAATAGTATTTATCCCCTGTTAGCCAGGGTGGAATGTCTAAGGAGCACTGGGGCTAACACTGGAATGCTCAGTGCCATCCCCTACCAGTCCTGTCCTGAAGAAGGACTCGAGAATTTATTAACCCTGGGGCTTGGCACCTCTGCACATACTCTGCCACTTTCTCCATGGCTCAGTCCTCCATGTTCCTCACCTCATGGCTTTTCAAGCTTTACTCAAAATAACTATGTCAATTTGCAAGCTTTTGTTTCTTTTTTTCATTAATAAGACCCTGCTAAATCTCTTCTTCTGCCAGCAGGAATGGACAGTAATGCAAAAAGTACTATATAAAAATCTTGTTACAAACAGTCCCTGCTCCCAAAAATTTATGGACCATACTAATAACAAAATGATATCTTTATTTTTGCCATATATATGCATATATGTTAGTTCATATATGTTAGTTCAGGCACAAGTATTTCCCGAAAGTTATACAAGAAACTCGTACAGCTCAGTGCCTGAATGCAGGCCTCTGCAATCCTTGCTCAGACCTCAGCCCCTTTTGGCAGGTAGCAGACTCGGGTGAGGAAGGATAGAATAAAATACAAATCAAAAACCCCTGACTCATCTAGGACAGACAACATGGGAATCCTGTGTAGAGCATCTTGTGATTGATGGGTTATAGAAATATGAGAGAAATAATCCTCTTCCTAGGTGGGGGGTTCCTGTTGTCATTCAATAAGAAAAATCGTCTCAGTGGACAATTCCTGGAATAAGACAATGGTGATCGATAACGAATTCCCAGTTGTTGCTGGAAGAGGTTTCTGAGCTATTGCAGACAGGACAAAAGTGTTCTCAGTACCATTACTGAAAGTGAAGTTTTAGACCTGAAAGCTAAAATGAAACAAAGCAAGCTTTCAATTAACTTCTCAAAGTGCTCTCATTTCCCAGGTCAGGGCAGATGAAAAGATAAATATTGAACAAGGGGGTTGTTCTGTATCTGAAGCATCTTAATGAGTACAAAACATTATACAACATATTCGAGGAGTGCTTTTGCCTTGTATCAACTGCTCCTTTCTCCAAGTCAGTAATGAGATCACGGTCCCTCATGGGTGATCAATTTTTCAGAGTGATATTAGATGATTTATTGCATGCCCAGAGGCAAGTTGGATTTTCCTCTTGAACTCAGGAAAACCAACATTGTCACCGATATGAGAGGGAAAATTTCTCATTAGAAATTCTGTAGTTGTCTGAGAAAAGACAATATCCATTACTAGATGGTTTTATGACTTTTGCTACTGACTTTTGTGACATGGGCAGATCACACAAGTCCCCCTGGTTTCTTTCCTTCTTCTGTCTGCTAAGGACCTTCCTAACCATTGTGAGAAATGGAGAGGTATTGCAGGTGTTAACTTTGGCATTACACTGGTCACAATGGTATTTAGCAATGTTACTGCTTCTGAACTGTCAGTGTTATCACCTATGGTCCCATCTGGACCACTTCATTAAAAAAGGAAGAAACCCAAACCTTATCCCTGAGAAAGTTGATGTTGCTCAGCAATGACCAAGGCTTGTCAGAGTCTGAAGGAGACATCTGCAGCTGCCCCAAAGATTATTCACTCTCTGTCTGTGTCTGGCAGTGCCACAAACTCAAGAAGAATGTATAGTGGGGGAAGGAGAAATTAAGTGCTTATAAATAATATTTAAGGCTGTCTTTCTAAGGCCAGAGGGGGATTACTGGAGGCAGCCCCAATTACTGCAGGTCCTGGGTGGTTAAGGAATCCCTTAGGTTTTGCTTTAATAAATTATTTGGGGGAAAAATGGATTAATCCTATTACATGGATTAAATAAGCATGTTTCCAATTTATCTATGGTGTATTCTGATGAAGTGTTACAAACTCTTAAATATTGCATAATGGAGTCATACCAGGTTGAATAGGAGAATCAGATGTTTGTGGATCTGAGCCAAAAGCTCACTGACATCAACAGGGAAGCTTACTACTGTTTTCAGTGAGCTTCGACTAAGACTCCGTAAATACAGGAAAGCTTTTTTATGGCTAGTTCTGCAAAACCAGTGAAACTCAGGAGAACTCTGGTTTGTGTCTCATGCATCATTAGCACACTCACAAGCTAAATTTTGACTACTACTAGCCAGAAAGAGCATGTCTCAACTTCTAGATCCCCAACCGTTTGCAGAGCAGTCACAAAAACTGATTTGGGCTTGAGATCTTTAGGGACAAAATAAATAGTGAACACTGTAACTCTCTGTGTAATTTTTTATTCTTGCAGCCATTGTTTATTCCTTCCTAATGACCAAACACACAAACCCAGTATTTTTCCTTAATGTACTCAAAGCTTCAAAAGCCATCCAGAGTAAAAATAATTCATGGCACTACGATGCCATGAGCTGAAACCTTGAAGCTGCAGGAGTTTTGCTACTGACTTCATTGGGCTAGAATTTCACTCAAAGATGATTAATTACCACAACTTTCAATCTCCATAAATGCTATTTTGTGATGTTGGATTGTTTAAGCCAGCTTTTACAAATGAAGTAAGTAGAAAAATGATTAGAGGAACTGGAAACAGAAGTGGTGGGAGAGAAGGCAACAGTAACACTTAAATGGTTATGGTTTTAGGAGCAACCCTCTAACACCTGGTATCAAACGAGAGTCTTGCATACAGTATCAGTATAATTTTACCAGTATATTAAAACAAATCTGATTTTCTTCATTCTATTTCCACAGAAAAATATCCCAAGCAGAGCTACAACCAAGGAATGACACACTGACCACAAGAAGAGAAAGAATGACTCTGCACTTTCCTCTCACGTCCAGCCTGTTCCTTTTCTCTCTCAGTGTCACTATCCCATTTAGTAAGAACTGAAAATGAAATCTCCCATTGTGTTCCTAGTTAAGTCCCTTCGATGTGTATGTGAAAGAAACTTCTCTGTGCATGGGCACATGGAGAGGTAGATCAGGAAATGTTAACTTTTCATCCTTTTACTTGTCTTCCACTCTGTATTTTCTTCTTTTGGTTTAATGCTTTGCATGTGAATTTTTCATGTTTTGCTCCAATGAGTGAGAGTGAAAAAGAGAAAAAGGGGAAGGACACTGAGATCCCTTTTAAAATATCTCAAGATGAGCAACAATTTTTTCCTCAAGGAAAACAAAACAAAAAACAAGAAGACAAAGAAAATAACACAAACCAACTCACAGCTTCATGTGCTGTGTAGGCTGAAAACTGGGCTTCCAAGTGCCTACTGCTGGGTCCACTTTCCCGTGTCACAAAAGAGAATCTTATTTACAATGACCAAAGCCAGTCTGAGTGCTTAAACCTAAGCCAGTGCTGTTGGGCTATCCAGATCCCATTAAAGTCAATAGCAACCGTTTGTCTAAAGTACCCTTGTCACTAGCTTTCCAAACCATGTCTTTGCTGCGGTAAGCTCATTTTACTTGCCTCCTTTTCACTCAGTCTCATCTAGATTTGGGTTGCCTGTTAGAGTTGCCTGCATGGGGAGCCCGGGTTCTCCTTTTTTCTCTGCTGATGCAGATTCCCTGCTCTTTAATCTTCCTATTTTATAGAGAAAAATCAACTGTTATTTCTATATGTTGCTTTGCCCAGTGTGATGCCATGGGCAAAGAAAAAGCAGCCCATGTAATCACAGTTGGATATGAACAGAACCCAAATGACTTAATGAATTTTGGCACCATGAGGAGCCTAAGAAAGGATCAAGACCCTTCCTGTCTTTTTGAAGGGCTGTACTAGCACAAAGCAACAGACAATCTTTGCCTTGAAGGGCTCGTGGAAATAGTAAGCAGCAATATCTACATGTGTTTTAAAGCATCAGTATTGCCTCCACCGGTCCACTCCAAGCAGCTGCACATGAAATGAGCAGTGATGAACCTCAGAAAAGTTCTGCATCAGAGCACCTGCAAGGTGAGCATTCCAAAGTGTATCCCAGGGCCTCATGGTACGAGTCAGTACACAGAATATAGGGGAGAGATGTTGACAACAATAATTGATCAGAAATGAGACAATCAGTTAACTCGAGTGGCTACGTGATTAATTGTTAGGGTCCAAAAATGCGATTAAAAGCTGCAAATTATGTGAAAATTTGAAGTGAATTTTGAACAAGTATACATTTCCTGACTCAAAGGCACTTTAGCCCTATAGCCTGCAGCTTAGAGACATCTATCTGGCTTCATTCCCATCAATCGATACCATTAAAGCCCTAAAAAAAAATCCTTTCTCCATATAGTTATAAAATATCAATTATATACATTTTCATTAGCTGAATGCAGTGATCAGGGCTGATACACTGGTTGTTTGTTTCTCAGCAAGACATTGTTGGCACTCTCCCAGTCGCAGTCTTCTCCAGTGGGAGCATCCTCTAATCACAGTGATAGAGACCTGCACTTGGCACACCAGCCATCTGCCTATGACCGTATCACAAGTTGTCAGTCACAGAGCACAAGATGGGGGTGCCCAGCTTTGGTTTCTCCTGCCCATCACCCCTACAGTGCATTAACCACCAGAGCCTGCAGAGGATATTCTGCTGCAGGATTTAAAAGATCCAAGGAGACATTAATGAGTTATGCTAAACTCACTGGTACTCTTGTGGAAGGTACTTTCACCTCTGTTTCACTGATGCAGACGTTTAGATAGAGAAAAGATAAGTCACTTGCCTGAGACCATGCACTGATTGAGTATCAGAGACCAAATTAAACTGACATTTCTTGGTCCTTAGCTCCGTGTTGTGGAAGTACTGTCTCCTGAAGAACGTGTTAAAGAGAAACTAACCCTATCAGCCCTCTATTAAATAATGCCACCTCCTTTGTGCTCTCCCATTGCTTTGTTTTGAAATGCCACCCTGTCAGCACGAGCACGCAGATACCTCTTCTGTCCGTGACAGCATATCCTCCTCCTCCTCCTTTTTAGCTCAGCATTTTCATATGACCACGAGTATGCATTGCTGTCCGGCTCATCTTTATGTGGGCCAACACTCAGCTGGGGATCCTTTCTCAAAAAGGAAGGAGATGAACATGTCTAGAAGCATAGAGATATTTTTAAACCAAGCAGAAATGTGCACAGCCATGCTGAATGTCATTTTGGAAAATCATAGAATCACAGAATGGTTTGGGCTGGAAGGGACCTTCAAAGCTCATCTAGTCCAACCCCCCTGCAATGAGCAGGGACATCTTCAACTAGATCAGGTCACCCAGAACCACATCCAGGCTGGCCTTGGATGTCTTCAGGGATGGTGCATCCACCACCTCTCTGGGCAACCTGCGCCAGTGTTTTACCACCTTCATTGGACAAAATTCCTTCCTCACGTCCAGCCTGAATCTCTCTCTTTTAGTTTAAAACCAAAACCAAAATGCAGCTTTCTGTTTTCATTCAGCACTTCTTCTCAGAAACAACAAAGGAAAGGGAAGGTGGTGGAGGGCGGTTGGGTTTGTTCTTCAGAAGGAACATGTTAGATGACAGCATTAATGATTACTGGTTTTTATCCTCAAGAGAAAAAAGCCACACATAAACAAGTAAACAAACAAAAAAAATTACATACCTCTCACACAACCTGTGGAATTTATGGCCCTGCATCTCAGACGTCCTCTGAAACAGAAACCATCAGCCACAGCCTGGATATTTTCTAATGAAAGAAATGGAACATACATACCTTCCTGAAGAACTTGACTGAGGCTAGAATACACATGGCTCTATATAAATTCAGTAGACTCTAAGTCATCCAGTCTCACTTTCTTGTCTCCTTTCCTGTCACTTCAGATCGGTAGGCTTGTGGGGTCAGTTTCCCCATTTGATAATTCTGGGCTTTGAAGGACTACCAGGTTCTGGCAGGGTATCATAGCAAGCAGACCAAGCACTTGCCCTGCATTTCTTGCCCTCAGCCACCACCTCCACTCTGTGGCACAGGGCAGTGGGTGCTGACACCAGCATTGCAAGGCTCAGTGTTACAAAACACCATCACCCCACAAACCTCCTGCAAGGGAGCTCTGCCTTACCCCACACATAAAGGTGCCTTATGCAAACTTCTCATGCCTCAGAGGGTAGCACACGTAAGACCTCATTTCCAATGATAGCCCTCTCACTGGCGTGCTTGCTGGGAACCTACCTGGGGATAAAAAGGTCTCTCTAGTCCAGAATTGGTAGTTGCAGCTGAAATTCTAATGGAAAGGGAGAGGATCATAAGCAAAACACTGCAGAGGGAAAATGTAGTAGTGTTGGACACAGAAGGAGTCAAGAAAATTCTCCCTTATTGCAAAACTGTTTCGTGTGCACAAACTAAGAATATTTCTTATTGCAAGAAGAAAAATCCATTAATTTTTTCCCTCAGTTTTCAGCAACTGAAGAGGCTATCCTGTTGAACATTGCAGGAAATACCTGCATGACAGACTGCAGACTTCCACGTTTCAGTCATTAGAGAAGTGTTTCCCGTGTTGGCTAATGCAAAATGAACTCTCTCAATTTCCAGGGGTTTATTTCTTTGGAATTAATTAAAAAAAATGACATTTTTCTCTGAGGTTTCCTTCCATCTTTATGTGGAAAATATATCCAATGGTAAATTTCAAGTAGCTCTTCTTCAGAGCTCTCTATAGCTTCCGCGATCACCAGACCAACAGGGAAAACATGTCTTAAATAGACCCAAGAACTGCTTCCTCATGCAGTTATGCATGAGGTTACATGAGGTTACATGAGATTACATGGCATGTGTGCTTGAGATTTGGAGATTTGACTTTGAGAGGACCCAAGTCCAAAACAAAATGGATCATCTCACTGCAATCCAGTGCTAACCTGGTGCACAGCTGCACCGCTGTGCTGGAAATGCTGCAAGGACAGTGCGTGGCAGCTTTTCCACACTGCCCACATGGTCAGTCGAGGTCTTTCCCCAGCAAATCCATCACTTCCAGTAGTTAGGTCACAAGACACATATGGCTCTGCGCCTGCCAAAACCAGACCTGTCCTCACCACTGCTCAAGCACCACTGAAATCTGCTTGACTATGCCAGGAGAGAGTGTAGTTCAGATCTGCTCTGTCTCTTGGCTTCTGCTCTGCGTTTGCCAGGAACTGCACATGCCGGGGTTACATCCACACAGGGATATGCATTTATAGGCAAGCCCACTGCCTAGAGCCATAAAGGAACTGAGTCAGCCTGGTCCGCTGGATCTGGCCCTCCAAGGCTTGCAAGTTCTTCCAAGCCCGTGTCTCACTGGAGTGTTTTCGGCCAGATGGGAAGAAGTGAGATGTTTAGTGGTAAAAATTACACCGCTTTTGATGAAGGAAAACGGTGAAATTTCTCTCGAGGGCAAAAAATTGTAAATTCCCATGAAAATATATCTTCCTTGTGAGAACCTCCTAACTAAAAGAGAGAGTTTTACAGGGCTTTTGTTTGCCAAGGCTCTGTGCAGATGTGACTCATTTGCTCTCCCCGGGCCAAATGTTGGTTGGTGCCTAGAAAGAGGCTTAAGCTTCCCTATAGACACACTGAAACTCTCCACTAGAAGCAGCACCACAGGCCAGGTTCCAGCTGAGAGAAACATTCTCCACAGCTTCCTTGAGCTGTCTGGTTACCACCAGGGACAACACAGGCAGAGGACTATCTGCAAAGCTCATTGCATGTCCAACAGAGGTATAACAGTTCCGAACACCTTCCTCCCTCCTGGTCTATATCTTGTGGAAAATCAGTTTATGTCTTTCTGGAAACAAGTCTTCTATGGGGGTTGCAAGAGGCTGAGTACTTGTGGCCAACTATTACATTTTATTCTCTCTGCCTTTGAGCCAGCAGCTGTGTTTGGTCAAATTTGATAGAGGGAAAGAGGCCTTGAAGACGTCACATTTCTCCAAGGTTTGTGAAGAGACTCCATGACACTCTTGCCCCGTTCTGCTTTTGTACAGAGGAAAGAGGGAAAGTTTCCACTGGGGAGGACTGCCTCATCCCCCTGCTCACATGCTGCACACAGGCACACACACTGCAATCAGAGCATCATGGTCATTTTCACAAGCAGACCAACTCTGGACCAGATTAATTTTTTTTGTAACAAACACCTAACTTTTTAGTTATGGATATTATTTTATGATCAGAACAAATGCTTCATCAACATGCGGATCTTTCACCACGTGTTTTAGAGCTGATTCTTTGTCTGTATAGTCACATTACACGTTATTTTTATTATTAAGATTATTATTACTGCTGTGAAGCCCTGATGCTTTTATCATGCTCTCTTTTTATTAATATTTCCTTAGACGTTTTCTGTGCTTTGCCATGTGCTTTCTTTAAAATACTTCCAGGCAGCTTTCAACAACAGAATCCACCTTCTCTAGCATGACTGTAAGTTTGTTACAAAGCAACACTTTTTCCCATACAGAGAAACCTGCGTTCCTGTTACCTAGGTCATTAGCAAATACGTTTAATTTCTGTTAGAGGTGACAGCAATAAAACTCTTGTTGAAAATGCATTATGCAATCCAATACATCTAAGCTTTCCTTGTTCCCTTTATAAGAAAAGGGGTTATTTACTTACTGTCCCGAAACACTGATGAGGGGCATAGTACAAAAGGATTTTAATCTGGTGCAACAAGAAGTCTGACATCCTTCCTGTTGCCACTGATGGTAATTTCATTTCTCTAGAGCCTTATTACTGTTGGAAGCATTTAATGTTTTGGATATGAAAGCAGATGTGATCAGACATTTGAGTCTGAGGGCTTCAGCTCATTACCAGCTTTCCAGGTAGTTTAGATGTCTGTCAGTGTTGCTAAGGAGGCTGGGGCATCTGTCTAGGTGCTCATGCTGCTACTCTGGCCAGCCACTATGAATCAGAAGATCTCAAGTCTGTACTTCACTGTGGTCTTTCTAGTCAAGGTGAAGGGAGAGAGAGACAATGCATTTTGTATTTGATTCCAGCAGTTAGGTAGATTCAGCAAACTCTAGAACACACAGCACCATTGGAGCAATCCTCTCGATAGCATAAAGCTGTGTTTGGTCTCCCCTTTGCTTCCAAGGAGGGTTTTGCAGTCTGGATGTCTGGAGATGAGGATTTCTGCCAACTGTTACTCAGGAAAAGAATTTAAATGTGATGGCCTCAGCCTAAGTCCTTGGTGGAATATTTGTCCACATCATAAACCCACTGGACACAATATGGAAATGCAATTGACAATAAACCGAATGATATAATCCCATCTAATGGTATTATAATGAATCCCAAGTGAACTAAACATGATTGGGCAAGTATTTCAAAGTGTTACTAAAAGAGTTTTTATAGTGTGAAGGTTTGCAGTTGCCAACCAGTGGCCAGACACACAGAACAGACTCTAATAAGTTAGCCAATTCCCACCCTGTAAACCTGTGGCTGTTTCTTAAACATCTTTTTTTAATTAGTGCTTTTACTTTTTGAAGGATTCAAAGGAGTTTTTTGAAGTGTGTTTCATTCTTCTAAATACATTGCTCCTATTCCCAATCAGCTATTTCTGGTGTGTAGTGAAATCCCCTAATGAGTAGAAGGGGATTAAATTTCTGTAAATCTATCATTCATGAACTTGTGAGTTGCTAAATTATGTTTGCCTTTCACGTAATGGCTGGTTGTGCCTTATGTGTCTGTATGGTTTGCTGTGTTATTCCTCTGCTTTGGTATTGTTTTCACTAATTCTGCATAAGGTACATTCTGTCATAGTTCTGAAAACCTGATGCAAATGGCATTGAGCACAGCTGACCGTCTGCTTGACTGAATGTCTTCCAAGTGCAATTTTCAAATCTTCTTTCCTCTGGAGAAATGGGGAGGGGAGAGACGTCTCCCACCCATCTGGGATAGCATCTTCATTTTTGAGCAGCTTGAGAAATTCATCCCTACAAATGAAAAGGGTAGCTTGATGCTACCCAAAAGATTGGATGTCCTTGAAAGGGACTCTGTTCATGCTTGCTTCTGGGAGAAAGCAAAATGGACCCAGCCAAAAAACTACACTGCTCTCTGTGATCTGTACAGAGCTATGTAATACGCTGAACAAACATGGTGGGAGAGCACTTTTAAAACACTTTCCTACCTGACTAAGAATGTCAAGTTCAAGACTTGCTTTGCAAACATGCTGGAGATTCTGAGCTGACCAAGCTGAGGGTAGCTGTTGCCAGACAATCATTTCTCCACTCACTCTGAACCTGCTGTCAGCAGGCTTGCTTGCCTGGACCGGAGGCTTAAGAGGATTAAAATGCAAGAACACAGAGTCAGAGATCAAAATGACCCCTGCTTGCCTTGAAACACCCTAATTCTTCAGCAATTTCAAAGGTCCCTGTAGCTCGCAATGGATGAGAAGTGTCTCCAGCAGGCACAATAGCAGGCAGGTTGAAATCATCTCAACGAAACTTGCAGAACCAGTTACATTTCCATACCAGAGTAATACCTTCACTAAGACTCCTGGAAGTCATTTGAGTGCTGTAGCTATTTATATCCAGTGAGGATTTCCCCAGAAAAGAGAACATGAAATACGATCTTGTCCCAAAATGCCCAAGTTAAATGGAACATGAGCAATGAGCATTTTCTCTGGAAAACAAAGGATTTGCAATCTTCACAAGCAATCGGGGTCTATTTATGATGTATTCAACAGAACATTTCTGGTCAGGCATTTTATAATGTTTTTGATTACTATGATGATGTAAGTGGTAAAAGACAAAACCAGATTGATAATTGCATTAGCCTTGAAAATAAAATTCATCCCTGGTCACCCTGCTTGCAAATTTCAAGAACCAATTTAGCCACACCAGTTGATATTTAAACTACTGTAACCAAGAACAGAGCACAGTGCAATAGCAAGAAGAACTTTAAGAACTGAGTCCTGAATCTCTGTGAAAGGACAAATTCAAAGAACCTTACTTGTTTTTTCCTGATTTCAGTGATTCATTGTACTTCTGCTTTGTCCCTTAGAGTACAAATCCTGTATATTTTAGTGGGAGAGTAAGCAATTTTCAAGGGCACTTTTCCACCCAAACTGAAGAGCAAAGTGTGTGATTACTCACAGATATATATCATGTTACCAAAATGTCTGCATTTGCCACAGGAATTGACTACCCTATGATTTTCACCTGTGCCTTCGGGGTTAGTGAGTCTGTGTATGGAGGGGAATGAGAGCAGCCAACCATCACACAGTTGTAGTGTTTTAAACAGCAACAACAAAAAGGCATCCTGCCTGGGAGGAAAACAATAAACCAGAAGCAGGCAACAGTCAGACAGTTTGAACCTTTTCTTGGGTAAAGTGCTGTGGCTACAGATTAACTTTGTTTGTTCAATATTTACTGTATTTTCCTTTTACCTGCTCTGAAATGAGGACTGGAAGCACTTTGCTAAATGGATGGAAATTATCCCAGCTTCACAGCATGCCTTGTAAGTGCCCTGGTACTGTTTTTGGCTATGCTGTTTTGCAAGTACATAGAGCAATCCCCTTTCAAGGGTTTCCATAGATTCCCCTGCCCCTGCTATGGCAACAGCACATGCTCAGCTTCACTCCTTGTTAGCGCTGGAGGCCTGTTTGCATCAGAAAGATGTTGCTCCTTGGGGAATCGGGACATCCTGATGGGTCTGAAAGCTCAGACTGCCCTGGAGCAGAGTCCCCTCAAGAGTTCGTAGAATCACAGGATTGTTTGGGTTGGAAAGGACCTTAAAGCTCATCCAGTTCCAACTCCCTGCCACGGGCAGGGACACCTTCCGCTAGAGCAGGTTGCTTCAAGCCCCTGTGTCCAGCCTGGCCTTGAACACTGCCAGGGATGGGGATTCCACCCATGTGACCCCAAAGCAACCACCGCCTGGTGTATGAGGCATCTGAGCTTTGGCATCCCATTCATGAGGCCAAGTTTGCCCTGGGATTATGGAGCAGGCCACTCTGAGTATCTTCATGGAACTTTGCCCACCTGTGCCACTTTCCTCTATGCAGCATAGTCTTCACATAAGTGTTTCCTTGTCCTAAAAAAGGCAGTGCTGGCACCATGGAAGCTGGAAAAGATATTGCAACCTCTCTATGGCACAAACTCTACTGTTCTCAGTGGCAGAGGCAGAAGCATGCAGGGACCTCCTGTAGATCAGCTACACCTCTGTCCATTTATTATCTCGGCTCATTGATTTTAGCATCTGGTAAAAAATAACCTAAACTCCAGGCATAGATATTTTGTCCCATTTCCCAGCAATTGTTCAGATTTTTTGCTGAGACCTAATTATGGTGTGATTGCACAGCACCAGTGTGCTGTTACCTCCTCTGTCCCCAGCAAATAATCCCTGTGACAATCTTTTTCTGGGAGTCATTGGCAAAGCATTGCTGATATTTTGCTAGACTTTGGAATCTGGTAGATACTGAAGGGAACAAACTGCACACCTTTGCTCTCTATCCCAAATAAATGGAGAAAATTCCCATCTTATCCAGGGGAGCAAGAGCAGATGGTAGGAGACCTCATTGCAGTTGCAACCATGCCTTGTCCTCCTAGGAACTTCTGTACAGTTTAGGGCCCAGAGATGGAATGACTTTTGCATTCACAGAATTCTAAGTCAATGTGTATAAATGTCTGTTGATTTAATGTTCCTCTTTAACATTATGTGGAGGGAAGCTGCCTGAGACAAATACAGTGCTTAGAGGTGCAGTGTTACAGGAAACCTGTGGCCAGTCAGCTGGGCATAGACCTGGGCCAGCATCCTCCCTAGCAAACATCTCTTATTTCTTTATCCCCTCATTGCCTTGGGTTTGATGTGAGCTGTCATTGTTTATGGTATCAGAATCACTGATGAAGATAAATATTGGAAAGAGGAGCTGGGAGAGATGCAAAGGTAGCATTTGGCCAATCCTCAGAGAGCCTACACCTTCCCTTCAACCTTCACACGATATTGATGGTTTCATAATGGACATGCAGGAATATGGGATCAAAGGGAATATGTGAGTGTTATTGGTTCTAACTACCCAAGCTTAGCCAGGCTTTTAACTTTAAAAGCCTTGGAGAAACAGCTTCTGTTTTGGTTTACATTTCATCTGATACAGCTTGCCTTAGAAACCAATTAGCATTCGGTGATTGCATGTAATAATCCTGCATGCTCAGGCTCCATGTTCACTGCATTCTTGAATGCCCTGCGTCAGGCTGCGGTGTCACACTGGCACTGTGATCCTGGCCCTGTTGTCTTCAAAACACTATGTGTCAGGTCATCACCATTAAATAAGCCTTCTGGTGTTCGGCCCAGCACAAGTTGATTTTCATTTGGTTTTATTGGGTTTTTTTAATTACTACGTTGAAAAAAAAAAAAAGGGGGATCTTTATTCTGTAGAGATCTTTTAGTAGAGGAGATCCTGTGAGTTATGGTTTTTTTCAGACCAGAAGCTAAGATGCTTTTTTAGCAATGGATGGAAGAGAAAAGAGAAGAGAAAAGAGGTTATAGCTTTTATATTAGTCTATAGCTTATAAGACTCTATTTTGTGTACCTGTAGCCATAACATTTGAGAACATGCTTTATTTTATTGTCATTTCTCAGTATCATAGATGGTGATCACTAAACTCTCCAGAAATTAATAAAGTTTGGTAACCACTTACAAAGCAGTTGTTGAAATAAGCAAGTGATAAATTAGCAAAAACATGCACCAAAACCAGTGTTTATTTCTGGTCCTGCAGTTAATTCCTTTTCCCCATTCCTCCTGTTACAGCAAATGGTGGTGGTAATGGATACCATCTGCATGCCAGGAGAAAGGGGCAAGTCCCCACATCCCTGGCTGCAAAGCTGACATGCAGAAAGTGTCTCCCTGCCCTCCCGTTCAGTGGAGCTGATGTGTAGCTGTCAGCCAGCCTGCAGGACAGCTTGTACCCCCCGAGCTGGGAGCCTGTTTGCTTTCCAGCTGCTGCCTGCCCTCCAGCACGCTGCTGATGTACCGCAGCAGGCTTTGCTCCTGCCAGTCCCAACAGGAGCTGGGCTTGGAGCTGCCAGGTTTCATCCGCATCGCTGCAGGTGGGTAAGCAGCGCAAGAGAGGGGGGACCAGGCTCTCCAGATAAAGGCAGGAAATCTAGACAAGGAGGGAGTGTAAATGCAGGTTGGAGTATAAGTGCTGGCCCCGACTGGGAGGAATCAAAGGGAAGTGGCTGTTTTGAATAAAAGAGCAATGCTGAAGTGGTTGTCAAGTGGCTTGAGTTAACCAGAGAAGGGGGTAATGCTGGTTGCAGGCAGTGGCAACTTTGCAGGCTCCACAAAGCAACTATTTCCATGTTTTGCTCCCTGTCCTTTGGGACGCAGAATACATCTGTGTATGGCGGTTTGGTTTTTTTTCCTTCTTTGTGTTTTGTTTTTCTTTTAATGCCCAGGTTTGAACCCATTTCAGTTCAGCCTGTGGCACTCTCCCTGCTTGGAGGGGTGGCTCTGAAGGAGGACTAAAGACTAAAAAGGCGGTACTTGGGTTTCCAAGTGAGCAGGACAGCTTCCTCCCTCCGAGCTGTGAGTAGAGGTGTAAACTCTCATAGCAGCAAAGTAAACAGCTGAAGGCTTTGGGGAGCTGTCTTGGAGCACAAACCTGACCCCTGAGCTCACAAAACAGCAGAGGAGTCCCCAGAGACCCTTGTAGGACCAGATGTCAACCTGTGGAAATCATTTTTATACTCATTTTCAACATCTGCAATGTGTCTGGTTAATTGCAAGCGGATATATTTTATGCTTTTCAGGCTACCTGTTGTTAGAGTTTCTTTATTTGCTGTATCAATATGGAGATGGATATGAAACAAACACAGATGTCTTTGTGGACAACCTGCTACAGGTAGAAAGGTTACTTCAGTTGAACTCCTGGCTTGCAGTAACTAATTCAACCATCCGTAACTATATCTGTCTTTAAACATGGTTAGCGCTCTTACCACTGCCTTCTGTCAGCATTCAGCTATTAAAAATAGCAACAACATGGAGTAACTTGAGCCATCTTTATATTTACCTATGTATGGTTTATAAGGGATATTCATTGAAGAGTTTCTGGTGGTCAACAACCATTGTAAATAACGGTCAAGGTCTGTCGCATTCATGAACAATCATCTTTTGACTTGGCCTGAATCGTGAATGAAAGACATTTACTTTTTGATCTCCTGAATGCTGTTGTGGGGTGCAGTGCACTGGGCCTTTCAGATGCTGTCACTGTAAGATGTCACTCAGTTCTGACAGCTCTGTGTCTTACCTGCTACCTCTGTCTACACGTGTGCTGATGCACAGAGATTTCTCCATGCTCAATGCCATTGACCACCAAGACAAAGGCTGCTGCAAAGCTGATACTGTGCAGAATGTAGATGGTTTACTTGTGGTGCTGAGCTTTTCCGGAAAGGGCATTCAGGAAAAGTACTTTTAGTTGGTATTTACAGAAAACCTGAGAAACAACAGGAATGCAGAGACCTAACAGTGCCTTTACCTGAGCTGCCTGAGCTACCTGGTGAGTCTTATCTGGTGCTATTTAGGGAAAGAAAATTGTGGGTATTCCCACGATAGTACCTGAAAGTCACTGGACAGATAGGATAAGAGGATCCTCTCAGAGCTTCTCTTAGGTTAAGAGAAATTGTATAGATAGTCTGTCCTTCCTCTTAAGCATATCCCATAGCGGTCCCCAGGAGCACAGAGCTGAGGTGAGATCTATATTTTACTTTGCTTCCAGCTTACTGTGCTCCTTGACCAAATCATTTAACTTGCTCGTATTTCAGCTCAGCTATCTAAAGAAATGCATACTTACCAGAAACATGCAAGGGCTTAGCTACCATGCACATTTAATTGAAGTGCTGGTGATGAGGATAATATATAATTTTACACTTTATACACATACAGATTTAAAATAACTGCAAACTACTGTTTGGAATGGTGCACGGGAAACCCTGTTCCAGAAAACACTTCAGGTCACAATCAGGTACCTGATTTCCTCACACTTTTTCTTGGAAACAGCATCATGGAAGTTGCTAGTACCTGCAGTAAAGATTGACAGAAATGAGTCCAAAGTGCCTACTGCTAGTGGAAGGTATCCCTACCCATGGCAGGGGGTTGGAACCAGAAGATCTTTAAGGTTCCTTCCAACCCAAACGGTTCTGTGATTCTATGAAATAGTAATAGCAGAAATGTTACTTGTATTTCTATATATTTAATCTCAATAAAACTAAATGACAAGATGATAGCTTCAAAATCTGTCTGGAAACAGAGAATTATCCCTCTAAAAAAAGTTTCATTTCCTATAAGAAAGGTTCAGCTCATTTCTGCGTCTGCAGTTTATTTTACATTTCTGCTCTGTTCCTATATACATGCCTCTTTCACCAAGCTGATAGCTGAACATTCAACAGAAAGAATTTGAGAGCATCTTTTGCCATCCTCATAGTGTATTTTGCAACAGCTAAAACATGCAGTAAGCAATATCTTCAGCTTAATCAAAGGCCAGTTTCTCCAATTAATACTTTCCCATGATACTGAATGCAGTGGAGGAGTTTTGAAGGCTCCTGAGGTATACATATCAGGAACAAATGCAAAGCTGCAGAAGGTGCCGTGCTCCTCGCAGGATCGATCGTGTAGCCTTTCAGAGGGAGCATTTCCAATTTTTTTTTCCAAATGATTAAAGTATAATATTTTACAGCCTGATAAAATTTACAGGGACCCTTGGCAAGTAATTATAGTGCTTCTTTAAAAGAGGCCCCATAAAAGATGCATGATTAGAAAGTTAAGGATCTGGATAGAATTACAACGATGTGACAAATAATTTACAAGCGATAAACCATCCCAAGTAAAGGGGGAGGGCTATTAAAAGTAAAAGGAAGAGAGACACATTAAACTAACCAGTGATGAAGTCTCACAATTAAAATAATAAATTCCCCCCCATACCTGTGTTTAGTGTTAAGTTTTTATAACTACAAGTCGCTGCGCTTTGGCTAGAGAAAAGATTCTCTCTTGCTAGAAAAGCTCTAGCTTAGTGTTGATGATGTGAGGCGTTTCTTTTCATCAGAGGTTGTTCTGAATTTGGCGCAGTAGCTTTCATTTTATTACATGCTTAAGATAAATATTCTGTATAGACGTTCTGCAGTGCTAATGATCCCTAAGATTGTGGAACAGTAGCTTGGAGGATTTTTATCTGCCTCCAGATGTTGGCTGAACTCATTTTATATATAGCACATTTATTAGGTTTCAGCTGGAAAAAAAAAAAAGAATAAAAAAGAAAGTGATGGATTCCAGCTCAAAACACCCTCAGATTTGGGGAAAATGCAGGTTTGGATATGGATTTGATTTCTGATCATAGGGCCCATATTTAAAGGAGATGAAGGGCAGCTGTGACAGAATGAATAAGGGAAAAAAAATCTTCCTCATTTTATTCTCACCTTAATCACTTCTCCTTACAAAAATACAAAAGTCAAGGAGTATATTTGTCCCAGTGCTAACAGTTGGTATCAGCACCGCACCTACAACAAGCAACTGCTACAACTGTGACCCGTGAACATTCGCTGGGCTGAACTCGGCAGGTCGTGGGGCATTACAGTCCATCAAGTACAGATGAGGCCATGGGAATGCTGCGAGGGCTGGAGCAGCTCTGCTCTGGAGCCAGGCTGGGAGAGCTGGGCTGGGGCAGCCTGGAGAAGAGAAGGCTCCTGAAGGGGAGACCTTAGAACAGCTCCAGTGCCTAAAGGGGCTCCAGGAAACCTGGAGAGGGGCTTTGGACAAGGGCCTGGAGGGACAGGCCAAGGGGAATGGCTTTAACCTGCCAGAGGGGACACTGAGATGAGCTCTGAGGCAGAAGTCCTTCCCTGTGAGGGTGCTGAGGCGCTGGCACAGGGTGCCCAGAGAAGCTGTGGCTGCCCCATCCCTGGCAGTGTTCAAGGCCAGGTTGGACACAGGGGCTTGGAGCAACCTGCTCTAGTGGAAGGTGTCCCTGCCTGTGGCAGGGGGGTGACACTGGATGAGCTTTAAGGTCCCTTCCAACAAAAAACATTCTGTGATGCCCAGCTCCCATGCAAAAAAGGAGATGGAGAGCACATGTACAAAATGGGCTTCCCTCGAAGGGGAAACAAAGTGATGCAAACATGACATTGGCCGATGTGAAAGTCTTTTCACAACACAGGGCATTGTGAATAGCACCTTACACCAGGCTCAGGTAAGCAGCAGAGGCTCCATGTGGATCTTCCCACTCACTTTTTCCTTCATGTGGACATCAAAATAAGTCATAACCAAATCTGTAAAGAACACTCCACTAGTTTTAATTCCTATGTTGCCTCTGTCTCCTGGAGCAGCAGGACCCCCAAAGAAAACAGCAATATGTTGTGATTCTTCACTAGATAATCAGTTGCATCCCACACTGCTTTAAGAAAGGTGTATCTATCTCCTTTGAGTCAGTCTATATTTTTGTATTTTATATAATATATATTTTTATAATTATATTTTTATGATTTTATATATTTATATTTTGCTTTGACAACTCCAGTTAATATCTAAGATGCTTGAGTAATTGCAAGAAAGGGACTTTTCTGCCCTGTTAAGACATGAGATAGCCTGCAGCCTTTTCAGAGGTTTGCTGCATTTTGTCACTGCAGCTGTAAAAAGACACTTCTAGTTACTGGTAACTCCACATCACATCATCAGAAATGCTCCGTGTCCCAGCACTGTGGGTTTTTCTTTACCCCTTTTGTATCTAAAGAAGTTTCACAAAGCAAAAATCTAATTCAAGTCAGGCTGAACACTGAAGGTGTAGAAGCATAAATTTGACACCAGGTTGATTTTAGTGCGCTGCTGATTTATCCCACAGTAATTGCAGAATCAAGCACATTAATCAGATTGATTTGTGCACATCTGTTTTTCAAAAAAAACCAGATGTTGATCAGATGAAAAAGAAATGCAATTCTCCTTACACCAACTGACGTAAATCAGGAATCAAATAATTGAAGATACCTGCAATAGATGCCCTTGGCAATGAGAGAAGAATGATACCTGAGGTCTCACGTTCCTTAAGAAGCTCATTTGGGGGCTCACTTTATTTTATTAAATCACTCATGTGAGTCTCCCCAACTTCTGTACATTACTGACACCGGGAAGGGCATTCAATGATTTTGTGAGACTCCTGGTGAGACCTAACCATCTTTTCTCATATCCTGTAATGGCAAAAGTGGAAAGAACATTATAAAATCATTCCCTTCTGAGCATATCTGATAATTCTTCTTTAAACCTCTTTACTGGGACAGGTTCTAATTTATTCACAAGTAACAGTGGATTAAAGGAATTGGAATAAAGTGGATTTTTGCAAATAAAAGTCAAAATGGCTCTACTTCTCTAGAGCTAACAAAACGCTGTGGGCTTAACACCTCCTGAAGATGAACTGAGGAAATGATTTCAAGGCCTCAGTTGTCACTTGCAATATCAATCAGATTTTATCTTCCCTATGGCCTGAGTTAAGTACAGTCAGCGAATAAAATTGGAAAGAGAGAAACTACAGGAGAAACTACAGAGATTTCCCAAAGAAACACCTTTCTCTGCTTCTCTCATTCTAGCCCTAGGATCCAAACGTTGTAACCCTGTTGCCATATTCTTGCAGTTTGTTGAGTGGAAAATGCACATGTGTTCAAACAGCTGTATTGTTAGAGGCTCAATCCTAAATGTAATGCAACATCTGTAGGACAAGGGAGAGGTGTCAACTGAAGTGTATAAACCTCAAGCTAATGATATGGCACTGTGTTGACAAAGCCTTCTGTTGGAGCTGAGATTTTCCTCGGCACATAGTGGCAGGCGGTTTGACATTTTCCAGACGTTCAAAGGGACACCTTCTGTGGGATTTCTTGTGCTTCCCTGCCTGTGCTTCACACACTGAGATCCCTGGGACTTGAGAACCAGCTTCTCAGCTGCTCCGCAGCAGCAGATTGAAAGATCTTGCCTTTTGGGAGCCGTTTGTTAGCACCGTGTCTTCTGAACAGCTTGAAAGTGAAATTTTGTTACTCTTCAGTCCTTTTCTTTTCTTTGAAGGATTCATCCAAGGGCGAACTCAGAGGCAATGCATGCCTGAGGAGCTCTCACTGCAGTCACGGTGCCATATCCTGTGCTGAAAGGCTCTGGTGGCCAGGGCTTGGGAATTGTGTCCAGAACTTTTTTAATGAGACATAACTGTCATCTGAAGCCAAAAAGCCTCTTGTGTATCAATTGGCAAATTCAAAAGTAGATGTTTTCCAGTTGAAATATACATGCACACACACACATCTCTCTTTATCTTGTTTATTCTCATTTGCAAGAACTGGAAAGGTACAATTGCAGAGCTAAAAATGCACTTTTTAAACACCAGCTATGGAAGAAAGCAAAGAATAAGCTAACACAAGGACAGTATTTCGTCCTTGGAAACCTATGCTTGAGATGATCCCAGCATCAAAGATGAGCTGAGCTTCCCCGTATTCTGGGAATGTTCTGATCCACGGTTTGGCTCCAATCTGTGTAAGTGAGAGCCATGTACTAAGCTCAGATCCAGACTGGAGTCTTCCCAAAATCTGAGGAAGTTCAGATCCAGGGGTTTGGCTTTAGCTCATGGCTAACTCGAACCAAATTGTCATCTAGGTTCTAAGTGGAAATGAGTCAGAAGGCCTTATCTTAGCAGCTGAAGGGATGTCCACAGTGCAGAATCACCACATACAGTTTGGCAGCTGGCAAGGGCCCTGACTCAGGAGAGAAGAGCATGGCTGCTCCTGTGGCTTGCAAAGCTCTCGCAGCCCCCAGGACCCCTGCATGTGCTCAGCACTCACACCACAATGGGTGCACTGTGGAGGAGGTGATGGTTTGTCCCTCTGCAACACCTGGACTTCATATGCATTATGCGCAACAAGCCTTAACATGTTTAAATGAGTATTCTGTGAAACAGGACAAGCTCCATTACATGGCAGGGACACCTTCCTCCTAGAGCCATACACAGTGATCAGCTACTGTGTGTTCCCATCTTTTTACTGGCTCTACCTTCTTGCTGCTAGGAGTCTCCTGTCTGAAGCTGTCATCCGTTGGGAAACATCTATATTCCAGTACACTGGGAGGACTTGATTAAATGAACAAGATATCCCTGCATGGCAGTAGGGAGCTTCATTTTATTGTTTTCACTGCCAGATTTGAGAAGAGTGCCTGCCCTGACCTGTGGAATTTACCCACTGCATCCTTCCTGGCTGGGGACTCCTATAGACCTGCCGTAGGACTGTGTCTCTTAATATGAAGAAGGTTTCATACCAAACCTGGAATAAACATGTTAAGGATTGCTTCCATACATCCTTGATTGGGTTTTGGAAGGAACACCTCACTACGTACACAAAGAATTTCTCACCCTAATCTCCATATACTTGGAAACAGCGATAGCCAATTTTGCCATTCTCATGCAGCATTCAGTAACAGTTTCTTCCTGCTTTCATTATTGGCAATATCTATTATCAGCACTGTAGTAATAAAATCAGACCCTTGCTGTGCTAAGTGCTTTGCAAACATGCAGGAAGATAGTTTTACAAGCTATTCATCCCAGTGTCCAGAGCCTTTGGTGACAAAGTTAGTTGGGCTGCTTCCTCCCAGTAGCAAAGAGGGCTCAGGAAGGGAGAGGACAAGAGAGGATAACTTCTCCTGTAATGGCCCCTGCCCCCAGTTCTCTATTCAAAGAAAGAAGGAGGGGAAAAGAAGTGTTCTAGGAATAAAACATACACTTGATAGAGAAGTTCAAAGTGGACAGTGCTTCTGTATTTTATGTGTGTCGTGTTGTGTCTCCTCCAGTATTTCAGATTTTTTAGATCAAGAAAATTGTGTTTCATCCAAAACTCTGTTGCTCCCTTCATGCAGTCTTCACAAGTATAGGACTAAGATACCACTCATATCGTTTTAGGGTAGCCATAGTATTCTGGGCTTGCAAACAGGCACCATGAGGTCAGTGCTGGATTCTGCTTGTGTGCAGCACCTTATCCTGTAGGGCAGGGGCAGATTTCTTCAGTGTACCTAATAAAAAGCATAGCTCCCACACACAACTCTGACCTGTGCTGCAGCCATGCACTGCTCCCCGTAGTCCTTCTGGGGCAGCGCAAATCCACCGTGGAGGGCGTGGGATGGGGGCAAATGCTTGGAATTGCCCTGCATGGGTCCCATGGAGAGAGGGTCACGTATCTGTGGTTTCTTCAGTGCTCTGCCTCCCAGGAAAGAGTTAATGAAAAGTAGCTAGGCATAGAGTAGTGTTTCCTATGGAATCACGTGTTGTGAGAATAATGCAAGCAAACTTTTGCAACGATACTGAGGTCACTCAACCACAAGCCTCCAGCTCTATTATACACGAGAGAGAGATACTGGGACAGAATTGTGGGCAAAAGTTGTCATCCATGGGAATTCTGTCAAACCTCTCTAGGCCTTGGAGGCACCTGGAAGAAAATCAGCATGATAGTTATTTTCTAAAATAAGGGGCACTTTTGTTCTTTCCCTCCACCTGCCCCCACCCCATGGCAAGTCAGCAGCATGTTGTGGTTTTGTTCCACGTGATTCCTTGAAGAGAGACAAAGAAATGCAACATCCTATCAGAGTGAATCATGTAACTTGGAAATGACCTGATTCACACGTTTTTTCCATTCCCTGTCACTGATGTGAGTCCTAAAACAAAAGAAGAAATAATAGGTTCTGCTGTTTAGTCTGTGAGTTGTTGGAGTCTGTGCTCCATTTGCCAGCTCAAGTTAAGACATAGGAAAACACTTTGTTTTTCTGAAGAGTCGTCTTCTCAGACACAGCTGAATGCCTGCACAGGGCAGATGCTCAAAGACATGTCAGGGGTCAGAAAAGCAAAAAGTGACAGTTACGTTGGTTTGACTCCAAGATGTGCTCAGGCAGATCCTGGTTCCTCTTGAAACAAGTGGAGGAACTGTGATAACAGGGTACAGAGAGTTTAACACAGGTTGTGCTCCTGTCTGGATGTTGCTAGCAACTGCCTTGCTGCCTCAGCCTCTGTGACCCACATGAGCCCTTTGTTCCCCGAAGGGCTCTCACCACTACAGTTTGGTTCAAAGGAACCCTCTTGTTTGCAGATCTTTATTGCTGCTTTGAAAAGCTAGCAATAAGCATCACACTGGGCATTCCTCTGGGGCTGAGGCTGTCCTTTTTTCCCTTTTCATGAAGCATCAAGTGTGGCCTCAGGAAAGAGATACTTCACGGGATAAATAATAGATACAAATAAGAAAATAGCATATTTCTGTACCTAATTGCATAGAGAAATCTAATTGATTGATTGCTTATTGCACAGAGAAATCTTCCTGACTGTGACACTGAAAGTCAAATGCTGTAGCTTCTTGTGCCTGATGAACGTATGGCAAAATACTAGTCTTGATAATCAGCTGAAAACTTCCTACTGACTAAAAGCAGAAGGACTCGGGCTCCCTGTAACTAAAATAAAATTGCATAAGAACCTCATTAGAGGAGCTAGCCTGACAGAGTAAGGGGACACGAAATCTGGAGAACATGAGGAGTGTATGCCAATTGCTGCCTTTGCTTATCTTCATTTCAGTGGCTCACTCAGCCATTCAGACTGACATATATATATTTTATATGAAAATACAACTTTCAAAGCCAGTGGGAGCCCCGCCACTGGCATCTGCCCAGGTCCAGCGTGCCAGCTGCTGCCAAGTTGCTCTTTTCATGGTTTATTGGAGTCAGTTACGCATGGGTGGGCCAGGAAAACAGGAGGAGGGAGCCATGCGGGAAGAGAGAGAGTGACATTCCCCCCCTCCCGACTTCTCTTCAGTTTGTTTGATATTTGTCATTATTATATAACTTTGTTTTGGGCTTCCAGAGTTGTTGGCACTGAGCTGGGTAGCAGCCCTGCCTTGCTTCTGTGGAAAAGCAGAGGGTTGCTTCTGGTTTGGGGCTTTTTTTTATTATTATTTTGTTTAAAAATACTTTCTTCTAGGACATGTACCACATGTTTGAAGGAGTAATTGTTCCAGATGTGCTTGAGCTAAAAACCTGAGCCTGAATTAGTTGGAAACTTGGAGGATTGGAGATGTGGCTTTGCAACCCGTCTCCAAAGAGATTTTTCCTCCCAAAATAGAAATGCTGTCTTCCAGATTCAAAGGTCTGATTGAACTTTTAGTTTTAGAGATCACCCAATACGGATAACAAAATCACCTGTTGCTTGCTACAGCCCAGGCTGGCTGAATAGACAAGAGCTGGATGGAGATACAAGGAGGTAAAAGGGTTTGTCCTATGTTAAGGGGAAATGGGTACAATCAAAAAGACAGTAATATCTTGGGTATTATGACCTACAGCCTAGTGGTCCGGGCATGCTGTTTCCTACCCAAATAGTCATTGTACATCACTGGCAGCCAGAAAGTCCCAGCAGATCCCATCTCTCCCAGGGCACCACTGTAAATAACTCTTGGTTTGTACTGAAGCACTGACATTGCATGGGTAAAACTGAGGTCAGACTTTTCAGTATTATCCTAAATTGGACACTTACTGGCTGGAATTTGCTATGCCACAGAGTACGAGTTCTCCATTCTTTAATATTTGGATACTTCTTGCTTGAAAACCAGGAGTTCTTGTGTCAATAGATTCTTAGATCCCTGCTGCATGTGTGACTCACATATTCATGTCTAAAAGAAAGAAAACTAAGTAAAGATTCATTCATTTAAGACAATAAAGCCTACAATGAAGTAATGAATGAAGGGGGCAGAGCATCCCTTGCAAACAACTTAAGCATTTATAGTTAATGTGTGGTAGTTTACACAGCCCCTAAAAATATCTTCTGCCTCCCACATACAGGGACAAAAATCATGTTAGTCTGCACCATAATCAGCTGTAGATGGGTTCCCACAGTGTCTATCGAAAGACTCACTTAAGTGCAAGGGGCAGCAGACACAGTGATGGTATCATCTTCTCTGAGGTGGGAACACAAGTTTTGCATAAAATAACATTTCCTGCATGGTCACGAACATGGGGATGGCAGAGTGGGATGGGATGGGATGGGGTAAGCAGTGGCAGGCAGTTGCATTGGGAGCAGGTGGGTTGTGTTAACTTTGGGTGTAGCTGGTCACAGTGATGAGTCCAGTGTTTAGAGGGGAAAGCACTGATGATTCAAAGCAGCACACAAGATACAATGAAATTCATGCCATACTTCAGGCAAGCCTGAGGGACCAGAGGACTGAAAGGGAAAAATGCTGCATCCAGCTCTGCAGCTGACAGTCATGGAAGTTCCCTGGTTTAGATGTCTGAGGTTTGGTTCAGTCGCTTCTCTCGGGGAAGAAGAGGAGCAATAGGCAGATGAGTCTAACTGGTTAAAAGGAACAACACAACTTGTTCAACTTCCCCTTGAGAGCAGCGTTAAATGTGGATAAATTACCCAGAGAACCTTTCACACATTAGATATCACCAGGAAGGGTTGGGGTGTCCTTCCTGCTCTGATGGACTGTGGTAGCTCTGGGGACTTATATTTTCATTTCAGGTATTTGTGTTTACTTTTTTTTTTGCAAGCCCTTTGAGTCACTCAAGGAGCATTTGTGGGGCTGAAATAACATCAGATCAGATCTTCTCATGGTTCTTCAGTTCCCCAGGAGTCAAAACGTAGTAGAAGACCAGATCTCACATTATTTTTGGCCACACAGATTATACCCAGAGGAAGGAAGGGTAAAAGTCCATTAAAAAACATAATAATAAAAATAAATAACGAGATATTCAGGCTTGGGGGGAGTTCCTGTGGAGTCTGATACACAGGTTAAGGATCGAAAGCTGATTGCAATTACTTTCCTGGTTCCATACATCTTACCTTCTGTTTCCCAAGCTTTGTACTGTGTGACAGAGATCACCCTCTATTTCACTACTAAAAATCACCAGCTCAAAGCTGGATCCCATTTGTAGGCAAACTCCTGTGTGAAGCTGTGTGTCATTGGCTCCACGTGGCTCAGGAATATGTCTATGCTGTCACAGAATCATAGAATCAGCTAGCTTGGAAAAGACCTTTAAGATTGTCAGATAAGTGTAGGCTTACACCCGATCCCAGGATTAGATCCTTCCATCCTCCGCGTGTTAATGAATAAGCCACATAAAGAAGAGTGCTTAGCCCAGCATCACGGCCAGTGGCTGGATCGGCCATGGTACATGCTGGCCTCAGCCTGATCCCTCATACAGAGCAGGAGTGAACCTGGCTGCACTCAGTATCTGTCTCCAAAGGTTTAGTGACCTTTCATTTAAGAGCTTTATACCCTGACCATGTGCAATATCTTTCTGTGTCCAACTGTCCTCAGTGTAGTTGGGGTGGAATTCATTCCATTAAACCTCAGGTATCTGCTGCTGAGCTAATTGATGTGTATAATCAAAGGAGAGAAACAAGCATTTCTAAGGTTACCAACTATCTGCTTCGAAGAAGGACCATCTAAAGGAGGTCAGAAGAGTCATGCTTGAACAGCCCTCCTCTCTGCCCACTAATAACTAAAAACAAAGCCACACTAGCCAGCTAGCTCAAGTGTCATGTCTGCACAGAGTCTTATGGAGGTTACTCACATGTATTTATATATACCCACATAGACACAGGAGATATCTAAAGCTGTGGGAAATGTTTCCTATGCTGTGTGACTGAGCAGTGTGGGTGGAACACTCACAGGGCTGGGCACAACATGCCTAAAGCCGCTAACTGGTGGTGTAGAACTATCCCGAGCAGTTCAGTTCCTCTTCTGCATCCTCCTGCAGAAATGGAGCATCCTGGCCACCCTGCAGGTGTACAAGTTTCCCCTGTCACCTTTGGGTGTCCCAGTACTAATGGTGCTGCGGGAAGTATGGGAGACATACAGCCTCTTTCTTCCAGATCCCTGCCCAGGAGCTTGCTAAATGCAGCACTGACCTCTAAACACAGAACTGCTGTTTGGGATCGGCTGTGTGGCCTTAGAGACAGCTCCTACCACATCGAGCTTTCACACAGTGTTCAGCACGTATGCAAGCACTTTTCATTTGCTGAATTTCCATTTGGAACAGGAATAATCTCAAAATGCTCTCTTTGGCATCTCTGTCACTTGCGCAGGCCTTGCTTCACACAGAGAAACTGCCTTCAATGTCTTGTGTTTCATTACTGTTGTTTACACCCCAAAAGCACATCAAAAGCAAGTAATGGACTTCCACTAAAAACACATGTAGGTGGAAGATGTGATGGAATGCTGTTCCATACAGGGCTGCTTGAGAGCAGCTTTGGTGTGGATTTCTGGGAAGATCTGCTGTCTGCTCATCTTAGCTTAAAAGGGGTGCTGCAAGGGCTTTCAACGCCTTTTAAAAGAGCTTCAACTTGTCTTGTTTCCAGTCTTTTCAGTGTTTTGCTACTGAATAAAGCAGGAGGTCAGGCATGGGGATGCTTTTGCATTTCAGGTGCAGCCTCAGCTGTGTGGACCATAAAAGTAAAAGTTAAGGGAAGGATTTTGAGTAACAGGCAGTGAAATAGAATCCCAGACTGGTTTGTCTTGGAAAACACCTTAAAGCTCCTCCTTGAACACTGCCAGGGATGAGGCAGCCACAGCTTCTCTGGGCACCCTGTGCCAGCGCCTCAGCACCCTGACAGGGAAGAACTTCTGCCTGAATTCATCTCATTCTCCCCACTGGCAGGTTAAAGCCATTCCCCCTTGGCCTTTCCCTCCTAAAGGCCCTTACAGATTTCTTGAAGGTCCCCTTTAGGTATTGGAAGACTGTTATGAGGTCTCCCCTGGTTTAAATGTCCAAATATGACGCTAAATTTTAAGGCCCATGTGCACAGATCTGTCGTGCTAGAGAGAAGGGTAAGAAAGGAAAGACTGAAACAGAAGAAACACCTTGGGCAGTAATTCCCTGAAACACCTCCTGCACCAGAGCAGCACCAAGCACAGCTTTGGACAGCTGAAGGGGATACCCTGTGGAAACTTGGTGGCATTTTACAGCACTGGGACAGCACAGAGAGGTGCCATATGTGTGGAGGCATGGAGAAGTTAACCTTTCCAATGTAAAACAACTACAAAAGGTTTAATACTGTATTTGTGCGAAGTCAATAGAACAAAGTAGAATAAACAAAAGCAGAAGTGTGAGAATTATATGAGGGAAAATGCAAATCATAAAAAATGGGAAAAGATAAAAGAGGATTAGTGCAATATTTAAAAAATACAGGCATGAATATACTGGAATCAAAAATGTTTGTAATTTAGGTCCTTTTATAGAAAGTGACTAGAGCAATTTTAAAAGTATAAAGAAGGAAACATTATGAAGAGACTGATGAGACAAGCTGAGAGAGAATCATGGCAGGGTAAAGAAGATAGGGGTGACTAGAAAACGTCTGAGGAGTCAAAGGCAACTAATTTATGGCAGAGAGCATTTCCGTTTCAAATTGTTCCTTTTCAGAAAAATGCCACTTAATTCTGTAACAACCAGCCCAAACGCAACCTTCTTAAAACTTGGGAAATAACTTCATAATATCTTCATATTCACTTTCATCATATTCATAATATCATAAATATCATAAATATTCATAATATCATAAATCAGCAGTTAAGAAACTTCTACTGAAGTGCAATAACCCATGCTGTACACATGCTCTGATCTCCACAGAGAGCTAACATGGGCACAAAGACATGCCATGATGGAGAAGCAATGCAATGGAGGTAGATGTGTGGAGTGCAACTGCTCGTGATGAGAACCCAGCCTCCATACTGTACTGGTTTTGGGGGGCTATTTTACAGGAGATCTAGTCTGGTACACTGGACTGAAAGCTCATTAGCAGTTGAAGCCGTTTCAATGCACATCTTTTGGTTTAACTTTTCCCCAACATGATCTAGTTTGTGCATTTCAAGCCTAAGCATAGTAAATGAAGACATTTGGGAGATTCCCCTAAACAGGGAATTATGAAAATGCTAACATAGATACATCTATTGTATTAATAGGAGGTTAAGAATACAGCCCAAATATACACGAATTAGAAAAGGAAGGGGTCCTGTCAAGAGGTGCACTGAAGTCTGACCTGGCTACAGAAAAGAGCCTCCTTTAAATGCCAAGTGTGTTATTTCTGAGAACACAGCCTCATTTCACAAGATCAGGTTGTGAATATAAGTATGAATAATCACCAGAGTCATAGCAACAGCACCTTGATTATATTCCTCACATGCAGAAATGATTGTTTCAGGCCTCATTCACATTGTGAATACACTTATGATGAATAACTGTTAATTCAATTGTTTCTCTAGAAAAAATAGAAGATAGCTTGGTCTCTTCCTTATTTACTGAAACAAGTATTTCCATGAGCAAGAGAACTAATGAATTTTGGTTGCTCGTGATGTGTACCGTGTGGCTTCCTGACTTGAACTCTAGAAGAGCTGCAGCATCAATGCTTTCCTCATTAATTGTGTATGTGAGAAGAAGAGAGTTTTTAAATTCTTTAAACAGAGGGGAAAATCTTTCAGACACGTGTAAGGGAGAGAAACTTACAGGTTTCCCTGAGAAGAAAAAACCTGAGTAAAATCTGTTGTCTAGGGCTACAGCTGAGGAAGATTGAGCCTCTTGTACTCTATGTGGGCACTACCTGGGACCCTTCCTCTATCCTCTCCCCCCATTTTTACAAAACCTGTATGAACCTAAACCCTTTGAGACGTCTACTGTTTGATCAGATTTGGTTGCAATTGGCCAGTAAGCTCAAAAGTTATTAGAGATGGCTGACAGATGGATATCGGTACAGAGCAGAGATCATGCAAACCTTGTATTGTTAGGGATGTACGCAGAAAATACGCCTAAAGTTTTCAAGTAGGAGACTTGGGGGGAGTGAGACTCCCTGTTTCTGAGGGAATAATCACTTCACTCACTTTAGACTGCTCTGGAGATTCCAGTTTGAACAAAGTAACTGTCCTTTTGCACTGAAGCTTCACAGATGCTCCTCCATCTGCCCATTGTCATGGCACCAAAAATGGAAATTCTTTTCTACAGCCTCGTGCGTGTTTACTCGCCTTGTGCAGAGCAGAGCTTTAGCAGTGCCTTTTCAGATATGTGGATCAAAGCAGGAGGTCACTGCGGTCAGCGAGCAGCCTTGGTTACCACCACACCCAGCCAAAACATTCTTCCTTCTCCTCTGCTGACAGTCAAGGCTGACTCCCCACATGTGACTCCCCCGCCATCCCCTCCCCACCACAGGTTTCTGGTCTTGCACAACTGAGACTACATATTGCGTGGGCAAATCTGTCACACTGCAGAGTCCCAGTAAACATTTCCCCTTTTCCCCACCCTCTCCCCCCAGCACACAAGTGCACCCACCCCCTCGAAGCTCTGGAAGCTTTCCTGTGTCCTCCTTGCTCCGGAGAGCTGCACAGCAAACATGGTAAAGGATATTTTGCAAGACCAGAAGGCTAAAGGTTGCCCCCCTAGATTTGTCGAAGGCAAAGAAACATGAATTCGTTTTTCCAGGAATATTTGAAAGCTAAAATGAGATTATATGGAACTTAAAGAAAAGGAAAATTGGTGGGAAGCAAATAGCTCTTTGGAAAATCCTCAAAATGCAATGGATATCAACAGAATGTTTCTACCACTCTCGGGAAGTACTGCCAGCCCACATCTTTCTGCTAACTCCTAATGGGTCCATTAACTACTCCTAAATAATGATGGAAACCATATGGGTGCACAGGTGGTCTCTCAATAAATACCAAATGAATTCAGTATGATCACCATTAACACAATTAATACCCAGCCAATCTACAATGATGGAACTATTAAAATTAAGCACTACTATATTTCCTTAGTCCCATGGCAATTTTACAATGGAAACAAACAAAAGGCTAGAATTAACTTTTTTTTATTACAGTTATTGATTTTATTTACTTACAGGCAGGTTTTAGGCTCCTGTGTAATTTGCAGTGTCTTTGCGCAGCTCTGTGCATCTTGAGGTAAGTTTTGACTCTGAGAAGAAAGAATTTGGGGAGAAATAATTAAAAACATCAAACTAAAATAAATGTTTGTTTATTTGAGTGGGGGAAATTACATGTATTTGGGTGGTGAAGCAAAGTGCTTCCTACTTTCTGCAGAAGGCTGTAAGCACCAGCCATGAATATGAGATTGCCACAGCTGCTCTTTTTATCGTCTACACTGTGAGTTCATCACTGTTCCCTGGTGGGACTATTAGTGTGGTCGGGATTTTAATTTTTTATATTAGTACTGTTCCAGCCTGTATGGTGGTCCACCCAACTGTCAAAGGAAGAGGAACATCATCATGAGGGACCTTCTGTAATGAAATGCCTGATGTAGGCCCACTGTTAATATGATATTTTGGCTTTCTAAGAAGGAAGAATTTGTATTTGTTTTTTAATTTTTGAGAAACAGGCCAGTAACCTGGGTTAGTGCAGAGTCAGTCTCCATTTCCATGGTTCCCTTGAAATCCATAGCTAAGCTCCCTGAATCAAGCAAGGCAGTATCACTTCCCAAGTCTGCGTGGTCGAGCACAGGTTGAATTGAGCACCCTGGCTTCTATTCATCCTGACAACCCATAAAAAAGGGGTGCTTTAAATTTGGCAAAATTGTGTCTGTTTGGCTCCAGAGGCTATTTTTGTGAATCACTAAAGTGTGGTTTGTGGGAGAAGATTCAGAGAGAAAAATTTTGGATCTTCTAAGGCCTGATAAAGTTGGTCCTGTTCTACAGGGCAGGGGGGTCAGAGAAACATTGTTGATGGCAGCAAAAACTGAGTATGGCAAAAGTGTGACTTGAAATCAGTGCATTTCACCACTGGGGCATTTGTTAGAAAAGCTAATGTCTCATCGGTTTCATAGGGCAGTTCAATGGGAGTTCCAGGCTCGCTGCAGCTCATGCCAAGTTAATGGAGAGATTTCTCAATGCATGGATGCAAGTCCTGTTTTGAAAAACACAAAAGACTCTTCTTTGGTGCCACAGTGAATGAGACAGATCCTTTATTCTGTGGCTGGAGAGACCCCAGGGCATCTTGACTTTCAGGGCGGGTTTTTGGATCTCCTCTGCTCAGCTGGACCAGGATTTTCAGCCTTAAACTGTCCCTGTGGTGTTCAGCTTTCGCAGCTTCTCTGTGCTCGGCTTGAACCTATCTGGCAAAACCAAAAAGACCCATGCAACCCCAAACTGCCTATGATTACACTTGTGTTTTATATTCTTTGTGTCCTTGAACAGCACACCCTTATTTCTATTCATTACACCAGATTTACACCCAAGGAAGATGTTACTCAGAACAATCTGTGTGAGGTTTGGTAAGTTGTGTGCTTGAAACTTCCCTAAACTGCAATTCTATGAAATATGTTGTATGTGGAACACAAAGCTCACTTCAGAATTCCTTGCTAACTTTTCTTATAAACTGTCTTGCATATAGATTGCTCTTGAGTAAGAGTTTCTGATTAACTCCAAATATCAATGCTCCTGGTCTTGAATAGAGAAGTCTGTGTTTCTAATTTGAATAACATAATTTTGAAGTGTATTAAGGTAAATAGGGACAATGCACTCTTCTTCCCGAACTCAAATGCCCATGAAGTTATTCATCAATCTCTTTTTCATTTAAATTCACCCTTTACCTTAATTTGTGTTTCAAATGCAGATGAGGCCTTAATTAAATAAAAATTCAGCAGATGGTTTCAAATTCTCTGTTCAATTTACATTTCTTGTACCTTTCTAAATGCTGGACTTTATCTTTGGAGCCAGAAGTGTTGCCATTAGATCTCTTCTTTTAAACAAATGCATAATAATTGGTAGGCTGGAACTGTCTATACAGAAATAAATTAAATATTGATTACCAAATCTTAAAAGCCTCAAGTTCATGTATATGTTTCAATAAATGCCCCAAACCTTGTCTAAACCTTCAGAGATAAATCAAAAGTCAGGTATGTACCAGAGATTTGGTTCTTTTTCGATTTAACAACAAACAAATAAAAGAAAAGAATTGCACCAGTTGGCAGCCTTTACCCCTTCATGTGCTTCATCACATCTTTGATCATCGATGGGTCCAAGGAGTTAATTTGACAAAAATGCCAAATGACTAGAGGAAAAACTCATTAAACATTTTTGATCTCTAGCAAAAGTTGCTGTATAGTTGTATTGCAGCTCAGTGCAGGAGCTGAGTGACTCTGAGTGTGTTTTGTTTCATCTGAAGTTGTTCATTAGGAAGAACTGTGAAAAAGTAAATGAGAGGGATAAGCAAAATTGCAGGAGAAAAAACCCTTCTATTATCTCTGAATCAGGACTCTGCCTATTGAATAAGTAAATATATCCCATCCTTCTTGGACTGGGTGTTAGGAGAAAATAGTTTTGTTCTACAGCAGTTGCCTCCTTCAGAGGAAATTATGAAGGAAAGGAAAACACTGCTTGTCCATTTATGTTGAGGTGTAGGTATAAAATAAAAAAAAGCAGCCTTTCTTCCGCTATTCCCTTGTCGTATGCATGTACTGTTGCCCATGACCTTACTGGATGCACACTGATAATATTAGGCAGCTTTTCTCCTTCTCACAGTCATTTCCCATTCAGCACTGATTTACAAGCCCACGTATATTCACTCTGTCATACAGGCTTTTCTACCTCTGCATTGCTAACCATATCACTGTATTACTCAGAGCTAACTCATAAATTGCTTCCTTTCAACTTCCTTCCTTTGCATGTTGCACAAGGGGAGCAGCCCTGCGGCGTGTCTGTAGATGGGGATTCCAATTTTACACCCTCCAGCTGTAGATCTCCATCACCATCCAGTTTGCAGGCTTCGTTTATTTATTTTGAAATGGCCTCAGCAAATGTAATATTTGTGTATTTCAGCAGCCTGGGGAAAAAGAAATCCCTCCAGCTTCTCCTTTTAAAGAGTTTGCCCCTTCTGACTAATAAAACCTTTAATAATAAGTAGTTTGATGTTCTGCAGATGTTCCTAGAAGCTGAACACTAGGTGGGCACAGTGAACTAACAGGTACAGGGAGACAAAATTTGGGTCTGAGAAGTGATTTGATAGCTGCTAGAATTAAATGTGAGTGAGAAGGGTGTCGGCAGGATCCAGATGGGGTTTGCGGTTAGGCAAAGATGCAGCATTTCAGTAGAGTGGCTGAAGCAGGGCTCTGGTTTATGTTTGCAGATACTAAAATGTCCTTATTTGTTCTGACTGGAAAAGTATTCCTTCTGAACAGTGGAAATGTTATCAGCTCAGTTGTCCTCGTGAGATTTCTAGTATCTGTGGGTATGTGCAAGAAAACATTTCGCGAAGCAAGTTCCTCTTTTAGGATCATGGGATTTGAATTGCCTTCTGGGGCCCTAGATGTTCACAACATCTGTTGGTTGTATGTTTGAAGTTCCAGTTTGGACCTGCTCTGGGCTCGGATAAAAGAGGAAGAGCACAATGTTATATGCGAAAGGAGGGTGCCTGGCATGAAATCTTGAGCAGTCACTTATAGCAGGGAGCTGTGCACAAAGCTCAGGGACAAACCCTCTCTTAAATGAAAGGAAGAACACATATTTTGGGAGCTCCAGGACTCCAGGCTGCCCAGATGTCCAGGTTTCTAGTAGTGTCAGAAGATTTGTCTCCTTCCTGAGCTGGGATGCATATAGCAGAATCATCTTTGTTTCGGTGGGGGGGGGTAGGAAGACTTATCAAGTCTTGACAGTAAATTGCTTAAATGTAATAAATTGCACAGCAAAATGAGTGCTTGCTTCGATTCCAGCACTGCCCATTTCCCAGTTAGCACAGGAGAAAAGAAAATCAATGTTTTCTCCTCACAGTGACTGTAGTAAGAATCCAGACTGCAGGCCAAGGGAGAGCTGCTGACAACTGTGCTGTATGTGCCTAAAGGAGGATCAAGACCTGGCTGAAAAGAAATGAAACATTCTGCTGCTCTTTGTCCTTTAGGGAGAACATCGCTGCTCTGCATGGCCAGAAATCTTCCTCTTCCCAGCACATTCCTGTTTGGGTTTGTTTTATTTTGTGGCTCAAATGGTTCCTTTCTTAGTTAAGGATGTAAAATCAGGGACTAGCACTTTATTTCTTGGCCCATAACTGACTGCTGTGATAGGCCACATGACCTGGTGGGTAGCACATGCATTTTTCATTGGCATTTCTTTCTGTGTCTGACTTTTCACTTGCCAATATTGTATGTCTTTACAATATTAGCAACTGTTTTGGCTTTTTGATTACATGCAAGTAGAGGAAGAACCACAGACACCTTCTTATTTCTAAAAATAAAAGAAGTCAGCTACTGGTACTTTTACCAATTTTCATTCAGCCTTTGACAGCTAAAATTCAAAGCAATTAAATTTGTATGAAAACGAACAGAGAAAAGCTGAGAGTAAACTGATGATTTTACTCAGTACAGGCCATCTTAAGTTTGGAAACAGAGGCATGAGAGCAATTGTGATGCCAAGAGAGACTATCATCCGAGGTGAAAATGCATAATTTTTTCCACTGAATTTTTTTTCCTTGATTTCTCAAATGATAAAGATGTCACCATTTAAGAAAAAGGAAAGCAGGTCAGTTGTTTGGCTCTTAAAGATACCATCAGTGCAGACACAGTTAAATTTGCAGGGTGCTCTGTTGCAGTAAGAGATTTTGGGAGAGCCATTGATCTACTGAAAAGGGGGAAGTGAAGACGTTCGCTGTTGGATAAAAATAAGATACTTGAGCAAGCGATGGCACAGCCTGTTGTGGTTTGCCTTCACGTGATACCTTGAAGAGGAAATAGAGGAGATGACTTGGAAAAGGCAAGGTAGGGCAATGCCCCTCACAGTGATTCATGTAACTTCAAGACAACCTTTTTTTCTCACATGCGAATTTTCCATTCTGTGCCCTGGACATGAGCAGAGGAAGAGAGGGAGGGTCCATCTTGTGCAATTCCCTGTGCGTAGAGCCCATGAATCAAATAAATGGATTTGTTCTGACTTCACACATCCACACTGAAGTATTGGCCAAGGCTGGTTCCAATGTTTTGAACCCAGATTCCCTAAAATCTAGGTATATACACAAAACTCTTAACCACCTTCATTCCCTCAGCTCTTCCAGAGGGTAAAAACCCATTGTTTACACATCTGAGTGGGAAAGTTCCCTTAAAGAATGAAAAACTGTGGCAAATTATCCTCAGATATGTGAGAGCAGGTCCAGAAGCAATGAGGACACACTGACACTGGTGGAGTTTGCCTGTCCCCTTCCTGCCCTGCCTGCAAGCATGGAGCCACAGATGAAGAAGGGAGGTGCTGGGTGTGCACTTCATGGGGTGGGAAGGTAAAGCTTTCTGAGTGATGGAAACAAGAAGAAAAAAGGAATCAGGAGCTAAGAAGGCAAAGGTAGCACTCATAGAGACTCAGCTGAGTGCCCACTCATGGAAGCCAATCCTCAGTAACACTGAAGCATAGATGGACACTAACCTAATGTAAGAGCATCTCGGTGAGACTGACGTATTCCTGGTCTCCTACCAGAGCATTTCAGGGTCCCATTTTCTTTCTGATTTCAACCAAGGGAAGGGGCTTATTCTCTTTGAAAGTCTTTTTCAAACAGATTTAGTCTGGTGGGTTATTTGTCCACGTCTGTGGTTTCTGTGTGTGCGCACATGTGTGTTCGCACACATGCAAGAAATACACAGGAGGCACAGAAGAAAAGAGAGCGGGAGGGAAAGTGGATCCAAAGTATGAGCTCTATCCTTATTAAAGACATAAAGAAAATGTGTGTAACTCCCAATAAACTCTCAGATCACCACATAATTAATTTATCTCCCTGAGAAGCAAGAAGACATGAACCCTTATCCTGATCCCACAAACTCGAAAGCTCGCAATGGCTCACAGTGAAATATTTGTCTTTAGAACAGGGTTGGAGCATCTGAGGGCTTTGCCTGATAGGGCAGCCTCTTGCTCTGCCATTCTCTTGCCTGAGTCAGCTGCCTGCAGGGCTTTTGGCCTGGCATTAATTAGGAGGCCTGCAAATGACTGCTTAAAAATCAGAAGGAAAATCCAAGATGGCAGCTTGGGTGGCTTTGATGGGTGAACAATGCTTGTCTCAAAGATACTGGCCAAACAATTAAGCTCTGGCCCGCTGTTTTCAATATCCTGCTCCTCTCTCGGAGTAGTTATTGGCAGAGGGTCTGCTTTTACTCTCAGCTACACCCGTGCTGACCCACTGGAGAAATGAGAACAAGGTTTGGTGCTCCGGGGCTGATCTGTGTGCCTTTTTACTTACTCCTGTGAAAGAATTATCAGCCCCAGCCTTTCTAATATCACAAGATACTGAGGCTGGTTTAAAAAATGCAGAGGGATTTTTTTCCCAGTTACAAAAAAGAAAAAAGAAAAAAAGGGGATGATGTTCCACATATTTGCTTATTGTTTTTGGAATCCACACAATGACTATTTTGAAGTCCCTCTCTGTAGCCAAAACACCCTCCTAACTTAATTACTGAAATAAATGAAGGCTGAGATTTCTGCGTAGGTGGAGGAGCTGGGGACCATGTAAAAATGCACCAAACCTCAGAGCTGTTGTCAGCACCACTCTGCACGCTCCTGAATCACATGCTGCTGGTGCCATTCCTCACACTGGTCTGCGCAGCACTGCAAAACCCATCTCGCAGCCACGGAGGCTGCGGTAGGAAAGGGCTGTCACTGGGAACACAAGCCTGCAGTCAGTGCCAGAAATGGGGCAGGTACCTCTGTGAGTTGAACCCCACGATATCAGCAGCAACAGCTCTCAGGCACCACTCTGCACCCTCAGCCCCACGCTGCTGCTCCTCTGTCCCCTCTACCTCTCAAGAAAGACAAAACTCTCCACCGTTTTTTTCTTCTTCTTCTTTTTTTTCTCCCCCACAAAGAAAAACTTGCCAGGTCTGCATCTTTTTCCCTGAACTATTTCCTCTTTCTAATGTTAAAAGCATATGTTGTACAGCTTAGTTTCATGCTGAGATGTTAACTCTTTTTCAATATCGATTTTCGTGTGGCTGCGTTAAGGAGTAGCAACAGCTCAAAGGGCACTATGGCACTTTGTGGGCATGGAAATTGTGTCTGCAAGGAACAGGACAGCTCTGCTCCAACCAGGTGAAGCCGGAAGCTGCTTTGCCAAACTCCCACACACAGCCCAGCATAAACTCACTCAGAAGAAAAGTCACAGCAAATCTTCCCTCTGGCTTTTGTGCATCTATTAAAGGGTTTGTTGGCCTTTTGGTACAGCACCAGGGGTTGGTTTGGCTGTGGCAGCAAGGCACCAAGGCCAGGCAGAGAGGTAGGTGTTCGAGCTGCTGCTCTGCATGTTGCTGACCTGCTCACTTGGCTCCCAGATGGGATCTGGGTCAAGTCTTTCTGGCTCAAACCATGAGCAAAACACAGCCACGTTTGTGCCCAGCACCTCTCACTGTGTTTATGGCCAAGGCATTGACAGCAGCACCCCACCATGCATTTGGGTACTCATGACCAGGGCCAGAACAGCAAAAGACAAGTGAAAAACAGCAGCAGCATGATTGACCCAAGTGAAGTCAGCTCAACCCTTTTAGCACAGGGTGTTCAGCTGTAGATGAAGTTTTAAAGCTGTATTGGAATATCTTTCGTTTCCCAAATAGATGTTTGAAGTTTTGGTTGTTTGGGGTTTGGGGTTTTTTTTCATCTAAATCAGGATGAAAGGAAAAATTTTAAATTTCTTTGCAGATCTGTGATTTAAATACAAGGGGAAAGGTTGGGCCAATGGAATGATTCCTTTTTTATTTTTAAATGACTCTTACATAAATGTGAATTTCAAACGCAAGACTCATTTCAAACAGAAAATGGAAATTTTGCTTTTTGAAAATGTAGAAACCACACCTATTGTTTTCTTCTAAATATCTTTTTAAGACAGGAATCTTTTTAAGACAGCCCTTTCCCACAAAAAGGTCTTGTTTTCACTGAATTTGCATTTTTGACTGAAAGCCTTGTTTCAAAGTCTTGAAACTAGATCACGGTGAAGCAGCATTTATATCTAATTGGCCTCAAGGAAGAAGAAAACTCTGTGGGTGGGATTCATCTCACCTACTTTTAGGTGTTTAGTCTAAATTACTCATCAATAGTCAGTGGCACCTCCAAAGGGCTATTCTCTTTATTCTGGTCATAAAAAGCACCTAGAGCTGTACCTTGCACTTGATACCCACTTTTTCAGTGGTTAAACTAGGTGAGAGAAATTCTATCCTCGCTGTTCACACTCTCTGCTGAGGAGAGAAGCGGAGCATCACAGCTCTGATGATTTCAAGCTGAGGCATGTTGGGAGAAGAAAAAGGAGCCGGGTTCTTCATCAGCTTTTCAGAAAGAGACAGATATTTTTAGGTGACAGAAAATAGAACAGGTTTATGGAGAACAAATCAGCTGAAGGAACATTGGTTATTTCCATGGTCAGGTAAAACCTGAAAAATCTCTTTTTTTTCCTAAATCTCCATAAATGTTCCTGGGTATTTTTTGCAATTCCTTTGCAATTTATCTCAGAATGTAGAAGGATTTTCTTTTTTTTTTAATTTTACTTTTCAGAGCAATGTGTATTTTTCTGCTGAGTTTCTTCCCCTTTTTTCCAGCAAAATGTTTTAAATCCATTTGTAATGCTGTGTGCAAGACAGGTAGTATCACCTGTAAAATCCCCATGTGTGACTGAAGTAACTTGATATGGAAATAGAAAGAGAGCATAATAGTGCATGCATTTTGCTTTTTTTTAATTGTTCCTAAAAGGAATATGTGTTGGGGTTTTTTTTATTATTACTGTGGTTATGCCTGTCCCTTTATGCAGAGGTATTTGACTCCTGTAATGTTTGTGCTCACAGCATGATTTGCAAGAGGTGGAGCTGTAAAGCCATTAGCTCTTTAATTTGAGATGCAAGTCCAATTTATAAACAAAAATCTGCAGAATTCCTTTTCAGGCAGCTACACTGGATGAAGCTGTGGCCTGTCACTGGAACATTATGGAAAGCATATGTAGAAAGTGAACATGGCAGACTGCGTGGAGAGCAGACATGTATGTGACAACCTTTCATAATCACCAAGCGTCAAGCAGAAAAAACACAGAAAGACCCTGTTGACCAAACCCTGATTACTTTGATGATTGACTCCCTTGAAATTTGTAGGGATAAATACACAAAGATCAACGTTATGTGGCAGCTCTTGACCAAGGAAGTAGCTGGTGGGAATAAATGGAGTCTGAGAGGAGATAGATAGTTTTTGTGAACAGTTCCCACAGGAGAAAAAAACTGGTAAAATACAGAAGGTGAAGAAGTTTCTGGTTTTGTTTTTATTTCAAAGAAAAGAAAGAGAAAGGGAAAGAACGTTCCTTTATGTGTAAAAAACCCCTGTGTTTTTCTGTAAATTCACCTGCTGAAATGAGTGGGGCTTCTCACTGTGTGCATTTGGACTGCTTTGGTTTTCCATCAGGGCCACTTTGTTCACAACTCCTACAGCTGCTTGGCTTTCGGAGGTGTGGCAGTATTCCTGTATCTGCATTCCCAGCAAGCACTACTCAACAGCAGGAGGATTTCAGCACCCTGGAACAGCTGTGTGCCTAGCTGCAGCCTACCAAAGTGTGCAGATGACAAAGGATAGCCCAGAGTGGGTCACTCGTTCTCACATTTGGCCAGTGCACAAGACACAGCAATTAGCACTGCAATTCCCACTGAAGTAGGGGAACGGATCCAAAAACGTTTTGATCCACTGCAGAAATCCTTCTTATTCTACATACCACTGTGCAAAATTCCCTTTCAGCTGTGCCCTGGTCAGTGGGAAGGCAGCCGAGCAGCCCCTCTTGCACACAGGAGCTGATGAGGCAACAAAAGAGACGCAAAATGAAGTTCCCCTTCACAGACAAAGAGATTGTAGCTCTGGGAGGGCTCGGGGCTGCTCCAATGGCAAGTCCTGCCTTGCTGGGCTGCCAGACGCCTGGTCCATGCCTAAGGGTGTTCATTGCCAGGATTTTGTAGAGTTTGAAAAACAGACTCAGATCAGATGAAACAGACTGGTTTTGTCTGTTGGGATTCTCCAGGAGAGCATATTAGATCTGTTCATGAGCTCGGAGATAAATGCATAGAGATGAGGGTGAGGCCTCAGAATTAAGCTGAAAGGCTACCTTTATTAATATATTTTCTGCACAGATGACTTTAAGCCTTGCTGCAGCACTCATGCAAAAATTGTATTTCATGGGAACAAGCCTAATGTCCATTCTGTTTTCACGGCAGACACATAATTCCCATTCATGTTAATGGGGAAGATTCTCCTACTGCAAGGGAAGAACAGACCCATTAGAGATCTAGCATACCGCTTTAGAGCCCCTGATCTCCTAGAGCAATGGGAGCAGGTGGGTAGGTTGGGTCAGTGTGATGGCTGTTCCCTGATGGTTTATTAGCTCCCTGATTCTGCCCAGAGCATAAATCTTGCTGTGGTACAAGACTACGGTAGGGTTTGACATTGCATTGTATCAACCTGTGAGAGGGTCTGTTTGTTTGCTTTTTCCTTTAGGATGTCTCGGTGAGCTGAAACATGAGGGGTCAAATCTGCCAAAACCAGGACTGCCTCCTAGAAGAGAGCCCATTGGTGATAAAGGCAAAGTTAACGTGAGTTTGAGACCTGGCATGACCTACTTACTAGGCAGAGTTATGAGAATCCATGTTAGGACAGTTTGTTTTTCAGCCTGGTTTCTCATGGGAACGAGGCTTATGCAATCGTACTGTCTGTGCGGCTGTGTCTACATCCTCCTCCCCTCCCCAATAACTTTTGGACTCATTGCTCAATTTCAACCTACTTTGACAGGGGGGTAGAGGTTCCAGGGGTGCTGCTGGTCCTGCAAGCATTGTAAAAATCAACAGAGGAGAGTCAGTCTACAAGTGCCCCCTGTCTCAGGAGCAGCTGCAGCAAGAGCTTGTGTGGCTTCAGAAAATGCCAAAATAATAGGATGGTGGGGAGCACCTGTACCAATGTCCTAACCTGTGTAAAAATACTGCTTAACTCCTTCCCTGGAAGCCAGAAGGCAGAGCGTGTGGCAAACCTGGCTTTGGGAAATGCAGATACATCAGTGCTGGAGCAGAGCTGGCTGTCGATGCCACAGTCACGGCTGCTGGTGGTGAGTCCACACAGTGCTTGGCTCTCCAGCATGTCCTGCTTCTCCCTGTTGGATACTGACTCACTCACAATTAGCCTCTCAATTGTCACCTACTTGGTTTCTCTTTGATGAATTCAGGAGGTTTCATTAGCTAACAGCCTTTTAAAAAACACCAAGTGATTGCAGATGCATCAGATGCATCAGATGCAGTAACAGCAAGGTTAAAGGAGTCTAGGACAAGGAGCACCCCTGGGCTCAGGAGCATCTGACCTGAGCAGAAGTTTCTTCTGCCAGGGATATGAGTGATATGATACTGATAAATTCTGTCTTCATAATACCCACAAACCCAGGACTTGGGTAGCAGCACAAATAAGCATCACTCATTCAGATCTAGTGCAGATCCTGTTTGCCTCCCTGCCTTCCAAAAAATACTTTGCCAGTGCTGCTATGTGAACTCAGTCAATTACAAGGGAGGAGATTATGGCCCCATAGACTTCACAAAGAATATTCAGTATAGGTAAAGCATTTAATGATATGCAATTAAAACACTATATATCTAACTCCTCAGAAAGGGTGGGTTTAGAGAGGTGCTACTTACAGGGAGCAGGTGATAATGAACTCCCTAGGTTGCAAAGGCATCGTTTCAAAACTATAGCATGAATTTATTAAACATGCTACGAAAGACAAATGTTATTATGTGAATATACAGGGAAAAACACTAGATCAGGAAAATCCCTTGGATTTCTGATTCAGTATCATATGCATGACAGCTTCTTTTGGCTCATAAATAACAACAGAACACACATGAATATTTGCAGTGATTTGTGATGTCCGCCCCATAAATTCTGATGTTTTTTGGAAAACTCTGTTGCATGACTGCTAAACAGATGAGAGAGAGAATGTTTCCATTTATTTCATTGAAGTTTCCAAAAAAAGCATGAGGAACCAGTATTGTAAATATCACATAGTTAGATAAAAAAGGTGTAATTAATTAGTGGGTTCTTTGTAGTTAGTAGAAGGGGGAAAAAGACCCTGATAGGACATAATCCAGGTCTGGGATGCCTCTGGAGATGCGTGTCAGCAAGCTTTGGGAAAGGGTAGTCTCAGACTCCTGATTTCTTCTAGAGGGGATATTGGACGGTGAATGGTTTACGGGAATAGGCTGCTTGTATCTCTCAGGCTTGTCTGTTGTACCTGTCTGTGCCTTCCTGTTGTGCCTCTAGAAATCACAGCTAAAGTTCCAAGCTGCTTCCCCTTTAGGGCAATGAGGGCCTCAGTCAAAACTGGATCACCTGTAGATGCTGCTTCTCTTTACTTAAAACTCTTTCATGATAAAAATATTCCTTCCTCTTCTGAGTGATGAATTGCTCTATTAGGGGTTCTCTTCTCTTCCTAAGCTGTGCAGGCTTGGTACAGTGCACTCCAGACTGTTTTCTCTACTTCCCAACCGGTACATCTCCTTTGAAGTCAAAAGAGCTACTGTGATTTTAGCCCCATTGAGATGCTCACTATGGAAGAAGTATATAAAAGACTACTGCTCACAGGGTGGGAGCTGCTGGTTTCCAGTTTCTCATTAATTTTTCACTTGTCTTTTATTTCAGTGGGTCTACACTATGCTCCACCTTTGGCACAGACACAAATACTATTTTTTATGTGGTTCAGTGGGAGGAATGGTTTTGATCATTAAAAGCAAAGCAAAAATTATTTCAAGCAAAATTCCAGAGCCTCTTCTGCATCCATTTATCTTTCCATGGCTTCCTTAAAGCATTGCCTATTTACTCTTTGGGGATGTGCTCCAACTGTGTTTCACCACATTTACAGGAGCAGTCACATATGACCAAGGCTAAAATTTAACCTTAATTACCCACAGGCTGCTGCCATTGAACTCTTTTAACATTCAGGGGTTTTAAATTGTTGAAATGAGCCAGTAAAAACAATAGGCAAGACAAAACTATATTTATTTGTTAGCTATCTTTAAAAATCTGAATCTATTAAAATCTAATTGATAAAGGCCCACATCTCTTGAAAGAATGTGTAATTTCCTGCAATCACCTTCTTAAAATATTCCTGAATGGGACTTTGAAGCAGCCAAAGAAGAGAAAGATCTCTGGAGAACCCACCATTGCTCCTTGATGAAACAGAGCTTTGGAAAGTGAATCACTGCTGTGTGACTGGATCCATGCTATATGCAAAGGATCAATAAAGTTTTATGCACCTTACTCGCAAGCCTCAGGTTTTTGATTCCAGGTGTTCCCATTTATCTGGGACACAATGCAAGGAAGAAGTTGCTATGTTTGCATGGAGATGGCAGAGCAATCTGGACTGACTTTAGTCAGCAAGAGCAAGAAGTTTAATTATCTAAAATACCTGCACTTCTTGAAGTCTTTTATGCTGTTTACTTAAGTCCTCTGAGCACTGATAACATATAATTACTCCAGATACCTGAGTGGCTGGGATCTTTAGTGGTCAGTGACATTATGCCCTGTGAGGAAACCTTTGTGCTTGTGTCTTACCATCCCATCACCGGCAGAAGCCAATAAAATGAACTGGGTACAGAGGTGTTAAGTGAAATCATAGGAGTATGTAAGTTCATTTTAGATCTGAATTTTAGAAATGTATGATCTCAGAGCGTAAAACTAGCCCTTAGCTCTTAAGAGCAGATCCCTCCTAGGGACTGAGGAGTTTGCATGGTTCTGTAGGTTTAGGGCATCGTTTAACCCTCAGGGTTGTGGAAGCTCTGTTTAATGGCACCTGCAACCATTAGAAATGATTACAGCCCTCAGAGTGTAGTAATTGGGGACCACAGTTTGTGCTGCAAGCGTTGCTCTACAGAGCTGCACTTTCCAACCAGAACTCTTCAGTAGAAGGTTACTGAGAGCCACCTCCCATCTCCATGATAAATTCTCTCTATGTAATATGTCCCTTTTTGTTTCATCTGACATTTCTGTCACCTTTAGGAAGCCTTATAGAGAAGGGGCCATGAGGTTTGGATGTAATTGGCATGTGGATGAAGCTTAGTTTTTTTAATACACAGTTTTTATAAGACTGCTTTTATGTTTGCCTTTGCTCTTTGATCTCCACTTGAAAAACGTTTTTCATGGAGTTTTTTTGAAAGCACAAATAATCGTTTACCACAACTAAGGGCTAGCAAATAGTTCTAGAAAGGAAAGAAAACCAAAGAGAATCCATGAGCTGACAGAGATGCCTTGAAAGATGTTTTAGAAACAGCTTGTAATTGCACATTTTGCAGGACTGTTCATCGCGTTAATTCTCCTGTTGCATTGGCATTCTTAGATATGGTAATAACAAGAAGGAAGGTTGTAATGGATTTCAGAAATGGGAGTGTTTTAATAGATTTTAGTAAATTACATTGTATTCAATACTGTAGTGTTGTGATACAACACTCTACAATGTGTGAAAGATAAAGTCATTTGTGGACATAACCTGTGGTGCAAAAATAAATATGACTATTCCCATAAAAGATGAGATTCAGCTAATTATAGCCCTGGAAAGGGTGAAGACTCCAAAAACATAAAACAAGGCTACTCTGGTCTGATAGAAACAGGAGCAGCCACAGTGGTTGAGGAGAGCTATGTCAGCTTTTTGCAGTGCATTTGTAGCAAAAGCCACTCTTGTCATGGGAGATGAGCTGTAAACCAAGATACTATAACGAAGAAAAGTCTTCTCAGGGTGGCTCAGCATGACTAAAGGTCCCAAAAGCCTTGAAGCAATCAACATGTAGGGAGAAAACTCTCCTTATTATCTTGCTGATCTTGTGGATCTCCATAACAGTAATGTGGGGTGCAGGTCTATGTAAGAAAGTTAGGCCTGAGAGAGTATTTCTTCCCTTTAAAATCTTTCAGGTGTTGGAGAAATCCCCCTGGCAAAGACAAAGCAAAATGCAGAATATTTAAAAAAATGTTAAAAGACAATTCTTTCTGTCACTACCATTAAAATACTGTAATGTAGACCGCTTAATGATGGTGCTTCATGAAATAAGACATTAATCTCCACTTGCTTCAGCCTTAATCTTTTATGAGTTATGGACTCTTCTGTGATTCATAAAACAAATAAATCACACCTCTAAGGCTACCATCTATTTATTACTGCTTTTTAAATGTTCAGGGTAGTATCAAAAGGGTTTCTTTTGCTTGCCAAAGGGTGTCAGCTACTGAGTAACATTTGGAAAGCAGAGTCCAGATTCTGCATACATCTGGACATAGGTTTTGTCTTTGTTCCTGCACACAGCCGGCTTCGCAGAAGCGCACTCATGGGGCTGGGTGTGCAGATTTCATCCCATGCATTCAGGCTATGTTTATAGTGAACCAGCTGACCTAAATGATGACAGAAAGTCCCTGGCCTTCCTTTTTAGGAGGCAAAGGCTAGTCCGTAAATAGGACTTGCCAAATTATGAAGCCATGGGGAGAATAAGGGAAAAGAATAATTCAGAATAGTAAGAATCAGAGTGGAACAAATATTCAAATTATTGGGAGATTTTTTCAAGCCAGAAATCACAGATTCACTGATATTTTACCTTTAACATGCTCTATGCTCATTTAAGTGTCATTCTCTTTGCAGTACAACTGTAACCTCAGAGTCTCCATAAGCAAGCTGTCAGTCCAGCAGAGCTGGGAGGGTTTTGTGTGCAGGCTGGCAGCAAACTCTGCATTCAACTTTTATAGTGAGAGAAAAAAAGTAAAAGCATCTGTTCTTAGGAACCGTCAGTGCTTCCATTTTGACAGGAGCCCTCGTGGTCAGTACCCAACCTGCACCACGAGGTCGGCAAGTCTGGCTGGCTTGGCTGTTCCCAAATCCTACTGGTGTCATCAGGGAATGAAACTCACTCCTTCCACCTCCTGCCTACAAAGACCCCAACAACTGCTATTGTAGCCACTGACCTTGGCCTTATATTTCAAAATCTCAGTGACCCAGAGGAATTACTGACATAAATAAAAAAAATAAAAACATGCCTCTAAACTACAAAAGTCATGAAATATACTACTTTCAAACCATGCACGTATTTGTCCCTGCCCAAATGGAGTTTTATGGATATAAGGATGTGCTTTTGAGCTCTTCTTTATATTTGTCTTGTCTGTGATTTGTTTGAAGGAATTGTAAAAATACAGATATCCCATGGCACTTTTATGGTGTAACACATGCTCATTTCATTTTAGCTGTACTACGACTCCAGCACAGATTGTGTTATTTCAAACCTTGGTCTGTGGACTTGAAGAGAGAGCACAGTAATTGCATGTCCTTTCCAAGAATACTAAAACCCACGTAAGTACTAACTGAGTGCAATCTAGTGTTTTCTCTTGTCATATACCACATATTCCATTAGACAGCACTCAGGTCCCATGTCTGATTTGGGTAGTTTCTTCCTGTGAAAGGCAGGTGGAATTGGAAAACTGCAGCTCAATTACCCACATGATAGAGACAATATTTTCTGCTCTTTTTGGCAAATAAACAAAAAGTTTTCTCTAGATAAAAGAATACTATAATAAAAGAAATTCAAGAGATACACCAGTAAAGGACAGTCCTTCAAGAAAATATGTGCTTTCCCAACCAAAGGGGAAAAGAGGCTGAATTCAGCAGGGTAATAAACACTCCTAAATCTCAGGACGAGTAAGTGACTGCTGCTGATTTGTTTCTCCTTTTGTTTTTGAAGAATTGAAGTTCTTTGTATGTAATGGTGTAATGGGGTTTGCAACTTAGATTTCAGTTCACTTTTCCCTTAGAAGCGGTTCATCACTCCATATCAGTGGTGGAGCTATCAGGGGGAACTTCCACTACAGGTGCTACTCAGGTATATTTACCGAAAGAATAAGTTATACAATGCTTATGTTAAAGCGTGTATGTAGGCTCATACATTTATAGAGTTAGACAATGAATTCTAGTGCAGTTTTCAAAGAAGCAAAATGAACAAGTGGAAAAAATCTAGTCATTAATGACAGCAAAGCTGATCACTGCAGGATACCTCAGGCTTCTAAAGCAGCTGTTGATAAATGACACCAGAAGGTGTCTTTTGGCTAGGAAATCTGCCCATTTTCATGAAGATTGTGTTCTGAAACCCCTGCAATTATATTATACTGCTCTTGCACCACTCTGTGGAATTTTGCTTTTTATTTCCTACAGCTTCATGCAGACTTGAGCAGTTTGGCCTCTTTATTAAACATAAGCATCAAACTGTAAAAAGCCTCTTGATTGTCTAGACAACTAGTTGTGAAAGTCAGCTTTGTTTCACTGGCTCTGCGTCCCTGGAGGTATGGACACTGCTCCTTCTGTTCTCCTCTGTCAATACTCTTCAACCAAAATTTGGGATATTTTTTTTTCTGCTCTATCTGCCAATTATTCGGTTTTGGAATCCGACTGAAAAATGTTTCAGTGGTGGTTTTTAATACTTTTTCTTTTTTCATAAATAAATGCCAGCAGCCTGGAGCTTATGAGCAGCCCTACAGTAATAAAAGGATGTACACAGCAGGCAGTACTCAATTTGCAAAAGAAAAACAGATTAACATTTCAGGTTTCTGAGGGCTTTTTGTCAACAACAGTACATTTAAAAACATCAATCTAGTAGTAATTGCATTATCAGTGCATTCTTGGCTGATTCTTTGGCTGATTCCCTGAATATCATGGAGTGGAGAAGTAGCTATGGGAAGTCTTTTTAATATATATAAAAAGTCAAAGCCTGGTAGCAGTCAAGTTGATTTGACTGTATATAATTCCCATTTCTGGGACTGGAATGAAGTGGATACATGGGTAGTGGTAGGAGACTGAACACCCACAGCCAGGCTCTCAACAGCTACAAAAACCTGGTACCAAGTCCTATTCCTGGGCACTTTGACAGAAAGTACATTGTAAGCTGACAGTGAAAAAAAGCACTTAAAAAAAAACCCCTCAGCAGAGACTTTAAGAAAACACTATGGCAGTATCATTTCACTGTTCCTTTAGCAGGTGCTCACCAGTCACTTCTCAGGTATAATACCGCTGATTGCATCCATGCAACGAACAACATGGAACAAGACATTGCTCTCCTTCTGTGAATTCCCTAAGAGTCACCGAGAGTTATCAGAAACCGTGTAAGAAATACCCTGAATGCAGAAGATAATCAGTCCCTGGGAGCCTGCTGCTCCTGAATATCCTCACCAGGCTCCCAGCTGTGCCAGAGGATGGCTGGGTGCAGCTCTTCCCTTCAGAGAAGTTTCATTCTGTACAAATAATTACTATGAATTACATGGGAATATAGAGAAGCTGGTTCCACAGCTCCACACTCGACTGAGTAAAAGCTTGAGTATGTTCTCATTTTCTTCTTACATAGTTGCCCCAGCTGCTGGGGTTTTAGCTATGCTATTTGTCCCCCCTGGGTGTCTCTCACCTGATGAAGAATAGACACTTCTTTTCAAGATTTTGTAGTAAATAATAGAAAAAAAAATCTGGAGTCTGATTTTATGCTAATTCACGTAGACACTTCTGATAATTTTGTCTTATGTATATTTATTAGGGCTTTTTTTTCTACTAACATCATTAGATTTGTTTTGAACTCAAAGGTCAGTTCCTACACCAGTATAAATCAATGTAACTACATTGATTTCAAGGATTGCAGCATCTTTCATTAATTCCTATTGCCAGGCATACTGTAAGTGTCTCTGGGGAAGAAGAGATATATATATTTATGCCTTTTGATTTAAATCACAAAGTAAAAAGAAACTTCTGTGAAGAATTTAATTCGGTAGCATTTAATTAAGGCCAAGTGGTGTTAAATGATCGATACAACAGAATCTCAGCCAGCCACCTCCAAAGCAGTTCTTTAAGTCTTTCCCCCATGCAGATCCCACTCTATCTTCGTAAAAGAAAGCCCTGATTCTTGCACAGGAGACCATGCCATCTTTTTTTTCCTTACTAAGAAAAATGCGGTTTCCTTTTCTGGATGTACTCCATTAGCAACCCAGGACACATTCCCAGGTAAAACAACCCTTGTGTTGCTCTTATTCAGATTCAATCACTCCAAAATAAATTCCAATTGCTCATCTAATTATATTTCCCTGATTTTTTTAGTCTGTTTTTGACAGGGGTAGTTGCATGCCTTTGTTGACTTGTACATTATATATATATCGAGAGGAGAAAGAGCATTAAAATAATGCAAAGTGTTTCTATGTTAAAATGGGAAATTGTGTATTTGAAAATAATTTCTTGTGTAAAGGTGTATCTGTGGTTATATATACACCTTCTCCCACTTTACAGGGTATTTCCAGTGTGTGCAGTTCTGTAGCTTCTCTTCCATGAATGCGAAAAGCAGCTTCACGTGAAACTGATAAATCTCTTCAGGGAAAGAGAAGCATTGCCTATAGCCAAAATATGTTTTATTAAAACCAGAATCTTCTTTGTCAGGTCACATCACTCCTGCTGAACTTGAGGGATGCCAAAAAATGATGTCAGGTTTGCCACATGCTGATAATGACATCCATGCCTGGTGCACAGATAAAGCAGCAAGAGCACCTGGCTGATGTCTTCCTCTGAAAACCATAATTTTTCTCTCAGGTTTTGTGTGATAGGAAGACATCAGTGGTGATGTTTGAAAAACGCTGAAGAAAATGAAGTGCTGCACTTGATAACAACAGCCCTTCCCAGGTCTGCGGGCTGCTGTGTGGTGGTGAAGAAAAGGAAGTTCAGAACCTTAAGAAATGTTTTAGATACTTTTAAAATGTTAAATGCAGCACATATGCACTTCCTCTTTCCATACTGATTGGCTGTCAGTGTAGGTCCCAGCTGAGGTTGGGACTCTGTTAGTTGGGAAATCTCCCAGCACATCCCTCTCCTGAGCCTCCAGACATATGGGTAAGGCAGATGGATAGCAGACACAGACCAAAAGAGTTTCTAAGCCTCATATTTGAATAGAGGAAGTAAGGTAATGAAAAGGAAATCATAATCTGGCCCTGAATTAATTACTTCATAACACATGGCATGAAAAAAACGTATTCCAGTAAGTAGATGGCTTTGCAGCAATATCCTGGAATAGGTTTGGCCTTTGATTCTTCTGACTCTCATTTTCACTCCCCACAGCCCCTTTGTAGTTTGCATCTCCACATCACCTTGTAGCTAACTACTCTAACTGACTGCAGTACCTGCAGGTCCCAGTGCAGCACTGGCAACATCGTCTCTCCACCGTGACTGGGAAGACAACTACAAAGCCTGAGCTTGACAAGTCTTTGAACTCACTCACTCCCTACTTAGTGCGGTTCTCTTTGCTTGTTGCAAATGACGGTGGAATCATGAGACATGACAAGAGACCAAGATAAGGGATGTAAGGCCACCACAGAACCTTGCACTGTCTAGCTGGGGAAAGTATTTTCCTTATTTTTTTTAACCTGTGTCGATGTTTACATATATATGATGTAACATCAGTTGGCATGGTGACAATCCCATGTAAAGCTGCCTTACTGTCCCGTGAATTCAATGAATCAGCTTTGCATAGGGAAAAATTGTTTGGATCTGGTTTGCTCTGTTCAGGTCCACATTTTCAGTGCCTGGAGCTAATACTGGTCAGTGACTCAGTTGTCAGTAGTCTTTGAGTTGGAGAACTGGGCTTATCAGAAAGTTTTATGCCTCCAGTGCTTTCTCTAGGAAAACTGGACTGTTATTCTGGCAGTGCTGGAGAGACAGAACTACTGGATTAAACAAACAAAGAATAGTCAACACCAGGAGCCTAAGTTGCTGTTAATTTTTCCTTTAGTGCCTTTAACCTCAGGATAATAATTAGAACCATAATGTGGACATTAATTATCACAACACACATAAAGATCTAAATAATCCCATTAAGTAGCTATATTTTACAGCTTAGGAACTGCCTCATACCAGTTCCTAAGCAAAAGGTAGGCAGGGCAATTCTCCAGTGGTTCTGTCCCTGTGATCTAAACCATGTTTCCCAGATCTCTGTGCTGGATATTTAGCCTAACGTTTTTGGCTGTCTTCTGGCAACTTTTAAATCTTTACAGGTCTCTTATTGAGGTGTCAGTTGTCACAGAGAACAAGATTTCACGACATAAAAATACCCTGTAATCATTTCAGATGGTTGATGATATTGCTGCTAGGCATAGTCGAACTCTTCTTCACATCACTGGAGACTGAGGCTTTCCTTCTGCTCCATGCAGCCCAGATATAATCCCTTCTGATTAGAGCCTTTTCTCTTTGATGTTCCCCTTTGTCATTCACACACTGGGAAAATTGCTCTGTGTTGTTACATGCTTTGTGCAGTTTGCGTAGTTGTCTTCCTTAACCTGGAAGCAAAGCTGTCTGTGCCTGAGCAGCGATTCTGACTTGTAGTAAATCTTTGATTAATGAAGCTCAGGTAAGCAGATTAGTCATTAACCTTTGCTTCTCATGATAAGATTACTTATTGATGCAGAGTAGTTGTCCTGCTCCCATGCTGCCAAGGATGAGAATCTTGATTTCCTTCAGACTTCAAGAATCTTCCCACCATCTAACAAGACCTCCCTTTTAGGATGGGCATATTGGAGAGCTGCTGCCTCTGCAAGGAGTCATCTATTTCCCATCGGATAGTACTGCATCCAGGGCAATTAATTGAAAATATTAATAGGCACTGCCCAATAGTAGAGTGTGCTATTAGTATCTCTTGCTCTGTATTTTTGCTGACAGCTCTCAGTGAGGGCAATTCACCTGAGACAGAGGGGAAACACACACAAAATGAGCCAAGTTTGTAGAAAAATGGTACACCGTGAAGTTGTGGCTGTGCAGGACAATTGCTTAAACCCTTAACATGGGCCGAATCTTTGGTGACAGACCTGGAAATCATCACATAATATCCACATCTGTAGACAAACAGAAATCTCTTAAAATCCATTTAAAACTGGTTCAATTCTGGGCTCTTTATCTGCTGTACAGGTCTCCCAGGATGGGCAAGAACAACCTGTGAGCTGAGGGCAACAAGAGAACAGGAGATAATTCGGCTTTTATCCCTGCCAGCTCCATCAGGTCTTTTTAGTTGTAGCCATGGTAGAGGGGCTAACTGCCCCTGTGAAGGAAACAAATGGTCTTCCATCACTGTGTACGGAGAGTTACAGATTCGGCCACTGAACAGAACACTGCTGTTCAGTGCTTTGTGACCTTCATGCAGTGCTGCTCATCTGAGTAGGGTTGGTGTCCTCCCTCACTCCCAGAGCTAGCTCCACCAGTCCCCATGGGTGCAGAGATTCATCTACTAGAGGAATTGAGCTAGATCCAGAAGAGGGTCTTATCTTTGCATGATATGCAAGTTTAAATGTGGAAAAGTTATGTAGGACTAAAGAACGGAAGGGTCCTACATGCAGTCCACAAAGGCAGAGAGGGAATTCAAATTACACACCACTCTTATTCATTGATCTTTAATATAATGAATGATATTTAAATCTGAAGACATTTACACTGCAGTCTTGAATGCGAAGAATTGAAAACAGGACAGATAGCTGAAACCTCATGTTTTCTAGCTCATCAGCAGATTGAGTTCCATGTTTGCATGTACAGTTTTGCATCTTGTAAACTCGAGTCTTCACTCCCATTTTTAGTCCCATGATCCCCTGTGCACATAGCTATTAGATGGAAATCTAGCAACCTGATCTGTAGGCCCAGTTGGGTAATCAAACATTCAATTGCTAACAATTATCCATTAATGCTTATAAATTAGGTTGCCAAACTACTTCTACAGACTACAAATATTTGCATCCAGACCTGTTTGCAAAAATTGAAGATGCCTGTAAAAACCTCTACCACAATGACCAACACTGCCATTGTCATCTGGACTCTTCAGACTGAAACAGAAAGTGCAAACATTTGCTGCATCAGAAAAGTAACCAGAAAATTGGAACTTGAACTTGGAGGGAAGTTCATGAAAAAGTTTCATGATTCATGGAGGGAATCATGAAAATCAGGTCCTAAGTCAAATTCCAGGCTCGCTTGATTTTTTTCTAATAAAGATTTTTTCTCCTTTTCATCATTCTGTCTTGCTTCTTCCTCTGGATTTCCTAGCACCTTAACGAAACATCTGCCTCAACCCCAGGAGCTCCAAAGGGCTTATTTTATTCTGAATTACTTCCTTTTTTATGTCCTGTCATGCATCTTGGAACCCATATTTATTAAAATATAATGTGTATAACAGCATGATTTCAGGTAACACTTCAGAGATCAACATGTGCTTTCTACTAACACTCCTAACTAGGAGAGGCTGTAACCCTCTCCAGTAAGAAAAAGCTATATTGCTATGCAGAAAATGTAAACCTACTCTATAAAAGGGTTCCAGTTCCCATCCTGTTAAGTAAGTTTTGCCTTTTTATAATTACTTGCTTTCTACTGTCTGGTTTATTAAAGTGATGTGGTTATGATCTTGCCCATGTGACCTCTCTCTTTGCTCACAAGGGAAATGTTGGAGTGGCATTGCAAGCATTGGGACTTCAAGGCTACATTTAAATTAGCAAATTCAAAAGTGTCTGGAAGCATTCCCAGGACTAGAACAAAACTGTTTATACAGTCAACTGTTCTCTGGCATGAATTTGGACCATTCCAGCTCCTTCTCCCCCTGAATGGTTCGTGGGCACAGCATGGCCAGGAACTGGTCCCAGAGACACTGCCCATGCAACTCCCACTTTTTTGGAGGATAAATGCATAGACGCATTTATCCTAGCGCATTTAGCATAGACGCTGGCCACTGTCCACCAGCTGCCTTTGGTGCTTATTCCTGGGTGTAATTTATTTACATGATGAGGCAGAACCAAAATGCCTTGAACGTAGTGCCCAGGAAGTTTTCTTTGCAGAATGACATCAATTTGAGGCAAATGTTGTACATGACAGGGGCCAGAATTAGCCTCTATCATGTACGGTAAAAGGTGATGCATATGCAAAATTAAGCTCCCCATCCCAGCCCTGAGCACATATCAGTTAGGTCTGAATAGTGCAAAAGCTGAGGGTAATAAAGGCAGGGAAAGCAAGTCCCTCAGCTGACAACTAATGTCTCTTCTTGCAGTATCAGGTTTAAATACTCTGCCAAGGAAGCAGTGCCAGAGGAACTGTGGAAAGAAGAGGGTCTGACGGTTTAACAGGGTTTTAGTAAAATATGATTTTTTTTTTTAATTTGCCAGAGTGCTTTATTCTTTTTAAATAACTCTGAAGGAATCATCTAATTCTATAGATAAACCATGTGTAGTCACCCGCCCGACTCACTGTTGCCAAATTATTGAAATGGCTGCTGAACACAACACTTGCTTTTACTGAGAATGCAAGTTGTTCAAGGACTACATACTTTCTCTCTTTATCTCTTTTTCTCCCTCCCCTGGGGTCACTCTCCCCTCTTTTTCACCTTTTTTTTCTCCTCCATGATGCCCAAGATGGTTCCATTAGTCTTGCAAATATTAATTCTCAGTGTAAACAGAATGTGTCAGGTACAGGAGGATGTAAATGGAAAATTAATTGAGGAGCAACGTGCAGACTCATTATATGATGTCCTCAGCATGCATACTCAAGCAGAAGCCAGTTGTTGCCTTGCTGCCCCTCAAAACCCCTCCCACATGTGGAACACAAAGCTTTTTAAACAGTACCTGGTAATCAATTATCCTCTTTTGGTTCTGTACAGGTTCACTGTTACACAGCAGAGCTGACTGCACAACCAGAATGTAGCCATTGCCCTTCACTTGCTCAAGGCCTGACCCAAATACAGCCCCAGGAGGGCCGTGAAGCAAGGCTTTTCCACAGTCGTCTTTCTAAGGCAATCAGTCCTGCAGTAAAGGTCAGGCTTTTTTCAGCTGGAAAGTTGCTTTTAACCTGCTCTGGTCAGTAGTGGTGAGAAAAAATTATTGACCTCTCTGTTCACTGCCATGCGTTTGAGATGGTTCTCATTTTTGGAGCTTCTCGATGATCTTTGACAATTGATCGACGAATTTTACTGCTTTCTTTGTTTCATAAATTGTCCACAGATTATGGTGCAGTTCAAATCATTTGCTATAGATGCTTTTTGTAAATAGAAATTTCTTGACTGATTCATAGCAATTATTTGTAATCTATGTTATTTTGACTAGACTCGGTTGATGACATAGTGATTTTTTTGGCTTATTGATTAGAAAGAGTTTTAGATTTCTGAATTATTGTACTTGTAGGTAAGAATCCAGAATTCAGTTTCAGTTAATAGACTTTCAGTCCAGAAGAGATAATAGTTCACTCACTCTACCTCCTTGAATGGCACAGGCCAGAGGTTTCAGGCAATTCTTTCTCCCATGCTTGGATGTATAAGTACATTTGACAAAGTGTTATATCCTAGAAAATTATTCAGTGTTTCTTTTAAGCCATATAGAATTCTCCTGGTTTCAATAAAAACCCCAGATGTTCCCATGACTTCCCCCTCATTAAAATAATTTGCTACAGTATTCCTGGGAAACCAATAGAAGTAGCTGAGAATATGAGCAGAATTTGTAATGATTTTTCTTTAATATTTTGCCAGCAAAAGTTTCAGTTACCGATGGAGGTTTGGGCTGTTGCTGATCATTATAGCTGGTTTAGCGACATGGTTAGTCTAGACCCTTTCTCTCGTCAATGGAGAAAAATAAGCTATCCCAGGTGGATTGCACTTGCGAAGGCTGGTCTCTTTAATAACAGCAATAGGAAGCTAGAACAGCCAGTGCACACCTTACCTACCCCAACTACATAATTAAATTTAGGTGGAAAACACCCTGGCTCTACTTGCTCATCCTTACAGTTGGTTCTTGGAGATAAGCAATGGGCACAAGGCTGGAATCACACACGGAAATCTATCACCCTTCCATCTCTAGCAATTCTTACTGGTCTTTTCTGGTAGCACTGAGGTTTATTTTAAAGAATCTATCAATCAGGCTCAAGGTTGTTTCCACTCTCGCTAACTCTATTTCTCAAGCTCATCATCAGTACCCTGAGTCTCTTTTTACTTACTAAGGAAAGGAAGAAGCTAGATCTTTGACATCCATAATATTAACTTTCTAAATCCTACTTTATTTCAGTATTTACTTGACTAGATAAGTTCTATTTATTTTGGATACATTCTGAGATCATGTCTATAGAGATTTACAAAGGAAAGTACAACTGATACAAAGGACTCTGCTTTGTTCTCTTAACCTCCCCCTCATCACCACTGACACTGTCTTTCTGAGATGACTCTGCCTCCTTTTGCATTTCCATTTTCGCTTTTCCCCTCAACAGTTTCTCTGCACTCAGCAGCCTGCAAGCAGCGCTGTAAAGTCTTCCAGTAAATGTCTCATTTAAAGAGCGAGGAAGCCTGAATTAAATAGGGCAGGGACTCTTGCTGGCCCGAGTTAATGGAGATGTCTTTTATCAAGACGTCAGCTGTAGACAGTTCAGCCCTGCCAGAGTCATGGCAAACCTTCCTCCCACAGTTGAACAGTGTGTGAACAATGATCCACTATGAAGGTGTGTGATGGTCTTTGGATTGGACTGAAGCCCATTTTTAGGTGTCTTCTCTTAATTCAGGGCCACAACTTATGACTTCATATAAGTGAATGAGAACAGCAAGAAAGGCTCAAAGGCACACTAGAAATCCCATCATCTTTGTCCAGTCTTGTTAATAAATCATGTTACATCCTGCAACCAGTGGAAAATATGGATGTGTCTACATCTGTATGTGGTAACTGTAGAAGACAATCTGACAAGTCTGGAATGTGAAATAATTCTAATTGGTGTAACTGAAGCCAGAATTTGGTACAATGTTGTCCAGTAGCTAGAAATTTCATGGTCATAATGGTGCTTCTCTCCAGTCTATAGGAAAAAGCATCTAGTAGTGGAAGATGATGTACTGGTAGTGATGCATTGCAATTATAAGATTGGTGCTTTTAAAAATCGGCACTGCTCTTGAAGCTTCCAAAATCATGCCAACTTATACTATGGAGCAATCATTAGGGTAATGAATAATTTTTCTTGGGTGGTGTCTGCCATCACTTCACAATTTCATAAATGAGAACATTTCAGAAGTGACAAAACCTCCATCCTTGCAGAGAAAGAAAAGTTAATTAAACCCAAGCTTTCTGTTCCGAAGCACACATTCTCAGAGCAAGAGCACACACAAAAAGTTTCCCTGTGAATGCGTTTTCTGGTGCAGCAAACCATCTCGTGTTTTCACATATATTTCCAGCACTAGAAGTTTCCTCATTTCAACAAAATGTGTTCCCTATATTTTTAGAGCTGGGTTAAAACTTCATTTTAGAGGAGAGGAGATGGGGCAGTCACGGAGCCACTCCCCAGTACACGATGAGGACCAAATGTCAGAAGTGCTGAAGCTAATAGGGAAGCGACAGTGCCCTTTGCTTCCCTGCCCCTGTCTCCACTTCTCCCTTCCTCCCTATGTCTGACCTCCTGCACCAGGAAACCTGCCCTTGGTTTGCAGATTGTTCTGCTGTTATCCTGCCTGAGAAACAAACAAACAAACAGAAAGTCCCATCTGTGCAGAGAATATACCGTTAATATATAACCACGAGGGTCAGAAAAACTAGTGAGAGTGCAAACAAGGGCAAGAACATGTTTGCAGTGTGTTCAGGGTGGATTGCCCAACACTGAGGGAAGCAAAACACGAAAGTTACACTTCCGCCAGACAACATGAGTGACTTGTCAAAAAGTCTTGTTAAAGACTACACTTGCCTTCCCTCAGCCACCTCTCTCTTCCCCCCACTGCTTTGCTCTTGTCCAGTAAATAGATTGTGATTAAATCTTCCAAAATAGGAAAGAAATGCTACTTTACATGTTTCTCAAAAAAGCTAATGTCAAGTGAAAAATGGGGATGGCTTTGCAGAGGATAAGCACAGACCAGGAAGAGCTTCCCAAGCCCGGGCTGTACACAGGGGTGGTTCAGGACTTCTCACCCAGGGATGATGGCTCATGCTGCACTGAGCACTGGGCAAGGTAATGCCCATATCTTCCTCGCCTGGTTTCATCAGAGAAGCAGGACTAATCCGCATTAAATTCATCACTGTTTCCTGAAAAGAGTAGGCTGACTGATAGTTCACAAAAATCCATAGAAGATCACTGTGATGGGGGAGCCATCCTGGAGTAGCAGAGTGCTTTTTCCTGCCCGCAATACTCTCACATTTATCAGAGAGCAGAAGTTGCAACATCTGATTGTGACTTGAAGCCCAGCATCCTCCACCTTCTCTGCTAGTTACCCAGGAGTTACTTTTCTATCAAGGCTGTAGCTGCTGGTGGGGTTAAAGCAAACAGCCAGGACTGCCCCTGAGTCCTGGGCACATGCGACGGAGGGCACAGCTGGGTTCATGCTCCCTGGCTGAATTTCCTTAGTGTAACCACCCAGCAACAGCCCATGCAGCTGATTACTGCAGAGAGTCCTGAATGTTGAAATGCACCCAGTCCCTTAGGGCTTTCCCCTTGCATAATCTGTCTTTTCACTCCTCATCTTTTCCTGCCTGCTTTTTTTATTGTTATTATTTTCTTTTTCTCAAATGATCTCACTGGAATATACAGTGACAAATACTCTTTAGATCTATTAAGAAGGCTGTAGAGATAGGTTACAGCCTCCCTTCCCATTTCAGGAGCCAATTTTTTAAGGCTGTCAGAGCAGTGTCCCACAGGTGACCAGGGTTCAAAGCTGCTTGAGGTACTCAGCCAGTCATTCAGGAGTTGCATGAGCTTTCGCGGTTAGAGAAAAGAGCATTACTACAGCAAGAAAGCAGGATTAAGACCTGACGCTTCTGCCTGAAGCTTGTCCCAGCAATTCTGAACCCACTGACAGCGCCTCCTGATGCACCTGCATGGGATCAGCGCCTTTGCTTCAGCCCAGCCCTTGGCTCCAGCACCGCTCGCTCCAGCATACACACAAAGGCTTCACTGGGGAAAACAATAATGGAAACACATCACATCGTATTAACAACACATATCAAATACACACTTTGGGCTATATTGTTCTGTTGGGCTGCTTCTACCATAGATCTAATCTCTTCACCTTTGGCATTGCAAATGTGTTTTAATTAACCCACTAGCAAAGCATTCAACTGAGACAGTCCGATCATTTTTAACTTTATTTTCCTGAATGAAAATAATGCTGGCCAAATTTACTGTACACTGTCACCTTAATTACCTGTCTCAGACAATCCCTTTCCTACTCACTTGCAGTTTATCACAGTATAACACAAAAACTCTTCCTCTAAAAAAAAACTTTAAATGCTTCTGAGATTCAAGCCGTAGATTGCTTGTGCAGCTATAATCTTAAAAAACATCTGCTACATTTGTGTGGTAAAGGAAGTCTCTTTAGAATACAGCCTTTGATTTCTATAAAAGACAAATCAGGCCACATGTTTTTGTTTTGAATGCTTCTCATCACAAGAGGAAATTTTCTGCAGCTTGGAATTTTGAAGGCATGAAAAATGTATTTATTTTTTTAAACAAAGAGCCTACATAAGAACATCAACAAAACTCCTCGGAAGTGTTAAGAACAGTTCCTCTATCATCTTTAAAGAAACACTAACGGCTGCCTGACCCACATTTTGATCTACCTTTGTGTCTTAAATTTATCTGGGTCATATCGTGTCCTTGATCCTGGCACGTAACTCCCACTGACATCTCAGACCTGAGGTGGTTCACCCATCATTAGTTCTGAAGCTGCTAATAGCCCCAACTAGCAGAAGATTGGGAGATTTCACTGGGCTTTTTTTATTTGTCTCTCAGAGAAAGCGTGTTGATAGTAGTGGTTTGACAAACAGGGTTTGACACCAGTGTGAATTGAAGGTATGAATCAATGGTACCTTGTAGCCTAAGTGAGTTCAGAAAAGATTTGGGTTTTTTTCCTGATTCTGAAGTAGCTGGTTTTTAAGAAACTATTAAAAATAAAAGCCACTGCTTCTTCATGGGGAACCCTTCATTTTAGATTTTAAAACCATTTTATTGCTGCCCATTTCTTCTACCTACATCTCCTCTGTCTTCTTTGTGGACATACTAGGAATGCCTATGCCAATCCTCACCATCCCCACAAATCCTTCATACTCTGGCTCTCTTCTCTGCACCTTTCCCCCAGAAACTGATGAGGATCTTTCAGCTAAAATGGTCCCTGTTGTCCCCTAGTGACTGTGAAACAGGTCCACACCTTCCTGCAGACCAGGAAGGGACAGGGAGGGAGCTGCAGGGATGTGTTACAGGACCACGGCTCAGCTCCACACAGCCAGTTCCATCAGTGGCACATCCAGAGTAGTGCAGCTCTAAAACACAATCTCTATTGTCTTTCACTGACGGAAGAGGAGTTAAATTAACAGCCAGTATCTCCCCTTTGATGGGCTTCTGATTACCAAGATTATTTTTATTGCTGTATGGTAGAAATATATGTTTGCCCTGATTTGAAATGCAGAAGGTAGTGTTCTGATACAGAAAAATAATTATGATTAAATATAAAAAACTCAGATCACCAACCTCATACTAAATCTCTTACATTTTTGGAGGCCTGTCAAGCAGGTATGACTAAAAGGTGTCCTGCTGATAGCAGCTGTGACTTGGAGCACATCCTTTTAAGTGATAACTGCTGTCAAAGTGAGGAGACAGGTAACGAGGGCAGAAAGGCACTTCAGTTGTATCAGCTTGCATAGCTTTCGTATAATTAGTATTTTCACTCAGTAGAAACACTTCATTAGCTGTCAGTTATTTTTGTTTTGTGGAAGAATTGTTTTCAGTTCACTCATTTTTCTTATAGCCACTCAGTGTTAAGCAATCTTCCATTCATCCCATGTTTTAATGTCAAAGATGTTTCAAAATTCAAATATACAAACCCCTGTCAACCTTAGGTCTTGTCCAGAGCTCACTGAAGTCAATACAAAGGTACCAGTTACCTCCAGCCAGTTTAGGGTCCACAGAGAGCCTGTGTCTGTGGCTCTCCGCTTTTCTTGCTGAGCTTCTAATCAGATTCAGCTTTAATATTCTGTGAAATGCAGTATCCTTCTAAAAGGATAGTGGACTCTGTTTCATCTGAAGATTTACTACAAAAGGGGATTATCTTCCTTTTGTATGTGGAATAGAGAAAGTCCATGGAGATAAATTTTGAAAGGTGGGGAGGCTTTGTCATGCGCTTGATCACGCATGGTTCTGACAGAGGTACCAGGCCTTGAGCAGAGTGTATAATGGATCAGAGCTCTCCCTGAGCTCCCCCCACCCTATTTGCCCTGTGGAAATTCCTTATGCAATCAACAAGCCAAGCTCCTCCACTCCATGTTCCCCATCATTTGTAAGAGAGAGCACAGTGCAAACGCATGCTGGAGTCTGCTGGTAAATAATGGCAGATGTTTTTCATTACAGCAAAGGAGCCTCTTGTGCAATTAGAGAGAGAGCTTTAGAAAAAAATTTGCACAGAATAACTGTGTATTTACATAGTTGTGAAATTGCTTTTCTGATAGAGAATCAGATTTGCAAAACACTTGGTGCATTTCTTTTTCTGTAATCGTGTCTTCCTCTTGCTCTCAGATGCAGTATGCCATGTAAACAACTGCCTCCTCTCCTTAGTGCCCTCATCAGTATCATGTATGGAGAGAGATCCTGGAATAGTTCTCATTCAAGCCTTTGTCTGAAGTCTACAGGAATGCATGGAATGATTCCCAGGGGATTCAGTGAGGTTTGGATTGGGTGCAGCGCACACACTGAGTAATCAACCGGCTCTACCCTGCCAGGTTTCATCTTTGATTAATGAATGTGCAATTTAACAGAGATTCACTAAACCTTTAAAGTGCACCAGAGCTCAGTTTTTACCTGTTTCATGCAATTTCTGCAGAAACAGACTGAAGAGTTTGGGCTCTAGTGGAAGCTGTGAGGGCTGGGGTGTACTCATTTGCGAATAGAGGGAAGCCAAGCCCCGAACTCACTCTTGGGCTGAATTTGAGAGCTGTACAACTGCCTTCTCTTCTGACATTTCCTATTCAGTTTTAGTCCATTTGGAACTTCAAGCAATTCTGGGAAGTTCAAGCATGAATTCAACTTTTATTGAAGCAGAAATATCAGCTATATTGAACCAGCAAGAAGTCAGGATTCTGCTTTACTATGAATCTAAATCCCTTTTAAAAACTGTCCAGATTTGGGGAAAATTCAGGCATAGATTCACATAATACCATTGTAGTTAGACTTCCAGCTCTTCTTTTCACTTATGACACTGAGTTATAATGTATTTAGCCTTTTTTAGTATTAACAATTGTGTTTCTCAACCATAAAGCAAGTGCAGGTGAAGGTGTGAGTGGCTGTCTGGGTATCACAGCAGGATTAAAAAGAGGGAGGAAAGTTTCTGCAATCCCTCACATTGGATGAGGTTCTGACCTTTATCTTCTGCATTCCGAGATGGAGAGGACAAGAACAGCTCTTTTCCAAAGAGCTCAGCTCCCAGCAGTTCCCATTACACCACCATGACTCAGCACCTAGCATGATCCCTGCCCCTGACACAAGCAGGGTGAAGAAAAAAAGAAATACCCAGTGACCCTTAGAGCAACATGTCTTTGCCAACAGCAGAATGAGGCTTTGTATATTAAGTAAGTAGTAAATTAATTCATTCACGTTGCCGATTCACAGAGAGCAGAACATACCTTCATTTCATAATGCCTAATTCCATTATCAACAAACTAAATTCAACCCTCAGCTTACCTACATGATACCACTGCAGAGTTCAACAGATGCCTTATGCAAACATTTCGGGGCAGTTTTTGGCCTGATGTGGCTTACAGACAGCCATGGGGCATTTTCATGCTTGTAAGTAAATTTTCCTTCAGAAGCTTGGCAAAGTAAAACCTCAGACACTTTTGGGCTCTTTGCCCAACTTGAGAAAAAGGGGCACAAAAAAAGGTTCATTTTTCGCACCAGCTACAAATTTGATTGACATGGAGGGCTGGTCCTTTTAAGCTGAGATCTGGCCTGGGTTCAATGTATTTGGAAGCCTAGTTACAGAAGCATTAAAACAACTTTAACAGAGATTTTGTCAACCTATCAAAGACAAATCAAGAGTGATTTCCCTGATGCCTCTGCTGAACTGGGTAAATTTCATTTATTGACTTCAAGCACCGTATGCTGGTAATTTTTCTCTCTGTCTGTTCCTCCAGAGGAATTTGACATGATCAGATCTACTCTGAGTTTCATAATCAGATTTCCTTTCCCCTTCCTCTCTCCTCCTTTGCAGGGTACTTTGAGTGTTGCTGCCACGTGTGCAATATGTGTAGGCATTGGTATGTCAGAGACAAAAGATGGGCCAAGTTCAGAAGTGTGCCTAGCCGGAGCAAACTCAGTAGAGCGTGCTTTAATCTGTCCTGCACTTTCCTTGGCTTGTATCACATCGATGCCCTCAGAGTGGCATCTACAGGACTGCCCAGGTGAATCAAGCTTTGCTTTTATGGGACTTGGACTTCAGCTTGATGTAGTTGCAGTGTAGTGCACTGCAAGCTGATGGGATGGAGGAGGAAAAAAGTATGGCATGGAAGGGGGTATATGTGTGTAGAAACCTCACTTTCAGGCAATGCTGATCAACTAGAGGAAACGTTCCTTTGGGCAAAAGTGGACATCGTGTGCTCAGGGACATTGGATTTGGATGCATGCACAGTAAGTCAGAGTAGGGTTGTCCAAAGGATTCTCTGCAGTACCAGAAAGACTCGTAGGGCCTCGTCTGGGTCCAGAGGCTTCATTTTGATGTCATACTAATTTTTAATTTGCATGGCACACACATCACACTGATAATCAGCGATACTTATCCCCTGGCCCTGAGGAAAGCAGAGAGACTCACGCATGGCTGTCAGACTCATCTTTAGAGGGGAGAAACTGCTGCAAGCACAAAAGTACCCCAATGTCCTTGACCAGTTTTGCGGGGTTTGCGAGGGTAAAGCTCAGTGTGACTAACACAGCTTGGCACATTCCTTGGAGTTTGCAAGGACTTTGAATGAAACTCAAGTGAGCCTCAGTGGTTTCAATTCTGCAATGGCACTGGTACCAGTGTAGACTTCAGTGTGCAACTCAGTCTTGAAGGAAACACTGTCCCACATAACGCAATGCAAATACATTTTTAAAGCCAACAGCAGTCACTTACAATCATTGTAAGAGCAGAAACAGACCGAGCTCCTCCCATGTAGAGCCTTCCGAGCTCCTTGTGCACATGCAGAGCTGGCCTGGGGCTTGTTAAGAAAAACATGCAATGGCAGAAGCAAAGGTACAAGAGGTTCCAAGCGCCCAGAGGCACCCCAGGGTGCGAACGGGTGTTGCCCTCACTAGCAATCCTCTGTCACCACTCCTGAAGATCAGTCAACTGAAATGTGGCGCTGCCTTGGATGTCCCGGAAGAGCTTCCTCCCGAATGCACATCCCTCTCCCTCATCCCATGGGCTGCATGGAGCTGTGGACAGCAGGGCGCTGGCCGTCCTTTGCAGCTGCAATGGGCCGGGGCCTACAGTGGCTCTACTTAGAGCAAGCCTGGCACACATGTCCTTGGTTATGTGCCCTTCCCGAAGGAGAAAACCAAAGCTAAGCAAGATTCAAGTGATGTGCTCAGAGTCAGACTGTGATTCAGTGATCAGCTGAGAAAGCAGACGTGCTGTGCTAGCCACTATTCCTGTTTGTTCCAAGTTAATGTGGATGGATTTATTCAACGCATATTTATTTCAGGGTTTCTTTTTCATGACATTTCCTCAATTTCTTGACTTACAGTTTTCATTATTGTGAAATTTGATTACAGAACCAGGCAAAAGCACAGAGCAAGGCATGTTTCCACCATGCGATTTCACTCTAAACTAGCCTCCTTTCAGCCTGAGGATTGCATGGAGAGAGGATCAATTCTGAATTTGCCAAGTGATATGATCACAAAATAATATCTGATCTTATTTGGACCCCACCAAGAATATTTCATCCACCTGAAAAATATTTCATACACCTGAAATGCCTAGTCCTTTTTTTTTTTTTCTTCTCTTTTCCTCATGGAATAGTGAAATAACATGGGAATACCACTTCTGGCTTCTCGATAATGCGAGCTACTTTGTCCTTTGCCTTCTGTTTCTTTCTCAGTACATGTTAGTACAGATATTCCCTGATCAGAGCGGGGTATGCAGGATACAGAGATTCTCACAATGTCAAAATGTAGCATGCTGGCCTGGAGCAGCTCTTCAATTTTTCACATTTATGTGACACTATGAAAGTAAGTAAAAGCCATGATTTTATCTAGTGCCCCAGCATCTAGAATTTACATAAACTTATAGAGGCCTTGAAATCACAAATGCAAAGTGAAGTATTGCTTATCATTAAAATAAATCACTGTCACAGAAGCCTAGAAAGTGAATAAAAGTTGTTTTCTAGAATCAGTCTGTCTGGTCATACAATGCAACCAACAAGCAGTTTTGCATTCAGCATTCTGTAGATTATATACATTACATCAATCTCTATTTTTATTCTACAATATCACCTTTAATATCATAGAGTTACCTCCCTTAACTATGTTTAATTTGGCTTTATGTTTGTTTATTTTCTTTGTCATGTCATTTTTTCCTCTTCTTACTAGTTTTATTTGGCACTTGTATAACAAGACTTTGGAAACATTAACTAATTAACCTTCTTAATACTTCTGGGAGGTACTGTAGGCTACGTAAGCCTTACCCTGCCTCCCACTTCATGATGAAATAAGCAGGAATTGTCTGATTTGCATAAGGATGAAAGGAAAATCATCTGAGCCAAGACTCAAATCTGGGGATCCTAGTTTGGATTTGTCCATTTCCCCTTTTACACTGGAACTATTTTACAACTGTTTGTTGGTTCAGATTAAGCAGGAATGGGCAAACTAAGGGGTCGTACCCCCTTCCCTGAGCTCCTTGTCATGCATTTCGGGCATTCCCTAGCCAAACACCCGTGTCACCATCCCCACCCAGCAGCATCACTGCAGCACAAAGAACAAAAGCTCACGCTGGTACAAGCAATCCTTTTGGCATCAGTGTTACAGGAGTGCCTATAAATGCAAATGGGAGCAAGACCTTTGCTGGTGGATACTATGCAAACCTCTATGAAACACGGTCCTCATCTTTAACAGCTCAGAAACTCGTCTGTATATGCACCTTCTGGCTTAGTACTGAACCCAGTACTAACTGTTAAAGAGCTATCACTCAAATATGGCTTGCCCAGAAAGACACAATTGGAAAAGCATCCAGAGAATGGCTGGAAGGGTAACTACCTTTGTAACTTTACACCTGGGATATGCAATAGATAGGATAATATTATCAGAGGGAGGAGTAAGAATAGGGTTAGGTAAGTCAACTCAATCTTAGGGATGAAGGCTGCCCCAGGAAGCCAACTCCCGGGAAGCATAATGGCAGGTCTATGCCTCGAGAAAGAGGAGGGCTGCTTTGTGCAACAGGGAGTGGGAGAAGCAGTGGGAAGAGTGAACCCAGGAAGGCCCTCCAATGCCTCAGGCACCCTGTGCCTTGCCCTGAAGTCTGTGTGGCTCAGAGCAGTGGTGTAGCTGCAGGAGCAGGGAAGTCCAAGCACTGCATGGAAGGCTGTGAGGGCAAAAGTCCCTTGTAGAAAACGAGCCTGTGTGGAGAGACTGCTCAGCCTTATGAGAGGGAGAAGGAAATGCAGAGGAGCTGTGCTGAGGAAGCCCCCCGCACCCTAAGCCATGCACCTGGGCAGCCCTTTGTTTCCAACCAAGCTACTTCCACTGCAGGTTTTGCTCCTTGGGATGAGTATGGCCTCCCTCTTTTGCAAACTGTTCCAGTAAACTTGTGAGTAAGCATAAACGTATCAGGAGCATCCTTTAGCTGCCAAGACTTTGGGTTTGGCGATCCTCTGTCATTCACCTTTGTTCTCATGGTATTACAGACCAATTGGTGAGAAATGTGAGTGCCCTGGTGCACTGCAGCACTGGGACAGGTTCCCATGGAGGGAGCATAGCTGAAACCAGAAAGCCTGAGAGGAGCAATAGCATGGATTCAGCATGCTTCTTCCAGTGTCATGCCTGTGGTGGACTGGATAGCCATGCCTATCTAGCAATGAATCACAGCAATAACCCTGTGCATGCTCAAGCATTGCTGCCTCATGTGCCAGCATGCACTTCTTACATGTTCATGGCTGTTTAGGTTACATCGAGAGCAATGCAGCATGCTGCCCATGCGCTGCTGCAATACCGCTATCAGGTCTCCAGCTTCTTAAACTGGAGTCATACCTGCATGAGAAGACTGTTATCAGACTGTTCCCTGCATCTGCCTTTTCCAAACAGGAGGAATGTGATCACAGGGGACAGCAAGGGTTTTGCTGGAATATACACATGTATATAAGTGGAATACACAGCTGTATAATGGAAAAGCACAGTTTGAAACGTTGTGAAGTAGGTCAGTGGTGGGCTGAAATGTCAGCACTTCTCTCCTTTTTATGTGGTAGTAGAATAAGATTAAATTCCCCTTAAATGCCATAGTGGCTTCTGCCTTATTAGAGTCATCTCTCATAACATTTTTAGAGTATTGTGGGGAATCTACTTAAACAACCCATGAAATAAAGAGAGTTGTTAGAATAATCTGGCTGTTGTGCAGTGGGCTCTGTCTTGCAAAGCAAGGTTTTCCTGTGTGCTTGCAGAAGCGAAAGCAAGCACCAGTTTCCCTGCTATTCATATGTAAGTACCTCAAAATGTACTGAGATACTTGCAACAATATTGTATCATACTGCTATTTGAGCAAGGAGAGAAAGAGCCTTGAATAATTAAAATCAATTAAAAGGCTAAAGGATAGGGATTCTTCTTGTCTTCTGAGAACACTTTACAGCAGTGGGTAAATGTTTTCTTGCCTTTCCCAATAATTATCTCTCTCAAACACACCTACCCACACACAGCCGTGTGCAGCCACAGTCTCTCCTGGTTTAGATCTCAGACGATCTCAAGGTCGGTTATGTGAGCGCACAGCACCTGCGGCCGGAGCCCCGCACCAGCCCAGACAGCGGATTCCCGAGGAAGTCAGCGCCCACTGCCACAACCTGGGCACTGCTGAAAACCAAAACCTGCTCTTGCAAGTCTGTGCATTCAAATCCTGCTGGAAATCTGCAGCTGCTGAGTTGGGCTGAAAGTGCCGAAACCAAGGGAAATCCTAGTGCCTTAGCTGAAGGAAAAATGGCAGCACTTTGAGTGTCTCTGTGTGTGCCTGGGTTGGATTTACAAGCTGAGAGCAGTATGGTACAAGAGCACTTTCATCGCACCAAGCTGCAGTTCAGGAGATTAAGGTCTCTCATCTTGAAAATAAAACTAACAAAACCCAAAACCCAAGTGGACCCTTGATCTGCTCCATCAGCTGACGTCTCCTCTGACTCAGGGCACCTCCACCTGAACGCCCACTGAGCTCTGCTCTTCCTGGTAATGATGCAGTGCTGTGAGGCAACAACGTGCAGATTGCGTTATCTTCTGGTGAGGTGGCACTCTGAGCAATGACGCAACCAGCGTGAGCCCTGAGAAGCTTTCTGCCTCTTTATTACTCTCCTCTCCCTGCTACATCCCTCTGCCGCTACTGAGAGCCCCAACTGTTCGGTTTTCTCTGCTGCCTCATTCAAAAACCCCATCACTTCCCATAGCATGAAATCCCTGGAACAGCAAGGAATGAACTGCTGGCTGACACCTGCCCTGCAATAAAACAACAGCTTGTGAACAAGTACATAAAGAGGCCTTCGGGTTTGGGTTGGCTTCAGAATATATCAGTTTATTTCTGCTGTGATTTGGGGAGCACAAACATCTTTACATCAGCAAACAGCACACAACAGGGCTTGTATCACAGTAAGGAATGTGCGTGGCTGTTTGAAAGGCCAGCTCCTACCTTGGCACTGCCCCAGGAGGGAAGAACAGCCCTGCACAATTTTACTTATTCCCCAGAAAATTATTATAAGTGTTTAATAGTTAACTTAGCCTTTTATAGCTCTTGCTCCCCATCAGCACCTTCTTGCCTCCTTCCCCACTTCACAGCCCAAATTGTTTAATTGAAACCATAGAAATATTTTTGAAAAACACAGTGAACAAAATGACATCTTTGCTTTTGGGTGAGAATGTTTGGAATTTCCATTTTCCTTGGTTTTCATAGGGGAAAAACAAAGTCTGTTTGCCGTTTTATGGTGGGTTTTTTTCCCCGGCTGAAATTATATAAATTTGAGACTATACATGAATAGGGAGTTAAATGCACCAGAGGATGTTCCAGACAACAGGGTGCCTGTCAGGGAAAGCTCTTGCGCTGCCCAGAGGGGTGCTGGTCACTGTCAGGAGGGGAGGACAGAGGTAGGGTGAGGATTCAGGCTCAGGCTGGCTCGGAGGACTGGAAACAAATTCATCCACATCTACCCATGAGCCTGGCAAAAGCCAGATTTCCATGCAGGGCACTGAGAGCTGTCACAACAGGGGATGGGGCAGCACAATCAATGTAAATAAATTAGAAAGAGTTGGCAAGAACATTTTCTGCAGTCCCTGTTTAAGAAAACCTTTTAGCACACGGTCCTGAATTGCCCTGTGTATTCTTGTTGTGTTAGAAAAGCATGTGCACTCTCTTTTCCCTCATATTTTTAGCTCAGCTCCCTTAAGAAAGCACAGACAATGCCATCTCCCTCCTCTCTAGGTTCCTGGATAGCAACAACATTGAGTAGTCTTCTGTGGTTCAGATGTGTTTCAAACATGGGACAATTGCCAGGATTTCACTAAGTGAACAACATGTGAATGTAACCACATATAGTACTGCTTACATCCATATAGTGCAGAGCGCCTTTGCATGAAAGCAGATGTTATGGAAACAGCCCAAGTCAAATAAGCAAGAGAAGATTACCTCCATAATGAGCTAAAAATTAGTTCTGCACTCTCTTAAAGGGATGACAAAAAAAAACCACCCCAACATGTTTTCATAAAATAAACAGTGTCAGTGGCACAGACAACCAGGCAGGTATCGACAAGTGTAAAGCATTCACTCTCTCAGTATCCCATATATAAACATTTTGAAGATCAATTCAGATGCAAGCCTAAATATATGCAAGTGAATCCAAATGGATATAAATTACTTCTTCCAGGGTACAGATCATACCAAATAAAAATTCTCCAAATTCCTTTGCTTCTTAGACCCTGATTTATTATCTGGCTACTAGGGAAGTGCTGTCATCGCTGAAGTGTTTAGACAGATTGACACGAACTAATTATGGTTTATAAAATGATTAAGGTTAAAATAGCATCATTTTACATATTTGTTATTTTTAAAAAATATCTTTGACATATACATACTCCTGGTGTATGTTGTCATTTGCCTACACAGGGTATTCCCTCCAGTTTTAATATGGAAATCTCACACACACACACTTTTTCCTCTACATCTGCCTTAAAATACTTCTCTCCCATGGCTGCACATCCCTGTCCAACAGCCGTTGTGCTCTCGCCAGCAGTGAAGGAAAGTGGCTTGACATGGTGGTGATCAGCAAGTTATCCATTTTAATTGATAATTCCTTGGTCAGCATTCATCTGGAACCAATGTTGCTCTCATTATCATCTCCGCTGACTGGAGCACAGGCTTTTTGGTTTGATGTCAATGGGGAAAATGAAGGAGTTTATTGGGAAAGGAGGCAGCCAGAACTAGTCAGTGTTACTGGGCAAGAAGCCTGGGGGTTTTCCCCGTTTTCCCCCATGTTCTATTCCTTCCTGGCTTACTCAAAAGGCACAAAAGGAGGAACTTTAAAGGGAAGTCCCTTCTCGGTTGTTCTCTGCCTACACGGACACTTTCTTCACCCCTCACTCCCCAGTGCTCCATCCAAGAAACACAGTGAGGAGAAAGCAGGGAAGGGGGCAATGTAACTAGTTTCAAAGAAAAACTTTTTTCCTCATCAGCAGTGCTGAAAATGCTTTGAAAAAGCCTCTCTTTCTGCACAATATGAACAGGTAGGCACACTTCTTTAGCTTCCCCTCTCTTCTCCCAGGAGGAGAGAAGTTAAGAACCTGAGAGAAGAGAGATTTTTATAGCTCTTCATTACTTCAAAATGAACACTTTATTTCAAATTTCAGCATATTTTTGCTCCTGTTTTTTCAAATGAGACATCGAATGAAAGGAACTACTCTATCCACTTTTTGTCTAAACATTTTTGAGGGTGGGGGAATCATTAAAACTTAGATGGATGAGTCTTTGCATTTTGCAATTTGGCTTACATTGAGTAATAGTTATTTGTCTGAGTTAAATTAATGTTGATGGATTTCTTTCATATTTCTTCCTCACTCTGAATAAGATTCACTGAATGTAGCTTTTAAATGTCATTACATATGTGGAGTTAATTCACATCTGCATTTTTGTGCTGGGAGGGGTAACCTATTTTCTGCTTCCACTCTCCGTAGCAGGGCTCACATGTTCCAGGGGCTAGTTCTGCCATTCACTTCTTTCAAAGAGCCCTGATTGGCTTCAGTGGGAGTTAAAAGCACTTCAGGGCTTTAAGAAAGAGGTCTGATCAGTTTTTAAAGTGTTCAAAGCTGAATGGATGTAACTATTATCTGCGAGTTTTCAGAAGTTTCTTTCAGTGACAATATGATCCTCGGTGCACTTAGTGTGATTTTTTTTTTTTAAAGGATTTGGTATATTGTGGCAATAACTGCAGAGCAAATGCTACCTATAAGAAGTTGAAATCAGTTGTTCGTCCAGCAGAAAGTCACAGTCCATCGACGTGAGGTGGGAAGCTCAGCTGTGAGACCTCAGGACGGGCAGGCATTCGTCTCCCGGGTGCGCGGGGAGCTGGAGTCCCAACAATACTGATTAAAACCTACAACAACTCGATGTTGTCTGCTCCAACCATGAATTACCCCAGCGACCAGCCTGGTCTGAGGCCACCAGGTTGTTGCCCTTCTGCTCCTGGTTTCACTGGGGCTCTGTTGAAGAAGCAGATGTCTGCTGACATGGGCCCGGCTGGAGGATTAGCTCCTGTCCCCTGGAAATTGCCAAAATGCTCGAGAGATATGCACAGTACTTTTGACATAGAACCTGGGATTTGGGGTTTTGAAGTATGATAAGCACGTGTTCTTCCATGTTCCTGCATTGCCCTTGTGATCCATCACAACACTTAAAAATAAGCACTTCTCAGAGCTTAAGTACCTGCAGAAGGCTTGGCATATGGTTAAGTGCTCGGCTGAAATGGAGCAACCATAGAAGTAAAAGCCCAAAACTTAGCTAATGGAAATTGGAATAGCGCCACTGATTACAAGGGGCTATCCTAATTAGCACCAGCAGAGAGCCGGAGCTTTATGAAGCATAAAACACAGCTCTGCAGTACATCCCACCAGAACCCAGCAGCCTTAACTCTGACCTTTACATTCATATTAGTTTGGTAATTCCAGTCACAATAGTAAAGTGCTCTTAAAGAGATACAATGAATACTGACATTTACATGTGTGTTTATAGAAAAAATATATATTTATCAAACTGACAGCTGACTTTTAGTTAATTATTTATAATTGTGTTTTCTTGAGAATATTATTGAATGCCTGATTTGAGGGGAAAAAATGCATAACCATGTTGATTTGTGGCAGAATTATGCATGTGTATGGCTTTGCACATGAAGCCGATCAATATGTGTCATTAGTGTCTACATACATAATTTTTATGGCTCTTTTTAATAGGGTTTGCTTTATGTTTTATTTTGAGATTGCTAATGAAAGACAGCTATTTATTTAGAGGTCAGCGTTAAGCTTGTTGTGATGAAATATGTATTTACTTTCTTTGTACTTGATAAGAATAATGCATGTACGTTTATTATGTCAGCAGCATGAGATTTATGACATCCACCACTATTAATGTCTTGGCTTTTCAGTGCTTAGGTTTTGTAAATGAGCTGATAAGTAGATACACTGTTGTTACTTAGCAACCTTCATTGAAAGTTTTAAACAAAATACTTTCATTTTGGAATTTCCCTGGTAATATTGTTAGCATTTCTTTATGTGTTTTCTTTCAATGTTCCTGCATTCGTTACAAGGAGATACCTCATTTGGGGTTTTTTCTTTAATTAAAAGACAGGAAAGCGAGTTTCAGCCCATGATCCACGGCTTCTCCTTCAGTCCTGACTTTTTTTCCCTAGCCCAGGACGGGGTCAGCCTGGTGCAGGGGAGATATTGGGTGACCAGACACCCACTGTGGTTTCACATCACCAACCCCACCTGCACTTCTGGCCATGGCAGGTCATTGCTTCCCAGCAAAGGCGTCAGCCCTGCGCTCCCCCACCTGACCCTGTGTTCAGAAGTGCTTGGCACAGGGTTAATACTATTGCCATTAATGTTTCACTAATGTTTCACAAATGTTTTTCTATTTATTTCTTTTTTTAGCCATACGTTTCATGGCAGCTGTCCCTGAGTGCCTCTGGAAACCCACCTGTAATGTTAAATGCTGGGTTAAGTCCCGCTGCAGGGTCTCTGGTTTGCTGTTAGAAAAGGAAAAAATAAATAACAACCCCTCAAAATCCCTGTGCTCCCACTCAGCATTGACATTGATTTTTCTTTCTAATTCCCATAATTGCCTGACTCTTCAGGTGCCGGATGAGACATCACACCCTGTAATCACAGCTATGATCCTTCAACAATTATTCATCCTCTTCCTCCTCGAGCTCTTTGTGGGGGCACAATGTTCATGGGTGTGAAAGGCCGTTATCAGTTTAATCCCTCTGTCTTTGCCTGTCGTGCTTTGGTCTATTCAATACTTTTGTCAGATGTAATTATAGCTGGGTAATGAGGAGATGAGTTCTGAGCTGAAGCTAAATAGTTACAAGGTGTGTGAGCTTGTCCCACACACAGAGGCAGGAATTACAGGCTGAGGAATAAAAGTGTTTCTTGTCAGTGCGATCTGAGAGGTGTCAGAGGAGCAGCTATCAAGAGCAAAACAAGCCCAGGGCTGCTTCGACCTGGCCGCATATGCAGATGGCAGAAAATGCCTGGAACCTAACATTTGTTTAGAAGAAACGTATATACATAAAGAAAAGGAAGAAGCAAGACAGCACATCTATGCATTAAAAAAAGCGATATTTTTAGCACAGCCCTGAGCTTAATTAAAATCATCCACACCTAATTTAATAAGCCATAGCAGTAAACTGAGGAGGTGCTGGTGTATATTGTCTGAACACACCAATTGCCCATCTCATCCCAAACCAGGACACCAGGGTTGCACCAGATTCACACAGGCAGCTGGGAGCAGAGTGGCTCTGTTCACATGAACAACAGGCTGGCTTTTGTAGCTGGGTTTTTTTAAATGCCCTGGTTTGTGTGAGTTCTGCTAAAGGGGAAAGGGTGTGGAGGAGTCAGTGCTGCAGCTCTGAAAGGTGCAGCATCCAGCAGCTGCTCAGGAAGCCTCTGAAATCCCCACGTCACCGGGCTGGGAAGGGCAGCGAGGGGAAGTACAAAACCCGCTACGTATTCACTGCAGCCAAAGGTGTTTCCTTTAGCTCCTCTTTACTGGATGGAGCAGGGGGAAAAGGTGGAAGGACCAGCCAAAAAACCTGAGCAGACAGCCTGATGTTCATTTTAAGAGAAGCCACTTTCACAGGGAAAAAGGGAGAGTTAACCCTTTTGCTCATGGGATGCATACAGAGTGTTTGGATGGGAAAGCAGCATCTCTGCTGGGGCTGGCACTGTGTCTGAGGTGTCTGCAGGGGTCTGGATGCTGCAAATGTGCAAATTTCCAGTATTTTGCTCATTTAGGAATTAGGGCCATTGCTTACTTGAAGGTGTCTTTAGCAGCTCATGTCCTGCCCCTTTCACAGAGAGAAAAAGTGAAAAAGAGTGTTTTACTACAAAGGATGATAAAATCTTCAGTGTGATGTGGTACCTGAGCTGTCACCCACACCATGAGCTGGAAGTGTGTCTGAGTAGCACTAGAAAGACACAAGTGGTAAAAACAAAACTTTCCTTTGGAAGTAAAACTCTCAGTATCCTCAGAAATCAAGTATTCTCAATGACAACAAAACGTGTGGATATTCCTACTATTCATCCCATATCCACCTGCTTTCACAGAAACGCCAAATGTCTCTCAAACCCTCCTTGCCTCCCCCAAAAATCCTCATTGGACTGAAATCCTCAACCCCTTTGACTCCTGTTCTCTTTATTGGGGTAACTCTGGAAAATACAGTTTTATTAGGTGGTCTCTCAGCAGCATCTACGTCAATCGTTGCATTAAGTTCCCCAGAGTATGTTGAAACATGTTGGTGCTGGGGTGGAAGAAAGCTTTATGAAAAAGCAATTGTTTTTCCCAGCTGTGTGCAGCCAGGATGAAGCTCCTCACTCACACACCTTGGCTTTCTGCCTGCACAAGGTCTCCAAAACATCCAGTGGGTGGGGAACGGGGGCTTTTCCTTTCCCACCAGCAGACCCATCATAGCCAAACCACACCAATTTAGCCTATTTTTAAATCCAAAGGCAATCCAGATGATGACATAATGACTGTGGGAGCGATGCCACATGGAGCACCTGGTGAGACAGCTAAGGAAAAGCCTGAACTGTCCTCCAAATCCCTGCCAGCATCAGAGAAATCCCCAGGGGAGCTGCATGGGTGTATCCCGGCTGCGGTGGTCTGTAGCCTGGGGCTGCCGGCTCACACCCAGCTTCCTCCCTTCACACCAGTAGTGGGGTTGGCTGCTTTGATGGGTTTCTACCCATCAAGTATCAGTGGAAAGCTTGGAGGAGGGTATGGCCATTTGCAGTGTCGCACAAGGACTGGAAATGTTGTGCTGGGGAGAGGATTGGGGGACGAAGCCCATCGCAGTGGGCTGCTCAGGTCTGGGGTTCAGGTTTGTAGCTTTGCTGTTTGTCATCTCTCTGGGGACATGTTGCAGCCTGTGGGAGAACTAGGGTTAGGCCAGAAGGTGCTGGTGAGTGCTGGGCTGGGAGAGCAGCTGTAACTGTCATAGTTTGGATGTGCTTTTTAACATGTCAGAGGTGCTGTCTGACAGTCTGCTTGCCCAATGCATGCAAGTCCCATAAAAACCGTGTTGTCATAGGGGAGAGTGGACGTTCCTGGGGTTCCTTGCTGCCTCCAGCTCCAGAGATGACACTGAGCTCCAGAAAAGGATGGTGAAGACTCTCTGACCATAACCCTCTTGCCATAAATCCCATGATGATTCACTTGTGTGGGGAATCAGAATAACGTTAATGTTTTATAAAGATTTTAGAAAGTGTAGTTTGTATATTCTTTTTTTCTTAACCTTTGTTAAGGGATTTGCAAGTGGTCTGGTCCTGCCTCTGCACACAGGCAGCCCCTGAAAGCCATGGCAGGTTCTCCACTGGCTTTAATGAGGTTAGAGCAGCTCACCCATTATCATATCCACAGCCAGGTCATTTCTAAAGCAAGATTGCTGGGCACTGGAAACGCAGGTGCCTCCTTGTTATATTAGATTGTTGGAAATGTTAATGGGAACATTTCAGGGAAGAGTGGCTTCAGGCCTCCACTGACTGGGAGCTGTTTTCTCTTGTACAAGCCCAAGTGCATCCAAAGCAAAATGATCAGGGATAAAACATCAGGAATGGGAACTATTTTTAAAAGCTTCGGTAAATGTACTTCATTTTTCCCCAAAAGTGTGCAGTTCTGATCAGACTTAATAAAATCCCTTGAGACCTAGGATGTGGTAAATACAAACCGGAAAGAGTGAGGCACTCCTGTAGCTTCTTCATCATCACCAAAACCCATGGTCCCATCACACACTTTGCGCTGTGAGAAGACACAAGACAGCACACATGGTATATCTTCATTTCTTGATGAGTATATAAGTACCTTTTTACTGTGACCTGAATTAAAATGAATTATCATTCAGGGACACCAAAACTTCAATAGCATTCAATGCTTCAGTAGCATGAAAAGGACTTTCTGCCCCTGTGCCAGCAGCAGCTCCTTGCATGGTCAGAGCATGTTGCTTCTGTGCCTCTCCCCCCTTCCTCTCTCCCTCCCAAGCAATGGGTCTGCCTATTAAAATCTTAGATGTGTAAACTGCTACTCAGAGCCTCTCAGACCCTTCACATCGTTGTCCATGCTGTGGCCCAGCCTTGAACATGAAATGAAAGTTGTACGGTTTATGTAGGGACAGAGGTTCCAAGAACGATATTGGCCCCTTTCCCAAACCTGATGAAATCAGGGACAACTCCTCCTGTCACTTCAATGGTAAGAGGCTTTCATGAGCACGGTCTGCAGCATGCTCCTGCCTGCTCGCTGGCTGCTCTGACCTGACCTGTCGAGGGCCTGATGTCTGGGCATTTTGCTCTTCCCATAGTGTGGAAGAGAGGATATGAAAGAGGATGTTACAGAGTCAGGACAGTAATTTTGTCTCTTGGCATCCTGCTTTGATAAGAGGAGAAGAAGAAAAACAAACAGCACTGTAACTATCATGTTCAGGACAAACTGCTTGGCAACAGCTTCTAAAAGAGGAGGAAAAGCCCAAATGTCTCATTACAACTAGGTAGCATAATTTGAAACCACATATCCTCAGAGCCAGTGAAAGCCCAAATGCTGGGCAGGACATGTGGCTGCAAAATGGCCCATACCCCCGTACGAATAAACCCCTGAATAGCACTGGGGTAGCACGAAGAAGAGTAATTTGGGTGTCCTGGCTTTTAGAAGCCGCTGTCCTGGCTGCTGGTCTCCTGGCCCTGCCCCAGGTCTCAGTGCATTGCTGCTGCCTGGGGCCCTGTGCCCCCCTCCTACTGCTCTAAAACTCACTTTCTGCTTGGTGCAGTGGGCATGGAGCCCAGGGGTGGCAGCAGGAGGGCTCAGGGATGTCCCAGAATTGGTGGGCATGACTCTGGTGGCCAAGGCAGCATCACATTTCTGTGGGTGCTTTGAAGGAAGGAAGGGGCTGGTTGAGCCCTTGGGCACAGCTGGGGCCATGGGGCTGGCTGCAGGAGAACCACGAAGGCTCTAATGCTCCGTCAAGTCACTGTGCCTCTTCCTCCTTGCTCAATGGTGAAGGAGCACCCATGGCTTTCCAGGTTACTCTGATCAGAAATGAAGGCAATGCCCACCTCTGCTCTGGAGACAGGCTGAGAGAGCTGGGCTGGTCCAGCCTGGAGAAGAGAAGGCTCCTGAAGGGGAGACCTTAGAGCAGCTCCAGGGCCTAAAGGGGCTACAAGAAACCTGGAGAGGGGCTTTGGACAAGGGCCTGTAGGGACAGGACAAGGGGAATGGCTTAAACCTGCCAGAGGGGAGATTGAGATGAGCTCTTAGGCAGAAGCTCTTCCCTGTGAGGGTGCTGAGGCGCTGGCACAGGGTGCCCAGAGAAGCTGTGGCTGCCCCATCCCTGGCAGTGTTCAAGGCCAGGTTGGACACAGGGGCTTGGAGCAACCTGCTCTAGTGGAAGGTGTCCCTGCCCGTGGCAGGGGCTTGGAACTGTATGAGCTTTAAGGTCCCTTCCAACCCAAACCAGTCTGGGATTCTGTGATCACGTCAGCTACATCAGTCCCTGCTGAGGGCAGGCAGTGCCAAAACACACATGTCTCAGGGCTGGGCACGAGTGGCTTTGCTTTGTCTTTTTGCTTTCACCTGCAGAAGCCAAAAGCATTAACAACCCTCAACGGGCAGCACAGGGCAATCTGCCTTCTTGGGCAATGTACAGACCTACACCAAACATCAGTGTCTGAGCTTGCATGGAGTGTCTCACCTGGTTACCAAAGAAGGCAAAGCAATCCTGCATCAAAACAACACAAACAAACAAACTAACACCATCTTTCTCTGGTGCTTTGTAGATGAGCTACAAGTAAACAGCAATGCCCATGAGCTGTTAGACAGCCATGTTCAATGAGATCTGTTTTAGAGATTAAGTACCGAATTTAAAACTCATCATGCTGCTGCTATTTGGTCAATCTCAAAATATCATGGAAATGGAAATAATTAGGCTGCAGGTTGCAATAGCTGTTAAGAAATAGTGGCAGAACAATGAAAGAAAAGTTGAAGAATTTCAGTAAGAGGCCTCTGACATCGTAAAAATCATTGGTTAATAGTATGCTAATCAAAACGTCGTAGAGAGTCACAATTTCATATAAAGACATGAGAGGAAAACCATACTTAACTGAGTAAAGGTTAACTGAACTTAACATACTTAACCGAATAAGGGTCAGCCAGTATCAGCAGAAGTCAGACAAATCCTGAAGTGACTGAACGAGTGAATAACAACTGTTTCCACTGATATGGCCTGAGCATAATATTTCTTTGTTTTCATGAAGAAATAAAAGAGGTTAAGTTTGTGCAAAAGTGAAAAAGTTGCATTTTCCATGACTTTTTTCATGCTTGAAAATGGACTGTAATAAAGAATGACTTGAAAAGTGTTCCCTTACTCAGAAGCAACACAAAAGATGTTGTCCATCCTGAGTCTGAGCTGTCCGTCCAACAGCCTGAGTCAATTAACTAACCCACACCTTTCACAACAGAAAACGGGAGCGTGCCTGGCCCTATGCTCCCTTCTCTCTCTCTTTCCCAGGGAGATTAGGTCATCTAAGCTCCACCGAAATGTTGTTTTCCAGGGATTCTGCTTATAGGTTGGTCCTAAAGGTGAAGTGCATTGATTTCAAGATATAAGGACACACACATATTCAGAGTTTCATTTCTCAGCTCCACTGTAAAAGATGAATGTGATGCTTCAGGAGGTTCTCGTAACCCACATGGCACTGCCAGGAGACGTGGTGCTATTTTGCAGCTTTGGCTGCAGTAACCATCACATTCCCCAGGAGATGCTCAGATGCTTGTTCCAGTATTTTGTTGTAGATCCTTGGCAGTCCCAGGCAGCAACAAGGGGCTCAGGTGAGTCTCCCCAGGACCTAGCCCCTGCAAGGAGTGGACACTGTCCAAGAGGACACCCCATCGTGCTGTGGGTTAACTGAATGGTTGTGGGGACACCTGCAAGCTTCTTGTAACCAGACTGGAAAACTGCAAGCCTGAGATTTGTCACATCTACCCTCCTTCGTGCCTAATTATTTGCCCATGGATTTCATGGTGCTGCTGGGCAGGCCTGGCAAGCCCACGAGACGTCTGCTCCTTCCCGGCTGCTCAGGCTGGAGACTCACGCAGATTGTGTAACGTAATAAAAGCCATCCTACAACAGCGTATGTCCGATAGACCTGGATTGCTTTGCAAAACAGGCGTGTTTTTGGCTGGGCAGGGTGGATCTGGCTGCACCTAGCCTGTCGGGTGGCATCAAAGGAGGCACAAGGTTGAAAGTGGGTGAAGGAGACAAAAGGCAGGGTTGGGAGAAAAGCTTGGGTGGAGGACGAGAAGCGGGAGAGGTGGCAGATGAGAGGCTGGAGTGTGGGCTGTGCTAGCATTACGTACTCTGCAACGCTGCCTAAGGAATTAGCTGGAGAGTGAGTGTGGAGAGAAAGGCAAGAATTGTGCCGGAGCAGGAGCATTTATTAGATGCACTGGGCGTGCTCAGGCACCGAGAGCCTGGCTCCCCATCACTGGAGGCTCCTCTGCACCCAGGAGTGCCCAAAGCACCTCAGTGCCCTGTGCCTCCATCACCCAGACCCTCCCCAAAAACCCACTTTCCTGCTTTCTCCCCCAGGGCTCATTGTCCCTGGCAATGATCTTGGGAAAGGCAGCAGCACTCGCTCCTGTTTGATGTGACAGAGGCAGCCCGAGCACAGACGGGGCACTACCGGGGCTTGTCTGAGTGCAGAGGCCTGTCAGGAGGCAGTGAAGGGATGATTCAGGGACTGGCACTGCCTGCTTCCACCCTGAGAAGAGAAGGAGCTCTTCCACACACAGCATATCCCATCACCCCACAGACTGACTTGTCTAGACCAGTCAGCCTGTGTGCAGCAATTAAACTTCACCAAAATGGTAAAGCCAGTCTCTATAAATCCAGATCCAAACCGAGTATTTTTTATGATGGAGGCCACAGCTTAATATAATTAACTGTGACTTACACGCTGGTTACTCTGGTGTGATGTCAGCTTCTCCACACTGTTTATTTTAATTAAAACAGAAATTGTAGGTCTTGAGTGCTGGTAATTACAGCCCGTGGACTCAATTTGCCAAAGCCCCTAATTAACCTGTTATGTGTCTACCTGACTTGAGGTGTTAGTTGAAACATGACTGGTGCAGTGGCATTATGTTGTCTGCAGTGATGGAAATACAGTAGCAAGACATGACAGGCTCTGTGATAGGAGATCCATATTTCAAGCTATTCTGCATGACATGCCTTTCACTTTTATGTAGATTACCAGTTTCCTACCTGAGACTTTATAAGTGATAGACTAGCTGAGAAAATGGATTTGATGAGAAATATCCCTTTTCCAGAATAATTGTCTTCTATATGTGCTCAGCAGGGTTCGGAAATCTGGTGTCTTTGTGGCAGCAGGTTGTAGCAGGGCAGTGGATGGGGTGCACTTCTGTGAGGATGTCTTTGCCTCTGGAGAAAGACCGGTCATCTTCCACCATAACACAAATGCTTATGCCTGGCCCTGGCAGCTCCCTCTGCCTCAAGACACTTTGAAATTCAGGTACTTCTCTCCCAGTTGAGCCACAAACTCACATCATTCAAGTCCCTCTTTAATTTCCTGTCTTGTGCCTGCTATCACATTAATTGTATTCATTCCCCCAGTAAAGGCTCTGCATACTCCCTCGTCCCTGTATCTCCACAGCTACTCTAGTTTCTCTCTTCTTGGCTTGTGCAGACGAGCCAGGTGTTTCGCCACTAGTGCAGCCAGGGGTTTTACCATTGCCCAAAGCAGCCCAGATCAGGGCCTGGAGACAGACACACTTCCCTGTTTTTTCCATACTTGAAAAGCCACAAGTCTCCATGAGCTTGAAGCTGCACTGACTACAAAGAGCATGAATTCAACCTGTAAAATATATTCTTCCAGAATTGAGCTGATTTGCACAGAAAGAAAAGGCTTTTCTGCCTCTGCAGAATTTGAACCTGTGTTCTTTAAGGCAAAATATACACCAGGTATAGATTAGGTAGTTATCTGCTTAGATTTGCCATTTCATGGTCTTTTCTTACAAAATTTCCCCTTGTTCATTTCTGTCCTTTGCATGGAATGATTTTGCAGGTAACATCTTATTGAAATAAACAGTGCAAAGACATGTGCAGAGCCATGTCATCATCAAATGCAGTTTCTTTCTGGCCTTGATGTACCCATCCAGCTTCAAAAATCTTTGTTTTCAGTTGAAAACACTCCTCTAGACTTGAACTTTCAAAGGAAGTCAGTCTGCTGGTTTAGGTACAAACGTAAGCCATGGAACCTCAATTTGCTCTTTAATTGGGTGCCATCAAAAATGCAAGAATTTAATTTATGGTCTATATATTTGAAAAGAGAGGATGCTCTCCATCCAGTTTATACTAGAGACATAGAGATGTGAAATCCTATCCACAGGCTGCTTTTCTTTTCAGTTAGTAGTTAATAACATAGGATATCGAAGTTCCCCCTAAACATTTTAAGCACTTTGTTTCCCCCAGATTTCCCTTACATTTTGTGGGGAGGGGGAGTGTATTCCTTGTAACCTGTCATCACTCAAAGTTGTAGTAGTCCATGAGAAGAGAGCTGAGGGAAGGAGAGGGGAGTGGAGGGACAGGTACACTGTGCATGCATGATTGATACATGTTAGCCGACATCTCACAACACATTAATCTTCACTCGCAAGGAGAGATAGGCCAACTCCTTGGGGCTTCACCACTATAACCCTCTCCTCCTCATTCATGAAGATAAATGCCCTCAGAGTGATCAGCCATTGCATACTCTTTGTGCATGTGCCAGATGGTTGTCTTGTAAGTTAGTCAGAGAGAAATGTTCTCTATGGAGAGCAAAGAGGCAGTAGTGTAGCAGTCAGATTCCCAGAGGTGTGACATTCACCCATCCGTCCATCCATCCCTGCAATTCCATGTGCTTCCGTGTGATGAGCTGGCAGTCTGTCCATCCTCACCAGCTGGGCGGAGCTGGGCTGGGGTAGCCCCGTTCCCGTGGAGATTGCTACTGCTTCCCCGTGTTCCATTACAGTGTAAATGAGAGGGTTTTCCTAAATCCATCCTCCAGGAGCGTCTCACGCAAGGCTGGTGAGGAAACAGTGAAGAGTACAATGGGTGTGGAGCTTTCTGGGTCTTGAGGAACAAGCCATGACAGCACATTGCCTGGCGTGATCTTATGCTTGCTTTCTCTCTTCCTCTCTCCTAAAGGTTGGGTGCTAGTGACCTCACATAACCCAGCAGGTATCCGCACTGATGCCGAGCAGGAGTTGCTTTTCCAAGTTGTGGGGCTGTTGGGAGGGCAGGGGCTGCTTTGAAGCACACTTACTTACACTGGCTTCCCTATGCCCTTTCTCTCTCTCCTTGCCATCCCCATGGACTCCTTTCCTTCAGACTGTGAAATACGCAAGCAATGGCCGAAGCAGGGAAGCAAATACTGCAGACAAAGTCCCAGAGCCAGCAATGAGGCTGGACCACACCAGCCCTCGCAAGTCTGAACACAACCTGATCTGCACATCCTATCGGTCACTGTCTCCTCCCACCCCAAGAATCTGAATTACCAGCAAGGACAGCCTAATCCAGAATAAAACCTAGAATTAATAGGAAAGAGATTTTGTTTCAACAGCAAACTCTAAACTGTTCACAATAGGCACAAGTCTTCTCGTACAGGAGAAGAATCTCTCTTTCCCTTTGGAAACCATTGGCCAAATTCCCACCCAGTGCCTCCAGGATTTTGGCCTAAATTGTTTCATGTATTAGAAATTATTCCAGGTAATATTTCTGTTGAACCAAGGGAGAGACAGAAATGGTAACACTAAGTATTTTTATTATTATTATCGCTGACAGTTGCAAGGTTCTCACTAGAATGGGAAGCCCAGAGTTTCTTAAATTGACATAAATGAAAGAAAGACCCATGGGCTCTCAGCATTATTTCATGTCTTGAAGAAATACCCAGGAAACTAAGCAACACAATTAGCAGAATGCTGTTAGATCATTTATAATAGAAAATCCCACAGATTCATTAAAACGGCCAGTTCCAGCTGTTCACAGTGCACAGGGTTAACCAGAAGGTTTCTGCTGCAGTGCCATGGGACACTGTTTGACAGGATGGTGTGTTAATCTTCACACAATATGCATGGAAATCACTGGGCAGGTCTTCATGAACTGGATCAATCAGAGAGCAGCATTGGAGCTGGCTGCTTCCTTTGGCTGCCATTCACATAGATGCATGCCAGGGAGAAATAACTTTGTCCTAAGCTGTTGCATATCAGTGCATCAACTTGTAGACATGTGCTAGACAGCTTGAGGAAGAGAGTGCCATGAATCAGCCATTTGAAAGGGGTTGTGTTTTCTAAATGGGATCAAACTGCTCCAAGCTCAGATTCGAGCCTCAGATTCCTTCTGAAGGTCAGAAATATTTATTTTTCCCATTTATCTGTGAGACCCACTGTTTTCCCACAGATCTCCCCACCTGCATGTGCAAGCACCTGGGCTGGTACCTCCTCCAGGTTGGGCAACGTGGGTCAGTAACACTATTGCTCAACCACAGAGCCCCACTGCACTCTGGCATAGACCAGTGTGAGCTCTGCCATCCCTGGAGTCAGGAGGCTCAAACACCTCTAGGTTACAGGTCAGGAGTCAACGTACCAGTATATTTAGGCTGCAAGTGCCTAGCAGCAGGGACCGTTGCTTTGTCCTGTGTTTGTATAGTGTCCTGCCTGTGGGGCCGTGACTCCAGGTTAGGGCCCTGCAATGCCACACTAATACAGTGAAATTAAATAATAAAACAGCACCAATAGCCATAGCAATTAGCACTTGCTTTGACTTGTTGTCACAGACCCACCAACCACAAACATTAGTCAGGGTTTATGATCATGTCTTCCAAACTGTGGATGCTTGCAAAACACCTACTATCTCTTCACACATGGAGAAGGGGGGAAAAGTCAGAAAAAACAATTGCCTACAACAGATCTCATCACCCACATTCCTTTGAGTTGCCAGTGTTTGACTCTAGCTGTAAATGTCTCTCCCTGCTCCAGCTCCACCAGGTGCTCAGGTACTGATCTCCATCAGGTAAGGTCCTACACTGCATCTCCAGTGGGGAAGCAAAGGAGGGATGATACTCAGCTGGGTTTCTTCTGTCTGTCACTGAGTATCAGCCACAGCATGAGTTAAAATAGGGGCATAATAGGATAAATGAAAAGGAGTGATTGAGAAGATGTGGGCGACTTGACAGACAAGCAAGCTCCTTGCATGTTGATGAGAATGGCATTATCCGGGCGATGGTTGATTTCTTTTTGTGTCTTGTTTAAAGGGGCAGCATCTTTGAGCAGCTTGGATTTCTTGAAGTATAATAGTTGTATTGCAGAAAAATCCTACATCTTCCTAGTGAATCAATTCTACATTCATTTAACCCAAAAAGCCCACAAGGCAAATTAAAACAAACGATTTCAAAAGCAGTCCAGTATGGGACAGGAAACCTTCATATGAGTTGTCAGCCTAACACCCAAAGAATCAGTCTGTGAATAATGGTAACCCATCGTGAAACAAGCTGATATGTCAAGGAGTTTTTAATAAACCAGAGCATCAAAACAATGGAAAGTCTGCCAGCACTCACGAACTACATATGAGAAAGCCTCTTGCAGCCTCTGTGTTCATCTTTCATCAGAGATGCTTGCTAACACTGTCACACGATTTGGCTTTTATAGTATATGCTTCACTCGCATGCATTATTCTCAGGCATTTACTGCAGCCCTGCAATTTGGAGAGGTACAGAACACAGAGCTCCACCGAAGGAAAATGCGTAGATGGATTCGAAAGCAGTTCTTGCTGAAGGAGCCTTAAGGCCTAGGTGTGTTTACAACCTTGACAAAGTTACAGAAAGATGAAAGAGAAGGGGCAGAAAAACATATAATTAAAGAAGCGTGATGTTACTGTGCACTTATAAACACGGAATGGATATGGAGTGCTTTTACCGCAGGAGATGCTGTTCTGTTGTCAGCAGCTTTCCCATACAGAGGGCATTCAGACAGAATGGCCAAAATAAGACATCAAGACTGCTTCTGCGCAAGGTACATCCTGAAAAGGAGCCCCATTAAGTTCAGAAAGCAAGTTTAGAGAGAGCAACAATAATGAACAATTTGGTTATGAAACAGAATACTCTGGAGGCAGTTTAAAGAAGGCGGTCCAGGTCAAAGCTGTTGTGATGGGAGAGAACATTTAAATTGCTCAGTGTTTAAGGGGACCCAATGTTCCTTCTGATTTAGGAATTGGTTCCAGCTGGAGATGGGCCAGCTCAGGATCCATGAACAGACACAAACTCAAGTTGCAGGGGAGAGTAGGAACTGATGGCTAGGATTAGGCTTCTCATGCATTTTATCTATTATCTGGATAGTGACGGTAACCCAAACCAGGTAACTCTGAGGTAGATAGAAGAAGCCATTCCACAAATGTTTAGGGATAATTCCTTGATTTAAGGTTCTGGTTCGAATTCTAGCAACAATCAGTGAGAGGAAATAACATTCATCAGGGTGATGTTCACAATGTCCTAGTGTTAGACTCAGCTACTGCTGTTACCAGTTTGACGATTTGCTCTGTAGTATGTTGCTTCCCAAAGGAGCCTAGTACATACCACAAGCTACTCCACTGGTACTACTTGGAGTCAATTCTCTCATAAGCCAGGAGTAGCAATGTGGCAGCACAATGCGCATGAGGAGGGAAAGGGAAAATGTTGATCCCAGCAGCAGTACAAGCTGCAGCTCTCTGTGCAGGAAAGACCACACCTCACACTCCTACAGTCCCCTGCTAGCACCTCATAAATCTCTGCCAGCCTCATGTATGCCCTCAAAACTCATCATCTGATGGTTATGCACATGGTTATGCCAAAGCCTTTACCCTGTGCACCACAGTCCTAGCAGCTGGCAGAATGAGCTGCTTTTGATAGCTTTTAGCTTTCCCTGTGTCAGTGCTTGACCCAAAATGATACTCTGGATGGTTCTCAGCAGCGACAGCAAACCACTGAACCTCACATGATCTGCAAGTGAAACTCACTCGTCTTGTATTTGGCTGGCACCTTCCTGCCACAGCACTTCCAACACCACCCCAATGCGCCCGCCATGTGTCTCCTTGTCTAGACCTGGGCACTGCTGCAGCACGGGGTCCTGGAGCAGAGCATGAGACCAACCCTGCAGCCACAGCATGGCCATGGCTCTAAGGAACAATGTGTTTTGAATCAGATCTGAGCACAGGAACCCAACCTCTCCCATGCACATGTCAAACAACATGCTTGTAACCTGTTGTGGGATAATCCAGAACTTATGGTTCCAGCAGTGCTTTACAGGGAAACCATCACAATGAGTTGGAGAGAAGCTCGGAGCTGTGCAAGCTGCCCAGGCCCTGACAAACTCCCTGTTTATATGGCTAAAGAAAAAGAGTAGTCTAGTGAGCTGTCTATGAGACTGATCCTTTGGGAGCTGGATCTAGTTCTCTATCATGCTACAGATGTTTTGCAGAAACTTGCCAGTTTCCCCTCTCTGAAATTACATTTTCAAGATATTCAGGAGTAAAGAGTTTTGTCACTGCCATTGGGAAGGATATGGTTTCTGTGCTCCTTACTCCCTGACTGAAGCACATGCAGGTGATATCATGGGGTCTTTTACTTACCATGGTCGGCAATGTTACAATGTACTATTAAAACTGGTGAGGTGCTCACACAGGGCCAAATGGCACCTGAAAGAAATAGAAAGGTTGGGTAAAGGAATGGAGGGAAAGCCAAGACTGTGTGGTGGTGACCCAGCTTGCTGGAGGCACAGCCAAGGACAACAGCAGGGCTGGGAACCAGAACCCCAGCCCCCCTCAAGGCCCAGTCATCCTTCCAGCATGAGTCCCGATCTGTGCTGGCAGATTTTGTGTCCACACCAACAATCTCATTCATGCCCTAAATTAAGCAGGAGATTTCCTGTGTCTGTGGAGATACTGACAGCATCTTTTGGCTGGGTGGAGCCCCAGGTATTCTCTTGTCTCAGATGCCATCCAGAAACATCAGGGATAAAAGTGATACCACTGCTGAGTGGCCCTAGCTGTCATCAGTGATGCTATGACTATTCCTTGTGTGAGCAGGTTACAGCTAAGGAAAGACGAGGTGTGAGGGCTGTGTTTATTCCTCTGTGTTTTAATGAAGAAATTGGAGCTGCTGTCAGCATTACCCGTGGGTGCATCAGCTACAAATCAACACTTAAATAAATGAACTAAATGACGCGATGTCAGCTCCAGATTCACAGCAAACTACTTGATCAGAGCACAGACTGAGCACTCTGTAACATTAAGCCTATCCCCAAAATAACCCTTCGGGTAAAAGCCTGAACTAATTAACGAGTAGGCGTCCTGTTCTGAAAGGCAAAGAACTCAGGGGACAGAATGTTCATATTTAGTATCACCGAAACTAATCAACACTGGAGATGTCTACGAAAACCTAAATGCGGCATTCCTCATCCTCACCTCACACCAGCCAGGGCTGCGAGCAACAGAGAGCTGTCAGTTGCTCCCTTGGGGCACCTGGCCCCCAAAAGCACCAGCAGCCCAGCCCTGAGGGGACACTGGTGGGCACCGTGTTTGGTTGGTGCCAGCCCCAGCAATAGAGCAGGGAGAGGGAAGCTGGTGACTCAGGAGCCCGGAGTCCTCCCACCTTTGATAAGTGGGAGTCGATGCCATCAGAGGTGACTAAGGCACTAGCGCAGGTGCCTGCGACAGACGCTGCAGGCCCTTTGCTCCCGTCACCAAGTCGTTTCCTGGGATGCTGGGCTGGGTCGGTCCCTTGAGCAATGCTGACGTATCCCAGTTTCTTTACCAAGGGACTGTTGTAAAAGGGGCAGTTTGCCTCCAAGCACCAGCAGGAGTTGCTCTGCCACTTTGGTGCACAGACTGCTGAGGACTGGCTCTGCCATTTGTCTGGGAGGACAATTTCTGCCAGACCTTTCACATACCCCAGTCATGCATTGCCTCCTGGACATTGGATGGGGGTACAATACTCTCTCTCTGCTCTCCTGGCCTCCTGTGCCTCACAGAGAGCCTGTTTGTCTCACCGAGCACCAGTATTTATATATGAAGCAGTATGCTTTTTGGACTGGCAGTTTTCTGCTGAGTGGTAGCAAACTTTGGCTAAAAATAACATTAATTTAGCCTCTTTGGCCTTCAGTTTAACCACTCAAATGTTCCATTTTAGAGAGGTGACAGCTGCTTTGATCTGCTTCAGTGAAGGTGGATAGAAAGTTTGAAGCTTGCTGGAAGGCAGCTGTTTTTCCACTGTGGCCTTCTGGGAAGATCCTGTGGGTAAGGGAAGCATGAAAACATAGGTGATGCCTCACAGGACCTTAATTAGCAGAGGGAACCATCTTGATTGGTGTATTCTTTGACTCTCTCAGTCAGTTAATACCACCTCCAGGTCCCACACTGCTTCTGCACAGTCATCAGTGCAGCTCTGTTTGGTGCAGTTCCAGCCTGCTGAGGTATAGAGAAAACTGAGCACAGCTGATGAAGAGCTGGACCCTTCAACTGCATCTCTGTTTGACAGGGAGCCTGCTGAATTTACACAGTCCCATTGGTTTTTATAGTCTCTGTCCAAGGAGGAAGAGCTCCCCCATGGAGGAGCTCCATGGAGTTTGGGTGCTGCTCTGCTGGCTGTAATTAAGTGCTACTTGGCTAAATGATCTTGTTCAATTTATATGTGATACTTTCCTGGAAAGCTATTAAATGCATGCTATTTTCCTAAGATAGAGGCTTTTGAAGCTATTCCAGGCTTTTATATAAAGATGCATTTAGACAGTTGCAATAAATAGGAGGATGGATGCTTTTCTGTGAGTACCATGTGAGGCCATCAGAGGCAGATAGAGAAATCTCAGCACAGCTGGTTTTTTGTTTCGTGGCTGGGTTTGTTCCTCTTACAGGGGTTCTGCAGAACTCCAATGGCTTTTACTAGAGGCTTGTGCAAAACTGACCTAGCAATACAAGCCCTTGGTGCTGGGCGGTCAGGGACTTTCCACGAGTCTGTATGACATGAGAAATGCTGTTTTGAGATGACCCCTCTTCCTCTTACCCATCTTGCCGTCAGTCTTTAGTTATTGAACGCTCTTCATTCAAAGCAGGTCAGAGCCCTGCCATTCATGCAAACCCATGCACAGATGAAGACTGCTCAGGAACCTTGTGGCATGAAGGACACCTCAGGGAATCCAGGTGGACCAAGTGTGGGTAGGTTGGGCTCTGTTGAAGTCTTCTTCAAGCTCTTGCAGGCATGGGCAAGCATCACTCAGCAATGCAGAAGAGCCATGATCAAGACAGGGAACAAATGGATCAGGCTGCTGCAGTTGCTTTTCTGTTGAGTCTTTAATCTCTGAAATGATTAACTAAATTGGAAAAGGCTATGGCCAAAGCTAGACTGGTCAGCTGGTCACTTCAAGAACTGAAGAAGCCACTGAGAGACACCATCCAGGATTACTTCCTCCTTAGGAGGGAACTTCAAGCTCTCTTGCATACTTAGAGATTGAGAGAGCAGCTTTCAGAGGAACTTGCACAGCTCAATTTCTCTTTGCAGGAAAAGCTGTGTAAGTTTGAATCATGAAATGCAGGCTGCAAACAGCAATGGTTTCTGAGGACTGAGAAGGCATCTGAAACTGGATCCTGACACTGACCGATCTCCAGGCATCCCCCAATTCTGATGTGGGAAGAGCTGGTTCCAAATGCTACGCATGGTCCCCAGCTCTATTAAAGTCCAAGCTGATTGTTTTATTTTTTTTAAATCTAAATACCACCTCATATATAGCCCACATACCCCTCACTTAGGGGTGCTTTAAAATGGGGATCAAGTTCTCCTCTGTCGCTGAGCACTGAGGAGGGATTCAAAACCTCAGGAGGAGCCTATTAGATGTTTTAGGGCAGGTTGCCAGTTCTTTTGCCAGCACACAGACTACTACAAATTCTTGCACGCACATGCATAGTTCAGACTCGCCCTGCGCAGTGACACCAACCACATTTAATTCCTGTGCATACCATCTCCCTTTGCCAGCCTCCTCTCTGAGGCTTTCTTCCTTGTTCTCAACAAACACAATTCTAAATTCAGTCCCTGAGTTTCCATTAAGGATGAGCAAAACAGAGCTTTAAATGCCGAAGCTGCTTTAACTCATTTGCTCCTGGAGCAAAAAGCTTCCCGGTTTTGTTCCAGCAACTCAGGAAACTTTCTCCTACTGAAATCTCAATTAAAAAGAGGGGACTAACAAGGAATTAGCTTTACTAAGGTGGAGTAGTTTCTTTCTCTGGTGTGGTTTTACTTGCAGAGATGTGAGTTAAAGGGATGATGGTGAATCCAATCGTAAGACTGAGCTGAGTCTTCTATGAATATTCCTTTGTAGAGCACACTCCAGCCTATTCTGGTCTGTACTTGTGGTTGGTAGTTCAAGGTCACATTAAAGAGGCTTACAGTGCAGCTCAGACCCTGCAGCACCTGCTCATGCCTTAGCTCTGATCATTCCTCAGAAAATAAAAAAAAAAAAAACAAGAAAAAAAATACAATTACATGAATAATTGTAGGGGGAAAAAAAGCTCCTGACATGCCATGTGGTTTCGTTTTGATTTTATTGTTCGTATTAAGAAAGGGACATTAGCTGGAGCTAATGGTGTATCAGCCAGCACTGATGGAGTTAATTGTGGTCCCTTTTCCTATGGCCATCCACCACTGGGTGAATGTAGCCACATTGTCCATGATCACAGTGCTGTGTTAAATGTGCTGCTCTTCCTGGAGCCATAATGTGAAATACTCTAGGCTGTACTAACAAAGACCTTACACTCCGTTTTGCGTGTGAAAACATGGAGCTTTTCCATGAGCAGTTCCTGGCCCCTGATGGCATCATGGTGCAGTCTGTGCTTTTACAGCTCACTGAGAGCTGCCTCAGCACATCCACCATCAGTGCCTGTTTTCTAGGATTTAAAATTGGGCTGGGGAAAAAAGAATTCAACAGGCTGAAACTGGATGTTTCAAGGCTCACCTGGGGAGTTGGTTTCTCACATTATGCCAGAATCTGGCATCTTTGGAGGGTTAATTCTTATTTCCTTGTAACTGAAACTGGTAAAAGTCACTATGAAAAATGAAAGAATGAAGAAAATCTGAGTCTTCGCTTCAGATGAGGCATGTTTTAAATTGAGCAATGAGCACCCTGTGTATACAGATGTGAAATACATATTTCCCCAACTGCGAATTAATTATTGATAAATCCACAATGTGATGTAGCAACAACTTCCAGTGTTCTGTAAGATAAGAGTTAGTATTTAATCAACCAGAAGAATCAGATGAAACTGATACCATATAATAAGCGTTATTCTTGTGGAGGTGCCAGCTCCAACCCAACAATTTTAAATTGAAGCTTGCTGGTGTTTTTCATCACTCTGATCTGGTTTGAGCTCTGCACTCTGGATCACCATGCCTTTTACTTGTGAAATCATGGGGTTTCTGCTACCTGGTGTGGCAAAGAGAGGGTTTCAGTCACACTGCACAAGCCCGTCCTGCAGTGGATCCTAGTGTGACCTGTTCCTGCTCCTCCAGCCTCTGTTTCCAGCAGCACTACCACTCATCGTCTCAACCATTTGGGGACAGACACTATAGAGGCACTTCAAGTGAATGTATATCATTGACTGGCAAATGAAAGCTTTTATAGCATTGTTCGATCTTTTGATACGAGCCTTTTGAAGCAATGATCCACCACCACAAGAATTGCCCGTTTTGTAAAGAATTTACTTCTCTCCTCTGACAAGAAATGTCTTCAAGGTCTGTTTGCCTGTCCAAGTTTTGCTCTGCTGCAATTACCTGAATGCATATGTTTCATTGAAATGCCTAAAGTTGTGGTGTTGTCTCCCACCAACATCAGGTACATGGAAAGCAGAATATTTTACTCCACAAATGCAGAGCATTGAGAGTCAGGGTTTGCACCTGTGCAATTACTTTGATGTAGTCATACTGAAGCAAGCAGAGGGAAAAAAAAAAGCAATGCAGACGAAGCTTTCAGCTGACAGAGAAAATAAAAACACAGCTTGTGGTTGTGTGAGCTGATCTGTGATAAAAATGTTTGCATAAAATTACATGCAAATGACTGGGAAGTACAAACATACCCACAAGAAAGTCTGTTCCACTCAGGACTGAAAGCAGAAGTGCTGGCAATATAGGAAGCAAACTTGACCTCAAGGAAGTTGCAGGGTGAGGGTGTGAGTCTCTTTTGGCCCAAATCAGTGATAAAGCACACGGTTATCTCACTAGGTAGGGAATCACCCCCTGGTTTTGCAAACATTCTGCATAGCTCAGAAAAGATTTAGGTGGGCACGCAAATTTTTGTTGCTTTCACAGATCTCGCAGGTTTATGAAACCTGTAGAAATGCAGCTCATGGGGAGCATTTCTTTGGGACCCCATCAACCTAGTTGGAGGTGGAGGTTGGGGTGGGTATTCAAGACAAAGCAGAGGAGGCATTTCCAGTCATCCATCCCATTCACTTTGCCAAGTCAGGATTATTCTGAGTATCAAAAATTATAAGCCCTAGCCAGTATGGTTGTAAGCTCCAGATCAGCACCCACCTGCTGAAGACAGTTGCTCATGTCAGTGCCTCTTGGCTATTTCTTGGAGGAGACATTGCCTTTCTAAATCTTCTCTCCATCATCTTATATCTTCAGGTGGCTTCCTCTGTACAGTGAAGGCTGCATCTTTCCTGCTTGTGTGCTAAACCACCTGACTGAGCCACCAGCAGTTTAACAAGGGTCTTCCTGAGACAGTATAATATATGGACACACAATTTTTAGGAGTCTGCTAGGTCAAAGATGTACATCTACATGTATGTAAGTGTTTGTAAATAAAAAATTGGCTTTCACCCTCATTTTAACCAAAGATAGGAAAAGCAGTAATTATAACTTAAACAGCATTGATGCAAAATCACAACAGTATTTTACTTATCTGATCTTATCTTTCCTTTGAAGGTCTGGGTTGCACAATGATTACAGCTAACTCTGCAGAGGCTGAGAGATAGCTTAATATTGCTCATAAAGGTTATCATCTTGCTGCTTCTCATCACGGCCACGCTGTTGTTAATAACCCAAGCTTGAGTTTAACCAGGAATACTTATCTTTAATATATATTTCCTGCTTCCGTATATTTCAGGAAAAGGCATTGAATTTATTGGCAAGAAGGACAAACAAAAACAGACCCTCCCAAGATGTTAAGCACATATAAAAATCCAGATGTTTCCAGCATCAGGACTGTTTTTTTTTTCCTTTCTTTTGGTCTCTGTTTTCCTGCCAGGCCCACAGGAAAGCACTCACAGAATGAAGCCACTCTCCAATGTTGCTTTGAGGAGCAAACTCCACAAACAAGAAAAAACAAACACACTCAAAATCAAGCGTTCTTTCTTTCTCATTTGTTCGGCTGTTGCCGCCGAGACCCAGGCTCATACCTGGGGTAAGAGTTTTTCCTGTTTCTCCCAAGGCCCCGCTTGTGTGACCTGGGGACTTCTAAGGGTGGGAAAGGGGGAGAACGAGGGGGTGTCTCATCTCACAGATCCTTCCTGCAAGAGGTCTAAGTGATGACTGCTTATTGATCCTGAGCCTGCACGTGGCAGTGGAGATAAAGTCGTGTTTGTTGCACATCTCCCTGTGGCCAGGGCATCCTTATCTCTGCTGCAGATCGGGGGTGATAGGGCTTCTGTGGGTGCTGGGGGATGCTGGGGAGGGAAAAGACCTTGTGCTAAGGAATTTCCCTTATTATCTGATTAGTCTTTAGGACTTCCCTGCCTTCCTTCCCCTCGGCTTACAATCACACTGTGTATGGGCCTGGAGGACTCCTGGGAATTTGAAGGACACGCTGATTTATTCATTGTTGCATTACTGCATTAATGAAGGGCAGTAGTCTTTCCAACTCGGTGGGTTCTCTAAACTTGATAAAACTCACATAAAAACACTGGGAGGATTCCTCTGCTGCATTGCTGTTACTCATCTGCTTTATTAAATAGCTGCTGCATTAGATTCTCTACAAAATATTGGTGCAATTTGTGATTTGCATTTATATAAGTTTGACAGTGACCTGTGATAAAAGAATGATACTATAGCATCTTGCTGATGCTACTTTTCTTCTGTGAGTGTCATTTCTCAATATCTCACTCCATCCTCACCTAGCAGTAATCATGTCAATGAAAACTTTTCTTTTGATGTGAGAGGGAAAAGGAAAAAACTCACCCTTAGATTCCTTACACAAGCCTGGCTCTCATTAAAGTGACTGGAAAAAATCTATGTGTCCAGTTTGTACACGGAAATTATGCTGATTGTCCCTTCTGGCTGTTACTAAAAAATAAAAGGAAAAAATACCCCAACAAGCAAAATAATTCAGGAAAGAGAGCATGAGTCCAACAAAGAATATTTTTCCAGTGTATTAAATCAGTACTGTGTATTCCATGGTTGTGCTTACTGCACAGTAGGGGAACTCATTTTCAATGGAGGATAACAAAGTTAATCCTGTTCTGTTTTCTTTTGCTTACTAAATGAGCTGAAAGACAAGTGTTTGTTAATTGTATGTACAGAAAATGCACATGAAGAGCTCAGTTTAACTCCCAAAGTTACAAAGATTCCAAGAAAGCCGGTCAAAATCAGGGGGAGAGAGAGGAAAAAGGAAATTCCCTCTCTCTCTTTTTTTTCTTTTTTTATCAAAAATTTTTCAGATTGCTGTGGAAAACATGAATGTTGAAACTATCCTTCAGCTACAGTCTGTAAATCTGGGATTTTCTGTCTATTCAACGTATCCTGTTTCATTGAGCTCTGGCAAGTTCACCGTCAGGGGAAATGTCTTCATTACAGAGGGAATTATTTGCTCTGCCACTATCAGTTGTGCTAATAGCAACTCCCAAAACGTTGTTAGGATCTAACTTTTCAGCCAAGTTTCTTCTGGAAGAGCAAAGACAGGTTCTCCATAGACATGTGGCTGCTACCTGACATTGGGCTTACCAGAGACAGACAGATAATGGCCATGTTACATGACAAAATGGATGTATTCTGCCAAGCAGATTTGACCACTCCGAAAGGTCTCTTCAACTTAAAGACCATGGTTTGCTCTCTGAGCAGTCACTGGGTGCCGGGACAGCCCTCTCTGCATTTCTGTTGCCTCTCTGTCCAAGCACAGCAAATCACACACAACCAGCAAAACTGATATTTGCAGAACTGGGAGTTTCAACGCAAGGCTTCGAAGCCAGCAGTTGAGGAAAGTAATTTTCCGGCTATCTGAGTCACCCTCTGCTCACCAAGCTACCAGTGGGTGCTGCTGCGTGCTCTGCCCCTCAGAGAACCAGATCACTGCTTGAACTGTTGCAGCATAAGAGTAGCTGGTAATCTTAGTCACCTCCCCACTAAAGTTTTGCCCTTGCGTCATCAGTGAATGACTTGATCTTTTGCTGCTTTTACAACAGGAACCCTTCTCTCATCACTTCCCAGCGTGCCACAGCAGAACAGATCTATGACCCATCCTCCCATATTTGCCCTTCTAAGGCACAAAAGGCTCTTTCAAATGCGCAGTCCCATTTGGGGTTTCTTTCCTAAGACTCAATCCAACAGCCATCCGTTGTGCTCTCTTTGTTGACCCATACCAGGGCAGAGGAAATTTCACTTCTCCCAGCCATGGGCACACAGTGATCAGTATCTACCTCTTCCCTACGTTTATACCTTTTTAATTGGCTCTGTGGTTACAGTAGCTAAGCCCCACCTGGAAGCCCTGTTGCCTCCTTGACACAGAATTGCCTCATGCGATTGTCTATAAGAGCAAGGACAGGCAGCCTTCAGCACAACACCCGTGCTACGTGTTGGCTTCTCCCCTTGCAGATGAGTTTCAGAAATCTCAACCAACTGCATGACTTTTTCTTTTTGCTTTTAGCAGGAACAGGTGTATTTACATGCCCAGAGACATTAAGGGGCATTGATTCATTTCAAAAGTCAATCTGTGTCTTCCAAGGATGGTTGGTAGTAGCTATTAAGGCACAGGCTGTCAAAAGGTGGTGTCTACATCTGAGGTTAAATCAATGGGGATTAGACTGAGGAGACTCAACGTTCTGCTCAGCTGCAAGATTCCTGAAGAAGAGGCGACTGCTGGTATCTTGCTGAAGATTTTCCTTTGGGGCATGGGAGTTCCTCTGTGTTCCCCTTTCAAATGTTACCCCTCAGAACTGGTCTACTCCCATAGTAGAAGAGCTAAAGAAATGGGGAACCTGAGACTGGTCCTGTGACTTCCTCCAAAACAATTTTGGTTTGTTCATTAAGCATGTAATTAGTTGAGGTCCTTAAAGATGTGTAATTTCTATAAACATGCTCAAGAAATAGCATCTGCAGAAAGAGATTGGAACTCAATCTCTTTAAGCATTTATCACAACAGTCAAACCAAAGGGAACACCCAGGAGACTGGTCTCTGTCTCTGCAGAGATGCTGCTGGGTGGATGTATTTTCATGAAGCAATTCATACCTTCATAGATGTACAGACCCCTTTATCCTTCCTCTTGACTTTGCTATTTTTTGCCAAACTTATCTAAGCTTTTCACTCAGTCCAAAGACATGGGAGTGGAGGAGGTAAACCCACCCTCCCTGTGATTCTAGAGGTCCTGCTGGGGTTCCCTTAGGGACCAGCTCATATGTTCTCACTATCAAGAAATGTTGAAAGGAAACAGCTAATTGCCCACCCTGTTGGCTGACCAAGACTTGGCTTGTCCATGGAGGCAGCAGCCACGGTCAGCTGGATATGAGAAAGGGAATAATTCCTCCTACACACCCAAAGACCACACTCTGACTTGGTGAGCAAGAGGCAAATATGGGCACTTGGGAGAACTGCATGGAGACCACCATATCCAGAGTCAGAATCAAAGCCACACTGTGGGTGGGAGCTGGAAGACAAGTAAGAGGGGAGAGGGAGAAGAGTGAGAGAGGGCGAAAGGTTTATAAAATCATTTTAAAAAGAACCTTCTTATTCCCTCCTTGCTGACTATTGGCGCTGCAGATGACACAGGCATTTGGCAAGGCTCTGCCTCAGGGATGCACACAACAGGGACCTACCCCATGCACTGCTCACACAGCAGTCCTCCCACCCACAGAACCTCTCCAGGGCCCTCTCTGGGTTTATTTTACCTTGGAAACCCACCACACCTCTGATGTCATCCCTACTGGGGCTTGAATTAATTTCAAATTGACTGGTCCAGCCCCAAACCCGTTTTTTTTGTGTGTATATGGAGTATATCTATGGTTATTAAACACCACACAGGACTGAAGTGGCTAGAGACTAAGTGATAAACTGATGCCAACTATTTATACAATTGGTTTAGAAAAGGGATTTTTATTGATTGAATGCATCATTTTTTCCCATTATACTTTTGGGGCTACTTAAATCAAGTCTGCTCCATAGACTGAGGCTCCACATACTGCACAGAACTCAAGCATGGAGACCAGGAGGAAAATTAAGAGCAAAGCCAATTAATAGATACAGTCTCATGCTTATTAGATGCCTTTTGAAACTACTGCAGTTGCTTTAAAAAGAAGACACAAGGCTCAGACAAACATTCTGCCTGTGAAACCACTCACATTCCAGGGGTGAATTATGAGTTTTACTTCCATAAAAACTCTATAGAAGCAATGGCAATTGATGAAGCATTTCAGTACGTCTATTTTATCATCAAATGGAAAGAATATGAGAACATTTTAATGCCCACAAGAGCCTTAGTCAATAAGAAGTGAATGCTTTGTCCCAGCAATGATAAAGACCTCCTCTATAGCTCTTGTCTAGGACTGGGCTTTGAACTTTAGAAGTAACCAATGCAGATAAACAGGAAACAATAGATTACAGTTTGCAATTTGCATTAAATGGTTCTCTTGGCTTTTTTTTTGTTGTTGTTGTTGTTTTTATGTTTTAGGCAAGGACAAACAGAATGTTTCATCAAAGCTAAGGTTACAATTTGTTTATTTATTGGGGATATTTTTGCACTTTCCGTTGCAAGCTACTGCAACTAAAAGAAACATGGGTTGGCAGAAAAAGGGGAGGAGGAGTGAGCTCTATACTGGAAGAAATGTTAGCCAATAATTAGAATTCAGTGGTACTGTAAATCCTAATGGAAACAACAATGTGTCTTTGTGTACAATTAATTCTGGGCTCCAGTTCATGATAAAAATTCTAGCTTGTAAAAAGCCTTGACCTCAATACCAGCAGTGCAACAGAGGTTCACAGATCTGGCTTTCAATAAATAAATAAATAAACTAAAACTTTCACAGAGGGGGAACAAACAATAGCTGGACTTGGCCCCCTAAATATGCTCCAATTATTCAGGATGGTTGAAGATAAGAAAATACAGAAGTAGCAAGGGAAAAAAAGTCCCATCTCTCAAAGAGAAATGCAAAATGTTGTTTGATGTCTAGAGAGAAAATTCACCCTCCCCCTCTTGTTATCCCAATCACACATTCCGTGGGGCACCCTGTGTGTGAACAGCAAAGTCCTGGAAAATCTTTATTATTGTTAGTTTCGTACTTTTTTTATTGTTAACAAAGCAGACAAAACGAGTTGTTCATTACAGTGAGTGACTGACAGGGAAACATGGAGGACTATTCATTAAGTAATTACTACTTTTAGGCAGGAAAAGTTACTGTACTTAAAAGAGGGGAAAAACAGTACAAAATCAAATTGTCTATTCTTTTTTTGGTGGGTGTGTGTGGAGGGAGTAATGTCACATGGAAAAGACAGTTCTACAAATGTCAATCAGTTTGACAAGCAATTATCAACTTTAAGATAAGGACGTAGTCTGTGGGTAGAGTACCTCAGAGCAGACTATCTCAGTTACTGTGCAGTGTAATGGTGGTAGAGCAGGACTTGTCCAGGACAGTTTACTGCGGCTTACCTGCAAAGCTGTAGAAAGAGGATCAAACCTCGTAGTATTTTCTAACCAACTACCGTTCAATTTGCAGAGGAGGTGTTTTTGTTTCCCACTACTTCTACAGAAGGAAGGACAACACAGTGCCTGATGGGAGGGCAATGAATTAAAAAAGATATTTTGGAAATACCTTTCGTCAGAGCTCAGACAGGCTGGGTTCATACTTGAGCTTGGTGTGTTTGCCTGCAGCAGTGAGTTCAGCAGTTGTAGCAGGTACTTCCTCCAAAGATAGCAAGAAACAAGAGTGTCAAAAACATTTAAGTGTCTGAAGCCTTCAAATCCCAGCTGTAATGTTCGCTCCTGAATCCCCTTGGTCGTCCCCACTCATGCATCTACATTTCTTGCAATTTTTAAATTGGCCCAAGAATCCACATTTAACCATCTGAGGGCTAAAATATCAGCAATGCCTGTGTCACTTCTTTACACTGAAAAATAGAAGGAGGGCTGTCCACCAACCTGGCAGCATGCATCAGTAACAAAGTGCACAAAAGAGAGCTATGACTTGGTTCTGAGAGTGACTGACATTCCTTTGGTTTCAATAAAATGCTTTGATTGCAAGGCTATTTAGTAGGTGCTTAAAATACAGATTAAACAGAGAGAGATGTGATCTCTGTGCTTGTGGAAAGCTATAAAAAGAAACAGTTCTGCATTTCAACCACTATCTTTTGATCCTTAACCATAGGTAGGTTTAGCAAGGAACTCACTTGTGTACACTGGAGTGTGTTGGCTTTTGGTATCTGGATGGCTTAAAGAAGGAACAGAGCAGCCTCCACCAGCAAGAGCTATTCATGGTAAAAAGAAAAGAAAGCTTAAAAAGAGTATAAGTATGGAAAAATAGCACTTGTGCAAATAATCTTTACAGTGGAGAACTCCATCTGCTCTGGCCCTGTGCACTTGGACTTATTTTATGCTGCACTGGGGCATACATCCATGCATATATCCTGAGAAATTGCATAAAAACTGAAGTCCCAGGCTTTTGTATGTCTATATGTATCCTCAGAGTGTCACTTCAGTCCCTTCTCACCTCAGCCATGAACAACCATTGAAGCCAGTGGGATTCCTCAGGAGAATCATTTCCAAGGAGAAATGTCATTGACATTTGGTCCATTTTAGGCAGAACAGGAACACACGCCATCGCGTCCCAGACGGTTGCGTATGCTGAGAGCCAGTGACAACAGTGACAACCAATGACAAAACTCTTACTGATCCCTGTGGAGCAACAGCAAGTCCTTAATCCCTGTGTTGTTTCCAAGCTTCTTGTTTTGAAATTGCCATAATTAAATTCTAAAGACTGAGAAAGCACCAACCAAGTTGCCAAGTTTATGTCAAGCTTTATCAGCTGATCTCATCATAATCCAGTAAATAGCATATCATGAACATCAAATCTAATTAAATCCTCTTGAGATGTGGGTTAAAAAACAGACACAAACAAGAATCAAAACATTTAAAACCTGCCATTGCACAGAATTAATCCACAGGGAGAAGTGAATTTCCTTGAAATCTGGACAAGTAAGTCTTCTGTGTTCTCCTTTCCCCCATGGCTAACGCTCTCTCTGGCACACACAGTTAGAAGGAAAATGCAGTTACTGGGATTTTACTTTCAACATTGATTGCATGAAATGCACCTCTAAAGTCTGTCTCTTGACTAGAATACAGGATGAGGCAAAGTAAAGGAGACATATTTTATTTATGTATTTATCTCCAGTATTCTCAGCAGTACTTTAGGTGCTGTCCATATGTAAAAGAATGATCTCTAGCCATGGGAAGCACAATGAAAAAATCTCTAATGTGAACTCCAAAAGGCAGCAGTGAGTTTTTTGGTTTTACGTCAGTCTCCTGTTCATCACATTATCTGCCAGGCACCTTTCGGAACACATCTCAGAAGTATCATGAGGTCCCTGTGTGTGCGTAAGCCCTTAGGGCTACACCTATGCTGCTAGTAAATTAAACAGTGGCAGGTAATATTCCCAGGCATTGGAATTTGATAGTCTATATTGTTAAATTCCTAGAACCTGCCCTGGCACATTTTTGGCCTGGATCAATTAGCATTCTCCCACACATGTCCCAGGAATTAAGGAGTTAGCACAGCCAAAGACCATTCCCAAGAGATGCTGTATGTTCAGTCGTCCTGTGTGGTAACTAGAGGATAGTAATAATACGGACATGGCTCATTCCAGGTCAGTCGGCCTCATTGACAGAGAACAGCCCTAATGACACCTAATTTTCTAATAAGAGCTGTTGCCTACATGCCCATGTCATAGCCCATATCTGCTGTATCCTTACTCTGGGTACTTTGTGAGAGTGCTCTACCCTGGAGCCAGATCACAGGGCTTTATGAAAGGGCAGTTCAGGAATTTGTCTGTTGGATGGCTTTATGAACTACAGCTTTCCTACACTTGGGCATGAGCTGCTCTCAAACCCAACCTTTCCAATAAATTGCATTAGGTTACAGCAGAGCTGAACGTGGTAAGTGGGCTTGACGGTATGGTTGGTATGTTGTGATCATTCAAAATCTCATAGTAACAAAAATGGATGAGGAGCTCAGCCCTTGTTTCCACAGAATAACCTCTTAAATTTACATCCCCACCAAGCGTTATCTGTAAGGGGTCTGCTGCTTCCAGCCATAGGGAGGAATGGACCCCAGACACTTGTTTTGCAATACTACTTTCCACTTAAATACTGTGTAGGGCTATGGAGAAGGTTTCCTGGCTGCTGGTGTTTGCAGATCCCTAAAGGTGAGGAATGAGGAAAAAAAAGACAAAGATAAAAATAGTTCAATCAAGAAAACTGCAGTTTGTACCTGTGGCATGTGAGAAGTGCTTAAAGCAGGACTTTCCTTCCCTGTTCACCGACTCCATTCCTCAAAATAAAATGATTTGGGTTGCAGAATCTGAATTTACCTGCCTGTTTCTCCTTGGAAGTGCTTTATTACCGATGTTGTTCAAAAGCTGCAATTTGTGATGCTTTTGCAACTTTCCTGGTCCCCACCTCCCTCTCCACATGCTATCCGCAGCACAGCGAGTGCTTCTGCAGACTGTGTCATAGAAGACACTCATCAGTCTCAGCATATCCATTAGTATAGGGCACCTTTAATTTATCCTCTTTTCCATGAGGTCTGAAGCTCAGTATGCAAAGGCAGCTTCAAAATGAGACGTTGCCAAGCTTGTTTGCAGAGAGCTAATGACAGAGCAACAATGACAACTAAGGGGAAAAAAAATCAATTCACCCGGTCATTTGGCATGGAAGGAATACACATTTCCCTTCCTTCCATGGTTTTGCTTTAGGTCCAGAGGGAAAGGTCTACTGTGTTCAGTGCAAATCAAACTGCTTGTGTTGAGTATCAAAAGAGCTAGAAAAGCCAGTGACCTGTGATGTCTTTTAAGCAAGATAATATTTAATAGCTTTAAAAGGAGAAGAACTTTAATATTTGAAGATTGGAGGTTAAATATGTTATCTGTCAATGTTATTGTTAATAGCAAAAGAACTCCAGTACCACCCTGATGAATTCAGTTCACAGTGTTAGTTGATCACTTTTTTGCTGACTTGTTCTTAGGACCTCTGGTTAGTTAGCATGAAGTCGCTTATAGCTGTGCATCCATACCTTCACTACCTTCAGTCCCCATAATTTTCCCATAATTTTAACTGCCATGACAAGGACACAGGATGAAAACTATACCTTGGCACTTCTTTCTTTGTTGCAGCTTTCATGCTGGGACAATTGTTTTGCCCTTAAGGTTCTCCTTTTTCTTCCTTCTGCCAGCAATGCCTTAATATGTGGATGCGTGTTTGGGACCTAAGGGGCATGTCCCAGGTAGTTCAACATCTTTTTGATGCTTTTTTGTACAGACAGTTGTTGTGATGAAATTTTTCTGTTCAATGTACAGGATATTTTATTTCTTTGCAAGTGTTTAAATTTCTGCCTAACAGGCTGGTTGGTCGCTGTGTTTGAAAACGCAGGTCAGCACAGAATTTATATTTAAGCTCTTAATTTTCTCTTCGGCCATTGGAGTTGATGCCCCTTCTCAGATGCACTTGTTGAAACCCATTCTTGCATCTAATTTAGAAGTACATTTAGATGCCCTACACAAGATTTTCCAATTACTCTGGTAAGGATCCACTGACTGGAGGTACTATGCTCTGTGAAAGCAAACTCAAAGTGGCACCTGAGGCAACATTCACTTCCCTTTCACTTCACTTACCTGTGGAAGCATCCTTGGGGCTAGTTGTGGGTGATCCAACTGACACTGGGAAAGGAGGGGAGAGATCCTGGGTGTATCCTCCACTGCTCAGCCCTGGCACCCAGTGCTATGCCTAGCAGCCTCTCATATGATCATTGTAGGGCAGACACAATGGCCTTGGGCCCTTCCTGCAAGGGACCAGGTACTGCTCCCGGCAGAAGCAGCTGGGATTTCCCAGCTCACAGAGCTTGGGCTGAGCTCTGGCTGCCTTTAAAGAAAATACCAACATTAGGTGCTTGGCTTCAGGCTACCCTTAGGGTCATCTATCTTAGCTAGGTGTAGACATAGCCTTTGGCCCAAGGTAGAGAAGCATTTGCTTCCCTTGGAGACTCTGGAGAGATTCACAGGAGACACAGTGGAACATGCCAGAGAACACGGCTGCTCACCTCTCACGTCCACCTAAAGGTAAGACATCTGTGATATGCCAGCATGAAAAAAGCCTTCCTCATGAACATAAAGCTTGGAAAAAACAATGCTCTTATCCAGTAACTCCAGCATGCTTCTCTGTAGCCAAATTTCTCCTGTAGCCAAAATATAAGAGCTTTAATGGCCAGTGATCTCTCCTCTGTGTTGCAAAGCTCCTACCTGGTTTAAAGCTCCTACCTTGGTGTTCATTCCTGACTAAGAGAAGCCCAGTAAGGACTGGAAGAACAAGATAGAAGGACATCTCTTCCAAAGCATCTTGTAGTCAATAGAAAAGCTCAGTGCTGTTGAAGTGTTTTACTTTGCATAGAGATTGCACAGAGTATGGAAGTCCTGGTACTTCAACCCTCTGCAAACTCTTTTGAGCTCTTCATGTCTATCTCATTCTCCATTTGTATGTCACAGTAACAGCCAATTCACCTTTCTAGTGCTATATACTTCAGATCTAATCTGTATTTCCTTTGGTTAGCACTTCCTTCCTCACCCCTCTTCTCTGTCCTCCCCTCTCCCTTCTGCCTGTTTATATTCTGGTTTTGTCTTTCCGGCCACTTCATGCCCTGGCTGATGCCAGCAGCCACCAAACAGTGTGTGCTCTGAGTGCTCTTCCCTTTTCCCAAAAAATGATAGCTGGGTTTGGGCAAACTTGGTCAACAGCGCTGAAGTATTGCAGAGTGCTGCTTTGCAGGCTGCTCAGCTCTGCAACAACTCTGGCTGCAAAGCGGTGGCATTTCTCCAGTATTTCTTCCATTAAGTCCACTGTTCCTTCTGTTGTTATCTGATACCAACATCCCTTCAGGGTAGGGGCATTAATCACATTTAAAAAGTCATTATCCCAAGTCTGATATAACCACAAGAGGCAAAGGCCAAGAGAAAGAAATTATATTGTTCTTTCTTTTGAGAAGCAGACAGGTTAAGAGATACTGGAAGACTGTATTATTCAGTCCCACTGATCCTTGGCAGTTCTGGCTGCAAGTGCCTAACTCCAGTCCACCTAGCAGAGCCAGGCACGCTATCAAGGTTTCCAAATAACCTGGGCAAGTGAGGGCACTGTCCTGCTTAATCCAGGTTTTAGCTGCACTTCTGAGGCTGCCCATTTTAGGATCAGTTGCAGTGCGTTGGCATACTACGAAGAAATGAGAACCAGAGTTCTTTTAGGTGACAACACTGATTGAATCATATTCTAACTAACAGTCTAGTACTAAAAGACATATCTCTATCTAATCTACTAGACGGCTAAGGAAAGACATAATATATGTAATAGGTAATACAGTCCCAGAGACTCCTTGTTGTAGCTTCACAAGATGAAGTTCCAAACACTCAATAGAGTTTTCTAAAACAGAATTGCAGGAGACTGCTGACTGCTATTCAGAAAATATATATATATATGTATATATATTTGAATGACTGGTTCAGGGTATATTAAAGTTGCTTGCCAGAAGTCATCATATCTTATTAACTAACATCTCATGGATGCTTCTCTGCTGTGGACCATGGCTATTGAGATCTGCACACGGGCTGCAAGGACCTAGCATAGACAACCCTGTTCCAAGAACAGATGTCCCGTTTGAGCCGAAGAAGACTTTAAGGTACAACCCAAGGTTAATTCTGGGTGATGATGGCAGTAGAGGGCAGTAGTGTACATCACCCCTAATGCTTACAGAACCAAGGTGGGCCTGCTTTGCACTGACCATTTCCCAGTGGCCTAAGGAACAAGATCAGTAGCAGCTTGTTCGCCCTCCAGAGGCCCAGAAAACACTCTGCCATTTGATTCATGGTTTTTTTCCATGCAGTCATCAGCATTTCCCAAAACTGGAGGTAAGACCCCATTCTCCAGTGAAGACTGAGGGTTTGGGTATATGTCAGCAATGACTGGAGAGAATAAAGCCTCTGCAACCAGAAGCTTTCACCACGCTCACATGATGCTGAGCACTTGTAGATGCAGGGACTCATTCTGGCATCTGCCTGGAGAGCTGAGCTTTTCTGACTGAAATGAAAAGGCAACAGCCAGGAACCTACCAAGGGCTGCCCATGTAAATGCAATGACAGCTCCAGGCTGAAAAACAAAGGACAGGAAAATGAAAGGCAAAGCTGATGAGCCATCCTTGGTGTTAGCCCTTGTCATTCACTTTCCCCTCCCGAGAAGATTTAAGGCCTCAGTGACAGCTGTCAATCTTACCTCCCCTGCAAGAGGGGGGTGGTTTAGGTCAGCCCTTGAGTGGTGTATCCAGGGAACATAGCAAAGGGGATTTTCTTCTGGTTTTTGTTTAAGTAATAAAAGAAGATCCTGTGTCTTTAACCTTCAGGATAACCTTGTTTCAGTCTGGTTCTCATTGCCGGACTGCTCCTTGATGAGCTTTTTATGCCTGATTAATTAGTACACTGAAGGGAAGAGGGGGGGCTGCTCTGTTTAGCAGCTTGTGCCTCCTTCTGACTAATGCACTACCCAGTATTACAGTTCCATAGGGTCTGCAGTTGCCTTTCTAATGCCTCTGTTGTGGGGTATCATTACTTCTTCCTACTTTCTGATTGCATGCTTCCTATTGATTTAACCACATTTATTGAGGGCTAGCTGGAGATTAGGTTAATTTGAGTTTGTAGCCTTGATTTCTCCACTATCACAAAACTTTTCAAAGAAAGAAAAAATGCAGATGCAGGAGTGAATGGTTCAGATTTATGGAGCATTATCTTCCAAAAAGCCACTTTTACAGTGTTATTGATGACAAGAAATCATACTGGTTTTAGGAAGATATCTTTGAATATGCCAGTACTGCCAGAGTGTGTGCAATCAAGAGAACAGAAAAAGCACTTTTTGTGCTCCTTTTTATTTTTTAGAAATGCAAACCATAATAATACAACTTATGCTAAGTTATTTTGTGTCCCAGTTTTCCCAGGGAGGTGGGGCGGAAATACTGCCCCTCTTGATAAATCACTTTCAGCTCTGCTAATAAAGAGTACTGGGTACAAGCTAAGCAGTATTACTGAGGATAAAAATAAAGGCAGCTTTTTGCTCAAATACATGTTTTTGCTAAAACTGGAAAAAGTACAACTGAAAATCAGATGCAAGTGTACAGTGAGAAGACAGTGAGAAGAGCATGCAGCAAGCTCACTGCCCTGGACTTCAAGAAAGCAGACTTTGGCCTCTTCAGGAACCTCCTTAGTAAGGTTCCATAGGATATAGTCCTAGAGGGCAGGGGGGCCCAAGACTGCTGGTCAATATTCCAGGATCACCTGCTACGTGCTCAAGAGTGTTGCATCGCGACTAGAAGAAAGTGCAGCAGGAGGGCCAGGAGACCTCCATGGATGGACAAGGAGCTGCTGAGGAAACTTAGAGGGAAAAAAGAAGCTTATAGAAGATGGAAGCGAGGACAGGCAGCCTGGGAAGAATGTAGGAGCATTGCCCGGGAAGCTAGGGACCAGGTTAGGAAAGCTAAGGCCCAGCTAGAATTAAGTTTGGCAAGGGATGTAAAAGATAACAGGAAAGGATTCTATAGATACGTAGCAAATAAAAGACAGACTAGGGACAACATGGGCCCTCTCCAGAAGCTATCAGGAGAACTGGCTACCATGGATTTGGAGAAGGCTGAGGTTTTTAATGACTTCTTTGCTTCAGTCTTTACCAGCAAATGCTCTGACCACACCATGAAAGTCTTGGAAGGCAAATGCAGGGACTGTGAAAATGAAGACCTTAGGCCCACTGTAGGAGAGGATCAGGTTCGAGACCATCTTAAGAACCTGAACGTGCACAAGTCCATGGGACCTGATGAAATCCATCCACGGGTCCTGAAGGAGCTGGCGAATGAAGTTGCTAAACCACTGTCCATCACATTCAAAAAATCCTGGCAGTCAGGTGAAGTTCCCAATGACTGGAAGAAGGGTAATATAACCCCCATTTTCAAAAAGGGGAAGGTGGAAGACCCAGGGAACTACAGACCAGTCAGTCTCACCTCTGTGCCTGGCAAAATCTTGGAGCAGATTCTCCTGGAAAACATGCTAAGGCACATGAAAAACAACGAGGTGGTTGGTGACAGCCAACATGGCTTCACTAAGGGGAAATCCTGCCTGACCAATTTGGTGGCCTTCTGTGATGGAGCCACAGAACTGATGGACAGGGGCAGAGCAGTTGACATCATCTACCTGGACTTGTGCAAAGCATTCGACACTGTCCCGCACGACATCCTTGTCTCTAAATTGGAGAGACATCAATTTGATAGATGGACCACTTGGTGCATAAAGAACTGGCTTGATGGCCACATGCAAAGAGTTGTGGTAAATGGCTCGATGTCCAGTTGGAAACCTGTAATGAGTGGTGTCCCTCAGGGATCGGTGTTGGGACCGGTCCTGTTCAACATCTTTGTCAGTGACATGGACAGTGGGATTGAGTGCGCCCTCAGCAAGTTTGCCGACAACACCAAGCTGTGTGGTTCAGTTGATAGGCTGGAGGGAAGGGATGCCATCCAGAGGGACCTTGACACGCTTGTGAGGTGGGCTGATGCCAACCTTACGAAGTTTAACCAAGCCAAGTGTAAGGTCCTACACCTGGGTCAGGGCAATCCCAGGCACTGCTACAAGTTGGGTGGAGAAGAGATTCAGAGCAGCCCTGCAGAAAAGGACTTGGGGGTGTTGGTTGACGAGAAGCTTAACATGAGCCGGCAGTGTGCGCTCACAGCCCAGAAAGCCAACCGTATCCTGGGCTGCATCAAAAGAAGCATGACCAGCAGGTCGAAGGAGGTGATCCTGCCCCTCTGCTATGCTCTTGTGAGACCTCACTTGGAGTACTGCGTACAGTTCTGGTGTCCTCAACATAAAAAGGACATGGAGCTGTTGGAGCGAGTCCAGAGGAGGGCCACGAGGATGATCATGGGCTGGAGCACCTCCCGTATGAAGACAGGCTGAGAGAGTTGGGGCTGTTCAGCCTGGAGAAGAGAAGGCTGCATGGAGACCTCATAGCAGCCTTCCAGTATCTGAAGGGGGTCTATAAGGATGCTGCGGAGGGACTCTTCCTTAGGGACTGTAGTGGTAGGACAAGGGGTAATGGGTTCAAACTTAAACAGGGGAAGTTTAGATTAGATATAAGGAAGAAGTTCTTTACAGTGAGGGTGGTAAAGCACTGGAATGGGTTGCCTAGGGAGGTTGTGGATGCTCCATCCCTGGCGGTGTTCAGGGCCATGTTGGACAGAGCCTTGGGTGACATGGTTTAGTGCAAGGTGTCCCTGCACATGGCAGAGGGGTTGGAACTGGATGATCTTAAGGTCCTTTCCAACCCTTACTATTCTATGATTCTAGGAAAGAAGTCTTTGACTACTAGAACCAGGGGAGATGGAGGCTTAGTCACTTTGTCACTCTCTAGAATCACGAAATAATAGAATCACAGAATGGTTTGGGTTGGAAGGGACCTTACAGTTCATCCAGTTCCAACCCCCTGCCAGGGCAGGGACACCTTCCACTAGAGCAGGTTGCTAAAAAACCTAGGACAGTCAGGTGCAGATTCACTGGGAGAAGTAATGGTGTATGAGTCCCCTGGAGAAAGCAAGTGTTGTATGCACACCCCTGGCCACACAACGCAGGACTAGCCATGTGGCTGCATTGCCTCTTACCTTTCCTCTCTCCAGGTCAGGCGAGGGCTTTGCACTTGATCAAACAGGAGTCAATGACTTTATGCAGACATACCTGGGTGAGGTTCTCAAGCCTCTGCAAGGGGGCAGGCAAGGTGAGTCTAATAGTCCCTCCTGATCTGAAGAGCCTGTGAGTCAATGAGCTTAATGTTAGCCTGAGGGTTAATGCCAATATGTATGTTTCAGTTGCTGACAGGAGGGGAACAAATCTTTTCTGTTTGTGAGGAGATAAAAAAACAAAACTTCTTTCTGGGACTGTAACCGCATAGTTACAGCAGGTCCCCTTTCAGCCTGTTATTAGCAGATGTGGGTATTGTCCAACCTCTTTGAAGGCTGCTTCTGAGCTTTGGTGATGCTGCTGTGTCCTGGACCTTTGCTGGAGCTGCAAGCTGGCATTTCTGTATTCCAGAGAAGAGCCTGCTTCATGTCACCATCCTCCGTGCTCAAGTGCTTTGCTGAGTACACTATAGCATGTGTTAAATTCAGAAATCATAGAGTAACTAAACACTCAAAGAGCCAAATTCCCTTTCCTGCTGTAACTCCGGTCTTGGAGCTGTGGAAAATAGTCTGGAAGGGACCTAGAGAGGTCATGTAGTTCACCTCAGCTCCCTAAGGCAAGATCAGGTCTACTTACAGTGTTCTTTGTTTGTCTAACCTGTTCTCAAAAGCGTCTGGGGATACAAATCCACACCCTCCCTGGGTGATCTCTTCTGGTGCTCGCCTGAGCTTTGACTCACAGCATGCTGAATTCCCATCACCTGATGCAAGGAAAGGTTAAGTTTTGAAGTGAAAATACACCTTATACGGAAGGTATGGTAAAAAAAATCATCTTGTTTTTTAGATAATAACGTGTATCTCACCTGTCTGGTATTCAGACGCTCAGTAACCCTGTGTAACCGAGATGAGGCAGTTCAGCTATAAATAACTTTACAAAGTAATGAGGAATCAGCCCCTCTGTTTTGAAAACACCATGTTATTCCTCAGGCAGCCTGCTTTGGTATGTTGCAGTTCAAAATCATGTCCTGCTCATTTAGTGACACGTGTAGCCCTGTTTCACCACAAAGAAGTTCAGTGCTCAGCTAACCCCAGCTGGGGAAGTGTTAGTTCAGTTTAACTTTGTTTTCTAGTCCAGTGCCTGAAACAGAAGAGTTTAGACTGAAAGTGTCTTTCAACGAAAATTTACCATAAGGGGATGGGTATCTTCTACCTCCAAAGTACATGAATACAGCTGCATTATTCCCCTGGAAAAATCCCACCGGCTTCTGGAGAGGCTGAACTGGGCAGACCCCTGGAAATTTTCTGTTGCTCTGGGCAGGAGGGTTTAATGGTGCTGAACTTCCACAGGCACCATTGACTTGTGTGTCACAGTTGTGGAAGCAGAGGAGCACCATGAAGTGAGATGCACGTGATTTACCATCCTGTTACCTTGGGTTATTTTGAGACATGGCCCTAGTAAAAGTGAAAGGAACTGGGGTGCAAGAGCCACTTCCTGCTTGAGGAATTTCTCTCCAGCCAATAATTACTATTTTTTCAAAAGATCAGTCCTGAACCTCATTGTCTGTTGTCAGGGAGGATAAATACCATTGCACAGAGCATGGGTGAGACCTGTGTAACACAGCCTGTGTTTCTGCTGTGAGGAGTGGCATGGAGCCTGGGGAGACCTTGGAGCCTCCTCTGTGTGGACATACCCAAAGGACTTGGATCCTGCCTGGCCTAGGAAAACATAGGCTGCAAGGAGCTACAAGAGTCCTTTAAGGGGAGAGGGTAGCATGTGAAAGCTGAAAAATAACCAGTACATAACACTGCAGAGGAGTAAATTGGTCATGGAGGATAAGCTGGGCTTGCTCAGCCTGAAGAGGAGAAGGCTCCTGAAGAGGAGACCTTAGAGCAGCTCCAGGGCCTAAAGGGGCTACAAGAAACCTGGAGAGGGGCTTTGGACAAGGGCCTGTAGGGACAGGACAAGGGGAATGGCTTTAACCTGCCAGAGGGGAGATTGAGATGAGCTCTTAGGCAGAAGCTCTTCCCTGTGAGGATGCTGAGGCGCTGGCACAGGGTGCCCAGAGAAGCTGTGGCTGCCCCATCCCTGGCAGTGTTCAAGGCCAGGTTGGACACAGGGGCTTGGAGCAACCTGCTCTAGCGGAAGGTGTCCCTGCCCGTGGCAGAGCGTTGGAACTGGATGAGCTTTAAGGTCCCTTCCAACACAAACCAGTCTGGGATTCTATGATGTTAGTCTAAAAATTTCAGCAGTGTCTTCTTAACGGCAGCAGCAAGTTGGTGTCTGTGGAGTACTCCAGGAATTTTGCCAGGCCACCTTAGTGATGGCAACAAAATACCTTTTGCAATATATTTACTTGTGGAACACTAGAGCTTTAGCACTAAGCAGAAGAAACAGACGGATCCTTCCTCACCTTTCAAAACAAGGTCACATACCAAGTTCAGTTCACCATGACAAAACCGGTTACTGCCCGTAATTGCTTCACAGTTTCCATGTTGAGAGGAAGTGAAACACACTGGTGGGATCTGGGACTCCCCATTTCTCCTTGCACAGAACTCGAAGAACTTTCCTGTCCCCTTCTCGTGGGGCTACCCTCTGCCACGCAGAGACCATGACCTCCCAGCACTGCCCCAGCCACGGATCCCCGGTCTGCCCGTGCCCATTACAGCAGCAAGGGGTGAGGGAACACCAACTGCAGCAACCTTCCTGTCCCCATCATAGAATCATAGAATCCCAGACTGGTTTGTGTTGGAAGGGACCTACAAGCTCATCCGGTTCCTGACCCCATCAAAGCCCTGGATTTGCTCAGGAGCAGCATCACTGTAAGTCCTGCCATAGCTTAGTAGACGTATTTGGTGACAGTTTTAATTTGGGAAGATGTCTGCAAAAATGGGAAAGGAATAAAGGAGGCTAGTTTCATTTTGCTACATATCTCTTTCCAAGAGGACTTTTGATTAATTTCCCTATGTTAATCCCCTATTAATGCTGAGGCGAGATCTGACAAAATAATAATAATTCATTTTTATGCTCTTGAAGCACTTTAATAATTTCTAGGGTAAGTCAATGAAATTAAATTACATAAACAGAGAGAAAGTGGGGGTCCAATTCTCTGGAGTTTGGGTTATTGCTAATAAAGAAACCAGAGGAAAAAAGCAAAAGGGTCAGGAAAAGTGACAGGCCAGGCAGAGCTTCACAGCAGTTCAGGAACTGCCAAGTGCCGAAAGAAGGGAACAAAGTGAAAACCAGACAGTGAATCATCATCACTGGTGTGTGCAAAACCCGACTGGGAATTTGGGCAGGTTCTCTCAGTTTGCTTTGCCCATCCCTTTTATTCTTTTTGCAAGTTATTAATACTTCTGCTGAGCAGCTGTTTGAGGTGTCCCAGAAGTGAGCTTCCTTCCCCTCCAGCCTTCTGACAGCTCTTCTTCTTTCCCTGTAACCTTCCCCAACCTTCCTTCCACTCAAACCACTTCTTGCTGTGGCAATGCAAGACAAGAGGGTGTCCTGGCTAACCAGGGCTCGCCAAGGTCAGTGGGAGGCTTTACCAACCTGACTGGCTCTGGCTGACATCCTTTCACTAGTTCGACATTAGGACAAACCTTTAAGGATGGAATTCAAAATTTAACAGCACATTTTTTTAAAAAGGAGGAGGAGAGAAAATATGGAAGAAGAGTAAAATAGAAAAGGTTTCTCCTGACAGATGTATTGTGCCTCTAGACCTTTTAAGAGGCGAGCACCGGCAAAAGATATTATCTGGCTGGCAGGCAGAAAGGAGAGTAGAAGAGAAAAATCCTTAGGGTAACCTATCTAAAAAGAGAGGCACAATCTATTCACCCTTTCTATTTTGGCAGGCTAGACTATAAATTGCAAGGAGCATTTCTGTTTCATTGATTGCATTTGCAGTGGGTTTGCCCAGCAATAGCAGACTAGCTGGGGGTTAAATGGGTAGCAAATCAAGTCACCAGGGCAAGAGAGATAAGGACCCACCACACTTCAGGACAGGTCTGAATTGGGTTTGTGACAATGCCAAGCAAGTACATGGAAAGGATGGGTCTTGCGCTGCAGCTGTACCAGCAGCCCCAGCAAACCATCCCAGCACGTAATCACCAGCCTCAGCTCAGGGACTGAACCTGCCCAACAGGCTCAGGGTGACCCACTCCTGCAAAGCAGAGCAGCCGCCTGCAGACCCCGTGGATGTGGGAAGGAGGAGCCGCAGTGGCAGCAGAAGAACCTGGAGGGGCAGAAAGCACCTATTATCTGCAGTCTGCCTTTCAGCACAGTCCGCTTCAACACCTGTAATTTTCTGAAGAGACAGACAGGTTACTGGACTCTTCAAGGGTACTGCTTCTGGCAAGAACAAACCCCAAAGAAAAGCCCCAAACCCAACTTCACTGTAAATTTAACCCTCTCTGGCAGGTAGAGTATTTTTAGAAGCACTTTAGTCCTATGTTAATACTTCCTGGACATGCTCCAACACCATCTGATGTTGTATTGAGGTAAATTAGTGAAGATGGAGGCTCATAAATCCTCCAGAATTAGAGACCTAACTAAATGCCTGTGAAATATATTTGGGTGCAGAGCAGTGGTGTGCAGGCCTATGTTTTCCAGATGCCCCAACTGAGCTGTGCATGCTGTAGGGGACCAAGGAATGACTTTTGCTTCCCCGAGTCCCATAATGAGCGGGGCTCTGGGGAGCTGCCCCGTCACATCCCACCCTGTTGGTGTCAGCAAATCCTCCACTCATGAGATACAGACGGCCCAGAGCTCCCTTACCGCTCCTGAGCTCTTCCTGGTGGCAAAAATGGCACCAGAGATGTGTCCCTGAGTATTGGATGTGGGGGCAGAGTTGCCTTTCTCTTCCTTTAGCTCTTGCTCCAAGCACAAATGGCGAGGCTCTTATCACCATATCATGCTTGGAAGAAGAAAGATGGGAATAATAAAATGTGGCTCTTTACTCATCATGTACTGACTGGTACCAAGAATCAGCACGGATCAGCAAGGAGTCCTGCTTCCATGAGCAATTCATTAAGATTTTCAGAGAATTCAAAAGTGCTTAGCACGCCCAATCTCACAGCTATTTGTTCCATGGCTCCTGATTCTTTACATCATTGCATCATTAAATACAATACTGCAAGTAACTGCACGGGTGAGCCTCTTGCTGCAGTCAGTGGAAGCACTTGCAGGAGTTAGGCAGGGATGGTTTTGCTGGACACACCAGGCTCTAGCAAGCCTGCTGAGAATTCAGATTATTCTGAGCAGTTTGCACGGCTATTCTCAGGAATGAGTCAAACAATTAAAGTAAAAACCCTGAACTATTTTTTTCCCAATGAAGAACTTACTGATTTAGGTTTTAAGCCCCTGGCTAGGAACCTTCTTTTTCCCGCTTTGGGGCTGAACAAAGCAGAGCCTCCACTGACCATACTGGCAGGTGACTGCAGATAATCTTCTATTTAGTCTCTACTTTTGACAGTCTTAGGCTTAATTTCACTCTCTCCATCTAAAAACACCTTTTTTTCTCCCTGGGAGAACTCCATGAAGATGTAAAAATACCTAAAAAATAGGAATAATTTACTTTTTTTCCATTAAAGCTTCAAGTTTGAAATACTGTTTTGGAGTGGAGAAGTCAGTGGAATGGAAGTCTCACACTGAAAGTCCTGTAGGATTTGAGGGAGTGGGATTATGTGAGTAGTTTCTGTGGGTGCATGTTTTCCCTGTGCTCCCCGAAGAGCTGATTGACTCCCAGCATGTGCTGGCTCTGGATGGGGAGCGCAGGGGGGATTTGGCTGACTGCTCCTCCACAATGCGCCTCATTGTCTTTTCTTCTCTTACAGCTGTTTTTGTGAGTGTGGGTTTTGAGGGACTGTGTGTGTGGTTTTTGTGTGTGAGGAGATTGCAGAAAAAGATTTAAAGGGCTGCGTTTGGGGGAAAGCTAAACTCAGCCTCCACATTTGCATGCTTTGAATTACACACCTAGATGGCTTGCCCACTCACTTTGTGTTGGCTACAGTTTTGTTCAGGCAAAAACTCACATGGGAGTGCTCAGACTGTCTGCATGTGCAAATTGGAGGATTAGCTACCTAACAATTGGTCCAAAAACATAGAATTGGCGATTTACAGGCTCAGCCAAAATAACAGGTCACATTCGCTGATGGAGGAACTTGGCATCGCATTACTGAAGTCAGAGGAGCTTCGCAGATTTACACCAGCTGAGGATTTGTGTATAGGTGTTTCCTGAGTGAGAAAAATCCAAAGGGAAAGAACTACTCCATTCAGTTTATTTTTACAGAGCAGAGTCTACAGAAATTGGTCACTTTGCCAAAGAAGCAGGGATCACCTCATGGGTGTTGGTGCGTGAGCAGTACCATCTTCAGGGAATTCACAGATCTGTGCTGTGACAAAATTCGACCATTCCTGCCAAGAAGCAGGAACTGCTGCAGTTTATTATCCTTTTTCTTTTCCTAAACAGTGGTATAAATGGCATTTTTGTACTCAGAAACTTCAGGCCCGTACTTTCACTGTATGAACTGCAACTGCATTCACAGCTGTGGTAAATGGCCACGTCCCTCCTAATTGCGCATGAAGCTACATGTAGTCTGCATGCACTTTTCTGAACACTGGCGTGGCACTGGACTGCCACAAGAAATGTGCTTCCCACGCACTTTGCTTGCTTTATTTTCCTTCTTTCTTAACTCATCACATAGTGTTGCAACTGCAAATCAGCCTCTGGGGCTGCCTCATTTATTCAGGTCTACCGCCGCGGTGTCTCCCCTTCTCTCACACTCCCCACCTCGCTTGGAGAACTTGTAAGTACAGGATGGGTTGTGGCAATGGAAATGGTTCAGCAGGACCCATGATCACTGGAATCTGAGCACTGGGTTTAAGATGTGTCTATAATGCTACTGTTACTCACTGCTCTGTTTCATTGGGTGTGTCGTATGCCATTTTCCCTTAATGAGGAGCTGTTAGAAGGCAAGTTTATTCACCCTTGCTGGGTGTTGGGAGATCAAACCACATGGGGTGACAAGATTACAAACACTTTGCTGGAGGGCTGAAAATACTCTGGAATGGGATGAGAGACTTAACATGTTCACAGAGCCACAACTTGCCAGCGAGGGGAAGGTGGTATCGTTCCAGGGAGCACAGGGAACAATAACTGGGCAATCATGAGATGTGTAAGTCAGGAAACATTAAAATTCAACAAAATCTGCTCTGACACCCAAGCCTCAGATAACGCTTCTAGGGATGGATTAATTATTCATGCAGAAATCTGCACCCACCCAAGCTTGCTACCCGTGAGTCTGCCAAACCCAGCCCAGCACTGCACCCTCAGATTCACAGCCACCCTTTAAACAGTTGTATTATAATCCTATGGTTCTTTGGAGACACTACTATGGGGGATTGCAGTGTGATGTTGCAATGGGAACACCACTGCACACTGCAAGTAAATCATTAGTTTGGCAGCAGATAACGAGGAGCTGTGTGTTAGGAGTTCCTGAGAACATGGTCAGAAGAACCGGCTACATGGGAAGATGAGCAGTCCTGAAGATCCCAAGAGCAGAGGGGCAGAAAACAAGTCAGTTTCAGGAAAAAACAATCAGGCTTCAAGACCTTGAAGAAAGGCTACAATGAGAAATGGGTCTTTGCATTCAGGTGCTCAGGACGTTACAACCCCAGCTTCTTTTGAGAGTCCCAGTCGGCAAATTCCAGAGAGGATTTCCTATTCAATGAAGAACATTAAAAATAAAATACCCAGTTTCTCCCTATTTGTGTGTCTTGCTTCAGATACACAAACATTTTTATATCTATATGTAAGATTAAGCTATGTCTTTTATTTTGGAGTTGAGACAAGATTTTCTCTAAGGTCAGAGAAGAAGGTACCATATGCAGTTCTTTGCCTTCTTCTGCAGCATGGGCAGCTGACAACTGCGTAGGAGTGCCTGGTTTGGCCATTTAACCTAAAAAATTACAGCTATTCAAGAGATGGAGAGCATCAATGAGAGCTTGCTGTCTCGTGGTCTTTTCCTGTGGCATATTAACGGATTTTACTGAAGATCTTGTTATAGAGTGTTGAGAAGTTCTTGAGTATGACTAAGACTGTATGTGCTGGAGATAGAAGTGGTGGACTAAAACCGTGCATTCGCCTGATGCTTCCTCATCTTGCCATAGTATGCACAATTTGGATCCAGGTTCCCCAGAGTTTGTGGCACACGTTTTTTAGTTCTGGCCTTGATCTGATCTCAGATAAGGAGGCTGGGTTACCCTGAAAGGTCTCTCAGTGATTTGTGGTAGGGACACGATAGGTTGTTTTCTTACAACAATACAAGAACCATGACAATCTGGAAAGCAGAACTCACAGCATCTGCACGGAGATTTCAACATCAGACATAACCAAAGCCTGGTGGGGAATGACAGCCAGGGGGGCTGAAGGTCACAGACTTGTGCAAAAGAGGTGACAGAGACTAGAGAAGGTGGAAGTGGGTTTCTGAGTAATGAAAGGTTTAGAAGAGCTGAGATGGCAGGGAGCAAAGATGACAAGGAGGGCGTGGGAGACTTCAGGATGATTCTACCTCAAACTGCACGATAAAAACGTGAGAGGAAACAAAAAAAGAGGAAACGTTACCCAAGCTCTAGGGAAAAATAAACCAGAGATCCCTATAACAGATTTAACCCCTGTGTCTCTAACAGACTTACCCACACCTCTGCACTTTGGGGAGGTTTAGCCATGAACCAGACTGCACTTTTGCCCTCTGGCACGTTTCTTCTGGAGGAAAAAAAGTGTGGAAAAATAACTAATTGGTAGGAGGAATGTGCTATAAATCATTCGGGCAGTAGTAAAGGGTTGACATAATTTTTCACTTGTATCTTCTTGTTAATAAAAAGGTGATTTTCAGATCAACAGACCCTAAACAGAGATACTCCAAAGGCCTTCAGAAAAAAAATTACATCCACAGAGGAAAAGCTGCAGAACTGGGACTTAAGTGGAATTTAAAACGGATCAAGCAATAGTATATAATGACAAAGCACTTAAGCAGCAGTGACAGTATTTTAGGGACATTTGCTGGCAAAACTTGAATGGGGCCACAAAGAGGAAACGCAAGCACAGTCAGTCACCTTAAAGCAAATATTTAATGAAGGAGGCTGGGTATTAGGAAGAGCTGGATGGCATAAAATCAGAGCAGGCGAGGATGCAGTGGAGAGGTGATGCCTGTTATCCAGAGATAAACAGGACGCCGTAAAGAAGAGATCATGAGGGTATCTACACAGCTGCAGAAAATCATCCTGCCAAGCAGTGCTTGTGGTGAGAGTGGGGAAAGTGCCTTTGTGTGTAGGAGAGCATGAATGAGATGAATCATTATGAGAAATAGAGTCCTGTGAGCAGCAGAACCAACAGCAGCCCTTGGACGTGTAGCTCAAGACTGACTCGATTTTCTGATGTCTCATAGAGGACAAACTCACACAGCAGGTTTAGCACTGACAAAATCACTTTCCTGAACCCAGGCATCTATTTTCCTAAGACTTAAAAGCGCTTGGTATCTTTGAATGCAGTGACAAATGGGTTGAACAGGCCCAAAAGCCACTAGGGAGAAACTGATAGCCACGCAATGATAGCCACAAGTACACACTGTGAAATCAGGCTAGGAAAGAGTATTTACAAGTCTGTCACCTTCTGTGTGCTGCAATGGGATGTTTTCATCTGGCTAACAAAGGCATATGAAAATGTTGGCAAACTGGAACCCAGGCTAAGATTCTATAATTTTTTAATGTTTCTTAACTATTCTCTTTTAACTGCACTGTGGTCTTAGAGAGCTGGGTTCTCCCAGCCACGTTTGCTTGCCATGCACAGTTTCAACCTGCTGAAACTGGTGGTGGTGCAATCAGCTCCATCTGTAATAAAATGGCAATTAAAAGGCTCTGGGAGGTTTTATTACCTGGTAGAGTTGAAACACTTGCAGATGTGTTAATGAAAGTACTGATCAAAGTTTTACTAGTATTAATTATGTTTTCAGGCACTTCACTACTTCCTACTTTTCAACAAGGGCCAGAAGGAGAGGCATCAAAGAATTGCCACAGTGACGATTGCCCCCGTAACATCACCACCAGCAGCAGCCAGGAAGTCCTGCTAAAATCTCCATTTTCCTTTAGGAGAAAAACTTGTATTTCTAGGCTTGAGCACTTTGAGTGAATTCTGGATGTCTAAACGGAATTGCTGAACATTTTAAGCCAAGTCAAGTGGTCCAAGTTTTTTCCAAGGGCTTTTACATTCAGTTTCCACAAGCCAAAGAATCAAGGCCAATGAATTCTTATGTACTGAGGAAAGACCAAGAAAAATGTTTCTAGAAATTTCTAGAACAAACACTTAGCACTGTGACTGAACCCTGAAGAAATTAACCTCCGAAAAGACTGACAATCAGAGCTCTGTATAGATTTGCCTGCTAATTATTCTATGAAATTGAATGGGGGCTCTTAAATAGCCTTTAGACTTAAATATACATTTTCAAATCCATTACCGTTACTTCTTATCTGCATGAAAGTAATACCCTAAATATAGAGAGTGCTGAACAATTGTAAATGAAGGTAAAGTCCCTGTCCAGAGAAATTCAGAATCAGTGCAAATAGAAGAGAGAGGAAAGGGGTAAAATAAGCAAGGAAATGAGCATTACTACAGCAGGCAGATGGCCCAGCTCGGTGAAGAGGGATTTCTCTTCCTGCAAAATATTTGAGAATTTTCAAATGTTCCCAACCCACACTCAGATGAAGCCAAATCTTTTCAATGTGTTTTGCTGAAACTATTAAAAAAAGCAAGTATTTAAACAGTTTGGTTTTCAGCAACATCAAAAAATAATCCCCAAACTGAAAGAATAATTTGAAAGCCCTGGAAATAGCCAGAAACTGGATGTTTTCTGCTTTAAGGAGCTGAAAAGTTTCTTGCAAAAGAATGGAAAAAGTGAATTTCCTTTTTGGTTTTCTTTACAAACTATTTTGTGGGAAAATGCTGATGATTTTCTGCTCACCATGCTTTGGAACCAAACTGTCACAGCAGTGATCCTAGAGCCTGAGAGCTCCAAGCTGCAAGAATGCCCTGATGTCACAATTTGTCAGTTTGCAGGAGTAGTGAGACGTGACATCTGGGGCTCTGGAAGATGAACTGCTATTGACTCATCCGTTCTGGAGGGGGAAAGGTGGATCCCTCACAGTATTCCCACTTTCCCACGGAGGGATCCCTGCAAGATGCCCTCAGCAGTTGCTAACACAGCCCACAAAGGAGGGCAGTTTGCTCAGCTGTTGCTTAACGCTGCTCAGGAGAGGATCAGGACACAGTTTCAAGTCCTGTGTTCAACAGCACGGGATGCAGCAGTTGTTGGAGACTCCTCCTTGGAAGGACTGCTGCAAAGAAACCTTTCAGCAGAAGGAGGCAACTAGAAGAGCTCCTGGGAGCAGCACGTGGGTGCTGCTGATGGTGTGAACCTTCTCCCAGAACATGATTTTGAGCTTTCTATTGCATTGGAACATCTTTTCTGGCTGGATTCAGGCCTTCACTGTCCATTAGCAACTTTGGCAACTCCAGGCTAGCGCAGCGCAATGTCCTGTACTTAAAACTCACTTTGAAGCTCTGTGCCAAGTTTCAGGCAAAGCTGTAGGAATCTGATTTTTTTTTCATCTAAGTGTGGTCAGCCACGTGCCCTGCCTGGATCAAGAAAAGCCTCTCTTTTAATTCTGCAGGTGCACGGGGAAAGGCTCTGTGCCTTCTCACACTCACATGTGTGGAAGGGCTGGCCCTGTGCCTCTGCTGAGTGCTGTGTCTTTTCAACAGACACGAGGGCAAGCAAGGACAGGCACGTAACAAGCAGGGGCACAGACAAGTAGACACCCAAAGAACCAGAGCTGATGCATTTATCGTTAGCTTGGGGTCAGTAACTGAGCACAAAATCTGAAGAAGCACCCAGCTGTCAGACAATTATTAATGTTCCTATGGTCAGGCGGCAGGACAGTGTTCCTCTTCAGTAATGAACAAAACAAAACTGCCCCAAGATCCCCCCGTTCCTGTAGTCTTTCCCTTCCAAGTAGCCCCTTTTAGCTGGTCTGTTTGGTGTGTCCTTTGTGGAAAGAGTCAGGGCTTGGTCTTTAGAAAACTGAAAGAGTGAGATCACTGGGCTTTGGGATAGGGCCTTTATGAATACAGGAGCTTTACACTACCTTTAGGCTTCAGATGATGTGGTTCCAGGGCTTAGTTCCAGGAAAGCCCAGCCTGTCTCAGGATCTTCTGCTAAGCTGGTAGGATACTCAGCATCTTACCTGAGGATCAGAGCACTCCTACCTCATCCTGGCAATGTATCGCAGGCTAGTGACATGACTAATGTCTGTCAACATTGACAAGAGCAGTTTGGGTTTAATTATTTTTTATGGTACCTTCCAGAACAATTGCACATACCCTGCCCTTTCTTAAGGTAACCAAATGGGGTTTTTTTTATATTAGGACCCCATCTGCAGTAAATTCTAACTTTGACAAACCTAGAATATTCAGGCTACAGTTTTTCCATACTGGTCATCTGCCAGCATAGAAAATTCAATGGATTAGTTGTTTTTCTTAGCATCTGAGCAAAGACTTTCAGATACTTTGGTGATGAGGTAGGAATAGAATAGAATAGGCTAGACAAGAAGCTATGGAAAGCCAATCCTTTATCTACAAAGGTCTGCAGGACAGAGGAACTTGTTGGCTGGTTCGGGACCAAGTGCTGGTTTGACTTGTTTAACAGCTTCTCTTCTACAGCAGGTAATGGACACTCACACAAAACAAAAAGCTGCCCACAGCATAACTCCACCTGGCAAGGAATATTTCTTCCATCCCTGCATTGTTTCCACTCAAATAAGCTGCTGCTAAGCTATGCCTAAAACCTATGAAAATGGCCAGAGGCACTTCATTGACAGTTATAGCAGTTCTACAGGATTATTGAACCATCCTTGAGAATTTTAAAGAGAAATATAGCCATCAGGAGGGATGTATAGAGCAGCTCTAAGTACAAAATAATAGTTATTCAACTCCAGTGCTGAAGTCTCCCCCCAGCCCATGAGGGACACTTGTAATGGGCACAGAGAATCCAATTGCTTTCAATATTTACTGAAAAGGAAACAATCTCTTCCTTTATTAATTTTTAGAAAATGTTAGGACATTTGTACAAGGCAATGTTGGTTTCACAGCCATACATCTTGTGCAGACAGACTCCTGTGTTTAACTTTCTATAGTCTAAATAGGTCCCATTGACTTTCATGAGCTTGCTTGTAAGTAAAGATAACTTAAAGGATCAAAGCCCTATAAACTGTGTCATTAAATTTTAAGAAGTTAGAAGCTACATGTTCTCTTCCCAGGCTGTACCAGCATCTCCCATGAGTGCTAATGAGACCAGTTCTCGTGTCACTGTTCTCTGGACATCAGAAGACACAAATTTTATTTCAGTCTTGATTGCACAGATGAAAATAAGCAATAACTCATGAAAATCAGCGGAGGCATACATGGTAGTCAAATGATAGCCGATAAAGTTCATGCTAATTTTGGGTACCTGTCTGAAGTTCAGTTCTCTATTTAACACACACGGTGCACGGGGTCTGTACAGTAGGCTAGGAGACCTCATTAGAATTGATTCTCCATGTATTTGTCAATAATTTCAGGAGCAAAAAAAGGACTCCACGGAGACTAACAGACTGATTCAGCTCAGGAATGTATGAGAAAGATGACTCAGATTTTAGCCAAAGTGACTGACTCCTTCCTACTTTGTAGGAGAGTTTCCTGAAAATCAAGCAGAGTTTTACTGGTTTCATGAAGTAGGAAGTGAGAAAAGACAAGTGGGGGGGGCTTTGTCTTTCAAGAACCTTTTCAAGCCAGTGCACAGATATGGGAGAGGAAGAGGGCAAAAACATCATCCCAATCTTATTTTTACGCATTACTTTTTTAAAGTTATCTTCAAAACAAACAAAAAATAGAAGTTGCTGAAGAGCCCACAAAACAAAAATGGTTTCAGCTGTTCCAGAAGATGATCTTTTGCTACACTTAAAGTGCAGAATGGAGGAGAATTTCCAGCAGCTCCAGGACTGGATGAGATACTTTCCCCCACAGACACCCCTGACCCTAGTTTTGGAGAATCCTAGGCCGGTTTGGGCTGGAATGAACCTTAAAGCTACCCAGTTCCAACCCCCTGCCACGGGCAGGGACACCTTCCACTAGAGCAGGTTGCTCCAAGCCCCTGTGTCCAACCTGGCCTTGAACACTGCCAGGGATGGGGCAGCCACAGCTTCTCTGGGCACCCTGTGCCAGCACCTCAGCACCCTCACAGGGAAGAGCTTCTGCCTAAGAGCTCACCTCAATCTCCCCTCTGGCAGGTTAAAGCCATTCCCCTTGTCCTGTCCCTACAGGCTCTTGTCCAAAGCCCCTCTCCAGGTTTCCTGGAGCCCCTTTAGGCACTGGAGCTGCTCTAAGGCCTCCCCTTCAGGAGCCTTCTCTTCTCCAGGCTGCCCCAGCCCAGCTCTCTCAGCCTGGCTCCAGAGCAGAGCTGCTCCAGCCCTCGCAGCAGCTCCGTGGCCTCCTTCAGACTCGTTCCAGCAGCTCCACAACCCTCTTGTGCTGTTGCCCCAGAGCTGGATCGGGACTGCAGGGGGGGTCTCCCCAGAGCACAGCAGAGGGGCAGGATCCCCTCCCTGACCTGCTGCTCACGCTCTGAGGGTGCAGCCCAGCACACGGGGGGTTCTGGGCTCAAGCGCACACTGAAGCCAGGTCATGGGGAGCTTCTCCTCACCCAACACCCCCAAGTCCTTCTCCTCAGGCTGCTCCATCCAGTCTCCCCCCGCCTGTGTTTGTGCTGGGATTGCCCCAGCCCAGGGACAGGACCTTGCACTTGGCCTTGTTGAGCTCCATGAGGCTCACACAGTCCCACCTCTCCAGCCAGTCCAGGTCCCTCTGGACCCCATCCCTTCCATCCCATGTGTCAACCCCACTACACAGCTCAGTGTCATCAGCAAACCCACTGAGGGTGTTCAATCCCACTGTCCACGTTGCTGACAAAGATGTTAAACAGCGCCGGTCCCAGCACTGACCCCTGAGGAGCACCGCTCATTGTGGATATTAACTCTAGCAATAGAGTTTGTTCCACAGCAAACCCAGGCTGTGAGGGAGCCCTGGTACGCCCCGGCCAGCATTGCCAGTGTGGGAGGCTGGGGGCCAGAACCGCAGGGCACACCAGGGAGCACCTCTGTCCTGCAGGCTCCATGTGATGGTTGAGAGTACATGAAAAACACCCCATGGAGAATTCTTGCTTCACTCCCAGGTTTTTTGCAAGATATCCTCCAAGAGGACCAGGTACTGTGAGTCACCTCTGCAGTGCTGGACCAGCATCTTGCAAAGGCAGGGCTGTCACCGAAGTCTGAGAGCACTTCTGTAAAAGGGAGTTTTTTATCCAGATAAAGAAGGAAGAATATGAAGGAAGATGAATGGGAAAGCAGTCGCTAGAGAGAACTCCTGCCACCATGCAGCAAATCCTGTGTTTCAGTACAAGACAGAGAGCAGCATCTAGTGCAAGTTCCAGTTAGCACTAAAACCACAGGGGATTTTTGGGGCAAACTTCACTGGAAAGGTAGATGGTAAAATAAGCATATCCTGGGCAGGGGAGACCAATAAATCATTCATGAAAAGAATAGGAAGCATCATAGCCAGGGCAAAGGGAATGCTAATTTGCTTTGCATTCTGATCAAATGGAACGACTGGCCTTGAGGGATGCAGCCGTTTTGGGGGTTGATTGCTGGAGTTAATACAGAGCATTAACTTTCTAGCTTTGCTCCAGGCAGAACTTGTCCCAAGTGATCTAAAACTTTCAATGCACTTATTCTATCAGAAGATTTGTGTGTGTGACTGCCTAATTAACGAGCTTCTTTTCAATATTAATATGCAGAAAAGTTTACTGCCTTCAAGGTGTGTCAATATAGACATTTTTCTGGTTAAAGAAGCTTGCCTTTGGCTAGTAAAATATAAAAGCTATTAATTAAAGTATATAGTGCTTTAGGGAAAAAAAAATGATTGAATTGCTGAAGTCTCTGGGGACAATTGCTCAGAATCTATGCCAAACCTCTCAATAAACTGATAAGCTAAAATGAGTAACTTGAACTATTTTAGTAAAGCTTTTCCACAAGGCTTCACCTACTGCATCCCACTCATCAGAGAATACTGTCAATTGATTTCAGTCCAAATGGAATCATCAAAAAAACAAATGCACAAACACATCCCAAACCTGTTGAGCTGTTCCTTACCCTGCATAAGGGCACATGGAGCCCTTATGGTGTGAGGCATCACACCAGCACCACCAACACTGCTGCTTGTATGGGCACTGGCCTCCTCTCCAAGCTGGCTTGCTCACCACCCACATGGAAAACTCCAGCCCCATCTCAGCCCTGTGCCTGGAAGAGGTCCAGTGCTACCTGGCTGGTCCTTCCCCAGACATCCCCTGGTTGGTGCCTTCCAAGGCTGGCACGGCTCCACCATGCAATAACAAGGGCCAGACCTCACCTGAAGCTCAGTCTTCATTGCAGAGTGCAGCCTGTCCTCAGAGGCACTCCCCACCCTCTACCTGGCATCTCGGAGAAGCCAACAGGGATGGAGAAGAAGTAACGTTATTGCTTTCATTTTACATATGGGAAACTGAGGTATGACAAATCTCCAAAGCAATTTCCTCGTGATTTTTCTTACCTAAAGAGCTTCAAAAACAATTTTCTTAAGTGATTTTTGTCAAAGGTTATACAGGAAGCCTCTAGAAAAGCCAAAGGCCAAGTGCTGTGTACAAAGACTTCCCCTTCTTAAATTTCCCATGGCATATCATGTTATCCTTTCCTACCTGGCAAATCCTGCCATAAACCTCCACCAGTGACTGCTTAACTTCTGACCTTGCAGAAGAGCAAAATCTTTCAGACTCTCCTCCCAGCCTCTGTAGACCCCAAATAAATGTCTCTAGATACTGAAACAAATATTCCAGGAAAGGGGAAGGAAAGAAAGTCTCTTATCTTAATCAGCCTGATGAGGGAGGGAAGAGAGTTGATGTCCATGGAGCAAGACTGGAGTAAAGGGCAAGCAGCTGTAAGGTTATAAACAGCACATGTGTCTCTTATCAAAGTGGGATGCTTGGGAAAATCAGGTGGGTTTCTTGGTCAGCAAACTCTGGTTTTGAAAAGACAGTGCCAGAACTTCTTTCTCAGTGTAGGTGATTATTATATTTCATGTGAAGGCCTTTTATAAGCAAGAGTTAGCTGGTTGTTATGAGTTGACTGAAACAGGATACACAGTCTTCAGGCTCCTTCTGTTTTCTGCTTGCAGGAGCAGAGAGCAGAATGGGAGAAAACATCAGGAAAAGGAAGAACTGAAATATGTCTGTTCTTTCTTCCTCAGCTCCCTGTAGTTTCAAGGCAGATCTCCATAATACAGGAGATAAGCAGCAGTTCAATGTAGGATCGGTAGGGATAAAAAAAATCATATGCTTTGTAGATATTATTTGATCTCTAATAAATACACTGAATATGGGATTTTGGCATGATGCTTTGATCTCAGTGAAGTATATTCTAGCTGAGTTGCTGCCAGCCCTCTAATGAGTGGTGTTGGAGGCCCTACATAAACAGAGGCTAGTAAAAGTGAGGAGGAAGGATGAAAACTCTGACATCCCTGTTCCAAAGAAGGTCAAACTCCTCAAAAGGCAAGAGCTTCATGTCGTTCCTTCTGTAGCAGCAGACACTTGTGAAGGATGAAGAGTTAGTGCCTACACTGCTGAGGACAGGTCTAGCTCTTACACTGCGTGGTGCGTGAGGCAATTTGTTTGTGTACATGCAGAGCAGCTCCATATGGCTTAGCCAATGATCACAGCTCAGTGAGGGCTCTGCCAGAGCAGACTGAGAGCTACAAAGGACTGTGAAGTTGTTCTAGCAGGTGCCTCATGGCTGGTACAAACCTATCCTGGACTCACTTGCAAAATCCTGAACTGCCTGCAGAAAAGTTAGATGAGGATTTTCCTTCTAGGATCAGTGCGTAGCAGAAATGTATGGGGCAAAGACTTGAACTTGCAAGGTTGCAGAGGCTGTGCTCTAGCTGTCCTGTATTCATCTGCAACTACATTCAGATGCCTTCTAGACCCTGTTTGGCAGTGTGACTGTTCACACATGTACCTCCCTACCTTGAAAGGAACATACACTGGGCTCTCTGATGAGCTCCAAATGGGTGCCAGGCGTTTGGAGAGCCAAGTGCTTTATCTGCACAGCTGAGAAGAGCCCACACACACACATGGGCTTTTTAGGACCAGGAACATCTCTAGGTGCCAGGTCTAGTGGAGTCCCTGCTCACAGCTGACATCTAAGGTGCTGCAGTCATACCAGTAATAAACCAGCTAAGACAGGAAAAGAGGCCTTTACCCGCTGCCAGCTCCTGTAATAACGTGTCCTAAGCGTGCTTTCTTCTTGCTCTTTCAAGTCATGCAGGCACAAGTTACTTTACAAAGTGGTCTCTTGTCTGAGCCTCACAAACTTGTTTCACTTATAACATGTCTTAGATTCTAGCAAGGACTGCCAGAGGGGAAGCAGTGTTACACTGGATTGCACCACAGAAACCACCCAACTTAAGTGGATTACTCTTTTTGCCATCGGCTGACTTGCTTATGCAGGTTTGCTTTGTTATCAAACATCTGTAACAGCAGAGGAAAAAGTACTGAGCTGAGCAAGGACTGTTCTGAGATCTGGATTGTCCACACTCGGCTTCCCTGTGGGAGCTTTGAGGAAAGAATCTTCTGAAGTGACCAAAAAAATCCTTATCCTGAAGAGTCCAACTATGGGAGAAGAGACCGGCAGCATCTGTCTTTAAAAAGCTTCTTGGTGGCCTGGAGGAGCTTGAAAAGTGCTTTTAGTCCTTCAGTTGGTAAAGCTTCAGACAGGATAATTCTGAATGCTGACCTGCAGACTGTAGGGATCACTCCAATCCCTTTCTTAACTCATCACTGAGCAAGGGGCAGTATTTTGCTTCTGCTTGATCTCACTTTAGAAATGGAATTTTTAGAATAGAATCAGCACACCTGAAACTTCCACAGTCTGTCTGCAAGAGTTGGGCTGGGAATCAAGGAAGCTCCTTTTAATCCAGTCTTCTGGGTGTGGGTTTTCCCCAGCTCATTTCCTATTGTAGGTTTGAATGGCCTCTGACTCCAATTAGCTTAGCACAATAAAAACAGAGGGCTGAGTTTCAGACGATGTGTTTCAGTGGCAGAGATGTCATAGATCAATGTTGGGCAAAGGACTCCTATCTCCCTGGCCTCCACACCTCCCTGTCCCTCCAGAAATCAGTATTTTAGCTCCTAAAACATGAGCTTTTTGAAAAGCAGTTTAAGGACTCTTCTGTTCTCAGAGTTCACTATTTCCAGGGTTTTGCCACACCCAGGCAGGCTGGAAACCTTCTCTTAATTAATGCTGAAACTCTGGTATATACATATAACTCCAAGGTTTAAAGAAAAATATTAAGTATCATGAGACTCCTCATAAATTCATGACAGTTCGCTAGCTGAATACACAAAGAGCAGTCTTGTGCTTCTTTTTCTCTAAAGCTACTTCTATTTTAGAGTAAGGAATCCTAGAAAGAAAAAGAGCAAGGTGCCCACAAAAGATCCTTGTGTCATGCAGAAAACTTCCTGCAATGAAACTACCAGCTCTTTTCCCCTGAAAAGAGGTAGCTTTTGAAGATGCAGTCTATTAGACAATACACCAGTTTTTAAAGGTATTGGAAACACTTGTTGGAGAAGCCAGAAGTTGCCAGTTGAAAACTGAAGGTTTAAAAGGTGAAGGATCAAAATACATCAACTTTGAACTATTTTCTATACAACACTAGACAAATAAAGGAACTTTTTTTAAAAACAAGGTAAACTCAAACAAGGAATCCAGACTGTGACTGGTTTTGAAACCTGGCTGCACTTAGAAAAAGGGGTCTTGAAACTTCTCCTGACAGAACTGGTGTTTTAGAACTCGAAATGGTAACGAGAGTTGCACTTTTCATTACTTGCAGGTTATTCAGGTTTCTTCAGCACTGGTGTGTCAAGGAATTTAAACTACTATTAAAAATCATGTAACTTTGTAAGCTGTGAAAGGACTGTGGTAGCAAGGTCTGCACATGAGAGAGAGGAGCGAGGACTCTCCCCATACAGGGTCCCGGAACTGTTCTTCTCCATCGTTGGAATTGTCCTATTTGCTATCATTTCCAGGAATAACCTCCTCCATTCACCAGGAATGCTTGGAGAGCTGTTAAATTGGCTTTGTTTTGGTTTTGTTTCATTGACAATAACAGCATTTTCAACATCATACACCTCTGTGGCCAATTTAATCACGGTCATCCTGCTCCTCTGACTGCTGTGATCCATCTAGAGACAGGGTACCATGGGGCCAACCCTCTTCACAAGGTGCTTCTTTCAGGAAAAGAGCTGTTCACCCAAATTACTTGGCAGCTCTAAGAAACTCTAGCAGGTAATTTTTGCAGTGCTGTCAGTCACTCTCAGCCCCTGTGGCTGCACTAGTTGCTCTGAATAACTACAGTAGCTCTGATCATGAATTACTGTGATTTGTCAGCTGTAATCTAAGCCCAGCTAGGGTTTTGATGCTTTTGCCAGCAACATGTGAAAGAAAATATTTGAGTGAAGCTGTCTAAGCCAGGTTGGGTAAAGAAAAGGGGGGTAAAAAGCCAGCCTGACCGGCCCAGATCCATTTCATGCGGTGGTGAAACCAGCCCACTGCCTGGATTTAAGACCAGTGGATATATTTAATCTGCTTGAATAACTCCTGACGGGTGTTGGGCTTCTTTCCCCTGGAAATTATAATCCAGTCCTAATATGCCACCTAAATAATGCAATAACCTACTATAACATCTCATTTTTTTTTTAACAATTACACATAACACCTAGAAAAAAATGCATGTCTCTGAAAACACAAACATCTTCTGACAAGAATTGCTACAGTTTGGACAGTGAGAAATTTTTTCACTCCTGGAGAACAGAGCAATATGTTGTGGAGCAGGAGGCAGGGAAACCCTGTTTTAGACCCAGGTCTCTTGGCTGAACTGCACAGAAACTGAATGTCAAGCACCTATCAATAACCCTTCCTAGATGACTGCTGGGAAAAGGGAGCAAGGTTTTCTGGGTCAAAGTGCGAGTTCTTCAAGTTCATTGCGCTTATCTAGTGAGAAATGTCAGGTAGCTGCAAAGGGAGTGGTAGTGATTTTCACTACCACTATATGTATAACTATGCATATAGCTATATATACTTAAATATATAATTACATATAGAGTTATATAAACATAGAGTTATACATATAGGTACATCTATTTTTTCAATAACCCAGGAGTTAGGAAAACTCCTGTTAAAAGTTTTTGTCTTGCAGTGAGCCTTGGAGAAGGATGACCACATTTACCTCCGTGCCCCACAAAAGCCTATTGTAGAATTGGGTCCAGTTTCTTACTGGGCTTTTTTATAAACCTGTGTCCGCTAGTAAGAATTTGAAAGGACGGTACTTCAGTGTTCATTCAATTCAGCTTTTCTTCCTCCTGCATCTGCATACGCTGTGTGGCAAGCAAGTGGCTGAAGGTTAATTGTGACTCTAGGATATTATGTTCCATCTCTCCCTCATTAATTTTGGGAACAGGGTGGGGAAAGGAAATCCCTGACACTAGAACCTTGCTGGAAATGTCTTAAAACAAACGTTTGTCTTATAAGAAAACTAAACAGTGCAAAGATAATTCTCTTTTAAAAAAACTTGCATAAAAAAGCAAATATTTTACCTGCTACTTTTGGTGGTCCTGAAGCTGAGAGAACAGGTCTGAATCAGGAACATCTATTACTTTTTGTTTGGTTTTATTAACATTAGCAGAAGTTTTGTTCCCCCATCAATGTCAGACATTCTCTGTGGTTTAAACCCCAGCTTAACAAGATCAGAACTAGCCCAAATAACTCCAAGGGTGCAAGGGAAATGAGTGAACAGAAGAGGTGGTGCATCTTCCAATTCATTGTTGGGTTCTTTTGTTCTCCCGAATAGAGGAGAAGCCTATGCTCTTTGTACTACCCGCAGACTTCTCAGGAGGGAACAGAGAGCAGGAAACATGGCCGTGGGAAGAGGAGAAGGCAGAGGAGAGGAGCTGGATGGAACTCCAGGCCGGGGGGTCACCCTATCTGAAGTATCCCATCACTCTGAATATCCTGGCTGCTCTTCTGTGCTGTTCCTCTACCTCTTCTACATACTTTTTGAGCCAGAGATTGAACCATGCGTGTTATGCCACTGCAGCAGATTGGGGGGTTATTTTAAGATCCCTCAAAGTATTTCCTGCATGGGCTGTGGAGGAGAGGATCCATTTCCAATCCAGCTTAAATGGATCAGCAAGGCCAGTGCAGCCGAAGCCCCAATGCCAGCCGCAGCTCCTGGAAGAGGCAGGGGCATTAGGTTCACATTAAGCGACTGATGAACTGCCTGCGAGTGCCTGGCGGGTCCATTTCAAGCTCCATCCTTTTAATTCTAGCTTCTTTCTCATCCATGTGAACAACAAGGCAGTGAATACGTGAGGGTTTCTACCCAGCTGCACCCCTTTTTAACAATGTAGGAAACTGGGGAGCTGCTCAATAGCTAGCTGAGGTAGAGGGAATAGTTAGCACCTACGAAGATTCATGTCCGTGACCTTCCAGATGTAAGGTGGCAGAGCAGCCCATGCTGTGCTACATCTAATATGCATATTCATGGCTCGTTTATTCATGAAAGAAATGACTGGATTAGTGATGGTTTGAAGGGCACTGATCATGGAGTTGAAATACACTCAAGTTGCTCACAAATGAGAACTCCATCATTTTTCCATAATAAATTGGTAACCACTGTAAATCCTTGCATATCGGTGTTGTTATTGGAAATACCATGTTGTATTTTATTGGATTGGAAACGTTTCACAGCTATCAACCTGTCAATTACTTCAGCACAACAGGAGGTTTCTCATGATGATAGATGGTGATTCTAAATAATTTTTATAAAGTATTTCTACTTACGGTGGTGTCAGAAAGCCTGCCTGCCTATGAAATATTGTGATTTTTGAAGCACTCACCTGATAACACTCCTTAATTGTGTAACATTAATCTGTGTGTCAATCAAATACTTACAGGCTAATATATGGTGGCTTTTTTTTCCTGAGGTTTTCATAGAGGGGGGAAAATTAAGATCACAGAAAACTGTTGGCAGCATATGAAGGAAGAAGCAATGCCAGACTTGTAACCAATCATAAAAATGCATGTTATGAAGAATAAAGAAAAGATGAACCCTCTTCTCTAATGAACTCCACTTTTACTCAGAATGAAGATGTCTTCCAGCAACATGTTTTTTCTTTCTCTCTCCCCACTTCTAACACAAAGTGAAAAGAAAAAAGCCCAGTTTTACATGTCTTGAGCAGATTCAAATATCTGTGAATAAATAAGCTGCTAGACATCAGATACCTGCTATGTAAGTTTGAAAGTCCTTTTCAGAGATTAGTAAAAGATATTGTTTCATCACAGAGAAACGAAGATTAATTCACAGGGAGCTGCTTTATCCAAGCTGATACAATGAGTTAGGAGCAAAGGTAGGTCTGGGATCCTACGGAGCATATGAAGTGATACACCGATGTCCTGAAATATCTGGGAGGTCAAGTACACCAAAGGTTGCTGCCTGTGACCTGAAAGTGTTGACCATTTTTACATTCAGCCTGAAGGGCTGCAAGGGAAGGGGAGACCTCCAGGGATCACAGCAAAGAGCAAGTCACCCACTTCTGTGACACTGGTCCTTCATCCCTGGTCAGGAAAAGCCTCACCAGAGGGATTGCCTGGGATTGCCCCAGTGCTGGGGTTGTTGGCCTTGCCCTGGCCCTATGCCAGCATGTAATCCTCACCGACAGGGGATAAATCCTGTCTCAAGTGCATGCTCAGACACAGCTCCCTCCTGCTGATGGTGCTGATTTTGGCTTTATACAAATGTCCCGTACAAAGACAGGCTGAGAACATTGGGGCTGTTCAGCCTGGAGAAGAGAAGCTGCGTGGAGACCTCAGAGCAGCTTCCACTGTCTGAAGGGGGCTACAAGGATGCTGGAGAGGGACCTTCATCAGGGACTGTAGTGGTAGGACAAGGGGTGATGGGTTCAAACTGAAACAGGGGAGATTTGGGTTAGATCTTAGGCAGAAGTTCTTCCCTGTGAGGGTGCTGAGGCGCTGGCACAAGGTGCCCAGAGAAGCTGTGGCTGCCCCATCCCTGGCAGTGTTCAAGGCCAGGTTGGACACAGGGGCTTGGAGCAACCTGCTCTAGTGGAAGGTGTCCCTGCCCGTGGCAGGGGGTTGGAACTGGGTGAGCTTTAATGTCCCTCCAACCCAAACCAGGCTGGGATTCTATGGTTCTATGATTCTATTCTATGATTCATTGAAGGTACAGTCCTACAAAACCAAGATGTTTAAAGCATGATGTGCAGGGTTTAGAAGCACCTGTGTTAGGAGGGTTCCCAGTTTCCATCTCAGCATGACCAGCACTGCCACTAATCCTGCGCTGTCTGCATCTGACAGCACTGACCAGTCTGAATACTTGTGGCAGGACTGGACTCGAGGTGGTCTGGTACTTACCCCTCTTTATACACCATGCAGCCTTTTCCAGCCATTAAACTGATTTTATATGTGCCTGTTTCAGCAATTAGAGCAAAAAAAAAAAAATCTTTATAGCTCTTTTGGTTTGAATTGGGCTGGTTTCAAACCCAGGTACTAAAATGGATAAAATTATCTTGAAAAGCAAAGGAATTGCACTGTACTCTGAGCTCCTATGCATCATGTTATGAAAGACACAAAGATAATATTTATATAAATTAAAGCTATTGGAGACGTATGGTATTTCAGTTTCTGCTTCATTAAGTTGTCCTCCAGCCCTGAACATCCCTAGATCTATTCTGCAGCACTTTTCTATTTTAAATTTAATCTACCCTGCTGCAGAATGAAAGCTTAAAAGGATATTGCCTCTTTAAATTAAATGTGGAAAAAAACAATGGTGGTTCTTGCTGAAGTGAATGCAATCTATTATATAAGTTCTAGAATTCATAATATTTTCATATGGCGATAGCCTCCCTGCTCGTTCAGCACTACATTTATTCACTGTTTCTCTATCACCACAATTACTTTCTTTTTTTCATTGATTGTAAGACCAGAAGAAACCACTGTGACCATCTAATCTGATTTCATATGTATAATAGACCATAGGACACATCTGGATTAATTCCTAATTTGGTTAAATCAACTCTTGGAAAAATATCCAATCTTTTCCCTGCCATTTCCAGGCATTTGAATGTACCTTTGCAAACCCCCATGAGCTGTTCAAACCACTGGTTATTTTAGCTTTATCGTTACAATACAAGTGTCCTCTGTTTTGAGCCTGGAATTCCGTCTTCCTCTGATTTGCAGATATTGGATCCTTCCCCTCTGACATTTTTCTTTGTGTGGGCTAGATGGTAACCAAATCACCACTGAAGCTTCTAACTGGTGGTGAAATACCAGGACACTGACTTTTCCACTGTAATCCCCATAATTTTTCTGTGAGCCCTGTCACAAGTTGAACAACCATGCCATCCATGAAACAAAGCAATGATTCAAATCATGCTCTCATGGCAATTATCCACCCAATTCAGGCTTATATTGGCATCTGCTTCCCTGTCACACACAGAATTTTCTCCTGAGGGTGGGCATCCAAAGCTCTCTTTTCAAAGGGAGGCCCTGGCCCTGGCTGCCTTCCTATGGGGCAAGAGACAGGGACTGGGTCTGCTACTGCACCCAGGGGTGCAAGCACCAATCCCAGAGGTGCCTGGCACCATTACTTTCCTGCTGTGCTCTATCAAAGCTGTTTTGCTTTGCACAGAGTAACCTGGGCCAAAGGGATGGAAAGAGATTGCAAACATGAACATATAGGCATGGGTAGGACATTAGATATGCACTCAGAACATAAATCCTGCTGCAGCGTCAGGTAGATCTGATGGGGATGCTCTGAGAACACAAACTGAGCCTTAAGCTGGGAGAGGCAGAAATAATACCTTATTTTCATGTATGTGAATTAGACCTAAGCTTGAGACGGGCAGCAAGCTGCTTCTGGCCATCCAAGCAGCAGGACTTCAGGAAGCTTGAGACGGGCAGCAAGCTGCTTCTGGCCATCCAAGCAGCAGGACTTCAGGGGTCTGGAGAACTTTACAGGTGCCTCCAGCCTGTAAGCTTAAGGAACAGTCTGGCTCTGGAGCGGATTTTGAGGATCTAAACAGAAACTTAATGTTCCTACTTCTCAAAACAGGTGTTCAACTTCCTGTGTGTTTCTGGGTCATCAGGTCCTTAAAGGACTGGGGGTGGGGTGCATTGCAAAACATCTTGAAGTTATTGTCCTGCGGGAGAACAGAGTTTCTTTGGAGATGGGTCAGTTCCCAGAAATAGAATCAGCAGAATGTGGGTGGAACAGACACCCAGACACGTGGTGGGATCTCCACCCATGGGGGGGGTCAAGACTTGCTGCGGCACAGCCATGGCTGAACTGATCTAGTGTTGGCAACAGTCCTGCTTTGAGCGGGAGGGTGGATGGAAGACCTCCAGACCTCTCCAGCCAACATTTGTCATGTGGGAGCATGGAGGGATGGACTCAGGGAGGGTTTTCTGCAGTCATCTTGGAGTCATCAGCAGGTTCCCAGTGGGAAGCAGCTCCTCCCGCACTCCAGCGATGGGAGGGCTCTCAGTGGGAGTGCCCTGGGAGAAGGCAAGTGCAGTGTGGGGAGGGGGAATTGCACGGTGTCACTGAGGACAGCAATTACAGAAGCCAGCTTTCAAGGAAAAAGCATGACTCTATAGGGTACGTTAGTTAATTAAAACAGAAGCATCATCTTCAGGCCTTTTTCATTCACAGAAAGCTGCTGTTTCCTGCTAAAGGCACATTGAGCTGGCGACAGTAGCTCAAGACAACTTTCGGAATGAAGTAGTTGGTTCAGAAGAGGAACAAACACACCCCTTCCCTGGAGTCCCAAGTTCTTGGCTGGAGGAGCTTCCAGCCCTGCTGTACTGCATGTTCAGGGTGGAGCAAAGTGATTCAAGCAAAGGCAGATTATAGCTTAATTGCTGCCACAATGTCTCTCTTTCCTGGGTTCAGCTATCTCCTGGCAGAAGGCACCTAACCCGTTGGAGACTGGAGCGAAACTCTAGTCCCAGCAAAGTCCAGTGGGCAAATCCCAGACTCTTTCTTCCCAGGAATGTGGCCATGTTTTATGCACCACAGGGGCTCCACTTCATGTCTTCTGCATCCCCTTTGGACAGACTTTGGGTACGTTGCTGCTACAGCAGATGGGTAACAAAGCAAACGGCTAGAAAAGGCTGTACATTCAAAGGTTTAGGATTTCCTTTAATTGGGAGAGGGTGTTTCCCCCCTTAATGAAAAAGGCCTTTTCCTCACCATAACCAACCAAGGAGGCTGCAGTACTTGGCAAACAAACTTCTATTAAGTGCATTTGCTGGAAATGTTTATACTTTGCTCTTGACAACTATCTTGAATAGAGCGAGCATTGCACTGTGCTCTAGCTTGCATAATTCTGACATGGGAGCAAAGTCCTGATGGGGGAGGTGACAGCGTCTTCCCCTTGGGACTTTATTTTCTTTTCAATATCTGTCATTTGTTGTAATCAGAGGCAATAACTTGTTTTGGAAAACATTCTCCTGCTCTCCAGGGATTTTCTCTCTCCTCTGGTTGATTTTAGCAGCAGGAGGAGAACATCTTTGCAGGGAGTGAAGAGGAGGGGGGAACTCCATAAGAGCAGGGAAATCACCACTACCTTCCATGCAGGCCGGCAGATGTTCAGCAAGGGGTTCTGCCTTCCTCCAAAACTCCCCTTCTGCAGCATGTTGCTGGGAAACCCTCTGCTTCTTCCCCTTTCACATTTAATTACTGCAAATTGATGAGAACTTTATCTAAACTCTGATCAGACAGACAAATAACCATTTGATTCAGGCAGATAAATGGACCTAAGCAATTCCAAAAGTTGTTTTGTGCTTGGTTTGGGTTTTTGGAAGGTATTTTCCTTCCTGTTGGGATTCAACCCCACATTTCCCAAGCTGAGTTAACAGGAATCTGGGCTAATACAGGAAGGCCCTTGCTCTCTGATTATGTATGACTAGAAGATAAGAAAGAAGGTATACAGATTATCATAAGAGACTGGTTAAATGAATATGAATGGGTACTCTCATGTCTAGGTGAATGGATGGCAGCTAAACAGATGGTGGTTGTTCACTAGCCCCTGTGAAATGATGCAGGTGGTGGGATTACCCTTGCAGATGGGTGTCCCTGATACAGCTTGACTTCCCTCCTGGAAGCCTCTATTGGAGGGCAGTGAAATGCAACCTGTATGGGGAAGGATTCACTCTTTGCCCCCAGCCTCTGCCTTTGGAGGCTGGAGGTAGGGATGACACACCACATTGGGAGAGCCGGAGGGCAATAACCCGTCATCTTGGTGCCATGCTAATTCTGTGGTTAAATAAAAGGGTGTCGCACGGCGGTGGTGTCAGTGCTGGCATGGCTCCCTGACACTCGGGTTGCATCCACACAGGTGTGGCTTCACGGCACTCTGGTTCCCAGAGCAGAACCTGCAGCCCTGCACCCATTTCCTACGTGGAGCAGGAGATGTGCGGGTGCAAAGATCCACCCCACCGAGACGGGAACATCTCTGGAAGGAAGAGCAGAACGAGGAGCATATCTGAAAACATCCCTTCCCGCCTGCTCACATGAGGAAGTCAAATGAGAAGGTGAAAGCGGGCAGGGACCGAGCCGCAGTTTCATTCTGGTTGTCTCTTATTGACAGAGTTTCATCAAAGGCCATGAGACTCAAGCTCTGGGCATCATTTGCAGGCTGCCTCCCAAGGAAGGATCTGGGGGTCTCCAGGACCATCTCAGGTTGGAGAACAGGCTGCATCATGAAGCTGTTGGGAATAATTCACTCTGTCATGATTGAAGTCTCCAACATACAGAGTGCCAGGACAAGGCAGAAAGACTGAATCACCAAGATGACTTCTAGCAAGAATAGTCCCCCCCAGGTCAAGAATGCAGGCAAGCCTGACCCGAGGCTACCTGCCCTCAGGCCTTGCTTTTATTGTTGTTTTTTCCCCTCTGACAAATGCCTGGCTGCTGGTTCTGCTGCTCCCCAGTTTTCATTGCCTCTGCTACAGAGGCACCAAAGAGTTAATCCATGCTGGAGACAAGGCATGGAGCAGGACACCAGAGTCAGGCTGTTCTCCCCTGCTTGGAGAATCCCTGTGCCCATATAGTTTTGCACACTTGGAGATATCACAGTTAACAGGTTGTTTGTCTTTTAGTGGATCGGAGGGAGTCTGTGTAAACCTCCATGCAACTGACTTTAATTACCTGCCAAACCTGCACCGGGGCATAAGCCCACATTGTATGTGACATTACCAGTAGAGCAAGTACTGGAATGCAGGGGCTAGAATAATTTGACAGCTAACATAAAGCACCGTGATTTATATTTTGGTTATATTGAGATTTTTTCCCCCCTCTTTGAGCACTCATATAAATATTTACTTGGATCCTAGGACCTTGCTTAACCCTCACAGTGCCACATTTTATCTTCTTCCTTTTTTCTGGTATTCTTGTTTTTCAGCAGCTACTCCAGAAATGCCTTTCATTTTAAAACAGAAGATTTAAACCTAAAAAAACTTCACCTTTAAACTGTTTCATCTGTAAACAATGTGATCCAGTAATCTTGATATATTTACTGTAGTCTTCAATTGAAAACAGATTATGGAGAAGGGCTTCTTTTAAAAGATACAAGACTTCTTATTTAATAGAAACATTGGGTTTAGATACTGGAGCAGAGACCAGCTGATACCTCTGCTATGTTTTAGATTTTATCCAAGCAATATCATTAGTTATGGAGCTGAGTAACATGACTATAAAATCTGTTTATTCCAAATTTAAACTTACCTGCTGTTTGATATTAGCAGAAAAGGGTCCTTTTCTTTTGCATCACCTCATGATTTAAGTCATGCAGGAGGACAGAAATCACTGCGTGAGAGAGCTCTGGTAATGCTGCAAATCAGAAAGCCATATGCTTTTTTTTGCTGTTGTTATTACCATGATTCCTGACTGTCTGTCAGACTTTCATATGAGTCACTTATTACGTAGCCCCAGAGGCTCAGGGGTGTTTGCTTAACATCCTGCTCTTTTGGGTGCCTGACTAGAGATATGTGAGGACCTGGAAATACGTTTTCAAAACCATTTTCTACTAACAAACATCCTCGCTCCCCCTTTTACCCATCTGTGGAGTGGGTTAACCTGTCACTCTGCAAAACCAGTGCTGGACCTTATGAATTTGCATTTTTCCAACCCCTGAGATCAGTGTGTGCGCTCACAGACCAGTGTAGCGTTGCCACTGCAATACCCAGAATAAAATGCTTGATCCATGGGTCAAGGCTAACATAAAAATAAGGATGGGCTGTGTCGGAAGGAGTTTAGCAGCCCTTTCTTCCCGGTATCCTGAATGCACTAGGCATTCATCAGCTGCAGCAACCACACAGGCTGGCTCCATGCTAGAGCTGACAGTAGCATTGCAATAGCACTAGCAGGGCATGTGGGGCTGGATGTCACTGGGCAGTAAGCAGCATGGGGGCCAGACTGAGGATAAATGTAAAAGTTTTCCTTTAGAATCACATGAGCAAAGATTTCAGACTCAAAACCCTTTTGCCTGTAGTTGTTGGTTGCCTTAATTAGGGGAAAATGCAGATCCAGGGAGCTGTGTTACCTCAAAGACCTGTTTATAACTATATATTCCCTTTCTCATGTTTGTAGAGGCCTGAGGTAATAAGTGCACCATAGCATAGGAGCAAGGAAGAAGCAGTTAGCAGAAGTCCAAGGTGCAGCTTTATTGCCCTCTGTAATTTCTTTTTTGAATAGGTCCCCTGAACCAACAGGAAGGTTTCTGCTCCAATCAGTAGCAAATAAGACAGGACCCATAAACCCCCTGGATTAGAGGGGCTTGTGCTGCCTCACCCCCCACCATCCCCTGGCAATCACTGACCTTGCCTTGTGGTTCCAGCTGGAGCGAGGGGAGCAGAGGCCCAAGGGACATGTCTGACTGAGCCCTGCCACCAGCCTTGCCTCAGTTTCCCCAGCTGTAAAAGGTCAGTGGCCTTTAATAAATTGCCTGAAGTTCTGAAGAAGCAGTAAGAACAGTTTATGTTTATAAATGCAGATTTCAGGTGCTTGGCGTTGATTCCTTTCCATGCTTATTTCAGAGTAAAATAATCATACTGAACACAATGCCCTTGTCACCAAGTGTTTAATATCCTTTAGAAAGCCAGGAGCACCTTTCTGGAAACAAAAGAAGTCTCACTAGTGGGATGCCCAAGCTAGAGCAGAATCAGATCTCTACATTTATCGCTGTGAGGTTGCAGGTGTCGATAGTCAAATACAGGCACAAACAATGCACGTGTCATTGCAATTCATCTGCATTATTGCAATGCTGAATGAAATAATCCCAGTTCTAGATCTGTGTAGACGTGTCCTGGTGTTTCCCAGTACTGCAGTGAAAGCAGGAGTCTGCAGGGAGTGTATGGTTAACAAAATGGGGTGTTAGATGGGCACAGTGACATTGTCAGTGGAAGAGTTTTCCCTGGTATAAACCTTCGCACACTGCCTCCAAACACGAGGAAGAAGGGAGGAGAAATAAGTTTGACATGTTTCTTTAAAGAAAGCACTAAACTTGGTAAAAGGACACAGCTTTCCTACCTTGCTCTCTGCCCCTCATGCCTCAGGATATCATAAATTTTTGATACCAATAAAACAGAATTTTTGATGAGCTGCTATTTTGCATTAAAGCAACTTTACATGCAAAGATTGCATAATAGGAAGTAAAATTGAATTTTGCCTCAGAACAAGTTCTTATTATTAATTTAAGTGTTTTTTATATATTTTAGCAGCAGCTTATCATTCTATATATTTAATTTCTTTCAAGTGAGAACACTTAGCATTGGTTTCCTTGTCTAAACAAATCTTTTAAGAGAACACATGTATAAAGTGGAAATGCAGTGTTTTGAATCTGTGCCTTAAGACAAACAGTGAAACTTGAAAAGGGGAAATACAACACAGCAGAGGACAACTCTCTCTAAAACCTAATAGCAGCCTCCGTGGGACAGGGAAACACGTCAGTTGCTTTCTGTGGAATGATTTTTTTTCCTCTCTTTATTGCAGTGTTTATCCTAACCATGTTGTGACAAACCTGTAGATACAATAAGCCTCCATTGGAGCAGTTCTGCTTAAGGAAAAGGATCCGCAGTACCTCGGGGTTTGAGTACACCACAATCCATTTTCTAACACTTCCACACACCATGATGCACAGGACCAGATCACAAATACGCATCATCTCTTCCCTGTCTGGGATGCAGGAGCAAGAAAACATTTTCACAGAATCATAGAATCCCAGACTGGTTTGTGTTGGAAGGGAGCTTAAAGCTCAACCAGTTCCAAGCCCCTGCCACAGGCAGGGACACCTTCCACTAGAGCAGGTTGCTCCAAGCCCCATCCAACCTGGCCTTGAACACATTTTGCAGCACCTCGTGCTGTGTTCAGAATTCACAACTGAAAGTCACCGTTTAAAAAGCAAGAAAAAGCGGCACTTGAAAGCTCCCCCCCCTTCTTCTTCTTGTTCTCCTTCTTCTCCTTCCTGCATAAGACAAAAGTCTGGTGTGGGATCCTATCAGACCTCTGCACGCTACAGAACACACTACACAGGATTATGCAATAGGATATTTAGAGTGTGTGTGTACGCACATGTAACTTCAGATTTACTGTAACCTGAATGGAGTGAAATGTGATTATTTAAATTAAATTAAATTTAAAAAAATAAAAACAAATTTAAAAAAAAAGGTATAACTGAAAATTGTCCAAATAAGGAGCAAAATAGCTTTTTCCCCCTCCGTGGTGGGGAATTAGTGTTTTAATCCTTGTACGGGGAGAGCAAACTTGGAGAAGAGAGAAAAGAGTGAGGAGATGAGAGTGGAGAAAAGAGACAAGAAAGAGGAGAGGAGAGAGAAGAGAGAGGAGACAGGAAAAAGGAAAGAAAAGAGAGAATAGAGGAGAGAGAACATAAAGAGGAGAGAGGAGAGAGGAGAGGAGCAGGGCACGGCAGGGCGCGGAGCAGCGGCAGGAGAGATGCTGCCGGGCGGGACGCGCGGGGAGCTGCGCGGCCGCGGAGCCAGGAGTGGCTTTCCGGAGGGCTGGAGGTGCGTTGTCTGTCCTCCCGAAACCTGACACGCAGAGCCCCGGAGAGCTTCCCTGACCCCGGTCTGTCAATCACCGAGTCCAGCCCGGCTGCCAGAGCCAGGCGGGCACCGCGCCAGCCCGGAAGGGGGAAGGAACGGGGAAAAAAAGGGAAAGAAAAAAGGAAAATTAAACCCTAAACCAGCTGGGAGCAGTTATCTCCTAGCCCTGGCTCATCCTCACAACACATCTCGCCTGCCCACCTCAACACGGAGCAGCTCGGCTGCCGGCCGGCAGCAGCGCTCAGCATCTCTGGACAGTCTTGGGATGCTGTTTCCATCTTTAGTTCGAAAAGTCTTTTTAGTCTTTGGTTTCTCTGATTTGGAATTAAAGACGATCAGTTTTATACACCCTCCTGGAGGGGAGGAGGGCAGGGAATATTGAAAAGGGTCTATTAAGCGGTTGGCAGAGCTGGTCTGTAAGTTTTGTGTCAGTAAATGGGGGAAGGGGAGTGTCGCCAATTGTGTTTCCTGACCGAGTGTCTCTTCCAGTGCTGGAGCAGCCAGGGCCGGTCGTTCCCTTCTGCCCCAGGGGATTCAGTTCTGCTCTGGCTGCTCGCAACGGCTCTTGCAAACCTGCGAGATCAAACAAAATAACAGGGGTTTCGCTGAAGGGAACCGTTCTCATGCACTACACGAGATCACAGTGACCCGTCGTCCGGCAGCCCAGTTTAGCGGTGCAAACCCTGGGCTCTTCCCCGTCGCACGCTCCGTCCCCGGGGTGCAGGCTCGGCCCATCGCTGCTGCCGGGGACTGGTAGCAAACGCCGGAGCCCCCCCGGGCGCTGGCCGGCCCCATCCCTCCTCCCCGGAGCTGCAAGGAGCGGCTCGGGATGGGGACCGCTCCCCGGCCTCACCGGGGTTTTTGGGAGGCGGTTTGCAGCAGCTCGACTCCGGAGAGCCTCAAGGGGGATATGCTGATGGCCGGGCAGTTTTCCGGAGCGGGAGGTGGTCACGCTCGCCCCCCCGAGCCGCGTCAACTGCCGGAGCCGGGCACCGCAGCACCTCCCGGGGCTGTAAGGACAGGCAGAGAAGGCGCCCGCAAAGCTGCCCGTCCGGAGAGGGGCAAGAAGAGGGGTTTAGGCTGGGAAGATGCCTTATCCCCGTCAGCTGACACACAGCTTCTCGCAGGGCTCCGGGTGGGAAGCGGGGACACCCGAGCTGACCCGCAGAGCCCGTGATTCCCAGGGGAGCCCCCGGCGGGCAGGAAAAGAGGGGCTGTTCCTTTCCCCTTTCTCTTCAAGAAAGTGCCCTCCATCGTACCCCCGACTCCGGTGTCAACAGCCCTTCACGAACCAGTGATGAGCGGCGGGAGATCAAAGCCGATGAGCGGGGATGGCAAGAGCGAGCAAAGCCCGGGAGGGGGGTCACCGCCTGGGTTGAGGTGCAGGCAGCGGGACCCCGCGGGGCTGCCCGGGCCCTGTGCCCGCTGCCGCCGGGGCAGAGCCCTGCCCAGCCGCCGGCCGGGCCCAGCACCAGCGCGGTGGCCGTTCGCCCCACTGGGCACGGCGGAGCCCCGGCGGGAGGGCAGCCCGCGGCCCGGCTCCAGCACCGGCCCTTCCCGGTGCCCGCGCTGCGGCCGTGGCGGTGCTCGGTGCTTGGCTTCTTTTTCCTGTTCTTTTCCAATGGGATAAATTAAACCTCAGGAATGGGACCGAGCGGCGGCTCTGCCCCGGAGCTGACACAGTCCTGCGGTGGGAATCTGGAGGGCTTTTCTAAGGCCTGTTTTTCCTATTTTTTGTTGTTGTTGTTGTTGTTCAATTAGCCCTGGTGATTTATTCAATGCATGCATGAGGGGACATTAATATGCGGTGGCAGTTCCCACAAACAATATTCCTCTCAGGCTTTCTGCAGCCATAGCATTTACAGGCTGGGGGGAGGCTATGCAGGGCAAGCCAGGCTCCCTCAGCCTTTTCCACTGCAAACTCCTGTCCCCCCTTGCAGGCCAGCAGGGAACGGGCTCGTTCTCCGGCCTGACTCATGTGGCCGGGGGGCTGGGACGGGCCCCGGCCCCTTCCGAGCTCCCCCACCCCAGCTAGCTCTGACCAGGCAGGGATGCGGCTGGGGTTTAAGAGAGGATTTGGGGTTTAAGTTACTGTATTTGCCTTTTTCTTTTTTTGTTATTGTTTTTCACACTTCGTCCTTAGAGAGTTTGTTCTTCAAACGCGCCTTGTGCCGCCCCTGCAAAGATAGCTCGGGGCTGTGGGGAAGAGGAGCGGGGCGGGGAGAGGGTGATTATTTTTGGTTGTGTGCATTTTGGTTTTTCAGCGGGGTTTAAAGCCCAGCGCAGTTTCCCGCTGGGAGAGCAGGAACGCGCAGACACGGTGCCGCCCGGCTCCGGGCTCCCGTCGCTCCTCGGCTGCTTGTCCCGGGAGCGGCGGTACCTGCCCCGAGAGGAGCGGGGGGTGGCGGGGGTGGCGGTCTGAGCCCTCCTCCACAGGCATCTAAAGAGTTGCCAAACTGCCCCTTGATCGTGGTTAAAATAAAATAGCGTAAATAAGGTAGAATAAAGTACAATAAAATAAAATAAAATGAAGTAAAAATAAAGTAAAATAAAATAAAATAAAATAAATAATAATGTGCAGATGGAGAGAAGAAAGTGGATGGCGAGCCCGGAACCCAAAGCAGCCGGGGGAAAGGACAGACTTACCCACGTCCTCTCCTTTTCTAATGCAAAAAAAAAAAAAAAAAAAAACCCAAACAAAAAAAAAAAAAAAAAAAAGAGAAAAAAAACCCCACCAAAACATAACAAAAAAAAAAAAAAAAACAAAAACAAACAAAAAAAAAACAAATCAAAAAACAGGGGAAAAAAGAAAAGAAGAAGAAAAAGCCGTGCGTGCACCCGGCGCTTCCCCTCTCCTGCAGCCCGGGGCAGCCAGGCCGGAGGCTCCCGCTCCCCGCAGCGTGAGGGACCCCGCAGCAGCTCCGCGTCTCCCGGCAGGGGATCCGGGGGGTGCAGAAAGGAAACGGGGGGAATGGATGGGGGATGCTTCCCCCTGCCACGGGCGAGACCCGGGCAAAGCAGAGGCGGGCGCAGGGCTGAGGGGCCCGACCCCGCGTTCAGCGGCGATCCCGGGTGGGCAAAGCCGGTTGTGAGCCCCCGGAGCGCGGCGGCTGCTGTGCCCCGGCAGGAGCGAGGGGACACGGAAGGGTCCAAACCTGCCCCTTCTTTTATTTTTTTTTTCCCTCTTTTTTTTTTCAGCATACGAGACGTCAGAGAAGCAGCTCCCTCCAAGAAATGCCATTTCCATGATTTTAATAAGCAAAATAGGAAACAATTTTAATAACCAAAAACAGAAACCAGTCTGAATAAAACTACAATAGACCAGGTTTTTTAATATTTTCCATATCATAAGCAGGATTTGAAATTGATCCCTTCAGAACTTTACATGAAATAAAAACCATTTTTTTTCCCGCTGCTGCAATGTTTTGATTTCAACACAGTTGAATCAGTAAAAACCAAAGCTCGTTTTCTGATGCATGACTAATATCCACAATATTTAAAACTGCAAGCACCATGCTGTTCATTACAATCTTGTTATTACTGTTAATTTATAAACTAATACAAACTTAAAATGCATCCGGCCAGCAGTGCCAGCTATCCTAACAGGAAACTAAAAAATAAGTTTTCATTTTGGTATTTTTGTCAGTGCAACGTAAATCCTTTTACTGACCTGCAGGAGGAAAAAAAAAAAAAAACCCAAAGTAATAAAAACACCCATAAGACTCCAAACTACTGCTACTACACAACTGCAAATAAATTTGGGCTAAAACGTTCACTCGCTGCATAGGGAAGCAGAGAAGCAGGTTACAAATCATTGCAAAAGAATACACTTTAAAGTTGCGGTGTGTCTTCCTCAAACCACGTGTGGGGCTCACTTGTTCTCAGCCCCCCCCTCTGCGCTGCTGCCAGCGAGAACCCGACTTCAGGGGGCACGGAGAGCCCTCGCTGCTATCGCGACTCGGCTCCTGTCGAGGAGGGGGGGTGGGCTGGGTTTAGTTTTCCTTTATTTACCGAAACCCAAGGGGCAGTTGTTGCTCTAAAGGAACTGGTATCTCGTCCGTCCTTCGCTTCCTGAGTGTACAATCAGAAGGGAAACTCCATGGCCAAACCTCCCCGCTCGAGGCTGGGAATTGTCCTGAAGGGAAGAGCTTCGCTGCCACTTTAAGGCATGGAGGAGTCTCTAGTGACCGATCGGAGTTTTTCCCTGGTAAGTTTAGGTTTGTCAATGCCATTCAGGCGGTTTGGCTTCTGCCCCAACAAACAAAAACCAAAATGAAAACTAAAACAAAAAGTAAAAAACACAACTTAAAAGTGCACCAGATACACGAAGTTGTTTTGTTTTTTCTAATGCAAAATGCCCATAACTTCTTTTCCTTAAGTATCTCTTTAATACCAAACAAACCGTACAACCAGCCTGCTGAAATGTTATTGTGTGTCTGTATGTTTTTCTCTCCTGTGCGGTTTGAAGTAGCAGATATTTACAAGCCAACACCATAAAAGAAAACCAAGAGCAAAACCAACGAACAGAACTGCACAAGCAGTAGAAAGTTTGATAACTTGGGATGCTTTTCTTAGCGATGAAACAAAACAATAACAGAAATCTATGGTCGATGATCAACATGCTATAGTTAAACAAGAAAATGGTACAAAATAGAAATTATTACCATACATGTCCAGCATGCAGGATTAATATTTTTAATGCAGATTTTCGTATTTTTCTATATAATCAAGCAGGCAATAAAACTGATGAGTTTTTTTTCTTTCTTTCTTTCTTTCCTTTCTTAGATTCAATGTCCCATGTGAGTCCTGCAACTTATGTCTCAAAGCAGGCAATATATGAAGAGTTTGCATATATTGTCCTTTTTATTTATTCTCTTTTTTCCAAGCAGGTAAATTGTGCATGAGATGGTGCTGGGTATGTCCTCTCTCTTCCCGAGCAGGCAGCATGTAATAGATGGCTTGTTCATTGTCCTTTTTTATTGTTATTCTCTTAAAGTCCATCTCGTTTGGCAAGCAAGCGAGCTGTAAACCGCTTCACTTGGCCTTTTCTCCTTGGCCTCTGCCTCTGTCCCTCTCTCTAACTCACAAACGAAAGTCCAAAAGTTGCACTTCACCTCTCCCATCCCCACCCCCAGCCTACTCTTCCCACAGCTACTCTAGAAGACTTGGATGCTGCAAAAACAAAACAAAAAAGTCAAGTCTCTATTTTTCTCTCCTTTCTCTCTAGTCAAGCAGACAGATGGATGGAGATGTCAGAGGAGGATGGGAGCGGGGGGAAGGTGACGGGGTCAGGTTTGGGGGGCGGGGGGGGGGGGGTGTTTGTTTTTTAATCATTTTTGTTAAGCACTCACATGAAGAACTCAGGGGAAGACGGGTTGTCACTGGTGGAGCCGGCCTCTCTGAAGCCATTGCTGGCAAGTTTCTCACACTTGAGCTTGTAGGCGTCTCTCTCTCTGGCGAGCCGGGTCACTTCTTGCTTGAGTTGTTCCACCTGCTGAATGAGCTGCGTCTTTTCGTTCTCCAGGTGGTGTTTCTGCTGGACACGTTTATACCTGCAGGACTGGGCATAGCCCCTGTTCTTCAAGGTCCTCCTCTTCTGCTTGAGGCGGATCACCTCGTCTTTGGTGAAGCCTCGGAGGTGCCTGTTGAGCTCCCTCACGGACATGGAGACCAGCTGGTCATCTGAGAACCGGTCCTCCACGCTGCTGGAGGGGGGATGCTGCTGGTGCGAGTTCTGGAGCTGCTGGGAGGAGCTGGAGGAGGTGGAGGGAGTGGGAGAGGCCTGGTGGTGGTGGTGGTGGTGATGGTGAGGGTGCCCGCTGCCGGCCAGGTCTTCATGAGTGACGGCGGGGTACTGGTGGTGGTGCTGGTGATGGTGATGATGGTGGTGGTGGTGGGCCCGGAAGCTCTCGAAGCCTTGCAGCTGCTGGGACACCTGGTGGGACCCAATGAGGGCTTCAACAGCGTCCTCCGGGGTGAGGTTCAGCGCCTCGGGGTTCATCTGCTGGTAGCTGTTGGCCATCCAGTACAGGTCCTCCAAGTGGGTCTTCTGCTCGGTGGGGCTGAAGCTGGGCGAGGAGGGCACGGAGCTGCAGGGCGTGCTGATGGGGGTGGAGGAGACGGAGCCGGCGGGCTGCAGGCGAGTGCAGTGCCTGCCCGAGCGGTCGTTCCTGCCCAGGGGCTCCTTCTTCACGTCGAACTTCATCAGGTCGAAGTCGTTGACATACTCCATGGCCAGGGGGCTAGTGGGCAGCTCGGCTCCGATGCTGAGCTCTCCGGCCATCGCTGTCTTGCGGGCACCTCTCCCGGCGGAGGGGCTGGAGACCTCACCCCAGCGCGCAGCCTGGCAGGGGGCTGCCCGCGCTCCCCTATTCCAAACCAACCCGGGCTCTGCTCTCTCGCTTCCTTTCCTCCGCTGCCCCTCCACCGCCGCCTCCTTCTCCCGGCTTCTGGGGCTTCTTCAGTCCGGACAACAAAGCCAAGGACGAGCCGGGGCCGCCTGGATGTCTCCTGCCCTGGATGTCTCCTGCCCTGGATGTCTCCTGCCCCTGGATGTCTCCTGTATGAGCGCTCGCAGTGCGCCGCAGCCTGCAGCAGCTCCTGCCACCGACGCGCCCGGTCGCAAGGAGAAACGAGCGAACGGCAGCAGGAAGGGCAAAAGCAAAACAAAACAAAGATGCTGCCTTCGGGTCTGTGCAGGAAGAAGAGCGGTGCGAACCGTCTGGGTTTTGTAAGTCCGGAGTCTTCCCCCCGCGGTGCAGTGCACCGGAGTCTGCCGCAACTTTCCAGCCCGGGCCGGCGGCCGGGGCAGTGCGCTGGGTGTTGGGCTGTGCCGGGCAGTGCCGGCGAGCTCGGGCAACGCGGGGGAAGGGGAGGGAAGAGGGGAGGAAGGAGGGGAGAAAACAAAAAAGGAGGAGAGGGGACACGAGCGGAACCGAGGCTCCGCTGCCGCCGCCGCCAGCGCTCGTTGTGCAGCTGTGCTCGCAGCGCAGCCCCCCTTGGCTTCTTATACGGCCGTGCCCGCCGAGAGCGCGGCGGGGGCCGGGGCCGGCGGCGGCCGCGCCAATGGCAGCGCAGCGGCGGGGCCGGGCCGGGCGGGCGGCGGCGGCGGCGGCGGGGCCGGGGGCGGGCCGGGGGCGGGCGCGGGCCGCGCCGTGACAGCTCCGCAGCGCCGGAGGAGCGGCCGCCGCTCCCCGCCCGCTCCACCGCTCCTCCGCTCCACCGCACCGCTCCTCCGCTCCACCGCTCCACCGCCTCCTCCTTCATTTATTTACACCCCTCTCAGCCCCTGCGATCCCCAGAAGAGCGGGGGGGGGGGGGAGTTGCTGGGGACATCCCGCCCGTCCCTTTGTTCTAAACATAACAAAGTCCTTCCGTGCCCGCTGCCGTCCCGCAGCACATCTGAAGGTGGTCACACACACGCCCCGTTCCACGCACACGCATCGCCCCTTCCAAACTTTCTGTGACCGCTCCCGATGCGAAGGTACCGCGAAAAACCCGGCATTGGGTCCGGCCGGGAGCGAGCGCTGGGGCTGGGGGTGGCCGAGGGGCAGCTCCCCGCGTACAACCGGGGAAATCCGCCGGTGGCAGGAAGCAAATCTGTCCCTAAAGTGAAGCAAAGGCATCGACACAGACTATTGCAAATATTAGGGAGAGAAGGGAGAAAATATAATTACATTTCAGTTCTGAGGAGACCGTGTTTGCTTTCCTCTGCTGTTCCCTGCGTGAGTGCCTGCATGCAAAGGAGCACTCGCCGTGGAGGGATTTTAGTTTCCTTTTTTTTTTTTTCTTGGTCCGGTAACAGGATTTTTCTTTTTCCTTTTTTTTTTTTTTTTTTTTTTTTTTGAACATTTTGTAACGATTAAGGGAGATTAGGGCTGCTTTTTACACTGTTTTTACGCTCAAACAGACAGAAAGTGCGACCCCAAGTGTCCGCTTGGAGAAATAACAGATACTTTTCACGGGATAAAAACACCCGGAGAAAAGGGGAAGGAGCGGGACGAGGCGGGACAGGGACCGGGAGCGGGAAAGGGAGCCGGAGCGGGAACGGGAGAGGGGTTGTTGTCATCCCGTGCTGTCCCGTCCCGGCCGCGCCGCTCCGGAGCTGCGCCTCAACATCTCCCGTATCCCCCCAATTTATTTAGCGAGGAGAACAAAAAAAAAGTTCGAGATCTGTAGATCTGCTGTTCGCCAGAAATGAATGAGGAGGGATCTGCCTTTCTGGAGCAAGGACAACACTGCCAAAGTCCGCCCCAGTGCCGGGCCCGAGCCCTAGCCGCAGCCCGGGAGATGCCCGCAGCCCGGCCGCGCTGCTTCTGCTCCTTCACAGCTTGGTGGAGGCGGCCGCGGCCGCGCAGGGAACTGAGGAGAGGAAAGTCGTGCAAAGTGCCCTCCTCAACCCCCAAAAAGTTTCCCGGGGGTCCCTCACTCCGCAGCGGGCTGAAGGGAGGAGAGGGAACCCGGGAGGGGGATTTGGATGAACCCTCCCCTTCGCATCACAGCGGCTTAATTCAGTGTGGCAGTGCCTCGTTGGAGTTTTTCCCTGCTACGTTGTTGGGGTGAACATCACTCCCAGTGGATAGCGGCCAGCTCCGGGGCTCCCCGTGCGTGGACATACCCCCCCCCATCCGGCACTCCCCGCGTTCTCCCCGGGCAACACATCCCCGGCTGGGGCTCCGGGGTCCGCACCGGCCCCTCACTGCTGCTTTCCCATCAGTGCCAGGTTTGGGGAGTCGCCGTCTTTCCGCGGTTAACGAGCGGCCCGGAGGCGCAGAGAAGCGGAGAGGGGCGCGGGGAGCCCCCGGGACCCGGCCACTTGGGCAGCGGATCGGGACAGCAGCTCGGCTGCCTCCCGGGGCCGGGGAGAGCCGAGACCCCGCGGCGGGTCTGCCGCCGTTGTTATTTATGAGGTCCTGGAAGCTGCCTGGGCAGAGCTGTATTTCTACCTGCACGTTAAACGCTACCGTTTGCAGTGAGGGAGAGGGGACCCTGGCGAGCCCGGGGAGCTGGGCTGCAGCCCCGCGAAACCTGCCATTAGCTGGATAATACTTTTCCCTCTCATAATTACTGAGGTATCTTCACAAGGTGGAGCTACTGAAAGGCGGAGGAAGCATCGATCTGATTATCTGCCTGTCCACACACGCTGCGTCCCTTTGCTTAATCTTTTAAGCTGTGAATTACAGATAGGTTTGGCGCGTCCATCCTCATCGTCATAAAATTTCGGGGCACTCTCTGGGTCCCTTTCTTTGCTTCTTCCATCCCTCGCTCCTCTTTACAAAACACATCCCGCAAAACTTGCGGCGCTACGCGGCTGGCTGAAGACCCGCTTCGTGCCCCGGATCCCCAATTAAAGGCCAATTTTGTTTATTGTAGAGCTTTTAACTTATCCACCCGAGGTTATTCTCGCTCGGGTGTGCATGTTAGGTGGGGGGTGCTCCTCCGTGCGACCTATTTATTTAATAAGGATTGGGGAAGAAATAGAGTTGCTGGAGCAGCAGAGGAGGATTCCTGGGCTGAGCAGCCCAGCAGGCAGCTAGGGGAGAGTTTCCCTTCCGCGGGGCCGGGCGGCCACAGCCGCGGCGCTGCGCGCTGGGGGAGCCCCGCTGCGCGGCCGCCCGCACCCTAAAAGCCTCCGCGGGGCAACGCGCAGAAGCTTTTCCTTCTCCGGGCTTCCGCGGGAAGGTTGCCCCGACCCGTCCCGTCCGCTCTGCGCCCGCGGTACCCGCCCGCTCCCCTCCGACCCCTCCGAGCCACTGGTGTTTAACTGCGACCTTCTCCCAACACCCTAAAGCTGATAATCCAGTGGGTTATTTTCTTTTCTTTCTAGCTTTTTATGCTTAAAATCCGTTTTCGAAGGGTAGTTGCGAGCATAGAACAACTTCTTCCCGCTCTCCCTCGTCCCTTCCTTCCCCTTCCCAAACTCCCAGCCAAAATTGGGAAGAGTTCAAAGAAAATGAGGGTGGCATGGCAGTGTCTTGTCCCTGAAATTTGAAATTTGAAAGTTCTCCTTCAAAACTGGAGGAGATTATATATATTATATGTACATATATATGTATCTAGTGTATGTATATGTGCTTGGTTTGGGGGGGGTTCTGCCTGAATCGGGGGTGACATTTAGACATTTACGATGCCCACCCCAATCCCCAATTCTTTGAAGCAGCAGATTTAGGTAACTGATAAAAAAGAAGACTGTTCTGTAAGTATTTTCCACACTACTCATTCTCCGGGAAGCGCTTCTCGGGTTTGGCAGCTGACTGCTACTTCCCCCCCGGAATTAGCTTCTTCATCCCATCACATTCGTGGGGTACGGTGGCTGAAATGGGGGCTTTGTCAACGAATCCCCCCTGTCCAGCAGCGGCACAGCCGCAGGAAAAGGGCAGCATTTTATCACTTCCCTAATTCTTACCCCCCCTCCGCTGAAATTTAATTTCCCAAACTGCAAGCAGACACCGTGCTGCTCGTCAGGATTTTTTTCCCTGTGTAAGCAGCGAGGGACCTGGTTAATCATCTATCGCAGATAGATGTGCATGAGAAAGAAAAGTGTTGATGTTTGCTTGTTCGGGCTGATGGGAATGGCCCACGAATTTAGGATTAAATTACTAATGGTGGTCATAAGTCTTTGTTTCCTCTCTCTCCCTCTCCCTTTTCTGCTGGTATTGTCAAAGTAAAGCGCTCAACATTCTTTGGGCAAAGTCTCACGGCAGCTTTGCAGTACAAAATAAGCTATCGCACCCTCCTGGGTTAACTGGGACCTCTTCAGGGTTTTAGCCTCGAACCAGTTCGGAGCGGGGCAAATCCCAGTACTAACTTTAGCCAGGTTTTCCCAGGTGGATCTGTGACAAGGGAGCGGAGCAGCACTTCAAAAGGGTAGGTGTCCGGGGGGGATATTTCTTCCCCGATGCTTCGCAGTGCCCAGGGTCACATCCCGGCTGGGATGGGCGGGCTGGGGCTGGGCTTGGTGCGGGGGCTCCAGCAGAGCAGCTGCGGGTGTTGCTGTGCGGGACGGCGCGGTTTGCGGGGGTGATTTCAGCTCACCACGTTTAATTAAACTCGTACCCTCGGCGGTGCAGGGGCCGGGGGGGGCTGCTTCCGGGGCCGGAGGTGAATCCCGCCCGTCCCGAGTCCCCTCTGCTCCCCGCGGCTGCCAGGGGGTGGTGCGGGCGGTGACGGTGCCAGGAGGGGTGTCGCGGGGGGCCCCGCAGCAGCTCTCGCTGGGGGTGATGCTCCGCGTCCCTGCGCGGTGGGTGGATGCAGGACCCGGGGTGCCCCCCGCTGCTGGGGTCAGCCCGCGCCGCAGGGATGAGCGGCCGGGGGTGGGGAGGGGGCTGCTGCCTCCTGCCTTTCTGCACAGAGAAACAAGTGCAACTCAGCAGCGGGCTGGGGTCTCACTGCTCCCTTAGGGGGGGGAAGGGAGGGAGTGTCTTCGAGCTGAGAGGGCAACACTTCACCCTCTTCTACAAAGTCCCATGAGGGTGTCTTTGGCAGGGAGGTAAGCAGAGAGCAGAAACGGTCTCCTTCTGGTCCTTTCTTACAGCCTTAGCCCCGTGAATGAGTCGATCTAAACTTGTTTTCAAGAGAATGTGTCTCTTTCTCATAATTTCCAAACTCTGCAGTCTCATCATAGCCCCTTCTCTGGTACACACTCATGCTATTACTCCCCTTGCCACCACGGTAAAAATTGTTTCTAACAAAAACACCTGAGCCAGAAGCACAAAATCCCCTGTTCGAGCCTTGCTAGCATCAGCTTTGCTCCTGTGCTGGGCCGAGTCCTGCTTCCCGCTTGATCCAGGGCATGCTGAATTCATTATCATAGCTCCTTTAGGAACATTTAGCTAATAAGCAGCACCAAAAGCTTTCTGAGTGATCAGAAGTCACCTTTTGGGCCTGAAGTAGCCAGTAGAAGCTGAAGAGCTATAACTACTGCAGTCATATCTTGCAGTGGCATTTTGTGTCACTCAAAGGTTTTTCCAACACTTCAGAACTTGGACCACATCTTACTAGAAAAAATTTCTCTCCTGCTTATCTGCTTCTCTTACAAATACAGAGGCACTGCACAGGTGTCTGGGTGGGAAAAGGGATCTTCCCAAGGGGCTTTAGTTTCCTTGTAAGGCATATAGAAAAGAGATGTCACGGAGACAGGGGAAGTGTCCTGGACCTTTGCCCGATGTCACGAAGTCATGAGCAGCCAGGGAATCTTTCAGAGAAGGTCAGCATCCTTTTCTGGCCTCAGCCTCTTGCCTGTTTTCCAAGAGGCTCAGCTGGAGGCTTTATAGACGATCAGAGCTTTAGATGGTTAAGAGGGAGGGAAGGAAGATGTGGCCTCAGCTGTGCTTGAGGAAACCCAGGACAGTGCAGCATCCGTTTGGGAAGACCAGCGCTGCGGCACCAGGAGGCTGCTTACACTGAGCTGAGCACGGCCTTTGGTCCTCGCAGGATCAGGGGCTGTCACTGCAGCCCCCAGGCATGCTCCGACACCCCCAGGGACCCCTACCCTTTCGTTCCAACTGATCTGTAATTCCTTTTCACTCCACAAAGTCCTGGATCAAAAAAACTGCTTGTATATAGAAAATGTTTGGAATTCCCTTTGCAGCATTTGCTGCATAAGGATTTAAATATAATCATAAAGCCTGTGCTGTGTGTTCTTTCTGCTCTTTGCACCTTTAGTCCCCATTAGGGATTTTGTTTTGTTTCTGTTTTGACAGCCCCTGTATATATGTGCTCGTGGTTGTTCTATGCCGTTTCCTGATTTAATATCAGTGCCGTTACAGGAGAAGGATGCACCGTTAGCATTTTTTGCTCAAAGTAGTTTTCAAGCTCCTTTTTGATGTACTGGTCAGGTTAGCAGCCTCTGTGCTCTTGTTGATCAGAAGAGGAAGGATCAGGTTTATTGTGTCCTTTGGGAATCAAGCTCTCTATTCACCTAAGGAAATGCAGCTATCTTCCTACACTAGCCCCTACGTATAGATCCAGGTGCAGAAAAAAAGTGAGGAAGTATTTAGTAGAAAGCTGTTATTCAGTGAAATTAAAGTCCTTTTGTGCATTTCTGAGAGGTAAAGATGAGTTAAACTGGAGACAAGGTGGCTTCTGCAAGCCTTCACCTTCCTCCCCAAACATTTTTAAGCCCTAAACATGAGAAGGGAAAAGAAGACAAAGAAAGGGAATAATTCTGGGCAAATGCTTTTGTTTGTTCTCCTTGTTTGTCTGAGGAACACTTACTCAGCTGTTACCCAGACAGGGGAAAGAAAAAGGCTCCTCATCTTTGTTTCTTTTACATATAAACAGATCCACAGCCATGAATAGCCCCAGATCAGATGATTTAAAAACAGTCTCAGAGTGTAAAATATGCTTTGTTTGCCCAAACAAGATATTTGGCTCACAGTGCAACTTGCCATTTTATCTTTGGGAAATAAAGTTGTGTTTTAGCATGTGTGCTGTGTGCTTCTGTGTTGTGAACACCTCCCAGCTTCAATCTCGCTAGACCTCCAGGCCCTAGAGAAGCTGGAGATGTTTCCCATCACTGGCCACTACAAGGATCCTGAGGGTCGAGAGGAGCAGGTCTAAGAGGACTGGGCCAGTGCATGGGGAGGGCTCACAAAGGTGACTGCTGTCCCTGGGGCAGGCTGCAGTTTCTCTTGCTGCAGTGACTATTTCTTTGCTCCCAGAGCTTCTCTGCAGAACAGTGACATTCATTTGTGCAGGAGCACTGGCAGCAAAGCCCTGCTGCGAGTTCTCACCCACTGCTTCCCCAGCTAAATGCTCTCCAGCCAAATTGGCCGGTTGCTGTATGGGTCATTCTGAGATCCATAAACCACATCTCCTTGGCTGGAGAGAGGGCTCGCAGCAAAACACATCAAGGAGAGGGGCAGCATGAGTGAATGCAGGCAGCAGAAAGAATGAGAGGTGGTCAGGGAAAGATGTTTTGTTTCTGTGTCTATTTTAATGGCAATCCTATGGATAATTCAGATTTGCTGCACCAAGCAAGATAATTTCTCCTTGTTTTCCTCTGGTGGGATCAATTCCTCATATGTTAGTGGAGGCAAAATGCACACTAAAATTTCTAGCATGTGCCCTCTAAGGTAGAAAAGACACAGCTCCTGCAGCAGTCAGTATATACCCATGCTACATCAGATTCTGTTATCCCTTTTCTAGCCAGAGCCTTTGGCTAAACAGCAATACAGGTATTCATCAGGGTTTTAATATATATTAATACCCACCATGGCTGAAAAATTAGGAAAAAACCCCAACTCTAATTGCTGTGAACTAATCTCCACGTACGCAATGAACCACCACTTTGTATGTTTTCTGAGCAGTGTGGAAAACCAGATTAGAGTCTCGTGGACAGCCTTCTTTAGGGGTCTCCATGTTTTCAGCGTGAGTGCCCTGAGCATGTTCAGCATAAAGTCTGTATTTCCAGGGGTTTTAATAACTGTGTTTTCATCCTTCAAAGATCCAGATAAAGAGCTTCACCCCTTAAAGCTGTGATCACACCTCAGCAACCTTTCTCTTGGCAGTGTATGTGTGGTTTCTGTTTTGTTTTGAGGTTTTTTTTCTGGCTTGAATTAACACATGTTTCAAACCTCTGAAGTACTTCTTTAATAACTAGTTTATATAAAAAAAGGAGAAGATAGAGTATTTCATCCAAGAATTCCCAGCTGGAGACATCTGTTCAGCAGCAAGTCACCTGATGAACAGCTCTAACCAGCCAAGTGTGAGTTATTTTTATTGGTTCAATGTTTTAAAAATAGTGTTTTGGGGTATGTTTTATTTTAATTGATACCTTTCTCGACATTTCAGTAGATTCCTACCCTGGTCTTTGTGGACTTGGATTTATTTCTCCTGTAAGATGCCCAAATGAAGTGATGCATTCCAAAATCTTGCTGGCTGGCTGAAACCAGTAGGAACCAGTTAAATGCTTGAAACGAGGGTTTCCACGAGGGTAATCAAGTTTCCCAAGAGGTGATGGGTTTGATGTATCGCCTGTCATGATGCGTTGCAGGCACTCAGCACCTCTGAAGTTCAGGTCATAGCAGCTTTCATCAAATGGAAGGAGACGGGATGTGCGCGCGAGCGAGCGGCAGAGGACACCCGTCTGCATCGACCCTCAAAAGGCAGGTTGAACCCTTCTGGCTTGAATCACATGATCGGTCCTGTTATTTAGCAGTCATTAAGCTCAGGTGAGCTTGTAGGACCCTGCCAGTGCACACCAGCCCTAATCCTCTCTTAGTATATTTTTCCGTGCCACTACGTGACTCCTTTGCAAACGGTCCTACCATTCCTCTTGCGGTAGTCCCTGAAGAGCTAAGCATCCCTCCTGTTCACTCGTCCCTACTACCAGCACCCCAAAGGCCCTTTCCAGAGGACAGAGCTGATATTACGTTTATTTTTCCGCTTTTCTTGTTTCTCTGTTCTCTGGGAAGACTTTCGAGGCTCATAGACTTTGCCTTGATTAGAAGTCTTCGTTGGAGCTGGACCCCAGTTTGACATGGGGAGGGAGACCTGAGAGATGGCAGAGAAGGAAGGGCAAAAAGAGACAAAGTGGATGAAGACAGGAATGTGGGACTACACAATGGGCAGGATGCTGTGGACCCTCCTGCTGTCCATCCATGCAGAAAACTCTCAACCAGCCTGCGAGCAGCTTACCTGACTCCATTTGCCATTCGTCAGCCAAAACCCTTCTTCCACTGTGAAAAACTGGAGCTTTGAACTCTCTCCACACCCAGTACACGGCAGAGATCATTCAACGGGTGGAGAACATCAAGGTTACTTGCACTATCCAGGCAGTGGGCTCCTGGAGGAAAGCTGCATGAGGAGCCCCTCTGCTGTGAACCACTGGAAGAGCTGAAGTCTCCCCAAGGACAGTTATAGATGGGGGAGCAGCAGTACAACCCTCAATCCCTTCTATCTGTATTTCACTCTACTGAGTTATTTGCTATTGCAGCCAAGAGTGGGACATTGCAGGTGGAGAACACGCTAAGATCTTTCCTTTTTGATTCCCTTTAGAACAGCTTTAATTAACCATTTTTTTATCTTTCAAAAGGAAAAGGTGTTTTTGTCACTTGAGAAAAGAGAGGAAATGTTTTCCAGCAGCTGTATTTTAATTGACCCAGGCTCAGGAGCAGGGAGGCTGAGGGAAGAATTGCTCTCCTGGAATTAACTTTATGAAAGAAAAGCAAATCTCCACCCTGTTTAAACATGGGGAAAATATCACAGAGGCATCCTGCTGCACCAAATGGTAAACATGTCCATGTATTATATCACTTATGGCTTCCTTAAGAGTTTTATGATGCTGTTCTCAATTACTGTGTTTGCATTTGTAATTAGAGTGCAGAACACATTGTGAAGGCAAATTATAGAGCTAACTTGTCCTTTCAAAATAGCCCATTTGCTCAGTGTGCTCCCAGAAGCTTCTCTTTATTCAAGGGACTCCAGTGAAGGAGTGTTGGGCTTTACACTTGCTGGAGGGAAGGGAGAGGAGAAACCCATTTTTGCCCCAGGGTTTTGCGATGTTTCAGTCTGACCTTTAAACTGCTGAAACTCCTGTTGGTTTCTATAAGCACAACCTTCCAGGAGTTTGAGCAACTTGTGGAATTGGTGGGAGAAGAATCAGGGGCCACTAATTTCCTCTGTGGCCTTGGTCATGTCACTTGGCCTCTTTATGCCTCCTTAACAGGCTAAAAATCTTCTGCGGTAGAGCAGGGATATTGCTGCTTGATCACCCAAATATCTAAAGGAAGGTGTGTATGCAAGGCTGGTAGTTGTTTTCTGGAAGGAAGGCAATTCTGAAAGCAGGTCTTTGGAGCTGATGCTTTTGTGTGCATTCAGTCTTTGTCCTGTACTCCCCTTACACAGGGGCTCACTGTTTAGGTGTAAGGATGACACATTGCTTCATGCCATGTTGCCCTAAGTGCTCCACCAGGTCTCCATGCAAAGACATCAGAGTGCTGTGCTGCTTGGCTTTGCTCAGTGTCCAGCTGTGGTTCACAGTGCAATTTCTGACCAACTGCCCTTTTGTTCTGCTCTAGCTGTCGAGTGCCATCAGCAGAGATCTGATCTTCCTTTAGGGCAGGTTGATTTTGCAGACAGAAGACCGGAGCCCAGGCCAGCTGTGCACTTTGCCTTTGAATTCAGGAGGGAAAAAGCTATATCCAAGTCTGAACTTGGACACGATAATGCTCTACATGGAGTGAAAAGGAAGCAAAGTCTCCAATTTTTACAGCTCTGCCCTTTGCAAAGGGTCTTTGCATTCAGGATATTTTAATTTTTAAGCAGGAGGACTTGACATCTAACGGGTTCCCAGCAAGGGCAAGGAACATTTTCATCTCCTGTACCTCAGCTGGGAGGGCACAGGAAAGTGCCCTGCAGCATGTAGCTCTGCCACAAGCGTAGCTTCCACATTCCTGGCCATGAGGAGATGCTTTTGCTCTCCGGCCAAGGTTTGGGAAAAGTTTGAGCTTAGTGCTTGACCCCTACCTAGCACACTGCCTACCAGTGTCCCCTGCTCATGCTCCAAGGTGTCATGAAACCAAGCCAAAATCAAAGAAAGGACACCTAACAAGGCTGTGTCCTCCCAGGAGGGAGGACAAAAAACCCCAAAGAAACTCCCAAAACATTGCACTATGAGATTACCACAGGCTCTTTTTTTTCCTTTCCATTTCTCTGCTTTTCCCCACTTTTGCTTTTTCCCCACTTCCCCACTATAAAATACTTTCTACAAGTTTGACTCCTGCCACAGGTAATGCCCCATTTCACTTCCAGTGTAGCTGCTTTAGAAGTTCACCACAACACTGTCTCTCCCCTTGCCAATGCTCCCTTATTAAATGAGTTTCTTGGTAGCTCTTTCATGGGTCAGGAAAGTTGAGTCCTTGGCCCCAACTTTCTGTCAAGTACTTGTTCCTTCTGAGCAAAGGTTAAGTCACCCTCTGATGATTCACTGAAGAAACTGGTTTTATTACTTTCCCTGGGTATGGGAGAGTTTCCTTAAGGAAAGGAGCTGCAGCACATGGGATGACCATCCCAAAAAGAAGGCTGCCAAGGGAATTTCCCAGAAGTTAAGGGTTCAACTTGATATTTAGTATCATTTTTTTGTCGTTCAATGGTATTAAATCCAAGAAAGTGCCTAGAGGAATGAGTTTGAGCTTTATAAATGGTGTGATTATTTGTGGAGTGGTTTACGAAGGACATTTTCTGATATTCAAATGAGAGGAGAAAAGAGATTCCAGTGTGGTGTTTTCCAGTGCCAGATGCACCCCAGTTTCCATAACTGTGTGTTTAAAATACAGCCCAGGCTCACTGAGCAATGTCAAAACACATCTGCAAGGCTGAGCAGGGAATGAAATACAGCTGCAAAACGGGCAAGCTCAATTATGTTGGGGAACAAAAGAGAGGAGGGTGTTTGTCATCCGGAGGATCAAATTTGAGAAACACCTACTGTTGTTTTGCTAGCTGGGATTTAAAATACATATGTCATCACCCTGTCTTTGTTGCCAGTCATGCTGTTTGCTTTGCTATGCCACCGCGCTGTGCAGGCAGCTGAACGGGACCAGTGACTTTCCCATCTGCTTCCAACAGAGGAGCCCTGGCTCCAGCACCTCGGTCCCAGGAACCAAATGCCATGAAGGAAAAATCCAGAGAGATGGCCACCACAAAAGAAAAAGGTGTGAGATGCAATGTGGTGCTGTTTGTTTTTCTGGAAGGTCGATAGCTTTCCTAAAATTTCAGCTTTTGGTTTTGGTGAAAGCCTATTTCAGCAGTTGAAGTAAGAAAACATCCTCCATGTAACACATGGAAGACTTGTTTCAATAAATGTCCTCCAAAATGAGAGGCCTTTACCTGCCTGATGAAATTGCATCAATATTTCAAGAAAGAGTGCAGAAGAAAACTCATATTCATGTTGATTCATTCAGATATCACAGTGTGATTTTGCAACACAAAATGGAGTATCCATGTTTTCTGACAGAGCTCGCAAGAGGAGGAGAAGATAAGCATGTAAAAAAAAAAAATTAAAAGCTCTTTAATTGATGGTATCCTTGTAGTTTGTGCTATTTTGAACCTGTCAACTGCTAAGTAACAGCTTGTCAGTGATCACGACCCGGATGAACATGAGACCTGGTAGTATAGCTGCAAATTGTCAAGAGCTGAGTGATCTCCCGGGTTGTGATTTATGACTCCATGAACAATGACAAACAAGGAGAAAAGGCCCTGGTAATTTCAGAAGCAGTTGTGGAAACAATTAGGTCACTTTTATATTAGGTCATTTATAGAATTCTTCCATTTAGAAATTAGATCCTTGATGCGCGTGTTTTTCACGCACTCCGGTGCTTTGTCCTGGTTTTCAGTTGAGGAAAAATCCTGGGCTTTCCTATGGAAATGCTGCTGCGCAATATCTTTAACTTCACAGGGGCTGGGAAAGCTGCAGGAGCTCACAGGACTTCCCAGAGCTCCCCCAAGCCCTGGCCCGTCTGCAGAGGAAGCCCTTCGCAAAGATCAATTCCTGCCAAGTGCTTTTCAGGGATTGTGCTGGTTTCGGTACTGTTTTCTCATTGCTGGGTGCTCCTATCTTCCTGATGGCCTGTCCTTTGCCTGTGACAGAGCTGCAGCCTCCTCCCCAGTTGCTGGGAAGTTTCTAGCACATCGCACTGCTTCAGGGAAATAATACTGATAATGAAAGCTTGGACCAGAGCTTTCAGAAGTGTTGCAGCTTGGGGTTCTTTTGTCCTGGTTTTGCCACTTCTTCTTTCCAACAGCAGAATTACTTGGCTGTCATTATATTTCCACTTCCAATTTCTTCAGCAGTGGCTTGTCTCTTCTTGGCCCAAGGAGCTAATCAGCACCAGGTCTCTTTTGATAAGGAACCAGTGGCATTTCTCTAGAAGTTCCCAGTGTCCTACTACCCCACCCCTTGAGCTTGAGAGCATATTTCAGAGTTTGCTAGCTGGCTGATGAAAGGCAGCTAATACCTCTAAAAAGACACATTTAACTGAAGTCTCTCCCCTGCCTTGTTTGCTTTCTTGGAAGTTGTAAGTCATTGTTCTGTGTCGTTCTGCCCCAGTGATACAGTCACAACATCATCATTTCTGAATTCTCTTGTGGAGAAACTGGCTCCAAAAGTGACCAAAGCCACTCAGCGCCCCGGGAGCTCCCCCAAAGCCAAGGGGCTCCCACACCAATCCAGGCTTCTGGGATTGGGCTTGAGTTATTTTGCACCGTGTCTAAGTTCATTATACTGGGGATTTCAGCTATGAAAAATAATGAAAGATCAACCAGGAGAATGAGCTCTTGCTGTAGAGAGCCTCATTTCCCTCCTTCCCCTTCCTTTAAAGAGTAGGAGGGAGATCTTCGCATTTCCCCAGCACTGTGTATTGAGGGATGGTGAAAAGAGCTGTGCTGTGCCATATTCTCTAGCCCAGTGAGAACGAAACTTACTCTCAGCTTTGAGTTTTATTATTCCCTTGCAAACCCGTCTTCTGTTGTGCTATGCAAGAGCAAAAATCCTTTTTATTGCCATTAGAAAGGCAGCTGAGATGCCCATTATTTTTTGTTTTAACATATATTATTTGTACAGAACTCAGCACATAAAAACGGGTCCCAGATAAAAGGTGTGTCCTTTCTAGTAAAGCACAAAAAAATCTTAATCTTTGGTCCAGAAGCGGTAGATTGCCACAAACAGTCGGCAGCTAAAATCATTAATCTTTGCTGCTTGCCCAACTGGTACTAGTAGTAAAGAAGATAATACACTAGCAGAATCAGTGACCCACTACAAATTGGTCCTGAAAGGTCCACCAGCCTAAATAGACTTTTGCTGATCCAACACTTGTTAGGAATCCCAACAAAGAGACTATTGGCTCATCTGATGAGCCGCTCACTATTGGGCCTTTTGCAATGGCTGGTGATGGATGACCATACCCTCTTTGAGGGGGAAGATGCAGCTCCTGGTATGGGGCCTTTTCTCATCTTAAATTTGTACTCAATAAATCACAGGTGCAGAAGAGACAGCATCAGTTTCATTACACCTACATGCTCCAGTATCAATCATGCCAACACAACGGGCTGCGCACAGTTCATTTCGGGAGGCTTTTTCTGTTCCAATACCATTTCCATTCCGTTGTGCTTTAGCATTCCTAAAGTGTTGAGCCTCTGCAGAAAAGCGCTGGGTGAGAAGGATGGGAAACACTGTAATTGTGCTCTTTCCACATGAGGCAGGGCTTAGCTCACGTACTTGAGTTTACGATCCCTTGCTATAGTTAAAGTCTTAAATTGCTCCGTAAATAGTCTCACCCATTCTGTGGTCCTCACATATCACTTTCGTTTTTAACCTTGTTTTTTCATTTGCTCTGTAGCACAGACCTTTAGCCTGGGTTGCAGCAATTGCCTCAGAGTGGTCTCCTTTTGTGATGATAATATCATTTTTCTATCTGGTTTTTGGTATTTGCTTATATGATGCTGTAACCCCACACTTCCCCTTACCCAAACCTAACTGTAACAAAGAAACAGTTGCAAGGACCTTCTTTGGTGTTTTCTCATTTCAAAGAGCTTCTGCCGTGTTCTCTCTGGTTGGTAAGTACCCTGGGACCTCTGAAAGGTATGTCCATTATGATTCACAATTTATGAACATATTGCAGAGCTCCCACATTGTTATGTTAATTCCAATGTCAGCAGTTAAAACACACTTAAAATGAAGGAAGCTTTAGAGCTTTCAGACTTTATATTTAATGTGCATAATCAAATACTTTCATGGCACGAAATGCATATCTAACACTCATCGTGAAAACTATGAACCATGTTTTTCAAGTATAATAAAAGGTAACAGATTATTATTCCCCATGTGTGTCAAATATCCACTTTGCCATCTTTATACAAGGAGAATAATTTCTTAGTGTCCAATTATGCTCCGATTTGCATAGGAACAACTATGTTTTGTGCAATTAAGTTATCACAAAGTTCTGTCATTCTGTAGCATTCTGTTAATCTTTAACTCAACGAAAAGCCATGTCAGCAGAGCACCAACACAGAAAAGCTGGGTGTTCAAAGGAACTGCAATAGGAGCTCATTCAGGACTGTCAGACAGAACAAGCTTTTCAAAAGGACACTTCCATTCAGTTTAAACCTACAAGAGTGTTGGGCTGACACCTCCATTTATTTGCTGTAGGGCTATAAGGAGAGAAAGAGAGAGACTTTCAGTCTTATTAAAGCAGTATTTGGAATACAAAAAAAGGGATTCTTTTCCTCTGTGCCTCTTACTCTGTCTCAGTAGCAGATCATAAAGCATGGACAGCATTAATGCAGGACAAGAAAGTGTTGGTTCTAATGTTCAGCTGAAAGACTTGATTTTCTGTGAAGCAGCCACCAAATCTATGTATTTGTTGATTTTTTACAATCAGCAGGGAGACAAAAAGGGAAAGTATTTTTAAAATGTAGTTAGGGGTGCACAAGTCCCAGTAAATAGCATCTCTCTGCTACATCTTTTTGTGGATGTCTGGTCCAGGAGCTGAGGGCAGGCTGTGGCAAACAGCACCAGAATGGTTCAATGATTATTCTTGTCAGGTGCCTACAACAGGTTCAGGTTTACAAGATTAAAATGGTAATTGATCTTTGAGAGAACATTTGAGGACAAAACATGATTATGTTCGTACCGGATCCTTAGCTGGTACAAATTGGCATCATAACCAGTACAGAGAGCCCAGCTGCATCTCTAACCCCATCTACTCTCAAATCACTGGGCACATGGGGATATGTGAAGAGGAATATTGCAGGTAAAAGTTTACAGGTTGGTTATTTCTGCATGATTTTCAAAGCTCCTGTATATGCAGTCCACGCAGGTTCTTCCTGATAATATTCACATTATTTTCATTGAAAGCTGGCACTTATCTTTCATGCTTTGTCTCGGGGATCTTTACTTCTGACACTACACATTACCTAATGCTCATTCCACCCAGTCAATTTGCAGAAAATGGTTTGCTTTCAAGGTTACTTCTAAATCTTTATATTTGTCATTTTTCATCTCAATTAAAAACAAACCACACTGTGAGTCCCCTTTGTAGTTCTTTTATCATGCTACCAACTCTGTGCATTTTTCCACCTATATACTAATAAAAAGGTCTTTTTAATATCTATAAATATATATATATCAGTAACTGGCTTTTAGAGCTACTGTCCAAAGAAACTTTTCTTGTCTTTCATTTGCACTGTGCTGCAAAACCCAGTTTTAACTCAAAAGAAACTGTAAAGAAGTCTTTGTTATCTTCATTTTGGCCTTAATCTATAATGAATATTAATAACACTTGTAAGGTGAGGTGCAGATTAAAAGTATTAAAACAGATCTTGGATGTCTTCAAAGGTTGCATGCTGGGGAACAGTTCTGGAAGTGCCAAAGGGCCAGATTTGTTAGTGCAATTTCAGAATTGACTTCGACTCCTCTTTTCAAAGCTGTCTAAAGCTATGCAAAAAGTACAAATAGGTATTTTATGTAAGGTTCAAAAGCACCTTCATCATCACCAATGTAAAATAAAATTGAGGTGCTATTGCAAATCCCTTCAGAAACTTGTTTGCACCCTTAGGGTCTCTATCTAAATGACTTCCAAAAATGGCACTTTGTCATTTAGACATCTTTGTGAAGTGTGTCCTGTGCCATTGGTACAGCACAGGGCTTTAGCCACAGGTGAAGTCCAAGTGATGATGGAATTTGTGTGGAAAACCAGGAAGGCCGTTCAAATAGGGTTGAACTCTATTCCTGACAGAGTCGGTAACACAACTGCCACTGGAGATCAGTGACATGAGTCCCAGTGTGCTGGGACTCATAGAAAATGGCCAAATCCTGCTCTTGCCCTCATAGTGTTGCCTCTGCAGCTGAACACTAATGACCACTTCAGCAGCAGGAGGCTTTCTCCCAGGAACGTCGGCGTATACGCAAGCTTGGCAAGGCGTCAACTCATTTGGCAGATGAGGGCTTTAATGCAGTCCATATTGCTTCTGGTGGAAACTTCAGGGCCCGTGGGACCTTGTGCATGACGCGAGGCTGCACCCTGGTCTTTCTGGTGGTGCTTTTCAACTTGCGCAGTCTGCGGGTCCCAAACGCAGCATTGCACACGTGTGCATGCACGTGTGAGGACACGCGGACCTTAGACAGTTTCTGCCATGTTCTTGCATTCACATCTGCTGCCCTGAAACAGCCCCCAGAAGGATCTTTAACCCATAAAATTGATGATGCGATACAGGGCCTCTTGCTTCAGTCTGAAACCAAATCTGCTCAGTGAACTTGCGAGCATTGCTACCAGCGAACAAGAGAGATGTGAAGGAAGTGCTTGTATTTTTGGCAGCATTTGTCATGAATTAAGGTGGGACTAATTGCATCCCACTGGATATCAAACTGAACACCGTGTTAAAGAACATGTGCAAGAAAGTGACCGCTTGTGGTGGCCAATCTAAAGCATCTGAGGATAACGTTGAAAAATGCTGCTCTTGGGTGGTTAAGTCTTGACTGGGAGGGGTTTTGTGAAATACTTTGCTTTGTGTCAGTCAGGAGGCAAAAAGCTGGATTAAAGGGCTGATGGCTGAAGTAAAATGTTAATCTATCCATCCCCTGCAGAAACTGATGGGGCCCAGACTGCTCACGGGCAGTCAGGGGCCATGAAAATGATTCTGGAAAATGTTCTTATAACATGATAAAAGAGCTGATTTAATACAATTATTATATTCACAGTTTATGATTTTACTTAGAAATCTTTTTGGTCTAGTTCAGGTTAAAAAAAAAGAATCACCAGCTTTAGTTCTTCTGCAGAAAAAAGACCCCATCATTTATTAGATGAATGAAGATATCAATTTCTGTTTAAACATTAACAGGGTGATGCCAAATATTAGTCAGTTCCTAATAATTTTGAGGGATTAAAAAGATAATAAAAGTAATAGTCCATTACATTACCTACTTCAGCAAGATTGTAATGAATGTAATAAATTCCAGATCAGGGTTATAACAACTTCCATCTATTTAAAATGAATTTGTAGGGTTACTTTCATTAACTATGTATATGGGGAAAATGATCTGACATATTACTTTAAAAGAGCTGTAAAACCGATTAGAAGGAAATATGCTTCCCAGACAGTGATCGGGGCCGCTGGGGAAATTTTATCCCTGAGAAGAAAGGGGGAAAGAGGAAGGGAAGAGGAAGACATCTTCAAGGATGCTATTGCATCATGTCTTTAACATGCCCCCAAAGCCACTTCGCTCCTCGGGAGAGATTCAGGCAGCAACAATGGTCAGAGACCAGGAGAGGGATGAAAGCCACTTTCTCTCTTGGCTTTTCTATTCCCCCCACCTCCTTCCTCGGGAAAGGATGGATCTGTTAATGAATAAAGGGTTCCTGCGCTGGGGATTTGTGCATGGAAATGAAACGGTGCCTGGTTCTGGTAGAGCCTTTTGGCAGCCCAGGGGAAGGCTGAGGCATTAAAGGGGACGGTGGCCTCATTGCTCGGAGGAGACAAGGGACCTAGCACTTGACTGCACTACAGAAATTACTGCTGCACCTAGAATGCAGCCTTCATTTATCAATTTCATAGCAAGAGGGAAAGGGAAAGGGAGGGGGGAAACCCAACATCTGACTGCCTTTTTCAGCTCACGATACATCTAGCCACCGAGAGCCCTCCAAATCCAGTCATGTGTGTTATAAAGAGTCTTGGATAAAGTAACTTGATACTAATGATTTATACTTAATTGGACCTCTAAGTGATTAAAGAGGCAGTAATGAATGAGTAACATCCTTCTAATTCCCTTTTTCCATTTGGCTTGGGTTGAAGGCCCTTTCTTTGTTCAGGATTTAACTTGGGACTAAGCAATGCCAGTGTTTTTTAAGCTTTTAGTAGTGCATCTGGAATGAGCTTCTTGGATCATGTTTACAATAAATGACTCCATAAGTATGCTACCAGGACATCGATTTTTTTTCTTTCTTTCTTTATTCCTTTCTCTTTCTTGCTTTTTTTAATTGGATTAGCCAATTGTGAGGTTAATGAATATGCATTTGGCAACCCATGTTTGCGAGGCCAAGTCCCACGTGGGCATCAAAGGGTTTGAAATGTGTGAGCGTAAATATCAGCTTTGTCAAAATATTGATTCACTTTAAGAGGAACACAGCACCCTCTCCCCTTGAATTAACATGCATGAGGATAAACCTGCTTTATGTATTTTTTTGCTTATTTTATAGGACTTAATATCTCCAACTAATTGACTGAATCAGCTGAGATTTTCTAACTCTATACTTCAGTACTCCTTCCCTGCTTTATCAATCTGAAAATCATTGTTACCTTCTTTCTTCAAAAACCCCCTCCTTTAAAACTATAGGTGTCAACAGTTGCAATATGTAACTTTTCAAACCAAGAGATCCAAAGCCTTATGTGTTTCACTTTGTGTTAGTAAAGGTAATGTTATGCAGCATAAAGAGAGCTTGAAGTGAGAGATGTGTGGAGCTGACCCAGCTCATCCCTTGCAGCTGGGGCAGCTCTGAGATGGGGGAGCAGGGGAGGAGCAATGAAGTGTTTTGAGCATCGTGCAAAATTGGCAGTTATTTAAAATGAATTTGGGTATGCTTATAAACATGCCCCAGTCATGCCTCTCACTGGAACACAGGTAGGAGTGCACCACAGACACTGCTCGGGAGCTGGCGTGATTATTCTGTGGTTGGGCTGTGACAGCAAAACTGCCATAATGCAAATAAAAAACCCTAATAATACTACTTAGGCTTCTTTTACACCAAAAATGTGATTGATTTTGACACACACCCCTCAGCTCTCCATTGCTGTATGCTTTCTTTTATGGCTGTGGTAGATTCTTAGCCACCTGGCTTCAGTGCAATGGGAGATCATGGACTTAAACCAGGAAAAAGATTTAAAAAAGGCATTATTTGGGATGTTTCTTTCTTTCCTTTTTTTTTCCTTTCTTCTTTTCTTTTTTTTTTTTTTTTTTAAAAATCCCTTATTCAGGAATATATGATGGTGAGAAAGCTTTATGAAATAGCTTTGATTTCACCAGATGTCGTCATACATGAGGACTATTCAGCAAGCGTGAATGCTCCCTCACCTGATTCAGAGGGCAGATTGCTACAGAAGGCTGGCTGCCGTCATGGGTAATAAAATCACACTGCGGGTGTTGATAGAAACCAGCTAATTAATAGACCATTACTGTGCTGTCATTGACTAACATTAGAACCCTTTGAGAGCAGTTATACCAGTAAAAATCTGGAGGAACTCTCAGCCTCTGGTGAAACTTGGATTTAATGGCAGGCTTTGATTTGAATTTTAGGAGTGTATCATTTCTGCAGCTGCTGTCCACACTCGTGTCTGAATTGTGTGTATGCTCTCAAACGCTCACACAGGGTTATATACCTCAGCGAATTTCGCACCCCTATCTCGCACCCAGACACCAGGTATCTCACCTCTCCTCTCCTCTCTTCTCCTCTCCTCTCCTCTCCTCTCCTCTCCTCTCCTCTCCTCTCCTCTCCTCTCCTCTCCTCTCCTCTCCTCTCCTCTCCTCTCCTCTCCTCTCCTCTCCTCTCCTCTCCTCTCCTCTCCTCTCCTCTCCCTCTCTCCTTTCCTCTTTTCCTTCTCCTTTATTTTCTCAAGATTTTGGGGTCACTTTTGCAAACGGCAGTGTGTGTGTGTGGAGGACATGTTTGACAAGTTGGGTTTTCTCAGTCTTGCAGTTCCAGCCAGGGGTAATCTCAGTTAAACATCTTTTGGGATGGTGCAGCAATGATTCGGGAGAAGGCTGACAAGGACATTAGTAGAGAGTAGCAGGGAAGGGAGAGGCATTATCCAGAGCTACAGAAAATGCCTGGTCAGGAATATGGGAAATGAGAAAAAGTGGAGAGTGGAAGAAATAAGCAAAGAAGGAGAAGTAACAGCAGCATTTAACCCAGGGAGAAAGAGTCAAAGTGATTTCTGCAGAGAAGGAGAAAAGATGAGGAAAGTAAGATTTATGGAGAAGCTGCTGACATGAGATTGGAGCCTGTCAAAGGCTGAAGGAAATGGAAAAATAAAGAAAAGTAAAAAAAAAAGTAAATATAAATAAATAAAATAAAAGGAAATAAAAGGAAACAAAATAAAATACAATACATAAAATAAAATAAAATAAAATAATAAAATGCAGCAAATTGGGCATTCTTATTGCTAGAAGTTACTCAGCCTTTGCACCCTCGAGGCTGGCCATGTCTGCTGCACACTTTGGGAAGCAGCCTTGGAGGCTGTGTCCATCTGCAGGAGCCCAAGCAGACAGGCAGAGCTTGGTTACCAGCACTAGTCACTTTTCGGGCCCTATGAGAGGTTTCTTCTCCAGATCCCCAGAATGAAGTGCATGAAACCATCTTACAATGGAAGAAACACTGAACACACAGCTCTGTTCCCTCATAACCCTTCCAAATCCTTCTGAAGAGCCTCATTCATGGCACAGAGTTCCCAGGGGGACTGGCTCTCTTCAAGGACCAGTTCGCTGTACGAACATACCCTTTGCTTTTCCATCTCTTTGAACTCTCCTCAAAACACTGGTCTTATAATTGGATACCCTTCCCTCTGCTGGCCTGTGCAGCGTGCGTCATATATGTAAACATCAACCCCAAATAACAACCCCCAAATTTAATTTATTTCTACCTAAACAAGTTCTTTTATCATAAAGCAATAAATTTGTCTTGGTGCGAGCAATTTGTTGCGGGTGACATAACACTGCAAATTGATTAATCGCTACTGTACACGACAAAATGAGAAAAGCAAGGAATTATTATGAATAGCGTCCATCTGATACAGTAGGGATTCATTATTCAAAAGTGTTATCTAGTGGTTAGCTATCCCCCTGTTGCAGATTACATTCATTTGCAGAATCCTACATCATGCTTACACAAATCAACAAACATGCATTTATTAAGACATGGAATGAAAGCTATTAAAATGTGAAAAATTGCCTTTTTCTTGAAAAAAGAAAATGAGTTAAGTTTGGTGGGAGCTTTTTTTTTTTTGGTGGTGGGTGTTTCTATGTGGCTGAAGTAAAGAAGCTTCTTATATTTTTCCTGTGTTTGTATGCAGAATCAGTCACATCAAGCTAAGTACATTGATACTGCTTGTTAATATCTCACAGTAAGCCTTCATATTGCAGGTTGGAGGATTTAGCGTGGCAGAAATCTTGGACTAGAATTAGAGATGTAGTCAAATAGGCTGTCTTTGCCCTTCCAAGGACAGTTTGATTTTTAGCATTATGTTTGTACCAACAGATTGCAATCGTGCCTGAGGAACTTTGCTTACAAATGGGTGAAGAAAAGAGCTCTTCAAAGCACAAAAATAATCCTTAGGACCAAGATGCTCCGTGTTTCCCAGGTTGAACACTGGACCTCATTCTAAATATGAAATTATTCTGAAAACATAAATTTGAGATGCAAGCTACACAAAAAGCATGATCTAGAGCCCTTCTTTGTGTAGTTGTCCTGGTATCTGAGGATCATCAATCTCTTCTGAGACTGAGCAAAGTTTTGTGTGTCCATCTCTATTGCACACAAGTGATGGGTCTAAGCTTGTCATCACTCAGGCAATCAGTGTTCTCTGTATGCAGGTCTTGGCACAATAACACAGAAAAAAAAGATTGGTTTAACTTATGGGGAAGGACATGAAAATAAAGTCTTTTCTTCCTTTCTGGTTTTAGCTCTTGCACTCCCGCTTTGTGGTGCTTCTACAGGTAATAGTTTTAAGGGCACCAAAGAGTGAACATCGCCTGCCCCCTCCCTTCCCTCCTGACAGTGCAAAGTGCTTTTCCTTCTCTTTGGAAAATTGCTTCTATCATGCATTGCTTGCGGAAAGAAATGCGCTGGTTTTGGAAGCAGCAGTTCAGCAACAGCTCAGTCTTTGAACTCGGGTCTCTTGTCTTTTAGCTCTGCTCTGAAATGCCACATGTTAAATTGTTTTAATGGCTACTCACAGTGAATCATGACTAAAATATCACCAAAGGGGATTTCTTAAATGTTGCTGGAGTTTCAAAGTGAAGTTAGTCATTCCACTTGGGCATTCTGTGTACTGAAAAATGAAAATGATCATGTAAAACAGAGATGTTAGGTCCATCGAACATAATATTAGTGTGTACTGGTATTGATTATTGGTAGCTCTTTTAGGTCTAGTTTCATTAACATGCTGTGGTTAGATTAGTTGAGATACACATAAGGTATAGCCATGGATCTTGCACTGAGAAAACATCCCTAAGCCTGTTACTCAGCTCCTCTGAGAAATGTGATCCCAGAGACAGCAAAACTGTGAATGGTTCCTCCTTGCTGGTGCCCAGTGAAGCCACATAGACCTCGGTAACCACCATTTCTTAGCACACCAGCATCACTAAAGCCAGATCACTTCCCAGCCAGAGCTCAGCCAGCACTACCTCTTCTGGGTTTGATGCTACTGCGAGCCTGGCTTGTTTCTAAAGAGGATGCTGATGGTTTCTCCTGGAGCACTCTCAACAGCCAGCTACGATAATCTGTCCTTTCCAGACTGTTTCACGTGCTTCCATTTCATAGGTAGTGGCTGATGCATTTAAAACTAGGCAGCAGCATGCAAGCGCTGCCTGGTGAGCAGAGCAGTGATGCTCACTGGACTGATGCTCACCGGACTGATGCTCACTGGACCATCTTCCCCAGTGCCTGCTGCTGTTAAAACACAGAAGGGAGAAAAATGCTCTTGAGTGAAGACTTAGACTTTGTTCAGGGATGATGGTCCAGGAGAAGAAATGTGGGAACCTCTTCACTCCAGCCCTGCCTGAGCCACCCCCATTAAACATGCCCAGCATGGTCAGGGATGTTATGGGACATAGCAAGATAGCGAGGTCCAGTTGTGGACCTGGAACTGATCGACTTCTATCCCCAAGGACAACAGTGGCAAACCTGGTTACAGCTGAAATCCTGGTCCCAAGGGAAATCCTGACCTTCCTGGAGTTTAAATTGGATCATGGAGCTCTGACAAAGACTTAGGGGGCCAAAAAGACGGGATATTTTGCTTATCCCTTCAGGGGCAGATACAGCACAAAATAATTGACATTAGATTCCAGATCAGTTATGTTTTTAATCTAATTCTGGACTCAGACTTGATTCAGCAAAGTGGTTTGAACACTTTTAAGGTGCTATTAAATCACTGTTCTGTCTAGAACCACAACAGAGTCGATTTCTGCAGCAAATCAGCTCTTGGCCATTCATCTCTGTGCTAGGTAAGCCATTTCCACTAGCCACCTACAGCTTTAATTAGAGGAATGGGGGGAAGAAAAGAAAGATTTCTGTCTGGGCAGTCTTTCTTTGCCCTGGGAATATTTCTGTGCTGCTGTGCAGTGAAAAGTTAATCTTTCTTGACGGGCGATACATGTGGATAGTACTTCATGCATTTCGTACTGAATGCTTGATATAGCTCAGTGATCCCATATAAACACCGCAAAAGCAGAGGGCACCCTGGGCAAGGAAAAGATCTGTCTTAAACCCCATGTCTGTCACATCACAACATCCTTCCCTAATGACATGCAAACTGTGGAGAGGCTGCAGCATCTCTGTCTCGCCTGGGAGACGCTTGGCTGTTAATGACGAACTTCCCAGTAACGGCATTTCTTTTGGTCGCTTGCTTCCCTTTGGATTTTTGCAAAAGTGTCCACAAAATAAATAGATAAATCAAATCAATCCATCAAGGGATTGTCCACCACTTGTGTAGGTGGACAGCAGGAACGTGCACCCCAGCCAACTGTGTCAATTTGGGATGTTTTTTCTCCTGAAGTGGCAGCACCTTCCCTCTTTGCCTTTGGATTGCCTCAGATGGAGCAAGAATGGGGCTTTGCAGAGGTGACTTACTGTTCAAAAGACAGAAGAGTGACTTTATACAGGATAAAAATGGGTTTGAAATTCAGTCACAAGATGGCAGGTTTGAAATTGAGTCACAAGACAGTTATAAACCAGTAGGTTTGATAGTTGCTTACAACATTTGAATACCCAAGAACTGACAAGCTGCTGAGTGTGCTCTGCGAACAGCCCTGTCTTGCTGGTGGCAGCCAGTGAAGCTCTGCTGAAGTCAGGGTAGCAAATCAGCCAGATACCGGCTGGGGAGTTGGCCAGCGGGCCCAGAGCACAAGATAAATGTTTATGGAAGGAGAAAGTTCTCTCTGGATAGTCCCATTGCAGGAAAAAACAGTTCATATGAATCTCTTTATCTCTCGGCTTATCTGTTGTCATGAACAGATCTTTGATTGTTGTTTTGGGACTAACTTCTGAATCTACACTCAGAACAAAATCCCATGGAATGGTTATTAATGGTGACTGCATTAGAGACAAGGAAGGGCTCCCTTACACAGCCCCTGGATGCAGTCACACCTCTAATTCTCCCTGGTTCCCTAGTTAAAGAGTAGCAAAACTTTAATCTTTCCTAGAAATGCTTTGTCAGTAGGCAGAGTTGGTCTGCCTGCAGAGCTAAGTACACCAGAGATTTCATCTCTCTATAAATGCTGACCTCCAGCAAGGCAGCATCAGCTACACTGGCAAGAATAAATAAATCTGTTGCAAGTAACGTGTCTCTGTCACTGAGGAGCTCAGTGGGGTGGATTTGGGGAATCTCAGGCTGCTTATGGCCATCACATGGGCTCCCCTGAAACCTAGTCTGAAATGGTTTGGTTACAATGGACACAAAGTCTGCAGAGCTTTACTACCACCATCGGCAAGTACCACCCTGCAGCTTTGCCTCTGTCCTCACGTTTTTCCTTAAATTGCAGAAATTCACCCTGTAAATTACCAGTTATACAATGGGAGGAAATGGAAAGAGAAATGGGGCATGCAGAAATTTGTATGGGTATAGGAATAGGGATAGGAATAGGTAAATGTTTGCTCCAAGGTCATCTGAAAGGCAGTGGCAGGCCTGGGAGAAGCCAGCGCTTTCTTCATTATGTGCCTTTCTAAAACACTTGTGAGTTTGATATAAATGGCACATGGACCACTCGCCACTTCTTGCGCTGCGCTCTGCTCTGCCATTTAATGCACACCTCTTGACGGGTCGTGTCCCTACCAGAGGTAATTGAATGGGGCCATCCTCACGTTCCAATGGAAATGAGTAACACGAGGAATGAATGGAGGTGAATATGCATCGTGCCCTTTGTCAGTACATCATTTTACTCTTAGCAGAAGAAGAGGCAGCCCAGCTTTTATTTACCTGCTGGCTGAGCAAAGGCCAACAATCCCCACTCTGTCAAAGTGCTTAAGTCTAGCAAATGCTGCAAGACTTGAACCAAAAAGGTTTTTAAAGCTGGTGAAAGATTGTCATGGGGTGGGCCATGCAGCTTTTATAAAACAATTGCATCAAGTTTGGGAAGGGAAAGAATCTGAGGCCATTAACCCAGAAAGGGTTCTGTCAGCAGAGCCAGAGAGCATTAAATGTCCATTTGCAACATATTTTCAGTGGGTATCAGTCACCAAACTTCCGCATACACCTCTGAAAACCGCAGCCTAACACGGATGGCACAGGTACTGCTTTGTTCTTCCTACATGAGACATGGATGAGTGGGAAATAAAAAGGGGATGTTTCCTGGCAGGGACAGAAGCAAGAGCAGTTGCAGAGGAGCTGTGGACTCCTCCAGGCTGCCACTGAGCTGCGGCACCATCAGGTCACATCGTTTCTCATCTCTGTGCTACAGAAGACATGGTTCCCCACTCCCCAGCCCCACCGTGCAAACTGAGAGCAAAATGCTTCAAAGCCATGGAGCTAAATTCTCTGTTCACAGGTGTAAGTGGCTACCTGGGGTGGAAGGTTGTCATGGCTGCCTTAGGACATATGGGTCTTGGGCTATGAAAGTGCATTTCTGGTCTCTCTAAGGCGCTGAAAGCCCGTCCATGAAGCTGTTGGAAATCACTGGATTTAAGCCATCTGTGGAAGGGCAAAGTGCATTTATTTATTTTGAAACAAAGACCTCTCCTATTGAAAAAAATCAAGTAAAGTGTGCCGGCCAATCAGTGGGCAAGAGGGGGAAAAATTAGAGCTGATTACGAGATAGCAATAGAAACGGCTTTTGAAAAGCTGCTTGTTTGGTTTTTTTTATCTAAACCGGGGAGGAAGGAGAGACAGGAAGCAACTTGGATTGGCATCAAACCCCTCTTATCTCACACATTTACACTCTCCACTGCACAGATTACTCTAGTTCACCTTTAATTTGCCTTTTGATAGTTGAAGGCTGATACCAAATACTCCTGAAAGCTGACGCTTGGCAAGTAGCGCATTGCGCTCCCATCTCAAGTGTATGACATGAGAGAAGGGTTTGAGGCCAGGGGACTTACGAAAGCTGTTGCTGGTGTGATCCAGGACATTTTAACATGACTTGATTTTGCTATTCCTGTGCATCCCAAATGTGTAAGTGTGACAGAGGGACATCTATTTTCAAAAATGCCAAAGCAAAGTGCCAATGATATAAGATGGACACCTCATATCAGAAACATCTCCCTTCACCTTCCCTTCCTTTCTGGCAGAATCTCAGCAATGGAGCTGCTTTCTATGCCCATACGTCCATCTGTACAGGCAGCTGATTTATCCATCACTCTCCTCACTCCAGAAAGCTTCTCCACAATCTCCTCTTTGTCACTGACACCCTGAGAGGCCCTGACCTTTGCAGTATTCGATAGCGAGCCTCCATGCAGACATACTTAAGGGTTCAGATATGTTGTATTGCTGCTGCCTGAGCTGTCAAAAGGACAAACAGCAACAAGATAGTTGCACAGCATTAAATAATTGGGGACTAAGTGGATTACTTTATGGTACTGGAAAAACACCTTGCTGTTGATAGACATCAGCAGAGCAGGAAACAGGATCACTTGTACTTTGTGCATGAATAACTAGCAAAGATTTGAACCCTACTGCACTATATGAAGCACTCAGTTCTTGCTTTTAGTGTTCCATCTAAATCCTGCTTGTCGAATTTTAAACCTATTGCTCTTGTACTGCCAACAGCCAAAGCAGGGATAATTTCCACCTTCCTTGAAAGTGAAGATCATTGCCTTCAACTGCACTCTGTTTAGCTGTTGAAATGGATGAAATGGATGCACAATCTTGTTTACAGATAGGATTTTTTTTGGCAGAAGTTCACATTTAGAAAAACAGCTTTGGAATTTTCTGACCCAAGCAAAAGGAAACAATAAAAAAATTTCAAAGTGAATCTATGAAAATAGAGCAAAACTACAGCTCCACTAAAATGCAATAAAATGGGACACATGAAGCCTGGTTTCCAGCCCTAACAAGGAGCAAATGCTCTGACTGATGGTGTACTGATACTCTCCCTGCATCCGACACACTGTATGGGTAAGATGCAGTGTTTGTATCTCACTACAGTAACATAAATCTCCAGCACATCACATCACAGAGCAGCATCTGGTGTGTTGTAAAAGTGATGTTGAACCAGCAGCCTCCTGTTTTTTAAATTTAACTTTTGTTACTCACTGAGAGATACTGAGGACAAAATTGATCTGCACATGTTTGGGTGTTTAAATAGGAACCTTCACCTGATCTGGGCAATAATTTAGGCTAAGCATACACTCACATACAGGAAAGGGAAAAATGCTACAAGGGCTTTGTCACCAGTTCATGTTGCCGCTCACAACCACGCTTCCCCCTCTGCTGCCCAGATTTGTTTTCCTGTGTATTTCTAAAGGAGCATGTTAGCCAACATGATCACACATAATTAAACATCTGGTGAATTTGCCATGAAATGGAGTGTGCAATGGAGTGCTTGGGAATGGGGATTGGTTTGGGGAACAAGTCTCATCGTCTGGCTGCTGGGGACCTCAATGGGCTGGGGCACAGTAACAGAGTGACCTTGCTCTGTATGGGCAGTGCTTTCAGCAAAACAGAGACAAAAGAAAATGCAGTATCTTAGCTTTTGGCCTGGTCTCTGTTGAAGCCCACGCTCTTGCTTCCTGTAACTCTGGCTGGGGAAGTGGCCTGGCAGGTCACCTGGCTGCTACCTCTCAAAATGGGTAAGGGCTGAGCTGCAGTTACCTCTCACAGCAGGAGCGCCGTCTTTGGTATCTTTTGCTGATTTAAAAAGCAAACCAGAACAAAGTTACATAAATTAAATGTCAGGCAGACAGGGAACACGAGCCTCTGTTCCTTAGAAAAATGGGATGAAAGTTAGAAAGAAAAAAACATCTTCTTGTAGGCTATTAATTTTCTGACATGTTCCCCTTGCTCCAGTCCCTGGATAAGAGAGTTTTCGGTTTGATATTCTAATCCTGGGACCCGAGACACGAACCTGCACTGCCCATAGGGACTGCAAATCATTCCCGTTTACATTCTTCTTGCTGTTGTATCTCTGCTTTTTCCATAGCAGCTAATGATAAATTAAGAAGCCATAGAAAATCAGTTGTTAGGACACGCTTTCCAAGCCATGAACCCCAAAGGTCTTTTAAAAGAAAAAGAGATGTTTTGTTCCTTTATGAGATAGATGATCATGGCTCTCCGAGACCTCACCCTTCATCCATGACAGCATCACCCTCTCTCTGCATTTTCCTATACATCTATTTTATGCATGGCACACCCAGCCAGGCAGGGTTTTGCTTGTTCCTTGCAAGAGGGATCCTTTGCCCGCCCTGAGGTCACCCAGAATATTCACCCACATTTCTCCTCACCGATCAGATGAGGGCTGTTCCAATTCCCTGCCATTCACTCTTCCTTCTCCCCCTGACATTGCCATGCACCACATCAAATAATTGTTGTTATAACTCTTCTCCTTCCCCAACTAAAATATACTTGATTGGGAGGTAGAGGGGGAACAGGGAAATAGCTGGGTTTATTTTAATAGTTTCCACTCTCAGTTCAGTTTTATAGTACAGTATATTTAACTAACGTATGGACAGCTGGATGCATTTAACAGCACAATGGAAAGAATTTAGCAAGTATACATTACAGGCTGTGTATTTGGAGCTGATCATCACATATTTCTTCATAATATTTAGATGCGCCTGTTACACATTGTGTTGGGCTGATCAAAATATGTTTGTGTCAGGTAAGATTTGTCATAGATGAGCCTCTTTATTTCCTTACTTACTAAAACTCCTCCTAAAGGAAGAAGCTTGGTTTAGCTGATATCAGCAAGTTTAGCCCGATGCTAGTGATAGGGTTACTTGCCTTCCCTGCAGAAGCCAAAAAAGCCTTCAAAACACAGAAACATGGGGGCATATTCTGAGCACAGACTCCACTTGTGGTGTCACCTTCACCAGCAAAACAGCTGGAGACTGAAGGATCACTAACAGGTCGGAATCTGACCACCATACACCGTAATGATGGAAAACAGCTTCCACCATGAGACAGAGCTGTAAATCCTTCACATCTTTCCATAAGACCTCTATCCCTCTCTGAACTGGCTGGTCACCCTCCTGCACCCTCTCTGCAGTGCTCTGGGGATGTTTTCAGTGCTATTCAGTGAAACTAGACAGTAGTATTCCATTTTTCTCTCAGAAATAAGAATAAAGTAAATTTTCAGCAATACTTCAAAATTCATTTGCCTTTTATTAAAAAACAAACCAATTCCATTCATTATTATAAAATAACTTTCTTAACTACTTTTATGCCACTCACCCAGAAGCTGAGGTGCCTGAATGACTTGATTTTACCCAGTTTATCTTTTTGTCTCTGTTTTGTTACTCAGTGCCTATTGCAGCAATGCAAACAGAAGGCAAATCAGCCAAGTGACTTCTTAGCGTATTTAGCCAGCTTTCAACTTTCTTAACTACTTTTATGCCACTCACCCAGAAGCTGAGGTGCCTGAATGACTTGATTTTACCCAGTTTATCTTTTTGTCTCTGTTTTGTTACTCAGTGCCTATTGCAGCAATGCAAACAGAAGGCAAATCAGCCAAGTGACTTCTTAGCGTATTTAGCCAGCTTTCTCTCTGGCGCTGGAAAATAACAACACCTTCATCTTTCAGGTGTGTTCTTTAAAAGTGCTGTTTTCCCCCACTGCTATAGGGTCACATGACCAATGCTGACAAAATGTAAGGGGTTGTATTTAAAGGTATTCTTATAAAAGTGCCAAAGAGAAGTTGGAGCCCACTTCCCAAGCTGTGAACAAGCTTCAGTTATCTGGGAAATTCTGATAGTTTTCTGTGTGTTTGGGTAGATATGTTACTTTGCCTCTAAGCATTGGGGGAGGGAGGAAAGAAGGAGATAGATGCTCAAGGAGAAAAACTCCTTTGGAGGAAAGACCAGATTGTTGGAAACCTCTGAAGTGTTCGCATTAATGTCACATCATTACACCGTACTGCTGCACAGGTTAATATAATTGGGTTACTGTGTGTGAGCAATGATCCATAGCATGTTATGGCACTGAAACAAATGACATTTAACCAAGAGATTTGTAAGGCACCTTGTTATCTGCATGGTGAGCAATTGCAACGGAGAGTCAGATTGCTAGACGAGCGACTGACAAATTAGTTGTTGGGCTTACTGGACAGCTTGGATTTATAACCACACAATTCCAATATAATTTATTAGATCCGTAAACAGACAGATCCAGTGTTTTTACTTAGATTAAACTTTTATTGCAGCCTCTGATCCTGTCCCATTGGCAGTGCTGTTACAGGCTGGTGGTATCATTCTTGTAACACTCAGTCCTTGGTTGGGGGCAAAGTGAGCTTAGGTCAATAAGCTGCAGGTTTCTAGCGACAAAAAGATCTACAGCCTGGTTTATAAAAAAGGTATTTTGCAGATGCATATGGTGCCAGACTCCAACTTTAGCCTCTCCGTGGAGGGATGGACACAAATAGAAGGGATCAGTAAAGGTTGTAAATTCAGTTCAGAAAAAGATCATCTTCTCTTTTTGTCTCCTGGTAGAACAGGTGCCAAAGCTTCTTGCCTGTGTGTTAAACAATAAAGATAAATGAACTGAATGAGATGTGGGGGTGGATGGAAATGACTCTGTCCTACGTGGATGGTCATGGTGGTCAGTTTCCATCTTGGCCTCTGGGAGAAGGAAATCTCCCCAACTTGTTCCATCACTTCTGGGCAGGGCTGGAGAGCAGAAAGCTCAGCATTGCCCAGGCTGCAGGACAAAGCTGTGCCCTTTCCGGAAGGGCTTTCTTTAAATACTTGTTGGAAAAGAACCCACAGCTTCCCCAGGAAGCTCATTCCAAAACTTTAACTTGTGTCAGTTCCCCAGTACCTACGTACTATGACTTAGGTCAATGGCTTCTTTTTCTTTCCTCAGGGATAAAGAAAAGAAACAATCATCTCCCTTGTAATGGCCCCTCTAACAGATTAGAGGGCAGCTAATGGGGATGTCACCACCACATGCCCCCTGCACCTTGCCTTTCCTCTTCCCACCTTGCACAAACCCAGATCTTTGCCCTTTCTTTGGCAGCTGTTTTGCAGCCATTCCCCTTCACAGTCACCACCATGTCCAACATCACTGGTGGCATCTGATGTTCAGAGCTGGGTCCAGGCTCCCCTGGCCCTCAGGAGGTAGGCTTAAGGGAACAAGTGTGTCCCTCTAGTTTTTTCCATTTGAGGAAATAATGAAATCTCTTCTGTGTTCAGAGCCTTGGCTCAGACCAACATTTTTATGAGGTGATAGCAACCCTAACCTTTGGGCTTGTGGCTGCTCACTTAGACCAAAACTACAAGTGTGAGACTACCACCCAAGGGAGGATTTTTCTCCTGATTCAGCTGGCACCTTGGGATCACTTGCTCACTTTCCAGGTTAGAGGCCAGGTTTTTTTGGGGTTAGATAAACTCTGGAGACATGCCCAAGTTTTTTGGATGCTTCCCCACAGCAGATCTGAGCTCCCCTTCTTTTGAAATTTTGCCGCTCTCTGAATAGGAATTAAGAATTCCTCTCACAGGTTGGTTGAGTCAAAAATAACGTGGGGTGGCTTGTGAGGCTGGCTCTGATTTTCAACTGTAAGCTGGTAAATGCTTTGAGTTAAGTAATGAAAATAAGAGAGGAGTCCAAACTCAACCAAAGCACTGAAAGCCATGAACTGGCCAGGTTTCAAGTCCAGGTTGGACGGGTCTTGGAGCAACCTGGTTTAGTGGAAGATGTCCCTGTCCATGGCAGGGGGTTGGGACTGGATGATCTTTAAGGCTTCTTCCAACCCAAACCAGTCTGGGATTCTATGATTCTATGAACTGTGGGTGAGGTTGAAAGCCCAAGCTGAGATGTGGAGCTGAATGAGCTCCTCTCTGCGTATACTGGGGCCAAGCCACACTGATAATATAGCAAAGAACCCAGGACTGAGTTTATAATTTGTAAGTTGAACAAACTGAGTGGAAAACACTGGCATCAAGTGCCACTGGCACTGACAAGGTGCTGGAAAGGACATGGCTGGGTACTAACTGGTGCAGTTCCAGTCCCAGTGTAGCTAAGCCTGTGCTGTGCACTGAGCCTGGGCACGGTTCTGCTCTTCACTTGCTCCACAGCTACAGCCACTATGAGTCCTGCTGAACAAGTCCATCAGGGGTTCCTCTCATGTAAAGCCATTATTGTTAAAATAAACATGCATTTAGCTTCACTGTATAATATTTCACAAGCTGAGGCGCAGTAGTTGGAACGCATCTCCCCCAGCCTTGAAATAGGAGGCAACACGAATAGACATGCTGGAGCATTTTCAAGGTAAACACCAAGGGGTTTTATTGATGTAGGCTTCAGTGTGGCTGTCACCGTGGTGGGGGTGCTGCAGCATCTCTATGCCTGAAACAGCACAAGCTGATCCAACTACTACTCTTTTAAACATATCTAACAGCCAGCTGCTGGTGGAGCTTGGTCTGGTTTAGTCAAATGTGCCAGATACTTCAGTCTGTGCCTGAACCAGTGTTAAAACCAGCCTGGGCTAAAGTATCAGAAAAACAAACCTTGCTTATCCCTGCCTGATGTTTTCCTGAGCAGTTTTTGAGGAGTTGCTTTCTTGGAATAATTCGATTGATTTTGAATATTTTAAAATATTAGAGGCCAAGTTCACGCCTGCTTTAGCATCACTTCGATTAGCCTACCAAAGGGGAAAGCCAGTGAAAAATTGAGAACTAAACCAGAACAAACCAGCATTCTTCCTTGTTTTCTTTGAAGCGAGTTCTATACAAAGATGCAATAGCAGATTCTGTATAAAAATGCCTAATTAAAGTAAGTCCCCAGACTATGCATTTTCATCTTGCCGTGTTCAAGAAGAGAAAAACACCCCTACTAATGATTACTGAAAATGAAACTCAGCAGGGTGAGCAAAAGGAAGCATGGGTGGCAGTGGAGGAGAGATGCTCGGCATATGTTGGGGTTAACTAAATCTGAGCCTGTGATAATGCTATCGTATTTGCCAGGGAGACTGGGGATAAAATCCTAATGGATCTACTGGAAACTGTTAATGCATATTGGTTGTGTGTACAAAAAGGACATGAAGCCAACAGAAGTGGCTAATGAAACATTATGTGAGCATTCAGCAGTGAACATTATTCAGAGCTCTGATGGTGGTGGAGGGATGTGAGTGACGCTGGTCAGGTGAAGGACTGGAAAGCCTGGTACAGTATCACCTTTCAACCTGAGTGCTGCCAGCACACTTAGGGAAATGTTGAATCATAGCTGGAAGATGAGATGCAGCTTTAGGGAGATGTAGAGAGGCATGTTCTTAGCATACACTTCAACCAGAGAAAGCACTCATTTGTTTTACAGGTGAATAAATAACCATTTCCTTGAGCAAACCCAGTCATCTAGTACATGCAATGCTATTACTTAGGGTTTCATCACAAGCAGAAAATCCTGCCTGTTACCACTAATGGGAAAATCTCAGGGCTAGATGTAAGACAACTCTTTGTGGCCCCCAGACACTTGGATTATCATGGCTTTGGGCACAGGCTCTCTTTGTGCAGCATTTAGCCCATTGGGAGCTTGCTTTGGGATGGAAACCTCCATGTGTTGCCACAGAAAAATACACATATGTTCTTGAATACCTCAGCTCTCGGAGACTTGGATTGTAAGAGAAATGACTTTGAAAATATTTTATTTCTACTGAATTTTCCTCTGTTTTCACTGAAATTGGAGGAAAGAAAAATGCAGCTCCATATCCCCATCGGCTCAGCAGGATACTGCAAATCTCAAAATATTTCAGTCTAGGGATGGGCTTTCTTGCCCTGCAGTTGTCAGCATCAGCAAGGGCATTAAAGAACAGTTTGTGTTCACAGTAAGAAAGAAAAATTCTCCCTTCTGTTGCTGCCATGAGGCTGAGATGGAGAAACTGTTCAGACAGAGGTGTCCAGCTGCGATCTGTGCTGAGGTGGCCTCTGAAACTCATTTGTCTCATGGCCACAATCCTTCCTCATGTCACCATTTCCATGGAGAAACCAAAGAGGGAGCCAGAAAGCGTTCTGCTGTCCTTTCCCTGTGGTGGTGATGGTCTGGGCTATATAATGTTACTGTAGGTCTTTGCTGGTTTAGGCCTCATTCGAGGAAATTATGAACTATCTTTCACAAGAAAAGATTATATTTTGCTTAAATTAAATAGCTTTGAGCAAACAAGTACCAATTTGGATGTGCTTCCCCATTTAATATTTGTGTGATTTATGCTTCCAAGCAACCCTTCTGCTCTCCTGTTTATAGGCCCTCAAAGCTCATTTTTTAACTACAGTTAATCATGCTGAAGCAAAACACAACTCACAGCAAGATGATGCTGGCCAACTTTTCTAACTTGGGCTACTGTATTGGATGTCAGCTCCGACGCTAAAAATAACCTCCCTGGGACAGGTGCCTTCCCTGGCCAGCAGAATTTAATGCCACTTCTTCAAATCGTGGCCCAAAGAAGCCTTGGAAGGGAAGAAACACTTTAGCTTTTGCTGGGGAAAGGATTGGCATTCCCAGCCCAGGAATTGAAAGCTGCTTGTTTGAAGTATTGATGGACAAACTGGCTGGACACAAAGCAAACAGCAGTGACTCAGAGTACTTTGCCTTTCTACCCTGGTCACAGTTTAGGTTGTGAAGTGGCAGGCTGAGTAATTTCTAATCTGTAAATGCTGTTATTTGCTATACAGCAAAAGAAAGTCCATCTGCAGCTCCAGAAAACAGCTCAGTGATAAGCAGGCGGGACCTAGAATTAAGGAAGGAGCAGGACAAATGCTTTGTGCCATGTGCCTTTCTCTGCATAAAAAACCTTTTGACATCCTCCTGCTCCAGATGGGAAGTCCTGTCCCCCTGCCCTAGCTGTGCTCCTCGATCTTCCTTTAATCAGGTACATTAGAATCATAGAGTCACAGAGTGGTTTGTGTTGGATGGGACCTTAAAGCTCATCCAGCTCCAACCCCCTGCCATGGGCAGGGATACCTTCCACTAGAGCAGGTTGCTCCAAGCCCCGTCCAACCTGGCCTTGAGATACCAACTGAGGTACCAACTGGTACCTTGAGGTACCAACTGGTTGATGTACCAACTCATCAGCATCCAAACACACCAGGCAAAACCACACCCCAGCAGCAGCCCTGGTGCGGGTATGAGACCTGTGTCTTCATTTATTGAAGACTTGAGCAAGGAAGAAATGCATAGAGAAATGTGAGAGGAGGCTGAGAGGTCTGCTAGCAACTGAAAAAATACCTCCAAGTGCTTTTCCTCTGAGAGTTTGGCAGATGGACATGGCAACGCCCTTGCAATCCATCTGCAACGGGGATACACACTGGGTTCACTCTGTTAAACACACTCAGTGTTTTAGCAATAGAGCTAGCGATACATAAAACCGGTGTTTAGGTGCATTGGCTGGCCCCAGTGAGCCAGGGAAGAGAGAGGTATGGAGGGTCACCCATGGCTAGCCAAGGGTTTCTCTTTCCTGGACCTGGAAACCTGGGAGGTTTAAGCTACCAGCAAGGCTGCAGAGCTGGGGTTCACCCAGCTTGACATCACATTGGTTTTCTGCATGTTTCTTTCTTCCTCAGTGGGATGAGAAGCCCTCTCAGGTGGTGGGATAGAGGTATCTCCGGAAACTTGTCAGCCACGAGGGAGTGCACAAGCAGCTTCAGCAAAAAGAAGCTATCAGGTTTCTCACATGTCCCCTGAGACATCCCAGGTATGCACAGCAGCACTTCTCTCCACCTGCAGCTTCCATTGCCCCGGTTATGGGAGCAAGCAAGGAAACAACCCAGCAGCAGGGGAGCAGCCACATTTCCAATAACCCATGCTCTTTTCTTTCTCAGAACTGTCCTTTGTTCCTTTCAGGTGCTAACCCAAATCCAACTGGATTTTCAGGGACTTCACAACAACTGTTCCCAAGCCCCACACCCACTGTTGGCAATGCAGGGAATGCCAGGTCATGGGCCTGGGGGAGCCAGCAGGCATATCACATCCTGCATGACTTACGTATGCTTTGTGCCAAATTGTTCCTTGTTCTTCCTTGTTACAACACCAGGAAAAAAACCCTCCAACATGTAGCTCTAAGTCCTCATTTTCCTCCAGGGCAGGGGAGGGGAACAGAAGAGAAGTTGTTGTGGTTGAATCCTAGGGCCAAACACATCATCTGGAAGGATACAAAAGCTTTTCCAGCCTGTCATTTTCTAGCAATTATAATTCCACACACATTTACCTAAGGACAATTCTGAAAAACAAGAAAAATGACAAGGAAACATATTGTGTTTTTGCCTTTAACCAGCACACTCAGATCACCACAATTGGTTCCCAGAAGGATCATAGTGTTGTGGATTATTTATTTTGAATGTCAAATGCCTACAGAGCAGCACAACCTTTGGGTTTGAGGTGGCAGCATTGGTTCTGCAAACTCTGACATCTGAATTTGTTCCTTTTTCATTTGTTCAGGCTTTTCACTTGGAATTTGGCTTTGTTACCAGGTTTCTACCAAAACATGTTGGTGAGATAACCTTGACCAATGCATTTCTTCTTACCTGATTAGTTTTATCTGTCTCACATTCCTCACTGCCCCCTGAAGTTCAAGAGCTGTAAGACGAAACTGAGGAAAAAATTAACTGCTAATCCATTAAAAGTCAAGCTTGCTGACAATGACACCTTTGGTTAGAACTACTTCCAGCACAGAATGAGATTAAGACCAGCCCTTGGGTTTTTATTTGTCCTTCCTTGAAAAGCATTGTAGATGTTTTTCAGATAACAAAGGCAATAAAAACGAGAAAAATAATTTTAAATCAGAATGTGTCTCTTTAAAAAGAGTCTCCATTTCAGATACTGATCTAAGAGGTAAATTATAGATTGCCAAGTGCAGGAAAAGCACCAGTCTCTTTGTAGGGATGTAATTAATGTGAAAGTTTTACTCAGATTGCCACAAACCAATGGATAGGGTTCAATGTAGAATTGGCAATGCCAATATCTCTGTTCAGCATAGGTGTTCTATCATTTTTCTTCAATATTAAGACTTCTAAATGTGAGTTTGATTCCATATGTGACTCCACAGACATTTGGTCCAGTGCCAACTCTACACAAAGGGCCAGGTTTCCCTCTGTGTAAATCCATGCAACTCTATTGACATCAGTAAATTTGCATCAACCTTAAACTAGGTGATCTTGCCCAAAGTATCTTTTTTGGTCTGCGTGGTGTATGGTTGAGGTGCTTTTTCACAAAGATGAAGAATGGGAAGCATAATACTTTCTGGTAGACAGAGCAGATCACGTTTCTATTTCCAGGCTGCCCCATTCATTTATTAATGGCTGATTAGGAGCTGCAAGCAGAGGAGACAGCACTTGTGTGTATGTGCCGGGAATAACCATTGTTGAGGTAAAAGATTCCATTCAAATAGCTCATGAAAAATGGAAATATTGAAGTATGTTACTGTTACATATATAGAGATTCGCAGGCAAATGGCTAGGAGAAAACAGGGTTTTCTTCATTTCTCTTACCTTCATATATACATGGCATAAATACCTTGCAAAATACTGCCAAAACCTTTGGCTGGTTTGTAAGTGTTTCCATAGATTTTGGTTCAGTAAATGCACTTTCGTTATCCAGTATTTATACTGCAGGGACAGCCAAAGCCATGTTCTGACACCATTAGGAGACAACAGTGAATGTGCCTTGAGAGACCTCTTTCATCTTGATCTCCTGTGCAGAGCTAAGGTCAGTAGGGGAGTTGCACCTCACCTTACCCCTTTAGATTTATTTTAACTCTTCATTTCCTGGGTAACACTGTTTTGAAGTGATAATTTCAAGATATTCATGTCCTATTTATGTTATACTTGTGACCACTTTGAAACTTAGCTCCATCATACGTTGAATAAATAATGTTTATTCTTTCTGAATAGATGGCCTGGGTTTATGAGTGATGACAACAACCTCAAAGAAAAGTAGATAATGAAGCCAGGATCATCGACAGCTGTATTTTATTTATTTTGGGTTATCCAACTAGCACTGATTGTTACCTGATGTAACAGAATATGCTTTTATCAGTATTTTGACTCAGGATCTTCATTTGGTACAAAGTCAAAGCCTTGTCCTAGACAACTACTCCAAATTAGGTCACATAAAGGAATCCATCTGTGCGATAGTCCAGGTCACACTGCTATTTGTGGAATGGAGACTAGTACAGTCTTGGCGAGTGCATGATATATGAACTGTATGTATTTCTTGATAAATTGTTTTTAAATATTTCCTCCTTTTTATTAATTGAAGAGGAAACTCATGCATCAATGACATTTTTATGCTGGTTTACACATAAATTATTTCCCTGTGATGTTCATTTTTATTATTATTGCCGATGTTATAGCAAATGCATTTTTTTTTTGCCTTGTAAACAAGATTTTGCTTACAGCTAAATGAAAAGAAGAGAAGTTAATCACGTTGAAATAATAGGTTTAAAAAGGTAATTCAGTAATGTTTGGCTGATGTTTAATCTTCCCCAATAGAAGCCATGCTGAGAGAAATGACACAAATTCTGGTTTTGTAATTAAACATTATTCATCACCAGCAGGGCAGCTGAAGGAGAGCTCAAGTACCGCAGCGATTGCCTACTCCTGGCAAAGCCTTCCAAGCAGGGACTTCAAGGTTTGTTAAGTGACAGTGTTGGCTGCAAACCTTGAAAATGAAGAGCATCCTCATAGCTTTCAGTGTAAGAACTCAACGTTGTGGGTCTCTTCTCTATGTTTTCAGGAGGGAGTGAAGTGTTTTCTGAGCCCATTAGAAAAGATGCTCACCACCAGATGTGCCTGAAAACAGCACCCATTTCTCAGCAGAAGAGTAGAAACAGTCACCCAAGATATGCCTATGAGGCTTTTTCTCATGAAATCACAACATCTCACTGTAATGTGTTTTTCTGTAGGGTAGTCCCCAAAATCGTACCTTCCTTGCTTTTGAGACAGAGAACTGAGGCTTCTTGGTAGCATGCAATTGAACATCTCCATCCCTGAAAATCAAAGGGGAGTTAATGACTTAAACACTGAGGTCTAAACCTCATGAGTTGCTCAAGATCATGCAGAAGTATGTGGCAGAGCTGGGTCTTGAAGCCAAGGTTCCTAAATTAGTTTTTTTACGGCTTCATAGAAGAGCCTTTTCACTCTGCTGCATCTGCACCAAGCATCCATCCTGGACTCTTGGACATACCCCTGTGTGAACATGACTGTGCCTTCCTCTAGTCACAACATGTTTTATCCAAGCACTGTGTTACAGGAGGAAAAGATTCAGAGAAGAAGTTTCTGCCCCTTGCACTGTTTACTTTCTGAGTTGACTATTCCAGCAAGCAAAGTCAAGTTTGTGACTCTAAGGCTCTGCTGACCAGTGTGCTGCAGAGCAGCGCAGAGCTATTGTATTTAGCTGCTGCAGCCAGAAAACAGCTTTTTTAATTGCAGGTTTTTTGTCATTCAGGTACCACGTACCCAGTTCGCTTTGAACTTTTGTGAAAAGCCTGTAAGGACCATTTTAAGCACATCTTCTGGAGTTTTTCACTTGCCAGGTTGTTCATTCTTAAGGTCCTTTCCACCCCTAACCATTCTATGATTCTATGAGTATCAGGAACTATAGTTCATATTTCCTGATCCGAATCATGAGTTTTTCAAAATGGGCTCATATGCTAAATCCCTCTTACTAGAAGTGTATCTGAGCCTGACCCTTCCATCCCAAGGGGACAAGCATGTTACGTTTTTTTATGCTAGTTTTTTACCATACTGTTTGTTATGATGTGTTTTGACCTTGCATGCTTGCTTGGAAAAATGGGTAATTATTGCTGTTATACCAGAAGTGACAATAACGTGACTTATAAGTAAAGTAGTTTTCAAACCCTACCACAGACCCAACTGAAGAGAGTGGAGGGGAATGGTTCGTGGGATATAAGTTCATTTGCTTGTGGGTGAGGAATCCTGTCAGAATCGCATTGGCAGTAATTACATCAAAACAGCAATATCAAGCCCGAATCTGATTCCTAGCCAGTCACTGAATGCATCATATCTAGTTTTCAGGTATAACTGCTCTTCCTTAACACTTCTGAAAGAAACCCAGCAAAGGACAGGATCCAGGAGCCCAAATCCTACAAGGACCAGTGGAAAAATCAGAAGGCTTTGAAGGTGGTCCACCTCAAAGTCCCCTGCCATAAGCTAGCTGCACACTCTCTTTCCGTGCTTGGGTAAGCATATAGCTCCCAGCTGCTCAGAAGCACAGTAGGTTTTTGCATTTGTCTTTACGTTTGTTTTCTGCTTGGCAGCTGAACGGGCAATTTGCAAGCCCAGTGGGCAAATGGCATTTAGTGTGTGAGCTCTGAATGAAAGTTACTTTTCCTTTTTTCCCCTCTGTAGTTTGAACCTCCAGCAAACTTCCCCCTGCAGCTCTGGAAAATACAAACAATCCCTCTGCTGTTAGAAACCAGCATGATCAAGCTTTGATTTGTGATTTTCTAGGGAAGAACAGTATCATCCTTCAATAAGAAGATCTGCATGTTGGAGTTACAGAAGCAGGTCAGCCTCCAACAGCATCTAATTAGGCAGATTTCTATTGTTTAGCTGAGCAGATGTATCCATCACTGAACATTAGATGCTGCATCATCCGGTTACAACAGCTTCTAGCTCCTTAAAAATGCAGAAATAGGAAATCTCCTTTGCTTACTGGCTTGTGCTTTGACCCACACAGTAGCCATTACTTCCAAGGTATCAATAAGAAAATTATTTAGGTAGCTGCGGATGAGCTACTTCAGTGGTTCCCTGGCTTTGGGATCTGCGTTTAAAGCATTTCCTAACAGAAGGAATGCAATAAAAATGCTTGATTCTTGCCCCAGGCAGGTTTTTGTTCTCTCCCACACTCTTCAAGGTCAGATTAAGTTTTTCCCAAGGAATTTTAAGGATAATCAGGCATAAACTATACTTGATGAAAGAAGGAGTCTCTTGCCAACAGTAGTAACTTCAGTAGCATAAGGAGGCAATTATCTGCCTACAAATGCCAAGCCTAAACTTTTCCTCAGGCCATGCTACAGCCAAACCTTGCTGGTACCTTCTTTTCACTGGAAAGTGGCCAAGAGTGCAGGACACCCCACAGTTTGTCATTCCCACCATGTTCCTGTGTCAGGATCCCACATCACACTGTTCATAACATGTCCCAATGTCAAGAACATTACTTAGAGCTTCCTAGAGGTGGCCTACATTTTTATCTAGCAGGACATGTGCAGATGATGTGCTCTTGGTCTACCCTATCATGCTCATTTTACAGTAAGCTGATTCAGAGAGAGTTGGATGCCTAAACACCAGTATCTACCTGTTCACCTGTGCTCACAGGTAACTGAGTGAGTCTGCATGGTCCTACTGGTAAAACAATAATTTCTGTGTCAACGAATTCTTACTTTCAAACGTTTTTACTTTCAAACATTTGAAGCTTCAACTTTCAAGTCTCATGCACCTTTCTGGAGCTTGAGATAATTCATGCTCAGAAATCACAGCAGTTGAAGTAAGGATGATCCCTTGTGACCTAAACATCCTTTATGCATTTGACCAAGGTCTCATACGGTGCAACAACATTGCTAAACAACAAGAGACCACAGTGTGTTGTGGGAAATGTAGTCTGACCAGAGCAGGGGAGTTTAATGCAAAGAAACTACTCTTTGCCTAATACACAACAACTCTTTTCCAAATCAAATACTTCTTTTCCAACCCAAATGCTTTATTATATTCTTTTTTCCTTTTTTTTAATTGGTGAAAACTCTGGTTTCTTCTGTGGAAAAAAAAAATAAATCTGGTTTTCTGTCTTTATAAAAAGATAAAGTTTGCTTTTCCAGTCAGTTCAGAGGGGCTGCCTGTACAGACCATCTGCAGTCACTGTCCTTACCTAGAACTATCAGCATCAGCCCAATAACTCTTTTGAGAATTACCTGAACTCGGTGCTTAAAGGGATTTATTTTTGCGAAACAGAGCACTGTGTATTAGTAAGTTTTTACAAGGTTATGAAGATGTTTTTACTGAGGAATATTTGCAAGTTTCAGCTGGCTGGCAGATGTGTTAAAGAACGTATGATTCAGATAGAAAGCCTTTCTTTTTATTGCTGAAACACTAATAAGAGTGCACTTTAATATGCCTTAATGTGTTACTCCTTAATTGACAGCAGATGTTTCCTGAACAGCATTTTTTAAGAGACGTGCCGCACTTCAAAACAAGAAGAAATAAAGTCTTACTGTACATACAAGAGCTTCCAAAAGCAACGCCTTCCCTTGCCAAGAATTGTTTATACAAACAGCATTCCAGATTATTTGAAAATCAATATTAAGTGCTGTGGAATATGTCAGAGTAAATCTGATGTTATTTCAACAGAACCTTAGCATAGCCAGTGTTTAAGGTCTCCTTTTGATTCCCATACAGTCTCCAAAATGGGAAACATCATCTAGCCCTTGATGCTTGATCAGAAGAGTATGGGAAGAAGCAGTCATCTCAACAGGACACCAAGTGTCCACCTCCTTGGTCAGACAGAGAAGACTTCCAGCAGAACCAGCTACATCTTTGAAATCTTACCTGATGAGCACGAAAATTATCTGTCATGTTTACATGTAAAACACTCCAAGGTTTGGAAGTTCCTCAGACCCTGCCTGCTGGAGTGATCTCACCAACAGAGGAGAGGCCGGTCGTTTGACGTGTTCATTCCACAAAGCTAGGCTACAAATGTCAAGGGATTGTCATCGATGTAAACAGGATTGCAAGTACTCCTGTCATCGCAGTCCAGACAAGGATAATGTTTTTCTTCTTTATCTTGCCAAAACCTTACTCTAACTCCAAATCAAAGCAGCAAGAAGTCTCAAAGCACGCAGAGTCCCTCATAGGGATGGAGTTTTCTCCATTCTCAGCAGTGTCCCACGCGTAGAAAATCTGTAAATCTGGTCATTACTGGCAATGGTTGTGATTGCAAAGCGCTAGAGAGGGCTCAAGGTATATGGGAAAAGAGGAGAAAGAAAAGTAATGCAGCCCTTTCTCCTTCCGAAGTCTCTTGGCAGTCTGGACCCACTCTTTGCAGTGCAGAACCAGTCTCAGGTGTGAAGTCCTGCCCAGTGCTGCTGCCACTGCTGTAACTGCAAACCCTTCAACAGGTCCGGTGTGACACAGGACAGGTCACAGCCACTCTGGGTATCGGCTCTGAAGAGCTTAACTTCAAATCCTTTCAGGCTTCAACCAAAGGCTGCGACGCTTAGTTAATCTGAAATCAATATAATTTATTTCTCCTTCCCCTTCCTTTGAAAGGTTAATAACATTTTTATTTCTTTGGGCTTCATTTTTAGGATATTTCCACTGTTGTTCCAGGAAAGGTCTAGCCTTGAAATGCTCACAACATTTTGCTGAAATCAAAGTAGAAAGTGCCCAGCAATGGGCTGGGGAGGTTGTGTCTCTGGGACCTCCAAGCTCCAGGCAGGTCCTGGGCTTGTGGTGAGGGTGGCTTAGCTGCAGCAGAAAGGCCACACATTTGGATCCATGAAGACCTAATGTCTGCAAAGGTTTTAAATAAGAAAATAATCAGCAAACCAGAAAAAGTAAGAAAAAATATGGAATGTTGTTATCTCCACTAAAGGAGAGAGATGAACATAATCAAATGATTGGTGGGTAGAGATCAGAGGAAGATCATCCTTCATAAGCACAGAATCAGCCTTACCAACCTCAGGAGACCTGCTGATGTCCTGGGAAAAGAAGACTTGCAGAATTTACAGCACTGCTCCTCAAACCCACCCAGGAGCAGCCCCAAAGCTGCGCTGGGCCCCGAACGCGGCTGTTTGATGTGTGTGTGATTGTAACACACCGGGTTCCCCACAGCACGCTGAGAGCTGCGGCTTGTGGTAACAAATGACAGAATCTCTAAATACAGCCAAGCTGTGGTCAGTGTTTATTTATTTTTACTATGTACACAACCCATCACGTTGGGTTACTACAGTTTAGCTTTAAAGGCACTTGATCATTTAAAATGACTTGATGTTATCAGACTTTTTCTTTCTTACAAAAAAACCTTGTTAAAATACTAAGTAATTGACAGTGCTTTTTGTTATCCTGCTTGTAAAATACAAATCGTTAGGGCAATAAATATTATTCATTTAGAACTGATGCAAACCAAATGTTTTCGTCCTTAAAATACTCATAAAAGTGAAATTTTATCTTCCATCTGGCAATGCCTCTTATGCCAAAATGTTCTGAGTGGAATTGCATTAATAAGAAGACATCAAGAGAAATATGTTACATGTATCCTTTAATATGCCTTTGTAAACTGAGATACACGTTGGCCTTCTATCAATAAGCATCTCTACCTGTGGGTTTTGAGAAGGATTAATAGAGAAGAACCATTACAGGATGAAAGGACAGAGCATGCTGGGAGAAAAATGAAAATCAAACATCCACCAGTGCATACACTTCCTTCCAGGATAATATTTAGATTTTATTTTATTTTCTTAATTTAAATATATATATATAAAAAGGAAATGTTTAAGCTGGTTGTAGATAGTGCACATCTGCACTGCAATAAGGCCATTTTCAAAAGTACAGCTCTCAGTGGGATATTTATTTAATTCATATTGGTTTTGGACCTCAGCCTATAATGAGGAAAGATATGGGCACATGCTAGAAACAGTGGCTGTGATTTGGACTTTTTTGAACATTAAAGTAGAAAAAGCCTTTGCATGTAGGAAGGGTTTAGTGAAAATTCAATAACTTTTGCTTCAGACACTGTACTTCAGAGCACTAATAAAGACAAGAGGAAACTGATGCCGACACCAGAATCAGAACTGAGCTGCCTGGAAAATGCCAGCCAGTTCCAGCACGCATTTCCAGCCTTTCCTCTTCCTGCACTTTTCACCTTTCTGTTCAAATTTTATTTCAAAACTGATTTCCAATCCCCTCACATTATCCCCATCTGAAGCGCAGAGGGACGGTCTCTCTGTGGATGCATCTGACTCCACACCTCTGTTTCCATGTTGGTCAAGGATGTGTCTAAGGTGTTACCTCCCCAGACTGGGCTAAAACTATTGGTGTTACCGGCGGTGCTTGCTTGTGCCAAGCTGCCTTTGCTTTTCCTTTCCCAACGTACAGCCACAGCATCACGGTTGCCTGTTGCACACACAGTGACGGGTTTGCACCAGATTCATCAGGTCTGAGTGAGTTTTATCACAGGGGAAAGGGCAGAGGCTTTGCCCAGGAGGCTCCGTGGGCAACCTCTGGGGCAGGTGAGATTGCTCCATCACTCCTGCTACCGTGAGGATCAAAGCTAGAAGTGAAGCAGGGAAATGTTTCTTGCCCAGGGACTGTACATCTTTTCCTTACTGCGCTATTGTGAATTTTACCCATTTTGCTGCACCTTAGGGCCCAATTCAATGACTAAAATTGATTTTTTGGTACTTCAGTGGCCATTGTGGGAAACAGAGGTATTATTTTTTTATTGAATACAACCCTTAGAGCACTAGCTCACAAGCTCTCTTCAGTACACTATAATAAAGTAATACCAACATTTCCCAGCTCTCCATAACTTCATTACTCTGTGTCTCTTTGGGACACTATCATCTTTTACCCAGACTCTTTCATGGATGGTGGGTTTCACATCTGAGGGCTTCTCTGTCTGTGTCTGCATGCGTGTGTAGGAGCTGACACACACGTGTGTACACTTTCTTACATATGCTCAGCATTATCTGTCAGACCCTGATGAGAAAATAGCACATCCATGTGCCAGTCAGAAAAATGCACTTGACTTTTGAGGAATTGTTTTCATTAAAGCAGGATCAGGACCTGCCTACAGCCCCAGAAGTGTGAATGGAAACAATTTCCCCATGCAGGAATCTCAGCTGACATGCAGCTGCCAAGCTCTGCGTTCCTTTTGGTTATGTTTTCCCTGAAACCATAAATAGTTCCTAAAGCTAACACAAAACTCATGCCACAGCATTGCACAGAGATAACAGCCCATGTGCCAGCACCAGCCAAGGTAGCCACCAGCACCTCCTGTGCTTCACCAGCCTCGCTCGGCGCGAGGCTGCAATGTGTCTCCCACATCCCTGGCTGACTTTGCACATCTCCCTGCCTTAGGGCAGAGGGTTTCCCTTATATGTTTATGCAATCCCAAACATGACTATGCTTTGAGTTATTGGAGTGCTCCAGCACTCCAAGCATGGCAGTGCTAAGGAAGAGCAATCATGGGAGCACACACTACGTTCACTCCCCTGTATCCTTAAATGTACTTCTCTCTCTTTCCCGCTACATCCTTGAGGACCACTGGGATTAACATCCAGAAGAGATGCTGTAAATTCCAGTCTAAAATGAAAGTGTTAGGGGAAGCCATATAAAGTTATAGTTGAAAAGATGTTAGAATTAATTATGGCTTGATTTTCCAACATGCTCATTCCTTTCCTCCCTTCCTATTGGAATCAATGGGTATTTTTTGAAAATCAAAGCTGGGTTAATGACTAAAGGTTTTTAAAGATGGAGTAGTTGAAGCAGTGATTACTGGGGCAAGAGGAAATCTCCTGCAGGTATTAGTCTTACAGGACGGCATGCCAAAGGTTACTATGGCACTCGTGATGTGGAACGATGATGAAATACTATGGGAAAAGCAAGTCCCCCAGCTACAATGTATGCATTTGGTGGTCATGGCTATGCACCAGTTGTGATCAATGGGTGTAAAGTCAGGGTCAGGGCTGCAGCAGCCGGAGATGCTGGTGCTTTGCAATCTAGCCGGGCCCCAACCAAGGGGCTGAGTTTCCACAATTCATTTATCATAAACCAGCAATTTGCAAATGTTAGCACTTTTCCCACACATCATGAGCCCTGATGGACTTTAATAAAAGAGAGAGAGAAAGGGGATGGGGGGGGAGAAGAAAGAGAAGAAAACCTATCTAATTAATTAAAGTTCTTACAATGGCTTTAATTGGGAAAATGTTACCTTTTAGGAAGTAACTGCTATACAGGTTTTCATTTGTTTTCCAGCCTCTGTTTTCTTACATTGGCTTCACATCAGTTAATTAGCCAGTTGTCTCTGCTGGTGGGGGTTTGCACCTCTCTCTTTTACCCTTATGGCTGCACAGGAATGATTTTCCAGTTTGCTTGACTCAGGCGGTCATTAAAATTTGAATACCTGCATTAATTTGGTTAGTGTACTGCTTTTCAGCTAAAGGCCTCTAAAGGAAAGGGGTAATAAAGAAGAATAAATGGTAAACAAAGCTTGGGAACATATGAGAGTGAGAGTGTGCAAAACCTGAGTTGCGCAGATGCTCTCGCAGATGCTCTCACAAATGCTCACAGGTATCACCATCCAGGCTCAAACACCTCTGAGCTCTGAGGAAGTCTTGCTCTGCGTCTGGTCTGCCTCCAGTCTATAAATAGGTAGATGTGTCTGAAAGAATGAAATCTATGGATAGAAGAAGGAGCAAGTGTTGACACATTTCACTAATAACACCGATACCACTTTAGCATGATTTTCCAGGTGTCTTTTCTCTCTAGGCTCATATTCTTCTTCCCAGAGTGGGCAATAACAGAGGCTTCAATGACAGGGATTAAACATTCAGAGCTGTGAGTATCAGATTTTGTCCTAGCGTTTTAGGAGGAACTTGTTCCTCCCATCGAGAGGAGAAATCAGAGGTTTAGATCACTTTGAATTGTTTATTGCATGTCATGCAGCTTTGCCAGCCCATCTACCTGCCTGCATCCCTACCCCACTGCCTAATGCTAATTACCAGGTCAGAATGAACCTGTCCTGCAGTTTTCAGAGATTTCTCCTCCGGCGCTTTTCTCTCTTCTTGGCTAATCTCATGATACTTCAGGAGCTTTCCCTTCTCACCTACCATGCGCTCCAAAGAGCACATCTATTGCTGATAGGAACAGCTGTCATTTCCTAGCTCATAGATGCAATGCCAGCATCGTCTATTAGAAAGAAGGGGAAAGGTCAGGTGGGGGGAAAGTCCTTAAAATGTCAGAGCCATCTATCCAGCTAGTAAGAAATTTCTTATAAAAACCCTAAAGAGCTACTTTGGGCTGGTGCTGACATCATAACTAAGCTCTTTCTTGAGGGCTATGATGCCCTAAAGCCCTTGACGGCTTTGTAAACTTGTATGCCAGTATTGCCCACCACTTGCTCCTTGCATTATCCACCAAATTGCTCAGAAGAGCCCAAGTTTAACCCTCTTACCACTTCATAGGCACTGGGCAGCACAAAGCTGACCCTTTGCAAGCAACTGAACCCTGGGATTTATAATTTTCCAATCCATTGAGATAAAATGGATTCTTAAAGAGAAATGCAGTTTATATTCCTGTGTGAATAAATAAGAAAGAACAAAAGCAAAGACCCTCTGAAAACTCCAGTGTCAACTGCTCTCCCCGACTGCTTCAAGAACTGTGAAGATGAAGAGTGGAAGGTGCCTGCAGGAAAAGGAGATAAGGTCTAGCTTTAATTAGATAAATACATCAGAAATAGTCTGTAGGTGAAGTGATATAGCAGAGCTGTTTTGGTGCATGTTTATTAGGATGTTTAGGTACAGCTGATCCTGCTTTGGAACAGAGACATCAAGTCAAGAATCCTCCTGAGGACCATATGCCCTCCCTTTTCCCTGTGGTCCAAACTAATTATCTCTAGACTAATGTTAAGTGTTCACAGCATCCAACACAATGCACAGCATCTAACACAAGGCACACAACTGTCTTGCTCCTTGACTGGTAAAGTCTACTGATTTCTGCTTTGAATCACCCTCTGGAAGGGCTTCGACCAGTACACAGTAGCATCCAGGAAGAACTGATGGCCACATTAGGACAGCAGTCCCACAAAATGACATTGCCTTGCAGCAGCCATTAGTACTAGATGAAGTAATAGACTGCTCTTGTTGGCCTTGGGCAGGCTTCTTGGTGACCTGGCACTGCAGCAGAGGAGACCTGCCAGGCTCACACACCTCCCAGTCCCTGGCAGAAAAGGACTTCTTGTGAAGCCTGACAAACTGTCACCTTTTTCACCTGCAATTTGGTGCTAGTATCATAAATCTCAGGAAATGTCCCTTCAGGGCAGTTTGCTTAAGCCTTTTTCCCCAAAACTGTGATTGTGGGGTTTTTTATTCTCTCATTTCCAAGCCTGCAGCACATGCAATTCCCAGCCAGTTTCTGCAGTCAGGACTCAGAGCAAACTCATCTTTCGAGCAATGCTATCCCTACACTGTTGCTTGATTTCAAGAGTCATAGTTAGAAAACAGCCAAAACCACGGAGGCAGAAGATGAAACCCCAAAAACTGGTAACACTGATGTTTCCTTGGAAATCCTTGAAGCTGCAAGTGTCTTGCAAGCAAACCCCTCTTCCCAATTAGTGCCTGTGCTCGTAACAGTGCTCCTCACGTGGCACCATTAACACTGTGCTGAAGCATCTTCCCACCTCCTTTCCAGCTCAGGCAATGGCCCGAGGTGGTACTGGATGTGAAATGAACCCCTATCACATAGTAGCTGAGCAATGCATATCTCTCAGTGAATTTTGTTTCATTTAACACACTGCTTTTTTTTTTCTTCATGACCTGCTGCCAAAATCTCTTTGTTAATGTTTCTGCCACCATCGATGCCACACAAGAAAAGTGTCTTTGTTAACACATTTAGGGCCTGCTTTTAATTTCTACAGTATTCCCTTTAATAACGATGTCTAATTAAAACATCTGTTAAAAAGTCTGTAACATTAACTTTACAGGGAGAATTTAATAGAATTATATTTGAATTGCAGCCATTTAACGGGTTTCCTAATTAGGCTGTTGAGTTTTTCTTCTTCTTTTTTTTTTTAACAAAAACATTACACAAATTAAAATCAGGCGCAGTTTTTTATTATTATTATTACACCACAGAGTGTGGTCAAAACCAGGCAGGCAGGATGTGCTGGGGTGTGAAGGGTGAGAAACTCAACATAGAGCCAGTCACTGAAACACTGAAATGCATAAAATAAAACAAATAAGAGATGATATTTGTAAAGAGGAGGGGACTATCAAGGCCAGGTTGGACGGGGCTTGGAGCAACCTGCTCTAGTGGAAGGTGTCCCTGCCCGTGGCAGGGAGTTGGAACTGGATGAGCTTTAAGGTCCCTTCCAACCGAAACCATTCCATGATTTATGATTCTATGATAAAGAGATGAGTGGGGAAAAAAAAAATCTGGATTTTATTTGCATTATTTCTGATAACGAATCCCTGTGAGCATCTCCCCCTCGAACTGTCCCCAGCGCCAACCACCTTGTCTGCTCCATCTTGTCTCCATCTCGGAGGAAGGAGAGGAAGAAGCCTTGAAAACTTTTTATTTCTGTCAGATTTGTGTTTGCTCACATGTCAGAACCTGGGGTAGGTTCGTTACTAGACTGAGATGCTCTGCAGACCCTCTAATAATGCTTAACTTTTTATGTAGAACTTTGCACCCATTAAATGAACGACTTGCACAATATTCAATGGTTCCAGTAGAAGCTGCATTCTGCGGCTTTCAAAGGCAGGATTTTTCCACTATTTTTAAATACAATGAACCATGGATTGAAATTCTAGTTGAGGAGGAAATAGATCTTTCAATGTATAGGAAAACTTCCACTGTTCATTCCTTCCCTGTTCTAAATCAAAATGAAAACTAACAGGAAAAAATTAGATATATCCCATTAAGAAAATTTATACTAATTATTTTTAAATCACACCTTCTAACTCTGAATTTCATCACACTGGGATAAGGTATCTCTCAATTGGAACTATACTCTTTTCAGAGAAGAGTTGTGATTTTCCAGTGAGACAGGATCAGTTTTGTGCTCAGAATGAGATGCAGGAAAATAATATAGTTTCACTCTTCAACACAAATATTTCATGTGGCTCTCAATAGATGCTAAAGTTGCCTGAACAAACATCTTGGGTGAAATCCTGGCCTCTGACTTGCCAGTGATAAAACTCTTACTGACTCCAGTAAGGCCAAGACTTCATTTTTTGCCTTTAAATTGAACTTAAGTTGTAGCAACCATTGGCAAAGGGAAACCCACTTCAAAAGAAGGCTCTGACAGTTGGACACTTATCTCCCACTGACCTGAACTCTAGCAATCTCTTTTTGTTTCCCAAGCTAACTTGGAAATCCCATTGAGAGCAAGTTCATCAAAATAGTTCTTTTGTTCTCCTAATTTCCAGTAAATACAATGATGAACACCACTTCCCCTAAGGAATTTTCAGTGTGGGACAGGCCAGCCCCACACAGAAAGAGCAAGTCTAGTAGGAAAAAAATTAACACCAAAATGTTCACAACAAAGATTAAGAAATGCATTAGCATTCCTCAGAGACCCAGGACACTGGGGATACCTTTGATCTTTTCTTTGCTCTGCCATAATGCACTATTTTTGTGGGTTTTGGACATAAATTACGTAGGGCTTGTGGTGACCATGTGAAAGCAATGTATTTGGACTCTTCTAACCAAATATCTATTCTTTCATGGCTATGAGGGGCCTGTCTGTTTCAGGACTATATTGCTTCAACCCACAATTCTTTCTTTGCAAGAGAGGAAGCTGAGCTGAAGTCAAATATAAATTCTAGCTCCAGAGTCCTCATGATGGACTCCATTTCCTACAATGACATGAAGCAGCCACTCAGCTCTTACAATTACTTGTGAAGTCCCTTGGAGGGCATCCTCCAAAAATGCCTTTCTTTACAAAAAGGAGCATTTGTAGAGTGATTTGTAGGATGCTTTCCAGCAAACACTTGTGGTCACCAGGACTCTGCAAATGCCCATCCAAGAATGAGCACCAGGAACTTTGCAGGATAAGGTTGTACACAAGTATTACCTCAGAACCAGTCAATAACAAGTTTGCTGTGTACTTAAAGCCTCAAAGGATAAAGTTGTATTGGAACAAATCCTCAAGTATCTGCTTGGGTGTTGGTGGGGAGAGGACATTTTGGGAGTTTCAAATGGCATTACGCATTTGTGGAGTGGAAATTGCAGTTCAGTGTGTGGGCATACTTGATTGGACAATCTTTCAGTTGATGGGTTCTTCTGTTCAATTACTATTAAAATTCATCAAATGGAACAGAGTGGTTTTAATGCCCGTAATTGTTGTACAAAATGCTCTGTAATTGGTCTTACAAATGAAGCTGAAGAGCAAGATCAAACTCCATTGAAAATGGATCTGTCTTTCCACTGAAGAGTTCAAGAGTCACTTCTAAAATCCATTTCACGGGGAAGTGTTCAGCCAATTCCAATTCTGGTTCGTTTTGTGTGGCAGTTTTTATTGGCTTGTTTTGGCCTCCCATATGCAAATGAAACCGCCAACTCTTGAACCTCGTTCCACGTGTTCCCATCGCCTGCACAGCCAAAGCAAGGGCAGCGCTGCAGGCAGGCAGCAGAGGTGAACTTCAAAGCCACCTCAGGTGCATTTGGGGTGATTTGGGATGTCTGGCACTAGGGTGGTGTGGGGTGAGGAGCCCGCAAGTCTGTGCTGTGCTGCCTCTGGTAGAGGAGCCCATTTCAGCAAGTCTTGCCAATCTCTGCCTGGCGTTTTTGGGGGGTGGGAGGGAGTTATTGTTAACGTGGCAGATCTGAGAGGGGGGGCAGAATGAGCACAAGGTGAGGATTTCTTATTCTAATTTTGACCCCAAAAGCAGCATACCCTGGAATACACTGTTATTGAAGAAAGCGGGAAAGGAAGCACTTCATTTAGGGCATTGGTCTTGGTGCTCCACAAAGAATTTGTTGAATCAGAGGTATACAAAATTTTCACCTAGAAGGTTCCTTGAATGACAAGTGCTTCCCCAGATGTGGAAAACATGGATGCAAGTCTAGTGGACTGCCACTCGGTTCCTCGGTGTCGCTGACCTTTCCTGCTCTGCCCTCCTTTTCCAACCTGTAAGGTATGCTCAGGGGATGCTGAGTCTCGCACAGCACTAGTGTGATGGGGGTATGGAGCAATCAAAGCACTTGGGCTCTCAGTTGTGCTCTTCAAGATCTGCCTGCCCTCATAGCTAGCACTTCGTATATGCTCATGCCTCTTAGAAATGGCAGAAGCAAGGGTTCCCCAAACATGATGGATTTCACCACTGGACCCACCATGTCAGGAGCTGATATTTAACTGTTTCCTATCTCTTAAAGACTCCAGACAAAATCCTCTGCCTGGCCCCTCTCCAAAGCCCCCTTCTCTCTTCCTCTACCCCTCACCCCTGCAAAAAAACTTCCTGTTTTTCACCATTGATTCTGGAAAAAGCAGCTTATTGTTCATGCTGCTTCTGTCAGATCTTTTCTGCTTTGTCTACTCTCAAAGAATTAAAAAGAGGGCTCAGAGGGGATCACTCCTCTTTGTACAGTGAGTAGAGAGCTTTCTGTGGCACCTCCTCCAATGAAATGAATTGATGGCTGTGGAAACAGAGCAAATCAGAACTTAAACAGAAAAAAAACCCCAAGCTACATGCTACTGTCCCAAATCCATTTAAAAGACACAAATCCCTCTCTGTGCTCCTGATTTGTTACCAGAGCATGTTATTCACACATGCACACACTGACTCTGTCATCATTAATCTGCTGAGGGCGGGCGTGAAAGAAGTTCAGTGCAGCAGCTCCTGGGGATAGCAGAGGAATGGTGCAGAAGCACCATGTGTGCATCCCCCTCCATGCCTCCGTGCAGGTTGGCTACAGGAAAACAACTGCTTCAAATTAAACTGCAAGTGTAAATACCAAAGGAGAATTTCAGATTGCATCCAACAGAATTCAGAAAAGGTCATGAACAAGCCTGTGTTTTTTAAAACCTACCAGCTCTGTTTGTTAAATGGGATTGCTTCGTACGCACTCAGCACTAATTGGATTGAAGGTTATTCTGCTTTTAGGTGGGGGTGGGTGAAAGGAGGGAATAGAATAGAAGAAGGTGAAACCCACTCACAGTGGCATCAGTTTTGTCCTAAACCAGTCTGTTAGTCAGCAGCCCAACTTTTTTTTTCCGCAAACAAAACCTGAACAAAACACCTTGATATTTTGACTGGATATTTCTGCTGTGCACAAGCAATTCCAGTGCGGTTTCATCCTCTGGTGCCATTTCTGAGATATATATGTGTGTGTGTGTGTGCATGTACAGCCAGGAGATGTCTGTGAAGCTGCAGGGAAGGCCCTAATTGCAATTAAATCTAAGTGCCTCACTTCCCTCCACATACATACATTCTTGCCTATGTAGGCCAAGGTGTTCAGGTCTATGTTTTAAGTCACCCAGTGAAACCATAGTGAAACAAAGGAGCTGCACTGCCAAGAACCAGCAATTTAAAATGCTTCTGTTTTAAAGAAAGCACAGCAGTGATTTCTCTCTAAAGGGTGCATCTGGGGATGTTGGAAAGGTTTGGGTTGAGTGGCCAGAGCTGATGCCAAGTGACGCCCAAGACCCTTCTTTTCTCACCTGGTGACTCCAGGGTGCAGCAGAGAACAGGAGCAAGACTCCATAGCAGTGCAGGAAGGTATTTCTGCCTGTGCCTCACCTTACCCTTAATTCATTGGACACGGCAGCAGAGCAGAAAGCGAGGCCCTCAGGGCCATGGCTGCTTTTAACTCTGCTGAGCCCCCCTGGTATTTTGTGTGGCTCAGCACTGGGTGTCATTGGGTTTGATGAGAGACACCCACACACCCGTATTGTCACATAACAACATCCTTTCATCTCCTCTGCAGAGGAATGGCGTTCCCTCTGTCCGCTTTGTCTTTCTTCAGAGGGTTTCCTTGTCTCCTTTCCCTCCCCCTTGGCTTCCCCAGGCTGGAAAAGACAAAAACCCCCCAAAGCCTCAACAGCAGAGGGTGGGTGTAGAAAATTGCTGGCAGGAAAAATCAGAGTTAATCATTGGTGGGGCTGAGCAGTGCTTGGAGTCGAATGCGCCTGGTCTGGGTGGCACCGAAAACTCTCATTTTTGGGGAGAGTGTGGCTCCTTGAGCTGATCTGGGCTGTGCTGCTCCAAGGATCTGCTGGAGAAGATGGGATAGAGCAAGGTTCGCAGAGGGATCTGCTGGCACCGGCCCTTCCCTGCTGCTGCGGGGACAGGATTCCCCCTGTCCCACTCAAATGTACCCTGGAAAATGTTGAGTTTTCACAGCAAAATTTGCAGCCTAAAGTAGAGAACATTTCTCCTCCTGAAAACAAAAAGAATTTTATTTCAGCCAAAACGAATTCCATATTTTGGTGAGAAAAAACACGTATCTGTAGCAAGGGAGCCTTGTTGTGAAACGTGTAGTTTAACTAAAATCCAGTTTTCTGTCAAACACCAATTTTGATTGTAATTTGTAGGTCATTTCTTCTAGTTCATTAAATCATATGTCTTTCTGTATCCCTAAATAGTTTGTAATTCTATTTATTCATTGATTAAACTTATCCCTGGTTTTCTTCAGCAATTAATTTTTGCTAAGAAAAATCTGAATATTTCTAATCATCTCCCTGCATCAGCACTCAGAGAGCTCTTTCCAGTCAGGCAGCATCGCTTACTTTCAGTTTCTCATGTAACTAAACAGCAAACTGAGAATTACTTTAGCTGGAATTCGAAAGGATGTTGCAGTTTACTGTATGCGGACTCATAACTGAAATGCTGGTAATATAAATGGGAAGATGAATGGCTATCTTTGGATCAAAATGCACCTTCAAAGTAAAACAAAAATTATAGACCGATTTAAGTCTATTTTAATGACAATAACAACAAAAGGAGGCAGATTCAGGTCTTTAGCAGGGAGTTTTGGGGAAAACGGGGATTGCTAGAAACACTTCCTAAGATTGATTGTCTTGAATAATACTCTCAGACACAGAGAACATAGAGAGGTAATGCCTGAAAAGAATAAATCAAATCTCTTACGGCATTTTAGGCATTTTTTCCTTTCGTAGACACTGCTTTTAGTTTTCAGAAAGAGGAACAATTCCAGGCAAGCAGAAAATCGCTTGTTCATTTCCCCCCCTGTGATGAATAGTTGCATGTTAGCCTGTTCATTTAATGATAGCTATATATAGTGTGTATAATAAATCAGACTCCAGGACACAAATGCCGTCTGTTTACCTTTGAAATGCTGAGAACTGTGGTTGTTGCACAAGTCTGATGTAGCCACCTACACATACAGGGATAAAAAAACTAATTACCTGAAGGTTTTGGTTCAGTGAGGTCCCAGAAATGCCTGATGCCCCGAGATCTCAGTACCTGATGGGAGCACAGCCTGCACAGCCTATGAAAGTGAACTCAGCCCACTGCACGCAGTAAAGGGATCTCAGTCTGAGGTTTGCACAAAAAGTCTCATTTAAATAAGAGATCTCAGTCAATTAGTTTGATTATTGCATTATAAACACTTGTCAATGTCTATAACATCTGCCTTTCAAATACAATGCCTGAACCTATCAGCCCCCAAAATACCATATCAGTAAAGTGAAGTACACTATGATTTCTCTGTACAACGATTAACCAATTAGAGTTTCCATATATATACATGCTGCTATTCTTTGTTGGATGAAAATACCTGATGTTTATAAAATATCTGAGATGGTTCACTTTTAAGAAACAGCAGAAATTCCCTTTCATCGGAATATTAACTATTTTATCTGGGTTGGACAAGGCAAGTTTCAAGTCATTCTTCTCTATCCTGAAAGTCACACCTGCCACTTCCCAGGCAGTTGTTACAGCACTAATAAGATGATCTGATGCCCCACCTGCAGCTTGAGAAATCCATGGGCTGTATTCCTGCTCTGCTTCAGCCCCAAAGTATTGTTTTCCAGGGAAGAAAAGGGGCATTCTCTCTCTTTTTCTTTATTTTGGGAAAACTTTTCATGCAAAAAAAAAAAAAAGTAGTAAAAAGTATTGAGAATTGCTGAAAGACATACAGATTATGTATATTTTTATAGTCATGAAGTCACTCAAATGGCTTTGCCTCCATTTCACTGTTTGGCATAGATCACTTATTGTGCATATGTTTTCAGATGGAAATGCTGAATTAGACTATGGTAAAATGGATAATGCAGCCCTAATGCTGGCATGAGCTAATAAGAAAACAGCAATGAATCTACTGTTGCAGATTGAAGTACATGCATTTCATATTATTACTCAAGGCTTGTCTCTCCGATTAGATGATTGCATAACCTTAATATTATAAATCTTGCATGATGTGAATTGTTCAGCTGTAACCATAATCAGTTTTTACTAAGGTGGCATTTCTGTCGTCTTGTTAAACACAAACATTATAGATGCACTAGTCATCATTTTCTAACAGTTGCTTTTAGCAGGAGATGGCTTTGTCAGTCAGGAGATGCTGTTTAGCACAGATATGCTGGGTAAGTGCTTAAGATACTCATAATGTCAGTATTTGCTTCAGAAAATATCGCTTTGTAGATCCTTTAATTTTCTGAGTGTAAATTTCTCTTCAGAAGAAATGGAAAAACTTGCAAGTTTTTAGACAGAACTCTCTAAAAGCCACTTTTCAGATCTTCCAGCTCCCTCAGCTCTGATCTCCCGCTTCCTTCAACCCAAATTTCCACAGAGGAAACGTGGCCGAGCTCCACGTGTGTAAATTACCAAAGGCATGGCTTTATGGAGAATGCTCGCTGCTGCCAGCGTTTAAGGGTTTAAGACCCACCATATAAACCTCAGCAAGGTTCTCTTCTCCCATCAATTCACCAGGGATTTATGCAGTTAAAGCTCACAACCGGGTGATAAATTTGAAGGGGACCGGACTGGTGTGAATTGGCTGCGATGTTGTCTTTTGTGCAGACCTCAGGGATTATTTAGTCCAACTTATCTCCTTGACAAATTTATTGGCTTTGTCAGATGGTCTATAGAAAAAGGGGGGAAAAAAAAGCAAAATCCCTGCCTTGTTCAGGTAATGGACACTTTCCTAGTTTTTGCGGAAGATCTTGTGTTGAGATAGTCCTTAAACAAAGCAGAACATGTTGAAGAGATAAGGGCAATACTCGCGCTTCCACATTCCATCATGTGTAGGAAGCCCAGAGACTGCATAATCAGGAAAAAAGGGGCATAAAACAAGAGCTCTATCTCACCACTCTGGCTCTCCAATAAATCTAATCGAGGGAGATTTCTTCTTGGTTTTAATGGCAGCAGGATTGGCCCTGTACTCATAATTTTATACTCAAAATTACATCTTAGGTCTAATGCAAAAACTACCTTCAAATAACTTTTATCAGACAGTCTGTGGACTTGATTTTCTGGTAGGAGATCTAAACCAATCAATTGCAGTGGTCTGTTCTTTGGAGAATAAGAGTCTTCTCTGTTTCTAGTGTGTTAAGTATCCCTGCAACAGCTCCTGGCACCTTTGTCAACATGGAAAACACAATGTTTCCGGATGTGGGCATCCTCTGGTGAGAGGTGAAGGTAAGGGGGAAATACAAGAATGACAAGATTTGACAGCTCAGTGCTCCTGCGGATCAGAGATGAGATGGGAAGAAGTCACTCCCAGCACTCTCTGAGCGCTCGCAGCCCGGCACGAGGTAGTGCCAATAATATCTCACACATACCCAATACTCACAAGCAGTTCCCAATCCTCTTGTGTGAATCAGTTATTTGTCTGGCAGCTGCCTGCTCTCTGCCTGTATCCTGTGCTACAGTAAGACCTGCAGAGCCTGGCTGGAGGGTTATAAGGAATGGCTTTATTTTATGGTCCAGAAAAAGACCTGCAGCAACCTTCTGCTTCCAAACTCCCTAAAGCACTGGGCAAGACCAGCCTCAGACCTCCGGATCTACACCTAGGTCTTAATGGGCATCTGGGAGTTTTGTGGCACATGACTCCAGGAAGGTAAGGGAGGGATGGTTTGGGTGGCACCTGGTCCTGCAGGAAACTCCATGCAGCAATTACCCTCTGCACACTGCTTTCCTATGCTGAAGCTCTGACTGACACTGGAGAGGATTTCTCACATGGTTGAGAGGGAAAAACAGTTTTTAATATCAGTTTTTAAAAAAAAAAAGAATGTATGCCCCTATAAACTGTTAAACTCTACTTTATTGACCATAAATCTGTGTTTTGCTCAATGCAAAAGTTTTTCATCTTCCACAGAAAAATGCTGAAACAGCTACAAATGTCAAAACCACAAAGTTTTCTCTCCTGGACAATTTATATGGAAGTTATTGGATTTTTTTTGTTGTTGTTTAAAAGCACTTTTACCACGCTCGCCCACCTGGTTAGGAGAAATTGCCTTTCATTGCCAAGCTTTGCTCCTGCCCTTCTCTGATGGGAAGAGATCTGAAAAATAAAGGAAAGGTGTTAGCCTCTTCCATGTACCGCTAGGGACAGAAGGGCTGAATTGGCTAAGAAATCCAAGCAATGGGAATAAGACCTCAATAATGTCAGAGGTGGGGATACCCCTCTGCAAAGCCACTGCTAATGTAGGGCACAGGCAGAAAAAGTGCTACAGAGCTGAACACAGGGCTCACAGCAGAGAGACACCTCACACTGAGATTTATCCCAAGGTTCACCCCCAAATACGATGGATGCTGTCAAATGTGCATCCCCTGCTCTGTGACCACAGGCACGGTCCCATCTTGTCCCAGCCTCTCTGTTTGCAAGTGGGGCGATGCACCTTGAGACCAAGAGATTGACAACCCTGTCTTGGTATTAATGATCTGCAAAAGCTGTAAAGGTGCAGAGCAGGGCAAAGAAATCTTGATTTATTAATGGTAAAGCAGAAAACTAGAAGGAAAAAGTGGAGTATTTCAGACCAGCCAAGGGTGGTATTGGGAAAGGGAGATTTACCCTGTTAGAGCATGCATTTAAAATGGGTCATTTTAGCTAAGGCAGCTGTTTGATAGCACATTGAATATATTTGGTGATTTTTTTAATATCAAAGCCCATTCAGGGAGAGGAATAATAGGAGAAAGGATATTTTTTCCTTTGTATCCAACTGTCCAAATTATAAAAATTGTGCTTTTCCCCTGTAACCTGGAAGCTCCTTTTTTCTGCTTGGTCTCCATCATGTGGTACAACAGGTCTCTGCGCTCCCCTACGGTGGTCACCATCTCTGTAGAGATAATGGAGTGGATCATCACCTGGATGCAATGTTTCTCTCTGGTCATAAATCACAATGGGAATACAGTAAACAAAGGCCATGAAATATGAACCCACATAAATAAAGGAAGGACTGTGACTTCTCGGGGGAAATCTGTGCAAAGAAAGGGAGGAGGAGGGACTGTTACGACAAATATACAGCCTGACTTTCAAGTTAAACTGTTACTATAATTATTTAAGATTGGCCTTCTCCTGTGCCTCACAGGATGAGTCTTTGTTCTCCTTGCCACTAGTTTCATGTGCTTTCTGTTCCCCCTGGGCTTTGCTTTTATTTCTGTGCTTTTCCCACTTCTAGTAATTCTGCCTACAAATACCCTCGTTATTTCATCACCCCTCCCAACCCACCAAGTCCTCAGATCTGGGATGGTTTCTTCTTCCTTTGCTTCTGTTCTGCTAAATTCACACACTTCTCAGGACCAACCTGAGAACTCGAAACAGCTCCTACAGTGAAGAAAAGGTCAGTCAAGTCATGGGCTTTAGCTCTCATCCACATTGAAAAGTTGTGGTCCAACCACATCTGCATGTTTAATTAAGCTTGAAATGTTGAATCATCCTTCCCAACTGCCCAGCCCTCATCAGTATGGACAACTCTACAGTTCTGGACATGTGATGAAGGACACACAATTTAGCAGATTGTCCTGTTAGGAGAACAAGTAAAAAGGAGAAGAAAAAAAGATGTTGAATTTCCTGAAATCTTGGATGGGAATACTTAGTGCTAAAACTTGGCTTGATCTTGTAGGCAGAATTCCACCCTTTGTATTTACTGAAATGGGGGCGAGGGGGAGGAATCTGTCATTGCTTTGTTTTAAACCAGTAACTGGAGCAAATTTGTATGTCCATTCCACTGTGGAAACCGCTCTGTTTTCCTCGGCATCACTGCAGACACACCAGGTAGTCTGAAACACCCTGGGATTTATAATTTGAGCACAGTTATTTTATATATGTCAAAACCAGTGGCTGATCTCGCTGTCCTGAGGCTACTTCCATGTGACAACTAAACTGCTAAACACTTCTTCACTAAACCTCTGGCTGCCACAGTTAATTCCTTGCCCCTGGGATCCAATACTTTGCGTTTCATGGAGCTGAAGGACCCTATTTAAAATATATTGTTTGTATTGAAACACGCATGATATAGTTTTTAAAATCATATTCTATTTTCACTGACCCTATTGGATTTTATGTTCTCCTTATGGACACAATTATGGGCTCTCAGAGAGCCCAATATTCTGGGCTTGACAAACTCCCACTTTTAGTAGTTTGTCAAATGTTTACTTCAGTTTCTTCGTAATGAACTAGGGCATCTACAAGGATTTTTACCATGGGTGTGATTCCACTTTCTGAAATAACATGTCTATCTGTTTGGTGGTGTGGGCATATTAGAAGACAGAATAAAACAAATAGAAAGTGGAGCTTTGATTTGAGCCATGTTTGAGAGGCACAGGTAGAATTGTGTTTCTCTTGGATCAGCTGCTTTGCTGGAGTTCTGCGGTGCAGTTAATAAACGCTGCAGACTGCTTTTTCAGAGCTTATAAACTTAGCAGAAATAAAAGGAACTAAGGAGTCTGATAACTGAGTGAAGCTTATAAATGCCACTGAAAGCCTTTGGGGCCCTGGCTCCTAGGGAGTACTTCAGAGCCCTTGCAGGGTTTATAAATTCTGCTTATTTACTGGCAGGTTTCTCTCCTGACCATAAAAGACATAGGTCAAAAAGCATTGCTGGATGGGGAACATGAAGCCTAGCTTTCATTTAACTCCAACTTCTTCTTCCACAAGCCTGTGCCGCTCATCAGTAAAGCTGTGGTGTATAGTGCTGAATGTCACATGGAGTCCATCACAGGGAAAGTATCTGCAGTTCCTGACTTGATGACAGACTGATCCCTCAGAGAAGTTAGCTTCTGGCTCCTGTTCAGGGTCTGTTTGCATTTCTCTTCACACTTTACAACCTGGAGAACAAACCAGTTAGCTCAGATGAGATTGCTTTGGGGTTAATATTTTAGAAGTACATAAGTCAGTTGAGCAGCTTCTCAGAAGGGGACAAGCAGGTGTCCCTGCTTTGTTTGTGTCCCTATTGCCTGTGCTGGCTCCCGGCCCTCCAAGGTGTGAGTCAAAAAACGTCCGATTGCTTCCCCTCTACAAACCCATCTCCATCTCAACCTCGAGGACTTGGGGCTCATGAATAGACCAATTTGTTTGACAGAATCACAGACTGGTTTGGGTTGGAAGTGACCTTAAAGCTCATCCAGCCCCAACCCCCTGCCACGGGCAGGGACACCTTCCACTAGAGCAGGTTGCTCCAAGCCCCTGTGTCCAACCTGGCCTTGAACACTGTCAGGGATGGGGCAGCCATGAACTCAACAAGAGCTTTACCAGTTTTGTGCTCCTGAGCATTGCTGTAGCAGGCATCACCTGGCAGGAGGAGGAGGAAGCAGCGTGATCACATTGGGTTTCTTCTCAGCATCCTGGTCCAGCTCTGTTCCACCACACCCGCTGCCTGACAAGCTGCTGTAATGGATAGGCAGTAGCCTTCAGGAGAGGGGCTAAATTTAAAACTTTCCTATGTTTCTCTTGTCAATGTTAAAAGCTTTTCATGTCTCTGTTAATGTTTCTTTTCTTTTTTTTTCCCCCTCTCCTGTCTGCTGGCACCTATGACAAATACTACATCTTGCATTGAGTAACAGTATATTGAATGGCTGGCAGAGGCAGAATACGGCACCTGTAATTCATCTCCGGGAGTTTGGGTTGGATGACACTGCTGGGAACAGACGGGGGCTCTGAGCTGTCACCTGATTACTAATTCTAGGATTTCTCCTCCGAGAGTGAGAAGGAGTGAGCTAGGATGAAGGGTACAAAAAGCAAATCAATAAACAGGTTAGTGTTTGCATCATTATTAACACTCGGGCTGTCAACACACCCATTGAAACTATCGCTCAGGGCAGCTCCAGATTTAATGGTCAGTGTAACAGATTTACTGTAAATGTTAGCGAAGGCAGAGCGGGAGGGGGGATCTCATTGACAAATAACAGAGATTTCAGTGGGATGCATGAAACCATTTATGCGTGTGCATAAATAACAGCGATTGCCAGGAGGAGGCGGGTGGCTCTCCGCAGTATTTCTTCCTGCAGGGCTGCAGTGCATGTCCATGGGCACTCCTTCCCTCCCCGAGCCCCTGCCTCTCTCCCTCCCTCCCCTCTCAGGCAGCAGCCACACATCAATTAAATCACCAAGGGAGCTTTGATCTTGGGAACCCATCACAAACCCTTTAATAGCCTGGAGGAGGGAGGGAAGGGGGATGCTGCCATCTTCACACCAAATTAGCCCGTGATGGGAAAAAGCTTTAAATGAAGTTGGGGCTTAGTGTCTTTACCAGCTGATGGGCTCCTGTCATTTTCCCTCCTCCATGGGCAAAGTCATCTTCGCAGAGGTTAGGAGAACTACTGGCATTGTCCCTTCCCTGGTGATCTCTCCTCACGCTTTCCACAAGTAACACACAACCAAGTAGCTTTGAGCAATATAAATGAATGCACGATCAAGTGCCTCTGCTTAAATTACCAATGAAATGATAAATCTGTTGCAGAGTAAATTGGCTGAACACGAATCTTTCCAAGTCCTGCTGGTGCTGCCACTTTTTCAAATGAAAACCCTCATAAAGAAATTAAACTGGTTAGAAGGAAAGGCACCTAAATTCAAGTAGCTTTTTGCAGTGGAGGGTTTCCCAGACTGCACTGTCATCTCAAACAGATCCTTCTCCAGGAACACTCTGCTGCTTCACTTTCTTGTTTTAAATGGTTCTCATGTGCACATTTATAGTAATGCATCAATCTCCAGGTAGGTGCATGGACTCAGGACAGAATCAAAGATGCTTCAAAGCTCCTGACCATGCCCTAAAATCAACCAGTAAAACTATTTCAAATGCCTTTCATAGGAAACTTTCATTCAGAGCAGCTACAGAGAGACCCAGCAGAAACTCAGGGCAGAGTTTGAGACCATTTGAGAGCCATATCTCTGCAGGGCATGGACCAGTCAGCAGAGCCCAAGGACAGTGTGAGGTTGGTCGCTCAGGAGGTATCTCAGGAGCAAGAGCAGCACAACTGCCACTCCTCCTCACTCTGGACTGTCCCAGCCGTCACCTTGAGATGCATTCAGCATCTCAAGATGCTTTTTCTGCTTATCTGCCCACAGTGATGTTGATAAGCTCTGTCATTAGCGCAACAGCTCTTTAAACACACACTATGGTGAGGACAACCTTCTCTTAGCTCTTAGTTTCAACACAAGCCCAAGGTGATACCCATGTTGTTCACAGCAGAGCTTTCTGAATGCCCTTCATGCCAGGCAACCTCTTGCGACAGGGGTAGAGGATTAACCCATTAGCACCAGCATCTCTGGGCTCTGGGACAGGCCATGCATCATCTGCCAGTGTCTTCCACATTTTGTGGCTTGCACTATTTGCCAGGAGCCTGAGCCATACCCAGACCCAGTGAGAATGGGAAGGAATCAAAGGCTTGTTGGGACATGGCAGATGCAAGCAAGGTTGTCTGGTGTTACAGTTTAGAAGTGTAAGTATTAAACCCCTTCAAAACCTGTCTCAGGCCCCACCAATGTGCACCTCTGTTCATGTTACTCGATTTTATGGGGCTACATTGTGGTTCAACCCCAGATCTCCTTAGCAGATCTGGTACCATAACTCTGCCCACATTGGTAAACATGCTGCATGGGATGGACCTCAGACGGACATACCCAAAGTGCCTCTGAGATAACCCAGGACTGTGCCATCCACTGCCAATGCTGAGCTCCCCTCCACAGAGCATGTCTGCTTTGTGCCACAAAGATGTCAGCTCAGTCTCTTATGCTTCACCAGACTTGCAGCGCTAGAAGCTCAAAAACCCAAATGCAGCAGCTGAAAAAACAGCATTAACATGGTGAGGTTTGATTTTGATTTCTAAAGGGCTAGTTGGCAAAGGGAGGCTCTGACTCTGGAGCCTCTCTGTGGAGCTCAGCTTGAACCCCTCTAGAAGGGAGCAGCCCCAGGAGTTCAGAGAGCTGCTGGCTGTCTTTAATCTGCCTCCTATTGACTAAAGGAACAACAAACCTTCCCTGCAAGCCCTAATTGGAGCAAGTGGTGTCTGATGAGTTTTGATTAAACTGTAAAAGAAGACTCCTCCCTGGCGGGAGACGTTCAGCAATCAAAATGAGGAGGAAAATACCCCCAAAGCGTTGCTACACACAGCAGTAGATAACCCAGCAGAGAGCGGCCCTGGGAGCTGCTGGGGTATTTGGACAAGGTGACCTCGCTCCGAGCACATTAGCTGTATTATCAGCCTATAAACTGTCTTACTGCTTTACATATCTGTATGGCCCACATATTGAAGGAGAAGATTAGCTTGATTATCAATGGGGGAATGAGCCAAACAATTACTTTCATTATTGAATATCCAATTAATTATTCAGGAGGCAAATCAATTATTCATATCTCATTTAAACTGGGTAGGGGGCAGAAGCGTTGCCACTTGGCAGAGCTGTTCACAGCCTCTCCGGATACAGCAACAATTCTGCTGCAACAGTGAAGAACTGTGTTGGGAGCAAAAGCTGTCCCCAAAATAATTCTCCCCAGGCCACGCGGATACCCATGAATGCACATCTGATGGCCAAGGCCTATTCTAGAGAACTGTGGCAGTTTGGAGTTCCCTGCAGGGTCACCTTGGCCATGGTAATTAGTACCTTTTTAATGTGACACAAAGCCCCTTCCAGGTCAGCACAGGCAGTTCAGAAGCCCATAGGAGTTAAGTGCCACAGGAGCACTGATGTCTCGAGGACTTGGAGACTTCTGTTTTTGTGTGAAAGAAAGAGAAAAGCTCCCATCAAGATAACAAAAGGGAATTTCCTGGAGAACAGCAGACTCTTAACTGTTTTTCAAAACCCAATAGCATCACATATAGATTTTACCAGCAAATGATCTCGCCTCCCTCATTTAAATAATTGAAATTAAAAGAAAACAAACACCAACAACAAAAAGAACACACTCTTTTTGTGTTTTGTTCACACTCTGGTTGCTTTTGCTGTGCTTTCTGTGGAGGCAGGAATGGGTATATTAGGCCTATACACAGCATCACACACAGTCTAGTCTGCACCAAGAGAGCATCATCCAGATGCTGCAGTGCCCAGTACAAGAGCAGAGGGTAAGTATGAGAGAAAGGGGAGAGAGAGGCAAGGCGAGGAAAGAAATACAGCCATGGAGAGAGCAGATCCAGGAGTACAACCAGGGTGCAGATGATACGGAAAGGCCAAGGGCTGAAATCTGCTTTGCTGCAGAACTCCCCACGCAGGCAGTGACAGCTGGCTGCAACTGCTTGAAAAGCAGGGAAACAGCAGGAAGCACAACTGACTCTGTGTGTATGTTCAAGATAAATGGGTCCCTGGGACATTTAGTGTCTGGGAATGCTCCTTTCCTCGTTGCTCTCTCATACAGTCACTTGTCCTGGCTGTGGCCAAGGCCCAGCCCTCTGGTAATCTCAGTTTTATGCTGTTTTATTTCTTTGCACAAGCAAGAGCAAGTGATTCCATATTGGAAACAAATTGTCAATTACAGAACAATCAAGCCCTCCATTTGTTTGTTAGATTGGCTCTCAAATAGCCCGATTAATTATAACAGCACTAATTATTAAGATACACTGGTAGTCATCTCCTATTTCAGAGGGAAGGAGAAAGTCTTTCCTTCTGCTTTTGCTGTCACAGGAGCAGCCTTACCCAATAGGGCGATTTATCTCTGTCAAGCCAGTAAAATGATAATGCCAATTAAATCACACAAGTAATTGCTGTTGGGTCCCCATGGATTTCTCCCAGCAGAGTCAGGTGGAATATGAATGCAGGCTGGCCGGGGAGGGCTGGATCCTGTGGCAGGGAGCAACCGTGCTGCCCTCCACCTGCACTAGTCCCTGTCCCTCTGTGATCATTACAGGGAGGACGCCAGGGCAAAGCTCCTCAGCTTTTACTCACAGGCTCCACAGTAGCCCCAGCAGCACATTTTTACAGGCAGAAGTGGGTAAAGTTGCTCAGTGTCATCCCTATGTAAAGGGATGAAGAGATTTGGGGCTGTCCCTTTTTGTTCTCTCCGGATTCAGCTGGTTTTCCCCTCATGGCTTTGGTAGCCTCTAGCATCTCTTCTGTGGTCTGCATGGACCTGGGCTGTGTCCCCCATCCCCTCAGACCAGAAATACAGCTGAGTCTCCGGTCAGAGCTAGTGTTATAGGCCTCCCTGCACACATATGCTTTGAAAAATAAAGATACATGTACAACACACGCATCCATGCAGCTTGGTCCAGAGGCGCTTGAAGAATCACAGATAACAGTGGTTATGATTGCTATGGCTGCTGCAAAAGTGGGGTGGTGGTGTGTGCCCCCACCTCCTGACCTGTGCTTTCTGCTTATTGTAATGAATCAATGTGTCTGCATCTGGGCAAACCCCACCTAAAAAGAACAGTGTGATCTAACCCAATCTTGCCTCTCATTCAATTAAACCCCGTGAAAGCAGGCATGTAACCTTGTTAATACCACGTTTATTAGAGGGAAGGGGGATAGAAAATTAAGATATACTTCATGTTGTTGCCAATTAGAAAAATTGAGACTTTGCATCTGTGCAAGGCAGAGCAACATGTGGCATTAACAGATGTGAACTCATTACACAGCTGCATCGCAGGAAATTGTGCCACCACAGTGACAAACATCTCAAAATCAGATTTCTCCCAATGCCTCCACTTCTCGTGGCCTTCTCCTCTCTTCCTCTATGCAAGTTTCTTGTGGGGTTGTTTGTTTTTTTACTGGGTTATGTTAGGGGGCAAAGAGGAAGGGGGGTGATCTTTCCCTGGAAAGCTCAGGGCTGCAGTGTGACAGCATGACCACTGCTAAAACACAAGGAAAAGGTGGTGCATGGCTGGACTAAGATTTATCCTGCCTATCCCCAGCTATAGTGTTTTCTACAGGGGGCCAGCAGGGAGGATTGCAGGCAGCCTCTTCCCCAGGGCTTTCCAGACCTTGCTCCTCTGCAAAGTGGAGGGAAGTGGGAGTAATACCTTAAATGAGGTGTCACCAGTAAAGTGCTTCAAACCCTGCTCTTCATCCCCCGGGAGCTGTCTAACATCACCAGACCACTTGTCATCAACAGTAAGGAGCAGCCAAATAGCATGAAAATAGGGAGCTTTTTTATCATTTCCTCTGTATGTTCTGCTCAACTTTTTGTCTCAGCTGGCGGAAGTCAGTCCTGGGGGGCTGGTTTGGAGCCCCTGGGAAGGAAGCAGAGGTCAAACTTGGGATTCCTCCATTACAGAGTTACCAAGAGCCAATTTGCTCTCTGGCACAGTTGAAAGCAGCCCAGAAAAGCAGCTGCATAAAAATGCATCAACTTTGCTGAGGCTTGTTTCATTTGTGTCTTATTCAGCTCTGGAGAGGCTCAGCTGTATTTCTGTGCGGTTAAAACCATCAGTGTTATCAAGAGCCATCGTGGTAGCAGGCTAAGAGAGGAGGCACAGGCAGGGTATAGGGGTAAGGGGGCTGCCACCCTCTTCCCAAAGACCTGGGCACTAGATACAAACAAGACATAGCCTGGAAAATGAGCCCCAAAGACTATTTTAGTCTTTCTCTGAGAAGCTTTTGCAGGGACAAAGTGGAAGTTTTGTTGCAGCAATAAAACCTATTTCCTATCCTCTCATTCCCAAAGATTTTCACTGACTTGCAATGTCCCATCAAACGCCTTTCCGACCCCCAGCACTCAGCCTCTCTGAATAATCTTGTAGCAGGATGTGGCACAAGAGCTATGCTTTGGACAGCATCTGGAGGGCGAGATCCAGTTTTCCTCCTGGTCATAAGCCCACGGGCTTGGACATTTGGCTAAAATAAGTCTTCTGCAACAAATATGCAGTAGATGCCCTTAGTGCTCCAGTGCCATTTGCCTACTGCCTCCCGCACTGAGAAAAGCACTGGGGGAAAAAACCAACCAACCAACCAACACAACAAACCCTTATTTTTAACAAAACATCTGGTTGATGAGCACATGAACAGTCTGCAAATCTCTTCCCTTCATTTGCACAAGCAAAGAGTTGGCTAGCATGGATTTTACACTCGCTGTTCTGAGCAGCCACCGGTAGCAATGTTCCTCGTTTGCACCGTTTTAGCTAGAGCCCTTTATCCTTCCTTTGTCCCATGCAAACACAGTGCGTGCAGCACAGAAACCATCACCCCACACACTGCTGAGGCCTTCAATCCCTTTGTGCTGGCTGTTTCATTTCATAGACTCAAGGGTCACTTTTATTGTGGTCTCTGCTAAATGAAATCACAAAAGCAATTTAAAATCGCTTAAGCAAATCATGAAAGATGCAATATGAGGAAAGGGTTGTGAATAATGGTTAGCCTAAAGCATTGCAACAAAAGGAGTGACTGTGCTTCTGTCAGGTCCTTTCTCTTGGTCTGTATCCTTCACACTGAATTCCTCATCTTCTGCCTCAGATTTTTGGGCAGGAACTCATCAAAGGAAAGACACCCTGATCAAATTTCTCACATTGCCTGCTATTCTTCATGGGAAATGATCTCCAGGACGTAGAGAGCTGCAGCTGAGTGTGGCATTTCAGATATGCAGGAGCCAGAAAATAACAACAAAAACACAGGATACCATTTTTATCCTGGAAATTATTTTCTGGGAGAAAATAAATGCCACTGTACCCTGTGAACTCCCTCCTTATCTGACCATCTAACACTCAGCAGAAACTTCTGGCTGCCTCCAAGCTTTGTCCTAGTAAGAAATGGTCCAACACAGAACAAAGAAGTGACTAACATGGCTGTGAGATAAATTTTCAAGCAACTTTGCTTCTCATCCTATCCTCGGGGATATGTTTCATAGAGTATTTTTCTTGCCTGCTTTGAAAAGCTCAATTCATCTTTCCTCAGCCCTTTCAGTTGTATGACACTTGCTCCCATACTGCCCTATCCTACAAGCAGAGCAACCAAGTTTTCTCAGATGTTCTCTGGTGTCCTGGATCCTGTGAGATCCGATTTCCCAGTGGTCAGCACTCAGGTAAGGATGAGAACCTCAGAGTTCCCCTTAATGCAGTGCTGGCACTGAGCAAGGGGCAACAAACACCTCACTGTGACAGAATCACTATAAATCAAGACAAAAGCTAGAGCCAAAGAGCCAAAGTGATGGCTGAGGTCTCCAGACCAGGTGTCCCTGTGCCAGGACTGATTTGTATCCACACTTTTCTTGAATTAGGTTTCCTCGGGCAGCTACAACTCAGCAGCATTCAAAGACATGATGAAAACAGCAGCCAATTTTGGTGCCTCAGTTTCTGGCTGGGAAGGGGGAGAGAAGAGGAGAGGGACTGACCCAGGAGTCTCTAAGCGATGCTCAGAAACTGCAGTCAGCATCACAAGTACAGGGTTTTGAAAAGCCTGTACTTTTGCTGTGGTGATGCTCAGCTCTAAGCAGGAGGAGGGCACACCCAGGCTCTGTGGCTTTCAGCCTTCAGGTTTCCAGCTGGACCTATTGGACAATATTCAAAACTGGATTAAAGTGTTGCAGCAGACCCTCATCTATAAAATGGGATCCAAGTGGAACGTACGCATCTGAAACAGCAGAAATACTGCAGATGGTGGGCCAGATGTGCCCTTATTTTTAGCTGAGGATCACGCTGGATCCTGACACCACCTCCTCAAGTGGGCACACTCTGCCAATCCCAAGAAGGATCCTACAGAGCCCACAGTCCTGCAGAGCCCCAAAGGCTGGAGAGGGTTTGGTGCTACTGAAAGGAGAGGTGAATTCTCACACCAGCTGCTCATGAGGTTTCCAATCCTGCTGCACCACCTGCTCACTAACCCTAAAGATCCATCCCCAGAGTGGCTGGGGACGTCAGCACAGAGGCAGTAGAGAAGATGGCCCAGAAAAGACCTTTCTATTTCTTCCCTCAAGAAGTGACTCAATAGATGCTTTCAGCAACCCCCCCAAAAAAAAAATCCCTTCTAAGCTTATCCATGATAATAACATTTTCCACATTTTCAACTAGCTCGAAGAAGCTATTAATAACCCACCTTTAGCTGCAAGCACATGTGCACCTGTGTGTGCAAGAAGACAAGCCATCTCTGGTGGAGTGAGAGTGGCAATGAGAAATGAACTGCCTGAAATTAACTTTAAGCGTCCAAGTGATTAAAGCATTGTGCTGTGATTGTGCTTGACACTCCCTTTCTTCAGCAATTAAGGCTGTATTGATCAGATACTGGGAGGAAAGGGACGGGCAGAGCAATGCTCATTCAGGCTGCCATAATTAAGAGTGATCATCTATTGTTGTGGAGCACATGACGCAGCCCAGCCCCATCAGGCTCTTTCCTCTTCCCTTCAGGCCCTTGCTTCCCCATTGCAGCCACACAAATGCATGGATTCAGCATCTGCCTGGAGTGACAGTGGGAGCAGGAGCTGGCTGAAGATGCTCTGTAGCAGGTCAGGATGAAATCCATATCTTTCCCTAAACATTCAGACTCAGGACAAGCAGCTTCTGCTATTTAGTAGCAAGAAGTGATAAAAAGTGGGAAGAGAGCATGAGAGGATACAGCTCATCACATCAAGTTTTGGGTCCAGCCACGGGGCAAACAGAGTTCACCAAAGCTTTGGACGAATGGCACTTATGTGTTGGTGTGGGTCATTCCAGCAAGAACAAACCCCTCCAGAAGGGATTCTCCTGCTCCCAAAATTAATCATGGTTTTTAAATTATTTTGTTTAGGGTTTGGGTTTTTTTTTCCCCAAAATGTACTCAAGCCTGTCTTCTGCCCTTACACACAGCTTGAAATTGGCTCCCTATTTACATCTTACCTAGTGAATTTATTTCTTACAGCTTCTGCTGAACCCTTGCTAACTGGCAGTGAGACCAAACTCTTTGCTTTGCCTTCCTGCACTTCATGGTGTATAGCTCGAAGTTGTGAAAATTGGCATGGAGTAACAGCATTTAAAATTTCAGCTGACAAAGAGTATGTTCATGATTCCTATGACAGCAGTCCTTGGGCATTAAAACTCTTGTGCTAAATGATATTTCCTTGCTTAACTATCCTAGTTCCCAGTATATCATTTCTCAGCGTATTGATGGTACTTACTATGAGCCTCAACCAAAGTGTGTAACTGTTGGCCTGGGGAAGGATTCAGGTCGTTTCCTCATGTAGACTACAGAATGCAGCACCTGATGACATAGTTCCCCAGAAAGCAAGGGCCTGGGGCACTGAGCCATATCACTCCAGACGTGATGCAGTGACTTATTATTTGTCCACAGGACCTCACAAAACATCTAAACCAATGTGGTAATCACTGGCATTTTCCTTCACCTCTATGGATTGCTATCAAACTCAGAACAAAGAGAAATGATTTGCATATCTGGGTGACATTTCATGCCACAGCCACAATCCAAACCGAGGTAACCTGATTTTTAGCTTGGTGCTTCAACTCAGGAGTGTCTTCACAGCTGTTGTGCAGAACCCGTAACTATGACTGTAGCTTTCTCATTTTCAGTATCTGTTCCACTCATCAAGCTACAAACATAGACTGGCAAGTAACGATGGTACACATCTTATCATGCAGCCACATTCACATAGGACCTTCCTTTCACAAAAATAAATCAAGGATACAGTCCTACACTCTCAACCTGGTCAGCCTCTATTCACTTTAAACACATCTTATTACTTTAGTCACAGTTCTTATTTTAGTAAATGAGAAGTGGCCTTGCCGTTATTTTTCCAGTTATCTCAGTCCTTGTCCTCATGAAATCACTGTTCACATCTGAGTCCAGCAAACGCCCTTGGCTGAACATGGGTCTCCTTTCTGCCTTTCAATGAAGAGTGTTTGCATTTCCTTCTGCTTGACAAAACCTATGCCCTCGGTAACTGCTATGTCCAAATGCTGCTAATCTGAACCCCGCACTGTGCAATTTCATTTTGCACTGCCCTAGACCTGTACCTTGAATGGTAAAAGCTGCTGCAGGATGAGAGATTGAAATCTCTGCCCTGCTCCTTTTCTTCCTCTCTCACAAGCTCAGTGTTACACAACAGCTCATGCCCGGGCAAAATAAAGGGTTAAGCATGAAGATCTGGAAGAGACTGTGCTGTCCTGACACAGTGCTGCCCTTTTCCCTCTTCCTCACACATATACACCATTCACATAGCCCAAATTCCTCTTCAGTTAACACCATTAAGCTTTGACCTGAACTAGAGATAGAGCTAAATATGTGTGCACCTGTCCTCTTATAATGACCTGCTATTATCATTTCCCACCCCTCTTTTTTGATTGATGGATATTATATGCAGAGTGACCCTCAGGATTTTTTTCCCCTCTTTTTGTTAGGCTTTGCTAAAGCAACCTGCAAATTAATTTAATATCCTCTTTTGGTTGGGAGCTATGAAACGAGGGCTCGAGGCTGATGATGCGTAAACCATTTGTGGCATGTATTTAATCTCCGGACAATGGATAGAGATGTTAGTGCATGCTACACTAAGTTCTATTTACGCTGGCTATTAAGTGCAGTCAAGCTGAAGGCAATCGGAGCACATTACAGGGCCTAATGGGAGAGGATGCTACACAACAGTACATTAAAGACTGAAAATGAATTAAGAAGGAAGCATGGTAGAGAAAGCAGACAAGGAAAGGGTTCTGTATACAGATAACTCTTATTGACAGCACAAATATTCATGTACTCTGAGTTCCCAAATCCAATTTGGGTATTGGATACCACTCTAGAGGGAATGTTTTGAACTCCATTTCCATGCAGATACAAAATGACTTGCAGTCAGCCTGCCCCCTCCCACCTCCATCTCAGGAGCCTGCCTAACCTGATGCTGGGAAATGCGTCCCTGTACCTTGCAAAGCTAAGCCAGGTTGCTCTTGACCACCTAAATCAAGCTAAACCTTCTTGGCCTGCTCCTTGCAATGCATCTTGCCCCAGGATATATCTTGGTGCACTTTCATTCCTGTTTGCTCTACTTGGCATTTCTTGCTCTGGCCGTTGCAGAGCTGGGAAAATTCAAGCTCTGATGGTAGAAAGATGGTAGAAAAATGCACTATGGGAAAAGCACACATGTTGTGAATGCTGTATCTTTGCTTCTGACCTTTTTCCCCCTCTGTTTTTCCACCCCATAAGGGAGAATTTAGAGGCGACAAAATACTGGCCTGCTGTCCTTTCAAAACCAAGCTCCAAGCTCTAAGAATGACATTGCTCTACTCTATCTCACACACACTGGTTTATGCATAAAGATCTCCACTGGTTAAAAGACTGACTCACTGTGACTTCCTGAGTAAGGTGATTTTGGTTTTGTTGTTGAAAGAGAAGTCCAGTTTATCATTAAAATCTTGCACATGACAAGGAGAGAAGCAGCAAAACCAACATAAAGAAACCACATGCTCGCACCTACTAGCTCTGCTCAGTGTTTCAGCAAGGACCTTCTTCCAAGCTCAAGCTACATCATTATTCCTGAGGGGTGAGATTCACACCAGAAGCCCAGGTTGCAGACACATACCTGACCTGCTCCCTGCTCCCTCAGTGTCCCAACAGCATCTACCCACTGTAGTTTTTGCATTTATTTTAGGACAGTATTACTTGAACTCAAGGCTTCCCTACCTGTTTTGCCAAGACCTTCACTGACTGCAAATGGACCATATGGCAGTTCACCATGGAGCTGTACCACCAGTGTCTGGTGAGAAGAATCCCACCCTGACTCGAAGACAGGACCAAGGAGTGTGTCCTCCCTTGCCATGCAACTCAAAGATCAGACTTGACTCTAAGACGACAAGCTCCTTGCTACTAATGGCAGTGGCTTCTCCACCAATTTGATTGTAAATGAGAATATTTTTCAAGAATCAGAAAAAGAAACCTTATTTATACACAGCAAAGCTACTAAGAGTGGATGCAGACCCCACAACGAACCAGGTTCTCTTTGACATCCCAAAAGCTTGAACCTACACTTGCATAAGACGAGAGCATTCCTTCGGAACAGGATTGTGTTAATGAACAATTTTCCTTTCTTAGGGAGCCCAAAGCCTTCCCATCTCCTCCCTCTCCCACTTCCTGAAGCACTAGTGTAGAGTAAGAGCATAAAGGAGTTACTTTTCACATAGCCAGTTTATTCTAAAAGCATGTCTGACAATAAAAGGAGAGAATATTAGAATCATTCAGTAACCATGAGGTGTTGGCAGCAAGGGAGAGCTTTGGGTCTCTTAAAATGCGAGCATAGTAAAGAAAATAAAAATCAGCTTGTTGCTAACATAAACAGAAATATACTGAGCCCAGCACTGCAGCATAAACCACTCCATGCACAGGAATTTAAACTAGACTTTTCAAGCATTGAATAACCACTGAATTTGTCTGGCTTTAAGGAGCAAACTTGTAAGTAAGCTCTGCAGAAAAAGCAGTGCACTGGTTTTCAAGTGAACCTCCCAAGTCCAAACCTTAGATAGGGCTGGAGGGGAGATGTAGGAGAAAGTGGGTTTTGATGGAGGTCTTCTTTTCCTTGGCTTTTGGAGGTAGTGAAATACTTTCTCCTCTCAAGGACATTCTCGTTGATTTGTGGATAAGTGTCCTTTCTGTTTTCCAGAGCAAAACATCTTCTGGAATAAATACACTATTTACATTTTCTCTTAAATGTCCCTTTTTATGTGTATATATATAATTATTTTCCTTGGGAAAACAGCGTTACTTATGGTTATAAGAATTTGAGACCTTCTCATATTTCTGGAGTAAGTTCCTTCAGTCACTGTCATACTGTGACCAGAGTCAGCCTGAATTAACTCTGGGGTATTTGGGGCAGGCGGACACTACACAGCTACCACATGCGCTACTGTCCATGATCACCTTAGCACTGCCTACTGCACCATTCCTGTACCCACAGCCCAGCACTCTGGGCTGTACTCTGTGGCTGTACCACAGCTATCATCTTTCAACAGCACCCTAAATTACACAGTGTGGCTATACCCAAGTCATAAAACCAAAATGTGTGGCCTCAGTGTCTCTTCTGCCTTTTTGGGTGTTGAATGATGCTTGGATGCTATGAGCTGCAGAGTGGTTCAAAAGCAAGCTGGCCTGAAGCCAGTTTGAGATTCTTCCTGTTTTTAAAACCATCTTGAGAGAAGGAAGCGCAAGGGAGAGCAGCAAGCGTTTCCTTCTTGCTAGTGTTATAAATCTAACCACAGCTTTCTTTTTCATTTTCTTCTTGAGATGTTTCCTGTCATCCCATCCCCACCAAAAGGCTAATCTGGATCAGCAAAAGAAAGAACAGACAGGGGATGAAATGTTCTCAGAGCTCTTGCAGACCTCAAAACCTCTGTCCAGAAGAGTAGGCGTTGGATGGACATCATGCTGGGAATACCTCACAGCCTTGGAGGAAAGGAGAGTGAAGGAGAGGTGAGTCAAAAAGTGAAGCAGTATCACACACAATCAGCAAGAATCATTGGTCAAAGCCCCAGAGGACCTCTTCTCCTGGGGCTAACAGAACAGATTCCCACCGTGAGCAAAGAAGAAGGTGGTGCCTCTGCCTGCTCAGCACCCCACACTACTGGCTCACTGGTGAACCAGGAACATTGCTCTGAGGCCACTTGAACAGACCTGCGAGTAATGCGAGGCAGGCAGTACTTTGCACTTTGCTTTCTCACTGGTTTTATACAGCTTAACAAGTTCCTCACAGTTCACCAAGTGCTTAAAGGGTTCAAAGTTTCTTGTTGTTTATAAGAAGAATGTCTGTGGTTTATCACCAATGCAATAAAACTGATGAAAATAATAATCATAATTGGTGGATCTAACCCAACAGAAATGTCACAGTCCAATGCAGCACCCTTCCCAGACAAGATACAACAATCATATATACAAGATAATTAAACTCTCTATGAAAGCTAAGTACACAAATGAGAACCCACTGAGCAGTGCCATAGCCCTCTGTTAGGGGTTAAAAACATCCCTTAGCAACATGGCAGCATGCAGGACTTTGAAAATAGCCTTGTGAATACTTACTTGCTGGGATCCAGCCTCATCTGGAAGCCCTCACCACCATCACCTTGGTAAATACACAATCTTGGGCACTCCACACATCCTCAGATGATGGTTAAACCACTCCTTGGTGCTGTCTCGCATGTGGTTACATGAGGTAAGGGTTTCCCAGACTGACTACTGACATTTCAACATCATCAATTCAAATGAGCTGCTCTAGGATAATCATGTATTCATTTAGAAAAAAACCATACATTTCTAAAGCTGTGACTGTCCCTGATCCACTGACAGGATCAAGGGAATGTGCCATTGCTCACACAAGCATTGGAATGTCCCTTTTTCATGTATGTAATGAGAGAAATCTGTAGAGTGTGTGGAGGGAGGGCGCAGGACAAGCAAGCTCACACAGACAGTAAAACCTTCCATTGAAGATGCAGATAAAAGACTGAGAGAAGGATGGGAAGGATCAAGAAAAGCACATGGATGCTCTGCTTTGTTCAGAGGTTTTGTTGGCATATTCTCCAGGCCCTGTGCTGTGAAGTGAAAGAACCACAAAAATTATTATAAAGGATTAACTTCAGATAGAGAACAAGTGAAGGGCTGCAATCCCTGATTTTGCTTTCCACATCACGGACTCACGTGCCTATTGCCCAGGACTTACACTTTGGGGTGCTTGGCAAAGGGTTTCCACAACTCCCATACAAGTCACAGAACACTTCCCCTTTCAAAGAGAATCTGTCTACTTCGTCCTGATGACTTTGTGATGTTTGTATAGGTCACAGATACTGTGTATTCCCCTGATAACCTTGAAGAGAGGGGTAAATAGAGGTGCTGAGGGTAGGAAAAACACATTGTCCTGATACAGGAGGCTGATATGAGAGCAAAGTAAGCACAAGGGAGAGCATTTAGAGTAGGGCTTGCAAGAGAGGTAAGAACCTGAGTTTTGTAGAGAAAACCCATTGGTTCAACAAGTTTGCTGGAGAAGGCATGGTTCTTCATGAGCTGGCTTAGCAGGAGTCATAGTTCTGTATTTATTTAGCTGACTTAAAATAATTTCTAAAATATATGCAAGGTTTTTGGGCTCTCAGACATCAGCAGCAGCACAACAAAAGCACAGAGGCATTAAAATACTCTATTAAACAGGAAACTGCTCAACTCTCCACTGAAAATCTATTCTCCACCTCATTTTCCACATACTTCTGTCCTCTCCATCATTTTAGAAATTGAATTTTTTAGGCTTTCTCAAAATGGCCATAGCAAATAGTGGCAAATCCACCTGAGGCAAAAGGCAGATCAAGGGTCTATAGCCCCATACTATCCCTTCCTACCATAGCTGACACCCTGTACATAAGCCTTGTGATAAGCCTTGCTGCTGGAACGTGGGTATTTTTAATTTTCTATTTCCCCGAAGGAGTTTCTAAGTAACAGCCTTTGCCTTGTAGCCTATAGGTCAAGCAACTAGCTCAGTCATATCCATTTACCAAACTACAGCTTTCTCTTTTCATGTTTTTAATATATTCTTCCATCTGAAATGATTGAAATCATTATACCTCAATATTCTGATTTCTTCAAAGTTTTTGGGGAAAAAAAAAACCCCAACTTTAAAAAATTCCTTTATATACCTTAAAGTTCCCCATAGCAGCGTTCCTTCCCCAGAGTTCCCGTCTCCTCTTTCTCTTTCCCCATAAATAACTTTATTCTGTAATTTTTATTTCAAAAGGCATAAAACCTCTGACTGTCCCTCTCAGCTCCCCTCAGCAGCCCACAGCAATGCCAGCTTCTCCATTTTTACATGGCTTTTCCTAGTTTTGTGGTTAAACAAGTAAAATGAGGCGCTGGTTCATCAAGAACCCATTTCCACAATTTCTCTTTATATCTTATAATATCTTTGTTATTTCAAAGCCCAGCCCTCTGTCTCCCTCCTTCCCTTCACACTGTTTCATTAACCAGCAGTGCACCACCTGAGCTGCAACAGCCAGAAAATCAATGACCAAAAACTTCTCCTCATCTCTCTCCACAGCTCATCAGGCCATGACACCCCTTGGAAAACATACACTAGTGATGTTGTGAGGTCTATTGTTACCCAACTCAGTTAATTTCAGCCCCTTTGGGTGCAGGACCAACCCACACATGCTCTTTTCACCCACAAATCCCCAACAGCCCCTGCAATTAATACCTAATTAACAAATAACAGCAGAGATGCCAGGTGGAACTGCACAAACCCAGTCACAGCTCACAAAAGGGAGCAATTAACTCCTGCCAGCTAAGGACAGTAAGAAAATATTTAGTTCTAGAATGAATCAGCATTGCCAAGATTGGATGTGTTTAAAAACATAAAATAAACCATGCTCCAGCTCAACTGTGAGATGTGGGCTTTGATTCAGGAATTGCTTATGGTAAGCCAGAGGCTGGACCAGAGGGTCTTTATAATCCCCTTCTGGCAACAAGGCCTATCAATCCACTGTTCCAACAGCTTTTAAAACAGATTATTTATGTCTTTTCATGTAAGCCATGAAGTCACTCCCACAAGAGATAAGGCAGACTTCAGCACTGAACAGCTAAAAAACTGCACAAATTGGTTTCCTCTAGCAAACTGAACAGTTATACATGCCTAACAAATTAACAACAGCATCTGCGGGGGTGGGGGGGGATATCTTTACTGCTCCCAGCTTGAGTGAAGATGTGCTTGAGCTCTGGCTGAGGTTACCTAGCGGGTTTTGGCCGCTGGAGCCGTGAGCCCTGTGCACATCTGTGTCCCCACAGGGTAAATCAGTGCCTGTCCCCATCATTCGTGATCAGAGAAGGTGGCTGGGGCAGCTGGCTCTGCAGCAGAACTGCGTGTGCCCTCCTGCTCCCTCTGCATCCTCCCGTGGGGTGAGCAGTGGGGAAACGTCGATCCACATCCATCTCACTGTCTCTTCTTGCCCCATTTTCTCTGAATCTCAAACATTTTTCCTAGCTGATACACCTGGCCTCAGAGCCTTCAGTCTGCTTCTCCTCTCATCCTACCCCTTACTGCTGCAGAAAAACTCCAGGTTTTCATGTATAAGGCTGAAAGAGCATCGGTCCTGTTTCATGCTCAGGGACAGCAGAGATGGATCCTTTCTGATGAGAGTGCTGCAAGTGGGCAAAGAGCATGGCCAATCCCTCCTGCTCCCCAGCCATAAATGGCACACGAATTATATTTAAGGTTAAGGACTCTTTCTGTGTCTAGAGCGACATGGTTGTTAGGCAAGGAACATCACCCACACTAATAGCAGCCCCTCCAATAACTGAAGAGGGCCTACAAGGATGCTGGCGCAGCGCTCTTCATCATAGAAGGATAGAATCACAGAATGGTTTGGGTTGAAGGGACCTTAAAGCTCATCCAGTTCCAACCACCCGCCACGGGCAGGGACACCTTCCACTAGAGCAGGTTGCTCCAAGCCCCTGTGTCCAACCTGGCCCTGAACACTGCCAGGGACGGGGCATACCCTACGTGCCAGAGCCAGTCACAGGCCCACTGCAGCCGATGCACATGCTGTTCCCAGGTCCTGAACGGGCTATCCAGTGCATCAGGCCTGTAAAAGTATTTCTGGCTCCCTGCCCAGTACGTGTACTTCTTAATCCCTAATTTCAATTGTGTAAACAAGGCATGACATAACGGGTGTGCCATGGAAATGCACTCTATAAAGTTGATTACCATGCTTCATCTTATTAGAATAGCAGTCACTGTAAAACTATAGATAAGGCTAAAGCAATTTATTTCTGTTTCTGAAGGAGATGGGCACATTTCGGCTTGTGCAGAGCATGATCAAACTTGACAGGCAGACTCTAGAGCTACTTTGTAGCTCTTATAACAGCTCATTTCAACCTGTACTGGCCGGGAATATTTAAACCAGACATCTCAAAAGGTCAGATCGACCATGGCCTTTGCTCAAGCATGCAAAGAGGGAGAGAGTAAAAAGCATTGGATTGCCTGAGTGACCTCTTCAGCCAGATGTAGTTTCAGCTCCTGCTCTGTCCTGAATGCAAAAGGCAGATCCCAGTACTCTTGGAGGAGGCAGGGGGGCTCGGAGGCGTTAGGGAAGGAAGAGCTGTATCCCCAGGCAGCCAAGCTGACTGTCACCAGGAAGGTTTTGTGCCAGGATGACCAGAGGGAGCTGTGCTCCCTTTGTCCATCTAGGAACCACCAACAGCCTCATCCAGCTCACAGCCCCTTGCTGCAGCATATGGGTCAGGCCTGAAATTGCCTGCTCAGGGTCACCCACAGCATCTGTGACAAAGCTGGAACTTGAGCCCAGGTCTCCTGGGTCCCATCCCTCTGCTCTTTCTTCTTAGCTAACTCCTATTGAAGGGTAAGGACTCAGGTCAAGACTTCTCTGAAACCCCACAACACACACACAAGGCTTACCTCATGGCTATCTCCCTTCCAAGATCCTTCAGCAAGGTTAAACATTTTCTTACAAATGGTTTGGGCATGGCACAAATCCCCCAGTCTCCAAATCTGAGCCAAACCCTGCTGTACCTGCAGGTGGAAAACCCACTCCCTGGAGAAAGCATGGATCACCCTCTGTCCCTTCTACTCCCCAGGGCGTTGCAGCTTCATGGAGAACCAAACATGCAGCACAGACCTCAGTTACATGGAGCGATTGTGCTCATGGACAGGCAGAAGCCAGAGCTGCTGAGCCAGGTCTTCCTTCCCTGCTTCATGGTTGGGAGCCAGACCCCTCAGGAAACACGTGAATCTGCCCCAGGTTTGCAGCAGGCAGAAAACCTTTACGGCTTCAGATTTCACTCATAGATCAGCTCGGAGGAAAACAGCTCGTGTGACTGAAGGCATTAAAAATTGATATAATTAACACAAATCAAGAGTATAATATATATCAACTCATGCATGAGTTCAAAAGCTCTATTTTAAAGGCGTAGGAGCCAAGGAATTTTTCCATTATCTCTAAAAGAGCTAGATAAAGACTTTTACTTGTAGAATTAAGCCTGTAGCAGCTGGTAGGGTTACTGAACCAGCTACAGCAAGTCTCGTTCTGTGTTATAAAGATGTCTCTCTCACATTAACGTGCATTCATATTAGGGTTTTTTTAACCTGATTCTTGAAGCACCCCCCATCTCCCACCCTCTCCCTCTGTCACCTCCTGAAGAGGTTTTTCAGACTAGAACTGTACTTGAATTTAGTCTAATTGGAAGGAAATGCAAGACCCAAATCTTGGTTCTCATTGGCATGGAGACACTCGCGCACAATCACGGTATGCAAAGCAGCAGAAGTCTGAATTCATAATTGGACGTTCCAAAATGTAATTATGAAAGATGAAATGCTCCTTTCAATGAGAAGGCTGTAAATAGAATAATTAATTTTGTGTTTGCTTGAACAATTCTGTATTATGGACCTTACACTGGAACTGAAATTAATTAAGTGCACCAGGATTTATGGAGGAGGTGAAGAGAGAGGGAAAAAAAAGAATTAATCTGAAGTAAAAGATAGATGACTTTGTGAGTGTAATGATGCGTTAGTCTGGGGTATTCTTTAACAAATTTAGCAGGCATGTTCTGGGTACAAACAGCACTCACTGACAGAATTATCTCAACTAATGCAGCTGCTGGACTCTGAGCAAATTGAGATTGCAGATGAGTAGCTTAGATTTAGAGCTATTAACTCTCTGTGTGCCTGTTTCCTTGCACCCTGTCAGAGGGATGCTGCATGCCCTGTGCAGTGTTCGAGTGCAATGCAGCGCCGGTCGCTGCCTGCTGACCGGGTCAGGCAGGTCTGGAGGGAAAGAGGAGAAGAGGCAGAGTACTGGTGAGAAAGAGGAAAGAAGTGAGGGGAAAGCAGGGTTCAGGGTAGCATCTCTCTATGGACACAGAGAAAGAAGGGATGGTGCCTACCACCACTGAGATTTTTTAAAGCAAACAAACCCAAAGTGAGTGCTCAAAAAAATAGCTCTAAACCAAACAGCTTAGTTGTGAGGAGCTATTCCTGAGCTCATATCGTATGGAAATCCAGAGTTATTCCTTTTTTCTGCTGAGATCAGGCTATAAAAACCCAGGTGTAAAAATCTCTTCCGATGCTTCATTCAAGACGAAAGCATTTTCCAGTCCTGAATGAATTAGGGAGTTCAGATTTACCAGCCTGGCAGAGACCCCTGCGACACCCGGGGCTGTGAGTGCTTCCAACATCCGGAACAGTCACTCAGAGACATTTCCAGTCCCATAAACGTTATGCCTTACTGGTATAATTTTGAATAAAATAATGTAATTTGCTATAGATCCATGAGGAATCAATGCGATACTTCCCCTGCTAAAAGTCACCCAGGAGCAGCACTTTCTAAAGCGCTGGCTTCAGTAATCACTGCGGCGTGTGGGGACCCTGTGGTGTTTAGCACGTTATGTCTTTGGAATGTCAGCTTTCCCTGCCCAAGAGCCAGCCGCTGAGAGACACCCAGCAGCTGGAAGCAGCCCCCCATGAATTCTTTGAGACTCTGGGAAGCAACCTATTAGGATGTGCTGGTGCAGCTCTGGAACGCGGGGAGAAGTCACAAGTATTGAAGAAAGGATATTCCCTTATCCCTGATTTATCACTTGCTCTTCCTCTGCTGGGATTTCTTTGCTAGGGAAAATCTTCCTCAGTTTTTTTATTCCATAGTGGGATTATGGCAGTGTAGGACCGTGACCTCCTTGTGTTTCATGGGCATCTGCTCCAAGGGACTGATGGTCCCATTAAGCACAAATTGTACCACGGTTCATCAAAGTTCAGCACAACAAACTTCTCCCAAGTCACTTTTCCCTGCAGAAAGGCTGGTGGAAAGCTGTGCTGGGTGAAGTCACTGGGATGTCAAAGGTGTGAAATCCATAGGACTGCAACCCTCAGTTTGAGAAGTCTCATAGCCAGGATACATGGCATGTTGTGAGCCTGAAACACATCCCCATGCTTGTCAGGTCAAGCTGTTCTCAAGCCTCAGCATTATCTCTGGGATGGAGGAGACTCCACAGCAGTGTGATAGTTTTGTCCCAAAAACTGAAGCACTGGAGTGTGGGAATAAGGCCTTTTTTCCCCATGGAAGAAAGAGCTGGGATTGCACAGAACCTGCTCGCTGCTACACAGAAAACATCCACTGACACCCTTCTTAGAGTTATAAGCTGCCTGGATGATGGTTACCCAACAACATACATTGATCTCTAGGTAGCAAAGTCCACTTTGGTATAATGCCTATTTGCTTACTGGTATTTATTTTCATTTTCCATAATAAAATGTTAAATATGAACTACAGTTATTCTACTTTAAATTGCAACAAGAGCTGCATTTTCCACTTGCTTGGTTATAGCTCTTTAAGTGATACATTATATTGTTTGCCATAATACTTCTACAAAGTATTTGCTTCATTTAACTTGTAGAACAATTCAGCCAGATTGGTCTATAAAAGGTATACTTAAAATCAGGATTACCCTGGGACTCAAAAGTGCTGGGTGCTAAAATGCAGTCTCTCATTTCCCATGGCCGCCTGAGCATTTGAACATATTTATACCTTCTGCATTGCAGCAAACTTAATCAGAAGGACAGGCTTGCTAACATCTGTGCATTCCATTCACTTCTGGAGTCGTCTCAATCTTCTGAAACCTGATTCTGGCTGTCAAAACGCATAGCTCTCTGTGCTGGGCATTATTCGGACATTTAGACATCTGTCATCAGGAAGTGTGATCGATGGTTTTATTAACCCACAAAGGCAAAAACTGTGTCAGAGAAGGACTCTTATGCAGGGAGAAAGTATTCTGCAAACCTTACAAGTATGCTCGATGCTTTCCCCAGCCCACTGGTTACAGCAGGGACCAAGCACTTGAAAGGGAAAGATGTGTTACACAGGGGTCAAGCTGGACGTATCCCCCCTGCTAGCTCTGACCAAAACAAGTAATGTAGGTGAGATGGTATCCCCAAGAGCAGAAGAGACTTTTCATGGTGGACTGATCTCCAGTAACACAAACTCCTGCAAGTAGGGGTCTTTGTAGCTAGAAATGTGCTTTACAAAGATGTTTAAGGAAAATGGAAATCTGTTTTAATAAAACCAATCACACAGATTTCATTTAAATTGTTCAGGAAGCGAACACAAACTCACCAACTAGTCTCCAGCTGTGGTTTTGGGTTGTTTTCTCAAATCTTTCTCCTTCCAATGTCCATCTAGCAGTCACTTGCAGGCAGGACTTTGCGCCATCTAATGCTTAAGGCAAAATCTAGAGCCAAACTGGAATTTTGAGATGTGTAGATTTAGTTTGCATCCATATGCAGTTTCAGCCTGAACAGGGACAATTCTTTCTGTCTCACAACCTTCCAGAAAGAACAGCCAAATGCAATTAATCCTCCCTGGCTTCCCACCTCCCGTGATTCTAGGATCCTTGTGCTGTGGCACACAGCGAATTAAGACCAGATATGGATAGAAGAACACATCCCTATTAGTTCTTCTGCAAAGAGCCTGTTACTACAAGAGGCAGTGGCTCACAGCTCGAAGGAACGTGGCTCCTGTAGTCACAAATAGAAAAATCCAGAGAACACAGATTCTGGATGAGATCCTGTGTGGGGTCAGGCAGAGGGACCTGAGCAGCCTGTCCTGAAGCCCCTGCAGCATGCTTATCATGCTATTGTCATCATATTATCTCTCATCATCTCATCATATTATCTCTCATACAGATGAGGAGGTGGTGCTTGCATGGTTAGCACAGAATTTGAACTAATATAGTTTAACTTGTATCTTTTCCACCAGATTTCCTTGGTGATCCAAAGAAAATCTTCTGGACTGAGCCCTCTGAAGGATCTAGGTGCTTGTTTAGCCTCAGTGACTTCACTACTGGTTTTGCTAGCCACATGATCCGAGTTAGTTGCATTCACAGAGCTATAGGGCCTGTGGTTGAGGTCCAGGTATTCCCATTTTTCCCTCTCCTTGCTGTCCACCTGCTTTCAGCCAAATTTTTGTGAGCCCCCCACAATCCCTCTGAGCCTGCAGTTGAGCTGAGCCCCTGCAAACATGCCAGTATACATGCATGTGTTACCTATGCGTGCAGGCACATATATTATACGTGTAGCTATGTAAGTATACAGAGATACATACTGTGATGCTGGTAAATTTTATCTAAGAGCACCAGAAAGATGAAGAAGGTAAAATCAGTTGCTTCGTTTTATTTATAAAGGGGAGTGATTGCACTCAGCGTTTGCCTTCACCTTTTGGGAAAAGCTGAATTTGAAGCTTTAGATTTGTACGTTTTGGCTTGTTACACATGTTGCAAACATTTCAGGGGAATCCATGTTGTTAAGTCCCACGACACCACTGCAGACTGTGAGAGATTGATGTATAGTGATTTCCTTTAAGCCCTAATTTCTGCAAACAAGTGACTGTCTAGAAATCTCAGCTTTCAATATGAAAAGAGAGAAAAAGGGGTTGATCACATTTCTGTATATGGGAAATTTGACAATGTGATTTAAATGGAAGCAACAGTCTTGCAAGCCAGACAGGATTAAAATTTATATGGAGGAACGAACAAGCAAACCCATAACAATGATGTCTTGACCTGATGTTAGTCCGCTTGCTTTGACAATGATGCCATGCACTACCTGCAAAAAATAACATGTTTTATCTCATGCAGAAATACAAAGGTTTATTGTCGGAAACACCCTGTCAATAAAAGCAGAAAAAGGCAAATCTCCCTGGTCACTGTAACAGGATAATTCAAACTAATAACATAACCTGCAGCTTTGCAGTTTTGTATTACTAGAAGGAATGAAAAAAAACCCCTCACAAATCCCCCTGACACTGATTCATCAAATAAATTAACTGTGTTCATCAGTTAACTCTCACTGGTCAAATAGGGTTAAAATTCTTGAATCTAATTCACATTGCTAATTTCACAAAGGGGAAGAAAAGCACACTGGGATAGCAGGAGCCAAATGCCCTATTTTGCCATAACTGACTGAACCTTGGGGGCTGCTGTTTTATTCTTGTAATATTTCTTTTAATAAAAAAGTGCCTGATTAAAATACCCTTTTAGAAAACATTAATTCAGGAGCTTAAAAAAAAATTCAAATGAACTCAAATAGATTTTCTCTGGTACGTTAGCATTGCATTTAGGATAATGGATAGGGAGAAGGATGGATTCTGTAGGTATAAATCAATAGGCGAGGGGGGTTGATGAGACTGCAACCTGTGAGAGTGAAGCCCTAGTGGTTTGTGATATCATCAGGAGCCCAAGATTAATTCGTTTGACCATCCAGTCTCCTGCATTCATTATTTTAACAACATGCACACAGGACCAAGACACAAATGTTAACCAGCCAGAGCCCCTACAAGCACCCAGTTTAAAGCAAAAATCCCAGCTGGCACGTTGGTAGGATATGTGACTAGATTATCCTTTTTATTGCTGTAAGAAAACTATAGAGAAAGTGGGGATTATGGAGAGATGGAAACATAGATGATAGATCTGAGTTCGCCACACCGCTAGTCACACACCAGTCAGGGACCTGATTCTGCCACTGTTAGAAGGCTCAGTGCTGCCTTTGTGAAGATGTGTTAATGATTTCATTAGGATTTCAAGGGAAATGTGATCTGTGGCAGCATGGATAGATGAACAACACTGCTCCAGCCTGCTTTTTGGATGGTTTTTGCCTTTGGATTTTCTCTGGCTGAAAATAAAAGTTCCTGGAAAAGAAACTTTTTGAGTTGCAAGAAAAAGAAAAAGGAATTAATATAAGTCAATCAGGTGCTGCAAACCCAAATAGTCTCGTGTATTCTCTGTTTTCTATGCAGATATCTCACTGCTCATATTTCTTGCAGGCTCAGGACCAAAGCCCAAGCTCCATCTAAGGGCCTCTGAAACCTGTGAAAGGGCCATTGATTTTAATGGCTATTGGATCAGATCCTCATTCTTCGGTATAGCCCCATTAATTTCATAAGTCCTGTTTATGTGAGTAGATTGGCCCCAATTTGGCCCCATGTCTGTGACTTTTCCAGCCCTGGGAAAAGGCAGAAATCCCTGTCATGTGCTGCTGTACGGTCTATCCTATCCAGCTGGAGTTAAGTGTACCTCATTACTCAGGGAAATTTGGATTTGGACAATTCTTCACTGATAAACAACATATTGCCATAATTAGCTGGTGTGGACTGGGAATCCTGGAAATGGAGTCTGTCCAATCTGTCAGTTTAGGAGCATATTGTTTAATTTACACAGTGCAGTGCATTGTGCAACCTGAGAAGGGTCCCCAGCCCGTCCGGAGCGGGGCTTTCTGCTCCATCCAGTTGATGAAAACAGCTCTCACGTTCAGACGATAATTCTGACACTCTCCTCTTTCCTCTTGGCCTCCATGTCTAGGTTGAAAGTGAACATGCGTGGCTGAAAGAGGCCACGAACAGTTCCCATGCAACCATGGCCAAGTTGTTTTTCACAGCTAAGCCCCGAGGTTCCCAATTTTCCAGCAGGAAAGTCTTCCAGAAGGGAAGACTTTGTGCAAGAAGCATTGCAAGAGGGAACAGCACGGCCCAGATGATTGTACTTCAGTGCCGGATTCAACACTCAAGACCCCGTGCTGGTGCACCCAGCCAACCAGCCTGGGCAAGAGCATGGAGTCCAAAATCTGCTCCACAGAGTGCTGTTGGTTTTGGTTGCAAATTACCCCCAGAGCCATGAAAAGGCTAAGAGAAATGCACAGCATAGATGTTTTAATACAAATATACACTATTAAGTTTCCACTCTGACTGACCAGCCTCATCAAGCATCACATTTTGCCTCCTGTTTTCCAGGCCAGATTCTTCTTCAGCTATCAGACTTCCTTTTCGTCATCCTGCTTGTCTTCTAATCAAAGCAAACCACTCTAACTTTTAAATGAAACCCATTTTCATATTGTCCACATATACGTACAGTTAAGAAATTACAGTGACAGTGATAAAAAATGTTAATTTTTCTTTCCAGATGCTTGTAAAACAGCCTTAACATATGTCCACTGTTTAATTAACAGAGCAGCAGCATGGTGGAGAGAAGCCAAACAAATCATTTAAAGAAGCCTTCTCCCTCCCTTGATTTGAATCCCAAAACGCATCCATCATGTGCATTTCTGAAACTGCAAAAGATTTAATTTTCTGAACTTTCAGCAAACATCATAAAACAAGTCAAAGAGAAACCTGGAGTCAGGAGTGATCATCTTTGAAAGAGTTCAGCTGCAGAACTGGTACAAGAAATTCATTTCATTAAGTGACAAAAAACTCCAGTGTTTTTTTTCCTTTTAAATTAGCTTTTATTTTCATCTCCTGCTGGGTGGCCAAAAGGGGCCATTTTGCTGCTCAGGTTCTAGTCCTGAGCTACCTCCTTGCCCAGCTTGATGAGGAAGTAATTCCTTTCTACAAACAGAGCCAAGATGAAGCCAGTCATCTCACACACTCCCAGCCCCTTTTCCTGTGCTATTTGTGCACTGCAGAATTTCTGGAGTATCTGTCCTTACCCCCAAGGAGGTACAGACATGCTGCTACCCCAGCTTACAGGAAGGGGACTGAGACCATTTCATATGTTCAGCACATACATTTCAGCTAATTCTACTTCTGAAATCCAGTTGTGCACATCCCTCAGCCCAAGCTCCAGAGGGGGAGAAATGAGGATGCTGGGAACCCTGGTGAAGGTCTCACTCATGCAGCCTGGGGCAGAGGAAGTCAAAAGATGCCAGCCCATCACACAGCTGATAGCCCAAGCTCTGTTCTTCTAAGTGCAGCATCGAGGGCTTGAGGCTGAGATGGAGTCAGGCTTGCTGCTAGTGGTGGAGATAGACAAAGTGCTGGTCTCTGAGCTCACACATACTCGCAGCGCTCATCTTTGTCCTCTCACATATACAAGGCCATAGGGATGAGGAGAACTTAAAACTATCACTTGCAAAATTGTCATAGAGCTCCGAAAGCACATCGAGAGGTTCATCCCCCCACTCTGCTCAGCTTGTCTGGGATGACTACATGGTTTAAAGGTGCAAAAAGCTCGTCTTACCAGGTGCAGGGGTTGTCAGCAAGCAGCAACTTGTATGTAGAAGGGATCAAATCCCACATGGGGATTACTCTGAGGTCCATGGGGAGGAGGAGATGCCACCACAGCCATTAACTGATTCTGGCATAATAAGACACGCAGAAGGCCAGCGCTGCCCACCCCTCACAGTCGGAAATGATGCTCTTGGCCCCCATCCTCTGCAAAGCTAATGACTCCTCCTGAGGGACCAATATGCCTGGGGAAAGGAGGTTGTGTTTCATCAACCTGACAGAGGATCCTCCGTTCCCAAAGAGACACATGGCGTAAAAGATAAAGCAGCACGGTGTCGACTGGGGAAATACACCCTTTCCTCTGTGAAAAGGAAGCGATTTGTCAAAGGTGATGCTGTATTTTATTACTGTATTAAATGGAAGAGCACGTTAAAAGACTTCTGCTAAATATTAACCAGGAAGAGGAAAGACGGGGATAGCATTTTCCTTCTACGCCTTTTGTAGGGAACACTCAGTCATAAAGCAACTCAGAAATTAATCTGCTGATAGATTAGAGACTGTGAGTGTTAATTGACCCTTTGATCTCCCAGTTGTTATTTTGGGTCTTGCAGGGAGGGATATTAATGAATCTGAAGGTATTAAATGAATTCCTCACTTGCTGTGGCAGCGTTTGGCTCCCAGCAGAGAGCATCCCTTTGGGCTGGCCATGCTCTGGCTGGCCCTCTCGAAAGGGCAAAGCCACGGGGCAGGCATTACCTGGCTGTAGTTACTGGAAAGTCTTCATGACTAAAGGGAGCTGAAAAATCCCCCGCTTGAGGTACAGAGCATTTCACAGACTCCTGGACCAGCACCACTGCTAGTCCCAGCACCACTGCTAGTCCCAGCACAGCTCAAAGAGAGTGAATCTGTTCATCACCTTTCTCCTTTCAGAGCCCACCAGGAGGGTGGCGCAAACAGACCCAGCCACATCTCCCAGGTATTGCTCATCCCTGACGCAGCTCTGCAGTGTTCGCTTTGCCTTGTTTTCAACACAGAACCTCACGGGCCCTTCTCCAAATTGTGAGACAACTGGGCCATGGGCAGGGCATTGCCTGGTGCCAAGGGCTGGTCATCACCTGGTGCCAAGGGCTGAGTTACCAAACCCATGCAAAGGGCTGAGCCAGGCTTGTCCATGTCATGGCCCTGTGTGTTCCTTGGATCGTGATCAGACAGAAGTTGTCCCAGGCACACAGAGGGTGAGGACCACCTTGGATGAAGTTTCTTCTTAATCTAAAAGCTGGAGATAAACATTTGGAAAACAAATCGCAGGCAATGAGTCAGTTAACATAGCAGGGACTTCCTCCAGAAGCCTGGCCAGCTCTTCCCATTAAAGAGCTAGTCTTTGGCTAGCTCTCCAAAGGAGGCTCAGTGACTGTGTACATTAAAAATGCTATCACCATTATGGTCTGTTCACTAAAGGTACAAGAGCATGACAAATATATGTAATTTGCAAATTGGCTGGTCTTTTGCAATAATTTAGAGACACTAGTTAGAGGCAATAGAAATCTAACAATTACTGATGTTTAAGGTTTGCATTGTTGCTCTGTGAATATTTCATGCATAAATGAACTTCCCCTGGACCAACTGCTGTTTCTGATGAGGCGCTCTGAGGCTTTATTGCCAAATACACAGCAGGGCTCCCCCAATGAGCCACATAACGGATGATGCATCACCTTCACAAGCTTAAATAATGCAGGGTAGCTGCATTTTATACAGTGGTGGTACACTTTATTTACATATCAAGTGAGCGGCCAGACTGAATACAGAGAAATATGTGAAGGAAAGGACATGCCACTTTTAATATTTCATACTAGCAAGCACCCTGCAGGAAAAGCCTGGGCAGACTGAGATGTGAGCTAAATTTCCTGGTTTCTTTGTGTGCATGGGTCTCTCTGACAAAATCTCTTGCAAAACAGATGAAATTTATGTCTTTTCCCATTCTTGTGAACTTCAGCACTATTGAAAACAAAAAGCATAATCTACCAATGGGAAATTGACTTTCCAAGTGCCATTTGTTTAGGAAAAGAATTGAACCCACCCTTAAAATCTCATCCTGTTCCTTCCTGGGGCTGCTGGGAGATGTAGTCTTGCTCTCCATTGCTCCAAAGGGAGCTGCAGAGGATTTCTGCTTGCAGGGAGGTCACTCACCAAGCCTCACTGAGCCTCACCAGCCTGGAGGGCTGCAAGGAGGCCCAGACCCACAGAAAAAGCATCACCAAAATTGCAGAACTGTTGCAAGAGCTGATGATTCCTCCTGTGTGAACCAGTCTGGGTTGATGGAAGGGGAGAACAGTATATAAAAGCAAAAGATAGTTGTCCCTTATGTAAAACAGGGCTTGCACATCATCATCTATGTGGGACTGGATCCCAGGGTGTGGATCCTCTGTCTGAAGCAGGTGATCCAAGCACTCAGACTTGACCCACTCTTAAAATTTTCCTTCCTCATTCGTGAAAGCCCCTCAGATCTCAGCCCAGTGTGGCCACGCTCAGGGGACTGGTCCAAGCCTGGGAGTGCTGGCTCTCATTATTGTCCCCCCATTGCAAAGAATTCCAGTCACAGGACTTGGCATGGATATTAAATCTTTGTGGATATTAAATTGTTTGAAGCAACAATCTGCTCACCCTACAGAAAGAATGCCATAGGCACTGATTCTTCACCTGCTTTTCTGCAGGATGCTGGGAACGTGCCTGCCAGCAGCACCTCAGAACCTCCTGCTTTGCCCAGCATCTGTGTGAGAGCGTGCAGCATTTCCCTCACATTATGCTTCATTCAAAGAAGAGCTGATGTGCGCCAGTCCTTTTTTGTACAAACCTATTAAAATTCCAATGCAAATGACTGCCTTCATAATCTGAGCTTCATTGAGAAACACAGTTTCCTGCTTTCCCCAGTAATGAAATTATTGGTTGTGCAGATGCTCCATTTCTAACCTAATTCAATCTCTGACTAGTTGTTTTAAGGCTGCGTGTGTGAGAGCAGGGGTGTGCAGGTTCGTGTGTGCATGCACACAGGCCAACACATCTGCACAGCATGTTCCCCAGCACACAGGTCTGTAGGCTATTTAGCTGGATAGCCAATTATAATTATAAATGCAAGGGAATACGAGCAGTATATTCTATAGACATGATTAAAAATAAACTGGGAGAGCTAAAAGCAGCTTAGTCGCCAGAAACTAATACACTACAGGGGCAAGTTGTGGAAATGCCTGATTATTCTCTTTTGCTCACTCCATCCCTGGGGGATCTTCCTGAACTGTTACTTTAACTGCTCAACTTGCCTTTTCCACTGTGATAGTCAGCAGATGAAGCCCTTCACATTTAAGTGTAATAGTGCCAGAGAGACCAACTGCTCCTAAGAGTTACGACCTATAAATGTCGCTTCTGTGTCAGAATGAGAATGTGCCACTGAAGATGCTGAAGTCTGCAGAGGGTTTGCTTGACAATTCATGCAGGCCATTAAGCTTACTCCTCCCCTCATCCCTGCAGCGGTGTGTATGCTGGGATTTCTTGCTTGCTTTCACAGCTTTCCGACTAGTTCTTCCGAAGCTGGCAGCAACCGAGCAATCTATCCCTGGGACAGAGTGTGTGGCACAGCACTTGTTCAAGTTGCTCTTCTTCTCACCTGTCATGGCAAATTAGAGCTCCGGGACAGACTGGCAGTACTTCCCTGCACAGGGGTGGATATCTTTACCGAGAGCAGAGGGGAAATGGAGATGAACATTGGGTGATGCCAGGGTGAGACAAGAATTACTTTAAGGTGGATGTAATTCAGACCCCGTCCCGGCCAACTGCCAGGTACCAGCTGTTCGGCTCGTTCCCTTTGCACAGGAACCCTCACAGCCTTCTTCACCCACTGCTGTCCTTTACTGGAGCTGGCTTGGGAGTTCTGGAGGGAGAAAGAGAACTACTTGGGTTTCTCCACAACACTCAGCTGTTTGTGGCCAACTTAATAACCATGTTAGAGGCATTTCAGTCTGCCTTGGTCAGGAGGACATGATTACTTCTCAGCCTGAAGGCTACAGCAAGAAGAATATCAATAGCTGAGTGTGGAGTTTTATTCTTGGCTCATAAACGGCTTCTGGCCGTAGCTGAAAACCCAATTCACCACTGCCATAAGCACATATCAGAAGAAAGGCAGATATTTACACCACATTAACATGTAGCCCAGCATTCACGTTTAATCAGGTCCAAGATAGAGACATCTAGTATCTACTTATTTCAGTTATCTCTTAGACCCTGACAACTTGCTCACGAGGAATGCATGGAAGCCTTGGGAAGTGCTGGTCCCCAGGGCAGGTGCACATACACTGTGGTGTGCTCGGGCAGTGCATGACTGATGCAGGAAGTGGACAACACGATGCCCCACACCCGCTGTGTTCCTGCCCCTTTTCTTTCTGAGAAAAGAGAGTTGATATTTTAGAGACCTTGGGCAGGGAGGAAAAGCACCTCTCTGAGAGGAAGGATGATGCAGAAAAGGCTGAACCATGTTGATGGTGCGGGTGGAGGGAGGTGGCAGATCCCTGCAGTGGAGGGAGGCAGATCATGTAGGCAGGTGCTTTCTGCATAGGAAAAAGGAGTAGGATGGAGGAGAGCTGTGAGACCAACAGATAGGGCTAGCTCTTCTTGGGGTGTTACTATGCTTCATGATTGGAATCTGGAGGAGCGAGGCTATGATAGCCCCAGCCTGTGGAAAGGCAGATGCTGCCATCCAAGAGCTTCTGCTCATCTAGCCCCCAAGTCCTGGCTCTCCTCCCTGGGGTGCTCCGAGACCCCCCCAGCAGTGGCTCTCCCCCTTCACAGTCACCCCATCTCGGCCTTAGCCTCTACCAGCCCCATTCTCTCCACAGTGGCTGGTCTCACCAGTGCACAGGGATGAGGCAGCAGCTGATTTTGCAGCCACTTGACCGGAGACGCTGGTTGAAGTGGGACCGAGATGGGGAGGGGGAAGAGCTGAGGATCCTTTCGAGACCACCACCTGGGACTGGCGGCACTTCCACTAATGCACAGTGAGCAGCTAAATCATACATTATTGATTTGTCAGACATATTTGCATATAAATAAGCATGATCATTCATACAAACCTTAATGTTGTTGTTCTCCCTTTAGTGTTGTGATCACAGATGAATGACTCTAGTTAGACACAATTCAGGAAAGCTTGTACCACTGCAGCAAAGTAAGCTGCTGATTTAAAACTACATTTATTGGAGCATGTAAGTGTGACAGTCTATTGGTGAATTTGGGGATAATTAGTCTAAAAGACAAGATAAATGAATCCTGAAAGTGGTATTGTGTTGAAGAAATGATCCCTCCATGCTAGTAATGCTTTGATGCCAGAAATATTGTAAATGATAATTAACTGGGGAACACAGAGGAATTATATTTCAATTGTGTTTTCAAAAGGACTTAGAATTTCACAGGCAAATTGATTGGGTTCTCCCCCTCCCCCAGTCCTGTGATTATGAAAGATTGTCTAATTTACAACATGAACTATGAAGCATGTGACAAATCGCTGGCTTGCTTTTATACATCTTGTTTGTATGTGTCTCCCTGGTAGATATCTGCTTATTGTTCTTAAGCAAACCAAGACACGTATTTTTCAATTAGTCTTTCCCCAGGCCTAATCTAGACAGATCTGCAGTCCAGCACAACACACTGACCCATGAAAATTATATCTGCTGTATTAATTCATTAAGCATTGCAGGATCAAGCTGTAAGATCCCACTCCCTGATAGCATCAGCAGCGTGAGCCGGGTTAGTCTGCATCCCTCCCCTGAAAAGAAAATTTTATAGATTGTGCAATGCAGGGGAAACATTGCTTGCTAACACTTCATTTTAATTGTCCTAAATTAGAGCTGAAGACTTACAAAACTGTGCGTGACAGCCAATGAATACCAAATGAATTCATTAGGATCAACACTGTTACAATGAATAACTAACGAATCTATAACAACGTCTATATCCTTCATGCCTTGGCTGTTGGCTGCAGCAGGGAATCCTGGAGGGAACCATCCTGCCTCTGGCTCGCTGAGCCCAGCACGCTGTGCCCTGTGCCTGCCCTGACTGCAGCTCCCACTGAAGCTGCATGTCAGCTGTATGGCTCAGGGCTATGGGAACACTGCAGGAGGAAGGGAAGGAGGATCAAGTGGGGCATTGCAGGTGAATTGCAGAAGCAGGGCACAACCACAAGCTGCTGAGCTTTGGAAGGTGCTACCTGGACTCCTTGGGACCAGCGATGCAGCTTCAGCCACCTCCCGCTGCTCGTTCATGGTTCCAGAGGTGTGGAGACATCTCAGCATTGCTGCCTTTGAGTCCTGCCTTCCTGCTGGCGTTGCCAGCTAAAAGCACCCAGTATCACCCATAACTGGTGCACTGAGCTCAGTACAGGCACCCTGAGCCATCCCAGAGGCTGCAACTGTCCCATAGTGGTTTGGATGTTTTTGCTCTTCTGTCTGTGCTGTGGGACAGGGACTCCGTGGTGAACAGAAGAAGGTGCTGTTAAAGGAGTTAAAAAAGAAGATAAACAGTTTCATGTGCACAGAGTTTGCACCTTGTATTCCTCTGGTGGGAGTCACCATGACTCATAGAAGCTTCAACAAGTTGGGACTGCAAGAGAAGGGGGAAAAGGGGGATTTTATCACTGTGGAGAGGTTTGATGTAGTGTCTTCCTTAGTGGAGGATCTTAAATTATTGGGGTGGATATTCAGTGAATGCGAATACAAAAGACAATGACTCAGCTCAGCTGCCTCTGAAAGCACTGCAGCTGTGTCGAGCCTCAGGGCAGGAAGGCGTGAAGACCACCCCGCCAGAGAGCATCTCAGGACACTGCGGCTGATACCAAACCATGTCCAGGTTTCTACCATCAGGGAGGAGAAAAACTCCGTAGCAAAGAATTTCTGCTAATTGGATGTTCAAAGAAACACACAGAGAACCAGGGGAACGTTCCACTCAGCGTCACTGCACCAACGCTGTTCGTTCACAAGTGATGCCAAATACTTATTCCTCTGATAAAGGCTCCTGTATTTTTCTGCTTGCAAAGGAGGAGGGAATATTTCTGAGTTGAGAAAAGATTTCCAAGGAGCCCAGGAATTTGCACAAGGCCTCTAGCTAATGGCACTTGTCGCTTTTCAAAGAGATGCCCTACTGCATGGGGATCCTGTCCCAACATGTGGTAGGAGGGTCCCTCAGCTTCACTGCTCCTCTGTGCTTGGGGCAGCCTTACAGGGGTAGGTAATGAAACCTGGCAGGCAAGCTCTTTTTCTTGCCTCTAGCTTTCTGCCCCGCTCCCTCAATAATGGTTACTGTCCTCAAAAGGGAACATGTTTCTGATGCTACCTTCAACATACCTTCACCAGCACTTTCCATGGAGACACCAGAATTTGCAGTGAAGCTACAGAGACTGGGAGACAAGTGCTTGCTTTGAAGTAAAGTAGGATAGACAACAAGGGGCAACTGTTTCTTAGCTTCACTGCAGCAAAGCTTTCTGAGCCAGCACATCTTGGTCAATGTCTCCAAGTCATGTAGAGGTCTTGGAACAAAAAGCCGGGGTTTTGTGTGAAAAGTTGTCTGGCTTTGTAAGGAAGAGGCTATGGGAGCCCTGAGGAAGGAGTGCAGGCAAAGACAAAGGCAGCTGGGAAAATGGAGGGTCAAGGGGTAATTTTCCTCTGAAGTCTGGGTTGCAGGAGCAGGGCCCTGCCCCTGCTGATGTGCTTTTGGGAAATGGAAAAAGAAAGTAAAAGCCAAGTGTGTGTGGAGAGTCTCTGTGGTGTGCAGCCTCCACCTCCATCCAGGCTGTTTGCAAACTCTTTCTATGCTTATCATCATGTAATTGAAATAATGTGTATTGACAGAGACTTGAAAACAACTGCTCAATTTTCCTGAAAATTCAATTAAACTTCGTTTATTCTGAGGATCGATCCAATTAAAAGGGGGGAAATTTCAGACGGTCCAAGCCTCACAATCCATCTTAACACACTGTGTCTATCACCGTGATGTAATAATTCCCCCAATCAATGCTTTAAAAGCATTTAGCAGTCCTGATAATGAACTTTTGTCAAAATAGCCTTACAAAGCAATAAATGAGAGCAGATTAATATGTAGTCATAAAGCTATGAATGCTTTAACGCTTTGAAAGGGTTGCTTCATAGATTAGACTTCTTTCTTTATTTCCTCATCATAATCTCTCTCTGATACTATTGCCCAAGGTTTTGGTAGACAAGAAGAACCAGGGCTTCTGGGATGAGTTCCTTGTTAAGAGAGAAATGGATGGATATGAACTGAAGGATGTCATATCCTGGCCTGGATATTAGCATTACAGGCAATTCCCATGGCCACCATGAGCAAAAACAGAGTAGCTGTAACTAGACTTATTGTTGAAGCACTGATTTCAGATCTTGAACAAAGCGATCTCTGTTCAAAGTTCCAGCGAGGCTGATTCCCACCTACTGAACTCTCCCCATTAGACTGCCTTAGGACTACCATAAATGTATGAAAGTCCTTTCACAGCTGCCGTGGTTTGAGAAACATGCCCCATTCTGGCACTGCCAGGGGCTGTGCAATGGCTCTGAATAGTGGCACTTCTTTAGGAAATGCCCAGTTTAAATGTTTGTCTTCCCTGTTATTGATTTAAGATGTTAAATCATCTTCCTAACATCATCATGGCTTCAGGCTGACCCCAAGCAGCTCCCATCCTACTTTATAACATCTGCAGATACCATGCATTTCTATTCTCAGCTAGAGGTGGTTCTTGAATAGTGTTGTGCTTCTCGCATATAACCATGATCAGAAGTTACCCATCACCCCTATTGGTCTTTGCACACCCAGATTTTCTAAAATGTCTGGTACTCACTAAAGAATCAAACTTAGCAAAGACCCAGCTTAGAAATGGGAATCTGAGAGGGTACATTACTGCCCAAGACAGGAGCAGGGAAAATGCTTCTGCTCCAAAAGAGGTCATGATCTGCTGGTTCAGAAATGCATATTTCCATTTTAATGTTAAGTTTAAAGTGCTCCAGCTAAAACCTCCTTGTGGTGAAGTCTAGTAGAGAGCAACTTGTGTGCAAGACCCCACTGCTGGAGATGGAAAGGTGGCTTCAGATAAAGGTTTTATTCTTTCCAAGTGCCATGAGAAGTTGCCTGCGGTGTGTGCACGTGCTGGTGGAGGGTGACAGCTCGCAGCACACAGGCAGAGAGCAGCTTCACCCATTCCTCCTCAGGCTTTTTTAGCACATCACTAATGCACCAGGCAAGGTGCCAGCTTCTGGAAGGGAACCCATATGTTGCAGACCTTCAGATGCAGTGATGGTTTCACCATCCTGGGATTCAGTGTCCCTCTGGAGTCGCAAGCTCTGTGAGCTGCAGAGGAGCCCAGGTCCCCACATCCTCACCAAACCTGTTGAGTGTGTGGGAAGCCTTAAATTCATGTGTCTAAGATCAACTGCTCTGGTTTCCAGAGATGCTGTGGCCACCCTCTTTGCACTTCCTGTTCAAAGGCAATTTTCCAGGTCCCAAAAAAGGTGCCTGTCTCTGCAGTGGAGCACAGCAGACACCAAATGCAGGGAGAAAAGCCATTGCACTGAGTGGGAGCTGCAGGGAGAGCAAAGTCCGCATCCATCTCTCTGATGCTGCCAGCCAAAGAGGTTTCATACTATTATCTTAATCCTTGTGACTTGCTAGTTCCTGAAAACTGGATATACGCTGAATCTACACAGTGCTGATTTACAGACATTTTGCCAGGGCTCAATAAATGTAAAGCACAGCAGCACCACATGAAAAATGTTATCTGCAAAAACCCTTTTAGCTCAGCAGAGATGGTGGAAAGTGGCAGCTTTCCCTTTCTGCAAACTTCCACTGGAAACATTTCATTTGCATATGATATTAATTGCAGAAGAAACAGGCATGCTCCTTGCCATCTAATCCACACGGTCTTGTCTGTGATGTTTTCCTGTGAGGGGAAGGGAGCTGGGATGAATAGTGTGAATGCAGCACATTCCCCTCCCTCCGCAATCTGCAAAGGAGGTGACCTGTTCAAATGGTTGCTTTCTGAAGTGATATGATGCTAATTGCATCCAGTGCCCTGCTTTTTGAGTCCCTTTAGATGGCAGCTTTTTCTACTGCATCAGAAGAATGAGTGCCTCTTCCTCAGCATGACCTAGAGTCACACGGATACTTTCCAGAGCAGTTCCCAAGTACCTGCCCAACATTAAAGTGGGGAAATCATAAAACCAGGCAAGATCATGGGGTAGACACATGACCTGTTGACCTGGATGGATCTGAAAAAAATCCAGCTATGCCCTTGCCGCGCACAGGATTGGCATTAATGAGTTATATTATTTATGAGTGCAGAATCCAGCTCTGGGGCCCCCAACACAAGAGGAACATGGAGCTGCTGGAGCGAGGCCAGAGGAGGCCACGGAGCTGCTGCGAGGGCTGGAGCAGCTCTGCTCTGGAGCCAGGCTGAGAGAGCTGGGCTGGGGCAGCCTGGAGAAGAGAAGGCTCCTGAAGGGGAGACCTTAGAGCAGCTCCAGGGCCTGAAGGGGTTACAAGAAACCTGGAGAGGGGCTTTGGACAAGGGCCTGTAGAGACAGGACAAGGGGAATGGCTTTAACCTGCCAGAGGGGAGATTGAGATGAGATCTCAGGCAGAATTCTTCCCGGTGAGGGTGCTGAGGTGCTGGCACAGGGTGCCCAGAGAAGCTGTGGCTGCCCCATCCCTGCCAGTGTTCGAGGCCAGGTTGGACACAGGGGTTTGGAGCAACCTGCTCTAGTGGAAGGTGTCCCTGCCCATGGCAGGGGGTTGGAACTGGGTGAGCTTTAAGGTCCCTTCCAACACAAACCAGTCTGTGAGCCTGTGATTTCTGACCACTCAAACTTATTGCTAGGCCCTTCATGGAACAAAAACTACCAGGTGAATGTCTCCCAGGTTTAGCCCACCAACTACAGCAGCCACTTTTCTCCCCAGGCTCATTTTTTCTGAAGCCTGGACATGCCCCATGTCATTCCCTCAAGGCATATTTCTCTATAAGAACTTTTGTCAGTTCATCTTCCATGTCCCCGTGGCCATCACTGACGGATCCAGCCTGGTTTGGGCTCCAACGGATGCTGCTGCAGCAGCAACAGGGAAGCTGTGCCTGGACCAGAGCTGCATCAGGGCTCTCGAGCATCCTGCAGGCAACTCGACGCCTCTGCACTGATTTTTTCCCAGGGAAAGGTTGGGCTCTTCCTTCCTTTACCTCTAAGGGTTTCAATTTCATGTTTTCATTTCCAATGTCTTGGTATTTTGGGGGTGGGTAAGGGAGGACTAAAGCATGTTTCAGGAGTAATCTATTCCTCAGCATTCGGTCCCTTGTGTCTCTTTTGCTGTTCCTTTGAAATAAAGGATTATTCAAGCAGATGAGAAGGAAAAAATAAAAAGTTATTAAAGAATCCTACTAAATCCCTGAGAAATGTATGTAAAAAAAAAAAAACTCCAGATGGAATCATTAAAGGTGAAAATTAAACTGATTTCTTCTGAACGTCACCAAAAAAGCATTAAAATCTCCTCCCTGCCCCCTACACACCTCAAAAATAAATAAAGATCATTTTGATACTAAAGGTACTGCAGCAGCTTTAAGGAACTCTCAGATCAAACATCATTTGGGAAATTTCAAAGGACTGTTTCAAGAGTATCACTTTCTACCATTCCCCACTCCGCATCCCTTCGTTTTTACATCTTAGCTCCTGATGAAGTTTCGGCTGCTCCTGAAGTCAGTCCTTGTGTTCTTGGCTATCAAAGAGCATTGCAGCGTCAACATCAGAGTGAGACTGAAAAAAAACCTCTATTAAAAAAAAAAGCATCCCTTTTCCTTTGGAGATCAGAAAGTCAAATAAAAAGGATGCTGATTTGTGGAATAAAGGGTGGGATTCCCTGCTGAGACGATAGGAATCTTCTGACTTAACTGAGTTAAGATTTGAATACATTTGGCCCAGACAAGGGGAGAAAAAAAATCCATTAGTTTTGAGAAAAGCCTCACACAGTTTCAAAAGGAAATATGTTAATATAAAAATATAGAAAAAATGGAAAAAAACCCCAGATTTGTGTGTATGTTTCAGAGGCAGGAGTTTAATACTATCAGCCAGAAGCAAAGAGAGAAATTAAATTACATGACTAGCACGAAGTCTTGTCTCCTACTGTCATGGCATGGGTGAGGAATCAAGACTCGTCCAGCAGAGATGGGAGCCGTGGCCATGGGAAAGCTACCACAGCCTGTCATGGTCATCACTGGGCATTGCTGGGCCTGTCCATGGGGCAAAACTGACAACGTGTCTTTGCTCTGGCTTAGGCTTTGCTCCTGAGTAGCCCCAGGGTGGTGTCAGGGTCCTGCTGCAGAGTGCCCCACACCAACGGGTTGTGAGCCTCCCCCCACCCTGCCTCAGTTTCCCTCTCTCTGCTCTTCTCCACTCTGTGACTGCAGAGTCCCTCTGATCCCAGTGGGAAGTTTAATTCTCAGCCTGTCTGCATAGGAGCAGCTCTGCTCTGGAGCCAGGCTGAGAGAGCTGGGCTGGGGCAGCCTGGAGAAGAGAAGGCTCCTGAAGGGGACAACTTAGAGCAGCTCCAGGGCCTAAAGGGACTACAGGAAACCTGAAGAGGGGCTTTGGACAAGGGCCTGTAGGGACAGGACAAGGGGAATGGCTTTAACCTGCCAGAGGGGAGATTGAGATGAGCTCTTGGGCAGAAGCTCTTCCCTGTGAGGGTGCTGAGGCGCTGGCACAGGGTGCCCAGAGAAGCTGTGGCTGCCCCATCCCTGGCAGTGTTCAAGGCCAGGTTGGACACAGGGGCTTGGAGCAACCTGCTCTAGTGGAAGGTGTCCCTGCCCATGGCAGGGGGTTGGAACTGGATGAGCTTTAAGGTCTGTTCCAACACAAACCAGCTGGGATTCTGTGATTCCTCTTAACACATCAGCCGATTCACACCAGCTTGACCCCAGACTGCTGGTCCTTCAGGATCCCCATGGTGGTCAAGCAAGAAACCCACACAGCACTGACACAGTGTTCCATGAAGTCAAATTTTCTGCTGGTCCAGGTGCTTGTTCCTCTGGCACACACCCTGGTGAGGGCAATGCACTCGCTGTGTCGCAGGGGAGCTGGCAGGACTGCTCTGCATCACAGTGCACTGCTGCCATTGCTGCCCAGGTAGCTGGGTGGGAGACCTGTGCAGCCACCAGCCTCTCCTGGCCCCCAAAAGAGGCATTTTTCCACCCTGCAGCTACCTGGGAGAGTGGATGGTAATGGCTGGTTGGGGCTTCGTCCCACTTGAAATGTCCCCTGCTCATCACCAGCCTGGGAGAGATGTGGCACATGTGCCGTGTCCCTTCTTCCCTGTAGAGAGCTTTCCTGCTCCTCCATGCCTGAGCAGTGCTGAGACATGTGTGAGGACTCACGCAAAATAACCACAATAGCAGGAGATCGCCCTGTGTAATGAGGCCCCAGGAAAAGGTGGTAGCTGGGGAGAGGTTCAGTCCAGCCGTGGAGTGGCTGCAGACTGTAATGTGGGGTTGTCAGAAGAGCAGCTCAGTATTAAATCTGTTTGATGGTTCTCCTGCTGAGAGAAGAGATGATATCTCATCATTAATGGAGTTGAATTAATATAAATTAGCTGAACAGCTCCTCGCTGCTTCCGTTCAGGCAGAGAAAAGGGGTTTATTGGGGAGGCAAAAGCAACGATCCCTTTCACCTCACATTCACTCCACCATCCATAAAGATGCTGCTGACCTCGCACTCTCATCTCTCCTCCTCCCCTCCCCTGGCAGGACCGAGGCGGTGTAAAATCCAGTGATGATGTGACACCCCGGGAGCGTGGGGACTGGCCACAGCACAGGCCCCCGGTGGCCTTTACACAAGTGACAGGCAACCTCTCTAAATCAGCCCTGGGGAGACCTGACATTGCCAGGAGGGCTGGAGTCCCCGTGGGCCCTGCAGCTCTGGCATCACTGGCTCGGGGATTGTAGCTTATGTACAGATCAGGCTGGGCAGCAGGGGACACCACTCCAGCTGGCCCTGAGGCTATTTCATCTGCTTCTCTGCCATGTATCCTCCTCCTCCTTTCATCAGAATGGTGAGTTTCATCCTCCTACCCCCATCACGCACAGACAGAAGCAGTGCTGGGTAATCTCTGCAGCCCTGTCCAGATTTACACACAGGTTTCCAGCCCGCGTGGCCAGCAGTGAGCACCAGAGAAACTGCTGGTTGCAAGGGAACTGCAAACTCCTGATAAACAGAAAGATATCAGCACACAGTTCTGGAGGCAAAAAGGTTATTTCTGTACTAAGCAAATGATAATTGTTTAAGAGCAAACCTAAACCTTAAAGCCTGTTTCGGCAAGTGCTGGAAGGTGGAAGTGTCTATCTGTGTGTCGAGGTAGAATGGTTCCATATGTCAAAGCATATACCTAATCCATTTTTTAAAGCTATAAAAGGCAGACAGGACAGACCATGTATATTATATTATGCATTTTTAAAAGCTACATTAGAAGAACATCATTAAGGTTGCAGAGCCAAGCACTCAGACAGTAGCTATGTCATGCCCAAGGCTGCCTGCCCAGCTTCATTTGAATCCCTTCTGCCTATCAATGTGTCTTGATGCAGACTAACAGTATGTGTTCAAGTATTTTCCCCTTCTCCCCACGCTGGACATGGGATGGATGGCTTGTGCCATCTTACAGAGCATTTTCCAGCCTGTTATTGTCTCAGTGCTGCGGCCATGAGCTTGTTCAACCCCAGCCTGGCAGCAACAGCTACAACCCCAGCTGGTGTGCATGGCTTATGCTATCTCTACTCCTCCACAGCCAGGAGCTCTCCACCGTGGAGCACGTGGTTGTTGGGCAAACACCACCAATTGCCCTGTGAGCAAAGGCCCTGGGAGAGGCGCCTCACCACGCTCACACGCACCCTGCATGGTCTCCAGAGGCAGGGATGCAAATTCCTGATGGTACCACAACCTGGTGTAAAAATGCCTGCGTGGTCCGAGGGGAGGCAGTGTGCTGTTGTTGTCTGGCTCGAAGAAGGAAAAGAGAGAGAGAGAATTCAAATGAACTAATTTCTTGTTCTAAGACTTTTTTGCCCCTTTGCAGCTGCTTCTGATACAAAGGCAGAACCTTATCTCCCTGTTGCATGGATCCAGCCTACAAACAACTGCCTTGTTGTAGTGCGCAGAATGTGTGGCATCTGAGGGCAGCCTACACAGAGCTGAGACGTGAGCGGGAGGCACATTCCCTTCCAGTGTCTGACCAGCCAATTTTAATCCCTCCTCTCTCTTCCTCCTTGAGCCTGCAGCTGGTTTGCTTTCAGCATCCTCCCTCTGCACCCCACTGACCTGCATCCCCACTGCCCGTGTAGGCAGCAGCAGTGGTGGATGCCTCATCTTACTCTTCCAAACCTCCCCTTATCCCATGCTGTGCATGCAAACAGCCTCTTCCACCTCTGGTCACAGCAAGCATGAGCAAGACAGACATCTATTCCCCCATCACAGGCCCCGCAGTTCAGTCAGTGCTAGAGAGGGAGGAACACAACAAGGTTATAATCCATCCCAAAAGCAGATGCTAATCAGAGATGCTGACATTTCAGCTTAGACTCTGGAGCCCTATGCTAGCAGCTCAGATGTCCAGGCCTCTAGTCCTGTAAGGTGCCTCTAAGGCCCCTGTCATAATATCATCATCCTTACAATTTTTAATATGCTTATATTCAAGTTTCCCTTTGAGGCAGGAAACCACTGGTGTAAAACAGAGGGGAACACTATTGTCAGCCCCAGATGTTCAAAGCAGAGAGTCTGAGCCTACAAGTATGCACTTCACCTGAAAAGAAGGCAAACAGCTGGTTCTCCTCTTCATTTTTTCCAACTGTATTTTTGTCTGCTACTATAATGTCCTGCAAAAAATACAAAGAACCATAATTCTCTGAGAAAATGCAGCACCATTGTGTGAAGTAGGAGGAAAAAAGAGACCAGACAAATACAGGAATATTGCCAAAGTCTTGCAGTCATGTGCAAGGACTTTGAAGAAATTTTGGAAGAAAGAATAAGTTAATACTAGAGGTGAGAACTTCAGAGAAATTCAATGTGATTTTATGTTGCAGTAAGAAGGAGAAGAAATGAATTAAAATGCAAAATATCATGGTTGTGGATTGCAGGACTACTACTAGTGACAGTTTCATGTTTAACCCAGGAGTTGTCCATGGAGTAGAGAGACCTGGGCTCTCCAGTGGCTATAGAGCGTAACCTGCAGATTGACTGAGAGGAATTGCCATTAGCGGTCAGCAGGCATGAATGCCATTTTACCAAGCATTTCAAACCTCATCAGTCATTGCTCTTCAAGAAGAGCAACTGAAGCTGGGACACAGGAAGAAAAGTTTACTGGGATGCTGAGGGCCATCAAGAACTTTTCTAGGCAAACATGAAGAGTTTGGTTTGCTTAACCAGACAAAAAAAGAGACCGAGAAGTGACAGGATCATCCCAGGGTCTGTTGGCCCAGGCAGGAAAAGAATGAATGAAGTCAAAGGGGAAACCTGGCAAAGATCAACTGCAGAGAAACTGAACATTAATACATTTAGGTGTGAAATGTAGAGTTGGCTTGTAGCCATTGGAGCAGGAATGCTTTTGAGGACCTTTCAAACATAAATAGTGGAAGAGAGAAAACAAGCTGCTTATGCTTAGTTTGAAGCCAAAGATCTTGTAATACTGTTGCTTAGGCAGAGTATCAGCCTCGATGGGACCAGCAGTGCTGCAACTCACAGCACTGGTGAGAGAATCCTGTGATCTGCCAGGAATGCTGGGGGATTCAAGGTCTCCACACCCGCTGAAGTGGGAAACACTCAGCTGGAGGCATCTGACTGGATCCTCCTGAGGATCTCGTTGTTCTCTGGCACAAGTGGTCTACAGGGAATTAAACCGCAGGTGCTCTCCACCATACCTGCACACATGCTTTTTCAAGCTCCCACAATTCACAAGCAGGTGATGCTAAGGCAGGAGGTGGGAGAAGTTCTCGAGTTCATGTATTTCAGGTAGTTTGGTAAGATTGTTGTTTTCCTGGCTGGAATCAGGCAGCCACCACAAATACCTCTCATGCCACACAAAATTCTTTCTGAATGCCCCAGATCTGGAGAGTGGGGTGAGACAGAGGGAGGGAGAAGGAGACAATCACAGATCCAACCCACTCCTCCGCGTTGCAGAAGCAGGAATTTGGTCTCCAACTGGAATGTGGCTGTTTAGTAGGGCCACAGAGCGAAGAGGCTGCATCTGTAATGTTTCTGTCAAAGCAAATGAGGTCATTAACAGACAAGTTCAGTGATGGAATTGTCTCTCGTAGTATTTATTATATGGTCCTTTTCCTGACACCTCCCACTGAGAGAATATTAAATATTTAATGCACACCAAGGCTGTGCTCATTTTTCATCCCCACTTCAGCATTTCAAGTTGGCTCCAATCTGCTGCTAGCTATAAAGTCGACTGGACAATGGACCATAATGAATTAACTCTTTGGAAGCCACTGTAGCATTTACAGGACTGCCAAAAGACTGGGTGCTTTATCATGCCTGACTCACACATGTGCTCCAGATTCAATCCTCAGTTCATTAAAAGAAAGTAGGGGGAGGAGAGTGGGGGTGGAGAATTTGGGAAATAGGTTTTGGGAGCCATATATAAATAAATAATGAAGGGAGATGGCAATGTTGGCCTGTCAAGGTGACAGGGGGTTATTTACTCATTATTTCTGAAGCTGCTATCTTAAAAAATGAAGGCTGTTCCTGTGCAACATGTCTTCAAAATCCTCAGTGTCACATTCAGGATGAACCATTGATCCTGGGCTAAAGTAGAAGCAAGACCTTTGAGAAATAGTTTGCGGGCCTGGTCATTACAAATCTAAACCAGATCACCAAGAAAAGCAGATCATGGTATGGCACCTCCTGCCCATCTGGTCAAGCGAAGACAAAGTTGGTCCTGTCTGGTAGCTGAGTTCTTCCAGGATGTCTGTACTGTTTAAATGTCAAGCTAGATGTCTAAACTTCCACCTGTGTCTTTGAAAATCCTTGTCAAAATATTTAGTTAGATGGTGCATCAAAAGGAGAAGACCTGAGTACAAAGGACATGCTGCTCTGTGAAGCTTTCACTACATAGTTCCCGTGGTTATAATACCTCAAACTCCTTCTCACCATCCTTTTGCTCAAAAGGGGAGATTCTGTGTACAAAACTATACAGATGCAGATGCAGTTTACAGGCTGCTGGAGATATGGTTAGCGTGTGGAAGAGACCATCAAGGTGGCATCTGTCAGGGTCCCATCTGTCAGCTGCCCCATGTCCATTCCCTGCCAGATGAAGGCATTTACAAGCAGTATTTTCCCAGGACAACACTCTTTGTATTTACTGCTCCTTTTCCATCTTCCAACAGCATCAACAGATCTGCAGAAACTATCATGCATGTGGTCCCAGGACCGCACTGGGCAGAGAAAGGCATAAAAAGACAGTCGGACTGTTTTCACCCACAAGGCAGGAATTTCAAGGAAATCCAACAGTCATACACTTCCACTTGAAAAAAGATCCACTGGCAAATTACTCCAGCTTTTAGACTTACAAGCTCCCATTTGCTTATCTGGTTAGCACTATCTGTCACTTCTACTGAGATACCAGGAAATCTGATTCCCACTCATGGAGCGAAAGCAACCTGTAAGCGCTTGACCTGTTTAATGTTTTGTAATTTGATTGGGTGGCTATTCCCATATTTCCTTGCCACCAGCCCTGGTAATCTGAGAGGCAGAAGTGGAAAAGACAGCCAGCAAAAATACAAACACAAGTGGGAATTAGTTGAGGCCTTGGGATGCCAAAAGTACTCAAAGCTCTGTCCTCACCAAGAATGTGGCCAAAGCACAGCTCGGCTTGCTGCAGCAATCCTACAGTGTCCCCCCCAGCCTGAATGCAAGGCTCAGACCCTGTGTTCAGGCTGGAGCTCTTTGCTGATGAGCTTTTAGAAGTCTGATTTTTAGTTCTTTTCTTTTTCCTGTTGCTCTGCTCAGAAAGCCACAGTATGAACACACTTGTGCCAGTAAAACCCTACATAGCCCTTACAATAGGGATTAACCTCATAGGAAAGGCTACATTGCATATTGGTACCAGAATGTTAATAAAGCAAACTACGAGTCACGGAGGTGCCTTAGGTCTGTTTTCTGACTGTTCTACCTCATAACTGGGACTGCTTGAATGAATAAAACAAACCTGGAGAGGAACAGGTATGTCAGTAAAACCACTCCTAGGCTGCACTTGCTCTGCATCCAGGAGGGCAGTTGTGCACATGAAAGCTTACACAAGTGCAAAGTGCTTCTGCAAAGACATTGCTTTTTTCTGTGTATTTTCCCCATCTATTGAATGGGAACAGTGATGATGGGAAAGTGTAACTTAACTTGGTACTTGGTACTTAAAGTCACAAATGACAGGTTCCTTGGAGAGCAAAGTGAATTGAGGTAGTTTCTTTCTAAGCTTTCTTGTAAATCCTTTCTACTGGCACTCCCCCAAACCTCAGATTCCCCATGTGGCTTTATGCTGAATAAATCACAGCTATTATTTTAATTCCTGCACCAGGAATGCCAGTGTAATGCCACATGTTCTCTCATGAGCCCCTGTGGCACACAGGCGTTTCTCTTCTTATGGACACTGCATCTGGGTCTGTGTTTAACAGCATTTCCTGTTGTCCCTGGATGAGTAAAGGACACAGCCAGTTGCTTGGTCTGTGCCAGCTAATCCTAGAAGCAGAAAACCCATTTGTTTTTACTTCCTTTCAACAGATCTATCCCTGCAGCTCGGTTCCAGCCCAGCGCAGTGCTGGTGAATGCACCCGCAGTAGCTGCAGCACTTGGTGTTTTCAAATATTCATCTTTTTAACTAATGGCATTTTCACCCTAGCCCCTTAGCAGAGTGCTTTGCTTTATCGTGTGCTCAAATTGCTGCCTTCGGTATTCAGTTTTTCTCTTAACTATCTCCTTTTCACTCCAGTGACTGTATACAGAGACACAACAACATAGGACTTCCCAAATCAGTGTTTGTTATGGCTGCCATTCAGTTTATTTATTTGGCTGGATTTGGCCATTTCTTTCCCCAGTTTTAGTAAAGCACAGTGGATTTGAATGTATCCGACTGAAAATGGTTCCTAAAAGGAGCCTTCTGCTCCTGGAGCGGCTGATGGGCTTCCAGTGCCTTTCACTCACTGCTGGGAGTGAAAAATAACTATTCTTCTTTTCTTCATTTCACCCCAAAAGAAGCTACTATTGGTAAGAGATCAAACACAGGCAGCTGAGGAGCAAAGGAAATATCCTCCGGTGTTAAGATAAAACCATTCCTTTGCCACTGGGCATTGACATCCAAAACCAGGGCCAAAATTCAGTGCAAAGGCCAGCATCAATCCTCAGCTGGGTAATGGGAAGATGTGAGCCTTTTCCCAGTGCAATGGAGCAAAGCTTCAATTGTCTGGGACATGGGATCATCCTACAGAAACTGCCAGCAAGGTGAGTATCCTGAAGAGCTTCAACTCTAAGTGTTTAATTCTGTTTTCATAAAGGACCCAGCAAAATGGGGCCTCCAACCAAGGACCTAAGGATGATCCTGAAACACGTTATTTCAGTAAGTGCTGTATAACTGAGCAGGTTTTCCATATGGCGCATCTCCAGAGACACTTCTGCCCAGAACAGTCTGTTGCACGCAACAGTTTTGGAGGCCTTGATCACTCTTCAATCCCATTTTAGAATCCTAATACCCAAATGTCCTTTCCAGGGGTTACAGATACCCTGTGCTTTGCAACACCAGATCCTTTCTCTGTTCTCTGCCAATAATCAGCTGTTTCAGAGACAGAACTTCCGATCCATTTTGAAGCAAATCTTTGCTGTCTCTGAAAGCATTGCTTGTGTCCCAAGGAATTCCAGCTTAGAGGATTCCTGGAAACAGTAGGAAATACTCTGACTTTGGTCCCAAAGCTTGGCATGCTTGCAGTGTCTCTATGCTGATACTTTATCTTCCTGAAGTCAAAGGTGATGTTCACTGTTTCACTGTACAAGAGTACTTTAGAAAATAACAACAGACCCACAACTGTTGTATCTGTCCACATTCTGTGTTCAAAACCTGTGTTCAAGATTTGGAATAGTTTAAAACTCAGGAGATATTTAAGAGAGCAGGTGACAGTAGGAACAGTCGAATAACACCAAGATCAGAGTGACATTTGGGCTTTAAATAAAGCACATTTCCCAGAACCAGACACATAAATGGTTTGGGACTATATCAGGTGTGTCCTTACAGTGATATTTCTCTTCATGTGACAGAGTGCTCAAGGACTAGAATGGAAGGACTAATGTCTGGAAGTAGGTGTATCCTACACCACAAAACCCAGCATGCTGAGACCAGTTTGTGCTTGTTGTGATTAAGCTTGGATATAGACATGGTCCACTTTCGTGACTCCACACATCATCATTATAAGGAAAGGCCCTTCATGGACTGAGACTTCTGTCAATTCAGCACACAGAGACAGGACAGTGACCAGCCACCTAATGGTGATAACATTAGACTGTGAGAGCAAAAATAAGCTGGACACTTAAATCCCACTGGTAATCAAAGGGTGCTGGGGAGCTTCAAGGGTGGCTCCTGCCTCTAAATCAGTCCTGCCAAGGAGGGGCAGGGAAGCAACCGGTTCCCATTCACATCATCATCATCAGATCTTTTCACCTCTCTTTCCCTAGCTCCTGTTTTGCCTTTGCTTTCCTCCCTGGCTCTTGAGCACTGATGCAAGAATTTCAAGCAACATCAACCTTGATGTAACTCTATTTGATTTACTGCCAGCTGGAGGCTATTCTTTGCCTGCTGTCTTGCTGAATGGCAGATGCTACGAAGGTCCTGTTCTTGCCCCAACAAATCTCAGGTTAAAATAAACGTAGTAGAGACATTCAGACACAAGAGCAAGTCACGAGGGAGGAAGAATCTGGAAAGCTCCCTTGAATTTAAATAGTAGGGCTACCAGACACATTTACCATGGTCTGGATTACAGTAAATAACAACTCTTTGGAGCAGAGAAAACTGTGCTACATCAGGATGGTAACAGTAATGCTAGCTGCTAATGTAGGGGACAGATTTCTTGGGTATCCAGTTAGGTCATGTCCCACCAATGGAGTCCTGTAGCAGGTCCACAACAGTAAGACTGTGGCTGTTATAACCAGGTAGATCTGCCAAAGGTCCAGGGTCTGCAGAGAGCTACAGCAGCAGAGCTATGCTGGGTTCTCCTCTCACCAGTAATTCCCTCAAGATGAGGGTGAAGAAAGAGTCTGGAGACTTGATCACCTCAAATGCTGATTTCTGAGTCCTGAAAACCCAACATCAGCCTCTTCTGGGCCAGGCAAAGTATCTCAGTTCAGTTGGGGGCATTTTAATTGAAGTGAAAGGATGTTTGGAAATGCCAAATCAATTTGAGCTGAAAAGTCTAAATGTTCGTTTTACAAAGAATGAAAAGAGACACTGAATAGTTAAAATTATTATTTTTGTTCCAAAGAGTTTACCCAAACTGGATATCTGTTCATCAAAACTTCCTGAAACTTGCATAAATTCTGATCCAAATACAAAAGTTTGCACTTAAAGTTGAAAAGGAACATCCTTAAGTAAAGACAAGAAGGTTTCCACTTAAAATAGTCTGGCTCATCTGCTAACAGGCTTGCTCCTTGAAATGTAGTGTCACAGGTAACCTTATCCATGATCATCCCTTCTCAGTTCAAAGCTCATATGGCCATATTCCAGTGTATTTTGGCAGGACCAGTTCTGAAGTAATATGGATTTGTTACTAAATACTGTTCCTGCTTTTTTTTCTATGTAAACCCTCAAAACACTGTGCAGGACTTCCATGTTCTTGGGAGTCTGCAACAGAGACATTTATCAGACAGGGGCTGTGTTGTTGCTGTTTTCAGTGCTCTTTGAGGAATCTCAGTATTATCTCCACTGCAGCAGTTGCAGTTGGAAGTTGGCTGCTCCTTCTATTTGATTTGGACACCACCAGGACAGCTGGTGAAAGCGGTCTTAGCTCCATTCCAAATGTCAGCTGGTGTTACGCTGGCTGAGGATCTGCTCCTACATCTGCTCTCTGGTTTCTCAGCATCTTAAAGCATTGCACTGAAAGGTAGCAAAGTACAGGACTTATCATAAGCTATAGAGCATTATAAAGTGATTCGTGGCTGCCGAGGAGTCCTTCCATGAACTTCAGGGCTGTGGCTCAAACCTTTGATCAGCTGTATTGCTTCTCAGCAAAGGAGGCCTGGTGCATAGGCGGGGAACAGGCAGCTCCTGTGCTCTCAGCCCCATGGGTCCTCTTTGACCTAGACTGAGTCAGGCCTCAGTTGCCATGGCTGTAAAAGGGTGATAAGACTATTTACTGCAAGGTGCTTGAACACGGAAAGTGTCAAGGATCATCCTGATTAATGGCAAGGTGATGTCAGAGGGGAAGGAGTTGCATATAAGAAACCAGATTCTTTTCATGTGGGTTCACTTGGATTATGAGCTGCAGCCTTGCAACTTACCCTGCTTGTGATTCTATGTGAATGACAGAGCATGATGAACTGCCGGGTTTATAGAGCAGGTGCTCAGCCATTCTTTTGGTAAAATGGAGACACAATATTAGGACATGACACATGCGGAGGCAGGCTGCCCAGGGGGATTTGGTTCCCCCTAGAGTCAGATGGAAAGAGAGCATTTTCCAGTGACCTAGAGATGGAGCTTTGGGAAAGCAGCCAGCCAGCCTGGCACAGGAGATGGAGGCTGGGTAGGAGATGTGAGTAGGGTCAAACAGCATTTACAGAAACTCACTGTGGTCCAGATGCAAAGCAATTGGGTTGTTGCTGCTGGGATCAGGCTGGTGCTGGCCACAATGCAGCTCAGTTGGGTGCTTTCACTGTGAGGTTTGCAGAGCCAATCTCTCCAGCCCTGGCGAGATGCGATGCTTGCGTTAACCTCAGCTTGGTTTCCCCACTGCTCATGCTACCGTTTGCACCCATGCCAAGGGAGGGAGAACACCACTGCAGCAGCACAGGAGCACTTTGCATCCTCTCCAGTGAGGATGCACCAGGTGTTTTGCAATTTCACCCACCCAAACCCAAAACTGGACTGAAGAATAGAGGAGAAGCAGAGCTCCTATTATTGACATGTAAAACTGAGAGTAACAGCACCAGAAAATAAAATCCTCATCCTTACGGAGAATTGTGATATCAAATTCACATGAAGAAGAAGTGATGCTTTCTGATCTTGGTTTTCCTGGTGTAATGACAATGGTGTACCATTAATTTCAGTGCATTCACATCACCATCAGGCAGGGCGGGGGGCGGCCAACCAGCCCTTTTTCTGCCATCCACTCTGGGCATCCCAATAGCCTGTTATCCTCCACAGAGTTCCACGTGCTAACAAAGCAGGCAGTGGCCAGGGGAGAACACAGTAGCTCAGTACTGTTTGTGTTGGGCATCAGAGCCAGGGCTTCTCCAGATTGGAAAATACCCTGTCCAAAGCTCAGTAGTAAAAGCCCAGACATTGTTGCTGCTCTTAGCAGTGAAAAAGAGGGAAGCATTAAGGTGATTCCAAGATTCTCTGACTATAGACTGCCAGCAAATCATCCTTATTTTATTTATTAATATAGTCCATTATTTCGCATGTTTCTCATGTTCTCTTATTCGTGTATTTTATGGTTCACTTTTATTTGCTTTGTTTCTAATCGTGGTGTATGGCTTTGGGGGGTGGGTTTCTGTTTGGCTGCCATTTCTACAGCCAAAATATCTGGGGAATCTGGAGAAACCAGTTATCATAAAAGAACAGGATGTGTTTCTGTCCAGGAAGCGGATCCAAGGGGATCAGCATCCCACAGGACCTGCCCCCAAAAGGTGTGATGTAGTGGAAAAGAAGCTGATGGTCATCTAATGCTGGAGAGGTCACAAACCCACCTGCCCTGATGATAAGGGCCTCACTTCTCCTCTGTGCTGATACAGCCCTTCATCCAGGACTGTGCTCTTGGTCCTTCCAGTAATACACAGTAAAGGTGCCGTTCTTCACCACAGATTAAATGTGTCAACACTGCTAACCTGGCCAATTGCAGTCTGCATTAATTACATTCTGCTAAAGGACAGGCCTCTGAAAGCAGACTTGGGGTCCTCTTTGTGTCCTAGCTTGAACCAGTGAGTACTGGTGGACCTGTACCGCAGCACAGGGCAGGAATGAGAAGAGACATTGTAATCCAGTATGTTCAAGTGCAACCTCTTCAGCTCCGCCCTTCCCTCAGTGTTCGTATGGTTTTTGGTGCCTGTAGAATTGTACCAAAGAGCACTAAGGTTCTTGTGCTTTGTGCCATCAAATGTCCACGTGGGTAAGGAGATTAAATAGAAGGAAGATGAGGGTGGTAAAACACTGGCACAGATTGTTCAGAGAGGTGGTGGATGCCCCATCCCTGGACGCATGCCAGGCCAGGCTGGATGTGGTTCTGGGCAACCTGAACTAGTTGAAGATGTCCCTGCTCATTGCAGGGGGTTGGAAAAGATGACCTTTAAAGGTCCCTTCAAAACAAAACTGTTCTATGCTTCTATGATAGTTGTGCATCTGCATCCCAATGTGCCAGGAGGCATGGGAAGCTCTGATAGGAGTAGGTGTTGCCCTTGAAAGACTTTTCCTCTGGATTTTGCTGGCTAGGATCTCCAGCTAAGAATTTCCTCAAGTCTGAAGCACTTCTAAGAGCGCTTATAAGTGCCTCAGGTGCGAGAGTTCCTGTGAGCAGAGCTTTCCCCTGCTGCAGTGTTGCTTTCTCTGCCCAGTGGAACAGCTTGTCTTTACAAAACCTGTCAGAGGGGATGTGAGAGCATCACTTCATCAAAGCTTGCTGGAAACAAGCTGATCACAAGGGAGGAACAGACCCACCTGCAGCATGAGCCCATAGGGGTAAGGCTTACAGGAAAAAGCAGAATCTTTTATAAGCCAAACTAATACTATGGGAGACAACTTCCAGGAGCACAACTGCCTCTTTTGTGCATGGAGCAGCAAATGTGAGGCTTTGAGCTATGAAATCAAACCTTATCTTTAGGGCAGGATTGGGCACCCAAGCACCCTGCTGTTCTCCAACCTGGCTCCATGATGTTGTTTCCCCATTTGCCTCCGGGGATGCCTGTAACTGAGGGAACCATTTTGTTTTGCAGATTGAGAAAGGGATCAAATAGTTGAACCCTGAGTAAGCATGCAAACACGACTGGTTGTCTTTGATGATTTGTTAGCCTGGACCCGAGCCACGAGACCTGGGGATTGCAGTCCAAGTTCCTAGAGCTCCGACGTCTGACACGCAGAGCAGCAGATCAAAGTCAGGATGAGTGAAGCTTGTTATCAGTCGGAGAGGCAGCCAGCAGTCTTTCCAGGTGGAATCTTCCTAAAATATCTCCTGCCCGTTTCAAATCTGGCAATCTTGGCTGAACCTGAGCCACCCACTTCATAAAAAATCCATGCTCAGTCCATAGAAACGCTTCCAGCACAATTAGATCAATTTCCTCTAAGTAGCAATAAATGTGTTTTCCTTTAAAAGGCCAACACAAGCACATTATCACAGCCTATAATCCCCATTCTCTCTATTAGCTCAAAGTACATCCTAAAGGCCAAGGGTCACAGCTAAAGACTAATCAGTCTCATTAGCCTGTCTAATTTATCTTAACTAGGGGGACACAAACACACTAAAACTGTTAGGGAGACTTTTTGATCAGGATATGAGAGTCATTCATCAGGACCCTGCAGCTTCTAGAGACAGGAAGGAGAGAAACAATCCGGGGACAAAGCTGTTCTCCAAGGCTGCTCTACACCAAGGTGCACCTGAGCAGGCAGGATGGGGAAGAAACCGTCCCGGAGGCTCCTGACTCCCCTGAGCAGGCTGGAGGGGAGATATGGAAAAGCATCTCCTTGTTCTCACCCAGCAGCTCAGCATCTTCCTTGCTCAGGCTCTGCTTTGGCACTGCAGGCACTTGATGGACCACAGAAAGGTTTGAGTCTGGCTGGTTAAAGTTTAACCTTCCCCAGCTGCAAGGGCCCTGTCAGCCACCACAGCGACCTGGGGACATGAGCTGCCCCTCTTTCTCCTTATGCATCACCCTCCTGTCAGCTCCCAGCTATCAGCGCCTTCCCATCATGTGCTGCTCTTATGGCTTGGCAGGGGACAACCAGCCCTGTCGCTGCTCCCCTGCCAGGCAGGTGGAGATGGGAGATGCAGGATAAGGGACACAGTGCTCAAATCCAGGTGGAAGAAGCAAGAAAAAGGAAAAATGAATCAAAAAGTGAACTCCCGTGGAAGTAGTTTTGTCTGTGGTTATCCAGATAGGGGTTTTAGATGCTACCAGCCCAACAGAACCCTGCTTCTGAACCTCACTCTTCACCATTAGCAGGCAGTGCAAATCTCCTCACAAATATTGTCCATAATTATTGCCTAGGTGCCAGGATTTAGTAGCCCCAGGCAACAAAGCAAACCCTGAGGCTGGTTTCCAGCCCCCAGGCTCCAACCCATGTTTTCATCCTGAATGCTCCTGGATGGGAGGGATTTCAGAATCTGTGCTGCCAGCACATCTTTGTCAGACATTAAAAGACAAGAAGATATTCTGCTAAAAGAAGGAAACATAGATTATCTAAGGAGTTTCAATACCAGGAGGCTGTCCAAGCTCTAAATCAAAGTCACCTCTTGAGACTCTCCTGGGAGAAAGGAAAAGGTTATCCCACAGACCACTATTTCCATCTTAGAAACACGTGGCTCCAGAACAGTTGAATTTCCAGTGACAACCGGCCACAGAAAGTAAAACCTTTCTCCTCATGCACACCCCTTGTGTGTGTCCTCACCCTTCCCTCCACGACACTGTCAGTGCCTCGGGACGCAACCATGCGAACAGAGCTGGGCTGTTTGAACCCGACCAAAGTCCAATGTGCAAACCTTCCATCACCCAGCCAAGGGCTGCTGCCAAGGACAACGATCACAGCAGAAACACTCTTCAGAAATTCATCTTCCTCCCTCTCCATCAATCACCTCCCATGCACAGGTTACAAGCACCGGGGCTGAGGTGGAGGCTGCCAGAGGACTTGTGGCCTGGGATTTCCAAAGCACTTGTGGCCTGGGATTTCACCTGGGGCAGGGGGAAGTTCAAGGTGTATAACATCAGATAAACAGGTTTGGCTTCGAAGGTGCAAGGACACTAACAAAAGGATTTATAAAGTGTCACAACAGTTTGTGTCACCCTGCCCCATTTTCGCCATCCGCTTTCTCACCTCCGAGATACTTGAATGGGAAATATGTGGCAGAAAATTAGGTTCACTGTGCCTTTCACTGCCAGAAGCATGTGTGCATTCATGCCATGCTGCCCACTCAGGCTAATCTGGGCAGAAGAGAGAGGAAGAGGTGGTGAAGATCCTCACTAGAGCTCAAATACTGAGGCTGCCTCTAGTTTGCTGTTTCTTTAGTCCTGTTGGTGAATAGTGGCAGGTAGGACCAAACTGCAGCCGGGGCCATGTGCCTCAGCCTCCATGGGTAGTCATGCCCACTGCAAGCACAGGTACAAGAGTCCCTCATTCAAATAACCAGCTGAACAACCTTTGCCAGTTTTATTTTTGGAGAAACTGTGGCTGTCGTTATTCCTGTGCACAGAAATTAAGGAGATACTTTTTGTACAGGAAATCTTGAGAATGCCAACCTCTCAGGACTTTAAATCATGGCTGCATTAAAGCTCCTAACATTGACTTTTTCAAGTGGTCTTAAACAACCTATACCATTTGGCATGTGTCCTTTCCACTGCAGGAAAGCCAACTCACTGATCTCAGGTACTCACGTAGCAACTTTGAAGGTGGTAAGAAACATTCCTGTCCATCCCAGTTCATCAAAGCAATCAAGCACATGCTTAGTTTTAATCATAAACTTACGCTTGCTTAAAGCTAAGCATTAATGGAAAGTGAGATTTGGACGGACAGTTAAATCTATATTTCAAATGCTTATGGACATCATGCCTGCTTTTTCTTTTTTCTTTTACAGAAGACCATTGTGTGACGCTACCCACAAGTTTTTGACAAAAAAGGTTGTTCAGTTCAAGCTCCTTTGGGCAGGATACAACTCACCCAACATAGCTTGTCCAGGCTGGGCACCTTGTCTAAGTTTGTAGCCCCAGTTTCTTCCGTAATCACAAGAGGAGATAGGCATCTCTGAAGAAGGATTCATCCTTTGTGTTTGGGGCAAGCATTTTAGGGCAGATGAATCAGTTTGTGGAGATCCCTACTTTTTTCCCAGGACAGCCAAGGAAATCTAGACTGTAAGCCTGGATTAGTCAACTTCTCAACAGCAAAAACATTGCAGCCTAGACATTTTTCAGGCTATAAGGTTAGGTGAGCTGAAACCAAGTCTCACTCTCAGAGCCACACAAGCTTTGCTGGACATGAGTTATTGGTGAGTTATTTCCTGAGAATAAGGGTGGGAAGTGCCCACTCTTGTTCCCAAGCTGTGTTCACAGCCATCTCCCACATCATTAAAGAAGACCCAAGTATGGAGTCAGAAGAGAAGGAGACAGTCACGTCCCTGTTTTCCCCACATGCAGAACCCGCAGGGCCAGATTCCCAGCTGAAGATTCTGCTCCCCAACTCTCAGGCATATTTATTCCAGCATTAATCAGAAGGTGGGACGGAAGCACTCATCCTGTCCTGGCAATAAGGATGAAGGTGAGAAGTGGAGAAAATGGAGGGGAGGGAGAGAAATTCGTTTGTTAAGATGATGGAGTTAATCATGTGATGATCATGGAGTTAATAATGATTAAAACAATGTCTGAGACTGTTTACATCTTAAAGGTGTATTATCCCAAGCAAAGGGGACCAGCACTTAGCACCTCTTCCTACTTATTACCATCTAGCCTTCCATTTTCATATAACCTTGAAATACAATAAAGTCGATGTATGCAAAAGGATTCTCTTTTCTGATTGATTGAGTGATGTAAATTTATTTTTTATTTCTTTTTTTGTCTATCCTCCTTTACCCAGAATCTAAGTCTAAGTCCCATCCTGCACCATTATCCTGTTAGAGGAATGAGAGGAGGCTCTGTGTCCACCCAGTATGTTTTGTGTTTCTGGTGGTCAGAGGTAAATCATAGAATCACAGAATGATTTGAGCTGGAAGGGACCTTCAAAGCTCATCTAGTCCAACACCCCTGCAATGAGCAGGGACATCTTCAACTAGTTCAGGTTGCCCAGAACCACATCCAGCCTGGCCTTGAATGTCTCCAGGGATGGGGCATCCACTACTTCTCTGGGCAACCTGCCAGTGTTTTACCACCCTCATTGTACAAAAATTCTTCCTTATATCTAGTCTGTTTATCCAGATATCTTCCACCCCACCATTTGATTATCCTTATAGCAGGTCTATCCTATATCTGGTCTATCTATCTAGTCTGTATCTAGTCTAAATCTACTTCTGTATCTAGTCTAAATCTACTGAGTACAGGAAAACAAAAAAGAGATTCCTCTTTCATTTTATATCTGACTCAGTAGTTGGGAATGCACAAAACTCTCAACTCCTGCTCTGAATGAAGACATTTTACAGCACTTAATTCCCACAGCAGCAATTGATGGCTTTATTCTGCCTCCTCCTCCTCACGCACCCATGTTGTTCTTCCTACAGCGGCACCGCAGCATTTCCTTTGCTGGAGATCACACTGGCTAGTTATTTTGCAATGTAGATAGATACCCTCTTTGCATCATTTCCAGGGGCGAGATATAGAATAGAAGATCCTCTTTCAGAAATCAGCTGCTTCTTTCTCACATGCTGCCTTCCACTGTCACAAAAATGTTGCACACCGTATCCTTCCATTCCAGATCTTATATCCAACAAGCTTTTGCTGACTACATAACCTTCACTAACCTGAAATTCCTGAGTAGTCCCAGGAGCTCAATGCATCTTGGAATAAAATTTTTGTAATGTCATTTAAGGGTATTCCTAATCCAGAATTATTGAGGAGGCCTGGGTCCTGGGAATTGAGTTTGACACTTGACAAATACTTGGCTTTGTGTAAATGGACAGGCCACTGAAATAACTGCCTTTGGATGTCACATGAAGAGAAATTAATTCTTTATTAACTTCCGCAATGAAAATCTAATAAACTCATTTGGTCTACTAGTTTCAGCACTTAAAGTGCTCAGTCGATTGGATGCAAATAGATTTTTTTCTTCCCCTCTGGAACAGTGTCTCTGTGGTGTGTGAAGAGACATCAGTGTGAAAAGCCAGGCCTGGCATGTTAGAATATGGTGCACACATTCAGATCCTGCTACTGCTTCATGTGAAAGACAGGCACAGCAGAAAGACGAATAGCAGGGGCTAGAAAAATACTCTATTAGGAATGAAAAGGGGGGTTTTATTTAAAATTTGTACTTTAAACAGATTTGCTTTGACTTGAATTCAGATCCCTTTTCTTCTTAATCGAGTAATCAAGGAACCAATATATTAACAGTTTCCTTTAGTATTATAGCAGAAGACATTAGCCCCAGCCATATTAGGACTCTTTGCCAGTTGCTGTACAAATACCACGAAGCTGGGGTTCCTGCACTAAAACTGTAGTGGGAAAAGCCAAAAATAAAAATGCAACTTTATGGACCTAGCAAGTCTCTAATTCCAGAAAACCAAATGTATCCAACAAGAAAATAAAGCTGCAATATGTGACCCAAGTGTCAAATCGACGCAGCCATTGCCACTTAGATGGTTGGATTTCAGATGTGCAGGCATAAGCAGCTGTAGACTGACCAGGAACCACGTGCAAAATAAACAGACAAAAGGCTCTACAACACAGAGCAAAACATGACCTCCCTGCCCAGAGAAGCTGTGGCTGCCCCATCCCTGGCAGTGTTCAAGGCCAGGTTGGACACAGGGGCTTGGAGCAACCTGCTCTAGTGGAAGGTGTCCCTGTCCGTGGCAGGGGGTTGGGACTGGGTGAGCTTTAAGGTCCCTTCCACCCAAACCAGTCTGGGATTCTGTGATTCTGAGGTGGACCTTCCCATCAAGAGAAGAAGTACTCTGCCTGATCAGCACTTTCTGTGTTGTATTTCTACATCCCTCATTCTGTTGACATAGACTTCAGAGTGTTCAAGGCTTTACCCATCAATAAGCTCCTGCTTATCAGTGCAAACTAGAACCGCCAATAAACCTGGCTTTGATCAGAATATATACACCACACCACTGCTGCTTGTCCTACATCCACACAGCACGTCCCCACTGGCAGTATAGCCCAAGGGGAGCCAGCTGAAGAAACCAAGGTAAGGCACGCTTCTCGTCAGTAGGCGTTTGTTACCCTGCCTGTCAGTGCAGCACAGGAAGAATATTTCATTTGCAGAAGCCAAATATTTATTAGTATTTGCTAACCGAGTTGCTCCATAACAACGTGAAAAATAGTGAAGTCTGAGACTGTCAGATCCATGTAAATATATAATTTGCACAGGAATATATAAATATATGTATGCATATTTACTTCTGATTAGTAGCAATTATCCTATGAAAGAGATGCTGGCAGTAGAGCATGGGTTTTTTAGATTGCTTTAAGTGTCAGTATTCTCTGCCGCTCTCTTTTCAGAGGCAATGTGGGGTGGAAGACTTCTTCTCCAGCCACTGTGGCCTCCTCTCTGGCTTCGCTGTGGAGTTCCCAGATAGGTCATGGTCCCTCACCAAATGGGCTGATCTCTCTGGGTTCTTCCACAAGGAAAAACAGATCAGGGTGATCCAGAGCACACAGATCAGCTTCCAGCTCTGAATCAGCCTCAGCAATGTTAACATCACCTTTGCTTCCTCATGTTAATAATATTGTATTCAAGAATACAGTATTCAGCAGTATTCCTGAATACTGCGGAGACCTAAGTATTTTGGAATACGGTTCTTGCTGGCAGGCTGATGCCCTGAAGGACCTTTCTGCTTGTACAGCTTCATGAATGGGATTTTGGCTTCTTTGTGAGGAAAAAAAAAAAAAAGCCAGGTTAGATGGGGCTTGGAGCAACCTGCTCTAGTGGAAGGTGTCCCTGCCTGTGGCAGGGGGTTGGAGCTGGATGAGCTTTAAGGTCCCTTCCAACACAAACCATTCTGTGGTTCTATGATTTCAAAGAAGCAATTCCAGGCAGTGCAATGCTTTTCAGAGCTCAGTTAGGTTTGTAATCCCCTAGAAATCCTCATTTTACCAAGTAAAGCAGGGCACAGGTGTAGCAACAGCTTAGGTTAACCTAAATAATGTGCCTGAGACGCTGCAAGCTTTCACTGCCATGACAGCACCATCCACTTGCAGCTAAGATGACAAGGAACTGGAATCTGCTGCATGGGAAGCGGTCCCAGAGACATGCTTTCCAGTTCCAGAGTCATCAGTGTGTTCCACCACCTCCCTTTACTGCTGGACAGTGTCAAACCTGGTGCATTACTGCAACTATGAACAGGAATGAGAATCAGAACGATGTCAAAATCAAGAGCAACATTCTCTTGCATTAGAAAAATACACTGCTTCCTCCAGGCTCGTGAACACTCGTTCATTATTGAGCCTTGTTTGCAAAGGAATTTTAAGCAAATGTTGGTAATAACAGGACACAATGGAAAATGATGGTCCTGTACAGTTTTCATAGAGCATTAGTTCAGATCTACTTGTACCTCCTGCTTCATTTCACCTTTCTGCTACTGATACCTCCAGGAGATTTCAGGGCTACTTCCTTACACCTACATTTGGGTGTAATTTGAGTGTAATTTGATATGTAATTAGGGTAGAATAGAAGACTGAGTATTTAACTACCCATACATCTCTCTCCAATTTAAATAATTCCTAATACATCTAACTAGTTTGCCTCATACTGCACTGATGTGTATTGAACTGGGAATAATGAAATAAGAAATGTAAGGGGGAAAAATGTTATTTCAGAGTCGGAAGATCACCAATGAATGACATGAAAATCCTAGTGGGAATATCTGTACACTTAATGCCCCTTCTGCTTGGGATATAATGCGGTCATCGTCTCTGGCGTGAGAGCTCTCAGAACTTGTGTTCCCATGAAGCTGTCTCAACGTGACCAAACATCCCACAGCTTTTGGGCAGGACTTAAACGTATGGAGAGGAAGAAGTAAGTTGAATTTCACCCTCATCTAGCTTCAGCCATGTTTTAAGCATTGCATTTAAGAGGGAAAGAAACTGTCTTCTGCAGTTGTATCGCCCTCTTTCTGTCTCCCGTGTCCAGAGAGAAGCAGGATTACAGGCTTAAAAGAGAAGTCTAAATTTGAGATGGTTAAAGTAAGGTGAGTTCAGCTCTTTGGTGTGTGACTCCACATCCCTGATGACTAGTGTACCAAATCAGAGTCAGGGAATTGTTCGGCTCTCCAATGGGAGTTGGCTGGGTCTTCATCTGGTGAAACAGCACTGCTGGATTTCACCCTGCAACGTGGGAAATACTTCAGCACATTCTTCTCTTTAACAATATAAATTGTCCTGCTCATGCTTAACCAGGGGCAGGTGCTTATGGATGCATGGTCAGATGTGGCTACTCATCTGAGATTTCAAAATGTCATTCTATCTTCAGCGAGGGAGGAGGATAGAATGGAAGATCCCGCAGGTTTTGAAGGGTAAGAAAAGTTTAGTTTTGATGAGGATGAAAAGTTTCAGTATGATATTGCTTGGCTTCTTTCACACAATGTAAAATACACTAAGTTAAATGGTGTAATTTTAGTACATAGAATACTGAAAACGCAGTACGATGTAGCCTAATACCATCTGGTTCCTGGAAAAAAATGTCGCTATGGAAGTTGTTAACCATTCCATTAAAAATGTCAGTGAAATCCACTCTCCGCAGTGGAATGCTTTCATTTCGATGGATCATTACTCTCAGTGGAAAATTATTTATTTCAGGAAATCTTCAATCCACACGAGAGTATAGCAAACGGCAGCCTGTGCATGGGGCCCCTGGGCCCAGCTGCCATGGGCTGGTCCAGAACCAACACTTCTCCCCATGACAAACCCTGGGGCAAAGGAATCTCTCAGCTGAACACCATTGGAGTGTGTTTTAATGGTTTCCCTCAGCATAATCCCTCCTGTTCCTTCCTAAGAATTTCTAGGGATGCCAACAGGACCTCTTGCATATCGGAGTGCACTGCCTCCTGCACCCCAGGGCTGCACCTCTGCCTACCAACCATGCCATCAGTGATGCATACCCCAAAATGCCAGGTCACCCCACTGTCCAGCTCAGGAGCATTGCTCCACAGCCTTTCCTACTCCTAGGGCAGCTAAGGGGGACGGTGAAATCTGCAGCACTGACTTGCAGCATCTCCTGGGGGGCAGCTCCCAGCATTGCTCCCGTCACATCGCCGCATTCCCAACGTGGTGCTGGTATCCGGAACCCCCTGGCTCGCTGGCTCACACGCTCCCTCCCCCTTCCCTGTCAGGGTTTCTTTCTGTGCAGAACAGATGGGCACAAGCCGTTTGGGAACCTCCTCCCTTCCCTCCCCCAGACCCTGGAGAAAGATGCATCACCGGAGCAGGGAGCAATCCCCTCCCGGCTGCGGCACAGCACCCTTTTCAGAGGGGCAGGTAAAAGTTTAACCAGGCTGTCTTTCAGCAGTGGGGGCTGAGCCGCCTTTCATAGCCATGATAAATTGCTCCTGTCAAAACTACATGAATGCTCATATTGAAAAGCTCTTCTTTCTTTCTTTTTAACTTTCCCCCTCTCTCCAGTCACACGGCGTCTCTCGGTTGTTAGCCAGCATTTAATGCCCACTTAGTCAAAGGGCACTTCCACTCCTCGTCTCTGTGTCCTGTCCCCTGGGGCTGCTGGGGCTGAGTTGTCACAGAAATACTGATGGGGAATAAAAAAAGGGGGGGAAAAAAACCTTTAATGTTTTTAGGGTTTTTTAATTTCATTTAGATCCTTCTATCAGTAGTCCTTAACCAAAGCAATTGTAGGATGGTAGGTGAACAGGTATCTTTGAAGGAAGATTTCCAGTTGTAGGTGTGTTTTAAGTTAATAGATCAGTTATTTTTTGTAATATTTTCCAAAGGTGATAATGAACACATAAAACCATAGAACAGTTTGGGTTGGAAAGCCCATCTAGTCCAACCCGCTGCAATGAGCAGGGACATCATAGATCAAGTTGCCCAGAACCACATCCAGCCTGGCCTGGAATGTCTCCAGGGATGGGGCATCCACCACCTCTCTCTGGGGAACCTGTGCCAGTGTTTTACCACCCTCATTGCACAAAATCTCTTCCTCACATCAGCCTGAATCTCCCTCTTTTAGTTTAAAACCATTATAACACAAAACAATATCTAATACGTGTCCACTCCAGCAGTTGAGCAGCACAGCCAAAGCATGCTGGAGGTGTCCCAGGGACACAGAGCCTGCCCAGCTCTTAATACAGCCCTGAGGCTCTTTCTCACCTGTCAGTGGGTGCCTTCACTCCATGTGCCCTAGAGCAGAAGCCACGGCTGGTGTAATCTGGGGTGGGTGCCTTGACCATGGAATTCCTGCTACTTCATCCAAAATTGCCTGGTATTGTCAACCTATTGACCCTGCTGCAGTGCTGCTCTGATGGGGCTGGTACCATGATAGCAATGGTCATGGAGCCCCTAAAACAGTTACACTTGTCCCAGAGGAAAGGATAGGAGGATGGCCTGCTTGTCACAGTGAAGACTCTGTGAACCAGTTGTCTACTCTTGGGTTTGAGGCTAATGGGAAGGATGGGTTTAGGGTGCTTGGCAAGCACCCAGACAGCTCAGTCTGGGCTAGCCAGTCACTCAGCTACCTGAGGGTCATTCCTCCATGAGAAGCATTAAAGTCCAACATAAGGAAAGTTGACTTGACCCATGACTACCATGCACTATGTGCCATATTTGCACATATTATAGCAACAAGCTCCTCTTCTCCTCCCTATAAGCTCACTGTAAGGAATGGGGAGGACAGGACAAGCACAGCTGTCTGCAGCTATGCTGCTTCAATGCCCATCCCTGGTCCCAGCCCATGTCCGATGGGATGTGACACTCACACTACACCCAGCTGCAGGAAACACCCAAACCCTGGAGTGCAGCTCCCATTCAGAACGGCTCTCCTTCCTTCACAGCACCTAAGTGGGAAAAGCTACCCATAAATTCAGTGCCAGACATTCAACTCACATCTCCCAAGAAGAGATTTCAGACCTATTCACACACTCTACTTTAATTCCTTCTTCTCGTGTTTTTCTGTCCATGCTGATATCTAGCCATCGCCCAGCGCTCCCAATATATCCTCCAGACTGTAATATATATCGTGCTGCCCTGCCATAGCAATCACTGACAGCAATATCTGGCACACACACACAGAGCTTTCCTAGGTGCATCTTCTCTCTGATAACTACTTCTGTTATGGCTCTCATAGCTAGTTACAGTGTCACTACCCTTGTCACTATAAGCCTCCCATAGGGTTCAGCACTATCCACATCTATATATGTATATGTATTTTGGGATATTAATACCATCAAGAGACTCTTGTTATCCCAGCTTGTTTGCTCATTAACCCTTGTTATTCCCATATGTACACAGTATACATGCAATGAAGACTGCACAGCTCTAACTCTGTTCCTACTTACCTATACAATCCCAGATATTTTAATAAGGCTACAGGGTGAAGAAGGCTGGGATTTCCCACACTCACTTTAAGGGCTGCATTTCTTCTGACTGCAACACTAGAAAAGATTTGCCTCCAATGAGCAAAAGAGAAAGGATGTTTAAAGAACAAACTGAGTAATCTCCAGAGGCTCCCACTCAAGAAACACATGAGCACAGACTGAAAGTCAGGCCTGATGCTCTCTTCAGTCACCTGCCACCCCTTCCTCAGCCCTGGCAGTGGCCTGCTGACACTTCGTAAAGCATTTTGTCTCTCTGAGCCTCAGCTTCCCCTATCCATCTACTGGGAAGATTGTTGATGATCCTCCTTTTTTGAAAGAGCTTCTCCATCCACATTCAGGAGTATTGTGGGGACTAAGTACTCATGATGCCAGCTTAGCTGATGCTGTGTATGCTGGTCCCTGCTGGTGCAGAGCCTCAAAGCCTCCTGGAGGGCCTTCGCACTGCTGCAGCTTGCAAGGTCCAAGCCTAGCGGCTTTGCTGCCGTAGTCTCCTCTCCCCTCCACGAATCACTTCAAATCATCTGAGTTGCTCCACAGTTATTAACTGGTTTGGACTGACTTCTTAAGTTAATTATAATTTCACAGCGTAATACCAAGCATGATTAAAACAATTAGGTTTTCGCCCCCCTTGCAATGCCTCCCTCCCTTCGCTTTCCCTTCTTCCCCTCCCTCCTTCCCCTGGCTCCCTTCACCCTGGAAGTTTTTAGATATGCTTCTGCACCACTGCAACAAATTGTATGGTAGGATCTGAAATTATTATGCTCTTAAATGCATTAAACTGTTCATAAAGCAATTTGCAATGCCAGTTACCAAACTACAGCGAGCCTCCCAGCCTGACACCTCCCAAATGCAGAGGGATTCTTGGCAGCTGTATCCGGCTGCAATGCTCTCTCCCTCACTAGTCAATGCCTGAAACTTAGGAGAAATCAATGCAATTATAGATATGAAGGTCCAATTACTGCGAAATGTGATCAGTCTTTATCTCTGAGTCCCTTCAAGAAAATCAAGGAGGCCTTTCCTCTTTTCCCTTGTGAAGGGAGTTGCAATATAATGCAAAATGATCTTTGAGCTGAGGGATGTCTGTCACTCAGCAGGCCAATTCTGATGTTGCCCGATACTGATTTTCCTTCACACTAGTGAGCTTATTCCCAATTTACACCTCGGTGCATCCATTGTGTCTGTCGAAATCCATCCCCGCTGACACAGCTATCGGGTTCCCAGCCCAGCACCGTGCATGGGGCCACCTCCTCCCCTCCAGATTCCTTGGGATCATTTTGCCCATTCGGGATATTTTTTCACCCACTGCCAACCACATCTGCTCCCAGCCTCAGAGCTGAAGGTGGCAGAGCAGGACACAGGGCTGCCCCCATTAGCATCCAGTGCGTTATGGGGGGCTCGTGACTGGGCTTCTAAAGGGATTGAAACAGCCTTCCTAGGAAAACAATCTGCAATCCCTTATAGATCAGGCTTGATCCTTGTACCTGCAAGAAAATCTGTAACTCCATAGCATTGACTTACATTCCCAGATCAGTGAGAGAGACCTGTGTCTCACTGTGCTTTACCTTTTGTCCAACAGAGCAAGATCTGAGCAGGGCCAGGACATGACTCCAATTATGCCAGTAGAAATAACCATCTGCATTAATAAAAAACCCAATCTTTTATCTGTGTTAATTAGAGATGAATTAGAGAGAGAGAAAAAAAGACATATAAATTAGGTAATAGTTAATTACTGGAACCATATTGAGAAATAGATGTGCATATAAAGTATAAAATCTGTTCCAGATTAACAAAATATTGGGGTTTGTTTCCAGAACTGCAGAACAGGCATTTGTTTGCCACCACAGCCAAGTGTGAAGAAGGCCATTTATCATAAGCCTCAGAGCACCTCATTCAAGGACCCAAAGTGCTCGGCAAACACTGATAAATAGATCTTGATGCAGTCCCAAAGGGAACCATTATCATCATCACTTAGCAGTGCCAGGCAGGATTGCAGGAGTCCCAGTCCCCGTTCCTGCCTACACAGCTCCACTTTGTTCTCCCATCTTCTTCTGGAAAGCACCCAACCACTTTCCCAGACTGTAGAGCCAAGCTGTCACCAAGCTAAGATTTGGGGACAGCAGGGCTGTCATCTGGGCTGGCTTCAAGCTGCTCAGCAGAGTTGACCCTTAGCACCTTGATCCATGCCTTTGCCCTGCCAGTGTCACCAGTGATGAGCTCCAGGGCACAGCAGGCTCCCCAGGAAGGCATCAAATGGAGGAGAAAACAGTGGGAACATGGTCCTTGGGTGCCTATTGACTTCTCCCTGCTCTGTTGTTTGAAATGCATTTTAACCAGCAAGGTAACTCTCATGTTCCTGTGGGTGCAGAGGATTCTGCACCACAGCATCAACCCGCTTTCCCACATCACATCCGGGCATCAACCCCCTCCTGCTGCCAGGGTGTAACTGGGAATGTGAAATGGGGTGTGTCAAACAAATCCCTGCTGCATCCTGCCGCGGGAAGAGCAGGGGGAGAGGACAGCGTGAAGCTGTGCAGCGGGTCGAGAGGCGCTCCTGCGAGCAGGAGGCACCTCTGTGACTGTGTGTTTGTAGGTGCTGATGGCACGGTGTGGGGACGGAGGCAGCAGAACACGTGCTGCCTCTCAGCACTTGCTGCTGCCACCCTCACAGCACACAACATGTGAACGCTCTCCCCATGCAGGGACATGGACTTCAGAGGCCTGAGAAAATAAATAATCACAATATATCTGAGGGTGGGTTTATCCTCTTTACAGATTCTGGACCCAAGTTTACATCTTTAAGGGGTTCCAACCGCAGCAGCGCCTATTTCTTTCTCCTACCTTTAGTTTTCCCCTCAAATTTCACACGTATTTTCTTTTCACACTACACCACAAGAATTACAATGGGTAGTTTTCTTGTCTGGGGGTACAAAAACCATGTCGCTGTACAGACTGGTTTTGCAACACAGAATGAGTGTCGCCTGATGCGGTGTAAGTGTAGGGTTAATCCTGCTTTTTATGGCCTGCACTTTCTCTGTACTTGTTTATTCCACATTTTGTGTCCACCCCAGGATGGATCAAACTGTTTAACCTTTGACTGAAGAGTCAGAAGAATGACTCACTTGGAAGCTGAAATGTAAATAAATATATGCATTGCTAAATAAATCAAACACTAAGACACCAAGCCAAGGCTGATGAATATCCTGATTAAAATCATGCTTAAACAAATGGGGCAAACTATCAGACAGTGGGTTTAAAAGTAATCATTTCAGGGCATAACTCAACACAGCACTTGTCATAATTAGTAAATTGTTTTAATCTTTGATTTTTCTTTACTATAGAGAGTGAAATCTTTCCTGTGTCAGCTGTTAAGTGACCTGTAGTATTATTACAAACACTGCAAAAGGTTGTGATAAATTGGGTTATATTAAAAAATCTTTTCTTGATTACAGTGACTGAAAAATGCTCCAAATCTCTTAAACCTCCCAGTAGAGTGCAGAAAAGAGGGGAACTGGTAAATGCTCTCCCTCTTTGCCAGTATTCCTGCCATAACTGTGCATGCCCACAGAAAAAAGTTAGTCTCCTGTGCAGGTACCTTCCCCTCTGGCACTAAATTACGAAGCGCTACCCCAGCTACAGCCTCTAAACCCATTAGCACTTAAAAGAAAATCATCCCTGCAATTTGTGCAGCAATAAGTGTTATGTACAACAGGAATATGCAGGAAGGAGCTTGGCAGATCCGCCGGGAGGAGGCTCTCGGCTCAGGACTGCCACCTCCCTGTCCCCACTCACGGAGAACTCCTTGAAGGCACTCAGTGATTTGGTTTCTATTTTCTTGCATCTTGCCCTTACTGAACTGCCCCAGCCCAGGAACCTGCCTGCGAGGGCTTGCACGCGTTGGCTGCCCTGAAGGAAAAGGCAATGTTTGCCTCCCACGTTGGATCGAGCCCTCTGAACCCGGTGTTTCCACATTCTTGATTGTCCTGCTGCGTGTGAACCGCATACCAACTAAGCAGTCCTTTAGATTACCTTCCTAGCTCAATTCCGTTCCCCCCCCCCACCGTGCTGATTGAAAAGCAAATGAAATACATTTTCTCCCACCAATTTCCTTTCTTCATCTACCTGCCTGCACTCACTATTTCTGAAGAATCTTCTCAAACAAACAACAGGTTCCTCAAGTGGTGGTTGGGCTCCTGGGTGATAAAATAGGCTGATACTTCATTAAGGGCTGAGGTGTTAGAGGAAGGTTGCTCTGAGGTGCTTCAGGCTGAGTGTGCTGGAGGGCATGCAGCAGCGAATATCCTTCTGCCAAGCTGCCCCATGGAACCACAGAATCATAGAATCAACTAGGTTGGAAAAGCCCTTTAAGATCATAAAGTTCAACCTCTACCGTGGGACTGCCAAGTCCACCACTAAACCATGTCACTAAGGGCCCAAACCAGGCATTGCAAGGAGGAGACAACTAAAGGCACAGGATCTTTCGTAATTCACCAGGAAGATTTTGACCTCCTTAGACTAGCTATTTAGCTCTCGCTTGTCACCCTGTGATTGCCCATGTAGCAGCTCTCATTTAGTGTGGTCTCCTGGTAATGCAACTCCTGTATAAAGCAGCTTCTGCATTTTAGAATAGAATCATTTGGGTTGGAAAACACCTTTAAGATCATCAATTCCGACCATTAATCCACCACTGCTGAGTCTACCACTAAACCATGTCCCTAAGCACCACGCCTACATGTCTTTTAAACTCCTTCAGGGATTAGGCATGCTTTCCTCACAACAACCCTTCTTTAGAGTTCAAGAGATGAGGACTAGAAATGAAAAACAGGGTCCTAGAATTCCACCTGGATCAGTCATGGAGTCATGCCAGTGATGTAAAGAGCTGGAGTGAAAAAAAGGAGGATCTGTAGCTCCCTAAAAATTGCAAGGGGAAGCCCAGGTTATAGGCATCTACTTGAATTTTATTGGAGTGGGATTTGAAGTGCAATCTGGTGCAATCCTGGATCAAAATGCATTCTTAAAAGGAGGCCTAAATAACTTACGTTTTCAGATAAACTCCTCCCCTCACTGCCTTTGTACGCGCCAGACGTGATCAAGGCAGCTTCCAAAATTGAAAAGAGGTTTTTGGGACTAAATCCCAAATCACACTGATGTTCTTCCTAGTGAGGACGTTGGGGTTTGGCATAAGAGTTTTGCTGAGTTTCCACATTCCAAATCTTGCCTTTTTCAAATACACATGAACCGATACCAACTGGCACCTGATCGTACCGAGAGAAAACTTCCTTTTGGAGATCATCTCTTTCACCCGCTGTTCCCACACCATGAGCAAAAGGTGGTGCTTGAGCAGAGCATTTCAGATAGTATAAAAATGGATTTCTTTTTGCCAGCACAGTCGGCCAGGAAGCTTTACATTCCCTATTGACGTTGTGGAGATAAAATCGACTGCATTGCCTGTGCGATCTTACTGCCTCCCATTCGAAGCCAGAGTCATCCACACCCTCCCTGAGGTACAAAATGAAGTTTCCCCACCCTCCTCGTAGGCTCCAAACTTTGATCACAGTCCCAGCAGATGCAAAATATTTGCAGTAAGAGGTGCCAGTGCCACAGGAGCTCCCAGTCAACACGTTTGCACACACACTTCAGAGTATCATTTGTCTTGAGGGACGTCAGCCCTACAAATGTTAGCGCATGTCACTGTCAAAGCAAATGCCAGAAATTAGCTTCCTTTCATCTGAAAGAAGAATAATTAACTTTGCAACTGCTTCCAAAAGTGCTAATTAATGGGTTTCACCAACTTGACTTGTCAGGATACATCTTGGTTGCAACAGCAGTTTGCTCTACCCTTGAGGATTATGGATCTTCTTTTGGACTCTTTTCCTCATCCGCCAGTTGAGTGAGTTGTGGAAAGTGGATGTCATTTATAACATAAAAATAAACATGCAGAAAAGGGAAAGCCCCAGAGACAAGTTAGCATTTATTAAATATTTGTGTACTTTTCTATATTAGCAATAATGTAAAAACACAGTGTTCCATTTTAACAGAATAAACTTTAAAGAAGATGGGATTTTGTTGGCCGTTTCACTTCCGGAAAAGCCAGGACAAGCCTTCACCTGAGATGTCTCTGTGCATGGGGATGGTTTGGACTGGAGGGTCAGGGTGGATCTCCCTCTCTCACCTTGGAAGTCCAACACTGCCTGAAGATCCACTCTCCAATGCTCTGAGCAACTCCAGAGAGAACATCTTGAGTATTGAAATCCCTCCAGCAGTCTGTACAATGTATTTTCTTCTCCCAGCTTTCTGTGAGGTGGTAAATTGCCTTAATTTCAATACTGAGCTCCTTCCCATGTGACTATTTGGATGACTTCCCTCCTTCCATCAGGATGGGATCTGCGCTTTGCCTGCCCTTGTTGAGGTAAAAAGCTGATGGGGCTCAGCTATCCCCCTCTCACAGCAAGTCAGTGGGAGTCACATCACTCTGCCTAAATCCCTGAGACCCTTTGAAAACCCAAAAGCCTGGATGCATCTAATGGTTGAAGAGACTGTGGCCTGGAGAATCAGTGAAGGCCATGGCCAGGCTTTATATGAACAGCCTGCAGAAGTCTTAGACCCTTAGGTGTGTTCCTGAAAACATAAAGTAAATCAGGAAATCAAGTGGAAAATCCAGGAGGTTATTATTAAAAACCCACAGCTCTGTTATCATTACAATAAACCTCACACCAGAGGTCATTTATGTTCATGGCAATTAGGGAGCAAGGGTTTGGTTTGAGAATAACTGTATATCAACTACAGAAGAGGTTTGTTGCAGGGAACTTGTCCCTAACACTGCTGCCTAAATGGGTGGTGCCAGGCTGAGAATTGTGCTCACCTGGGATGCAGGGAGCTCCTGCAGACACCAACCCCTCAGCAGCCAATTCCCGTTCCCCCAGGGCAGCAGAAGCCTGGGGTCTGAGCCAGCCCCTGCCCTTGCCAGGTGGAGGAAGGAGTAGGATAACTCATAATGAGTTAATGGAGCACAAGAGTTGGGTTGTTTTGGACAGGAGTTGGAGGAAGGAGAGGTGGTGTGGTTGGTGTATGCTGTGCTCTGAAGGGCTGCACTTGTGCATGAGCCATGGTGCCCTGTCTGGTTTCTTTCTGTGATGACCTGGCTTCTGCTTGTTGCCTGGAAGAAGAAAAGAGAAAGGGTGTAAGAGTTAAGCTGTTTTCTTTCAAAAAACCTTTTGCTAGGCTCTTGTAGGCCAAAAAAGGAAGTCTCCAAGCTTGTGTGCCCTCTAACTGGGGGCTTTAAGGGAGAGCTGGGAGGTCTGGCTCAAGCAATGATCCTTGTCTTGTGTTTGTGCAGGACTTGGTGATAGCTCCTCTAGAATTTCATTGGGAGAGTTGAGGGTGAGTATAACAACTGAGGTCAGTGAAGAACAGTGGACTTCTTGCATGGGCTGGTGACTTCTCCATCTTGGTCTTTACTGAGCTGTGCCTTATAGTCAAACTCTGTCAGTAAAGGGTTAATAAATGACACCCTATGGTTATGAGCACATTGGGACATAAGAGGCTGGTGGTTATGTGCACACCTATAGAGGAGGCAACTACAAGTCATGTGTTGCTTTAAATTGCTGACAATTGATGGATTGCGAAGTTTCAAGCAACTTTATGTTTTTGAGCCATTCATAAACCCTCTGTTGATGTGTCTTTAGCCTGAGCAGGGGCTTGTCCTGGCTGCTTATAGTAATGAACCCCAGGAAAGCTGCAGTCTGGCACTGAGTGCAGGGGGCCTGGAAGGGATGGAGAAGCTGACTTGGGTAGAAGAGGACAAACAGTGTCACAAATGGGACTAACACCCTAAAGGAAATCCTGTTTAATGGTTAAACCAAGTCTTCTTGCACCTGGTCCCAGACCAGCCCGTAAGAGTTAAACATGAAGCAACTTCACCTTCAAGGATGTCAACATTATTTACTAGATGTTTCTACTTAATTTGTTGCTATATTTACACTTACAGTAGAGGCTAAAATCGTTTGTTGCTGCATTTTTAAGTGGAGTCTATTTTTATCTGTGGAGCAAGGGAAGAATTTTGACATTTACTGGAAGTTATGGGGTCATTCTAGCTCTGGCAGAATAAATCTTTCACCTACTTATTGTCACATTTTTAATTTCACCTGTAGAGTCCAGGCAATCCACTAGATTAAATTCAGGGCAACAGAAAATGTTTAGGATATAAATTTCTTTTGGTTTCCCATTTTGAATGGTCATTTAAGCAGACGATGTGAGCATATTGATGTTGATCTCCCATTCACCTGGTGCTGAACACACAAGAATCTCCACAAGTTGGCCTGGGTTGTATATGCACGAGTGGTACCTAAAATCACCAGCACCATGTCTGGCAAAAGATGCTGTCAGATGCTTATTGTTTTCCACATAAAAAATCCAGTGGAAGGGAGAAACCCTCAAGGTTTGAAAGAAGGAGGGTGGGTAGAAAAGGAGTCATGCTCTGTTGCATCACTTCTGGATGCATTTAGCAGGGGCAATGGTACCTTTGCATGCAAATGTGGATTTGAGCCAAAGGGGCTGTAAGGCATGTGCTGGTGCCCCCTCTCATGGAGGGGCTGCTGCCCACTGAGGAATGAGACAACAGCTCAAAGTCATCAAAGCTCCTCCTTTGCAGCGTTAGTCCCCACCCATACACATGTTGGCATAATGTGACATGAGGAGTGCTCTGCTGCAGATGCAGTAAGATGTGTGCTGCCAGCCCCTGAGCTCCACTTTATCCCATTTTCAGGGCCTCCCCTGAATGGTTATGGCAGCATCTAGGGAGCAAACCCCTGCTGTTTGCATGCAGAGGCCTGGCCTCTCCACCCAGCGCTCGCTGGTAATGCTCCCTTGTGCTCTCCTCCACATGCCCCCAGCAGCTCTGTCTCTGCCAGTGCCCTCCCCAGCTCCAGCAGCGGGGACACTGGTCCTGCTGGGCACAGGCTCGCTGCTGTGCGGCTGCCAGACGCTGAGGTGATGAGCACGGGCCTTGCAGAGGGGCTGGTATGCAGATGATGGCTTTGTCTCTGTTTACTGGAGTGCATCTTGTAACCAGATTCCTCCCCAGTGCATATCCCCCTTCTCGCCCTCCCTACCGACAACCCTCTGGATTGGGCTCCTTTACTAAAAATTGGTTGGGAATAAAGGTGGAGGGGGGAAGAAACTTTATTAGTGTTATACATTATTTTCCTTCTCTCCCTTCTCCCCCCCTTCTCTTCCCTGCATGATGAATTGCCTGGTACTGAGATGGTAGCTCCAGCCCAGGCACTTAGCAATCTCCTCCTGGTCCCTTGCACAGACAGATGGGACGGCCCATGTCTTGACCGTGATTGATTAGCTGGAGAAAGCCTGTTGAGTGGAGTTCCATGAAGATTGATGCTTTCTCCTTCTAACAGCATTTCCAAAAAGTTTCTATTACATTTTGATTATGTTTATAGAATCTCACTGGTCTCCAGGAAGATTCAATCTTCTCTTTCCCCCTCTCCTCTCTGTGCAACGTGTGTAACTTCCCTCCTGTGCATATGCTGTTCATCCATCTCTTACCTTTATTCTTTTAGGGGTGCCCCTAGAGGTCTCTTAGGAACTGTTCCCTTCCCATATCCCGTTTCTACCCCCAGCAAAGGTACCTCCTTGCTGGTTGTTGCTCTCTAGCTTGCAGATGCCATGGACAACGTGGGATTTCCCTGTCACTAGATGCTTCCTGCCCATACGTGGCCTCTAGAAGCTGCAGAGCAGGAGGAAGGAGTGTTGTCTGTGACAGCTTGGTGGAGAACTGAAACATGGGACCACCAAGGGTGGTACATGGGTGAAGGCCCACCCAGTCTTCTTGCCCAGTGCAAGAGGCTGTGGCTCCTGCCTGCCCACATGTACCTGCTTTGCCCTGCAGCAGGAGCGCCCTGCTCGGATGCAAGTGCTTAGAAGCCCCTAATTTTTACAAATGAGTATTAAAGTACTAAAGTGTAATTACACAGATTTTGTTTCTACCAGCGTTTTGGCCAACTTGTGTGGAGATTCTTGTGCTTTTGGCACCAGGTGAATGGGAAATCAGCACAAAAACGCTCACATCATCTGCTTAAAAGCAGCAGGACCTTTAGACTCTTGGGTTTAGTGTGTTTAGCCAGGGAGAGGGGCAGAAAGACAAGTTATTTCACCATTGCAAGGTACCCTGTTGCAGCGGGGAGAGGGGAGCCAGCAGAGCATGTCTCAGTGCTGGCTGTAATGCAGCATCACTGGGGGAAGAGCTATGCCTGGAGGATGTAACCTGTCATCTTGCTTTTCTTCCTTCTCTCTTTAGTTGAAATACTGTGGGTGTCTATCCCAAAACTTGAGATTTATGGGTGGGCTAAAGGGGACATCATGGTCTAGGGTTGTCCACCTAGGAAAGCCAATATATTTTTCAGTAGCTTCATAAAATGTGTAAATATGTGATGATTCATAAGCAATAACTTTGTTATATTGCTGAAAAACATGCTCACTGCTGCACAGAAGCAAAGAGAAAATTGGTCCCTGACATTAGATAAATCAACTTTAAAATGCTGGGCTTCTCCAAGCGTTAGAAAGGAACCTTTTCAGTTGGTTCTTAGCTGTAGAAATGATTACGTTATCAAATGTCATTAAGAAACTGGCTCTCCTGGTCTTCCCTTCTTATTTAATTAAACAGAGAGCTGGGCTTTTGTGGAACAGAAGTCACAGGCACCCACCCTGTTTTCACTGTGGTATCCTCCATAGGAAGCGGAGCTGCTTCCCTTGCACCACCTCAGCAAATGAGCAGGAGCTGCGTGTCCTGAACAGTGGAAACATCCCAAGAAACAGCCTCAGGGCTCTGTACGTACCCTTGTGTGGGCTGAGCACATCATCTGTGGCGTGGGAATGGGGAGCTGGTTGTGGCTGGCTGGCTGCTGCTCTCCATGGGGAAGAGGATGTAATCTGGCATCTGCTTTCCTCCCTTCTTGCTTAGTTGAGGTATTGGGGGGTTGTGTTCCAGAACTTGGGATTTATAGGGGGGGCTTAAAGTGAACATCTAGCAAGAGGCACCCCTGTGATGCTGTAACCATCTTCACCTAACAGAGACCACCTTCCCTAACTGGTAGAGATAGGGCAGATAAATATGTACTGGCTCTGCCCTGCATCAAGTGGTGAATAGAGGCAGGGAAGAGTAAGCCAGTGTGTGTAGGCTGAACAGACAGACCTGGGATTGCTGAAGACCTGCAAAGGAGGGAGGGATGCAGGGAGCTGGTGCTGCCTAAGGCTTTGCCACCCTGTGTGTGGCAGTAGTCACTAGCATGGTACTTATTCATGCTTGGTGCTCTGGCTGAGAACCATCAACTGTTTTACACTTGAGGAAGCCACAAAGGAGTGATGAACATAGTTACTGATGGCCTGGTGAGAGTTACTGACTCTTAGGCGAGAGGCAAAGACAGGACCAGTGCTGCCACAGAAGAGCCTTCCTCCTCCAGATGCCTTTCCAAGGCCCCACAAGCTAATGTGACACCTTGATGGCTCAGCAAGACACCCTGGAGATAGTCTCTCCTTGTTCCAGTGCTATCCCTTTGCCAGGACACTGGTGCAGCACCCCTGTTTCCAGGCATCACCATTTGTCCACAGTGTTTTAGTTATATGCCCAATTTGTTGGCCTCTGGTTTAATGTTGCCTTGCTTGCACATCCCTGGGTGTGTGGTGAGGTAGCAGCAGTGCTGGGGCAGCCTTGTCAAAGCAACACAGTGCTTGACTTGCAGCTTGGGTGTTCTGCTCCTCAATGGGGCCAGCTTGCCACAGCTGAGCTCCACATCCCTGACATGACCCGCTTCCCACAGGCTGGAGCGTGGCAAAGCTGGCTCAGGTATTCCCCTGCTGCTCGGCAGCATGGACACAGCCTGCATGGGTCTTGTAGAGGTAACATGGTACCCCCATCGCTAGCAGGGAGGCAACAGAGTGTGCAAGACTTCAGCCAGGCTGCGTGTCCCTCCATCACTGGTACGTGCACCCAGCCCGTCTTCCTGATGGTGGGAATTGCTGGTGTGGCATTGTTAGTACAGGCCAGGCTGTAGTTTTTTGTGCCCCTTCTCCCTGCGTAAAATCAGGCTGGGCAGGATGCCCGTGACTTGTGCGGGAGAGGTATTATGTGGATTCCCCCTCCGTGCACAGGACATGGTGTGGTGCCCTGGATGCAGCCCTCAAAACCCCTGAGGCCTCTCCCTCCCTATCAGCTCACTTGCCTGCCCTGCCAGACCAGGCTTTTGTGAAATATAGACCCCAGTTTTTATTTCTGCATTTATTACAAATGCAAATTACAGATGAAAGCATCAACTACACAAACCATTACTCAGAGGAGCATCTTTCCAACTGCTGGACTTGGACTGAACAGCTTGTGGTTAATTTGCTATATAATCACTGCCTGCAACAGGAAAGCAAGTGCTTCAACTGTGCTAATATTATGAAAGGGGAAGTTAACCATAGAGATAAATTCTGAGGAGCTGCAGCTGGGATGAAAGAGGGAAATAAATGTAGCTGGAGTCCAGACTTCAGGCTTGCAAAAGTGGCCGCTTGGATATTTAAAGGGATAAAAGATAAGAGTTCAGGTTAAACATGTGTTTTTGAAGTTGCTTTTAGCCTGAATATCTCTCCCCCAGAAGCAGAGGATCCCTGCAGCTCACATTGCCCCGTGGTTTGAGCAGTGCCCTGGACTGTACACAGGCATGCAAATGGGATAAATGGCACTGCCCTGATTTTGGGTGGCTTCCCAGGGCAGCTGCTCTTTGCAGAGCACAAGCACCACGATACAAAGGAGACGAGCACAATTCAGCTGGCAGAGATTTTACTGGGGAGGGGGGTTCTTTCCCATCACTCAGGTCTGTGGGGTTGGCCTCTTGCACAGAAGCCAGGGAGGCTGCATCCCCGCGCTGTGCCTCACTGTACGGAGCCGTTGAGAGGGACCACTGGTACCTCCAGAAACAACGTGTAGTACACAACCGCTCCCCTTACCCCTGGCAGAAGAGATGCTGAGCATACCAGGGCAGAGTGCTGTGCTGCAGAAGCCCTGGGACTGAAAGCATCACTGCGCTGTGGCAGTGCTCTGTGCCCCATGAATGCACTGGCTTCACCAGGACTGGCTCAATACCCCATGTATGAGACTGAAATATTGTTTAGACCTTCTCAAGTACCCAGACCTCCCTGCCCTTTTTTATTCCTGTGCCTCCATATGTAGTAACAGTATAATAATACTCACACTGTTTTGCAAAGTGGTCAAGGGATTAAAAACTGTTCCTGTAGATTATCTCTCAGGACAAATCTGAAGTCTTGTCTAAGTCTTTTCTCTGGAGGCTTGTGAGAGGCAATAGCTGCCAGATCAGCAGATAGGAGACTTGTATAGGAGTGTGAGAGTGAATCAGCTCAGGACGAGTGAGCTGGCTCTTATGGAGCAAGAAAGCTCCGGCAACGCTCTAGATTTGCATCCCCCTCAGACACCTTTTCTGACACCAAAACATTTGTGTTTGATTTCTGCAGTTTCCCAAGCCTGGAACAAAATCCTGGGGCTTGGGGAGAGGGGATGAGATATCAGGGGACAGCTCGTACCTGGGAGAAGGTGGCTGAGTCCTGAGCAGGAGGCTGAGTTTATGGCTATGGGAGGAGCTGGAGGGGTCCCAGCAGCAGACCCTGCAGCACAGGGTGGTGGAGCTGTTCTCAAGTCCTGCTTCAGCTCCATTAATGTGAATAAATTGTGCTGACACTGCAATATATTTGGCACTGGCAAATTTGCCAGAAGGCAGTGCCACTTGGCTTCTCCGTGCAGAGAATTGGTTTTCATAGGACCCTTGGGCAAGAGTAAGATGCTCGGTGCGGGTGGTGGTAGCCCCTGAGGCACTGGAGGTGTGAATGGCTGACCATCACAGGACTTTTTGGCTTTTCCAGAGCTGAAATTGATTCCTGGACTTTCTCAACTTTAGGAAAGTGTCCCTTGGCCTTTTGTTCTTAAATCCACAGCATTTTGTCCAGTCTTAAGATATGAGCATTTCTCTTCTCAAGCTGATGGGTAAAAGTATTTCCCTTGCTCTAGGACAGTGGTAACTCCCAGCTTTAACAACTACAGCTCCAGAAGTTAATCATTGAACAGGCAGGATGGAGATGCTCAGGGTGCATATGTAAAGAACAGCAGGGCCAGAGGCCCTGTGTGGGCAGGGGAGGGGAAGGAGGTGCTATTTGGGGAGGAGGGGGGAGAAAGTGCATGTGTCTGGATGATGGTGGGACTGTTGCATCAGTGCTGGCCTTGCAGTTTGACTCCCCAGTCAAAACAGATGAGCCATGGAGCTTTATGCTCAGTCAGGAAAGGATGTTAGGAGGGCATATCGCAGCTGAGATCATGAAGGCTCAGTCTAGCAAAGACCATCCTGAGGCATGTGTCACGGTGCATGGTGTACACTGGTGTTACCTGCCTGGGTTAAGTTCTGCCAGCTCAGCTCAACACAGCAAAATCTGTAGGGGAAAGGCTTTCCCAGCTGTGGGTCAGGAATGAAGCTCACTTCCCTGTGATATCAGCACTTCCTAATGCAGAGAACAAGGATAGTGTGCATTGCATCAGGGAAGAATTTCTGGAATTGCATATTAGCCTGGTGCATAAGAAAGAGCTACAGCAGGAGAGGTCAGGCTCGGATCCACCGCCCTCTGCTTAGAGCCCTGCAGCCTACTCCCTTCCCTTGCCATGGCTGCAGAACCACCCGTGTTGGTACCAGCTCGCTCTGGGCATCTTTGTGCAAGAGGAAGCTTGTGTGCCACAGGGATGTGCAGCTTGCCTTGGGTGTGCTGTGCCTGTGGCAAGCAGGAGCACGAAGCCTAAAGCTGCTCAGGCAGCTCAGCCTGAGACTCTCCATCCATGACATGGGGGGAACAAGGCTCCAAGGAAGACATCTGAGCAGCTGCCGGGTGCTGTGCTGGCTGCAGACTGGTGGGACAGCCACTGATACCTCCTGCTGCCAAGAGCTGCCCAAAGCAGCAACTGGGGGACTGCCCAGAGCAGAACCACAGCCTTTACAGAGGCTGATCCCTGAACCACATCTGGCTGATGTGGTGGGTTTGGGGTGCAGAGCACCAAATGGTTTCAGAGAAACTTCAGTACAGAGGAAAGATGCTCTGGGTTAAACTTGCAGCATCACAGCATGAGGATATCTGCCTTCTCCACATGGGAAGCAGATGCAGAGGCACTCAGAACACAGATCTCATGCTTGGAATATGATCTAGAAGTGCTTTTAAGCTTAAAGCTTCTTTTCCTTAAGCTCTTGTGGAGCTAAACATTATTAGAAGAGCCTCAGACAAAGACTGCAAGTATCATGAAGACTGAGAAAGCCAGACAGATGTGAAGAGAAGGATTGGTCCTTCCAAACTAGTCACTTTTGCAGTCTTGTAATGGCAACTCCACAACGTGGGTGCATTGCATATCCAGTTTTTATGTTGGCTTTAGTAAGATTTTATTTCTCCCTAGCCCTTCAGAGGCACTAATTTGCTTTGTCACTAGGCCCTTTGATGAAAGCAGCTTGATACTTCAAGGTAACCTGCCAAAACTGTCTTCCAGGAGAAGACATGAATTGTGGTTAGGACACGGCCTCTTTCTGTGTGCAGCCCTTTCAGCGGGGCGCTAGCATTAGAACATTCAATAGTATTCTAGTGAATAAAAGGGAAAATACATCAAGCCACTAAATAACTTGCTAATGTTTCAAAAGAGAAGGAAATCCCAGTGCTGACAAGGTTCCTCCATCATCTTCCCACTTAGCTGAGATGAATTCACAATCCAGCTCCAGTCCACCAGCAAAGGGGGTGGTTAATGGAGTGTCTATGTGCATACCCACGTTCGCGTAAGGACCAATTTCTAAAAGAATTTCCAATTTGCTGGCATTTTTTTGAATGTAAAACTTGCTTTTTCTGGTGTATACAGAAGGCAGGGTTTGTCCAGGCTGCAAACTGCTGGATGTAAATTGAGAAGCTGCTTTTGGTACCTTTGCCCAAAGAGTAAATGCTTCAGAGCAAAATCACAATAAGAGAGTTAGAGAATAATCAATAACATTAAAATCAACTGGCAAAGAAAAGATGCTGCATCTATAATGGATTTTCTAGATATTATTAAATAATACATCACAAGCAAACTCCTGAGTGATGAATTTGGCAGCTGTTTGCAAAAGGTGATGAAGCCAGGTACTATCTTTCCTCTGCTCTCCTCCTGAGGCAGTGATTAACATCCCTGTGGAACAGATCTCCTTCCCTTTGGAAAACGGTTTTTAGGTAGACCCTAAAGGTATTTTAATGCCAAAAGCACATCTTTAGGTGTGACTGAGCCTTGGGGTCATGCAGATAGATACACAATAATCTTGAATCAGGAGATGAAGGTTTTCTTACCTAGTCTCAGATCGCTCTGCACGTGGGATGTTTGATGCCTTCACATCAGTCCTGCTCTGGGAAGGCTCAGCTGGATACTGGAGGACAATAAGTATAAGGCTGTGCCTAAGTAATAGAGGAGGCTGGGACAGTGGTGCCCAGCCAGGCTGAGCTGCAGTCAATGTGCAGGGGACAGCCTGGTAGCAGGGCAGGGGGAAAAGCTCTTGTCTAGTTATTCATTTTTATCTACTTACACTTCACCCCTCAAAGAAAAGCCTTTGAACATAAAACTCAGCAGTGACTTTACCATTTTGTGGCTTTGTTTTAAAACAAAGGCAGTTTTTCCTAGCCCAGAGATGTAACTGATCTTTTACCTTTGGTCAAGTTGGTTGTTAAAAGAAAGATAAAACATGCTGTCCATTGATCTGTCTTCACCCTGAATTTCACTGTTAGTGAGGAGGGCAGGATTAACTGCTGGGGTGCAACACTTCCTACCCCAGCAAGCACAATGCTTTTTCCAGGCACTGTGCTGCTCTTGCAAAACAATTGATGGGAGATTTCAGCTAGACCAGGCAGTTCTGGCATCCCTTGAACCTCCAGTTCCTAAATGGAAAGGGTCAGTCATGTCCCCAGGCACTGCACATTGTGGGGATGGCGTGTGGGATGCTGCCTTCCTACGAGGACCGAGCCGAGGCTGGTTGAGCTCGTCCCAGCTCAGCTGCTTAACCACTGTGGCAAGTTAAGAGAGCTCCAAAAGCAATTATACAAATGCATGAGAGAAAAATCCAGCCACGTCCATTAAACGAAGTGATCTTTTCTGGCTCAGGGAGGATCCCTGAGCTGCAGGGCTGGAGTCTGGAAGGGTTGCTAATGTTATATTCTTCTCTAAGCAACTTCTGTTTGCCACTGTTGGAAATGGGGTACTCATGAAACGGTTTAAGGTGTTTTCATGTCTTCTTACAGCAGACTTTCAAGCACCTGTGTTTGGAACCAACAACCAAAGGGTGAAAAATTATCATAAACAGCACCCAGCCTTATTCTGAGATACTCAAAGAAATAGTTTCATTCTGGTTTTGAGTGAGCTGCATTAATAGAGCATCATTTGGCTTTGGTGGATGCTTGTGTGGTTGGAACCTGGCTGACACGCTTGCTCAGCATTAATTGCAAGGGCTTTCTGCAGTTCAGCCTCCCAGTGCAGTACACCTGGAGAGGAGGCAGCAAACAGAGATGCTGGCAGAGGTGAGATGAGAGCCATGTGGTTTAGAGGAAAGGGAAAATGCACGTAAGGAGGGGAACATGTCACATTTCTTCCCTCTGCTGAACGGAGGAAAACATATAACTGTCCTGCTGCTGTGTCCTGATGGGCTGTCAGGGTCAAGCCACTATTGAGAAATTACTGTATTTGCCCTTAAGACTAGATTAATTTGAAATAACCACCAAATGATGCGTGACACCATCAGTATCTGATCTGAATAACAACTGAACACCAGCCCAACCATTCCTGGCCTGATTAAAACACCCTGGATAAACAGGCAACAGGAAAAGCCCAAAACCCATTTCAGTTTCTGCACAGCACCACCATCCTTTTTTATGTTTAGAAACTCTGCAGTGCTGTCACTGGAGCCCTAAATCTTAGACTCTGCTTTAGAGTTCATCTTAGCAGCTTTTTGCTACTTCCAGTTTTCAATTTCTTAATCTTTCATAGTAGAATCTGGCATTGAAACTAGAATCCGTGGCAATGACAAATTCAGGTGATGGGTAAAGTATGACTGACTCGCTTCACACATCCTTCTGCAGAAGGACAATGCCATCAAGAGCTTTGTGTAGAACAAACTGTAACAGGTAGAGATGCTTTGAAGTGGGGTGGCTGGAGCTACTTCTCATACCAGAGTAGAGGATATACTTTAGCTGGATGTGACCTTTAGTAAAATACAAGGGTGTCTCAATGCTCCTGGAGGAGACCCAAGGCTAATTCGGCCCTTCCCATGAAGTGCTACAGGGTTAAGTCTGAACTTTTCCTTGGGTACACACAGCAAGGATGGGAAAAGAACACAGTTTAGAGAATGTGGTTGGATACTTCTTAGTCACAGCAAAAGAAAAGCACTGCAGGCACTTCTCTTGTAAGGCTCATAGCAGAGGTTAGCTGGTAGCTTCAGAGTGAGCAGAGGCTGGTGCATCCATCGCAGCCTGAGCAGGCTGCATGCCCAGAGACCATGCTCCAGCCTGACAGATCTTGCATGTAGAATAGACCTAATTCTCTGTCCTCAAGGTACTCATGGAACAGAGGCTGAAGAGCTCCTCAGTGTGGTAACAGCAGCCCCTGGGTTGCATGGTCCCATGCTTTGCACTGGAGGCCTGATGTTCAGCTCTGAAATCAGTATGTGCATACAGACTCATTGGAATTTCTGGGAACTGGTTAAATTTCATTGCTGTCAGGTTTTATACTATGCACAGAGCTTGGCTTGGCTTATAGGAAAGGGGTGACAATTGGTGGTTGTAGGTTCAGGACTTGCTAACAAGAGAAAGGCTTTCTCCTGTGCTGGGACCATCCTGAAAGCGGCTTCATATGTGGTCACCTTGTTCCTCTAATAATTCATAGTGAAAGATGGTTAAGTGGTGGCAGCAGCTGGTGAGGGAGCAGATGGTGCCACCTGCATCATCAGATGTTTTATCACATTCCCTGTTTTATCCCACAAAGAGCAGCTGGAAAGTAGAGGAGAGCGTGGGAGCTGCTGTAGGTTGTAAAGGTGTGAAAACTCACAGGTAGCAGCACTGCTTCCCTGCCAGGCTCCTGTTTCACTCAGCAGTGGGGTAAGAAAGTGCTTGTGCTTATGAGAAGGTCTGTGCCCACCTGTGCTTGAGACTGCAATGCTGTACTTGGGAATCATAAGGCTTTAGAGCAGGTTGGCTGTGCCTGCTGGTGGCCAGGGACCAGGAGTCACTGTAAACCTTCAGGCAGGTGACGCTGAGCTGTCTGGACCACAAGCAGACCACCTTTGTCATGACTAGCCTGGACACCACTTCCTAATCCCAAAGAAGGTTTAGAGACCTGGGATTAAAATTGCTGAAGGGTCTGATCTCACTGTGTGACAGTTCTGTGAACCCATTGAGTGGCTCCTGATATTTCTGGGCTAGTACTTGATGAGCTACACAACTGTCGGCCTTGTGTCCAAAGGGGGAAGAGGGCTTATACTCTTGGCACGTGCACTACACAAGCCTAAAGAGCTACCTAGGCCAATAGGGCAGGTTTTTAATGTCCTTTTTGCAAAAGACCTGTACCAGAGTCGATCAGCAGCAATACAGATTTGATTGAATATTAAAACATCATATCCCCAGACCTGTGTGCTCAGCTGGCAGCGGGGCAGTGATTTGCAGGACGCACATGGGAAGATGAGCCAGCAGTGCTATTTCATATAGCAGCAGTTACAGTGCAGTGAGCATGGCAGCAGGGTGTGCTGCCGAGGACAGGCTCCCCACAGCAACACCCTCTTCCCAGCTGTATTTGAGCTCCTGCTCTTCATTTTGCTCCTCTTCCTCAGCAGTAGCGTCCATCCATTCTCCTGTTGCCCCGGAATCGCTTAGCAGTGGTCACATTCAGATGCTAACGGAGCGGACGCTGTGGCAGGCCGGTAACTACATGGCACTTGTTTATGTAGCAGTCAGCAAAGCCATTCACCACCCAGGTTAATATTCCAACGGGGCAGATGGACGGGAGGCTGGGATGGCAGGAGAGTGGGTGAGGAGGTTGGCAGTTGTCAAGCCCAAGAGGAAGAGGAACGTGTGTGACTACAAAAGGGGAGGAAGCTCATTGTGTCTGAAACAAGATGGAAGATGCCACCCTACACCGCTGGCTAACTGGTGATTAATTAGAGGCACGCTTTGAATTCCGTGCCTGGTTTAGCATTAACAGTGTTTCCATGTCGGGTGGTGAGTCCTCTTGCTCAGTGGTTTCATTGTTTGGGCTTATGTGGAGCAGCAAAGGGGGGTTTTAAGGAATCGAGCATGGAATTGAGTGAATATGTGCAAGTCTCAGCTGCCACTTGAGGCAAAAAATAAGGAAAGGGAAAATCTCAGGTGGTGGAACAAATTCATGAGTTTCATGTATGAACAGGAGAGAAACAGAAAATAAGTTTGTGGTGCTTTAGAAGGGTACAGGAGAGACTCGTGGTTTTGAATACTCCACTGTTAGGATGCATTAGTTTAATGTCTGGGTTTTCGGAGCCCAGCCCAGCCCCTGGCAGTGTCTATAAGGTGTGTGGGTAGTATTCCAGGCATGTCTGCGGGTCTGTGGCTCTCTATTAGTGTTTATAGGAAGTCAATGAGATGGAACTCAATAGAGAAAAGGAAGACTTAGGAGTCACTGGAAGACAAATGTGAAGGCCTGGCACTCAATAACTTTACTGAATCATATCTTTTGTTGCTGTACATTTCTGGATAGCAGGAACACAAGAAAGGAGAACAGGTCTGTATATTTCAATAGGCTGTTCACCTTCCCCTGCAGAAAGAGGGCATGTTTTATTTCTCTATATAAAAAGATATCTGCTAGATATGAAGTCAAGCAGCCCCGTGAATCAGGGGAAGGTGCCAATGGAGATGAAGGCTGGAGGTGGTGGAGGGAGAGTGGGACATCACAAACGCTGTGAGCTGTGAGAGTATAACTGTGTGTGCACATCTCCAGTGGGGATGCTGGAGTGGTGTCTGAAGAGTCAGTGCTGCAGCTGTGGTCCATGGGGCAGAGGTGTGTTGTCTGAATGGTTCGAGCATCCCCATGAACGTGTGTCTTTGGCAGGTAGGGATCAGGCAGGGGCTGAGGACAGCGCAGGCTGAGCTGCCTCTGTGAAACTTGCCCCGTTTATCCTGTCTTATGGAAAGGGTGGTAAGATGGAGTTGCCTGAGACAACAGGTATTGGATTCAGTAGCCAAAGGCTGTCACACAGAGGTGGACATGGGCATGGACGAGGGCCTGCTTGGTCAGCTGCAAAGTTGTGCATAATTCAGGCAGCTTCATGTTTTTAAACAGGAAAATACTTTCAGGTGGCTTCAGTTGCCAAAACCAGCTTGAATAAGAAGTGCAAGAGACATAGAAGTGCAAAGCAAAAAGCTCAGGGACAGCTACCCAACCTGGGGTGGGTGGGTGGATGGATGGGTTTCTGGGAGGCAGCAGCAGAGCACAGTTGTCTTTCTGAATTGTCAAAGAACTTTACTGACACTTGTCACCAGCTACATTGCACATGTATGGAAATGTGCAATGGCAGTACTAGAGAGCTTCTTCATTAATTGATAAATATAACTAAGGGTACCACATTAGTATTAATTTACATGGCTAATTAACTCAAGTCATTAATTTATACTAATGCACAGTCTTGCTGTAACCCGCAGTAGTTGTGCTTCCTGAGCAGTGCATTTTGTACACTATCACTTTTGTGGATTAAGCAAACAGTTTTGAATAACAAAGTTTTGAATCTCTTGGAACAGAACAGATGCGCAACCATTGGACGGGGCTCTCATACTTTAACTATACTTCCTTCTTATTTTCCCTGAACAGCCTTTGTAACACAGGGGTTAACACCTCTGTTACATGTTGGAAATATCTCCAGGAGAGATTCAGATGAAGTGGATCTAGATTAACTCCCGGGTCAGATAGTGGATTTATAAGCATGTGTGAGCACTCGGATCCGGGGTCCTCGTCCTGCTCTGCCCTGCCCACAGGGCAGTTTTCATCCTGTATCCCTTCATCTGCCTGAGTGTGCAACTACCTCTGCACTGTTAGAAGCAGCTATTTCTTAAAGGTGGATGTTTTCAGACCACCAAGTGCCATTGGCTACAGCATACAGATGGACGAGCATTTTGCAATGCTTCCTCCTCCCTTGATGTGGGCAACAGAGGATGGACGTGACAGGTAGATTCCCAAGAGACATCAGCAAAGATGCTCTGGGGACATCTGAATGTCACAGCTGTGTTGGGAGGACACCAGCACAGGGCTTACGCCCAGAGCAGCTGAGCTGGCCCATGCTAAGGGGAGGATGGATATCTGCTCTGCCCTGAGGACAGCAGCCTCCTCCAAGGGAGGATGTGTGGGTGCTCCTGCCTCTTGTAGGTGCTTTGAAGAACAAGAGCTTTGTGCTGGGGAAAGCCCAGACTGCAGTATCGAGCGAGCGCTCGCCCAATAACTTCCTCCCACACGGGCTGTGCAGTGGCCGTGTGCCATTGAATTCCCAGACCAACAAAACCTCAGCTGATTTCCCTACTGCCAGAGGAAACACAAGGGCATTGCTTCCTGCTGCAGCCAGCTCTGCCCCCCTCCGAAGCCCTGCTCCCTCCTGGCACGGCTATCCAGAACAGGATCAGTCCCACAGGGAGGGGGGTTTGCTGAATTCTTGCCACGGTCATGCTGCAATTATGAATATGGTCAAAATCAGACCGACATGACTCAGGGCACGAGGACTGGTCCCACATTCATAGAATCATAGAAGGGTTAGGTCAGGGTTGGAAAGGATCACACAGAAGCTGTAGTACCAGCCCCAAACCCTTGGTGCAAGCCCTAGACAGACACCTCAATGGTCCAAAGGGCTCCTCTCTGTGCACACCCCACTGCTGGGAGCTGAGCTGGCACTGATTCTTCTAAGCTCCACTGCCTTGCTGCTTCCTACAGACAACATTTGGCCATGGCTCTTGCTGAAGTGGGGTGCTCTTCTTGGAAGCTTGATAAAATCCGCAGGGAGACACCTGCCAATCTTCACACACAACATCTTCATTGTAATTTATTGGCAGCATTTAGGAAAATTGGCTTCTCTGCAGCATCAGTTGGACTTCATTAAAATAATAAGAGAGCTAAGTTAGTAAAAACAAACCTGGCCAGTTGTCAGCCTCAGACTTTTGTCAGGACTGATCTATGCTGGAAGATATAGATTTAGTCCATCTACAGTAATAAAGTCCCATGATCCCATGGTTAAAATGTCTTTTTCCCTGCTAGCTGATGCAATTCATTAATTATATGACATTTCCACAATGATTTCTCCAGAAGAAGGCCCTGGATGCCAAGGTTTACATTACATTTTCAATTACAAAGATATCCTTATGGTGACTCTGCACTATGTACCAGTGCTTGATGTGCTCCAAGCCCCGCTGCAATGCTAGCAGGGCTCGTGAAGTGCTGGCAAATCCTCCTTGGATGTGGGGCTCTCACTGGGTTCCCCCACTGGTGGTGTGCTGGAGATGGGGATGGCCGTTCGGTTGTTCCATGCAGGAAGAGTGTTGGGAGTCGAAGCACAAATCCTTGTGCCTGTTTGGGCCACCACTGTATTAAAAGCCTCTTGAGCTGCGAGGATGAGTTTCAATCAGCATCACAGCCCATCAGCTGCCTGAGAAACCAGCAGTGTTGTGGGTAGGGGTTTTAGACTAAGACAAAAGCCCAGGCACGGATTCCCCAGGTAGGCTCCAAAGAAGCGTTAGGGCCCATCTCCCACTGCCTGCTGGGACAGGCATGTTCCCACTGTGACATCTCTTTTGCCCCAACACCCCTGCAGCAGGATCAGCCATGCAGGCACCCAAACAAGGGGCAAAGCTGCAATGGACAGACAGATGGACAGAGGAGGGAGATCAAGTGCTGCAGGGTGTACTGTTGGCCACAGCAGTATTTCCTCACATCAGGGCTGGTCCTACTCACACAGGATCAATCGCTGCTGTAGCTGCTGAATTACCTGCTAGGATACAAGTTGTGATTCGAGTCCTGCTTGGTCTGAGGAAATGTATTGATTTGGACAGACCCCTTGGAGAAAACCTCATTCACAGTTCTTGGGTGGTTTGCAGCAGTTTGATACTCAGCACCATACGAACCATCCTTCATCGATGCCTCTTCCTTTTGGCCCTGAAAGGAAAGCACAGGCTTTCCTTTGACAGCACTGGCGTGTGGACACAGAGCTGGAAGCTGATTCCCACCACTGTCAGACAGGACAGCAGCAGGTCCATTTTCCCCTGCATATGTCCATGGCTCATCCCATGTGCAGGACCTCCATGTCCCTCCTGCCTTGCTGGCTGCAGTGATGCTCCCTGTGCACCAGGAGTCAGGGGTCAATGCTGTTTGCACAGTTGCACTCCGATTAGCTCTGCAGCGCCTGTAACCTTAGAGCAGTAAACCGGTGGCATATATATAGTTGAACAATTATATGTATTGTGACTAAATTTCTCCCTGAAGATCTCATTCATGATGTTAGAGTGAAAGGATCATAAAATGAATTAATAGCTGATTCACTGTATAATTTCCTAGTTCAATATACTTTAGTGTACCAGCTAAATGAGCCATACACAGCATTCAGCTCAGCCAGTTAACAGCTTTATCATTGAGATCTCAGGCTTAGAAATAAAAGCAATTCTTCTGAAGTAATTGCGTCTAATTAAAAGAAACATTTAAAAAGTGTAACCAAAAGGAATTCATTTCAAATGGAAAATTAATGCTGAAAAATAGCCCTGAGCTCTCTTGTCTTTGCTAATAGCTAAGCATTCTCAGAATAATTAAACTGTTTTGAAATGTTGATACCTTCCCTGTTAGAAGTGATAGCCATGGCCCAGCACGTCAGCAAAGCCTCGCTGGGGCCCTGGCTGCCCATAGGTGTGGGACTTTGGGGGGTCCCACCCTGGTGCTGTTCCATCCTGAAGCAGCATCTTCTACTGCAGGACTGCCCAGCCAGGGAGCTGAGCTCAGCACGGCAGGGCTTGGGAGGCTCTGCTGGGGCTCCCTGTCAAAGCAGAGGAATTAACCGTTGGTAGCTCTCTGTTTAAAAGCATATGGGCTTTGCTGTAGTCTTTGCTCGTCCCTGCAGCTCCTCTCTTAGCTGAGGTGTTGGGGGTGTTCCCAGCTGAAGCCTGTTCGCCGCTTTCCTGTCACTTTTTCCATGAGCAAGCAGTGCAGCACTTCGACCTGCCCCCCGAGAAGGTCCCACAGTAACTGTCCTGGCTGGTGCCATGGGTGTTTGCCAGCCCAGCTGCTCTTGGCAGAGAGCATCTAAGTTCTCTCAGGCCCCTCATCTGCTTCTCCATCACTTACTTCTCTCCCTTTACCTGTGCTCGTTTTGGCAGGGAGCATCTCAAAGCTGGTGTGCAGAGAAAATCCCACTGACGTCTGCCCCGCTTCCCCCAGGGCAGGCGTGCCTCTGAGAGCCTCTTCCCTTCCCTCCAGCCACGGATTCACTTGTAGGTGTCAGAGCAAACTGAGCGCACCCTGTGACATGGGGAGGATGAGCACAGATCCCACACACTGAGCAGGAGCTCAGTTCCCTGTGCTGAGCCAGGAGTGATGCTCTGATTAGCAGTCTGCATCTTGCCTCATCCCTTGCAGTGTTCAAGGCCAGGTTGGATACAGGGGCTTGGAGCAACCTGCTCTAGTGGAAGGTGTCCCTGCCCGTGGCAGGGGTTGGAACTGGATGAGCTTTAAGGTCCCTTCCAACACAAACCAGTTTCTGGTTCTGTGATCTGGCTGCACCAGGAAACCCAAAGGGGTGGCTGTTGGTGGCAAGGATGTCTGGTGACTAAACCAGCGGTCCCAGAGCTCCATTTGCATGGATCCAGTGGCTGGGTACCACCGACGCTAAGGGACCCACTACAGCTGGTGCTGCAAAACCAGAAGTGATCCACAGCGGGTGAGGAATTGCCAGCAGAGCTACAGGGCACAGGGGGGATGCTCAGCGGTATCAAAAGCTGCTGCCGGATGGTTTTGTCAGGAAATGCAGATTCCTGATCTGGATCTTCCTGTGGGATCCTTTTCCCTTGAACAGTGACTGTGAAGGCAGAAAGAAAAGGTTTGGAAATGTCAGCATTTGGTTCAGCATCTTCGTGTTAAAGCATTTGACTCTCATATTGAAGCAACTTCCCACTGGGAAGCAAACACTCTCAAAGCTGAGCCCCTTTAAGTGTTAAAAGGACCAAACCCAAACACTTCTGACCCAAGAGACTTCTTTTTTGCTGGATGACCAGGACACACAAGTGCTTTTGAGAATTCAACTTTATACTAGTTGAGGGAGAGAATTTGTTCTCTTAAAATCCCTGTGGGATGGGAATGTGGTTTCTCATGCTGCTGCAAGTGGGAAGCCCGGGGAATCTTTGGGGGCTGTTGCTTATTAATGCCAGTACCTACTGAATTTGCTTTTCTTATGTGATTTGGTAGCTCTGACAGAGCTGAGCATATTCCACGCAAGACTTTGCTGTAAAACATTCCCAGCAGATTCTGTGAATGTACAATCGTGTGGTCTGTAAATATGCATTTGCAGCATTGACCCTAGAGAATAACCTGTGTGTCTGCTGGCTCCTTTCCCTTGCCCCAGTATTGTGCTGTTCCATATGTTTCCTTGATGTTCCCCTTCAAATTGTAGTAAATCAAAGTTTTCTCTCTCTTTTGTTTTGGAGGCAGAGCAGAAGGGCATCATCTCCAGATTGGGTTGTCTTGTGCATTGGAGCATGTTTTTCTATCACAAATAACACTGAAAACATCACCACTTCTAAAGGAATAGGTAAAGCTGGTGCCTGGTGCCCTGGCTCTCCAAATTCTGCCTCTATTTTCTGGATGATCCAGAACTTTCTGGGTTTTTTACTTCCTGAGTGTTTCTAATTGAGCTAACATTATTAGAAGGTTAAAAAAAAATCCCTTTCCCAAATTCCCTTTGCGTTTCAGTAGCTCTTTAATATGCAAGGCAGCAGGAGATGAACTGGGTCTAATTATGAGTCCCTGGAGTAGCCAGTCAGAAAATGAATTGATGCCTTTTTCCTTATGAACAATGCATGTACCACAAATTAGAGGCGCCATCACCAGAGATTTAATTACAAAATATCATTGCTTTCACACATCATTTCAGATTTGGCCTGATCAAATCAAAGTTGGGGAGTGAGGGAAGGGGGGAGGCGGGCGAAGGGAAAAACTGCACTACTTGCAGGGTCATTCGTTCAGGGGTACTTGAATGCAGGAGGGAATTGGTGTTATTGAAGCTTCCCAAAAGGCAATTCTGCAGAGGAGTAGCTGCGGGAGGAAATTCATTTCCTTTTCCAAGGGAGGCTCCAGGCAGTTCACTGCCAGGGAAAATAGCATGAACACGGCGGCCGGGGCTGGGTGGGCTTCACTGCCCCAAGACCACGGGCACGTCCAGCCCCATGGCAAGCCTGACCCTGCTTGGGGAGAGGGGGATTTTGTCCAGTGGGAAAAATAGGATAAGAGCATTTAGACTGCTGTCACTGGGCTTTCTCTCCCTCTGGCAACAAAACTGGTGTATGTAAAAACAAGGCACTAATCCCAAGCCATATCTAAGTGTACTTCAGGCATATACAATGTACATTATCCTGTGTCATTCCTGATAAACCTCCCCAAAACCAGAGATGCTGAAACTGGCTCCTCATGCCAAAGCGCGTGATGAATTTTGTCAAGAGGAACGGCTGCCAAGAGAGGTCTGGAAACTCATGTGCTGTGAGTTCAGGCTCCTGTTGCGGTTTAGAGGTCGTGGTGGTTTCCACAAAGAGGGTCTGGTGTGTTCTGGGGGGAGGGTTTGGCTGCTTTTGCTTCTCTGATCTCCATTCACCCCTGGAGAATACACGAGTGAGCAGCTCCATCTGGTTTCTAGTAGGGTGGGTCCATCCCTGTGGCTGGGCATCTCTATAGCTTGTGGTACTTTCCACCAGAGCACTTTGGAGCAAGTGCAGTCAAAGTGCTCAGCGGTCCCTGTTCTGTAAGTGAATCTTGACAGCCTCCTTCAAGCTGAGCATCCCAAGCAAGAGGTCCTCCCTTCGGTCCATGCCCACTGAAAAGGAGTAGCACAGTTTGTGGCTCGGGGTTCTCGGGAAGGGTTCTGGGCTCGATGGCCCTGTGCCAGAATGGAATATCTGAATATATATTACAAATAGCCAGAAGCTGGATGGTTGCAGTGCTGCGTTCCCACCAGACAGGAGTGGGAATGGCAGGAATATCCCAGTGAAATGAAAAGCAACAGCCCATTGGTGTCTAATGTGTGTCTGAGCACTGAGTGCTGAGGTAGAGCAGTGCTGCTGCATCAGAAATCCTCTTTTCCATCCTGAGAAAGGATGTTTTCCCTGCAGAGTGACACCCGTCTGAGGCTGATTTAAAGAGCTGGCTCTTGAATGGGGTCGTTGATGCTGAGCTGACGCCATAAAGCCAGTCAGCAGCAAACGCGGGTGCTTGGGCTGGGAGGGCAGGATGGCTGCTCAGCCCGGGGGTGATTTACAGCCCCTGCATCCAGTCGGGGCCATGGGCTGTGATCATTCCTGAGCCGGACGCACAAGCCAATCGCTTCCAGAAGCTAAAACGCTCCTCAAAATTTATGAGGGGAATGACGGCTTGTTGAATCCATGATGTAGCGAGATGTAGTTTTACATTAACTTAAGAGGCATTTATGGGGCAATATTCATCTTCTCTGTACTATGGCAAGTATAATATGAGAGGCTGCTATGTCATGGGAATATGAGACCTGACAGATACGATGTACATAGAGCGGGAGACCATGGTGAGACAGGAAAAGGCAGGAAGAGCCAGAGCCACAGGCTGAATGTGGATGGGGTGGGGGAGCGGGCTGTGTGGAATGGGAGAGACCATGCGTGGCCTCCACCTGTGGGAGCTGAAGTTGCTCCACAGCTTCCATGGAGCTATGGGGATACACAGGAGCTGAGGATGCGATCCAGCGACCACAGCCCTGAAGATCCACTCGTGACTCGGGATCAAGCCCCACTCACCAACCATTCCTTGCAAGAGCTGCTCAGCTTTGGGTTGAGGTTCAGTGATCCAGGGCATGGAATGTGCCTGCTAATGCTACTGAGCTGTTGTACAGGTGACAACAGGGACTTGGACCACTGCGAATGAGCTGTGAATCTACAGGCATGTTACAAAGACAAATCATTGCCTCTAATAACATTCCACCAGGTGGGTGGACTTTGCCATGCAAGCACATAGGCTGAGAAAGGTTGTGCGGTCTTCTGGAGGAAGGAAAAGACTCCCTTAGGAATAGAGCAGAAAGGCGAGTATATCACTGTTAGCTAAATATAGCTGGGTACTCAGATCTTGCTCCAGCTGGCAAACCAGCAGCTTCTGTCCGCTCCTGTCTGCTGCACATCTGAATGTGCACACAGGCCAAGCTCTGGGGCTGCTCCAAGTGAGCCTCCCTGGTCCAGCCTGGCACAACTGTAGCTGGAACTCATTCCTGAGCTTTCCCCCCTCCCTGCATTTAGCTGCAGGCAAAATTTTGCACTAGAAACTGTTTGACTTGGTAACAGAGCTCGGACAGAATCTGGAGCTGGGAGTTGAAGTGGTGCCCTTGGTGCATGCCCTGACCAGGGAGAGCCTTGGGGCCCCCCACTCTGCATCTTGAGCACAGGCAGTTGCAGGTCACACAAGTCACTGATGTGGCCAAGTACCACAGCAAGGGATGCAGGAAGGGCTCTTCTCCTGGCACCGCGGCACATGGCTGTATGTGCCTGCTCCTGCCCACCCAGGAGCGCTGGGTTAGCTCTGGCTCTGTGTTCCTTGCAGAGCTGGATCCAGACATTGCTGCTCCCCAGCCTCTGCCTTTTCAAAGACATCAGACAACCAGTACTAGTGATGCTTGTGGCTTGTAACCATCAAAAATGAACCCACAAGGCTGCGTGGTGGCTGTGTTGTCCTTCCTTGCCATCAGGTGAGACCAGAGCACCACTAACCAGGAGCAACGCAGGGTTAGCTGGAGAAGGCTGGAAGGTTTGCAGGAGCTGTAGCAGCCAGAGGCAGGGAGCTGAGGCTGGAGGAGATGTCTCAGAGAGGTGCCTGGGTGTGGAGAGAAGGTTGCAGAAGCCATGCTGGAGAGGCAGGAGAGCAGGATGATGTATAACACCCATTACACCGGAGAGAAATTAGAAGGATTGATTGATATCAATTATCAGGTACAATTTGTTGCTGCGCCATTGACACGTTAATCACCTCCTGCTGCATCGTGGCAGCACGAGGGTTTTGACCAATCTGAAGGGTTTACAGCAACAATATGATGCTGATTTATCTCTCCTTAATAAAAAAGTGATCAACTGAAACCTGCATCCATCATTCTGTTTATCACTCACGGTGATTTATTAACTAATTATACTTACAGTGGGTCTTTTTCTGTAAGTATGGATAACACAGTGATGCAGTGTCAGTGCAAGTCATAAATAATGCCACAGTACAGTATGTTTAATACTTACTCCTAGGACCAGCCCATAACAAGATGCCTTGATTAAGGTAAGCAGATGGCTTCGTTTGTCAGGAATGGTCCTGGAATTGCACATCGAGGAAGCAAGTTCATTTCTCATGTTTCCAGCACTGGACATTGCACAAATGTCTCACCCATGTAATTGAGATCAGGTGAAACACTCACAGCTTGGCCATTTATCAGAGGTATTTGCAAACCTCCATCAGACCTCACTGCATGCTGAGGCTGAGGAGCAGTGCTGCTTTTCAGCCAGGGTCTGCAGAGCAAGAAGCAGCCACAAATGCAAGAACAAGGGACCTCACTGTGGATTAAAGCAGGAGGAGAGCTGACAAAGATCAGACCTGCTCCAGCCAGCATGAAAATAACCAAAACCTCCTTTTTTTTCCTTTGAAGTGACAAGTTATCGAGCCCCTGAATCAGTTCCATCCATTGTAAAAGGTATTATTTTACCTTTTACAGCACTTGTAGATTGCAGTAACTGGCTAATTCAGACCCCGAGAATTTCTGCCTCAACAAGGAGAGGTGGTCAGTTCCCTTGCCTCGTGCAGGAGGATGAGGATGTGGCTCTATTAAACAATTATAGCTGGTAATTGTGTAATCTCAAGGAGAAAGCAGCTTCTCGAGTGACACATCAGACAGCGCCGCTGCCTCTCCAGACTGTGCAGCTCAGCAGAGGTCTGGAGCATCCCCTCTCCCTCCCACAAGAGATGCTCTGAAGCCATCACTGAGGTGACGGCATTGCCAGAGCAATTTGCTTTCCCTAAAACCAGTTGGGAAGTATTCTTTGCAAATGCCAACCTTAACCTCGTGGTTCTGCTTGGAAAGCAGCTATAGAATGGATGGTAGGTGACTGTGTGGCTCCAAGGCTCTCCAAAGCCTAATGTTTCCTGTGCTTTATCGTAGTGGTGCAGCAGGACCTCTTGCTGTCCCCTTTTACTAAAAATCTGATTTCTGTTAAGAACAGTATTCCATTACCTTAAAGAAGCTTTTTTCTCTTCTTTATCCATCACTGGACTAGGTCCATGGAGAATACCCTGGGTCTGGACTCTCTTGTCTTTCAGTTTTACACAGGTATAAATCAGATGAGATTCTTTTCGGTACTGATTGATCTCTGTCATTAAGAACCTGATGTAAATGCAGCATATATTGCCTATTTTCCCACCACCCTGGCACCCTGCTCCCAGCCCTGCCATTGACTTACTCTGCTGACTCCTCCAAGCCTCTCGTTGCTCTACTTCTCTGAAAATACCACGTGTAGCACAAATGTTCTTTGGGACAGTCTCTTATCCCGTGCTTGGGCAAGATCTGTGAGGTCTCAGACTAAGCCTCTCTTTCCCCACCCCAATAATATCTATCTCCTTCGTGATCCCAGCTCTGCTTGCCCAGTGGAACGCAGCTGCTTCTGGCACAGAGCAGCCGCGGCTGAGCAACACGCAGCACCAGGCTGTACTACAGGAGGCCAAACAATAACACAGCAGCACCATCCCAGATTACAAGGGGAGGTAGGTGTGATTAGCACATTAAGAGGATCTGTGACCAAGAGGGAACACTCAAACCAGCAGCAAATAGTTGTTAAATGATTACACAATTAATAGTTGTTTAAAAGCAAAGCAGGAATGATGCAAAACCAATCCCTTTCTGCAGGTGCTTTCGCAGGACGGATGCTGCACTGTGTGAGGAGAAGCAGCCGCACAGACACCGCAGAGATCACCCGGCACCTCCTGAGAAAACAGTGGTGACAGATCCATAATTTATAGGGGGCAGTCAGTGCTCCGTAATTAGGGCATAATTTACACCGAGCAGGTTTTGGTGCTGGGAGGAGAGAGGCAGTTCTGTTTGTTCCCTTGTTCCTGCCCTGGGTGTCTGTCCCGGAGCAAGGAGAGCAGAGGATGCTCCTGCAGGCAGACCCAGTGTGCAGGGCTGGTACATCCCCTCCCATCTCTCCCTCAAGGCCACAAGCCCATAATGACTATTTTTCAGGTTTTTCAGATGGAGAGGTCAGATTTTTCTGCTCTGATCCTTGGCACAGCTCTTCCCCTTTGGATGATTAATTCCCATCATCTCTCCTGCATCAGCGGCTCCGAGCATCCCCACCAGCCTGTACCACAGCTCATCTCACGCTTCCTGACAGCCGGTCTCAGTGGCTTGAGCACATCTGTGCCCTGCAAGGGGCTTGGCACCTCCTAGCCCTCATCATGCTCAAGGCCTGGGGCAGTGGTAAAAATCACACAGTGCTTGTTCTGCCTTTTAGCCCTGAAGCTGCCCTGTGACCAGGCTGCAGGTCTCCTGTCCTGGTGGCTGCTCTCGCCCCTGCCCTGCCCGTGTTTGCAGGGTTTAGCATGAGCCACCTCTGCTCTTCCTATTTACAGGCACATCAGGCCCTCAGGGCCACCTTCCACTGGCAGGACATTGCTGTGCTCTGGTGCAGGGCCAGGCTAAGCCCGTTTCCCCAATGGGACCCAGCCTGTCAGGCTCTGTAGGACACAAGAGAGATTCAAGGAGAAAAAGTCTTAATGCAACACAAGAGGAGCTAAAGAAATCCTGAGAGGGCCAGGGCAGGCGCCTCCCTGATGCATATGAGGAGGGGGTCACCCTGTAGACTCCTCAGTAGGTTTGTGCCCAAGCTGTCACAGTGAGGAAGAGCAGGATGTTGGTGTTTGTGCAGCTCCTTGTTTGGAACACCTTCTGTTTAAACTTAAAGCTGAAGTGTGTCTTTAGACCTGATGCGTAAACCAGGCTCAGAGGTCCTGCAGGTCTAAAACTAGAGAGGGGGATACTCAGGACCTCAGCCAAAATGTAGCTCTGGGAATCACCTCTCCCCTCCTAAACTAGCCTCCTAAATGGGGATGATCCTGGATGAGAGCTTTGCTGCCTGCCCTGTCCCATGGAGCAGCGCTGCTGATGGGTCTCAGCAGCTCCGTGCTGTGGACGGTTGTGCCTGGGCTGAGCACTGGTGTCCGTCTGTCCAGCACCGCTCAAGTGCCGTGGCAGGACAAGCAGAATCCATCCCCATCAAAGGCCACCTTGACCCTGCTGGGGCAGCAACAGAGGAGGAGTTAAACCTGATTTCCTTGCAGGGATCTTGCAACTGAGGCAGGAAAAAAATTACTTCGCTTCATCTTTCTCCCATTTTAGAGAAATTAATTTTTGAGAAACCTCCACAGTTTCACTCTTTCTGGTGCTTAAATCACGCAGCCTGACAGCCTGTCCGGCGCTATTTATTGGGTTCCTCGCAGGGAGCCATCCTCGCAGAGCCGGCCTCCATCTGAAGACCACGAGTGCCATCTTCCGGGAGCCCGCAGATTCCCGTGGTCCTGCCATAAATCTCGATTTGTGAGGGAACTGCTTCACGACCCTGAGCCTCACCCTCGGGTTTCCCCCCAGCCGTGGGGGAGCGTGTCCCTGCTCATCGCAGGGGGTTGGACTAGTTGACCTCTGAAGGTCCCTTCCAACCCAAACTATCCTATGATTCTATTCTATGACCCGGAGCATCACCAGCTCCCAACAAACCCCAGTGGAGGGTAATACTGGGATTAAACTGTTTGCTTAAAAGGAAGGAATTCCCTGCGCTGGAGCCCAGGCTGTGAGGCTGCAGACAGAGGGTGGCCAAAGCATCCCAGGAAAGGAGGTGGAGGCAGTAACGTGGAGCTCCGCTGGCAGAGCTGTACAAGGGCTTTGGTTCCTTTTGCTGTAAAACTCAAAGCTTTTTGCTGAGGTGTGATTTCTGGTACCAGGAGGGAGCAGATGCCTGCGCCGGCCCTGCTGGAGCTCCAGGAGGGTGCTGCCTGGAGCAACTGTGCTTGGGAGAAGCCAAAGAATCAGCCTTTTCCATGAATGTGAATTTGTTTGAACCATAGAACCATAGAATAGTTACGGTTGGAAAGGAGCTTAAAGCTCATCCAGTTCCAAGGGCAGGGACACCTTCCACTAGAGCAGGTTGCTCCAAGCCCCGTCCAACCTGGCCTTGAACACTGCCAGGGATGGGGAATGTTGTGCAGTGACTCCCATGGTTAGAGATGGGTGAACACTCCCCTGGTGCTACAAAGCCTGTGTGGGAACAGCGGTTGTGTGTGGGTACGGGGATGTCAAAAACCCCAAACTGCCCCTTGTTACTGCAGCTCCTGCAGCAGTGACAGAGTATGGAGTATGTACAGCAGCACGGGGTAGGTATGGCAGCACGGGGTGGGTACGGCAGCTCGGGGTACCTACAGCAGCATAGGGTACGTACAACAGCAGGGGGTAGGTACAGCAGCACGGGGTAGGTACAGCAACACGGGGTACTTGCACATCACGCTGTGTGCAGCCCGTACAGCGCCCTGTGTTCTCACAGCAGTGAGGGGTACAGCGAGAGCAGTTTGTGCAGCTTGTGCCGTCCTCAGGGCAGGACACAGCGGGTGCAGCAGCACGAACAGCAGTGCCCAGAGGTGCCCGTCTGTGTGACACCGCGCTGCGTGTGCAGCATCTGTACTGTGTGCAGCACCCTGTGTACCGCGTGTACCGTGTGTACCGCACCATGCGCACCGCGCACAGCCCCGGCCAGGGCCACACGATGGAGCTCGGAGCTCTCGCTCCTGCTCTCCCCACCCGGCGCTGCCCGTTCCTCCTGCTCAGGGGTTTCTCCCCGCAGGCTCCGCCGCGGCGGGACTGGTTCTGCTGCGGATGGTTCCAGCCATGGCCCAGGGAAGGTGCTGGGGATATCTCCGCACCTTCCTGCAGCAGCTCAATCTCTTCATTCTGCGGCTGTAATGGGGCTAGAAACCTACTCAGCACCTTACTCCGAGCATGAACTCAGCCGGTCTGAAGGACTCAGAGAAAGCAAGGCTGGGGATGTTCTCTGGAGGTTGTGTCGCTCATCCTCCCCTGCAGCAGGGTGAGCTCTCGGTCAGATAACGAAGCCCCCTCAGCAGAGCGCCCCGTGGCATCGGTTCTGTCACTTCACTGGCTTTTATCAGTAGGATAAATCTTTGGACCATTTGCATCCATCAGCTCTTAGCATTGGAGTAAAAGGGCAGGAGCTGAACAGTGAAGGGTGGAGATGGGGAGTGGTGTTGCCCCACACTAAGGGTGTCCAGGAGCATCCATTCACCATCACTCACCAAACTCAAACAGCAGAGGTTTACATTGGATATTAGGAAGTTCTTCCCTGCGAGGGTGCTGAGGCGCTGGCACAGGGTGCCCAGAGAAGCTGTGGCTGCCCCATCCCTGGCAGTGTTCAAGGCCAGGTTGGACACGGGCTTGGAGCAACCTGCTCTAGTGGAAGGTGTCCCTGCCCGTGGCAGGGGGTTGGATCTGGGTGAGCTTTAAGGTCCCTTCAACCCAAACCAGGCTGTGGTTCTGTGGTTCTATGATCAGAAAGCAAAGGAAAATGGGGAAGTTGTAGCCCAGTTTTGGTTTGTTTTTATCTCAAGTAGAAAGTTGAGTTTCCCTTGGCAGAGTCAGTCAGTGTTTGGCTCTGGTACTGAAAGGGTCTGGAAGCGTTTCATTAAACTCCATAGGCTCTTATGTGATCAAAACCAATTGTTTTTAAAGCTAAATCCCTCCCCCAGCACTCAGTGTTACCTCTTTGTGGGACAGGGGGAGAATCATGTGAAAAGAAATCCTGCCAAATGCTGACCTTGGACCCAAACAAGAGTTGAACTTCAGGTGGGTTTGGGGTGAAACCAGAGCCTGGTCCAGCCTGTGCTGGAGAAAAGGGGAAACAGCATCTTCCAAATTCAATCCTCTTGTGTCCCAAACACAGCTCAGGCAAAGGGTGCCGGGAGCAGGCAGTGCCCTCGGTGGGACCATGAGCCGAGTGGTGCTGCAGGGGAGCCCAGGTAAACCCAGAGAGGTCTTTGGAAGATGATGGCCACCGTAACACCATAGGCCAGGTTTAGAACAAAGGCTTTCCCATGAGCCAGCAGAACCCGTGTGAGCTACTGGCGACTGGTGCCTCCCTCATGAACTACATTTTAAGATGAAGATTCTGTGTCATCAGAAAAAAACACGTTTTGTTTTCATGCAGCATATTTAACACACACATGAGGAGGACGATGGTGGTGCCAAAGGCCCGGGATGATGGGGGGGGTGGTGTATTTTTACTTCTTTCTTTCTTTCTTACCCAGAGGAGTTCCAGTGTTTGAGCGGGTGAGGGGAGCTCAAGCAGAGCCACTGGCTGACAGATGCAGGGGAGGATGCAGGGATCAAAGACAGGGACATGGTGCACAGAGTGTGTGGGAAGAGGCTCCCACGGGAAAGCCACGGCAGGTCTGGCCCCGGTCAGGTCCCACATGTAGATCAGAGGAGCCCTTTCCAGTGTCTGAGCCTCCCTCTGCTCCCTGGCCACCCCTCACCAGCTACGCTTGGAAGGAGCTCTGGGGTTGCCGCCATGTTTGGGTACCTATGGCTGTGTCTCCATGGGATTGTCATGCTGGCACTGACAAATGAGGGACGTGGTCATTAAACTTGCAACGGTGAATTGCTCAGATCTGACCCTGGGTCATCCAGGACCCGAGGCCATCTCTGTGGCGGCTCTTTGAGTCACTGAGTTGTGTAAGAACATCAACTTCTGTGGGTTTTGGGGTTCTCCTTAAACTGTCATCAGTGATGGAGCATCAGTGGCTCAGAACTTGGGAAGCATTAGGCCAGGCATCTTTGAAAACAAGAGTGCTCCCACGCTGCAATGCTAGCTTCACATTGCAGCCACTGGAATCGGTACCAGCGTGGTCCGAGCCTTTTTCTTACCCAAAGTTTCCAAGATGATTTTACAAAGTGAGGAATTCACAGAGTAAAGATGTACTCAAAGACTCACAGAATCCCAGACTGGTTTAGGTTGAAGGGACATTAAACTCACCTAGTTCCAACCCCTGCCACGGGCAGGGACACCTTCCACTAGAGCAGGTTGCTCCAAGCCCCTGTGTCCAACCTGGCCTTGAACACTGCCAGGGATGGGGCAGCCACAGCTTCTCTGGGCACCCTGTGCCAGCGCCTCAGCACCCCCACTGTAATGATCCTCCCATTCCGCTCAGATTTTGTCCTGATGAACAGCTCATGGCTTATCTTAACCCTGAAGGGGTTGGTCCCTAGTTACCAGTCCCTAAGCAGACATAGCTGTGACCTGTGTGTGATGTTTCATCCTGAGGCCAGCACAGGGAGCTCCCTGGGGTCATTGTCTTTCCTGCCAAGTCCACAGGCAAGCAGGAGGGACAGGCAGGGATACAGTGCTGGGGTAAGCATGGGTGCAGGTCACCCTGTGGCTTCCCTGGGACACGCCAAGCAGCAGATGGGTGTCCCCCTCTCCTTTGGTTTTCCCTTCCTCCCAAGCGAATGAACCTCCCCTCCTGAAGCTGCTTTGCCTCTCCCCAGCAGAGCAGAGGGCAGCACTGCGCAGCCCAAGACACGACGGCTGCACATCTCTCTTCCCAAAAGGAACTTTTGACGCCGGATTTGCGGAGATTTGTTCTCATGAACTTTTCCTGCCTGTGCAGCAGGTTAAAGAGCTCTGAAGGGGAAGGAGAACTCGTGGATTGGGTCATCTCCATGGGAACATCATGGGAAGATTGATTCATGCCCCAAGAGGCGGATGCAGTTATCAGCGTGTTCCAGATCCTTTCCTGCAGAGGAAGAAACGGAGTGTTTTCAAGGAGGAAAGAATGTGAACATTTGGAATAGAAGCACTACCACAGATCCCAGCCCTTTCCAGCTGTGGGTCTACATTACCTGCCACTAGCAAGCGTTTGCCATGGCAGAGCTGTGAGTGCTCCGTCAGCCACCAAACCCACAGGGAGCTGGGCTGGTTTGCCCAGGAGAGGACAACCCTGCTACATGGTGAGATGGTACCAGCATCACGAGCCAGATGTGAAGGTGCATAGCAAGGCTGGTGATGACCACTTGATGCCACCCAACCAGTCCTCATCTTTCCTCATTACATCATCCCGGATGGACTCCAGGTCAGCTTGGTGAGATCTGAGCACCCAAATCTTTCTGCTACAGCATTAACCCAGAGGGTCAGAGGAGGCCAGCTCGTCCCTGCATGCCTCAGTTTCCTTCCCAAGGCCTGCTCTCCCTGGCCAGCACTGGGGACCTCACATATGCTAACCATTTTCAGGAGTGATGGTGGGCTGAAGACAAGCCCTTCAGTCCTGCTGGAGCTGAGAATGAGAGACCAGATGGTGCATGACCTGATGAAGCCCCCTGTGATCTTCTGTTTGTTATTCTCCTACAAGCACATTGCCCTGGGAAAAATCCAAGGGTTCGTTTCCAGGACCCAGGCTCTTTTCATGTGGAATAACAACTGCACCTACTCTGGCCACACGCATTGCTCACAGGAGGCCCTGCTGCTGCTGCAGTAAGGCTTCTGGGTGCAGGGGGAGCAGTGAGGTCTCCAAGAAAACCAGGCTTTAGCTCAGCATCCAGCTCCTCCAGGGCACTCCAGCTGCAATTATCCTCCTGTCCCATGTTTGCAGAGCAGCCAACACGAGCGTCCCATCCGTGACCATCCTCCCATGGGCAATACTCCAAAATTACTAGCAACAAGAATATTTTAACATCGAAACCTCTGCTCTGGGCAATATAGGAATTAATCATTAATAAATCATAATCCTCAGGAAGAACTTTAACATTGCAAAGCTGATTTGAAGAGCTTGTCTAAGTGCAGGAGGGGATCTGTAACACGCTGCTCTGATGGAGGATGTCTGCTTCCCTCCCATCCCTGTTAATTTCTGCTGGGCAATGAGATTTGGATGCCAGCCCCTGTGGGGTCAGTCTGTGTCTGTGTGTGCAGCACGGTCACGATTGGAAAAGATTAAGGCACACATTTGCAATAACAATAATAATAATAATGTCCCCAGGGTGACATTTCAAATGCAAATGGAAAGAATAAAAGTATCAGTTCCTGTTATTACTTTGGTGCTGCTGTAACCAAACCCAAGTGAAGCTGCCCCTCTGCCCTCTGAAGCTGCAGTTCTCTGCTTAGTTTCACTCCCAGCACAAGCAGACGAGGACTTGGCCACGACCTGAGAACCGAGGCAGGATGGGGCTGAAGACACAGACTCATGGTGGCACTTACCACACGCTAACCTGGCATCAGGGGTGCAGAGCAGCTGTGTGTGGTGTGGCTGATGGTTAACCCACCGTCAGAGAGCTCAGGACAGACCCATAGTGCGCCCATGGGCCCCGCTCCGGCTCTCGGGGCTCTGCAGGCGCCAGCGCTCCATCCCCTGCTCTTGCAGCCAGCGCTTGAGGCACGGGCCCAGCAGGGAAGATTTCTTTTATTTGGATTTCAGTCAGTCTGAACAGCCGTGGTTCACCTCCAGCACCCGGCTGCATCCCCCCCTCTCGCTGTGATAGCAGACACAGCCTCCTCACCATCGCGTCTGGGATGCAGCGGTGGCGGGTGTCTGCCTGTGTGCTCTGTTGCCTTTGCACAAATGCACGTAGCTGTATCCCACTAATGAGGGCATCATTTCAGCTGTAATCACAGTGTCACTCAGAGTTAGGATTTTAGTTAGAAACTCAGCACACAGTTTGTGTGTGTCCTCAGAAGAGTGGGATGGCAGCGCAGGGGTTTGGCTGGTTCAAGCCCAGAGCATGGCGCTGCCTTCCTCCTGCAAACCATCCCCGCACAGCCCCACTCCTCAGTCCCATGGTGGCTTGTCTGGCAGTTCAGAAGCACTTCTGTAAATCAGTTTATTCACTGCAAAAAGAAGCCCTTTGGTATTTATCACTCAGGATCAGAGTTTGGCTGCAGCAGGGGAAACTGGCAGCCAGGGAGACAGCCAGGATTTATGATCGCAGGTCCCATGGAGGCAGCACTTATCTGGGCCATGCTCCCAGTAGCTTTTAAACCAAGACAGACGACATGTTCTATTTTATGCAGCATGGATATTGTCTGAGAATGAAACTGATGATTTAAAAAACAAAGAGGGAAAAAAAAAGGAACTGAAACTGCTGAGGCTATTTTCAGCCACCAAGATGAATGAAACGTAAAGAAATACAACAGGTTGCAAGTTTTGAATTCTAAAAACAATTAGTCTGAAAGCATGACAATCCAAGCAGATGCTGCCAGCTCCAAGCACTGACAAGGCAACTTTCCTGCTGGAAAACCATAGAATCCCAGACTGGTTTGGGTTGGAAAGGACCTTAAAGCTCATCCAGTTCCAACCCCTGCCACGGGCAGGGACACCTTCCACTAGAGCAGGTTGCTCCAAGCCCCTGTGTCCAACCTGGCCTTGAACACTGCCAGGGATGGGGCAGCCACAGCTTCTCTGGGCAACCTGTGCCAGCGCCTCAGCACCCTCACAGGGAAGAATTCCAACCTCTCGCTGGTCCTTGTGACTTTGGCTTCATTTACCTCCACATGAAGCAGGGAGAGATGATTGGGGCGAGGGGCAATCAGAGCCTCACCAGTGTAATAACACCTTGAGACTCCAGCTCCCCGGGACGGTGCCTCTCCCACAGCCCCCCGCACCAGTGCAGTCATTTGGGAATGACTTTGAGCTGCCCATTTCAAGGGGTTGCCCCAGAAATTCACTTTCTACCATGTAGTGAACCGGGGATGTGCGAGGGTGGGCTGAGGGCTGGGCGGGCAGGACCTGCTGCCTGCGGAGGCTCTTGGTGGCATCAGTGGAAGGAGGAGCTGCTGCAGCACTGGCGATGGATGGGCAGCACCGATGGCAGCGGGACACAGCCAGGCTCAGGGGCCTCTGGCTCACCCATGTGCCCTTCAGCAAGTCCCAGCCAGGGATGAGCTGGTTCCACCCTGAGGTCCCTGCACCGCCTGCCCAGGGCCAGGCTGATGGGGGTGTCCGCAGGTCCCAAGGGCTCAGCACTGAGCTCCAGCTCAGCCCTGTGAGCCAGGCAGAGGCATCTCAGCACGCTGCTGCCCTCCACATCACACTCCTGAGCACCTCTGCTGGGGCTTGGGCAGTCCGGAAGGACTGTTCCTATCTACGACCCCCCTCACACCCAAAGCTGACTGCAGGCAGATCCCCCCCAGGCTGCAGCACTAGGACCCAGAAAAGCCCCTTCCAGCACAAACCTATGCCAACGGGAGACTGGAGGCCCCAAGGGGCGCAGATGGGGCCAAAGAGATTCCCAACTGGCTGCACTTGTATACGGGGCATCTCCTGCCCTTGTGACCATCAGCTGCTCCCAGGGTCAGGTCCCAGCCCAGTGCCTGGCCACGGGCATCCCCTGTCCCTTCCTGAGGATAAGGGTGTGATGGGACACTTGTGCTGACACTGGGACAGGGAACATGCAGCACCCATCCTCTCTGGTCGATGCTCCTCAGCTGAGACACATGCAGTTCATTCTGGTGGAGTTATCCTGGTCAAGGACCAGCAAGACTGAACAACAAAAGGCCAGGTTGGACAGAGCCTGGTCTAGTGGAAGGTGTCCCTGCCCATTGGGACTAGAGGATCTTAAGGTTCTTTCCAACCCAAACCTGTCTGTGATTCTATAATCCTATGGAAAAAGGGCAAAAGCACCTTTCCACCCGCAGGTCTGGGTTCCTGCTCAGGGGCCAGCACACATCCTTTTCTGGCTGAAGCAGAAAACACTTCTCAGAGCCCTGCCCCTCTGGTCTCTTGCTCACAGCAATTTGGTTTGGTGCTGTTCAGCTGTGTTATATTTAAATTACCTGCCCAGCAATTGCAGCACAGTGCAAAGCACTGTGACCACATCTGCCTGCCCTGGGGATGCCTGTATCAGCCTGCGTGTGCTGACAGCAGTAATGCTTCTTGCCCTGGTGACTCTGCAGACACACCACCAGAGCGGCTGGGCCTTGCAGAGGCTTTGCTGAAGTTTATTAGCTTTTATAATGGCCACAAACATAATTGGATCTCAGACACGCACCAGTAACATGGTACAGAGAGAAACGAGGCCAGGTGAGGTGTGAATCAGGCGTAACTGCAGAGCTGTTGATGTGGTTTGAGCAGAGCAGTGAGTGCTGCTGATGTGGTGGCCTTTGGGGAGGTGCTGGAGCCCATCCTTGCTGCAGTCTCACAGGTCCCACCTCAGTGGGATGATGCTGAAGCACTTGGGCTGGTGCTGCTCCCCACAGTGCTACCTGCCCCAGCCACCCCATGCACATGTTGTGGGTATCACAGCACCATTGTGGTATGCTTGGATGGGTCACTGAGGCTCGCAGGTTGCCCCACTGCCTGCTCTGCTCCCATAGGCGCGACCAGCCAAGCTCAGGGCTGCCCATCTCTGCCCCAGTGACTGCACCAGCCGAGTGCAGCACCATCCCCACCCTGCCCCAGGACCAGACCAGATCTGCTGGACAGTTCTTTTGCTAGTTATGGTCTGTGCTGTTCTGCCTTGCTCCTCTTGCACAATCAGACGTTGATATGTCGGTGATCAGGGTCCAGAGGTTACCACCATGAGAAGTATCTCCCAACACCTTTTCTTGGCCACCTTGGCACAGGAGTGCGTGCACCTTCCCCTCCTCACAGCTTCCCCTCCTCAGAGCTTCCCCGCCCCAGCCTCTTGTTTGGTCCAGAGAAAGATCTGTGTTAAAGGGGAAAAAAAGATGATGATGATGGTGATGACGATGAAGTCAGCAGTTTGTTTCTCTGACCTAAAGGTGTAATTCCCCAGGTGTAGTTTCAGCCTCCCTCAGCACAGAGGTGTGCTGACATAAGGTCTAATCACTGCTCTAATTAAATTGATTTGTTAAATCAGTGCAGCTATATCGAGCAGATCAGGCCTAAGTTTCAATTCCGCCTCATCATAAAAAATGGTAATAAAAAGCACCTTCAAGACATCAGTGCTAAGAATTCCAACAGAGAGTTACATTTCTTGTTTGAAATCCAGTCTCGATATTTCTGGGATGTGGGTTTTTTTGGAAGGGGTTATGAAATCCTTGGCATTGGCAAAATTCATCTCGCATTTTGTGAAGGCCTCTGTAGGACATGCAAATATTTATTAATGTTCCAGAAGGGTCTGAGGGGGTTACAAATCTAAAGCCCACTGAAGGTGACAATTCTCTGTTAAAAATAAAGGGGGAAAGGAAGCAAAAAACACTCATTATTTTTAAAATCAGTTTCATAGTTCTTTTTATTCCGCATTTGAGATTGATTATTGTTTCCTTATAAAGTGTTCTCATTACTTCCTCCCTGACAAAATTACTTTGAAGTAGTTATTCCCACTTAAGGTTTCAGTGGATTTCCTCATCAGGGGCTCATGCTTAGGCTTTCATAGCCGTTACAATACTAACATTGCATGTTATTTTAGGAGAGATTTATGTTCCAGCTAAACCCCTGACAAATAAATTTAAACCCAGAGACACAGACATTTTTATATCTAATTTGATAAAAGGCACAACTTTGGCCAGATTCACTCCAATGGAGTCTATTAATAAGCTGCAATAGCAGCTCATTGGATTTTCAGTCTTAGCCCAATAGCAGGACAAGACCAGGCTTGAACACAAACATCACCCAAAAACCTCTCCAGCCTGATGTGCCGCTGCCTGGGGACACTGCACCCCACCGGGACATCACATCTGTCACCAGCACCCATGGGTGCAAGTGCTGCTGGCTCCTGGCTTTGCTCTGTGGGATGAAGCGTGGTGGTCCTGCCCTAAGGAACAACCCCAGCACGCTCAGCGCCTGCCTCTGCCCGTGTGTGGCTGCATCTCGACCCTAAGCCAAGGATTTGCACCCAGGCTGGGCCTGGGCACGGTCTGATGGGTCTGTGAGGGGTGCTAAGGTGTAACCCACCTGCAGGGAGAAGGTGGCCCTTAGCAGACCCAGCTTTGAGCTACCTCTGCTCAGTAATGGCACTGTTCATCAGGCTGATGAGCTTAGACCTGAGAACACCCTCACTCCTTTAAATCATTCTCACCTCATCAGCAGAGGAACCCACAGCTGCACGTCTCACCGCATCACCTCTGCTGGTAGGGAGGAGCCATGAGCCTCATTTGCCAGATGATGAGCTGAAGCACAGAGAGGCTAAAAGCAGGGTAGCCTGTAGCAAGCTGCCTTTGCTGCAGGGGGTTTGTAACCCCAGAAGTGGGGCCTATTTCCACCTTAGCTTTGCCAAGTGCCAACTTGCAAAAGACCTTCTGGTTTATTTTCCTTTTGTGCTGAGAGGGAACCAGGTCTCCCCAGAGCCTGGAAAGATGCAAGATGCTGCATGTGCCTGCTGAGGTCCCCCATGGCAGAAACGCTTGGAGCTGCTGCTGAGACACCCGGTAAGAGCTGCCAGTGTGGTCTGGCTATCCAAGGACAGCAGCCCTGCTGAAGGGGTGCAGGATGGTGCACCGAGCAGGGTGCAGCACTTCCATGGCAGTCCCTGCCGGCCATCCACTGCTGCTGTGGGAAAGCAGCAATCCGGTGAGCATGGCTACAAGCATCACCCAAGAACATGAGTCTGTGCCAGAGCAGGAAAGGAGCAGCTCCTGAAGCCCTGGGAGCACAGGGGTTTCTCCCCTCTCCGGGAAGCACTGCCCAACTGCATGGCACCATTGAAGCTAATAGGGCCATTCACGCCTCATTCAGGCTTTGAAGTCCAAACGCACTCCCTTGTCGCCTGCAAGGCACCCAGCAAAGGGGCAGCTCTCTGTGGTTTGAGGGTTCCCTTCCATGGAGTTTTTGGGGCTGGGGCTAGAACTGAACTTGGGCTCTCAGGCTAAAGCAGGTCTTTGGCACTAGTCGTTGGGGGGGGGGGGGCAATGGCATTTTGTGTGTTGGATGGGAAGACGTACCAAGAGTCTCTGCTGGATTTCCAGCTCTTGCCATGGACTCGAGCTCGGTTCAGAAGTGCTCCTGCGTTGAGCTGGGCGGTCTCTAGGATACGTCTGGCGCTTGGGCGATGAGCATCAGAGCTCCTGTGGATTTTGGATGGGTTCAGGCTGCTCAGATCTCCTGGAGTTGGGCCCAGCATTCTTCACGTGGAGCAACTGCACGGATGGAAGTAGTCCAAGTGAGCAGTTTCTTTCCCAAAATGGGGATTCTTCTTTCCTTTGGATGGGAAACACTACAGACAGGGGAACATTATCTCATTGTGCTGTGAAGGAGAACCATTTATCAACTGTGGGTACCAAATTTAACTCTGGGTATTTTTTAATAGCAGTTCTGGTATGAATAGAAGCGTTTGGACCCTTTCCTTGCAATGTCAGGAATCTGCATCACAGAATTATGTCACTATGTGAGAAACAGCAACTGAGCTCAGCTACGGGAGAGAAAAAGAAGTGAAAGCAGCTAGCTTAAATCCATGGAAATGCGCTGCAGGGCACAGGTTATATGAGATGGCTCCTTACCTCGGCTCTATGTGCAACACGTTAACACTCAAAAAGAGCCGTCCTCTTGCCTCCTACACTTGCCACGTTATTCAAGGGTGGCTCTCCTGTGCTCGGGGCTCCCACAGCACCCACACTGCTGCTGGAGCTGGCGATGGGCTCACCTCCAAGCACTGCTTGGCACAGTGAAGCCAGGAAGATGGGCTGAAGCAAGGTGCTGCGTACGGGCTTCTCTGAAGCAGGAGAGTCGCTCTGATTTGCTAGAAGCAGGGAGGCAATGTGGCATAGGGGAATATACATGCCTGACTGCATTCAGCATTAGCTAATGGTCTTCCAGCAACCACAAACCACCACGCAGATGTGTATGGGTTTGTATGTTAGCTGGCTCCTGGGGAAAACACAGTTACACGCTCCTTAGATGATGATCCAAATGTTCTTCCCACTATACCAACCTTTCTACCACTCCGGGCTCCCTTAGCCATGGCAAATGAGGACATAGTAAAGCTCAAGTGATCCCACCTATTGTTTTCTAACTAATAATTCCCCAGGACTCCTGCAAGCTGCTGCTGTCCCACGTGAAGCTCTGCAATTCAGACTGACCTTTGAAAGCTCCCACTTACAATGGTATCTGCTGGTACTGCTTAATTTGCTCCCCTGTCTTACATCTGCAGCTGTGAATAATTGCTGCAGGTTATTAAAGTGGAAAACAAAGAGCTTTCAAAGCCCTGAAATGACTGAGTTTCAATACATTGGAGAGTAGGTAAAAGGTATGAGTGTTTTGAGCAGGTTACCCTGATGGAAAATGAGAGGGGAGTCACGTATCTGCCTCTTCCTACTTTGTGCAAGTGCCACTTTGTGCAAGCGCCACTTTGCTCTAGTGACAGCAGGTTTACAGGGAACCATGCACATCAGGCAGGCGCCTCGGGCTGTGAAACACTGCAGACCAGCAATAGGAGTACCCAAACCACAGCTTTTACAAATGGGTAAGACTCAAAACTCGTGACAGGCTTTTACAAATGAGATTTTTGGGGGTTAAATCTGGTTTGTAACTGGTCTTTAATTACCTCTTCCCAGCAGAACGCTCTTGTTGCATATGCAGAAGTTTGGGATTTTTTTCCCTTAAAATGTCAGTACCAGAAACTTGCTGCTCCCTCTAACAAAAATAGAGTCTCTTACAAAAGATAATCAAGGAAAGCAAGTGAACTTGGCTACATGGGACTGCTAATAAAACTGCACGAGTTGCAATGCTGTGTTCCACCCCCTGCCTTCTGAAAGAGGGTCACAGACCTCAACTTTTAATATTGTAATAAACTTACCAAGCTTTGGATGTATGTAATTACCAAATCTGTTTCACTTTCGAACTTGAAATGTATCATATAATAAAGTTGAATAGAAAAGAGAATTAACTATAGGAACACAATGTAGGTGGCTTCACCTCAGGCTAAAAGCCAGGTAATGGCTTGGAAAGAGGGCTAGGGAGGGTGTAGGGGTTCGGATGTATGGGATTTGTGTTGTGTGTTGGTGCTAGAGTCTCACTTTTGTATCTACCTTTAGCTTAGGCCTGGCACAGCACAGCATGGTTTTGGCCTGAGCACCACCATGACCCCATGGAATCTGTGCTGGCTCGGATGCTCAGGGAAGGCAGGAGTCCTGGTTCTGCTGCATGGAGCACTGCCCAGCCTCTGGGGTCGCCTTTGACAAAGCCTGTGCAGAGACCCAAGAGCCTGGGGAAGCTGCTGCGCCCCTGAAATCCCTGCTTCAGCATCCAGAAAGGTGCAGGGCAGAAGTGGAGGCTGAAGCACAAGCCTGGCCTGGCCAGGGGGTTTTCTGCATTTACAGCTCTCATCCATGCACAAGAGTGGGGACCAGGCTGCAGCAAGATGTAGGGTCCCATCCCCACGCAGGATGGCAAAGCTGGTCAGGAAAAAGGCACCCACCTTCCTCTCCCAAACCAGGCAAACTGAGCACAGCAGGAAGCCCTGAGTACACCAAATAAATCAAACCTCCCATTCACCAGCATGAACAAGTGGAGGGTTTCCTCCACGTTTTATATCCAGGACGATTTATGATTTAATTTAAAGATGTAGTTTCCAGCCATTTCTTTTTGCAAGCAATCACCTAGGCTACATTAACCTGATAGTGATGTACTGCAGGCCCAGGGAGCCCTGGAGAGACAGAGAGAGACAACAGCGCTCAGAGGCGTGATCTTCCCCCATTTATCTTGACAGGGTGTGCACAGCCTTGCCTGGGAAGCACGTTAACCACTGCACTGCCAGCCCCTGGCCGTACAGCAGTGTCCTGGTGGGCCTTTCTCTTCCTCGGCGAGAGCCTCCCCAGCAACACGGATGGGAGCTCGGAAGGGCCTGAGGGAGGAGCAGTGCAGGTTGTGGGCATGGCGGGGTCCTGTGAGATCAGGCAGGTTTTTAATCCTGCAGCTTGTTGTAACACATGCAGTGGCGCTGGTGGTACCGTTTAATGTGCTTTTGGACAAGTTGTGATCTCCTTGCTCCTCCTGGGGTCTAACAGCAGAGCAGGGGCTCGGCGCAGGCTCTGCTCAGGCCCCGGCCTAACACTGTGGGAGATGAGAGGACCTACCACTCCCAGGCTGTCCTGCATGGAGAGACCCAGCCGCTGCACCCCTGACGGCAGCGAGGAGAGCCCCAGAAGCTGAGCCCCCTTTCATCTCCTTCTCGTGAGCGAGGGGCAAACACCTCTTTCAACAGCAGTGGTGCCTGAAACAGCCTTTTCATTCTGTTTATCTTTAAAAACCGAACAGTGACTAAAGCAGTTTGCATAATAAACAGCTCTAGAGCCAGAAATATTTGCCTGCTCTTGGTAAAAAAAGGAAGTCCTCAGATCCTCTTCTGACGACTGTAAGAAAGTGACAGAGTTTTCCCTTTAGAGGGTATAAATATGCAGCGCAAATAGGTGGCTGCTGTCGCTGCTTACATTTGATGTGTAGCTTCAGATAGCCTGGCAGCAGCAGGTTATTTTAGTGTCAAATCAAAGCCCTGGTTGTGTAAAGAAGCTGAGGAAAGGTACAGTCTGTGTTGCAGCACACGATGGAAGCTCCAGGAAGACTGGAGGCAGTCCTGTGAGACATGCACCAGCCATGCATACTAAACCTGCCGTTCAGCACGCCGAAAAGAACCCTTTAGCAGAGCTGCTGCAGAACAGAAATGAATGTGTTCAGATTGGGGCTGGGGCAGGGAGGTGCATTTCCAGGCAGGTACATGATTCATTCTTACATTAGCTAAAAGAAAATAAAGCTTTTGTTTCTTTTTTACCCTCCATTTCCCTTTAAAAGAATTTAAAGGGCCTGCTTATGCTGGAAGAAAACTCGCACTGGTTTATCCCTTTTTAAAGCCAAAAGCTCTTATTTGCAATGCACCACTGTTGTCCTTGACAGCCCAAACCTGCCCAGTCTGAGTCCCTCCTCAGCATCACTCGTACCTGGATGCAGGGTCACAGCACCCAGCACAGTGGAATCTCTGTGTGGTTACTGCAGCTTCTGCCTCTAGCCCATACACACAGATGAACGAGAGGTGGGCCACACGCTGGGGCTCCTGCCAAAGGAAATAATTCAAGGGACACCTGAATCATTCCGAGATGCTGGAAGTCATGCCGCACATCAGGGCACTTGTGCTTACACAGGTGCTGTAGGAGCTCACAGGGTTCCCCCTGCAGAGAGTGGGTGTTAGGAATGGCCCAAGTCCCCAACTGCAGGAAGGCATAAACCACAGAACCCCAGCCTGGTTTGTGTTGAAGGGACCTTAAAGCTCACCCAGTTCCAACCCCCTGCCACGGGCAGGGACACCTTCCACTAGAGCAGGTTGCTCCAAGCCCCTGTGTCCAACCTGGCCTTGAACACTGCCAGGGATGGGGCAGCCACAGCTTCTCTGGGAAAAGTCTGTGCCAGCGCCTCAGCACCCTCACAGGGAAGAACTTCTGCCTCAGAGCTCATCTCAATCTCCCCTCTGGCAGGTTAAAGCCATTCCCCTTGTCCTGTCCCTACAGGCCCTTGTCCAAAGCCCCTCTCCGGGTTTCCTGGAGCCCCTTTAGGCCCTGAAGCTGCTCTAAGGTCTCCCCTTCAGGAGCCTTCTCTTCTCCAGGCTGACCCAGCCCAGCTCTCTCAGCCTGGCTCCAGAGCAGAGCTGCTCCAGCCCTCGCAGCAGCTCCGGGGCCTCCCCCGGGCTCGCTCCAGCAGCTCCACGCCGCTCTCACGCTGCGCGCACCGGGGCTGGACCCGCCGAGCCCCCACGCCGCGGCGCCGCGGCAGGGGCAGGGCTCAGCCCCACGCGGCGCCATGCTGCCCAGCGGGGGCGGGGCCTCGTATGCAAACGAGCCCGGCCGCCGGCAGGGGGGCACGACTCGCATGCGCGGTGCGCGCGGAGCGGGGCACAATGCACCGGGATCCTGGCGGGGCGGGGCACGGCATGCAAATGAGGCTCGGTCTGCGCTCTCCGATTGGACGAGAGGGAGGAAGGGGCGGGACCGGATATGTAAAACCCGACCCGGCGCAGGGCGCGCGGGAGGAGGGGTTCGGAGCGAGCACGCGGGAATTGGGGGCGTGGCCCGTATGCAAATATACGCACTGCCACTGGCCGGGTGGCGGCCAGATCCCGCCCCTCCGGCGGGCGGTGCTCGCGCGTGCGCACTGCGGCGGGACGCGGGCTCAGTCAGTTACACAACCGCGGTGCCGCCCGCGCTGCGCGCTCCCGCTCCGCGCCCCCGCGGCTCTGCCCTGCCCGCCGCTCCGCCGCTCCCGCCGCTCCGCTCCCGCAGGCCTCCGGCATGAGCGGGGACCAGCTGCACAACGACTCCCAGGTGAGCGCCGCCCGTTCCCGCGGGACCCCGGCCCGCCGCGGTGCTTCCTTCCTCTCCGGGCCGGCCCGGCCGATTCCACCCCCCCCGCCTCCTCTGTCCTCGCCGAGGGGCGCCGTGCCCTGCCACTGCCCCCCGCCTGCGGGGAGCCCTGTCAGCCCGGCCTGCCCCCCGCGCCGAGCCGCGGCGCCCCATCCACCGGCCCCCGGGCCCGCTCCTGCCCGGCGTTGGCGCCGAGGGGACCTGTGTGTGAGCTCTGCCTGGGAGAGGGTGGCCGGGGGGGGGGTCACCTCGGAGCTGTACGGGTATCGGGGGGCGGTTCACCCTGTGCCCCCGCCATGGAGGGCACCGCGCTGGTGCTTTCTCCTTTGGTGTTTAATTTCCTTACAAACGAGAATGAAGGGAGGGGGGGAATTCCAGCGCCCTCTCCCCCAAAATCCCCCCCCGCCCCAAGACGTCGCTGCTGACCGTGTCTCCCTGTCTGCTCTCCCCGCAGATCGAGGCGGATTTCCGAGCGAACGGTGAGTGTGGCCGCGGCGCGCCCCTCGCCTCGCCGCGCACAGACATGGCGTCCCAGAGACTAAGTCCCGGCTCCTCGCTCACCGGCCCCATTGTTCCCATCGAGCCGCCAAAAGCGGCCCCTTCCCGGCGGCCTCGCCCCGCCGCGACCCCCGCCTCCCCTAGACGAGGCACCGGAGGCCCCCGATCCGACCCTATCGCCTCTCTCAGGGTCTCCTTTGGGCCCCGATTCCTCCCTGGAAAGTCGCCTTGTCGACGGTCGGGACTTAGTCTCTGCGCCATTTTCTTTTTCTGTCGCCTCTGTGAGCCTTTCTCTCCCTCGCCTCCTCCCGAGCTGCCGGCAGCGAGCCTTGCACCGGGACACCGGTCGTCGATCCCCGGCCCCAGCCCCTGCTAACGGGGGGGAAAGCGAAGGTTTTAGCTCAGATAAACCCCCAAGCCGTTATTTTTCCATCGCAGCCTCCCCCCCCGCTGCTCCCCGTCTCTGTTCCTTTCAGGGAATCCCTCCCTTCCCGTAAAATGAAAGGTGATTGCAACATGTTGCTCTTTAAAAGAATCTGCTGCATCCATTTTAAGATCAGTCTGATTCTTCCCTTGCTGTTTAATTGATGCAACTTCACCTTGTTGGGGGGTGGTGGTGGGGTTAATTAAAATAAAAGCCCACATTAAAAAAGGGCCCACACAAAATACCCCAAACCCAACCCAAGCAAAAGCCAGTGTGGACAATTCCAGATGGGCAGACAGCATCACTTCAGAAAGTTTGCAAGCTAACTGTTCATTTTGTTCAGAAACACAGGAGCCCTGTCATTTTATGTATGTTTATAAATTAATATATGCACTTATATGTATCTATATTTTTATATACCCATATAATACTTTATTTTGGGAATCAGGCTGCTAACTTTTTCTGCTTGTTTATCCATTTCCTAATTGCATTTCCCCCCCTCATGTTGGTAGGTGTCAAATTGAAGGGCTTAGGGTGGAGGGGAGGATGTACAACCCACCTTTGTGTGTATGTGCTGTTGTCACTGTTGGGGTGTGAAGGGGACTCAGAGCTGTCCTCTGGCTGGGGAGGTGGTAGAGGACAAGAAATGGTTGAAGATCCCTTGACTTAGAGTGATTTTTAGCATGCTTTTCTGGATGATGTCCATGTGCTTTGTAGGCTACTGCATGTAAATATTGACAAACCTACGTCTGGGTGCACCTTTCTTCCTGTCAGTCCATTGGAATGTGGTTGTATGCATGCAGTAGCAGCAGGCAGTAGTGAATATGGAGGTTTTGAACTTGTGTTTCCATTCTGAATCTACAGTAGGGCTCTATGAATAATTCTTAGCAGAAAAAGGGTGCAGTGGATTTCCCAAAGTGCAGGAATAACTCTTGAAGCGACTTAAATAGAAGCATGTATTTGAATGTTTGTAGTCATCTTATGCTGGGAAGTATTTGCTTAAAGATCACCTTTATTTAGGGAAAAGTACTCCCTGATAAGCTTTTGTTATGTCCTGATTTCCATAGGGGAAATGATGCATATTTGACCTTTCCACTCAGCTTCCAGTGAACCTCTGAGAAGGACTGTTCTCCTCTGTGTTACCACGTGCTCTTTTACTCTATAAGGAGTTTTAGGCACACAGCTCTTAAAACCCTTCCAGTTTTTATTTCTACCATGTCTTGGAGGAATTCAATACAGAAATTCAAAGTAAGGCACCTTGATGGGAAAAAAAGAACTGCTAAATCAATCCTATACCCCACAAGCCCAAACCAGCGTAGGTACCAGCACGCTTTGCTGCCTGGAGTAACTTCTGTGTGGCGGAAGTAACATCATTGGGGCTGATCAGAGGGCCCTAAAATCCAAAATCCTTTTCAGAAACATGTGTGTAAGTCCTGTGAAGGGAATAATGCTGAATAGACAGTGTCCTCCCCGACCTTGGGCCACGGTGGATCTCCTGCAGCCCCGTCCCCTCTGCTTGCTCCAAGCCTTGCTGCCTCCACACAGGGGTTCTTTGCACGTCTGTGTCAGGCGCGGATCCGAGAACAGCAGTTCTCATTTAGGCATAGCAGTGAGGCTCTAGCTCTTATATTCTCATTTTGATCCTATTTAGTGGCAAAGATTAGGAGTGGGTGGGAGGAATTTCACATACTTTCTTTCCCCAGATGTTTAGAGTTGGTTCGTACTTTGATTATTGTTAGGCAGCGCTTACCAGTGGAGCCAAAGTCTCCTTTTAGGCTGCCTTTACTTTTACATATGGGGGAGGGGAAGTTTTCTGGGGGCTGGTACTGACTCATTCTAAATGTTGAATGTACCAGCAGTAAACATTTTTGTTAATAAAGAATGTTTTGGGTGACTTCTGTGTAGTGTATCAGTAATAGAGCAGGTGAAGCACTTTGAAACTTCCTGTTGTTACTCATGTTCGTATCTGGGTCGATGGAGCAGGTTGTGATCACACAAGTTGTTGCAGCTGGAGTAAGGTGGGTGGCAGTGGATCTGCTCACCCATCGCAGGTCACCAGGAGCACCCTGGTTGTAGCTGAGGACTTGGATCTGATTACACCCCTGTTCCATTGATAGCAGGGTAGTGTTGGGGACGGGAGAGGATGCCAGCAGGAAATACGTGTTCCTGGCCATTTCTTGTCATTAAATAGCCAGATCTCTGTAAGCAAGAGTGTCCTGGGCAAATTCCAACTTGGGTAATTACATTCCATCTCAATATCCAGATTCTCCCTCCTGTTTAATTTGGCCATAGTGGGTATTTTTTTCACCTTAACTGTATTTTTAGTATCAGAATGCGCTGCAAAGAATTTTCCATGTTCAGTCCCAGCAGTGCCTGTTTGCAAACCATCCCGAGAGCAGGGTTGTGCTGAAACACTGAGCCCTTTCTGCAGGCAACACCCTCGCAGTCCTCACTGTTGTAGAAGGGAAATAGCACTCTGGAACTATCACTTCCAGTACAGCTTGGTCACTGCAGACAACCCCTTCACACACAGCTATGGACTTGGGGAGATAAGAATTCTTATTTTTAAGGGGTTTTTCCCCTCACTTGGGAAAATTGCACTTCAGATGCAATATCTGTTTGGATTCTGTTGAGTTTTGCCTTTAAGAGCTTTTATTAAGGTTGAACTTAACAACCTCCTACTATTGAGGACAATGTTGAGACTAAAAGCAATTTATCTTCACTTTCAGTTCTCCCACTGTGTTTGCAGAGTGCAGCAGATAAAAGTTGCTTTTGTTTGCAAAATAATCCAGTTGCTATCCAGAACTGCTAAATTCCACAGGCTGCTGGTGGTGTCTTGGCTATTCATCAGCCTCAGATCAGGACTTGTTGTGTGCAGAAGGTGCAGGCATCACCCCAAGCAGTGGGTTTTTTTCCTCTGGCTAACTTGACCAGTAACATTTAGATGCAGTTTGAGGTCAGGATCGCTGTAGTAACCATTACAGTGTAGCACCAGGGGTCAAGTGTGAATTTGCTTGTCCAGCATCAGAGGGTGGCTTCTGGAAGCTGGTCGCCCGTGCTGGAGTGGCTTTACTTCAGTAGGGAATGTTTTTGGAGGAGAAAAAGCAGCCCTTACTGCGCTAGCATCTTATCACAGACTGGCAGGTTCTTTATGTTGGCTCCTGTGGCACCTCTGTCTGTGTCGGGTTGGTGATATGAAGGGGAATGAGCAAGAGGGAAACTTAAATAGCAAGAGCACTGCAGGAACACCTCACAAGCTAAGGAATTCCTGCACGTTTTGTGTTTTACATTAAATTGATGTTTCAGTGTGATAGAGCTGCACATGTAAAAGGTGGGAGGGATTTAAATGCAGACAAACTGAAAAGCAGCATAACTGAGAGCCTTAAGACTTGTCAGTGGTTGTGAACAGTCTGTTGGGGGCCAGGGTCGTTCACACCCCTCCCTGTTGGGGGCCGGGGTGGTTCCCCCTCGCTGCTGCTTTGTTGGCACCCTCTTGATGGCAAGAACCCTTTGAAGGGGAGCAGAGCTACTTGTGCTGCTGGGCGCGTGTCCCTCGGTGCTGCTGCACTAACCAAGCCTCAGGAGCTTGGGAAGCTTGAAGGTAAACGCTGCTCTGTATGGCTCTTGTGCACATCAGGGTGAAACTGGCTTGTAAGTTCCCTGGGAACGTGTCATCACCAGCGTGTTTAAATGTCAGATGTTTGGCAAGGGCTCCAAAACACAAAAGGTATTTAGTGGTGTTTAGATGCAGACTGATATCTCCACTGAAAGTTTCCTTTCCTTTGTGATGTGGAGATGTGAATCCTAAAGAATGTGGTTTGTTCCTTCCCAGAGAAGCTTTGGGTCACTCCCCGCCTTCTCTTCCAGGCTGCGGTGCTGGTGAGGAGCCTGCATTGTGAGCAGTGCTGCCCGCAGCCTTGGAACAATACTTGGGGTAGTTTTAAGTCTGAAACCATTTAGCTTTTTAATTGTGGAAGTACTTAACATGACACACCAACCTCTGCAAAATTCCTTGGTCTTGTTTTCCTGTTGGTTATCAATATGTACACAGCAATCTATCGCAGGGCTTGTGGAGTGTGTCAGTGCAGCTTTACCATAGGCGTTGTCAGATTGTGCCAGGTGAGGCTGCTCCGGAGCGAGTGGCTTTTTGACACTCCTCAAATGGAAATACATGTGCTGTTGGTAGGCTGCTCTTCACCAGCGTGTGCTGTGTCAGTTGTTTGCAGCTGCGTTCCCAGCAGTAGCCTCGGAAGGGCTTTACTAAAGACCTTGAGGTCTGTGTGTTAATTGTTGTGACACCTTCAGCAGCCGGGTTAAAGCTTAATGGGTGTCTTGTGGGAGTGGGAGGTCAGAGCGCTTCTGCTTGCTGCAGCCAACTTCTGCGTTTGTTAGAACTCAGCACAATTACCTAATGTGCTGGAAGCTGTGTTTGGGGGGGTTAATGGCCTGTGTGCTCCCTTCTTGCACTGTTCCCTTTTCCTGCAGTGTTAAGCAGGATCTGTTATTAGCATGCTACCAGGACTGCCTTGTTTACTTGGTAAAACATGAACAACTCTTAACCAGGGACCAGTGTCTAAGTGTCTATTCCATGGCTTCACTAAATGAGGCGCCCAGCTCGTGAACATGAGCGGACACAAATTCAGGTGTAATCTCATTTACAGCTGGGACTTGAGATATTTGCTGGATAGTTCATTGAATTCCAGGCTCCCGAGTTGCGCTGTCAGCAGAAACTGCAATAATATGTAATTATAGCAAGTACTTAACATCTCATTGACTCAGATTCCTCTGTTAATGATTTCAGTGGGTTCCTGTTCAAGTCAGACATGCTGAAATAGCACAAGCCACTACCCTGGTAGAGGCTCCAGCTCGGAGTCTTCCTGGTGCTGTGAATTGCTGTAGTTCTGCTCAAATCAGTGGGTCTGCTGTTTGTTATTGGGCTGCAGGGATGGGCTTTAATGGCACAGTGACTATTTAAGGACAATTTAGCATAAGAAATCACTGAAGATTTATGTGGCTTCTCACGATGGGATAGTTTTAAGTGTGCTTTTGCTGGTTGTGCTAATAGAATGTCTCAGCTCCTTGTGAGACATACAGTCATTCAGAAATGGTTGTTAGCTTATTAAATTTGATTGCCTTTATAGAAACTGCCCTGAGTTTTATAGGAAACCTCATGCTCTGAAACGTGGGAGCAAAATGCTATTGAGCATCATGTATTCCAGTGCCTTGGGTTTCCAAACTTGAGAGAGGATAGTTGTAGCAGTCAGGGTTTCTCTCCTTGCTTCTCTGGGGCTGTTTCGTATGACAGATCTGCCCTGCCGGACCTTGGCCCTGCATAACTGCCGGTTCTGAGCTGTTCAGCACTGTCAGGGGTTAAATAGGTATCATTAGGTTTCAAAATGCTTCCTCCCATTAAGAAATGAGGAGGGTATGAACTTGCTGTTCTTTAGCAGTGAGTTTGCTGCTGACCCACTCTTCTGTAAGAACAGAAATGCCAGTTTTCTGGGCTTTAAAAGGAATTATTATTCCTTTTGAACAGTATTCCCAGTTCCTGCTGTCCTTACTCTGCTGTTAGCTGCCTGTCCTCGGAGCTCCCGCTGCACGTGCCTCCGGTGGCTTGTGCTGTTGGACACTGGGATCCCCGGGGTGGAAGTGCTGTTGTGGCAGAGCAGAGCTCCCTTCGCTGCAGGCTCCTGCTGTGGAGCAGCTGAACCAGTCGCAGTGGTGCGTTCCCGGTGTGTGTGAGACTGCAGTGCTCTTAGCACAGCGCTAGTTCACAATGTCCCGGCTGACATAAATACTGAACAGCTCCAGTGGATCCGATCATATTTAGACTTAGAAATACTTTCATCTTGAATGCTTGCGTTTTAAACTAAAGGTCAGAGAGAGTGAACTGCAGTGGTGCCTTCTGGTCTCACAGGAGAGGTGGGACGTCTGGAAGGTGATGTGAAAAGAGGGGATGAAGTTAGTTTTGTATTCCTTTATTTGTGTTTTGTGACCTCGGAGGTGTGAAGAGCAGTGGGGAGCTGCCGTTGGCTATAGGAACACGAGCATACATGCGTATTTTCAGGTTGAAATTTGGTTTCTATGTTTGGCTTCTGTAGCTCCTCAGCTGATGAACAAGTGAGAGCTCCAGACTTGAAAATGGGAGCAGAGAGTACGGAGCTGCTGTCAGGCTTCCTGAGACTTGCTCTTTTGTAAGACCTACTTTTAACATCAGTTGATTCAATCAGGTTTCTTTGAGCTAAAAGTGAGGTTTTGTTAAAGCTCAGTCTGTGTCAGCAGGAGCAGGGATGTGAAATACACAGTTTGGAGCCAGTCCTTGCAAGAAATGATGTGCTGGGAGATCCTCCAGTGCAACTGGTGGAGGTCAGGCTTGATGCTTTTGGGGAAGTGGGAGACCTTTGCAGTTAGTTCTCTTTTAATATCTGATGATAGAGATGGAGTCCTGCCATGAGGAGGGATGAGTAGAAGGGGGACAGTGTTCAAATAAGAATTGCATCATGGGTTTGCTGGAGTGTTATTACAAAGTTCTAGTGATGTTTTCCATCATCTCAAGGCCTTTTTGTCCACTAGAATAACATACTCTGGGGGAAAAAAAGACGACTTGACCAGACAGCTTGTAAAAACTCCATTTGCTTTGCCCGGGGGAAGTGGCCTTTGTTCATAGCTGTTGCTTAAATCTCAATAGCTTCACTTGAGGATGGCTGTGGCAGTAGTTCGGTTTAGACAATTAACTCACACTGCTGCTGCTGTGCTTTGAAAGTGCCGGTGCCCAGCATGGAGCCTCAGGGCTGGACACACTGAGCTTAGCTCAGGGCTTGGGGAGTGTCTGAGGTGCAGCTCTCGGTGGGCTGGGGCAGCGCAGGCTCAGCTCTGGGAGCGCAGCGGGAAGGGGAGGGTGGGTGCTTGTGCAGGCTCAGCAGGCACAGCCCCATGGACACAAACAGCCCGTGTCTCCACCTGAAGTACCTGAATCCTTTTGTAAGTTTGAAGGTGGTAACTTCGGAAGTTGGGGTGATTGCTGGGTAAAGAGGGACACATCAGCCCAGTGGGAAACTGGTTTATTGTAAAGCTCCTGTCAGGCTTGGAGCTCAAAGTTGCTTCCCAGAAAGCTTCTAATGGGCAGATCTTTCTGAATTCCTTATCGGTGTTTTTGGCAGGAGTGTATTTGTTCGTGTTCACAAGTTCACCACATGCTTTGTGCAGGGGTGCGCACGTGTGTGTTTTTATCTTACACCTTCCTCAGAGAAGGGGCTTTTAGGGAGTGTTATAAAGACAATACCTTCCTTCTGCAGCAGAGAGCTGAGCTTCGCAGTGCCCACCAAAGGTGAAGATTTGCTCCTCATCATTCTGCCCAGCACAGACAGATGTGCGTTACAGACAGCTGGATTTCCATGGAATTCAGCGCTGAGCACAGTGGTTCTGCCGCTGGCTATATCTTTCCATGGCTGGAGGGAGATTGATTTCTGCCTCAGGAAAGCTTGGGGCGTACTTGTAGCTTCCTTACACTCAGTCTCTGGAGCTCATCTTTGGCTAGGTCATGGTTGTGTCCATGGGAGACATGCTCCACGGTGAGGGTGTACCAGTGTTCTGGCTTTGGCTAGCATAAAGGTAATTGTCTTACTACTAGCTGGTGCTGTGGGTTTGGATTTAGTATGGGAATCCTGTTGATAACACGCTTGATGTTTCAGTTGTTCAGACAGCTACCTAAGTGCCTAGCACGTCTCATCAGCTGCAGTGTGCAGCTGAGACAGTCTCTTACACACTGTGTTTAGCAGATAGTGCAGCTTCATTGGGGGAGAACCATCCTCAATGAAGACATAGTTCTGATGCTTCAAAATGTCCCTTTTTCTCCCATAATGCCCATTTCCAGTGATTTCTAAAAATAAACCCTGGTGACTTTTCCTACTTGCTCCTCAGTCTGAAATCTCAGTCACTGATCTGCAGTGTTAGTAGTTGCAGCAAGCCCCTGGGATGCAGGAGTAGAGCATTTTGCTGTGCAGGGAATAAATGATGGGAGCAAATGAAACACGAGGTCTCATGTTGAATGTAGGTAAGACTCCATGCGGCTTGTCCTGGCTGGAACCCAGTGCATGAGCACTGCCTGCCTGGAATGAGCTTTACGGGTGCTGTGTCATTCCTGAAGCGTTGGGCTCACGCCACTGCTCGGTGCATGCTGCATGCCATCAGAAGTTGTCTTGTTCCCATCCAAATGTCTTGTCAGGCTGCTGCCGGTACAGCTGTGTGGCAGTGTCTGAATGGGATCATTTTAAGATGATTTTTAGACATTGACCAGAGACTTTTTCATGGTAAAAAGTCAAGAAAATAATGACCAGGAATGGAGCAATCCCGAAGTAGGGATGGCTGTTAAATTCCCCTGGCATTTGTCGCTTACTCTGACCTATTGCCTAACGCTGCTTCTGCCACATGAGAACAGGAACTCGTGGAGTGTTTTCCAGAACCTTTTTCCATGTTTTATTCTGCTGCACACCTTTCCAGTTTGAACAGCGATGCGGGATGTAACATGGAATAGGTGACCTGTGGTTTAAGGCCAGGGCAGTGTACTTGAGTTGAACCTTTTAATGATGGCAGTGTATCCAGGCTTACATTCCAGGGCTTGAACAAGGGCCAGGCTTGTCAAAACGGCTGCTCCTCTTTCTCTGAGGTGGCAGCTTCTTGTTTTGAAGGGTGGCCTGGAAAGACCTTTTAGAGGAGAGGGTGAGGGACAAGTGGGCTCTTGGCTTCTGTGGGCTTGTTTTCTTCCTTTGAAGACATGGGAGGTGTCTGCTGCAGAATTCTGGGTTAATCCGGAGGTAGAGCTGAGGAACACATAGAGGTGTAACTGGAATGCAGAGATTTCTGGAGTTAGGCTTTCATCTTCGTGGTCTGTAAGCAGAGTCCAGGAGCAGGAAGTGCAGGCGGTGGCAGGGGACACCCTGTTACGTTGCTGTGAGCCGAGGAGGGCTGTCTGCCTGCAGCCTCTGCAGCGGGTGCAAGCGCGCGGAGTTCTCTCTGTCCCGAGGGACACCAGTAGCTAAGCTGGCAATTCCTGTTTCTGGTTTGTGCAGTGCTGTTGTGCCGGGCGGCAGCACCGCCTGTGCCGCTCCTGCTGCGGGCAGGCCACGTGCAGAGAGGCGCGTGGGGAGGGACACTGACACATGGTGCTGTGCCTGGGATTAAGGTCCTTTGTGCTGTTTGTTGTGATCCCCTCCTAAGGCCGTGTTGTTTAAAGAGGGAACGCGATGGGAGGAGAGGGAGTGCTGTGCTCTTCTCAGAAGTGGGGAAGCAAGAAGAGCGCGGCAGTGATGTTTTCCAGCACAGTAATGCATGTACAGCTCTGGCTGGGGCTGGGAGTCAGTTCCAGCTTGGACTTCAGCTTGGTTTTTAATTCTCTCTGCAGCTGAAGGCTGAGGTCAGTAAAGCGGGCAAGAAGGAAAGGGAAAAGAGAGGCTCTGCAGGTGTGGTGTGTGCTGTAAATGCGGAACTCATCCCAGGAACTAGAGTGCTGCTTTTTCTGTGGTACTACATTATTTCACAGACTAAGCTGTTGTGTGCTGGGTTTTGCAGGGGGTCAAGTCACTGCCTTTGCACCAGGGGATCGATGGTTCCCTCGTCTGCGTGCAGGGTTCTGGTATCCAGGTTTTAGAGGTTAGCCTTGCTGAGACTGTCTTCTAACTGTGCTTTGAGCAGTAGGAAGAGCATGTTATGTCTTCTGCCAGTTTGTAAATGCTAGCAAGTGTGTGAGTAAGGTGAGTTACTGGAGAGATAAAACAGCTGGGATGGGCAGGTTCTAGTTTTAACTTGCCTACAGAGGTACACTTACTAGTTAGACAAGCATGCTGCATTTTAATGGAGCCTTTTGGGAAGCGGGGAGCAGGAGCTCTTTGGAGATGCATATGAGGGAATGATTCATTGCAACACAAGCTGCCTGTGCAAAATGGAGGGATGGAGCAGCTCTGGTGACGTACTCTGAGGTTTGGAGTCTAGAGTTAATGGCCACCAGATGGGCAATAAAAGGCTGCTGCTCTTCTTCTGAGGACTGAGCATGTCACTGAGGCTGTTGGTGTGCTGGGGCTGTGGTAATGCTGCGTGTGCTCACGAAGCCCCTTGTGTGGGTCAGAGGAAGCTTTCCTTGCTGGTGTAGTGATGCTTAACACTTAGGTGTTGGCATTGGTTTTGACTGAAGATGAGGTTCATTCAGCTTGGTAACAGTTCACTTAGTGGTTGTGAGTGCTTCTTGGCAGTAGAAAGAGTAAAGTGTGTGTTGTTCAGTGCACGAGTGTGAATTGTCAGATCCAGAGCCAGTAGGTTCATGTCAACACAAATACAATGCAGGAGATGAGCTCTTAACGACAGTGGCCTTGATTAACTTGTGCAGCGTGGCTCCGTCCTGTTGGAGGTGTCAGCTTGCTCCATCTCTTTAGGAAGCAGACACTGGCATGGATCAGAGCCAGGCTGTCCGTGCTGTTAACTCTGCTGTTGGCAAGTTGTCTCACTGGGGCTGTGTCGGTGTTTGGGTTACTTCGTTTTGCTCCAGTGGATTGGAACATCTCCAGCTGCCCAGGATACCTTTGGACGTGAATGTGGATAACGTGCATTTTTCAAGAGCCTTTTCCACTTTTGCCTTCTCATCTCCTTCTGTGTTCTTCCTCCTCCAATCCCAGGAAGCCTCTCAGAAGCCAGCATCTTGTCTGAGTCATAATATCATAGCTGTGTATGTCACCTCATAAGCAAGCTGTCCTTGAAATACCTGTTTTTATGGATAGATACAGTCTCCTCGTTTAAAACCTGCTGCTCTCTGGAGTTTGGTAGCTGTCATAAAGAGTGTTTTTCTTCCATCATCAAGTAGGCTTATTCAGCATCTCTTGTCTCTAAAGGAAGGTTCTTTCTGGGTTTTAGGCTGTTCTGATTGTATGCCTGAAAGAGGAATGCACAGCTTGGCGCTTGGTGCTCTATCTTGGCTGCTTCAGCTGCCAGCGGGCGGCCCTGGGCTCTCCCAGCACCGTGCAGCTTGGTTTGCCCCAGCCCATCGCTGGTCTTGCGGCGGATGGAGGCTACAACTAGGGCCAAGCTGCCTATCGCAGCCACCTGGAACCTGGTGTGTGCAGCCAGCAGGCAGCTCACGGCTGATGCTTGCAGCAGAGGCAGCTGGTTCAGAGGGTTTGGAGCTCCCCGGAGCTGGTGTGTGCTTGCGCTGTGCCCATGGCTCCTCGGTGCTTGGCTGGGCTGGAGGCGGTGCAAACCCCCTGGCCACGTTCCTGAAGCAGCTTCACTAAGTCTTTGTGTCCTGAAGTTAAAGTGTGTGTTTTTAAGCACATTCCTTTAGAGAATGAAGCTGTGGAACATTGTTTTGTGAAACAAGTCCCCTGTAGCTGTATTTCACAAGAACATGAAACAGGGTTCAAAACAGATGTGAGCCTTAATGGCAGGATCAGCTTGTTTTTAATTTAAGTCCGTGTGTTTTTTCTTCCTTTTTGTAAATACTCCACCCAGGCCCAGGAGCCTTATGCTTGGCCTCCAGTCCAGACTAAGAAACCTCAAATCCCAAAGGGAGCTCCTTAGCAGGTGATTTTTTTTCCTAAGATGAGTTTTATAGTGACTTTTTGCGTGTACTAACAGTTCAATCTCAGCAGAGCTCTGCAATGAGTCTTTGACAAGGAGCTCTCTAGGAGAACAGAGTCAAAGCTCTCACTTTGGTTGGTTTTCCCCAGTTTGTAGCACATGGACTACAAACAACTGCAATGGTGATTGCTACCACAGCCGCTTCAGCCTGGAAAGGTAAGTTCTGCATTACTTTTCAGTCCAGATGTGGTACTTAGAAGGGTTTTCTTGGGAACATCCACAAAGTATATGAAGTCTTAAAGCTGAAGGCAAATTTGTGTCATTTCTAGGTTTCTCACAGGTCTCGTTCCATGCTCTGAAGCTGGTGTCATTTGGTCAACAAGTGTCAGTGACAGTCAGTTCTTCATCCCATAAAACCTCAAATCTGAACAGTCTCCCTCTCCCTGCCAGGTATCCCAGTGGTATCCCATTAGGCAGTGTGGTCAGTGCTAAGACAGGGCTGTGGTTTCCCAAGTGCTGTGAGCTGAGTGGGTTTGTTTCCCTGCAGAATGAAATACAGATCAAATGATGTGAAGAGATTGGAACTCCAGAAAGGCATCAGTACAGGAGGAGGTTGTTGGGGATCTTTGTGCACCAGGAGCCATGTGAGGATTCCTCCCTGTGCTTGCTCCAATTTTTCCTTGCACTGAATCACAGCGGAGTTACTCTTGTATGTCAGTACAAGCAACTTCTCATGCTCTCCTTGATGGAACAAGTGCTGCTTGGCATTAACTGCACACTTTTCACTGCAGCAAAGCTGGGTTTTCTGGGAATGTGACACTTGGTATCAGCACTGTCTGTGTGTTACTGTCTGTGGTTATTGCTCTCCCTGAAATTGGCTGTTCCTGCAGCAGGGTGGCTGTTGCACGGTGACGTGCCAGCAGCAGAGGCTCCAGTCCTTGTCACAGATGGTAGTGCCGGAAAGCATCGTGGTTTATATTTTAATCTGAAGGTAACTGGTGCTTTCAGGTCTCTTGTTGTGGAACCCTGGGTTGAACTGGTTTCCTGGTGGTAAACCCTCTTGAACAGGGACTAGTGAACTGTCTCTCAGAGATGCAAACAACTGTCCTTAGGAAGCCAGCTCGAACTTAGATTGCCCCCAGCAAATCTGGGGTATTTGGTGCACCACTAGACATGAACTGTTACTGTTACAAGCTGTTGCTTAACTTTCAGTTGTATTATACCTCTTTCTCTGGGAGGATCTTGCTGTGTCCCTGCCGCTTCTTGGTTTTGGGAATGGCGTGTGAAGTATCTTGTGCTATTTGCGGAGTAGGTTATGTATGTTAAGTCTTCCTGGTGTTATTAGGGCTACTCACCGCGTAGTTTTCTCACTTCCCTTAGTACTGCCGCAGTCATTCATGAGAACTTAAGGCTCTGGTGTTTCAGTATCAGTGCCTTTGGCAGTGATTGCAGGTGGCAGTTGTGATCACAGGAAAAAGAGGGGGGGTTTTCTCTGCTCTGCTGGGGACTGGAGTGCAGGAAGTGAGATCCTGGCTGTTATAAACCAGATCTGGGTTCAGAAATCAACTGGTGCACTTCCAAACCTGGGGAATGCTGTCCCTGGAGCGCAGGCGGACCCGGGCCAGTGCGCTCAGGAGCTGAGGGGTGCTCTGCTCCTGCCTGAGCAGAACGTGCTCTGGGTACCTGGTGTGCTGCCCCTGCCAGGCTGGAAATACCGGGAAGGGGAGGGCAGGAAGGAGCTGCAGAGCTGCTGCTTGGGGCTCTTTGCATAGGAGCAAACTACTGCCTCAGCTGGAGAGGCTGCAGACTTCAGGCTGCTGTTAGTCCATGGAGAATGCATCATAAATTTTAACAGATGTATTGATATAATTTTGACTCTAATTAAGAATCATCATAACATTAAAAAATGGTCTCAACATGCCCAAAACTGGCAGCCAGGGAACTTTTATAAATAGCTTTTCCCTGGCCTTGGAGTTGGATCAGGAACAAATCACGAGATTGTAGATAGTCTTCGATGTTCCTCTGGTTTCCTTTGCCCTTTGCTGTCAAATAATAAGTGGAAAGACGCATTTCTTAATTCTTCCTTTGGAATACTCCTGGAAACAAGTGAGAGAACTTGTTTTTCTCATTTTGGGTTATATTAAAGAGGACATCCGAGTCTCGAATCCCCGTGTTACTTCTGTAGCGCTCATCGTTTGGGACGTGTTTCTAACCCTCCCACCAACCAAGCTCTCGTTTCAATAGTGTTAGGTTTGCTGCTGAGGAAGCTTGCGAAGCAGAGGCAGAGCGTGGTGGTGTGCAGCAGCGCTAGAGCAGGACCTTGCCTGGGGGGACATCACCAGTGAAGCACAGTGATGGTGAGCTCTGCGTGACTCCACATCTGCAGCGTGCTCCCTTCAGCTCCAGCAGCTCCCGCAGTGACCGGCATGGGGGAAGCCCTGTGAAAGCTGGAGCAAGCAAGCTGACTTTCCATACCTGGCTTTTCGGGCATGGGTAAGAAAGGATTCCTCTTGAAACTGAGGAACCAGGTCACCGGGGCAGTTGGTTCAGTTCAGTTTCCAAGGGCTATGCTGGCTTTCTTTTAATAAACTTCAGATGTGAACCAAACGAAGCAAATGTTTTCCTCCTCTTCACAAGTCTCATTCTCAGGGCAGGTGTGAGCTGTGTCTGAAGATGTTGACAGTGCATTCCAGCCAAAGTCAAACCAAACCAGCCACCACCACACACCCAAGCGACAGAACTCCCCAGACTGATAATACATTGCATGAGCTTTTTAATTGCAAAGGTAGGAGTTGATTCTGCTCAGCAAAGTAGCCACAGTGTGTTACATCCTGCATTACCAGTGGCATTTTACGGTGAGGTGTGTGTCTGGGTGTGATGCAGCAGCTGCCACTAGTGAGACTTGACCTGGATTTACCAATGGAAACATTACAGGTGCAAAACGAGATTAAAATCAGTGACTTCAAGTACCAGTTTGATTGTGCTGATGTGAATTGCAGCCTTGCAGAGGAATTTGGTGCATTCGAGTATTGCAAGCGTAGCCTTATTGTAAAACTGGCTATTAAAGCTGCTGTGACCTGCACTGCTGTGGTGATGCTTCTTCCTCCATCCTCTGTCCCTTCATTTCAGAAGCCTCACGAGTCCAGTTGGAAGTGCAGAGATCTCAACTGTCATTAAACATTTACCTTTTACTCACTTTCTGGTGTGTTTTGGCTGTAATCAGGTTTCTTCTTCTATGCTAATGGTGGTAGTGTCCCCTTAGGGGAGAGGAACTGCATTCCCTCCCTTGTGTTGAGAGTGGGACTAGGGACAAAGCAGACTTTGGTGTTAAGATGCTTGCAGACAGCCCTTGGGATTAGCCTGGAGTGGGTGAGAGATCACTGAACTCACCCACAGTGGGCACAGAGGTGAAATGGGGCTGTATCCATCCAGTGCAGCCCTACACTTGAAAGAAACCATTGTAGATAGGAAAAACAACAACAAAGCGGCTGGAATCTGTGGGAGTTGCTCCTGCAGTGAGGAACCAGCTTGATGGGGATAAAAGTATAAGTGCGTGGTGTGCTGAGACAAACCTTTGGCAAGACTTTGGCCATGCTTCCCCATCAGTTCAGCTCAGTAGGCATGGCACTGAGCAAGCAGGAGGAGAACGCTCTGACTCCAGGGTGTGAAACAGTGGGGCTGCTTGGCAGAGGTGATTTAAAGCTTGTACCAAGCACTTCTCTGTCTTGCAGACTCAATTTATACTCTTAATAGTGAGGCTTGTGGAAGCCTTGCGCTGTTCCCAAGGGTGCTGCCTCTTCAAATCTTCCCTCCCTACAGCAGGCAGGAGAGCAGCACTGGCCAAAGCCACATCATGTAGTCAAGGGATGGTTAATAAGAGGCTTTGAAGCAATGCCATCAGAGCCTCTCTTGAGGCTGCTGAGCGCAGCCGGTACCGCTCCCATGTGCGGGGCTGTGTGTGTGATCCCGGCTGCTGACAGGAGCTGCTCACTGCACAGCAGCGTTCCGATGCGCCTGCCGGGGCTTGAGCCGCTCCAGGAGCGGTGCTCGGGGGCAGCCCTTGTTCTGGGTCAGGGCCAGGCAGTCGGACACGCCAGCCCCGTGTCCTGGTGCGAGTGCAGGCGCTGGGAGCTGCGGCATCGCTCCCGCACTGAGGAGGTGTCAGGATTTCACATGGACTTTACAAACCAATTTGTAGTGAATCCGGGAATGCTGGTGATGTGCGTGCACAGCAGTGGAAGTGTCTGCGTGACACCATGGCAGTGTGTGATTCCTGACAGCACAGCAGTTCTCCTCTCGGCCACCGCAGTGTTCAAACTGAAACTTTTCTTCTTATGCCCCAAATAATATCAACCTCAATTTTCTTAATATAGCTCAAGTTTCTATTAACCTCTGCAAGAACTAGGAGCTGGAGTTGTGTGCCCCTGTGTTCTCCTGGTGACCTGTCTGGAAGCCTGCGTGCAGTAAGCGGCTGGTGACTTTGCATTAGAAATCGTGTTTGCACCTTTCGGGTGATGGTACAAAGAGCAGTTGGAGGTGGCAGAGCCTTCTGCTGGGGGCACTGACTCAGCCTGTGCATGCAGCACAGAACGTGAAGTTCCCGTCTGCAGTGTGCATTTGTCACAGATTGCATCAGAAGATGTTCTTTGCTACTGACCCAGGCTGCTGGAGAAGCCCTCCGAGCTGCTCCTGGGCAGCGCTTCGCCAGGCAGCCCCAGGAGCTGGTGCAGCCCGGCTGCCTGGGACAGGCTCTGTGCCCCCGCTCGGGGCTGCGCTTGGCTCCGACCCTGCAGCTGAGCGTGAGCTGGGGCTCTCCGCGCTGTGGGCAAAGAGCAAAAGCATCTCTGTGGGATGCTTGGTGGGCGAGCAGCAGCGAGGCTTGCACGTCCCTAGTGAGAGGGGACTGATGAAGAGCCGTGTGTTGTCCCAAACATCCTGCAGCCCGAATCGCCAGCCAAGAACTCCTTATGGAAAAGGGATCCTGCAAACCAGGAGGATGAGGGTGAAGTGAACCATTTTGCTTTGGATTGTGTTGAAGTGAGGGATAGGTTATCTTGTGCAGTCCCTGATAGCTCCGGAGTCTAAACATGATAGAAACGATGAGTCTTGCTGTAGGGAATGTTTTGGAGGTGCAGGGCAGAGAGCAGAGTGACCCTGGACAGGTCTCCTGTCCCTGTTCCCAGTATGGGGTGTGATGGTTTCTGTGCTGAGCCTCGGATCTGTGCTGAAGGTTGGCTGCCTTCTAGCTCTGCAAATAGGATTAGTCCCCCTTGCATTATGTGTTTGAATGCCCTTAGATTTTACCTCCTTTCATAACTTTAAACCAGTTTGACACTCCTGGCTGCTGGATTGGTTTGTAACCAAGTGTCCAGCCCGTCCTGCCTCCTGTGCCGTATGTGAGCTGCCTTTCACATGATGGGGAGGAAACAGGGGCAGATTTGGGAGAGTCCAAGATCAGATGCTCTAGTGAAAACTGTTTGGTGTTAAAAGAATGTGGACGTAAAAGAAATCCCCAGGGAGCATCCTTGCCTGCTTGGCTTTATGCAGACTGTTCCTCGTGAATCCTCCAGGGGCTCAGTCCGGTCTGGGTGTGTAGCAGCAAATGGGAAGCCAGATTTAGTTGCAGTGAGCATAATGCTTTCGAAACCCAAGAGGTAACGAAGCTCAAGCTGGGGCTGTCCTTTGTTTGCTCTTACATCCAGATCCAAAATGGGAAAGGTGATATCGGATGCAGGCAGAGTTGGCTTTGGAGAGGGTCACTGCCTGCTGCAGCTGCTCAACTTCCCACTTTTCTACCTGTTCAGACCCTTTCTGGGCTAGTTTGAGGTGGGAGGAGGAGGAATAAATGCTCACGGAAAGCAAGGCAGTTGTTGCACTGACAACAGCTAGGAGGAAAATGGACATATACCATAGAAACTCGCACATGCTTCCAGCACAGCTTTGTCCCTAGAGTGTTCTGGAGCTCTCCCGAGTCCCACAGTGCTCACTGGGTGGATTTTCCCTAGATCCTGCTCTTGGCCTCATCCGGCCCTCTGCTGTGCAGAGAGGTGATGGGCCGTGGCTTTTGAGACTGGAGAAGTGTGTCTTTGGTGTTGCAGCTTCTGTGAAGAGGCACCTGCAGCGCATGACTTGGTTTGTTCCTGTGGGTGGACACTCATAAAGCAGCAGAAACACCTGCTGAAAGGGAAGGGAAGAGTAACTATGCTAGATACTCAAACGCTGAATGGAGGAGGCTCTGCAAGTGCTTCTACTTGTAAGAGTGTAGCCTTGTAAGAATCAGTATCACTGGGGACGAGAACTGGGTTTCTCTTGCCTTGTTTCCTCAGGAGATGCCTCTGTCTCCCTCTTCCCCAGCCAGCACAGCAGTGTTTGAGCTGCACACCGGTGCTGGGCATGTCCCTGAAGTTTAACTGGCTCTTCTGCTTGTTAATGGAAACATACTGATGGGCTTCAGTCTGACTCTGATTTCTACAATTACAGGAGAATGTTTTACAGCTGGGGAATCCCTGGAAACACATGTTTCTGCTCACAGTGAACTTTTGTTTTTGAATGCAAATAATGGATTGAAACTTCATTGTTGCCTCTCGGTTGGGAGCCCTTTGGCATGTGTAAGAAGCAGCTATTAACTTTGCCTGTCTGTACTGATCAAACGTTCTCATGCTTTATAAGGCTGCCTCAGTCTTGTCCTTTTGTAATAGCATCTCCTGCAATTCTGCTTGCAGTGGTTTATGCATTTCTTCACAGCAGCCAAGATCTGCTGCGGGGTGTGTGTGTGAAGTGCCACCTCTCAGAAGAGGCCATAGGAAAGGCACTGGCAGGTCATACACTCGCTGCTGCTTACACCATGAGCTGCTCTTACAGTGTAGCAATTTAAGACCAGCAGCCCTTGGTGCCACAGAGCTGCTGTCTTAATGACTGCAGCATTAATCACCCACAGGGTGTTGGGTGCTTCCCCAGCAGGTGACAAACTGAGGTGCACAGAAAATGAGCAGTTCATCCAGTGCGGCTCCAAACATGTGCACCAAGGAGCATCTCTCTTTCTCAATAGGCTCCTGCAGCACCTCTTGCTACCTACCCACCTCCTGCTTGTTGGTTTAGATTGATGAAATGCCAGCCGTGACATTTGCTTCAGGTTAACTGCATGTCCTAGAGGCTTCAGTCACAGAAGACTGGGGTGATCAGTCTGGGTTTCTGGCCTCCTTAACCTATCCGTGATAAGCTTCTATAGTTTGAGGTCGTTAGGAGCTATTCTGCTATTTTAGAGGACAGAGAATGGCTGGAAGTGATTCTGTCTATCTATCTATGTATCTATCTATCATTTCCCTTATTCATCACCAAGTTATCCCACAGGTTTCTTCCTTTCCTTCCATTCAACAGCAAGGAATACAGGGCCTTCAAATGACAGGATTAATGGAGAATGCAGTAACTGAGGGGTCTGTCTTGTTCTGAAGCCAAGTTTCCCAGAACAGCCCTTTTAAGGAAAAGACACAGTGGCTGTGTGTCCCTGGAGTAGCTTTTGCCTCAGCTCAAGTGTGAAGGGTGGCTGTAAGGTCGTTGGGTTTACTGTTCTATCAAAGCCTCACTGTTGTCAAGCTTTGGCAGAATTGGCACATGTGGTGTGGTCAAACCCTGACTCAGCCCAGGGGAGTTTGGTCTCGGAGTAACTATAGCCTGGAAAATAGGTTGACTCAGATCTGCTCAGCGATGACGTATTCTTCGTTTGAACCCTTACAAAGGAAGGAGACACTCTGGAGTCTTAATTTCAGCAGTAAAGTCCCTGCCTTAGCCGGGATGAGCTGTTTGGGTGTTCTGTGCTTTTCCAGGCTCCTTCCTCATGAAGGGTTGTGGCTGCCCCATCCCTGGCAGTGTTCAAGGCCAGGTTGGACACAGGGGCTTGGAGCAACCTGCTCTAGTGGAAGGTGTCCCTGCCCGTGGCACGGGGTTGGAACTGGATGAGCTTTAAGGTCCCTCCTGCACAAACCAAGCTGGATTCTATGATTCTATGAAGCTTTTACACTCTTTTTTTTTTTCCCTCCTATTTCTTCCCTTGTATGATTGGAAAAACAAATGACCGAGGATCTGAGCTTCACAACCAAGAGCTGCTCTGTGTGTTCTCCTTATGCTTAGTCAAAATGAATGTAGCTGTTCTGCAGTACACTGTACAACTCGCGTTCCCTCCTCTGCGGAGGGAAGCAGTGACACTGCTGAGGCGTCAGCACCCGCACTGGGACGCCTGAAGCGAAACAAGCCTGTGACGCTGCAGGAGTCATGCTTCATTTGTATCTGACTGCAAGAAGGGTTTTAAGGATTTGGCAACAGTTTCCTGTAGCAGCGTTGATTGTGGAGATGTCTTTCAACACTGGTGGAGAGTTGTGTGTCAGGTTGCTTTCGGAAGGTCTGTCTGTGCCATGACGTGTGGCGCTCTGACCGAGGCAGCAGGAGCCGGGCAGGCTTGTTCCAGTATCCTGGTAGCCTGTTTCCTGACACCTGCTAAACCCCAGGTCCTGCTTCTCATGGAACTCCGTGCATAGGTTGTGGGGAGCTCATGTCGTGCTCTCGGGTGTTTCAGTGACTCCCGGCTCAGGATTCCCCGTGTTTTGCAGTCAGCTGTTGGGCTAAAGCTGCTCAGCAAACAGAGCCGTGGTGCCTTGCCAGGGTAGGTGGTGTGTGTGTGTTCCGTAGCTGTGTAAACAGGGCCATTAGGCCGGTAAGTGACACAGCCATTTGATGGGAAGTTTATTTTAGGTGATGGTTTTCTGCTCCAGTATTTCACCCACGATACCCTCCTCTGAACAGTGCCTTCTGGGGATGGTTTTCTGCTTTGGACACTTCAAGCTGCATACGGATTTCTTCAGGGTGTGTATCTTTCATACCCACTGTTGTGTTTCCTTTCAGCCTGCCCTGCTTGCTTGGGAAAGGTGTAGCTCTGGTTTCTGTTCTGTGGCTTTTCCTCCCCCTTTTTTTGGGCTACAGCAAAGGTAATTCCGACAAACTCCACCAACGCTGTGTGCTCAAATACTGGAACACCATGATCCTGCTGAGACTTCCTCCAACTGGAATACAGATGTTTTAGTGAAGTTTAAACATCTTCCAGACTGGTTAGGTGGGATTATTGTACATGCCTTTCAAACTGGTAAATCAGAACATGTGAAGTCAGATGAGTTTTCCAAAGCCATAACCTGTCTAACAGTGAATCCTGATGCCCTGTGCCTCAGGCTGTGCCACCTTCTCCATATGGCTGTTCTGATCCATAAGTGCTCTGCAGGTTGGCTTCTTCATCTCCCCCAGGGGCTGCTTTCTCAGGTAACAGTGTATAAAACCAACCAGAACCTCACAGGGCCTTTACCATGGCCTGTGAGGTAATGTGCTAACCCATCACTGCTCCTGAGAGAGATCTTGGACAGTCACTAAAGGTTACACCCTTTCTACTTGCCGATACAATCTAGGTGGTGTAAAAGTTGGTGCCTCACTAAACCACTGTGATCAGGTGCCTGAGGCAAAAGGGCATGTTGTTTGCCAGGAGTATGAAGAGTATTGCAGTCACCTTGAACTGCATTCACATGTTCGAACGTTCATGTGTTCAGACTTCCTGGCATCATTTCAGCAACTGAACCTTGCTCACTTTAATAGTAGTGCTTTTATACCCAGCATACAAGAAATTGAAACTCCAGAAGCGATACAATTTGTAAAATACATGGTAACAAATGATAAAACTTTAGTAACTTGAAAGCAGAAGGCCTTTTTCTGCTGATGTGCAGTTCTCAGATGACTGCTTTGGGGAGAGCCTGTGGGGCAGGAGTAAAAATGTTTCCTTTAGGTGGTACAGAATCCGTTTGCCTTGCTGCTTCATCACAGCAGGAGAGAAGGACAGCAGCCTGAGGTGTAAGGAGGCTGCAGTTGTGAACGTGGGATGCAGAGGTCCCTTCAGTTTAGAAGGGACCTTGTGTGTGACTGTAGTAGTTTATTAGAAAAGTTGCTGTCAAAACTGAATTACTAAAGTAGGAAGTAGGCCTGAACCCCTTGAGTGTGATAGGGAATTTGGGGTGGGAAGGAGCAGGGAGAAAGATGTTTAAAAGTATTTTAGAAGCAAATGAATGTCTTGGGCACTAAAGCCCCTCTGCTCTGGAGCCAGGCTGAGAGAGCTGGGCTGGGGCAGCCTGGAGAAGAGAAGGCTCCTGAAGGGGAGACCTTAGAGCAGCTCCAGTGCCTAAAGGGGCTCCAGGAAACCTGGAGAGGGGCTTTGGACAAGGGCCTGTAGGGACAGGACAAGGGGAATGGCTTTAACCTGCCAGAGGGGAGATTGAGATGAGCTCTTAGGCAGAAGCTCTTCCCTGTGAGGGTGCTGAGGCGCTGGCACAGGGTGCCCAGAGAAGCTGTGGCTGCCCCATCCCTGGCAGTGTTCAAGGCCAGGTTGGACACAGGGGCTTGGAGCAACCTGCTCTAGTGGAAGGTGTCCCTGCCCGTGGCAGGGGGTTGGAGCTGGGTGAGCTTTAAGGTCCCTCCAACACAAACCAGTCTGAGATTCTCCGATCCCACACAGTAGTTCTGACACCAGGCTGCTCTCTCAAGCCAGGGGCTGTTCTCGGTCCGTAAAGCAGCTCTCACCTTTGCTGTCCCATGGTGCTCTTCCTTTTCTTCCGCAGGCTACAGCGGCCTGTGGAGGAGGGTTTGGTTTTACTGTACCTCTGCTGTTGTCATTCTGTGTGTGTAGAGACACCCAACCTTTACAGCTCTGCTCCTGGTAGTAGAAGTGCCCGGTTGCAGTGGTGTGTGTACACAGGCGCCGCAGGCAGGGCATGACTCAGCCTTTCCCCAGGGACTCGGCGCCCGGGACAGACGGAGCAGCCACAGACCAGAAGTGCTTAGAATTTCCCATCCTTGGATCAGGCGTCTTTGGAATTAAACAGAGTTGAAAGATGAATCAACGTACAAAAATGCTGAGCTGCTCGTGATTGCTGGAGGTACAGGGATGGCAGGGATAGCGCGGGGACTGCGGTAATCTGTTGGAGGCATACCAGGCATTAACAGGGATCCAGCGCCAGGGACAGCAAGCTTTCTAGAACAGAAGAGATGCCAAAAGCTCTGTTTGAGTCAGAGCATAGTGAAGGGAGAGCCTTTAGGGGTAATGGATCCTTGCCCAGTGAGCATAACCTCATCCCCACTGTAACCTTCGTGCTGGAGAGAGACTTTGCAGTTTTGAGCTCTTTAAATGTCTCACGAGCTTTGGGGTTTGGACTTTGCTCACAATGGATTTTGCTAATGCTCTTGGAGAAGGAATAGTGGCTTATCTCCTTGTTTAGTGTTGGAGGGAGCAGACATACTTGATAGAAGACATAGAAGGCAGGAAACGGACTTGAATGTGTGATAATGTCGGACCTCACTCTGGCTCGTGTGAGTTTGGACCCTCAGCTGCAACTGGGAGAGAGTTACTGGAGGCTGGAAGGTTCTTCTAGGAATCAGTATACTACGGATCTCAGAGAAGAGATATTGCAGACAGGAACACTTCCCTGGATTGCTTCTGTGCTGGTGAGGTTTGGTGTGAGGTGGCCCAGTTCCCAGGCAGGTCATCTGTGCCTGTGTAATTCGGTTGGAGGCGATGCTGTAGGGGTCTCTGCAGTGGATACACAAACTGGGGTGAAATGGCTACACTCGTGTTATGTCAGCTGCCAAATAACCATCAGCTTGGGCTCCTGGAGCCAGTCTGGCACGGAGCATTTGTGTGAGATGACAAACCGTGAATTCTGTCCTTCTCACTGACCCAGTGACCCCATCTCCTGAACTTCATCCAGCCCCATCCTCAAAAGAAAGAGCCACCAAGAGCTTTAGTGCCTACCAAACACAGGCAAATGTCAGCTCAAGGAACATGGGGAGAGACTTTTCAGCAGGGCCTGCTGCAACAGGACGAGGGGTGATGGTTTTGAACTAAAAGAGGGAGATTCAGGCTGGATGTGATGAGGAAATTTTGTCCAATGAGGGTGGTGAAACACTGGCACAAGTCGCCCAGAGAGGTGGTGGATGCCCCATCCCTGGAGACATTCCAGGCCAGGCTGGATGTGGTTCTGAGCAACCTGATGTTGTTGAAGATGTCCCTGCTCATTGCAGGGGGTTGGACTAGATGAGCTTTGAAGGTCCCTTCCAACCCAGACTACTCTAAGACTATTTAATGAGCTCTTTTGATGTCTTCCTTGTTAACCTTGGCATTGTGGCAGGAAGCAACAGCGCGGAGTTGGAATACTAGGCAAATATTCCAGCATAATTTAACTCTTGGGAGACTCTTGGAGACCTGCTTGAGAGGCAGCAGACCTCCATGGAAGTACTGCATTTAAAGTGCTCTCTGGTGTGGGAGGACAGGCACCCATCCAGCCCTGCTGGCGCTCCAACACCCTCCTGCCAGCTCTTCCCTTGACGCTCGCACCCGCTGCTCCCCAGGCGCTTTAGCTATAGGCAGGACACCCCAGGGACAGACCTTCCTGCTGGGAGCGCTTGGTGGATGGCAGAGGAAGCTGAGCTCTGACTGTCGTGGTTTGAGCCCAGCCGGTAACTCGGAACCATGCAGCCGCTTGCTCACTCCCCAACTTCTTCCTCCCCCCGCTCCCGGAGGGATGGGGAGGAGAATCGGAAGAATGTAACTCCCACAGGTTGGGATAAGAGCAGTCCCGTAACTAAAGCACCATACAAAACTGCTGCTGCTGCCACCAATGATAATGATGATAAGGGAAATAACAAGGGCAGAGGATACAATTGCTCACCACCCGCCGACCGATACCCAGCCTGACCCGAGCAGTGATCTGGGCCTTCCGGGTAACTCCCCCCGGTTTATATACTGGGCATGACGTGCTGTGGGATGGAATACCCCTTTGGCTAGTCTGGGTCAGGTGTCCTGTCTCTGCTTCCTCCCGGCTTCCCCTCCTCCCTGGCAAAGCATGAGACTGAGAAAGTCCTTGGCAGGAGTAAACATTACTGAGCAACAACTAAAAACATCGGTGTTATCAGCGTTGTTCCCAGGCTGAAAGTCAAAAACACAGCACTGCACCAGCTACTAAGAAGGAGAAAAAATGACTGCTGTAGCTGAACCCAGGACAGTGGCCCACACTGGCAGCAGAGCTGCTCTGACTGCTCAGGCGCTTCTTACTGCTGCTGTACCAGGCTTTAGTTGTCTGAAAATCCCAGCTAAGGGGAAGCAGCGCAGAGGGCTGGGGAGATGGATGTGTAAGTCCATCCTTTCCAGGGTACAGCCCTGGAACTCCTTTTCCAGAGCAAATACTAATGTCAGCTGGAAAGCACGAGTCAGCTGGAAGGGAATTTGGTGCTGAAGGTAAAACACTGCTCAGTTAGAAAACTGTCTTTCCTTTTGTGACATAGCGTTGTGGCCCCAAGCTCTGCAGAGCAGAGCACTGAGCTCAGCTGCACTCGCTTCCCAGCACTTGGTAGAATAAAATGTACCCCGTGTTGGTATGTGCCTCCTTAAAAAGTGTTACAAAGTGAGTGCGCTCAGTTCTATGAATAGCAGCAGGATGCTTTCCTAGCAATCTACCTATTCATCGAGTGTAAATAGATGGTTGTTCACTTGAGCCGGTGCTTTGGGAAGCAGTGAGTAAACTCCCTGTGGAATAAAGCCCAGGCAGCTTGCAGACAGGCTGAGCTTCCAGCTCCTGCCTCAGCTCAGCGCTCTGGAGTGTGAAATGCGCTGCAGAGACACTTTTGCCAGTGTTATGTGTGTGTCCTGGTGGGCAGAAGGGTTCTGAGGAGCTGCTGGTCGGCAGCTCGGGCTGGAGGTGTGTGGTCCCACACAGCTCTGCCTCCTGTGGAACAGCTTTTGCTTTGAGCTGCTTGAAAGCTCCTTGGTGTTTTATGCTGTAACACCAAATGTTGCACATAACCTGCCACGTGTCTGTGTCTCAAAATACACACATCTATATCCTGTGTACGCCAAAGCTCTGGGAAGCGTTGCCAGGCGCGGGAGGATGGAGCAAAGGTGCACAAGGCGAGGTGGAGGCTCGTGTGTCAGATTCAGAGGTTGGTTTAGGTTGTCTCACTGCAGGTGCCTGAAAACAATACCTGAAGCTGGAGAAAGCAATGGGTGAAAATCATACTCTACGGGTGTTTCTGCTAAAATCAGCTCAGCGGTTTGGGGTTACAAGAGCTGGTGTCAGTTAAGGAGAAAAATGAATTGGTGGCCAAAGACTTGGGGCCAGGAGGGTGAGGTCTGTCCCACATGACCCCAATAGTCACAACACCCTTTGGCTGCAGTTTCCTGTTCTTAGTGCATGGATAGTGGCCTTTTTAGAGGCATGGCACCATCTTTACAGTTAATGAAGCATTAATAGCTTACATCCGAGATCTCTGGTGGGAATTCTGGCACTATTAGCTGGAAACAGTTGCCAAAGTCAGCACAGGCTTTTGGGTATCCTGAGGAGCTTACTTGTTTTAGTGGCTTTGAGAGGCATGTTCAGAACAAAACCAGGGGGGAATCTTGGAGGATGCACAGGTTCTTCCCGATGCTGCAGTGACCTTACCATAAATGATAGTGCCTTTGAGGTGCTAGTTCAGCCTCAGCTCCTATTTGATCTACTTACAAAGAACATTTAAGGACCTAAGGATGCTTATAAATGAGTTTATTTACAATTCAACTCTGTTGCTCTTTTTCTGGGCTGGATCTATTTCCTTCGTGCTTTAAAGGGCTTAATTGTACAGTGCAGGTGTCACTGAGGATGGGAAGTGTCACTTGGTGGATGCTGATACAATAACACTGTTGATGTGGCTTTCCTCAAGTGCCACCTCCCATGTGTGACCTCTCACTGAGCTGGGACCAGCCCTGGCCCCTGTAGGTGGGTGCCCACCAGCACACTCACTGCTGTGCCAGGGGGCTTGTCCTGGTGGGGCTGGCTCTGGAGGGGGGTGAGTGCCTCCTGCACGAGAGGCTGTGAGGAGGGAATTCCTGTCCTCTCTTCTTTCTATCCTTTCTTTTCCCCTTCCCTCATTACTCCCCTTTTCCCTTGCTGTGTGCCTCTCATGTCAGGTGCTGTTGGGGATAGGGGTAAGATGATTTTAACCGGGGAGAAGGAGCTGCTTTGTCTGGACTAGGTACTTGTGGAGGTGTCAGTCTGAATTGTGGGATTAAACAGGCCGAACGTTGGAGCCTTGTGCTCTGTTCCTGCATCCTTATCTATCTGACATGACATACTCGGGCATATGAAGGCAGGTTTGCTGCTTGCTGTAGCCACTTCTTACTCACCTATTTAGTAAGTAGGGCAGCATTTCTTCAGGGTCTGTAAAGCATTTCAAGGTCACTGAACTAAAGACCATACAAATGTGGCCGTTGCCAAGATGAGTTCACTTGTGCTGCAGGAACAGCACCGAGGAGCCCCAAATCGAAGGGATTTGTTACAACTCTTGGCTCACAGAACATAGTGTGGGGTGGGGGGAATGCAGAGGGTCAGGATGGGGGGGGGAGCTTTCCCCCAGCTTCATTTCTTAATCTTTTTTGCCTCTCTGCTTGCAGATTCTCACAAACACAAAGACAAACACAAAGACCGAGAACACCGGCACAAAGAGCACAAGAAGGACAAGGAAAAAGACCGGGAAAAGTCCAAGCACAGTAATAGGTGAGGAAAAACTTGAAGTCCTCATAGGCTAAAACACCACTGCACAAGCAGCCCTGCAAGAATTACTCTGGTAATACACGAGGGCAGAATTGCTGCATTTTAAGTGTGGTTTATGTGAGCGTAGGTGCTTTAAGCCTACCTTGGGTCATTGCATGCATTTCCATACAGGAAGCTGAAGTAGTGTTTCTTGCTGATGTGAGCCAATGCTAATGTAGAAAAGATGATTGTAGCTTAGTGTGTTATTAAAGGTGTTAAGAACTAGTTTAACCCCACCTGCATGAAGATTGATCAGGATTGTTCATAATCTTTATGTGTAGTTCCAGTTTGTCAGAAATGTGGAGTTGTTGGGTGTTGGTATAAACCCCACTGGTTTAGCACAGGTGAACCTGATGTGACTCCTCAGCCTCTTAAAAAGAGTCTGGAAAGATGGTGCCCCAGAATGATGGTGATGTCTTTGGCTTCCTACCACCTTCATAGAATCAACCAGGTTGGAAAAGCCCTTTTAAGCTCATCAAGTCCAACTGTTCCTCAGCACTGCCAAGGCCACCACTAGCCCATAGCACTGAGGCCTCGGCTACACGGGGTGTGAACACTTGCAGGGCCGATGACTCCAGCACTGCCCTGGGCAGCCTGTTCTAATGCCTGAGCACTCTCTGGGGAAGGAATTGTTCCTCATCTCCATCTAAACCTCCCTGGTGCAGCTTGAGGCCGTTTCCTCTTGTCCCACCCCTTGTTCCTTGGGAGCAGAGACCGGCCCCCTCCTGGCTCCATCCTCCTGTCAGGCAGTTGTAGAGAGCGAGAAGGTCCCCCCTGAGCCTTCTCTTCTCCAGACTAAACCCCCCCAGGTCCCTCAGCCGTTCCTCATCACACTTGTGCTCCAGGCCCTGTACCAGCTCCGCTGCCCTTCTCTGGCCCCGCTCCAGCACCTCAATGTCTCTCTTGCAGTGAGGGGCCCAGAGCTGAACACAGGATTCAAGGTGCAGCCTCACCAGTGCCCAGCACAGGGGGACAGTCACTGCCCTGGCCCTGCTGCCACACTGGTGCTGATACAGGCCAGGATGCTGGTGGCTTCTTGGCTGCCTGGGCACAAGCTGCTCATGCTCAGCTCTGTCAAGCAGCACCCCCAGGTCCTTTCCCATGAGCAGTTTCCAGCCGCTCTGCCCCAAGCCTGGAGTGTTGCAGGGGGTTGGTGTGGCCCAAATGCAGGACCCGGCACTTTGCCTTTGTTGAACCTCATCCCACTGGCCGCAGCCCATGGATCCAGCCTGTCCAGATCCCTCTGCAGAGCTTCCCACCCTCCAGCAGATCAACACTTCCCACCGAACTTGGTGTCATCTGCACATCCGCTGCATGTGCACTCAATCCCCTCATCCAGATCATTAATGAAGATACTAAACAAGGTATTAAATGAGACTAGGGCTGGATGTCTCAGTGCTGTGAGGCAGTTAGGAACTTCTGCTGGGTTAGCTGATGAATTTGAATGGATTGCATGCTGCTTTGTCTGATGTGATTGATACACACCACACTGCTGCTGTATGGGGAGGGTGCCTCATGGCAGTCAGCTGCCGTATCATCTGCATTGAACATAAACATACATTTACTCTGTGGTGACCTGGAGCTCTTGAGGTGGTGAGTGCCGAGGTCCAGTTGATCCCCTGGCCTAGGCTGTGAGCTGCAGGAACCAGGACGTGCGGGTCTGGCCGTGGTCATTTGGTGTGATGGAGCACAGGGCAGGTTGTCACACACAGGAAATGCTTTCCACTTGTAACGCCTGGCAGGCAAGTGCCACGGAGCCTGCGTGGGCAATAAACCAGTCCCTGGAGGGTAAGTTTCTGTTGTGACACTTGGTGAATGCAGAGAAGAGCTTATGCTATGGCCAGGCAAGCATTAATTAATCGCTGTGCAACTGTGATAACCCAGTCTAAAACTGGATAAAAAAGCTTGTGTATCAATGGTTTCTATTAAGGAGTGTGGAAAGGAGAGAGGCTGTGCTGAGCAGTGTTTGTTCTGGTGGGGTCACTCTTGATTTGAGTTTTCTGTGACCTGTTGAAAAGCTACACAACCTTCCTGCTCCAGAATATGTTTCTTCTTCTGATTTGAAAGCAAATGGTTGATGGGGTTAAAAAGATCTAGGCCAGGTCACTTCAGCATTTACTGGCTTCCCCAGCAAAGCTGCCGCGCTTTGGGCACATTGTGTGCTCTCTTCTTGCTGACATTTCTGTACTACCTTGACTTCAGCTTTTCATTTTTCTGGTATCTCCAAGGTATGTAGCCCAAAATTTACTGCCTCACATTTCCAGATGTTCATGGCTTCCCATGAAGAACCATTCTTCTGCAGCCTTGGCTAAGTACATCCTGTTGTAAGGAGTACTGTAAGCACCATCTTCACATTTCATAGTCATGGAATCCCAGCCTCGTTTGTGTTGGAAGGGACCTTAAAGCTCACCCAGTTCCAACCCCTTGCCATGGGCAGGGACACCTTCCACTAGAGCAGGTTGCTCCAAGCCCCTGTGTCCAACCTGGCCTTGAACACTGCCAGGGATGGGGCAGCCACAGCTTCTCTGGGAAAAGTCTGTGCCAGCGCCTCAGCGCCTTCTTTACTATGAGGGTGCTGAGGTGCTGGCACAGGGTGCCCAGAGGAGCTCTGGCTGCCCCATCCCTGGCAGTGTTCAAGGCCAAGTTGGATGAATTTCTAGGGTTCATTAATGATTGGATTCACTTGCGTAGGAGTTGGGAATGGTCAGTGTGTTTTTAAATAGAACAACTAACTATGGCTTACAAGGTGGAGCTGCGTGCTGCTGCCTGTGTACCAATGGTACCTGCAATGCGTACCAAACAGTGGCCAGAAGATAAGAGTGCCTAGTGCGTTCTGTGAGGCTAGCTCATGAGATGATACATAATCATGCTTTACCTTGAATACTGCCTTCCTCCCTACAGCGGTGGCCTTAAATCCCCGTGGGCACTGCCCAAAGCTTCCAGTCACTCTCGTGTATCCCTAAAGCATCCGTTTGCCCCATGAGCACAATGCAGTGCATCTGCGAGTCCCAGAGCAGGGTGCACCGATGTGGATGGCATCACTGAGCGTGTGCATGTGCAGGGGCTTTGTTCCTGCTGTGGTTTTGGAGAGAGATGCCCTGATGCTGCTTTGCCCCTCAGGCCCCTGCACAAGGTGGGACTTCACCTCCCCAGGCCTGCAGAGGTTTGCTGCTGTGTGGTTCCTGCCTCTCAAAGCTGCCACCTTAAACTGACTGGATTCCAGTGCTGAGTCAAGAGAGCTGGACTCAAAGGTGGTTCTCAGAGAAGATCACAGACATGGACACACTTGTGGTTCTCTGGTGGGATCCCTCCTTCAGAGCACTCCAAACTCTTCCCTGCCCTGCTGGTGCTCAGTGGTGCCCAGGGCACATGGATGTTTGCTGTGCAAAGGCAGCTGACATCTAACACAAACCACCTAAAAATAGTTGACCTCATAATTGACATTTCAGCATTTCTTCCCTAAATCCTTGACTCAGCTGTCATCCATGTGATTCCATGAATGGAAGTTGTGTCTGTGTGAGGATTGGGCTCGAGGTGACCATTGGCTTGGGAAGGAGATAGGCCAGTAGCTCACAACATAGGGGTGAAGGGAGACCTGTGCTGAGCCTGGGGGGACCTGGCTGGAGCATGTGCTTGTGGCCGGGCGCCTGCAGGAGTGAAACCAGGGCTGGAGAGGCCACAGGGGTGAGCCGTGCACAGGAAGCACTGGAGCAAGCTGAGCTTCCCTTTGGGCTTGGTTACTACAGTCACTGCACCAAAATACTTCCTGGACAAAGCCAAGATGACCACAGAAGTCTGGATTGTAGGATGGCCTCTGTGAGTGCCAGTGTCCATCCTGTCACACTGCTGAGCAGGGGTTGCGCTGGCGAGGGGCATTTGATCACTTTGCCATTGTTAGTAGCTTTTCATTTGCCAGCAGTGTGAGGGGAGGGAATTGCTTTGTGGGGAAATACTGGGGAATTCTCCTCCTTCAGAAGAGGGAGAAAAGGTTCCTCAGGCAGAAGTGTGTGTGCAGATGGAAGATGTGCAGTGCTGGCTGTGTCACTGAACAGGGATACTCATGTCTCAACCAGCTACTGCTTAGGCAAAGGCTTTTCTTGACACTGAGCTGGTAGATGGCCATCTACAAGGTAGACATCAGCCTACAGGGATGCTGGGGAGAGACTCTTTATTTTAGGGATTGTAGTGATAGGACAAGGGGTGATGGGTTCAAACTGAAACAGGGGAAGTTCAGGTTAGATCTTAGGCAGAAGTTCTTCCCTGTGAGGGTGGTGAGGCACTGGAATGGGTTGCCCAGAGAGGTTGTGAATGCTTCATCCCTGGCAGTGCTCAAGGCCAGGTTGGACAGAGCCTTGGGCGACATGGTTTAGTGCGAGGTGTCCCTGCCTATGGCAGGGGGTTGGAACTAGATGATCTTAAGGTCCTTTCCAAGCCAAACCGTTCTGTGATTCCGCAGTGTCAGGCAGTTGGATTTGCTCCCTCAAAGGGGTTGCAGTTTCTGAGCAAATGGCTTCAAACCCCAGGGGAACTCTTCCCTTGGAAGGTTTCCAGACAGGTTAGAAACCAAGTTCTTCATGTGTGCAGCCAGGAGGGGTTTCCTCAGAGACACTGGCATTGGGTTTGGCAGCACAGTCACATACTGATGGATCCGTTTCCATGATGTTCTCTTCATAGCACCAGTTTCATTGGAAAAGCACTTACTTTCTCACCCCTTGTTCAAATGGCACCTCCAGTATGTGTGTGTGTTACTGAGCAATATCTGCTTGGAAGCACACTCCTGACAGCCGGTTTGCAGCACTTGGCTTTCTGTAAAATAAAACTCCTTTTTAGGCTCAGCAGCTCTTGTGAGCCCTTTGCAGCGAGATGAGCAGTGATGCTGTGGCCGCTGCCCATCTCATTACAACTTGTTGTAAAGACTCCACTGGCTCGAAGCTCTTGTTTTTGTAACAAAGGGGACAAAATCCTCATAGAATCATCATAGGATCATGGAATGTTTTGGGTTGGAAAGGACCTTCAAAGCTCATCTGGTCCAACCCCCTGCAGTGAGCAGGGACATCTTCACCTAGATCGGGTTGCCCAGAACCACATCCAGCCTGGCCTGGAATGTCTCCGGGGATGGGGCATCCACCACCCCTCTGAGCAACCTGTGCCAGTGTTTTACCACCCTCATTGTGCAAAATGTCTTCATCACATCCAGCCTGAATCTCCCTCTTTTAGTTTAAACTCCTCATCCTATGACAACAGGCCCTGCTAAAAAGTCTCTCCCCATCTTTCTTATAGGCCTCTTTCGAGTGCTGAAAGGCCACAGCAAGGTCTCCACGAAGTCTTCTCCAGGCTGAACAACCCCAGCTCTCTCAGCCTTTCCTCACAGCAGAGGTGCTCATCCCTCTGATCATTTCTGTGCCCTTCCTATGGACCCTCTCCAGCAGGTCCATGTCTTTCCTGTGCTGAGACCCGTTCCAAACCCCAGCCCCACAGCAGTGCCACTGCGTTACTGTCCCTCCACTGTGCCCATCCAGCGCCTCCCTCTGCAGCAGAACCCAACTGCTGGGGACCCCCAGCAGCCCCCGAGAGCCTGTGCCCCACTGGGGGCTGTGGCAGCCCTTTCCATGGGGGATTTGAAGGGAAAACCTGCCTGTTTGTACTCAAGTGTCTCCTCTGACAGGGAAAAACAAGTGAAAAGTAGCCATGACTGCTGCAAATTAAGCAAAACCTTCCCGGGGCAACAGGAATGTGGGATTTTCCAGGGGTTTTTACCTGTATGGGGAATGTGTAAAGCACTTGATAAAAGCTCTGTCCCCTGTCGCTGAAATTGAAGATGAAGCCTTTAGAAAAGTTTATCTGAGATCAATAGAACTGCCTGGAAGTCTACAGAAACTCCATTCTGCCTTCACAAAAGCTGCTGTGTTACTGCAGCAGATGTGTTGGATCTTGGGTAATTCCAGACAGGCTGAAGGGTGCTGCAGCAGAAATCCAGCTGCTGTTGTCACTGGGACGTCGTTTGTACCTCGGTGGGGTTTTATACAGAGTGTGGGGTCCCCTAATTGTGTTCTGAGCAGGATGGTGCTGTGCTGGGCACAGGCACAGCATTGTCTGCTTGGGTTTGAAGCACATCCTTTGTCTGTCTGTAGCTGTTTGACAGCTTCATTTCCTGCCCTGTACTTAAAAAAGGCTTTGAAAAGAAAACCTGCATCAGGAAGCAGCAGATCTCCAGTGCAGGAGAATAAATGTTTCCTGTATCCAGACTTTGAAGGATCTAAACTGCCAAGAGAAGTCTCAGAAATACCTAAAATAATTTGGGTTTCATATGGCAGAAGTGTGTGGAGCGCTATGTGCAACTTCTGAAATTTGCTTCTTGCTTTCCTCCTCTCCCACTCACAAGATGACACTTGTGTGTCTTAACCACTCGTTTACAGCTGTAGTAAACTGGGAGAGAACATTGGAATGCCTCAGATCTCCAGCACCCCTCAAGGAAAGAAAATTCAAAGCCCACTTAAGAAATATCCGTATCAGGGAATAAATCCACATCACTATGGAGCAAAGTGTTTTCTTCTGCTCCTTTTAGCCCTGTACTTCCCAGCCCCCAAAACTGCCAGAGGGGAGATTGAGAGGAGCTCTTCGGCAGAAGTTCTTCCCTGTGCGGGTGCTGAGGCGCTGGCACAGACTTTTCCCAGAGAAGCTGTGGCTGCCCCATCCCTGGCAGTGTTCAAGGCCAGGTTGGACACAGGGGCTTGGAGCAACCTGCTCTAGTGGAAGGTGTCCCTGCCCATGGCAGGGGTTGGAACTGGATGAGCTTTAAGGTCCCTTCAACCCAAACCAGTCTGGGATTCTGTGAAAAGAAAAATCTAATCCACACCCGTTAAATATAAATGTCAGTGATTAAAAACCCGACATGAAGCAGATCTGCTGTGGCAGTCCCTCTGGCCGTGGGAGATGAGCATTTCAAACAAGCAGACCATGTACAGTAGTGAAGTAATGGGTCCTCTGAAGCCAAGACCCAAGAGATTGGTTCAGAAGTGTCGGCAGTAGCAGTGTCTGCCCAGAGGTGTCTCGGGCTGTGTGTGCAGCGCGGGTGCCGCTGTGCAGAGCTGTGCCGGGGAATGGCAGCAAGGAGGCTGCTCCTCGTGCTGCCAGCGCGGAGCAGCGCCGCATCCAGCGGCAGGGAGAACGCTCCGCTGGCAGGCTGCGTGCTTCTGTGAGCGCAGCTGGAGGTGACCTCAAGTGTGGGACACAAGGGATTTACACTGATCTTCACTGGATCTTCAGAGTTTTATGGTTTTGCTGGGAAAAACAGACTCCAGGCATTAAACATCAGCTCAGACTTCTTGTACGTGTCTGATTTATTACATGATCCCAAAGTAAGCGTCACATGGATTGCAGGCAGGAAGAGGCAGAATAGGTGACACAGGGGAAAAGCAGTTTCAAATGAACACTTGTGCACCCCCTGCTCCCTGGCCTGGGGTGGGGGGGGTGGTTTTTTCCCCACTTGCATGCACAGTTCACCTCGATCAGCTTCCTAATGTGATACTGCCTTCCAGTAACAACTTACTGCTCTTCATTTAGCAGCACACCTGATTCTCACACAGCCATAGGAGGTGCTTGAGACGCCTTATCCTTGGTTCACTGCGTGAATGTTGTTCTACTTCCTGTAGCTGTGGATTAGTCCAGCTTTTATCTTGTTCATCTTGCTGAAGGCTTCATCTGTTATCTGCAAACTGGTGCAAAGACGCCGTTCAGCTCTGGGAAAAGTGGTTGCAGGGGTTTTATTGTACTGCTGAAATCCCACCAGAACCATTGCAGCTCACGTGTTCGTTCCCTGTAATACCAGATGAGAGCTCTCTGACAGTGAGCAGAAAATAGTGCAAGCCAGCCGAAAGCTCGCCCTTGGCTGCTGTGCCTCCTGGCTGCTCCCTGCGCAGTCAGCTCTTCCTTGCCTGGGTTAGGCTGAATGTGATCACGGCTCCCCATTGATACAGAATTGCATCACCTGGGACGTGAGCTGTGTAACCTGGGCTCTGTCCCTGCTGGGTTTGTAGGTTGCACTGAAATCACAGCTCCCTCTTGTTGCTCTACACTCGGTTGCATTGCAGCAGCCCCGAGCAGGGCTGGGCTGGCAGAAGGCTCTGCTGCTCGCTAGTAACAGATTCCCAGGCGTGAGCTAATTGCAGCCGAGAACATAAGAGAGAGGGAATAAGAGACACTTCAGATAGTGCATCCTTCCCAGCTTGCGAGTTGTGAAGCTGGAGTGGAAAGGGCTGGGAAGGGATTATTAACGCGCAGAAAAGGCACCTGAAGGTGTTAGGTTGCTGCCAAGCGGGTGCAGCTCGGAGCAGGAAGCTGTGCTCTGCACATCTGCCGTTCCTCAGGAACACTTTCCACCCGTGACCTTCCCGTGTGACGGCAGGCTGTGCCGCTGCCACGTGCCTGCTCTGCCTCCCTGCTGCAGGCAGGCGCGCTGGGAAGCAGCCGTGCTTGCCAGGGAGCCGGCTGCTCTGTGCACGCACTGTTGCCTGCGCCCAGCCGCGGCTCTCCCGGGCCTTCACGTGTCCTTGCTCACACTAGAGCTTCTGGAAGGCAGCAGGCAGTCAGCAAAGCGGTTCTAGTGCTTCAGGAGAGGTGTTTGTACTCACCTGGCCTTTGTCTGAACTAAGCCCATAGCATCACGATGTGCCTCTAGATGATGCAGTCCCTGGTCCTGCCTGTATTAATACGGTGTCCTGCTGTACCTTGGGAGAATCACAGAATCACAGAGTAGTTTGGGTTGAAGGGACCTTAAAGCTCACCCAGTTCGAACCCCCTGCCACGGGCAGGGACACCTTCCACTAGAGCAGGTTGCTCCAAGCCCCTGTGTCCAACCTGGCCTTGAACACTGCCAGGGATGGGGCAGCCACAGCTTCTCTGGGCACCCTGTGCCAGCACCTCAGCACCCTCACAGGGAAGAGCTTCTGCCTCAGAGCTCATCTCAATCTCCCCTCTGGCAGGTTAAAGCTATTCCCCTTGTCCTGTCCCTACAGGCCCTTGTCCAAAGCCCCTCTCCAGGTTTCCTGGAGCCCCTTTAGGCACTGGAAGGCTGCTGTGAGGTACCTTTAACAAACCCACAAACCGAGCACGTTGGCAGCATGAAGCCCCTTCCTCTGTTGTAGTGGTTCAGCGGAATGCTCGGGGTGAAAAGGAAGACCCTGTTTATCAGCAATGCTGGGCATTCCCAGAACAGATTGTGAGCAGCTGGCTGATGATCCAGCTCTCTTTTTTAGGCTAAAGTGCGCTGAAGTTTCCCTCTGTCTTACCCCAGGGAGTTCAGGCTGGCTTGCTGGCAGAGGGGTATGTGCAGGAAAGGTAATGAAGGAGCCACAGTGCTCTGAGAAGTGAATTCAGGATAAAATGATCTGGGTGCACACGCTCTCGAGACCTTTTTGTTTGGTTGGGTTTGGTTTCTTTAGAGAAAAGTGATTTTTTTCCCCCCACTGTTGAATTGGCCAGGCAGGCAGGCTTCTGAGCTTTAAATTGCTCCCAGTCCCTTCTAATAATAGCTTTGGAATTGTCTGAAATATCTTCTTGATAGAAGGCTGAAAGTCTTTGTTCAGGGTAAGGATGGCATCCTGGTGCTTTCTCTTTTCTGTTGAGATGAGTGTGGTGGTTAAATTGTGCTCCTCTGGAGACTCACACAAGTATCTTGGCCAAATGAAAGACCAAAGCAGCTCAGCTGGACTGAAGTTAATATCTGAGCAACTTGGAGGAAAACAGTTACCCCTCAGGATTGCTGCTTGAAGCCTTTATTCCTGCAAAGTCCCGTTTCCGCATGGGCTGCTCTGGGAGGAGCAGGTTCCAGGCTCTCTTTGGGCAGAGGGGCACATGCCTCCATTGCTGTGCCTGTTGGAACATCCTGGATTGAGTTGGGGAGGTCAGAGCTGTGGTCCATGGCTAGAAACACGTAGTGCTGACAAGCAGTAATCTACTTACAAAGGAGGAGAAGAAATCTCTGCTCTTTTTCCATTGTTAACACTGGAGCAGCAGCACATGGAAGCAGGTTTTGATGGGGAGGTTTCTTGCAGTCCCCCCCAGCAGCAGCAGGACCTGGGCCCTCACCACCAGTTCTGCTGGATTGACAGTGAAGCTGCAGAGTCAAAGTGGAGGCAGAGGTTCCACTTTGGTTTGGAGAGAAGTCACTGCTCTCTGCAGAGCAAGGGGGAAGGAGAGACTTGTGATGAGACAATAATAAACCCCCCCAAACATAACTCTGAGTCAGGAATGCAGACTCTGGCTCCGGTGCTGACAGTCATGGCTTTAGATTGCTAACTGACAGCTTGTCAGTGGTGGCCACTCACTCTCTCGAGAGCAATGTCATTTGAGCTTCCACTTAAGCCTGAGTTTTAGCACTCTTTTATCCCAGCCGAGTGTGTATCCCAGCCCTCTGTGCTCCTCTAGGTCAGTGGCACTTTCTCCCTGTTTCACTATTTGCTTTGCAGATGTAGATTGTCATCTATTAATTCGCTTTTAGTCACGTTGTGGGTACATGCCAGGCCTCTGTCAGTCACATCTGGCAGCCGGTGCTTTTGGCTGGTAGCAAGAATGAGTATGGGGCTTCTGAAAGCCTCTTTCCTTTTCTCCTATTCCAAGCTCCCAAATCACAGGCAGTGCCATGAACTTTCCCTTAGAGAACCAACTCCATCGATTGCAGTGCGTGCCCTGCTTTGAAGATGCAAATGGTTGTCTGAGTAAAACATGTTATTGCAGGTAGGATTTAAATACCAAATAAGAACAAGAAAGAGTCAGAAAATAGAAACAAGCAGAATTGCAGAGAACAAAATGGGTCTGAGCTGTGCGTGTGTTTGGTAAGGGTTTTCCTGTATGACTGTATGTATATATGTACACACCCCCCTTTGTAAAACTGTACTCTGTGGCAGGTGAGGTACCTAGCATCCAGGTAACAGCACAAGATAGAAAGTCAGAATTTCCAGACCTTCCTGAGTTTAAAGAGGATTAGTAACACGTGTGGGCTTTGTGCTTTCAGGCAGTGAATCTCCTTGGAGCAAAGGAAAATGAAATGGGTGACTTGAGCATGAGCTGCTGGTGAATAAGCAGGGTACAGAAGTGGGGTGCCAAAGCTGAGCAAGAGGCACCTCGTGGCTTCCCGAGACCCAGTGGCAGGCTGTGCTGTGTGTGTGCTGCGTGTCCTGAGCACCCAGTACATGACAAGAATAGGCTGCAGTTGTTGAATCTTCACTCCCAGACAACATGTGGTGCTCTGAGTCTTATCTACAAGAATTGCTGGAGTGTCAGTTCCCTTTTAATGTTTTATATGGAGTATGAAAAGGTTGCTAGAGAGATGAAATGAAGCTGGTTTATCTTCCTACTGATCTCTTCTAATGTGACGCAGTACGTGCTCATACCAAGTTCCTTCAGAGATGGCTTTTCATGCTTTAGCTGCCTGGCGTTGGGAGGCTGCTGTGTATCTGCTGGAGTCCCTGCTGCTCAGAGCTGGAATAACCTACATCTCTTGTAGGTTCAGGTCCAGCTGGGGCAGTGTTCATGAGGCTGTGGAATGCTCTTTACTCTGCAGCTGTACAGCTGGGTGTGGGTTGGCATATTTGTGACTGTGGTTGTAGCACACACAAGCTTTACGGGAGCTGGTTAGTGTGCTGCTGCTTTCTGTAGCCATCAGACATCCAGCCCTCTTGAGATCTGGTTTTCATGACAGAAGGAAGACTGGAAGCTTAGATCATGCTCTTACCTGCCGTTCCAGGCTTGCTGTTTTTCAGGGCTGTTTCCTCAGGTTGGTTTGGGCTCGTACTTGAGTGGTGAAATAGCTGAAATAAGGAAGCTGCTTTTCTCTAGTAAAGCTTTGCATTACATCGTGTGGTCCTAAGGAGAAGCAGCGCCGCAGAGAGCAGCAGTGATGGGAGGCCAGTGCTGAGGAAGGAGAAGTGTGAACTGTCAGCGTGAGGAAGGCAGCTTGCTTGGTGCCTGACCATGCGCAGTAGAAGAGAGCCCAATTCCACCATGCCTTTGGCTTGCTTAGGCCCGGGGTGACCTCAGAGAGTCCACACAACCTTGTAGACAACCTTGTAGATGTTGACAAGCTTGTTGCTTGGCTTCCACAGCAGTACTGCTTATCCTCATGGCCAGTTCAGGCAGTTCCTACTGTGAGTCTCCTGAGAGCATTTCCTCACTTTCTGGCTCCAAGGGTCAAGTCATTCCATGAGAAAACCCATTTTCATTTGGAAACAGCCACATGTGTCTTTCTGGTTGATAAGAAAAACTTGAGAATGTTGATCCGAACTTGCCCAAATGTCTCAGAAACCAGAAGCGGGTCGAAACAGAATAAAAAAAGGTTCATTTTCTTCTCCTTGGGAGCACTTCTTTCTTCTCTGAGGGAAGGATGTGGGTGTTTGACCTCTCAGCACGTACCGCAGCGCCAGGCTCTGGGCAGCAGCAGAGCGGGGTCGGGCTCGGCAGCACCGTGCGCAGGGTGTCTCAGGCGGGGCTGGCCGTGCGGTGAGGCTCAGCTGAGGACTGCAGCATCCCTGCCCTTTCTGTTTGACTTTGCATGAGCACAAGGACATCACATCTCCTGTTTGCTCTGGTTTTCCCATCTGTTTGGGAATCAGAGGGATCAGCGGTTTTCTCTTCCAGTTCCCGAGATGAGAGCTGCTACAGAGACAGACTGTTGTCTGAGCAAAAGCTGACATTGACGGCACTGGCAGCTCTGTTCCAGTGACCTTTTATGTGGAACAGGAAAAAGAGAAGCAGAGCCAGTGGGAATTGAACCTGGAGTGTTGGGCTTTAAATGCAGGAGCTGTGGGTTTCCACAGCAATTCAGGCTGATGGGGCTTTCCTCAAGCAGAGCACTTGGCAGCTGTGGTTTCGTGGTATCTCTTCCTCCCGAGGAGGATGGGGGACATGTGACAGGAGACTGGGGGATCTTCCTGTTACAGTGCTCCTTTATTTTGTAGGGTTTGTAATCGTCAGAACCTGTGACTTTCCGGCTGGAAGCCATCTGTGTTAGTGCTGCCTCCCCTCTCAAAACACACACTCTTGTCTTGCAGTGAGCACAAAGATTCCTCGGAAAAGAAACACAAAGACAAGGAGAAAACCAAACACAAAGATGGCAGCTCAGAGAAACACAAAGACAAACACAAAGACAAGGAGAAGAGAAAGGAAGAGAAGGTAGGTGAATCCTGCAGGAGGGACAAGAGGATGGTTCTGGTTTCTGCTACTGAACGGCGCAGACTCAGTGGTTAGATGTAGTTTATGCTTTCAAGTATCAAACTGTATAGAATCAGCCCAGTGCTAACCCTGAGCCTTGGTTTGTGGAGTGCTGCATGTGAACTTGTCAGGGCTTTGTCTGCAGGCATTGGGAATGGAAACACTTCCGCAGTGAAGCTGTGTCCAGTGGCTCCACATTTCTTCCTCTGTTACTTTTCCCTCCATGAGGCTTAGATCCAGAGACAAGGGAGATAAATCTGTTGGATGATGTTCATTCTATGCAAGGACAAACTGTACACCCAGCTCCAATCTACTGAAGAAATTGGAGAACCAGAAAATACTGAATTGACCAAGACTCACACAAACTATTGCCGTTTTGGGGTGTCATGTAGGACACTAAGGGCTACAGGGGTGAAGACACAGTTGCAGTACCCTTTGGTTCCTTCTGCAAGTTGCAATCTTGCCTGTGTTGCATGTTGAAAACATAATGTGCTCTGGGCAGTGCTAATCAGCGACTACTTCTTGTGTTTTTCAGATGAAATCATCTTCTGGTGATATGAAAATAAAGAAAGAAAAGGAGAATGGTTTCTCCAGGTAAGAAATCAGGTCTATGATCTGTAAAAAGTGACAGTTTGACTTTTTTTGGGTGCTCAGTGTTGGGCTCATCTCACTTGGTCTCGGGGAAGGTACTGGAATGCTTTCAACCCTTCCAGACAATGCATTCGTCTCGGTTACGGGGCTCGGTAATCGATCTGCCTACCCTGTAACTGGAGGTGGGTGCTGCTGGTGTCTGCCTGCACAGGCTGGGTTTGTCCAAGCATTAAACAGAATTCCACTGAGGACACATTGAACTGCGAGAACACTGGTAGCTGGAGTAGAAAGAACCTTTGTTGTAACATTAGTACTTGAAGCCTGCAGGCAGTCTTCTGGAGACGGGGCCTTGTGAAGACAGCCCAGGCTGCCTCCGAATCTCTTCTGTGAGTGAGTGCAGCCTAAAGCCTTTGCAGAGGAGGGACGAGTAAGGAGGGTGCTTGTGTAAAGTCAAAAGTACCTGCAGGAAGTGCCTAGGTGCCTGCTCTGCTGAACTCCTGCTCCTGATAGAGCTTCCTGGACTGCGTTGTGGTATCAGGCATCACTAAATAGTCCTATTAAAAACCCAAAGTGAGCACTTAATACAAGAGTGGTTTTTTTTGATAGTTAACCACTAAGTTCTCTTGTGACTTGTTTTAAATCCAGCCACAGGTTATTTTTGAGGTGATAAATCAGGTGCACTGACTTACTGGAGGTCTGTGCTATGGTGGCTGGTGGGCTCAGTCCAGAAAAGCTTTCAGTCATGTCCACTTGTACGAAGCCACTTTAAAAAACAAAACCAGGAAAAAGCCAAACCCACACACCAAAATCTCCCAGTGTCACCCTGTTCCCGGCTGCAGAGGGGCTGGGAGGAGACCCCTGTCTGGTGCATGCCTGGTAGTTCTTCTCTGTGTGTTTTGAATGTGCCCTGTTTACGCGAGTTCTCCTCTTGACACGGGTTCCTCCGTGTGGTTCATTGTAAGCCGCAGGCAGCGGCTCTCCGCGGCGCAGGGACGAGGCGCCCTCTCCAGGCCCTGCTGGGGATGCTCTGGAAGTGCAGAGCAATGGCATCCCGGTGTTCCATGGTGTAGGAGCCAGCTAATAATAACTCTGTGTAGCCTCTGCTGTTGAGCAGCATTGCACGGGTGAGTTGATCTCACCGGGACGGTGGGTGCTCTCATATCAGCGTAACTGGGTCCTCTTTACCTGTAAGAGCATTTCCTGGCGTGTTTGAGGGAAGCCTGGAGGAGCCATCACGGTTGTGCCTCCCTTGGGGCTAAAAGCTGCCTAAGAGCAAGCAGTGATTTTCTTCTTTTTCCCTGCTGAAATATCCTTTTACAAGATGTTCTCACTCAGATGGTTTTGATTTTCTTCCTTAAGCCTTGGTCGGATGAGCAGTGTTACAGTCTTGGAAACAAAGCAAGTCAGGGTTCAGCTTGGTCACACAGCTCCTTTCTTTTAATGCTCACATTTTATTTCCCTCTGTTACAAAATGTTGTGAAATGTTTCAGTGCTAAAAGAGATGAGATAAAATTCCTTCAGCAGCTTCAGCAACAGTAGCTCTGGATTTCTGCCTGGAGGGGAGACTACATGAAATGGGACAAATACCTCTTTTTCCAGCGATGTTTTGCAACTGTCTCCGGGCTGCAGACTCGTGTCTGAGTTAATCAGAGGCGATGCCACAGAAATGGCTTCTTAGAGCAGCACATATCTGCTTCCCCTGAGCTGCATCTGCCAGCACTGCAGAGCTTTACAGCTGTGAAAGAGCAAACTGCTTGTTCTGCTTCACGGACACATCACCAGCTAAAATCAGCCTCCAGAATGTCTCTTGCTGACTGCAGTCTACAAAGCAGAATGCTGCTGCCTTTTTTTCTCCCACTTCATCCAATGGCAGAATCCGCATGTTGACTTGGAAACTGAGTCAATTGGAGCTAGAAATTGCTGCTTGAATATGAATAGGAAAGCCCAAGATGGCACTGTTACTTTTTCTACCTGAGTGGAGCAGCACTAAGTGCTTCACAATGTGGTTTTGGACTCTGAGACATCTTTCTCTTGATGAAGATAAGTGAAATGCGTCTGTGAAGTCTTGAAATGATGAGTCTGTTTAAAGGGATAGTGTCTCTTGCTTGCAAACTCTTATTACTGATGTCTTGGGACTTCACAGCTGAAAAACATAACCTCATATTTGTGGTCTGTTGAAAGGGACAGGATTGTTGCTTCCCACAGTTGGACAGGGAGAAGAGATGGATCAGTTGAACTTTGCCAAATCTTTGTTTCCTCTTCTGGGTTTCACAAGCCTCATTATTGAGTTGGCAAAAGATTCTGAGCAATGGCTTCCAAATCTTTGGTTAGTTGATAATCTTCTCTCTTATCAGGCTCAATAAGGATATTGAGTTGAAACTAAATGATGCACACGTGCATTTCAGTTTTGGCTTAGGGATAGTTGAAAGCGCTGGAAGCTGCAGTTGTTTTTACTCAAAACCCCAAAGAACCACAGTGAAGTCTGAGCAGTTGGAATTGGTCTTGGTGTTGCTTGAGAAATGGCAAGTACGGAGGCAGGGAGTGACTCTTTCTGTTGTCTGTGGATGCTCAGAGAATGACACATCTCAGGTCTTTGGGGTCTTCCAGGCCTGGAAGATGTTGCAGATGTTAATTTCTTAAAACTGAGTTGTTGCTGGTTTCCAAGAGACTTCCTCTTTGAAGCTAGAACCACCTTTCTTTGCTTCTTTTTGTAGTCCACCACGTATTAAAGATGAACCAGATGATGATGGGTTTTATGCATCTCCTAAAGAGGACTCCAAACTCCTGAAGAGACCTCGAGAAGATGATGAGTAAGTGCTGTGGGTGCTGGTGACTCAGGTGGTTGCCTTCAGTTTCAGAAAGATAACACTGAGGGGGGTGGCTGGAGGTCTGAGACCAGGCTCCTGATGCTGTTACAGGGTTTCTGAGCAGGGCAGGGATGGTATTTGTGATGTCCAAGGTGGAATAGTGTTACCATCACAGCTTCTGCAGATGGTGCTGTGAAATGTTGCAGAGCTGGTACATAAAACAGAAGGCAGGTAAAGAGACCAACGAAGATTGTGAAACCTGAGCTATTAATGCTGGCTAAGTGGCTGCAGTGGTCTCCGTTGGGTGAGGAGATGATGGCACAAGGGGATAAAATGTATTGTCAGCCTGTTGGGGGTGGTGGGAGGTTTGCCTGCACTGCTTGGCACGATTCACCTGCAGCTGAAACATGTGGTGAGTTGTGCTGAGGAGCACACATGGTGTTTGTTGGTACAGTGGCCCACCCCATAGAATAAAAGCCCAGCTCCATCACACTCATCTGTCACCACCTGCGTGCATCCAGCTCTTTAGGTAGTGTGACCCCATTAGCAGGTAGGAGGGGGGAAGGGTTTAACCATCATGGCATTCTGTCCCTGGGTGGTATTTCTGTGTCCAGAGGGATGGGTGTGACACCTCTCCTTTTGTGTAATCGTTGCTGCCTTCTGCTGAGTTTTGGTGACCTCCCATCTCATGTCTGCAATGGAAAGATTAAGAATTTGCCAGTAGTTAATTTTGCTACTGTTTGAACTGGTGGGGGCTGAGAAAAGTGAGCCTTGTGGGCAGATCCCAGACCAGTGCCTGGGAAAGGAGTTGAGGGTGGAACATGCCACTGGGCTTTTGCCCATTTATCCCATCCCTGGTGGCCACTCGTCACTGGTGGCTACTCATGCTTCTGAAGCAATTCCTCATCAGTGAAGATGTATGAGCCTGTGTGTGACTTCTCTTTCTTTCGATCATTTTCATCAGCTAGTCTGTGTGTTCTTACAGTGCTGACTACAAACCCAAGAAAATCAGAACAGAAGACATCAAAAAAGCAAAGAAAAGGAAACAAGAGGAAGAAGAGGTAATGTGTAAGATGAGTTTATGGTCAAAACCAACAAGTTGGTGTTGGATTATGTAGAGCAGGGGTAATCCAATTCATGGGTGGGAAGGCAGAGGCCAGTGTGGGTCAAAGCTGCATGTGGCAGGTCCCCACCTCTGGTGCAGGTTAACTTGTCTGAGCCATCGTGTATAAAAAGTCAGGAAGACTTTTCCTCTCCTACTCTTAAAACAACGGATGGAGAGGGTGCCTCCAGGACATCAGCACGTTCCAGGCAATTCACAGTCCTCCTGTTGAGTAGCTCACAGAGGGCAGAGGAGCCTCACTAGTGACATCTGGTAATTGCACAGATGAGGTAGCACAGTGCAGAAGCAGAGGAGAAGAAACTGAGATTAACTGCTAGAAAGATGCTTGAAGCTTTTAGACAGAGCCTGGGTTGGAAATGTCTTTGGAGAGGGACTGGGCGCAGAGGTTATCCATCATTTGAGACCAACAAACCTCACTCCACATCTAGCAAAGACACCCTATGAGGCACATGTTGCAAGCACCCCCTGACCCCAAGGTTAATTCTTCCCTTCAGTGGACGTGTCTCTACAGTGATGTTATGGCAGTAGGTTTCCAGAAGCCCCCTCACAGTGGTGCAGGTGAGCTCTGTAGCATTTGCCAGACTGGTTGCACTGGTGCAGGCCAAGGAGGGTGTTTCTGTAACTAAGCAATCACATTACTACGGCCCAGACTCGCCACCTATCAGATGAGGCAGAATAAGTGACTGTGTGCACTTAGCATGTCCCAGGTATAAAATAAAAAGCATCTGTCTTAACCCAGAAGTGGGACATCAGCAGAGTTCAGCTTGACAGGACGAGCAAAGAGCTCATTTACGTAGTGAGGCCACAGGAATTCAATTATTTGTGGTCAGACTTACACACCCCAAGAGACAGTCTTTCAGTGTTAAAACGTGTTTTCAGGGAGAGGGGAAATACAGTTCCTGGTTCTCACGGATTCTTCCTCATTTTGCAGGACGGCAAAGCAAAGAAAGCCAAGAGCAAAGATAAGAAGGTCCCTGAAGCGGACAAGAGAAAGAAGCCGAAGAAAGAGGAAGAACAGAAGTGGAAATGGTAATTATATCTCAGTGATGGAGGCTGCTCTGCACCTGGGCTCTCCTCACCTCCTGTGCTGAGGAGGCACTTCTGGCTTCCTCTTCCCTCCATTCATGAGGATTTGTTCTGAATAATTGACTTACCTTCTGGTAAGCTCCAAACGAACATCTCAGTCACTGTGTTCACCCTCTGAAACAAGAAAGCAGCTTTTTGTGGGGTTGTTCTTTGTCCTCCTTCCACCTCCTGAACGTAGAGGCTACCTGTAATGGTCAGATACCAGTAGTATTGCGCCTAGACCCTCTCCTTGCTGACGCTCTGCAGAGCCATATGAAAACTCGTAGGCTTGGGGGCATCAGCAGGAATATATAAAGATGTGCAGATGTATTAGCTGGTGTTCTCTAGTGTTCTGTAGAGGGTACAACATGAGTGGGTGTCCACCTTCTTATTCTAGCTGCATGTCAGCTCTGTGCCTCCCAGAACTGCTCCTGCCTCTGGCATCAAAATGGCAGTTGGGTCAAGTGACTAGTTAAGCTTGGGCTGTTTAGGAATGATGTTTGGAAACAAGTTTGGAGTGCGAAGCACATTGTGTCCTGCCCAGGGTCCTACAGGGACACCGCGGAGCAGCTGAAGTTGTGCTTTCACTCACTCTTACATGGTTTTAGAACCTTGTTTAAATAAATGTGACCTTTCTGGTTCCTTTGGAAGACAGGCCTGGGCTGCATCACTAGTGCTCTGTGTAAGAAACCTGCTGGATTGATTTTAGCTGTCCACAGTGATTTAAGCTACTGCTACTATTGAGGAGCTGTTACTGGTGTGTTCTGAAGTTTGGACCTTAGCACTTCCCTCACTTTAATGCATCTGTGGTTTTCAGGAGCATGTGTGTTTTCTGCACTCCTGTAATCTCCTGTAATGTATTTTATGACCTTTTGGGGATGATGTTTACAGGAGTGTTTTCTCAGCTCATTTGGCTATGTTTAATAGACCTGTTGTGTTGCCTTTGCAGTCTTAGTCCTTTCACGTTCAGTCTTTTACCCTTTTATTGTCACTTTTATTGATTCACCCTTAAGCAGAGAAATCCTTCTGTAGTGTTTCTAGTCATTGCTTATTTCTCTGATTGTCACAGCTTGTTCGGAACATCAGCACCTGCATGGCTGTTCGTGCTTGTGTTCTCTGGTAGAAACGTGGGTTTCAGGCACTTCCCCAAAACTCTCCTGGCTTTTTTACTGTTGATTTTTTTACTGAGCACTCCACTTGGTTCTCAGCCCTTTGACACTGTATTTTTCGTGTGCTTTGCCATTAGCAAACCACAGGGACACGAAACAAGCAGGAGCTATGGAAGGTGTCTTTAAGCCTTAATGATCTGTTGTCTTTTGGACTTTGGCTCAGCTGCCCTTGCCGGTTCTGTCTAACTTAATACGCTGTTATCACAGCTGCCTTGTGCTGTAGTCTGTATCCTTCAGCAGCAAAGCTGTACTTGGAAGGTGTCCTGTTCCCCCTCAGCTGCCTTGGCAGCACAGCCCCATGTAGCTCTGTCGAGCTCTGTGATTGCTTCCTGCTGAGGAGAGCTGCCTTTGAAAGCATGTGCTGCAGAGCCTGGCAGTAGGTACCTGCATCCTTCTGCTGATGTCCTCTCGTCCATCTGCAGCTCTGTACAGCGGGGCTTTGCAGGACAGGGATTCATCTGCACTTCACTTGTGTCTCTTAAGGGCGTATGATGATCATCTGAGACAATTTGCTGAACGTCTGGTACCTCACGTGCTTGCCTTGAGCGTTTGCCTCCTCACGGCTGTGAATACTTGATGCTAGGCATTCCCAAGGCATTGGCCTCATTCATCACCATGTGGAGCTCTTTTAGAGGTCATTTTCACACCCCGTCAGTGTGTGAAGAATCTGCGATCCAGAAGGATACCTTCTGAGCACTTCTCCCACCTTGTGTTATAGCAAGTTCATTTCCTTGGAATAGCATACCCTTGAGGTATATTCTGCTTTGTTATTTTCCTTAAGAATCTTCTCTACTTTCATTCCACTTGAAGAGCCCTCCCCAGGCCTGTCTTCCTGAGCAGCCTGGCATTCTTGGGCAGGTTCGGTGTGGGATTTAATCAAGGAAGCTGTTAGTTAGCACAGTGTGTGCTGGTGTCAGTAAGGCAGCGTTCCCAACAGGCAGCATCCTCCTTGCTCCCATGAAAGCATTTGTAGAACACTGCTTTAGGAGCAGGAGCTGCTCTGGGCAGTGTTGCTGTAATGCTTTGTTTCAAACCAAAGGAGGAGGAAAAATTGGCTAAACTCAGGAGGCTCACTTGTACCTTTTGTCTTAATGCTTCTGTACAAGGCTTAGGAAAGTGGAGGTGGGATTGGGAATGGTTTATGATCTTTTTGTGGAAGGTGTTCCTGCCCATGGCAGGGGGTTGGAACTGGATGATCTTAGGGTCCTTTCCAACCCAAACCAGTCTGTGATTCTTACTTTCTGGTGGCTTTGGGCTTAGAAACCACCCCATGGATCCCATGTGTCCTCCCAAAAGGCACGGTGTGCTTCAGCTCTGCTTAGACTATTACCTTTCCAGTACTGCTTTAAATGCGTTCCTTATACAAGGACAGGGCAGAGGAACAGGATTTCTCATCAAGTAAATACAAGAGTGATAAATCTTCCACAGCCACAAGCCTGTCCTGCAGAGTAGTAGCTGCTGTGAATGATCTCCTCATTGTTTCTTACCGGAGTAAAACCCCTCACTGTCAGAGAGGAGCAGCGTGTCCTGGCTGGAGGAGAGGAGAGTGGTTTCAGTTCATTTTGCTGGAAGCAGCTTCTGGGTGAAGAACTCAGGCCTGTGTTTGACAAAATATTTCCATTTCTAGCTCTAATGGATTTCAGAAACAATCAATAGCAATGTAAATATTTGGGATCTAGACTTGCAAATGTCACTTGGTATGATACCAGGTTCTTGTATCAGCACAGTTTACTCAAGGCTTCTTCCCTGGCGGGGACTGCGATCTGCCGGGCTGGTTTTGTGCTGAGAGCTGGGATTTGTGAACTCTGCTGGGGCATGTTCCTGTGCTTCTCCTACAAAAAGGCAGCTCTAGTGCTGTGGTCAGGATGGTGCCTTTCTAACTCCAGCCAAGTGCTGCGGCCCAGGCGGTTGGTTTTGTGCAGGCACCAGTGAAACAGTTTGAGTGTCTTGTAGCAGAAGCTCTTTTTCCTGTTATCCTGGCAGGGATGAAGTGATCTGCATTGGTGCATCCCCATTCCTGGGACACATGCAAGACACACACAGCTTTTTCCAGCTGCTCTTGCACCCAGCATGGGGCTGCTCCATAGGGCTGGCACTAGAGGGAAGCTGAAACCCTCTTTTTGTTGTCGTGGCTGCTCAACAGAGCTGTGTGGTTAATTCAGAGGCTGAGTGCACGTTGGTTAATCACTAAGGTAGAACAGCCTTTCTCAATAAGGAATCCTGTGCCAGCAGCATGGAGCAGCAATGTTCTGGTGGTCATGAAAGGAGCGTGGAACCAGGGGCTTGGGCAGAGGGTGCCAAGGGTGATCCTGGGCGATTGTTCCCTCGGAGCACAGGAGTGGCGGTGCCTCGTGTGTGACACCAGTGCAGCACGTGCACAGCATCTTTAGAGAGGTGCTTTAAGGCAGGTTCACAGTTTGCCAGTGCTGCTCTGTTTTCCTTCAAGTCTGCTTTTCTTACCCAAGAACTGGAATGAATTTCACATGACAGCAGGTTTTAAGCTTTCTTGTCCAAGCAGGTTTGTTCTCAGTTAGGTCGTAAATGAACATCTGGTTCTTTATCTCTGCCTTAATGGCAGACTTGGCCCCATCTGAAAGCAGCTGCGTAACACACTACAACTGCTTGGCTTTGCTGAGCAGGCATCCCGGCCCTGCAGGGAGATCACAGCTGGCTCTCACCAGGCATGATCCCAGCTCTTTTACAACACTGAATTCCTCATTTCCTTAGGTTCTAAGCTTTTTCAGCTGAGGGATTCAGCAACAAAAGCAGCAGTGAGAGGTGAGGAGCATGGTGTCAGCAGATAACCTGTGACCCAGGTGTCCTGTGCATGGACATGGCTGTGCTCTTTTACAAGGAGGAAGGGGAAAAACAAAAGTCATGGTGGGAGTGCATTGAACATTTGTACCTGGTCTGTGCCTGGCAAAGCTGTGACTGCTTGCTGATTCTCATACTCTTATACCCACGTAGCAATCAAATGAAGACCAGGAGCTTAAAACTGTATTGGTTCATCTCTCTCTCTTGAAGGTGGGAAGAAGAGCGCTACCCTGAAGGCATTAAATGGAAGTTCCTAGAGCACAAAGGTCCTGTATTTGCTCCACCATACGAACCTCTGCCTGAAAATGTCAAGTTTTATTATGATGGTGAGTTACTCTGTGTTTCCACTTGCTGGGAAGAGAAATAAACATTCTCAGGGTACTGTGGTGGTCTTCTGGGGACTGAGAGATGAGGAGGTGGTTTTGCTTTAGTGGTTACCTTAAAAGTTCCCCGACAGCTAAGTGAGGGAACAATGTCTGGAAGCAAAGGAACAGCCTGCTGGATTCTGCTAACCAAGCTGACATGGAGATGAACTTGTTCTTGCTCCATTATGGTGGTAAATCTCTCAGGTTACTCAATGCTATGAGTGTGTCTTACACCTGCGAGTAGCAGTGTCTAACCAGTAGAGTATGTAATTGTAGCTACTTCATCACTGGTCACTTCCTGGCTTGTTTAACCTTATTAATTGGAACTTCCATCATCTGTGATGAAATTCATGATCATTTGGTGGCATGAGACAATCGAATTGGGATACAGATGAGTAGGATCTTGTAGGAAGGTGTGGGATGAGCCTGGCATCAAGGACACAGTCATGGTCCCACTCACTGAGCATGGTGTGTGGTAGAACTAGTTGATGTGGGTTTCTGATGCACTGGGTGGTTGTTAGAGGCTGGAGACGAGGTGTGATAACCCGTGTGCTTCCTTTTAGTGCTGTGACTGTGTTAAATGAAGGATCACATTAAGCCAGGATTGGATTCAGTGGGAGGCATTTGAATGGATGAAAACCTCATTTTTGGTGAAAGGGACATCGGGAACTCTTCCAGGAACAATGTGCTGCTTTCATGTGGCATGACACAGTGGTTTTCAGTGCTGAGAAGGAGGCGGCGTTCATTTTCAACAACAATCTAGTGAAGCAAACATACTGCATCCTATTATGGGCTATGTCTAAGCAAGCAGCACAGTGGGCAGGGGTGTCTACCAGCTTCTTTCTTAGGGTTTGATAAGAATTTGATCAGAGGTTGGATTTCCCCCCCCCCATTGAAGAATGTATGATATCTGGGGAAGAGGAGATTGCACTGTAGCTATCCCTTGAGTGCAGGCAGCAAGAAGCTTCCCTCTATCTGGCTATGTATTTCACAAAGCCTCTAGGAAGTGCAGGGATTTCTGCAACCTCTGTGTCTGTCAGGGCACAAATTCATCAATTGGCTCGACAATTATGGGATGGAATGGGGGGGAGGCTGCCTTCCTTGAGAAACTGGGTTTACCCTGCAGCTGCCGAGAGCTGCTCTCTGCTGCCAAGGCATTGTCTGATGTCAGGATTTAGCCAGGATTTAGCCCAGGGTGATTTGTGGAGCCCAGGTCACGCTGTGGCTGCCCAGCCAGCTGCCAGCTCTCACTGGAGGGATCTGTCCCTTGCCTAGTGAATGCACTGTGGTGAGATCCCTGTTTCCATGCACCCTCAGTGGGTTTGCTGATGACACGGAGCTGTGTGGTGGGGTTGACACATGGGATGGAAGGGATGGGGTCCAGAGGGACCTGGACTGGCTGGAGAGGTGGGACTGTGTGAGCCTCATGGAGCTCAACAAGGCCAAGTGCAAGGTCCTGTCCCTGGGCTGGGGCAATCCCAGCACAAACACAGGCGGGGGGAGACTGGATGGAGCAGCCTGAGGAGAAGGACTTGGGGGTGTTGGGTGAGGAGAAGCTCCCCATGACCTGGCTTCAGTGTGCGCTTGAGCCCAGAACCCCGCCGTGTGCTGGGCTGCACCCCCAGAGCGTGAGCAGCAGGTCAGGGAGGGGATCCTGCCCCTCTGCTGTGCTCTGGGGAGACCCCCCCTGCAGTCCTGATCCAGCTCTGGGGCAACAGCACAAGAGGGACGTGGAGCTGCTGGAGCGAGGCCAGAGGAGGCCCCGGAGCTGCTGCGAGGGCTGGAGCAGCTCTGCTCTGGAGCCAGGCTGAGAGAGCTGGGCTGGGGCAGCCTGGAGAAGAGAAGGCTCCTGAAGGGGACACCTTAGAGCAGCTCCAGTGCCTAAAGGGGCTCCAGGAAACGTGGAGAGGGGCTTTGGACAAGGGCCTGTAGGGACAGGCCAAGGGGAATGGCTTTAATCTGCCAGAGGGGAGATTGAGATGAGCTCTGAGGCAGAAGCTCTTCCCTGTGAGGGTGCTGAGGCGCTGGCACAGACTTTTCCCAGAGAAGCTGTGGCTGCCCCATCCCTGGCAGTGTTCAAGGCCAGGTTGGACACAGGGGCTTGGAGCAACCTGCTCTAGTGGAAGGTGTCCCTGCCCGTGGCAGGGGTTGGAACTGGATGAGCTTTAAGGTCCCTCTGGCACAAACCAGGCTGGGATTCTGGGATTCTAATACAATGACTGCTGGAGCTGCTGCTGGTGCAAGAGCAGACTCAGTGAAGAAGCAGCCGGAGCTGTCTTTTAGGGTTTGATATCTGTTTGAGTGATGGTGGGTTAACAAGCACTGCTCATACCCTGGAGGTGGCTGAGCTGCCTGTTTATCTGTAGCTGGGGCAAGGTGAGATTGTAGATGGTGGTGCTGCATTTCAGGCATGGCCCATGGGGTGTCTCTCCTGCTCCTGATGGCCCTGCTTGCTCTCTGCTTTTCAGTTGTTAAGGCAGGTAACTGATACTCATGACTCTGGAATAAAACTCTTTTTTTACATGCCCAGTCACCAAGAGCCTTTTCAATCCTTTGTAGAAAGGAGGAAACTGAGTCCAGTGCAATAAATTCTAAAGTGATTAGAGAAAGGGGACAGAGCCTTCAGCTATTTGGGTACAATACCAGCCATTTTAGCCCCATAACATGTTACTGACTCCATGGCCTCTCTGGAGCTGGGCTCACGGCCTGGAAAAGCGTTTCCCTTCCCCCATTTCCTGTTACAAGCAAACAAATGCTGTATTTTAAGTTGCAGCTTAAAAATTGGCATAGTTACTGTTGCTTTAATGTGGAATATTCTCAGATCGTTGGAAGGACCCTCCTGTTTTATGAGGCCTTGCAGATCTTAAGGCATTCTAGCTGACTCCCATGCTTTCATCTGGGAGATGATGCAACTTTCCAAACACGTAGTAAAGCAGAAGTGGGGTATTTTTTCCCCGGAGCACAGAGCCAGCAGTGCGGTTCCTGTATTCCCCTTTGTGCAGCGCAGTGGGCGTTACAAAGTCCCAGGTGCTGCCTGCCTGCACACCGGTACTTCAGACACCTTGCAGCTAGCTGGAGATGTGAGCTGCATGCAGAGTCCTCCGCAGGGATCACTGGCACTTCCCGTGTCGGCAGGAATGTGGTCTGGACCGAAATGATGCTCCATAGGGATCCACAGCTTCCATGTCACAGCAGTCTACTTCCTCGTGTTCCCAAGGCTTCCCCTGCAGCAGTTCCACTTTGCAGTGCACTCCTGCAGAGGAGCTGAAACGTGGCCTCTCCATTCACTGACAGCTCCCCCTGTCTTCAGAGCGACAAAGGCTGCTGAGCCTGGTCTGGAGGCACAGGAGGGCATTCCCGCAGCAGATCGAACCATCAGCAGCACCCGGATGCGTTGCCCTGCAGTGAAGGAGGGTTAGATATTTTGCATCACTTCCCAGCCTATTTGTGGCATATCCATAGGAAGGGCTCTTCCTGGCTAGAAATAGCTGAAGGCTGGAAGGGGTGTTCCAGAGCAGAGCCCCTCTGTGGGTAAAGAGGAACAGAGAGACTGTACTTCCTATAGGTCTGAGCGCTGGAATGTGAAATGTGACAGAGCCTGTGTGTGCCTCTTTCACTTCAAACAGCAGTGTCTCCCCTGGAGATCCACACCACTGGGGTGTCCCACGTGGGCTTTCCTGCAGGAGGCCTTTTCCCCTTCCTGCCCTGTCTCACAGCAGAGTGCTGTTGCTTTTTTGTGATGTTTAGATTCCAGAGGAAGCCTTTCTCCAAATGTTTATGATGAAAGTCAAGCGATTGTGCTCCTCTGTTTCCTTTGGCCATCCCATTTGCTCTATTATGCAACACTTTTAAGCAAAACTTCCCTGTGGTAAAAATACAGAGTCCTTTAAGGCAGTTATTGTGACCTCTTTGTGGCTTCAATTCCTGGTTTCTATTTGCTTTAAAAATGGAAATCTTTTCTTTCTTTGTAGGTAAAGTCATGAAGCTGAGTACCAAAGCAGAAGAAGTTGCCACATTCTTTGCAAAAATGCTTGATCATGAGTACACTACAAAGGAAATCTTCAGGAAAAACTTCTTCAAAGACTGGAGGAAGGTATGCACATAGTCCTGGGGCAGTGGCTCTGCATGGCCAGCGTCCCCTCGGCACCGGGCAGGGAAAAGGGACGAGTGTTCCATGCACGAGAAGGTTTACTGGAGGCAGCTAAAAGCTGTCTCAGATCATAACTGTGAGTTTTCAGTTCATCTCTAGTTTCACCACAAGGACCATGTCATAAATACTTTCCAAACCAACCAAGTCAGACTTCTCCCAACCCAATTTGCTTGTTCTATATAGCATGGTAGGGTGTAACTGATGTGTCACGTACCTGGTTGAAGAGCCAGCTTTATATTCGAAGGAAACCCCATCCAAAGACTTAAACCCCAGAACTTCACCTCAGTCATCCGCCGTGAGGTCAAACCTCGAGATCAGTTGGTGCAGTTTTCCTGGGTGGATCACTGGATTTGTCTCCCTGTGCCTCAATGGTCCCAGCCACTATTCGGTGTGAGCACTTTGGGAGGGAGTGCAGCATTGCCCAGCGCTTGCAGAGATCAGAGTGCTGCAGGAGCAGCACTCCACATGCTTGGGTTCCTGTGCTTCTCTCTTTGACCTCAGCTGGAGGGAGCATGTGCAGGAATTTGGGGGTTTATTGGGAGAACCTGTCTTTAGGGTAAGTTCTACCATACATAAAACCTTACTGTGTATGAAAACTGAACGTGCTGCTTTCTTTCTGCAAGGAAATGACCCCTGAAGAGAAGAGCACTATCACCAGCCTCAGCAAGTGTGACTTCACCCACATGAGCCAGTATTTCAAAGCTCAGACGGAAGCTAGGAAACAGATGTCCAAGGAGGAGAAACAGGTATCAGAGGGAATTCTAGGAGACATCTTGCTTCTTAGCTGGCTTGTAAACATCTTTGTGTAATCGTTCCTCTGCCTGCCTTGCTGTCTGTAAGTCAGTGTTCACCAGCTTTCATATGAACTGCCGTAGTTGTTATTGTGCAGCTCAGGTAGGGCAAAGCACAGTGTTCACAGCTGAATCTTCATCCTAACTTAAAATGATACTGATAGGGCTAAGGCTCCTCATCAAGAGAATGAGTGGTGCTGCCTCCATGGGAGCCTTGGTCCCTGGCCAGCAGTGAGCAGTGGGCACTCGGTTACGGATAGATTTTCATTTTAGAAGCATCTTGAGTCTGGAGGATGGAATTGGGGATGGTGGAGGGGATGCAGCAATGATATTAGTGATTAAAATGAGAGAACAAATCTTAATTATCAGGTAATGCAGTTTTCTGAGTAAGAATAAACTTTATTTCCCAGTCACAGTGTCTCGTGGGGAGAGAATGAAATGACTGAGATTTCCTGCAATGGAAGTTGGAAACTTGCCCCAAGTTCTCTTTTGCAACGCTGTAATCATTGTCCTTTGAGCAAGGGGTTTGGTAGCTTGGAATTACAGCCTTTGGGGTCAGAGGGGTCCCACCAAAATAGAGAGCCCATGTCTTACTGCTGCTTGCATTTGATAAACAGGGGGTGAGCCCTTCTCAGTTGCTGTCTGTGGTAGTTGCTGTGAGAAAGCAGCAGTGGCTTTCTGTCTCTGGTTCTTAGCCTGGCGCCCCGGTGGTGTGTGTGGGTCAGATGTTTTATCTGAGCTGCAATGTTTCTGTTTCTCTGTGTATAGTCAGAGTTCAAGCACAGAGCTATGCACTGAAATCTCAGCACATTTTTACTTGGGAGCCTGTGTTCTGCTTGCGAGCCCAGTTGCTGACAGAGGCTGGAGACGCGGCAGACTGGAGACATTCCTCTGCCTGCCTTCCGATGCCGAGTTCAGACACTCAAGTCTGAGGTTTTGCACATAAACAACAAGATGTAAAGTCCAGTGGGTGTCAAATGCTGAATAGAGCCTATAAAGCAGCAGTACGGTGCTGGGGCTGCCCTTGTAGCTGGGATATGTGGATAGAGGTACATGCCTCTACTGGGGCAGAATTGTAGCTGTCTGCGCCAGCCCTGATCTGTTTCTCTCAAATACAAGTTTTAAGAGAGTTTTTCCATATTCTTTCCCGTTTCCCAGTTTGCTTGTGCTGCTTGCATTTTATGAATGCTTTTCTGGACAGTCTGCTGCTCTGGGTGTTGATACAGCACTTAGCATGATGGGGATCTGCTTTTGAGTTGGGTCTTCAGCATTAGTGTTGGCATGTAGAGATGCATGTGGTGCTGGATACACCAGGTCATCTTTGCTTTTGGCTTCTTTCAGAAAATCAAAGAGGAGAATGAGCGGCTACTGAAGGAATATGGTTACTGTGTGATGGACAACCACAAGGAGAGGATTGCCAACTTTAAGATTGAACCCCCAGGTCTCTTCCGAGGTCGTGGGAACCATCCCAAAATGGGCATGTTGAAGAGACGCATCATGCCAGAAGACATCATCATTAACTGCAGCAAGTGAGCACTGGATGCTTCTCGCCTTGGCTTTGCTTTCTAGATAGGCTAGCTGCTGGTTTAACCCCCTGCACGGGTTGATATTCAAGCATGTACAGCACACATGCTGCTTATCTGAACTCTTACATGGATAAAAACCTGAGTCACACAAGCAAAGACTGAACAAGGCTATCAGGGGTTTCACGTAGAACTTTGTCAACATACTTTCTTCCTCACACCTACAGCTTGATCTGCTTACCCAGCCTTTCCTGCTGGTATTTCCAGAAAGGAATTTTCTCCTAGGTAGGCTGCCATACTTCGTCTTCCTCGATGCTGAAGCCTGAGGTTTGCTGGGCTTCTCTTCAGTCTTGTCCTGATAAGTGTCCACACTCTTGCAGTGTGCTCAGATCAAAGCTGGTCCTTGCACTGTGTGCTCCTCCCTGTTACACACATCAGGCACACATCGGTGGCAGTCACATTGCTGAGATTTGACTCTTCACTTTGATTCACTTGATTTCCTGCTTGTGGAATAAGTAGTGAAGTTGCCTCAGGCTTCTTCCCCTGTGCTTTCTTTGTGTGATGGTATTAGTTGCTTTCTCCATTGTGATGCTGTTGAAGTCTCTTTAAATAGTTGTTATTTGCTGTTTTGCAGGGATTCCAAGATCCCTCCCCCTCCACCAGGACACAAATGGAAGGAGGTCCGGCATGACAACAAGGTTACCTGGCTGGTGTCATGGACCGAGAACATCCAAGGCTCTATCAAGTACATCATGTTGAACCCTAGCTCAAGAATTAAGGTAAGGATCTACTTAAATTCAATGTTACTGGTCGTGTCTCCAAGAAGCAAGTGTAGCTGTTGGCTGGGAGAGGGGTCGGAGGTAAAGCTGGCTCGTTTCATCCTCCTCTGGTTGCAAAACATAGAAAGTTTGTGTGCTTCTGATCCCCCTTGAAAAGAAAGAAAACAGTTCCTGCACAGGAGAGCAGAGGGAATCTGGAGAACGGCTGCTGAAAAGCAGCATTGCATCATTCCTAGTAGGAATCTTTGCCCTGTGTAAACCTATAAGGAAGCGATTTACCCAAGAACAGACTTGCTCTGGTGGGTATTTCACCTCCGTCTGGCCCTGCCTGCCCCGGCCTGATCAGCTGGTGAAGTTCTAACCACGGGCTGCTCACTGGTCAGTTGTAAAATGAAAGATGTGGCCAGGCCGCTGGCTGAGGAGGCTGTAAGGACTGAAGGAAACCAAACCCTGCTGTGGGAGCAGGTAACCAGTCAATGGATCAATTCCTTAGAAGCAATGAAAACCTGTTGGAAGATGATGAGCCTTCAGCATCAGGGTAGGATTGAAATTTCTCTCATTAAGTGTTTTTAGAAGAGAATTTCTCCTGGATTGGAAACAAGGGGTTTCTCTGGCAAGTATAGGGAAAAATCTCTGTTCCCTGTGAATTCATGACCTCTTTTTGCCATGGCTCAAATATATAATAATGATGATGAACTGTTGAAGTTGCTTTTACATTTTATGGATGTTAATTACATAGCTGAAAGAACATAAGTGTCATCCGAATAAAGCAGAGGAAACCATTTATATGCTGAGAAGCAGGAAAGACATAATATCTTTTGTGTCTTTGTAGCGGCTTCCATGGAAGCGTTTAATATCATGGAAATCAGAATTCCCCACAGCTGCGTGGCAGCAGAGCCCGAAGCCGAGCTGTTCAGCAGCAGAGTCTCAGTGCTTTGTCCTGTCGGACCGTTTGCCACACGCAGGCTTGCAGAGCCTTCAGCTGCGGGTCACACCTGGGCCTTTGCCCGCTGACTAACCCTGCCCGTGTCCCAATGTCCTCTGCAGGGTGAGAAGGACTGGCAGAAGTATGAGACAGCTCGGAGGTTGAAGAAGTGTGTAGATAAAATCCGAAACCAGTATCGAGAAGACTGGAAATCCAAAGAGATGAAAGTGCGGCAGCGGGCCGTGGCGCTCTACTTCATCGACAAAGTGAGCACCCTCCTCTTACCTTTGCAGCCTGCTGGAATGCTGCCTGGCGGTTCCTAAGGCACAGTTGAGCCAGTTACTGGGGTATCCTGCGACTTCCTGGTGGGCAGGCTCCCGTCTCCTTTTCCTTCCCCTTACCTGGGAGCCAGAGCACTGAACTATTGTACTGAGCGCGGCTATTTCAGGCAGCATTGTTTTAGTTCAGGCAAAATTCACAGCCTGGTTCCAGAGCTGCCCGGTTGGATTACTGGGAAGTTTGTGTGGACCTTTTGTCTCCAGCTGTTTCAGTTTTCCGGCTGGGAATTTCTGCTGCTTTGTCACCTCTTCAGTTTGAGGTCACTGCTGTGAGGTTTCATAATAATGCAGTTGTCTTGATGCTTTTAAAGCTGCTTTAAGCCAGTTCCTAGAGAGCTGTTGCCCTGGTGCTGTCGTGACCAACTGGGTTAACTGGTTTTGTTCTAAATTGGTGTAAACCAGGGAATTAGATTTGAATAATTGTGATTTCATAGGAACACTGAAGGTTTTTCCGAAAAAAAAAATAAATGAGGAATTGGTTTGTCCAGTGCTGTTAAACATTGTTAGTGCAGCCAGATGTAGCCTTTAGGTGATGTATGGAACCCCAAGTGCCCTGTATGCTCGTTAAAGTGTATTTATTCAGTGTGCAGTGCAGAGGTAGGATCATAGAAGATGAACAACTGAACTGTGTGATTTTGTATCGGATTCAGTTCACATGGAAGTCACTTTGGATTTTAACACACCAAATGTTTTGAAATGGATTTCCACTAGAACTGTCTCACAGTGTGAGTTGTCTCGTGAGCAGAAGTTGGTAAAAGATCTTGCTTTAAACTTCTCTTAAAATAAAAATGAGGTATAGAATCCCAGAATCCCAGAGTGGTTTGTGCCAGAGGGACCTTAAAGCTCATCCAGTTCCAACCCCCTGCCACGGGCAGGGACACCTTCCACTAGAGCAGGTTGCTCCAAGCCCCTGTGTCCAACCTGGCCTTGAACACTGCCAGGGATGGGGCAGCCACAGCTTCTCTGGGAAAAGTCTGTGCCAGCGCCTCAGCACCCTCACAGGGAAGAGCTTCTGCCTTAGATCTAACCTGAATCTCCCCTGTGTAAGTTAAAACCCATTGCCCCTTGTTCTCTTTGGTAGATTGGTAGATATGTGGCCTTGGGATTATTTAAAACAGATTTAAAGAGAATTGAGGTGGTTTCTATTAGAATTTTTACAAGTGTCAATTTAATCCACTCAAATGCATTTTCTCCCTTTCCCTTCCCCTGTGGACACTGCTGATCCTAGGGCAGGGTCTGAAAGCTTCCAGCGCCTATACGTTGCAGGAATGGTTTGAAATGCTTATGACTTTTCTTGCCTTGATATAAATGTAGCTTGCCCTGAGAGCTGGTAATGAAAAAGAAGAAGGAGAGACAGCTGACACCGTGGGCTGCTGCTCCCTGAGAGTAGAACACATCAAGCTGCATCCTGAACTGGATGGCCAGGAATACGTGGTTGAGTTTGACTTCCTCGGAAAAGACTCCATCCGATACTACAACAAAGTCCCCGTTGAGAAGAGGGTAAGGCACCCCCACAGCATACACACAGCCTGAATGGTGCAGTAATGTGGTCAGCACAGTTTTGATGGCAGTAGCAGGATGCTTCATCACTGGTCGGATTCCTAGCCAGAAAAGAAGTCAGTTAATGTCCTTCCCTTTCTATTGGCAGTGCCATGGAAGATGGACCTGCACACACCCCGAGGTGGTGTGACATAACCCAGCAGATAAGATACTTAAAATCTTACTGCTCTTCCCTGTGGTCTCAGTGTCAAGAGTTGGCATAACATAACTCTTAACAGCTCTGTTAGATGGGTTTCTTGGGTCTCATTCTGATCAGCTCAGTTGGGTTTGTCCCCTGTAGATGGGAGAGCTCCAGGCCCATATGACAAGTAACAGCATAAGAGGTTCTGAAGCAGGGTGCTGGGTGGCACTGTTGGAGCAGCAGTTTGACTTGGGCTTTCATGGTGCTGGCTCCTCTGTCACAGTTCTGCTCATGTTGGAGCTGAGCCCTCACTGAGGTCTTGATCTCAGGTGCTCCACGGCACGCAGAGCAGATGCACTGATACTTCTCGCCTATGAACCTGGGTATCTGCCAACCAGGACGTCGTTCTTAGGCAGTGTTGGTTCCTTTATTTCTTTGTCATTCACCAGTTTCACATCTGCTGTGATCTTGACCTCCTCCCAGAGTAAATCCCCATCCAGCAGTGTGAACCTGGAGGGCACCATCCAAAAAGACTTTGGGTGTAGGAGCTTTGCAGCTGGCCCACAGCTCTGCAGAGAGCACAGTGTGTTAGATACCGCAGGTATGACCCTGAGGTAGTTGTAAGGACAGTTGGCAGTAAAGGTTGGCTTCTGGGAAGCAGAACAACTGGAAAAGCCCAAACTGTGGCTGCCATAGAGTGGAATTTGTACTTCCTTGTTTAAAGAAGAAAACATTTTTCCTGTTTAAATTTATTAGTGTTGGTATCTCTTGGTGTCTTCAATGCTTACAATGGGGAATTGATTATTGTGGAACTAGAAATCTTTGTATATTAGGTGTCTGCAGTAGAAAAATGTGTGTTGTTGAGAAGCTGGGTCTGGGGATTTGGAGCATGCAGAGCTGGGGTTTGTGGTCTCTCTGTAATCAAAGCTGGTTTGATTATTCTCCCTACCTCAGAGACTTGTTCAGGATGGAACTCTGAAACATTTAATGCAGCAGTGAGAAGGGTTGGGGTTTGGTAGCTTCACTCCATGGAAAATGGCTCGGGGGTCTCTGGCTGGAGTCATGGTGGGGAAAGGTGGTAGCTTCAGGGTCCCTGTCTCTGTCAGGCAGCTAAGCTGGAGCAGAATGAGGTCTCCTGCAATCTTGAGCTGAAGGATGAGGATAAAGGGCATTGAATGCTCAGGACTCCTGTTGCTGGGGAGGAGCCTTCAACACAAGCGTTGTACTGAGAAAATGGGTCTTTGCCTGCTGGGAAGTAACATCCAGCATCGTCACTTTTCCTGAAAACAGCTGAAGTGGCTCCTGGCAGTGTTGTTCCTGATGTGTTCCTGGTTCCCAGAGCTGTCTGGTCCGTGCGCCTCAAGTTGCCGCTTTGCTTTTCCTGCAGGTGTTTAAGAATCTTCAGCTCTTCATGGAGAACAAGCAGCCTGAGGATGATCTCTTTGACCGCCTCAATGTAAGCACATGGTTGATGGTGAGGGATGGGGTAGAGCACCAGGAGCAGGCTCGCTCTGCACGGGGCCATAGGAGCTGCTCTGTTCCAGCAGTGGTTTCAGTGGCAGTTTTCTTGCAGAGCTGGCCTCAGAGCAGGCGCTGTGTCAGTGTGGTGCCTGTTGTGTGCTGTGCCCGCAGATCCCTGGAGCAGGGGCCTTTGGGCCTGCTGAGCATGGCTGGTTCTGGCTCAGGAGGGGACGATTGTGGGAGGTGACAGGTTTTCAGATGCTGTCCCCATCTGCACGTTTCCCTCTATGGGAGCACGGTGGTGGCCCAGGCCCCTTCCCTGGGATGGGACAGGCATGTTTCTACCTGCTGGGAACCAAAACCTCCTCACTGAAGAAGACTTTGGCCACTTGTGGTTACTTGATACCTAATCTAATACTTGTTGGGGTTTTGTTCACTTTTCCTGTGGTTTCAGTAATGTTGTGGCCATTGTGTTGTGGTCAGCTCTGTGTGCACCATCCCTCAGCTGTGAGCTACATGTCTTTGTCAGCCATGTCCAGAGATTTCACAAATGTGGCCAGTTCTACTGCTAACTGTCATCTCCTTTCTGCTTCCTTAGACCAGTATCTTAAATAAACACCTTCAAGACCTTATGGAGGGACTGACAGCCAAGGTATTCCGTACTTACAATGCCTCCATCACGCTACAGCAGCAGCTCAAGGAGCTCACTAATCGTAAGTCTTGCCCTTGAAACTGAGGGGAACAGATCTTATCCTGCCACACAGACCTAGCTTCCTTGCCTTAGCCACAAGCCTTACATCTACACCACTTCCTCGTGCACATCATATGTTCCAGTGCAAACGTCAGACAGCTGAGGTCTGACCAGAAATCTGCTGCCACACAACCCTGTGGGGCAATGGAGCAGCCCAGCACTGGGCAGGGCAGAGCTGGCCTGGGCGCACAGCCCCGAGGTGTGCCTGCTGCTTTGTGCCTGTTCTTTACCCACCTCTTGCTTTCTGTTAGTTGCAGAGCGCTGTAGGTGGCAGCAGGGCAGCTGCGTCTGCAACAGCCCCACGTTTCTTGTCTGCTCATTCACAACCTCTCTGTTGAGCACTTCAACAGCTTTACCGAGTGGGCACATTGGATCTGTGAGATCCAGCAGGGTCTTGAGCAGTGTGGCCCTGCTGTCCTGTGCTCTGACCATGGAAGTGCTTCCCCTCTCTTGAACGGCAAATGGTGGTGGTGTTGCTAGTGAGTAAACCATCCCAGAAGGAGTCAGGGATGGAAGTGGTCAGGCTCTCTGGCTGTGATGAGAGTGCAGAGCTGGGCCTGGCCCAGCAGTTCTGCAGTGAGTGTGAGCTTGCAGTCAGTGGGACCCTGGCTGGGGCTGCGCAGCCCTGCAGGACCCACTTGCTCACCACTTCCTTGTGCTTTGCAGCGGACGACAACATCCCAGCAAAGATCCTCTCCTACAACCGTGCCAACAGAGCGGTTGCCATTTTGTGTAACCATCAGAGGGCTCCACCGAAGACCTTCGAGAAGTCCATGATGAACCTGCAGAGCAAGGTACCCCCCCCGGCCAGCTCTTGGCTTGGAGCCGGGCTCCAAGGGCTGCATCTCGGGGGTCACGTTTCCTTCCACCTGCGGTGAAGCTTTTCCCTGTCAGGAGTTGGTTAGTGCTGCACCAGAGCTGGGCCTGCCTGGGGAGGAGCAGTGAGCTGAAAGGGGCACCTTCCAGTCTGGAGCTGTCTTTTCCTTGTAAAGACCAAGACCAGGCCCTCTGTGCGTGCCCTTCATGCCATAGCTGTGTTCTGCTGCCACTGAAGCTTCAGAGCAGCAGCCTCTAGCTCTGACTCGGGTCCCCTCAAGAACGCAGTGGGCACCCGCTCCTGCTGTGTGGCTCCCAGGCTGCTGTCAGGGCAGGCTGTGTACATGGTACATGAAGCCCCTCTGACTTGACCTCTTCCTTTGCAGATTGTTTCTGGTGAAGGCCATGAGGTCCAAAGGGGTTAGGTCTGTTCCTGGTCTGGCTTTAGAATAACCTTCACAATAAGGACTTTGGTTTGGCACTGCAGTGTCCCCTGCTTCTGTAACACCTAACATGGCTGCCTTCACCCTAGACCTTAGAGCTTGGGGATGTTTAAGGGGATGCAAAATGCTAAATCTCCCTGAATCCTGAACTTACTGGAGAAGGACTGCCTGAAGCCTTAACAGCTTTCAGCCTGTAGGGTTTGGGGCAATTACTGATTCCTGCAGGGGGAACAGGGATCATCCTCCCGTGTTACCCTCGGAGAGCTGCTACTGGCAGGATACGGTGGAGGCAGACAAGGAGGGGCTGTTGACCAGTCCCAGACCAAGCCAATTCCTTCACCTGCTTAGTTGTAGTGGTGTGAGGAAGCTCCCAGCACCACCTTGTCTTCAGAAATGAGTGGGGCCCTGTTTTGCGAGGGGGCTCTTTCACCATAGCAGGCTTTGCTGCAAAGGCAAATGGCCTCATTGTCCTGCAGGAGTGTGTCTGACCACTGCTAGATGCAGAACGTGGTCACAGACACACTCCCTGGATCATGCTGCCACCGTTGTCAGCAGCTTGGTCACAGTGCTGCTGTCTGGTTTTGCCTCTCCTAGATCGATGCCAAGAAGGAGCAGTTAGCTGATGCCAGGAGAGAACTGAAAAGCGCCAAAGCTGATGCCAAGGTCCGGAGGGATGAGAAGTCTAAAAAGTAAGGCTGTTGTTAACTAGGCTGTGCAATGCTCCCAGCTCCAAATGGGTCTTTAACCCTGTATTCTGTTTGCCCAGCTTGTGATCTGGGAAGGCTTCCTCAGGCTTTCTTGTTCCCTCCTCACTCTGTGAAGAAATGGCCTTCACGTTGAGGTGGTCTGATGCTGCAGCTCCTGATGTGGTCACTAGCAATGGTCTCCCTCAGGACATCTCCACTGTGTCTCAGCCCTTTGAGCTGAGCACCAGCCAGTGCTCAACCACCCTGCTGCCCAGGAGCAGGCAGAGCACTGGCTCCAGTGTGCAGCGCTGCTCTTGTAATGGGGAGCCACGAGCACAGTTGCACACGCACATCTCTGTGCAGGTGATGGACTCTGTGGGGGGCTCTGCAGAATAGCCACAGGGGTGCTGAGCGAAGGGAGCTCTGAGAGCAGGATCACAGCATGACTATTGCAGTGGGGTAGCTGGGAGGGGTTTGAAGTGGATGTAGCACCAGTACAGTTCAGGCTGTTGCTTCCGACCCTTTAAAACAAAACTGCTGCTCAGGATTTCTGCTGTGCCTCTTGGAACATGTCAGTTCTTAATTGCATGTGCTGAGTGGTTTGTGTCACCATCTGTGCTGACACAGCTGCCCCTTGTGGCTGGTGGCATTGCTTACCTTGAGCAGATCCCTTGGGGTTCCCACAGTGCTGCCAGCTCCAGCCTAGCAGGGCAGAGAGGAATTAAATGATTTGCTTCTTTCCCACCCTAGGACAGTGGAGAGCAAGAAGAAAGCAGTGCAGAGGATTGAGGAGCAACTGATGAAGCTGGAGGTTCAGGCTACAGATAGGGAGGAGAACAAGCAGATTGCTTTGGGCACCTCCAAACTCAACTATCTGGATCCCAGGATCTCTGTTGCTTGGTAAGAATCTGCCTGGGGTGTGCTGGAAGGAGCCACCCCTTCACTTCTGTCCTGTCCCCCCCGTTAGCAGGCAGGGACTGTGGCAGAGCAGTGCCCCTGTGCTGCCAGATGCAGGGCCTTCCCCTGCATCTTCAGATGGGTCCAGGAGGCTACAAGAGCCTCTTGATGCACGTGTGACCTGGCAGGCACCACCAGCGCCGTGCGGGGCGGTGGTGGGTGCGAGAGCTGCAGGGTCTAACACCGGAGGCTGGTGGTGCTCTGCTGGGGTGTTTATGATGAGCAGAGCTCCGGAAGGTGCTGGTGCCTGTGCTGTGTGACTCTAACAGCGTCTCCTCTCCTGCAGGTGTAAGAAGTGGGGAATTCCTATAGAGAAGATTTATAACAAAACCCAACGGGAGAAGTTTGCGTGGGCTATCGACATGGCAGAGGAAGACTATGAGTTTTAACCTGTTTTTAATGAGCTGAATTTTATGGGAAAAGGGAGTAGCCTGGTTTTTAGGGAGATTGATAAAACTGTGAGCCTTACTTGTCCTTGGATGCTGGGGAAGGGGGAGGAAAGGGGCAAGTGAGCATCAGATACAACAGCCAACATCTTGCAGAAAGCATAACCTGGAAATATCCTAAAGGAGCTGAGCCAGTTGTCCTATGGACAACTTATTTAAAATGTTTCAGAGATCCAAATTCTATCTGTCTGGTCTGGGTGGGTTTTCTCTGGAGGCAGGGCAAGTGGATGGGGGATTTGTCAACCTTCCGCCAGGCAAATTCACCATCACACTGAGCGCGTGGGACTCTTTAGCTACTGTATACAAACTCCAGTTATATTGGTGCGTTTTTACAGTTAGGGTTTTGCAATAACTTCTATATTTTAATAGAAAATGGACTCCTGACCCCCCCCTTTCCCCCCCCCGCCCCATTCCAGGATTTAACAAAGAAGCAAAATGTAAGGAACCCAACGCACCTCCTAGAGCTGCCACTATCGTCATGGGAATTCCCCAATCCTTCCCAATTCGTCACTTGGAACAGTCGTGGCATTGGCACATGAATTGCAAACCTCCAGCCCCCGTGTTCAGAGCAAAGCGCGACGGGAAGGCGGCCCCTTGACTCGAGTGTTCCTTTTTCAAATGTGAATTTTTATTTCTTTTAAGTCTATTAAAAATATTTAAAGTGGGGGGTTTTTTGGGGGGTTTTATTTTTGTTCTTCTTCAAGAAGTCGTAGCTTTGGGAACGGGGGGGAAGGGCCGTGGGGACGCGTGGGGGGGCTGAGGACAAGTGACATTGGCAACAAAGGACATTCCCGTCACCCTTTGTTCTGAACACGCTCTGAACACTTCATGACTCTACTTCTTAGCTTGGTCAGACTGTTTGTCCTTTATTTCCCCCCTTTTTTTCTAAGCCCCACTCCCCTCTTTTACTTGAAAGATTTTATTGTGTAAAAAAGACGTTTCACAGGTCAATAAATTTCGAGGGAAATGAGCATTGGTCCAAAAAAAAAAAAAAAAACACCACAAAAAAAAAGGAAAATAAATCGAGATTTTAGGGCTTTTATTTTTTTCTTTTGTAATTGTGTAAAAAAATTTTAAAAAATTAAAAAGCAGAATTTTAATGTGAAACCTTTTTTTGCTATAATCATTAGTCTTAGAGGCATTGTTAGCGTAGTGTGTGTGCGAAGCCCATCTCCTGCCGCCTTTCCTCAACAAGTATCTTCTATTTTTATCATGAATTCCCTTTTAATCAACTGTAGGTTATTTAAAATAAATTCCTACAACTGAACTGCCGCCGGTGTCCGGGTGCTCTGTGCCACGAGGAGCCCCTCGCGCTGCCACAGGGCTGCAGGGAGCGGCCGTGGCAGGGGCCGGCGGGTGGGACTGACCCGCTTCAGGCTTCATCAGGTTGAGCCGGGACATGCGGGTTCACAGTGAGGCCAAACAGCGCCAGTGCCCGGCTGCTGGGAGGGAAGAGGCTTCTGCAGCTGCTGATCACAGAATCCCAGCCTGGTTTGGGTTGAAGGGACCTTAAAGCTCACCCAGTTCCAACCCCCTGCCACGGGCAGGGACACCTTCCACTAGGGCAGGTTGCTCCAAGCCCCTGTGTCCAACCTGGCCTTGAACACTGCCAGGGATGGGGCAGCCACAGCTTCTCTGGGCAGTGGTGCCCAATGTTGCCTTCATGGTTGGTAACTCATTGCTGCTCGCGCTGGGTCCTGGTGGCTGTGGTGGCTCTGTGGTCTGTGGTCACGCAGCCAGAGCCTCGCCGGGGGCAGAAGCTGGTCCTGCAGCACACGAGGGGTGTTTGGAGCCCTGGCAGGGCACGGGGAGCTGAGCGGGCTCCCACCAGCCCGTGGTCCTGCTGCTGCTCCTGAGCTCACGATAACCTGGGGCTTGATGCTCCCAGATCCCTCCCACTGCTCTGAGTTGGTTTGTGCCACCCCAGGGAAACGTGGTTGAATAACGCACTTCAATACCAGCAGCACGATGCTCCGGGCTCCCTGAGCTCGCCCAGCTCCTGTTCCCACCTCAGCAGGAATTGCCTGAGGGATTTCATTCCCTCCTAAGAAGCTGCTTGGTCCCTACTGGAGCCTGTCCATGCGCAGCGAGGCTGTCTGGGACACATTGGCTGTGCTTCCATGGGTTAGTGGGAACATCGGGAATGTGGTTTAACATCTGCATTTGGGGCCCTTTGAGCATCCTGGGAAGTGGAGGCCATGGCTTTGGTGAAATAGGAAGTGACCTGAGGCAGCAGGAGCAAGGGGCATGGCCCGGCTGGGAGCAGGGATGGATGGATGATGCTGCTTTGGCAGCACCTTTGGGATGAGCCAGGACACGCTGCAGCAGGCGCACTGGGAAGCACAAGGAAGGGCAGTGTGAGCATGTGGATTTTCCTTCACTCAGTGTAGCTGGTGGGAATGTTCCCTGCATTGATCTTTGTGCCCAGGATCCTGGCAGCCATGTCCCTGCTCCGGCCAAGAGCAGAGTGACCACAGCACCGTGCTGGAGCCAGCGCCGCAGGGACGGCTGCGGGGAGGCCAGAGAGGCTGGGGCTGTGTGTGGGGAGGGTGCTCTGGGGTGCTGGGGATGCTCTGGCGTGCTGGGGGAGCAGGATGCTCTGTGGTCCCAAGCACTGCTCAGCACAAGGAGCTGGAGGAAGCAGGGTCTGGACTTTCCTCTGCTGTACAAGCCTGGGATCCTCAGCTCCTGCTGGAGACATGATTGTCCCCAGGAGCTGGCAGAGGAGTCCCATGTTCCTCCCAGCTGGAAGGATGTGGCCTTGCTCTGCCCCTCCCTGCTTCGCCCCTATCAGACCATGGTCTCTGGCTCTCCAGGCCAGCACCCCTGGGCACAGGTCACTGCACCTCCTCCCTGGTCCCAGGAGAACCCGGCCTGGTGCAGCGGGAGCAGGAGCAGCGGGATGTGCCCTTCCTGGTTCCTCTGCTGCCTTCCATGAGCCTGGAGCCCTCGGCTGGAGCCGGAGCAGCCCCAGCTCCATCCCTCCTGCAGGGCAGGAGCCTGCACAGGGACATGGAGGTGGGGCTGATGGATGGATTTATCCATCTCTCTGGCACTGGAGAGCCGCCCAGTGCGCTTGGCTCCCTCTGAACACCAGGAGCTCTGTCCCGGGAAGGGAGCTGTATGTTTGCCTGTGGCACAGCAGGGTCAGACCACACATCCCGCGCTGTAAATGGAGAATTCCCAGATCCCGTTGGCTCGCTGTGCGCAGAGAAGCAGCCACACAACGCGCCACGTCCCAGGTCGCATCCACCGCTGCAGCGCCTGGTCCTCGCCTGCCCCAGCGCCGCCACCCCGGGCCAGCTCCTGCGTCTGGCACCAACGGGGGCTGCAGCAGCGGGGACAGGACCACGGAGGGGGAAATTTAGGGTGAAACTGGATCTTGTGCGTTATGATCCCATGGCCAGGGAGGGCTGAGAGCCCGGGGGGGGGGGGGGGCCTGCAGACCCCGCTGGATGCAGCCCCATCCCCCTTGGAGCAGAATCCAGGGCTGGAAATTGGAACCAGGTGAATCAGGGCATTAAAGAAGCGTTCGCTCCCCGGATGCCATCGGGAGCAGGGACAGGGAACCTGGGCCTGCAGCGAGTGCCCCATCCGGTGCCTTCGTAATCCCGAAGGATGTTCCAATGCGTGGAAGGGGCAGGAGGCTGGGGGTGGCATTCCTGCCTGCGGACGCAGCTTTTCCCCCACTCCTCAGCATCCGCAACGGGTCTGTGGGTCTGCGGGTCTTCTCGATGCCGGCAGAGAACCCCCCGTGCTGCTCCGTGTCTGTCTCACTGGCACCGGCACCGCGTTCCCCGCGGGTTTTCCAGCTCCAGCCCCGCGCAGGACCAGTGGAAGCTCTTCCCAGCGCCGGGGCTGGTTTCCCGTTCGCCCACAGCGGGCAGCGCAGAGCAGCCCCGGCCACAGCACCCGAGCGCTGCCCCGCTCCTGGGACTGCGGGGTCCTGCGGTGGGCATCGGGCACCTCCTCCCGGCGCAGGCCCCGGGGAGAGCCGCCGTTCCCCGCGCTGGTGCCGGGGGGGCTGCGCTGCGGCGACCCCGCGCTCAGCCGCGGAGCGAGGCCGGGGCTGTCCCGGCCCGAGGCCCCGCTCGCTGCTGCCCGGGGCAGGACACGGAGGGTTCGGCGCCCCTCGCTGCGGGGCTGCGCAGGGGAAGGTGCTGGCGCCGCTCGGAGGGGAGCGTTCCCCAAGCGCTCCCCCCGCCGTGCGATGGGCACCACCCGGGGAACGTCTTCAGAAGCTGAATGCGTCCGACCCGCTGCGGAACAAAGCCCGGGGAGGGCAGAGCGGGATAACAGGAAAGTGATGGAGGTTTCCAGCGCCCGGCGGGGCCGGGGGCGATCGCTGCAGCCTGAAGGGTGCAAGGGCCACCGGCCGGGCAGGCAGAAGCAGCTCCTGGCGCGCAGCAGCAGACACGGAGCGTTAATGCGAGGCCAAGAAGCGATGAGTCAAACTCAGAGAAGAAACCTCCACCGCAGACCCCATGTGCATGTGCCGGCCCCAGCGCTGCGGGGCTGGGCCGGGGGGTGACGGGTGCGTCCATCAGGCAATGCTGGGAGCGGGGAGTTACCTACTTTGGTGGCCACGCTCCCTCCACAGGTTTTGCCCTCAAAAACAAGGGTGTGCCCATCGCGCTCGGCTATTTTAAGCCCATTGGGAGCCGGCTGCTTCCTGCCGGTCCCGAGCGCGGCCGGTGCACAGCGAGGAGCCACCGCGGCGGGAGCGGGGCCAAGGGTCCTGTGCCACCACCCACACGGGCACCAGCAGCTCCCGTGTGTTCAGCCTCGTCGTGTCCATGTCCCGCCATTGGGGAGGATCCTGAGCAGCCTCGTAGGGCTCCTCGTGTGTGTGCACACGTGTGTGCATGTGTATGTACATGTGTGTACATGTGTGCACGCGTGTCCCTGGAGCAGTGGGGCAGAGGGAGCCGGTGGTGTGTGGGGTGCACTCGGTGACGCAGCAAATGACGCCCCTTCCCGACCCGCCCGCGGGCTGGAGGGTGAGATAAGGGCAGCTCGGTCATGCAGTGCCTTCCCATAGACACACACACGTGTGTGTACATGTACACAGACACACACATACATGTACATGGGAAATCACAGGCTTCGGACCCCTCGTCTGTGTGCGCTGCACATGCAGGACCCCACACAACCTGCTGCGGGGGGGCAGGGCCCCACAGCGTCCTGTGCTGGGGTGTGTGAGGTGGCACATTGGGGACCTTTGTGTGCCACGAGTGTGGGGTAGGGGGTACCCCAGTGCCTCGGGCGTACTGTGGGGTGGGGGTACCCCGGTGCCCTAGGTGTGCTGTGGGGTACCCCAGTGCTGTGGGTGTGCTGTGGGGTGGGGGAACCCCGATGCCCTAGGTGTGCTGTGGGGTACCCCGGTGCTGTGGGTGTGCTGTGGGGTGGGGGTACCCCGATGCCCTAGGTGTGCTGTGGGGTACCCCGGTGCTGTGGGTGTGCTGTGGGGTGGGGGTACCCCGATGCCCTAGGTGTGCTGTGGGGTACCCCGGTGCTGTGGGTGTGCTGTGGGGTGGGGAACCCCGATGCCTAGGTGTGCTGTGGGGTACCCCGGTGCTGTGGGGGTGCTGTGGAGTGGGGGGTGCCCGGTCTCCCGGACGTGCCGCGGCTGATGCCGCACTGGGACCCCCCGCTCAGCCCCACAGACTCCCCCCGGCGGCTCCTCCCGCTCCCGCCCGCCCGTTGGGGCCGCGCTCCGCCCCTTTCCCGGCGCTTCCCTGCCCTCCTCCTTCCTCGCTCCTCCTCCTCCTCCTCCTCCTTCCTCCCCCGTCCCCTCCTCCCGCTCCCCCTGGCCGTGGGGCGCGGCGGGCGGTGCTGAGCGCGGAGCCGGCGCCGCTCCGGGCGCTCCCGCTCCCCATTCCCATTCCCTTTCCCGTTCCCTTTGTTCGCGGCGCCGATGGCGGCGGGGCCGGGCAGCGGCGCCGGGGCCCCGAGCGAGGCGGAGGCGGCGCAGCTCTGCCGCAGCCTGGAGGTGGGCACCGTCATGACCCTCTTCTACTCCAAGAAGTCGCAGCGACCCGAGCGGAAAACTTTCCAGGTGAAGCTGGAGACGCGGCAGGTCACCTGGAGCCGCGGCTCCGACAAGATCGAGGGCGCCGGTGAGTGCGGGAGCGGCCGGGGAAGGCGGCAGGAAGGGCAGGAAAAGGGCTGCGGGTCCCTCGGGGCGATGGGTGCGGGGCGGCCCCGGCCCGGGAGCGGTGCGGGGCTCGCTGCGGGGAGGGAGCGGGGAAATGGATGGAGAAATCCCAGCCCCGGTGTGTGTGCCCGGGGGAAGTGTCCGGTTTCCCTGCCCGGGGCCGGCTCCCGCCGCTCGGTACCCGGCAGCGGGGGGATGCTCCGCCGGGTACCGCCATGGCCGGCGCCGCCTCCCAACTTTCCGCATCCCTCTCGGCATCGGACTTCCCCTGGGATCGGCGAGGTGCCCTTTCCCGGGCGGCACCTCGGCTGAGAACCGTCAGGAGCCTCAGAAGGAGGCGGGATCAGTTCGAGCCCGTTTGGGGTTGGAGCAACAGATGGGGTGAAGCGGAAAGGAGGAAAAGCAGAAAACTCAGACCTGGTGATGTCCTTCCCTCCTCCCCTCCGTGTGTGCGCCCGGGGCTGGTGGCTCCATGGGGAGCAGCACAGCAGCATTCCTGGCTCCGGCTGCCCTGCGCGTGGACCTGAACCAGGGGCAGGGAGAGGAGAAGATGCGTAAGAAATGTGGGTGTAGAACCAGGAAGACGGGTGGGAAGGGGGAGAGCGCGGGAGGCCCCGGCCAGGAGACTCTGAACCTCGCGCTGGCTCCCCAGGTCAGTACCTGCCGTGTGCGGCAGGGACGGGGGCCCTGCTCGATGCTGGAGGTGAGGAAGAGGGGACACACAAAGGTGACATGACATGAGTCCTGGTGTTGGCCTTGGCACTGTCCTTCCCCACGCTGAGGGATGCGACTGGGGCCCTGGCGGGGCTGTTGTCCTACCCTGGAAGTGCTGCTGGCCCAGGGTGGAAAGGTTGGGTGGTGTTGGTGTTGCTCAGATGAGGAAAGGAGGTGGAGAAGATGGTCCATTGCAGGACCACAAAGTGCTGGTGCTTCTGGTTTGGGGCTTTGGTTTGCCTTAAGACCCTTGGAGTCCTCTAGCTTCTGCCCAGCAGCATCTCCAAGGCAGATCTTGGAGCCTTGGGCTCCTTTAGCATTACCAGGATGTGGAGCTCCCCCATGGCTTTCCTGAGCGCTCTCTGGGAGTGTTGAGGCGGTGGGAGAGGCAGGAGGTGCCGTGCTCATGGTCCCTGGGTTTAAGATGTTCTTAAATTGAGGCAGAGAACCCTCTTGTCCTGCTGGCCAGGCACTGGTTTCTGGCAGTGTCTGCAGACCGTGTGGGCCCATGGTGGGACAGGGGTCCCCACTGATGTCCACATGGACATCTGCTCCTGCGGGCAGACCTGAGCATGTGCCACTGTCCTTGTGAAGCTGGGACCGTAACTTCAGGGAAGATGAGAGAACTTTAACTTCTGTACCAGACCGTGGTGGTAACAGTGATGATAATGTGGCTGTGAGGACTTATTGTGCTCCGCAGATCTGTAGCAGCAGAGAGGTCCCCAGGACCGAGAATAAGATCCACAGGTTTCTAGTGAAGTGAAACCAGAAGCTGGGGAACACGGGGCAGCCGTTTCCCTCGTGTTCCTTTAGATGTCACAGTGGAAATGACTCGGGGCTCCCATGCCGTGCTGCAGGCGAGGTGTCGGGCCGTGAGTCTGGGTGCCGCAGCACCTTCCCCCTGCCACACGTGGTGTTCCCACAGCACATGAACCCCCTGAGAGCTGAGGTGGGTCATACTGGAGACAGGGCATGAGCCCGAAGACCTGCTGCATCTTCAGCCGCACCTTTATGGGGCTGGATGCTTTCCTATGGCCTCCTCTCTGCACCCGAGCATCTCGCCCTGTCCTCGGTCCCCTCCTCTGGTGTCACCCAGCACCCTGAGCAGCACCCGTCCTCTTGCCCATTTCCTTCACAGGGCTGAGGGGTAGAGCTTTGCTTTAACACTTCCTGGGCAGCAGGATGGGAGCTCCAGGTGGGAATGCTGGCTTGTGCACACGGGTGGTGGCTGTGTAGAGGCAGGCAAGGAAAGCCACACGGTCGATGGCCGGCAGGATCCAGGTTCTTGGCCAACTTCCCAATTTTAGTCTGGATGTGCTTTCTGGGCGGAAAAAGGATGCCTGGGAAAGCCCAGGTGTGTGACGGCTCCACCTCACGTGGATGTATCCCCCTCCTGGCTCACATCCTCCTGCAAGACCAGGCTTCACGTGGCCATGGTGGGAACCAGGGGGAAATGACCTGGAGTAGAGCAGGGTGGTTCAGCACAGGGTAGTTCCAAGCATGAGCTGGGACTGATGCAGGTCTCCCCATGCAGACAAGCCCCACTGGTGTGGGGAGCAGGAGGCTGGGGCTGGCAGGAAGAGTGGGGTTTGCTTGTGGTGGTGGTACCGGTCAGGCCCTGACTGGCAATATGGGTGAGGGCATGAGCAGAGGAGAGGAGCCAGGAGGGGAGATGTTCCCTTGCATGGAATGGCACCTCCACCAGGCAGTGTCTAGGGGTCTACAGGGCAAAGATTGCTGTGTTCGTGGTCAGTAATGAATGTTCTTGTGTTTCTTAGAATCTCAGCCTGGTTTGGGTTGGAAAGGACCTTAAGATTATTCAGCTCCAACCCCCTGCCACGGGCAGGGACACCTTCCACTAGAGCAGGTTGCTCCAAGCCCCTGTGTCCAACCTGGCCTTGAACACTGCTGGGGGTGGGGTATAATATATCTTGGGATATGGAGGCCAGCAAGGAGCTTCAGACACAAGCTATTTGTCCAGGTAGGAATGAGCCTGGGGTTTTAGGCGCTTTGGAAAGGGTGAGTATCCGCGATACATCGCATGTGGAGGTCTCGGACTCGGGGCACGTCTGTGTAAATGGCCATGTCTTAGGGAGGCGTCTCTCTCCATGAACACCCCAGCACGGAGGGTCTGTGCTCCTTTCTCGGCACCTGGTGGGTTTGCAGGTGGAGATGTGTGTTTGTCCCAGGGGCAGTGCTGGGGGACCTGGCTCCATTACTGACCCTGCTGGGAGGAGCTGCTGCCTCCATAGGGTCTGCGGGCGCTTGTCTGCAGTACTTGTGATCTTGTCTGAACTCTGGGTGGTTCATAATATTCCAGACCGGTTTGGGTTGGAAGGGACCTTCAAAGCTCATCCAGTTCCAGTCCCCTGCAATGAGCAGGGACATCTTCAACTAGACCAGGTTGCTCAGAACCACATCCAGCCTGGCCTTGAGTGTCTCCAGGGATGGGGCATCCACCACCTCTCTGGGCAATGGCCATTGTTTGCCTTCACCTTCATGAAGAGCTGTGTTTTGGTGGTGCTTGGCTTTCTGGTGGCTGCTGACCTGGAGCTTACAGGGGGGCAGAGCATGAGCAGGCATCAGGGCACCCCACCAGTGGAGAGGAGCAGGCCAGGAGGAGGGTCCATGCAAACCCGCATCCTCGGTGCCCGCGATGCCTCAGCAGCGGTGTGCTGTTGGTGCAGCACGCAGCGGGTGTGTGGCTGCCAGCTCCGCGCTGCTGTGCTCCGAGGTGATGGCACATCTTCCATTGCAAGTTACTTCCTGAAGCGAGCAGGGTTGGAGCTGGCCTCTGGCAGGAGTTTTTGGCACGTGAGGACGAACCCCTTGGTGTTAACTAGCATCTCGACAGTGGTGAGGTTTGGCTGGAGGGAGGCTGGCTGGGGAGTCCTTGTGCCTGATGGGGTGGGTGGCATCGCCACGCACGCTGCGCTGCAGGCAGGCAGCCTCGCTGGGCACCATCCAGCTGCCAGCCCTGCTCCTCCTGCCTGGGAGGGGAGGGGGTGAGAGGAGGGGGCAGCCTGTGCTGGTGTGCCCCCCCCACCCTCCTCCTCCCCTTGCTTTGGCCCTTGTGCATCGAGAGTGACCTCATGTGTTCATTGTCAGCGTGTCCCCCCGTCCTCCTGCCCTGAGCAGCTCTGGCTCACAGTGGGCTCCCACTGAAGAACCTCTCCTCTTGGAGAAGACCCATCTCCTGCTCTTCATTCAGCTCTTCAGCTCGTTCCAGAGGCTGTGGCTCAGAACCAGCGGGGAAGAGGGGACAAAGAAGCCTTTTGCTTTGGAAGGTGGTCACCTCCTCACCTCCTCCAACTGCACCTTTTCAGAACCGAAACTGTGCAAAATGCAGTCTTGCTTTGTGCAAAAATATGACTTTTTTCCCCAGTTAGTGGTGTTTTCATCCAAAGGGCTTCAGCCACCTCCAGTTGCCAGTGATAGCTTCTTGCTAATCCCTCTGCAGAGGGCCTGGCTCTTACCATGGGAAGAGCTCTAATAGTTTTCTATTCTTTCTGTTGCTCACCCACAGCAAAGTAGCACCGATCCCTTGAGTCTTTTAGGCCTTTTATTCTTTAACTTCCTGTGTCGTGTTATGTATTTTTACTTCTTTTACCATAGGCATGCGGAGCCCCTGTGCAGGGGGTATGGGCCAGCGTCTCATGGAGCCGTTTGCCTTGAAACATGTCAGAAACCCCAGAGTTTGCTCCGAGAGCGAGCTGGAAATTTGGAGCAGATGTTTGTTTTATAGGGGAGAGAGAGAGAGGGGAGGAAAAAACACCTCGGCCGAGCCCTGGCTGCGTTCTTGCTTTCAGTGAAGAGAGCTCAGGCTGTGGAGGTGGAGGAAAGCTGTTGGTTGTGTGAAAGAAAAGGCAGGGACTGTAAGATGTTGATACCGAGTGGCTCTGAAGGGTGGCTTGTACTCCCCTTGCCCCCCTGCCCCCTCCGTTAGTCCTGCTTTTGGTTTTAATTTGATTACTTTGAGGCCATCTCAATAAGGAGAGAAGTGAGCAAGCTGGGGACGGCTTTCGAGGCTAAACCAACATCAGCGTTGGGCCCTCTGGGATGCAGGAGCTCCTGCACGGCGCATCCCTCCTGCTCCCCCTGAGGCGCCTCGGGCAGGGGGCTGCAGAACTGCTGCAGTGGGAGGGTGAGGGCCTGGCCGTGACCATCACGATGGTTAAAGCTTCCCCTGCTGAAGCTCTGCTGGAGCAGTTTCTCAAGGGAAGGGGTTTTGTGTCGTTACCAGTCCCCTTCCTGCTTATAGGGTGTTTGTGTTGAACTGGGGAAGGCGAGTGCGCTCTGCTCTGCTTTTACCTCCAAACTGCGACAGCCTCTTCTCCTTCCTTTACACCCCTTTGTCATCTCCTTTCTCTTCTTGGTAGCATCCTTCAGGAGGAACACGTTACAAGACCCACAGTCATGCAGTAGTAAGACACATCACAGATTACTTCCTCCCTTCGCATCTCAACAGCCTCTCTGCAACCCAGAGAGCAGCAAAGACTGGGAGACCCATGCTCCACTGTGTCCATCCATCTCGTTCCTTCCTTTACCAGGCAGCCATGTGGAAGGTATTGGCTTATGGGTTTAAGCCCGCTAATTAAAACGTGCTGGAGAGGTTTTGTGTAGCATTGAACTGGTTACGTCTCACCTCTGCCGAGGGCCTGAGCATTCCAGGTTTGTCAGGGTGGAAGTGATGTGCCGTGGCTCTCTCACTGCCTGCAGGCAGCCATGGTGGCTGGACACCATGTGTGGTGAGAGGAGCATCTCTGGATCTGAACATCTGGCTTTGCAGAGGAGCACCAAGCAGTGTTGTTGTGTACAGGACTGCTAACGTGCCCCATCCCCAGCTGAGCCAGCACTCGCCCAGCCCAACCTGTGGTCTTCCTCGTACTCTTTGTTGTAGCTGCCCTGCCTGCACGGGGGGTGCTGCTCTCATTGCAGAGTGTTTGCTCTGTTATCTAATCAGTGTGTGCCCTGCGAGCATCCTGAGGATGTGCCGGCTGTCAGCGATGCCCATCACTGGTCCCTGCTGGGACCTGCTGCAGAGCTTGGGGGTGCTGGTTGATGGAGCTGAAGTGAGCAGCTTGTGCCCATGCCCAAGAAGCCACCAACATCCTGGCCTGGCTCAGCACCAGTGTGGCAGCAGGGCCAGGGCAGGGATTGTCCCCCTGTGCTGGGCACTGGTGAGGCTGCACCTCGAATCCTGTGTCAGTTCTGGGCCCCTCACTGCAAGAGAGACATTGAGGTGCTGGAGCGGGGCCAGAGAAGGGCACCGGAGCTGGTGCAGGGCCTGGAGCACAAGTGTGATGAGGAACGGCTGAGGGACCTGGGGGGGTTTAGTCTGGAGAAGAGAAGGCTCAGGGGGGACCTTATCGCTCTCTCCAACTGCCTGACAGGAGGATGGAGCCAGGAGGGGGCTGGTCTCTGCTCCCAAGGAACAAGGGATGGAACAAGAGGAAACGGCCTCAAGCTGCCCCAGGGGAGGTTTAGATGGAGCTGAGGAACAATTCCTTCCCCAAAGGGTGCTCAGGCATTGGAACAGGCTGCCCAGGGCAGGGCTGGAGTCACCATCCCTGCAAGTGTTCACAGCCTGTGTAGCTGAGGCCTCAGTGCCATGGGTTAGTGGTGGCCTTGGCAGTGCTGGGGAGCGGTTGGACTGGATGAGCTTAAAGGGCTTTTCCAACCTGGTTGATTCTAAGAACAGATGAAATGGTTTTTCTCAGAAGGATGCCTCTGTAGAGAAGGCTGAAAGGAGAAAGGTTTGTGTGTTCAGCAGATACCTGCAGCTGTATGGAGAGAATGATACAGTGTGTGCCAGCTCACAGGAACCTGTGGCTGCCCCAGCAAACACATCCCCTGGTGTGAGCTGGGGGCTCTCCTGTGCTGTCACCTATGAGATGGGGTTGGTCTGTAGCACATCCTCTGCGCAGCGGCTGCATCCTGCCGGGCACCAGCCCTGCTCATCCCTTCCGATGAGCGCGGTTTCTCTGCCGGAGGTGGCACATCAGGAGGGGACACGGTGACAATGGCCATTCCCAAGGGACTCTGCGGTGCTGGAGGAAGCCTTCCTTCGACATGGGGTTAGTCTTTAAGGTTTTTATGTGGCACAAAGAGCTGTTTTACATGGAAAAGGCTTTTGGACATTGATTCGAATTAGAAATATCCTGATTTCTGAGGATTTTCTGCCTTTCTAAAGACGTGCCAGCACTTGGAGCTGCAAACACCCTGCCTGACAGGGCTGTGTGCTCCTGCCCACAGCTGTGCCCGCAGCTCAGCCCTCCTGCCCCAGCTCTCTGGGCACCTTACTGCCTCTTGACACATGCCCACCACATATCAAACACCTTGCTGGTGGGAGCACACATGATTGTGGAGCACCATGAGCCCCCAAAAGGCCGAGGGCTGGTGTCTCCAGCAGGAGCTCGCAGCTCTGCGTCTGGGGCAGTCAGCAGAGCTTTCCGATACCGGCAGCCCACGCTCCGAGCGGCTCTGCTCCAACTGCTTGTCAGCTCTGCTGCCTGTGTGGTCTGGTGGCTCTTGAGCTCGGTTTGGAGCTGGGGGTCCTGAGCCGGGCTGGCTGGAGAGCTGTGGGAAGCCTCCAGGGGCTGGGACAGACCCCTCCTGTGTGTTCCTCTGCAGCTCCTGCCCCGGGTTTGCAGACACTGGTGGTTCTGAGGCTTGGGCTGTGGGGAGCCCTCGTGCTGCCCATGCAGTGCCCGCAGGTGGGCAAACCCACCTCGTGTTTTAACGTTGCCCTGGTGAAGGTGCCCTGAGGGGCTGCTTTGCTGAGCTGGCTTTGGCACAGGGGCAGGACTGTGCCTTACAGGATGATTTTTCTCCCCAGCTCATTACAAACATATTTATTTTCTTTTCCTTGGAATGTGACCTTTTTTTTTGCTTCCCTGACACATGGAGTGATCACACCAGAGCCGTGCTGCCTCGCGTGTGCCGCTCAGCCCCTCTGCCCACCCCAGCCTTTACCTGCATGGGGTGTATGAGGGATGTTCCTTCCCACGTGTGGCCCATGGGGTAGCGACCTGCAGAGTGAATTGTCCTCAGGGACTGGGGTTGCCTTTTCCCTCTATCTCCAAACCCATCAGGCAGGAGCTGGATGCACAGGCAGTGTGCTGTGGTCCATCCCGGATCGTGGTGCAGGGATGGGAGCAGGAGAGGCTGCTCTGCTGCCTCCTGACACCATGAGCTGCCCCACCGTGGTGCTGTCCTCCTCTGCACCTCTGCTGGAGCTCCCCCAGTTCACTCTGTGCCTCTCCTCCTGGGCTTGTGCTGCGCAGGGCCCCATCCTGCTCCGTTTGAGCATCGATCGGAGCGGCCGGGGTTGGGAATGGCTGTCGCTGAGCAGGGACGTTGGGAATGGCTGTCGCTGAGCAGGGACGTTGGGGATGGCTGTCGCAGCTGTACCCCGTGGGGCAGAGCAGCTGCTTGAGAAGCTCTTTCCTGTTTACTTGCTTCCAGAAGTGCCGGCTGATGTGGCTGAAGGACACCCCTCCTGCGTGTGCTGGCATGTCCTTCATCCCTCCTCGCGCCCTCGCCAGGGGCTGTCCCCGCACGTGCAGCCCCAGCCCTGAGCCAGGTCAGAGAATGGGGTGGCTGCGGTGTCGGGAGCATGGGATGTCCAAGAGGACTTTCACCCCCTGGCACCCTGCCCTGTGAATCTGCCTCCCAGCTGGCACGGGGAGGGAGCTGCTCTGTTTGCTGAGCATTCAGGCGCTGCCTGACGTGGTCCTGCTCGGTGCGAGCGAAGGGCACAGCTCCTGGGCTGCAGCAGATCAGAAGCAGAGAGCCTGCAGCCTCGTCCCGGTACCCCTGCCAGTGCTGCAGGCATCTCTCATCCCAGCCTGGTCCCTCTGGCCAGGTACTCCGGGTACCCCCCTCTCTTCGAGCCTGCATCCTTGTCCTGCTCATCCTTGCCAGGTCACAGCCCTCCTGAGCTTCAGAGCACCAAAAAGCTGCCTCGGGTCAGAGCAGACCCTGAGCAGTGCTGGGCTCCCCAGGCTGGCTGGACACAACTTGGCCTCTCCATCCCAGCAAAGCAGCAGGAATTGGTTGGTCTTTTAATGCCTTGTGCCAGTTTGTTCTCAAGGACTTGCTGCTGTTGGAGTATTGTCCCTGTGATCCCCAGCAGCTCAGGCTCTGGGGCATGTTATGCAAAGGCCTGGAGATGGGAGCATGGAACTTTGGAGCGTTGGCACACGGTTTGGCATGGGCCATGGAGCAGGTTGGCGTGCGGCAGCAGGAGCAGGTCTCTGGTTCTGGGCACCAAATAAAGCCCAGGTGAGGTCATTAAGAAGACACCAACCCCAAGGGGTAGAGGAGCCTGGTGTGAAGACCATCACCAGGAGCTCCTGCTTCTCCCATGTAAGCTGAAGATAATGCCTCCTGCTAGGGTGGTGTGCGGCTTAGGCAGAGTCTGCTCAGTGCCCTCAGTTGGATGGTGCTGTAAGAAGATGCCATGGTTATCAACCATACTCTTGCCTTGGTGATGGCACGTGAAGCCAGCACCCCCAGTGGTCCCATCATGGTTAGTGCTGATAGAGCAAAACTGGTGAAAAGGGAAGAGGAGTTTCCCTTTTCCCTTCAGTGTTTCCGTTGTTCAGCACTCTGGGACAGAGCAGGTTTGACTCCTCCAGCAGCCGCTTTGGTGATGGCCTCGTCCTCTGGTTCATGGTGCGACGGTGGAAGGGACTCGCATGGAGAGTCCCAGGAGGAGGTGACAGGAGGAGGTGCCTCAGCCTTTCCCTGTGTTATCAGTGGAGACGGTGCAGCCCTCTGGAGCCTCTTCTGCAGATAATGGCACACATCTGGAAATCACATCTGTGCTGTCGGGAGTACTCAGTTCTTGCTGGCTCAAAACAGCTTTTGAGTTTAGTGTGGTGGGGAGGAGGTCAGGCTGTTGTGGTGACCCGAGTGTCTCAGCAGCAGATGGGATCTTCATCCTGTACTTCTCTTCCCAACTGCACTGTGACACTGAAGAGCTCAAGCCCTGGCAGGGACGGGGACGGGCCATCTCCCTGCTGCACAGTGAATGTCCTGGCCAAGCAGTGATCTCTGCTCCTAAACTGCCGTCACGGGAGCTTGGCTGCATCGCCTGGTGGCGTGGATGAGAACTGAGCCACCGCATCTCAACAGCACTGCCATTTGCTTTTGTGTCCTTCACTTGCCACTCCTCACCTTTGTGCCCTGTCCTGGGGACAGTGTGTGGTCACTCTTGTCTGCGCTTGCTTTGTGATGGGGCACGACTGCCCGGGCATGAAGGAGTCAAGAAGGTGCCTCTGTTGAGTGTGAAAACCCTCGAGGAGCTCCCAGGAGCTCCTGCTACTGTTGGGCACCCAGGTCCCCAGATCCACCTCTGCCAGGACATCCCAGAGCCTCCTTTCTGGCCCTGCCAAGCGCCCGCTGTCAGGCTGTGAGCTGTGCCTTTGCCTGTGCGCTCAGGAACTGCTGCGTTGCCATATCTGCCCTTTCTCCTGCTTGTTCCACGCTGGTCTGCTTGGTCCCTTCCGCTCCCGGGCAGTGCTGGCAGTGGGTAGGGGTCCTCACACAGGCGGAGGACTGGGGACATCAGGGAAACTCAAGGAGAGGGATGCAGAGATGTGGCACAGACGTTCTCCCTGTGGAGCAGCTTCCTCAAGTGTCTCATCCCGCTCCGTGCCGAGACGCAGCACTGTGCGGGTGTCCCTCGATTCATCACTGCCCTCTGCGGTTCCTCTTGGATCTCCCGAATGCTGTGTGTCCACCCCAGAGGGAAGGAGGGAGGGAGAGGTGGGCTGCAGGAGCTGAGCTCGCAGACCTTCAGCTTCCTCATCTTCCTGGTTCATTGCTGTAAGGTCACTACATCCACCCAGGCAGGGCTAAGAGGGATGGAGCCTTTGATGCCATGCAGGAAGAAGGTCACCTTGGGGTGGCTTGCGGAGCCATCCCTAGACAGACTGTCTGTCCAGAGGCACCGGTGCTGAGCTTCCCCTTTCCAATTGAGTCAGTGGAAGCTTGTGCCTCTCAAAATGAGCAGGCTGGTGACTGCAGGGTGGCTGCCACCAGCCTTATTTCAGCAGGGGAAGGGACACAGACTTCTTCAGAGCAGCATGTCTGCAAGCAAAATCCGGGGCTTTACCCTAGCTGGAGAAACTCCGCGTGTGTTTGGGGTGAAAACATGCTCCTGTGTCCTGGTGAAGGTGCTCTTGTGGCTGCTAGCCTTGAGCATGGGAGTGGATTCGCCGAGCAGCCCTGGATGCCCAACTTGGGGATTGGTAGAATCCCGAAATCCTGGTACAAAACCCCACAGCTTCACACAGATGGAATTTCTATGGAGGACAAGAGGGAGCCCTGTAGCATCCCGGGAGGGGGACTGCTGGGGCCTCACTGGTGTTTGCCATTGAGCTGCCCTCGCAGGGCTGTGCTGATGGGACAGGGCTGCTGGTGTCCAGCCAGCAGGAACCAGGCCCAGCACTGGGCTGGGTGAGCTCTGCACCGTGAACTGTGACTCTGCTTTCATCCTGTTCAGGCTATTCGTGTTGCTTGGGTGCCTGCACCCTGCTGCAGTCAGATACGATAACCTCTAAGGGAGACCCCAGCTGCAAAGGTTTGGGTGGTGGGAGATAATCAAATAGGCTCACCCTGCTCTTGCTCTTTCCACAGTGTTCCCTGCTGGCCACCCCAGTGATGAGCTATGGGTCAGGTGAGGGAGAGATATTTCTCTCAAGAAGTTTCTTCCCACCTACCTTGTGCACTTGAGTGGAGTTGGACTGAAGTGGCCATTGGGCTGCGAAGGGAGCCGTGTGGCCGGCTTGCATGGGATGTTCCCTTTCCAGTGCCATGGGAGAAACCCTGGGGAGACCGGGCGAGCCAGTGTGAGCATAGCATTCCATACAGGAGAAGGTCATCTGCTGGGGCAGGAGAGTCTGGAAGTGGGACTGGGGCAACACTTGGTTTTTGCATCCTGCAGTCTCAGGATGCAGAGTGGAGAGCAGGTCCCTCTGGGGTGCGTGGAGGTGCTCCCTGCAATGACCCTGCTACTCAGCTGGTGGCCATTAGCTGACGCTAGGAGGTGACCGTGTCTTGGGGTCGGTGTCCCACCTCTGCTCCTTTGCTTTGCTTGCTGTTGCAGGTTTTTGTCTGGCTTTGGGGTGGAAGGCTGAGAACATTGGGGCTGTTCAGCCTGGAGAAGAGGAGCTGCGTGGAGACCTCAGAGCAGCTTCCAGTGTCTGAAGGGAGCTACAAGGATGCTGGAGAGGGACCTTCATCAGGGACTGTAGTGGTAGGACAAGGGGTGATGGGTTCAAACTGAAACAGGGGAAGTTCAGGTTAGATGTAAGGAAGAAGCTCTTCCCTGTGAGGGTGCTGAGGCGCTGGCACAGGGTGCCCAGAGAAGCTGTGGCTGCCCCATCCCTGGCAGTGTTCAAGGCCAGGTTGGACACAGGGGCTTGGAGCAACCTGCTCTAGTGGAAGGTGTCCCTGCCCGTGGCAGGGGGTTGGAGCTGGGTGAGCTTTAAGGTCCCTTCCAACACAAACCAGTCTGGGATTCTATGACATACTGGTGTGGCATTTGTAGTGGGTGCTCTAGGCTATGCACTCACTCAGTGACACACTCTCCCCATCCCCACAGCTCCAGGGGTACAACTCCGGGGGCCGGAGAAGGAGCTGGAGTGCTTTGCCCAAGGCCGTGCCCCCCAGCAAAGGTAGAGATGGGTCCAACACCACCTTCTCAGCTGCGCTGCGGTGGTGCTGGGCACGGTGGTGGAGGTGGCTCAGGGCAGGGGGGACTGAGACCAGCAGAGTGGGAGCTGCCAGCCCTGACACCCCGCCTGCGCGGGGCTGTGGCAGGGGCTGTGAGATAGCACATCCTGCTTCGCTCATGTCGGGGATCAGCTTTGGGGTTTTCACTCGCGTTTTCTTGCAGCCGAGCGTGAGCAGGAGAGATGTGCTGATGACACGGGGTAGGCAGCTCCCAGCCCACAGCTCCTCTGCTTCTGGTGTTGGGAGGATGTTCATGAGCTCTTGAAGGCCACCTGCATGATGCTAAAGCTGGTGGAGCAGCAAGGTTTGGGTCAGCCTGGGCAGAGGTCCTCAGTGCTCTGTAGGAGCAGGGTGATGTCTGGGCAGGATCTTTGCCTCCCTGCTCCAGCCTGTAGCGTGGATGCATGGGATGGAGGAGGGAAGGGCGATTTCTCGCATCCTCTCCTTCAACCACTCTCTCCACCACCCTCTAAGTAACCATGAGTGGCTGCCCCATCCCTGGCAGTGTTCAAGGCCAGGTTGGACACAGGGGCTTGGAGCAACCTGCTCTAGTGGAAGGTGTTCCTGCCCGTGGCAGGGAGTTGGGACTGGATGAGCTTTAAGGTCCCTTCCAACCCAAACCAGTCTGTGACTCTATGACCTGCAGAGCGATGCAGCAGCACTGTAGCATCTCTAATCTCCCTGCGCATCTCCTCTAGCTTCCTCTGCAGCTGATAAGGATTCGGGGGGGACAGGAGGGAGGAGCTGGAGCGCAGAAGCCGCAGCACACGTGGCGCAGGGCGCAGCAGCAGCGGGGGCACGGGCAGGAAGCGCTGGTGCCCGCAGAGCAGCCGCTGTGTCCCGATGTGCCCCGCTGCTCGCTGCCACTCCCAGGGCAGCATTTCACCTCTGCCAGCTCCTTCTGCTCCACATTCAGTGACAGAGATCCTTGAGAGGTGAGCCAGGATCTGACTTGGGACCCAGGCTTTTCCCAGCCACCCCGGCTAGCTGGTTGCTCCTGCCATCCCATCTCCAGCCCACTGAGCTATTTGTTTCCCAGCGCCTTCTCTCCCAAGGCGTTTTCTGCATGGATGTCACTGCTTCTGGGGTAGAGCTAAATACAACAGTTGCTTCCTAGCAAAATGCAGTGGTTCAGAGCAAAACTTGCTGCTTACTGATGCTGGTGGCAGGTGAGATGAAGCAACTTGCTGGAGCAACCTGAGACACAGCTGAGCTGAGTCTGGAGGGGGAAATAGCTTTACCTGCATCTTCTCCTGAGGCGGGACCGGTACCTGCATGTTGCAGTGGGACCCAAGAGGCTCCTGAGCACCAGGGTGGCTGTGTCTCTCCCTGGGACAGCAGTGGGAGTGACAGAGCTTCTTACAGGGATTTTGGTGCCTCACTGACAGGGCAGCGTGGCCACTTTCAGTTCATAGGGGATGGGGGATTCACTGGGGCACAGGGCACTGCTGGTTCAGTGTTGATGTTGGCCCCATGGATGCCTCAGCCGAGCTTTCTGCCCTCTGCAAAGGTAGTAAGGTCAAATGAGAGGCCTCAGCTGGTTTCTTGTCCTGTCTGTATGAGCCGTCTGCTAATGGCATGGGATTGTCCTTCAGAAACGTGATAGCTGATGCACAGCAGTGCTGATGGCACGGCCGGGAGGAGGATGCGGTAACCTCATCGCTGCGTCTGTGCAGAGGCGTTTAATTCACCATTACACTGTCTGCTTTAGCCTTGTCGATTCAGGGAAGCTGGTGATGTTGAGGCTGAGCTATGGTCACTCTGAAAACCTACGCTAATGAGACACACACAGCTCTTCCCTCTGAACAGGTTTCGGATGGGTTTGGGTTCTTGATTTGCTTCCTGCAGAGGAGATATAAAGTGCAGGACTCCACTTCTCGTGTTCGTTACAGGCACAACGTAGCGTTTGGTAAGAGCCACCTTCACTTCTGCAGCGCAGCCAGATTCCAGCTCGGGTGGTGGCTGTTGGCCCCCAGTCCTCAGCAACCCCGGCGCCCATGGGGATGGGGCTGAGCTTGGTGTGTGGAAGGCGCTTGGTGAAGAGCGCAGGGCAGGAGCGGGGCCGCAGCCTGGCCCCCGTCCAGCGGAGCACTTAGTGCAGCTCGGCCGTTCCCCTGGGACCGCAGGGGGTTCTGAGTGCTGGGTTGCACTCAGCAGGTCCCAAGTGCTGGTGGGAGCAGCCCAGGGCTGGGGTGATGCTGGCAGGAGGAGGCGGGCTGCGGTTCTCCTCCAGGCTCTGCCGCTCCTATTCCCTAGTGCTGGCCTGAATAGCCACTGAAATACTGAGAGGGAGATGGTGCTGCTTCATTCTCCACGCTGTGGCATAATAGATTTCTCTTATTTTTACACATGTGCACATCAAAAGGATTTTTACCACATGCAGCAAAAGGAGCGTGAGCAGCAGGTCAGGGAGGGGATTCTGCCCCTCTGCTGTGCTCTGGGGAGACCCCCCCTGCAGTCCTGGTCCAGCACAAGAGGGACATGGAGCTGTTGGAGCGAGTCCAGAGGAGGCCACGGGGATGCTGCGAGGGCTGGAGCAGCTCTGCTCTGGAGCCAGGCTGAGAGAGCTGGGCTGCAACCCTGGTAGGTCTTTGCCAGCACGGACCCAAGGTGCAGACCCATGCTGGGACACGTGGGCTGCTGCCACCACCGCTCACCTGGGGAGCGTGCTGGTGGAGCAGTGATGGAGCCATGGTCAGACTCTGCAGCTCTCCATCCACTGCGCTCGTGGAGAACCTCTGCTGTCCTCCCAGCTCAGCTCCACTTGTCTGCCCTCTCCTTTGGAATTTCCACCCCCTGCTTAAGGCTGGGTCTGGGTTCCCCCCACAACCCTCCCTGCAGGTCTGCAGAGCCATGGGGCACTGTGAGCAGTTTTGAGTGTGTGGGATCAGCAGCCCCTGGCATTTGGTCCCGTGGTGGGCACAGGCTGGGGGGGTTATAGACAAAGGTGGCCCAAGTGGGAGGGCAGGAGGCTGCTGGGCACTGGGTTTGCTGTTTGCCATCAGGAGGTGGCTGAGCTTGGCGTGGGGCTCTTGCACGCTGCGGTGGAGGTAGTTATGGGTTGAGTATGGTTTATTGCCTGGAATAATGTGTCTGGCCACAGTGGTGGGAACATGGGGAGAGTGGCACTGGGCTGATGGAGAGGAGTTGGTGTGGGCCCGGGGAGGGCAGGGCAGATGGGGATGTGGGCTCTGCCTCCGTTGCCTGCAGCCTTTGTGCCGGCAGCAAAGCTGAGGCTGAGCAGAGCTCAGCTCAAGCTGCTGAACCCACTGGAGCAGGTTTTGCACCGCGGCGGCAGCGGGACCTGGCTGGTGCTGCGCAGAGCTGGGGTCACCCCCGGAGCTGACACCCCAGCAGGACCTGGGCTATGGCAAGGTGGCTTCATCGCTCCTTCCCCTGCACGTGCTGGCTGGCGGAGGGGTGCTGGAGGCAGCGGCCGGTGGAGGCAGTGTCTCGGCACTCGCTTGGTGTGAGTGGTGCATTTGTGCTCACTGCGCTTCCTGCCAAGAGTCATTTCCTTCCACGCCACGAGAAGGTGTTTGAGTCGGTCGAGCCGTGGGTGCGGGAGGCTCCTGTGCTGCTCTGCGGCAGGAGGAGGCTGCGCAGACCCGGCCCTGAGCCGCCTCGGCGCGGGCACGTTGGGAGGATGAGAGGAGCCGGCAGCAGCGGGCTCGTGGGTTCTCACCCACCGCCTTGGGTCAGGTCCTCTGAGGCTGCCCCTGCCCTTGGTGAGTGCCTCGCTTGCCCCGGGCTCTTGCTGCTGCATGGATTTTGGGTATGCAGTTTTGGCACCTTCCTTCAGTAGTTACAACCACGAAGACCCTGATGCCCGTTCTTCCCCACTGCGTTGGTCGAGCCCTGCATCCTTCAAAGACGGGATTCGACTGCAGCCCTGCTCTGCGATCTTAACTGAGATACAAAGCAACACGCTGTGTCACTGGGGATGGAGGCGATGGGCAGGTTACGGCAGGGCATGCTGATGTTTGAACTTCCAGCCAGCTCATTCCCAAAGGGTAGGTGATGCCTTAAGGAGTCACACCCCTTGCTTCCTGAAAGCTTGTCTGTCCTCCTTTTGCAGCCCCAAGGAACTGGGTCTTGCTGTGTTCTTGCCCCAAGTTGATGAGCTTGGGAGGGTTATCATAGAATAGTTTGGGTGGGAAGGGACCTTCAAAGCTCATCTAGTCCAACCCCCTGCGATGAGCAGAGACATCTTCAACTACATCAGGTTATTACAGTGATCAGTCTGGATAAGTTCTGTGCCAGGTTGCCATCATCTCCAGATGCACGCCCATGGTGCTGCACGGTGTATCCCATCAGGAGAGGATCCCGCATTCCTCATGTGGGGCCTGTGAGTCTCCCCAGAGTCAGGCCCTGTGTCTGGCTGCTGTGGTGCTTGTCTGGAGCGAGCAGCATCCCGTGCTGCAGCTCAGTGCTGCTGTGGGTGATGAGCAGGTCCTGTTTCTGCCTCGTGTTAAACGGCAGCACATGGGAGTGGAAGGCGAGCGTGGTAAGTGGAGTTTAATTGGGATGAATTACATGCCAGGTTTGCAGTAATCTCCCTCCTGCATTGCTCAGAAGCATCATCTGCTTTGGAAACGTGACTCAGAAATGTTGTTATTTGATTCCCCCGAGCATTTAAGGAACTATTTTTCCAGGAAGCAAAGATTCTTGGGGTTGGGTTGGGTTTTTTCTTGTAGCTGTGGTTGTTTTCTCTTTGTTTGATGGCAATCAGAGTCCTTTCCCAGAATTTCCTCTGGGGACATTCTCCCTTACCAGCGTCTCTTCAGCTTCTTCTCCTCACTTGACGTCCAAAGCTCCATCGTGCTCACCACTGCCCTTTGCAGCGGAGCACAGCTCCGAGGTTGCTGGTTAGAGTTCCCTGCTCCTCTTCTCCATGAGCCCCAGCAGGAGCTGCCAGGGTGATGCTGTAGCTGCACCATCGGATTCAGCACCCACACGTGGAGCCAGGCGGCTCTGCTCCTCACCAGCCCCAGCCTGGGTTCCCCCTGCCTGGACCTGCCTGACAGCTCTCACCTCCCTGGGCTGTCCCTGACGGTCAGACTGCTGCCTTATGCTTGGTCACCCTTGTGCTAGCCCAGTGGGGGTGCTGCTGAGGTGGGACACCAGCCCTAAAGCTGAAGGAATGTCCTCAGAGTGATGCTGTCCCTGTGTCCCTGCAGCCTGGTGTGATGGTGGTGCTGCGTGCCCTGCCCTAGCCACCATCCTGACCCTGGAAGCATTCACACATCGTGTGATGCAGCCCTCAGTGCCATGGGTTAGTGGTGGCCTTGGCAGTGCTGGGAACGGTTGGACTTGATGAGCTTAAAGATCTTTTCCAACCTTGCTGATTCTGTGGTTCTCTCTGGTGGGCACTGCGGGGGGGGGTTTGTTTGCCCATGGCTTGGTTGCTTGCAGTTCATCTTGCCCTCTTCAGCCATTCCATGGAGGAAGCATGCTGACATTATGGATGTGCATGAGGATAAGAAGCACAGCTCCCTGGAACCACCAGCCCCAGCCCTGTCCAGCCGAATGACCCACTTCATGGCCTGGTTCCTTGCCATCGCCCATCGAGCAAGAGATGCAACTGTCTGAGCTTTCCTCTGCAGTCTGGGCTTGCCCCCCAACAACAGCCCCTCTGCTGCTGCCACAGCTTCAGGAAGAAGCCATTTAAACCCAAAATAAAGTCCATGGGACTCGTGTATGGTACAAAACTGAGAGGTGGGAGCTCTGAGCTGTTGTCCCGCCTCCCTCGGCTCTTGTTCTGACCAGCACCTTGCATGTGTTGAGGCTGTTGATACCAGCTCTCCCTGGTGGTGTCTGTAATTCACGTGAGCTCCAGAGCTGTGGCTCTTTTCCTGCTTTCCTGCATGTTTTCTCTCTGGAAGGTGTTTGGCAGTGAGGTGGGGAGGGGGATCCTGCCTGGAAGCACGGGGAGAGGGTGTTGTTGCAGTTGAATCCGCTCCAGAGCTGTGGCAGATCCACCACAACTGGATCTCTTGGGCTTGGTTGATCCTTGCACTGAGCTTTGTTCTGGGGCATTCTGAACAGCACCCAGAGGTGATGAACACTTCACCCTGCTTTGGCTGGGGAGGATGGAGTTTCCTTGGTGAAGATGGCATGTGTCTGAAGGCAGGGACTGCCCTGGGTGGTGCTCAGGGGAGCTGGGGGGATGCCAACAGTGCAGGGGGGGATGCCTGATAATGGAGACGTAACTTAGGGTGAAAGTGGAGATGGGGGAGGCAGGGACACCATGAGGTTGCTTAAACCAAGAATCAACTCAAGTTTCAGTGTATAACTTGAATTTGGAGAGGAGTGGATCTTGAATCTATGGTGTTTGTAAGGTGGTAGCTGCAAAGAGGATCTCATGTAGCGGGGCAGGAGGCTGTGCCTCACAGGGTTCATCTCTCTAGAAAAGCTTTCTGTAAGAAGGGAAAAAAAAAGAGTTGCGGTCTTGAAGGGCAAATAGTGTGTGGTTTGCAGATGTGCATTGAGTGGAGGAAGAGGAAAGCGTGAGGTGTGAAGCTAAAGGGCAAAAGAGCTCACAGTATAGAGTCATGGAATCATCGAATCAACCAGGTTGGAAAAGACCTTTAAGATCATCAAGTCCAACCATTCCCCAGCACTGCCAAGGCCACCACTAACCCATGGCACTGAGGGCCTCGGCTACATGGTGTGTGAACACCCCTGGGGACGGTGACTCCAGCACTGCCCTGGGCAGCCTGTTCCAATGCCTGAGCACCCTTTGGGGAAGGAATTGTTCCTCAGCTCCATCTAAACCTCCCCTGGGGCAGCTTGAGGCTGTTTCCTCTTGCCCCATCCCTCATTCCTTGGGAGCAGAGACCAGCCCCCTCCTGGCTCCATCCTCCTGTCAGGCAGTTGGAGAGAGCGATAAGGTCCCCCCTGAGCCTTCTCTTCTCCAGACTAAACCCCCCAGGTCCCTCAGCCGTTCCTCATCACACTTGTGCTCCAGGCCCTGCACCAGCTCCATTGCCCTTCTCTGGCCCTGCTCCAGCACCTCAGTAGCAGCGGTAACGCTGCCCTCTGCTCACGGAGCCTGGGGCTGCCACGGGTGAGGTACCCCACTGCTCTTGGGGTAAATAGCTGTGACAGGCTGAGGACCGAGCTGGGGCTCCTGAAGGGCTTGTCAGGGTGAGCAGTGCGGGCAGGTTCTCTGGGCACCGCTGGCTGTGCTGAGCTGCTGGGCCAGAGCTTTGGGTGCCTCCTCAGCGTGTCCTGTCAGCAGGAGAGGACTCCTGGGAGGCTGCTGTGACGGGCACTTGTTGCCTTCATGCAGTGAGTACCTCTACAAGGCACCATCCCCAGCACCTGCCTGGTGTCCTCAGACATCTGGGAGCTCTGCCTGGGCCGGGGCCGCCGTCCCACCCCTGCCTTCCAGCACAGCCAGGAAGCACACCAGTGCCTGGTACCCCAGTGCCGCAGGGTCTGCTGTCATGTAAGGAGTGGTCATCCAGCTCTTCAGATGACTGAAACCGCTTTATGATTGCTCTTCCTCTCTATCCTCATGGAAATTTCAAGCTATTCGCTGAACTCCTTTCTATTTTCCCTTTCTGTTAGTGGATATTCGTGAAATCAAAGAGATTCGTCCAGGAAGGAACTCGCGTGACTTTGACCGGTACCAGGAGGATCCATGTTTCCGACCAGACCACTCTCACTGCTTCGTTGTCCTCTATGGCACAGAATTCCGGCTGAAGACCCTCAGCTTGCAAGGTAAAGCACTCGTGCCTGGGGCTGTGCCAGGGCAGGGGTGGGCAGGCACCTCGCCACCACAGCACCCAGACTTGGATGCATCCTTCCACAAGTGAGCTGGAACGTATCCCTGGGCTGATGCTCTCTTCACCAATCAAGGAGATGTCTTTGGAGGAAGGTGACACTGGTTATCTGAAGGGTGCACGTGCAACCCTGAGTTAAGTCAGGTAATTCACCCAGTAAACCCAGAAGCTGGGTGAACTGAAGCTCCTCGTTCAAAGGTATGCTTGAGATAGAGTGTTTTGTCTCAGCTGGGCACGTTGGTGTCCATCAGCCCCACACAGGAAGTGGTAAAATCTCACCCCTGCTTTGAGCAACCAACCAATGCTGGTGACTCACGAAGCCTTGGTACCTCCAGTGTGTTGGTCTCAGCTCTCCTCAGTGCCTCATCTCTTGACTTAAACTGGACTTGGGGCACCAGCCTTATGTTTTGCTACTGAAAGAGGGGAGGTTTATGCTGTTGAGGCTCCTCCTGTTCAGACAGAGGACAGGCTGGTGGCAGTTCGGCTGACAGATGACCCCTTTCTCTGCTATGAGCACGCAGTCTTGTGTCCTGTTTGAACCCACGTAGACCAGCACTGATGGAGGCAGTGATGTTGACTCCTTAACGTCCATGGTCCATGGCAAATCTGCCTTGTGGCTAGTACTATGGGGCAGAGGGACAGGGACAGCACTTCTGCCCTTAAAGGGGTGGAGCTGCTGAGATGGAGGTTACGGAGGAGCTGGCGCATTCCCAAGCAGGTGCTGGCCCCGTGCCTGGGGACAAAGACAACCTCCAGCTCTGGGGAACTGCAGGGAGGAGAGAGCATGATGTGCAGGGGATGGGGCCCAGCAGCCATGGACATCCCAGGGGAGCAGAGCAGGAACTCGGCAGGGAGAGGAGCCGGCTAGAGCATCTGCATGGGAGGGAGCTGTTATCAGAAGGGGATGAAGGAAGGAATAGGGGATATAAGGTGCTGGGGATAGTCCAAGAGGTTTGGGTTGGTGATCAGCTTCTATGTCCCTTCTTCCCAACTCTCCTGTGCACTTTTCACAGCCACTTCTGAGGACGAGGTCAATATGTGGATCAAGGGGCTGAACTGGCTGGTGGCTGACACCCTAAGGGCTGCCACCCCCCTGCAGATTGAAAGGTGAGGAACTTGTCCTTGTCCTCCACTTGTTTCCTTTTCTTTTTTCCCCTTTTCTGTCCTTGTTTGACAGAAAAAGGTGACCATGGTGCCAGCACCACATTCCCTCTTGGAGCCACGCTGACCTGGCACTCCTGCCTCTGCGCTCCAGAGGCTCCATCCCACTGACCTGATGGGCTGCATCATCTATGGCCAGAGTTTGATCTCACATGCATGCAGGGAAAAGGAGCTTCACCACAAAACAGATGCATTTATGTGTGTTCAGCCTGTTTGATCCTCAGCAGTTCAGTGCAGAGGCCTGCAGAAGAGAACACCTTTGGGTTTTGTCTGGTCTGTGGGCTCACATTTGGGCAGAGGCAGGTTGCCTGCAGGAGATGGGGTAGGCTGTCCCTGAAGGGGAGCAGAGCCACGTTCTGTGGTGGTGAGGAGGGCTGTGGGAGTGGGTTGAGTGGCATTGAGAACTTCCAGAGAGAGCAGTGAACCAGGTGAGGCGGAGGAGCCGGGGCTAAGTGTGTGTGTCTGTGCCTTTCCCTTTAGGTGGCTCCGGAAGCAGTTCTACTCCCTGGATCGCAACCGGGAGGACAGGTAAGAAGAGAGAGAACAGCCTCTGCACGGAGGGTTTGAGCTGGAAGGGTTCATCTTTGGCTTGAAACCCCAGCCTTTGCTTTGGGACACTGTGAAACACCTCACCCCCAGCTGGCATCACCCAAGGACGCAGACACTGAGGAGCCAACAGGCAGCTCTTGCCGCCCCGTCAGGGCTCAACCGGGTTGTGTTTGTTACTCTCCACCCTGTTTGCTTTATTATTCTTCTCTGAGGTCCATGAGACCACGGATCATCCCACTGCTTGGCTGCTAGGCTGATGGGCTGCAGCAGGGCCACTACTTGTGGGGTTCTTAGTGATGCCCTAAGGGCGAAATGTCATGCTTCAACCCGTCATGAGGAAGTAAGGGAGGGGAATTGGCTCATGATCCATCACAAGGACTTAAGGGAAGGGGCAAGATGTCCCTGCTCATTGCAGGGGGTTGGACTGGATGAGCTTTGAAGGTCCCTTTCAACCCAAGCTGTTCTATTATTCTATGTTTTCCCCGTCGAGAGGCAAGTTCCACCACGCTGTTTTCTGCTGCTGCATCGACTGCTTTCCCCAGCTGCATTCCCCCTTCAGCCTCCTCGTCCTGAGCTGCTGTTATTTGCCTCCATTCATGCCTGGGGCACGCTTTTCCCCTGTGATGTTAACTGAGCCCATTAACCTCTCAGCATTGATCTCCATGTTAATGTGCTCCCCTGGGGCAGGGGGATTCCTCCAGTCCTGCTCCGAGGGGCGGTGCTGGACACATGGCTCACACATCGCTGGGCAACCTGTGCCAGTGTTTTACCACCCTCATTATAAAGAGTTTCTTCCTCACATCCAGCCTGAATCTCCCTCTTTTAGTTTAAACCCATCACCCCTTGTCCTGCAGCAACAGGTCCTGCTAACAAGTCTCTTCCCCTATCTGTTGTAGGCCCCTTTTAAGAACTGAAAGGCCACAATAAGGTCTCCCCAGAGTCTTCTCTTCTCCAGGCTGGACAAGCCCACCTCTCTTGGCCTCTCCTTATAGGAGAGCTGCTCCATCCCTCTGATCGTTGAGGCTGGTTTGGCAGAGCTGAAAGCCAGCCTGTTGCATCTCTCTTGTTTTAATTAATAGCATCTATTAGCATCTAGAATTAAGGCAACAAAGTACAATATACTCCTTACCTGTCCACCAAGGGGAGAAGCTTCAATGCAAACCGCTTCATTGGAAAAGCTGCTGCTCCAGCCCAGGCAGCAAAAGGAGCAGAACGGGGGGGGAATGCAGGTAAATGTGGGGTCTCCCCATTTTACACTCATCCCTGTGCTGTCTGCAGAGTGGAGGCAGCAGTTACAGGGCACGTACATCTCCTGGATGAAATCTTTGCCCTTTGAGACGTTGCTGCATTAACTTTGGTGTCACTGGGCTCTGCCGTTGCTTCTCAGCCTGGAAATGGGGTTGAAAAGAGAAGAGTGAGTTGTGGTTCTTTTAAAACACCGCTTCTTTCCCAAACCACCCCGGTCCTTCCCGGGACGGGCAGGATTTGGCAGGGATCATTCCTGGTGCTGGAGCCCTTTCCTCCCGCCGTTCCCGGCTGGGTGCCTCACGTCCCTTCCCGCATGCCGGCAGCTGTGGGCTGTTTTCACTGGCTGCTGGGCCTATGGGTGTTTGTTTTTCCAAGGGAGGTGAGGTGGAAAGAGCAGGATAACAGGATGCTGGGGTTTTCCTCACTGCTACGGAGGAGACTGTTCACCTCTGGCTAGGAGGGCTGCCTGTGCTGGGAGCAGCGTTACAGCACCGGAGGCTGTTTCCATTCCCTGTGTGAGGACTGGATCAGTCCTTTGGCCTGTTTGTCATGAAACCTTCAAAAACTTCCGTAGAAAAAATGAGCTTATTCATTTGTTTTTCACTTTTTAGTCTCAAAATACCACCAGGCTGTTTGTCCAAGGTCTGCAGCACTCAAACATCGTTAACAACACCCAGTCAATAAAATCCTTCCATCCGCCATCCTCCTACTGAGGCAGAGAGGGAAATGCTGGTCACAGCTTGTACAGGGTTTGCTCTCGCTCCTCCTGGTGCCATCACACCATGATGAGCAGTGCCTCGGTCCAACTGCTCCCTGGGTCACAGCCCAGCATCACCAGAGCCGGACGCTGGGTCCAGTGCATCTCCCAGAGCTCCTTTTCCAGGAGCTGTTTTGCAGTGTCAGCCTCTCGCAAGGGGACATTGCTGCTGGGTGGCCCTGAGGACAGTGGATCCCATCAGGGGTCCCACCTGAGCTGTCACATGCTGTGGTCCTTGACACACATCAGTGGTGGCATCTCACTGCGCTCCTGGCTCGCTCCCCTCAGCATCACCCCGCTGTCCTCTCCTGTGACCAGGACCCCGCAGTTAGTTTCCCCATCCTGGGTTGCTCAGCCCTCTGCACATGGCCATGGATACCGGCTGTGCTGGAGAAGGGAAGGGGCAGGTTCCCCTCCCCAGGACACTCACCCTGACCCCCTGGGGAGGTGGAAGCAAAGGGGGGGCACAGCAGAGCTGCTGCTCGTGCCTGGAGCTGTGGCACTGGCTCTGCAGCTCACACGAAGGGGAGGCTGGTGCCGTTTGCCAGCACTCTGGGGTTTGCCCGTCCCAGTCAGCGGCAGGACGCTGCCTGCATGGTGCTGGCCATGGCACAGGATGGGAGCTGGGCCAGGTCCTGCTCTGGCCGTGCTGCTTCCCGGTGCCCCGCGGCTCAGAGCCCACAAACAAGGGCTCTCTGTGTGCTGCCGGCTGCGGGGCCCTGGTCGCTGCAGTGCCTGACACCAGCCTCCTCCTTGGGGGTCTCTCCATCCTTTGTGTCCTTTGAGATCATCCTCGTGCCAGGGAAGAGTGGAAGAGATGCAGTTCATCGCTGCAGATGACAGCGTGTGCCTGGGTTAAACCCCTGCCCAGGACATCTTCCCCTTCCCTGACATGTTTGTATTTGGGTTTCCAGGGTCAGACCTGCCCAACACTTGTGATGAGGGAGCATCCTGCACGTTTCTGAGCCCTCACATGCTCAGTGGCAGCAAATGCAGCATCTATGATTGCTGTGGCGGGCTCCAAGGGCTTGTTTTTAAGGCAGGAGCTGCCGGAAGATGGTGGCACAGAGACCTCTCACTTAGGTCCTGCAAATGGGAGACATTCCTGTTTTCCCTCGCTGCAGGGCCATTGCCCAGAGGGGAACAAGGAGCCCAGGGCTCCTTGCTGCCCATCTCTGCATGCCAAGGCTCAGGATCCCACTCGGGGTTGGCGCTGGAGCCCTTCCCGGTCCGGGAACTGGCACGTTTGGTGTGAAGGGCCCTGGGGAGGACGTGGGTGTGTGTGGCAGGGGCTGCGGGAGCGCGGCTGGGCGCGATGGGGCACTGCTGTGGCTGTGACTAGACACTGAAAATGGCTTTTTCCCTCTTTCTATGATAAAATTATCTGGGTCCAAGCCATTTGCAAAGCCTGCCCTACGTCCAGCTCCTTCTGCAGGCCAGGGAGTGGGGATTGGAACAGATTTGGTCACCCAGCATCCACGTTGGGGCACAGATAGGTCAAGAACGCTCCTCCCCAGTCGTTCCTGTAAAGCAGGAGGCACTGTGTGCCCGTGGTGGCATCAGCTTGAGTGGGCTGAGGGTGCTGGGACTTGCCCTGCAGCGTTAGGAGCTTGCAGGAGCCGTGTTTGCAGTTCCCTTTGGTGTGGAAGCACCTCTCCCTGCTCCCCACGTGCAGCATGGATGTTCACTGGGGTGGAAAATGTTCTCCTGCTCTGACTTCGGTCCCAACCCCAGCATCCTTCTGGATCACACATCCGTCATTGTGTGTCATGGCTGATTCCCCTTTGGGCATCCTGGTCCCAGGGTGAGATCCCTTTGTCCCAGCCCTCCTGAATGTGTTTCCTTTCTTCCCCTGCTGAGCCAGGATCTCTGCCAAGGATCTGAAGAACATGCTGTCTCAGGTCAACTACCGGGTGCCCAACATGAGGTTCCTGCGGGAGAGACTCACGGTAAGTGTGTGACCTCTCTGCTCTCCTCATTGGCACAGGGGACCTCGGCAGCCTGGTCCCTGCCTTTGAGCAGAGCCCGCTGGTGGTTGGACTCCACTGTTTGAACATCACAGAGGCTCCCGGCCCTTCCTGGGAGGTGTCGGAAGAGGTGCCAGGTCCCACTGGGTGCTGCACCCTGGCCCGATGGCGGCCAGCACCTTCCCTTCACGCCATCCCACCTCCCCATCCCTCACGCTCCTGGCCCTGGCCAAGGGCTTTGTGCTGGTGGGGTCAAGTGCAGGAGGATGGGCAGGGAGGCTGCTGGCTGCCTCCTGCACCCCGGGTCCTGCAGCCCCACTGCATCACTGCTGACCCAGAAGTGAAGGCTCAGCTCCTGGTGACTATGGCCACCAGCACGGAACTCTGAGGCCAAAGGAGAGCACATGCTTCAGGTCTTGAGGCTTCCAGATGCTCTCTGCAAACATGAGTTAAAATGGTCCTTTGGTAGCTATTCAAGTAAGCAGCAATGCTTCTATCAGCACTGTGATGCTTTCATGTGGGTTGGGGAGCTTGCGGAATCGTGTGGCTCAGTTTAGGATGTGCCCATGTCCTGGGCACTACGGGGTCCCATGGAGATGTGCAGAGGCAGGAGGCAAAGTCTGGCCAGGTTTTGGCCTTTTCCTCCTCCCCTTTCCCCCAGGAATCCTGGTGGGAGGAGACACTCCTGGGGCCATGCGGAGCTGCCCGTGGCCCTGTCAAACCTCTGGTTTCCTGCTGCAGGACGTGGAGCAGAGGAGCGGGGACATCACGTACGGGCAGTTCGCGCAGCTCTACCGCAGCCTCATGTTCAGCGCCCAGAAAATGGTGAGAGCTGGGTTTGCCAGGGCTGGGAAGGGGAGGGAGAGACCATGGTTGTAACTGTGCCAGGGAGGACAGGGAGTAAAGAACTTTTTGCTTTAGGCTGTTAGCACAGGGATGAGCAGCGGCTGTGAGGAGAGGTTAGATGCTGCTCTGCTCTTCTGCATCAGTTTGTGCTTTCACATACATTGGATTGAGGGCAAACCTAATGCTTCTGCTTCTTCTTCTGCAGATGGATGTCCCGTTCCTAGACAGGTGGGTAAATCTCTGTATTTGCTGGGGACGGGGCTGTTTTCTGCTCCATGACATGCTCTGGTACCTGCAGCAGCGTGCTGGGGATGAGGCATGCTGTGTCCCTCTTGCCACCGCGCTGCTTGTGGTTTTAAGCATCTTTGCTGTAGGCACTTTGGCTCGGGTCAGTGGGGGTTCTCCTCCTCCAGGCCGGGATCCAGCCCAGGTCAGCCGCCTCCAAACCAGTCCCTTGCTTTATGTGGAGCACCCAGACCTGGAGCCACCTCCCAGAGGTTGTCCATGACACCGGGGCTGTGCAGGCTGTGGCTGTGCTCCCCTCCAGGCAGGGCTCTGCCCATCCCGGCCCTGTGCACCCCTTGGCTGTGATCAGAGAGCTTGAATTTAGACACAGGAGCTGAAGGGTGAGACCTGTGACCTTGTCCACAGATTTGCCCATGCTTTTTTCCCTATAGCCATAGGAAAGAGCTGGCAGGAACCTCAGCAGACCAGCACTGCCAGTTCATTTCTGTTTTCTTTGGTGTTAGTCCCCAGCATGGCCCTGGGCTGTCCATTGCAGCTTGGTACATTCATGGACAAGTGCTTTGAGATCATCAGCGACAGTCAGTTCCCTCCTTAGTTCCCTGCCTTGCCTTCTTGAGTCCATGTCCTCTGGATCCCTGTAGGTCTGTCCTGTCACAATCACCCCTTCACTGCCCTGCACCCATTTAGTTATTGTCACTCTTGTTCAAGCCCCTATTTTTTTTGTACAGATCAGTTCCTCTGATGATTTTTGCTGCCCTTCGCCAGTGCTCCGCATTGCCGTTCCCTTGGCAGTGTGAATCCTGGGCTGCTCCTGGAGCAGTCCCTGGCACTGGGGTGTGAATGTACAATCTCACCTGCTGTCTGTTTGCTGCCATGCCCTCCCTGTCTCTCTCTGCTCATGCCCTCTGCTCCTGCAGCACTGCTTGCTCGGGGCACATCTCGCTTGCACACGCCATGGTGGTTGCAGATGGCACCTCACATGGTGCTGGGAGCAGTTGGTTGTGATGTGCTGCATGAGTGACCGAAGCTTCTCCTTCTCTTTCTGCTTGCCAGGGGTGGAGAAAGGTCTGAGCACTTCAGGGTGTCGCTGCTGGAGCTGCAGAAGTTCTTGCTGGAGTACCAGAGGGTGAGCCCGGCACTGGCCCAGGGGAGGGACAATGGGATGGGCACTGGTATCAGTAGGGACGTGAGGGCAGGCTTGCAGTGGGGCTGGGGTGATGGTTGTGGGGTGCTCTGCGTGGCACGGCCACAGCCTGAGCACATCCTCCCTAAGCAGACTTCAGGCAGAAGCTCTTCCCTGTGAGGGTGCTGAGGCGCTGGCACAGGGTGCCCAGAGAAGCTGTGGCTGCCCCATCCCTGGCAGTGTTCAAGGCCAGGTTGGACACAGGGGCTTGGAGCAACCTGCTCTAGTGGAAGGTGTCCCTGCCCGTGGCAGGGGGTTGGAACTGGATGAGCCTTAAGGTCCCTCCCAACACAAACCAGTCTGGGATTCTGGGATTCCTGGAGCAGGAGGCAGAGCAGGGGGGGAGCGCTCATGAGGGCAAACCTCAGCCAGGCACCCTGGTCAGCAAAGAGACCAAGAGCAGAAGGTCTGGGAGGAGTGGAGGTCCCAGGAGGGAGGAGCTGGTCAGGGCGATGTACCCAGTCCCAATGGCCTCGGCTGGGTACTGAAGGTGTGGAGCAGCCGAAGCATCACAGTCCATCCTGTCTGCTCGGGAGGTCTCCGCAGCTCCTGAGGAGCAGCCCTTGGATCTGACCCTTCCATTTGAAAGTGATCCGAGGTCGTTCAGCACAGCAAAACCCAGCAAAGAGAGACAGCGTGGTGATGGCCTACTGAAAGACATCCGGAGGGGAGAAGCCGAAGGAAGCCGGGTTGGCTTTTGCTGCCGAGGGAGGCGGGGTGGCAGATGCATGCAGAGGAGCTGTTGGAGAGGAAAATGCATGGCATTGAGGAAGTGAAGAGCACTTGGGAACAGGGCAGATCCCGCAGTTGCGTGCGAGCCGGCGTTTGTGCTGACAGCGCAATTCCTGGCAGAGCTGGTCTTGCATTAAAAACTGCCTCCTTCATGGTTAAAGCTTCTGCTTGGATGAGCTGCACGTGGGTTTGAGCAATGCTTTCTGAAGTGGTTTGGTTTTTGTGTGTGTCTCGGGGTTTTGCAGGAGCTCTGGGCTGCAGATACCCTTCAGGTACAGGAATTCATGTTCAACTTTCTGAGAGACCCTCTGAGGGAGATCGATGAGCCTTATTTCTCCCTGGATGAAGTAAGACACCTTGAACGCTGGCGTGTATGGAGTGGGGTGGAGTATGTGTGACATCCCCAGTGCGCTGGGTGACACCTCTGCTGTCTGTCTCTTCACGTGTCAGGGTGAGACCTGAAGGATCACAGCTCCTGTAAGCTGTGTTGCTATGAGGTGAACATGGTGGGTCACCCTGTTGCACAAGAGCTGGTTGGCCAAGGAATGGCTTCATGTGCTCGATGTGTGCAGCTGGGAGTGCTCACCAGGCACTTCATTTGGAGGAGGAAAGGGGCTGCACTTGGTTTGATGCCCCTTAGGGTAGCTGGGCAGCTGCTGGGTAGCTGCTGGCAGGGAGGGTGAGATGCGTGTGCAGGTAAACCCGGCTCCTCCGCATCATTAACACGCTTCTGTTTCTTCCGGAGCAGTTTCTCACCTTCCTGTTTTCCAAAGAGAACAGCATCTGGAACTCGCAACTGGACATGGTGTGTCTGGAGAACATGAACAACCCCCTCTCCCATTACTGGATCTCCTCCTCACACAACACGTAAGGACCAGGGGATGCTCCGCCACCCATCCGCTCCCAGCCTCCCCTTCCCCAGGGCGGGATACTCCTCATCTTGCCCAATCCCAGTGGTGGGTCAAGCAGACTTTTCCAAACCAGGGTCAGTACATCAGAGACCTTCCCCTTGGTGCCCCACTCCTCCCTCTATTATTTAACCACCCATGTTTTTCTCAGACATTGTCAGCACCTCACATCTGCACAGGCTGTGCGTTCAGGTCCTGGGCTGTCACTCTCGCCATTCCTTACCATTAGCAACATCACCTTCCACAGCCTCTTAGGACAGATGTGATAAAATCCTGGCAGGCTGAAATTGGCCATTTTCCTTCTGCTAGAAGCACCTTGCAGGAACTGCTTTATTGCAGACAGGCTCTGGCTGAGCTCCCCATTCATGGGATGCAGTGACAACACTGCAGCCCAAATTTAAAGGCCTGGAGAGGCGGCAGAGAGCTCCTGTCTGCCTGCAGGAGCTTGTCTGACCCTGCTCTCAGGCTGCTGCAGGGGGCTCTTTGTGTCACTGATGCTGATACCTATTTGAGGCTCATCTCCAGAGCCAGCAGCCAGGACCTCAGTGTGGTGCTTGCAGCCGGGGCAGAGTTGAGCCCTCCCTGGGGTGGTTCAGGTCCAGAGGAAGGTCCCTCTCAGCAGCCCCGCGCGGCAGGGGCAGCTCTGCCGTGTCCCAGCAGCCCCCCCGGCCCGTGGTGAGCGCGTGGCTCTGCTGATGTGTTCTCTCCCGTGGAAGGTACCTGACGGGGGACCAGTTCTCGAGCGAGTCCTCGCTGGAGGCGTACGCGCGCTGCCTGCGCATGGGGTGCCGCTGCATCGAACGTGAGTGCCCAGCGGCGCGGTGCCCGGTGGTGGTCGGGGGAGGCTCTGGTTGCTGGTTGATGTGCCATTGCCACCGTGGTGTGCTGAAGGGGCTGACGGTGTTGGCTTGGTGGGGCTGGTGGTACGTGCCCGAGCTTTTGGTTCCCCAGAAAGATCTGGACTTTCACCTCCCTGCTTTATTACGTTCCAATGCGGGTCCCAGCGGTGCTTGTTTCAGTCCATCTCATGTCTGTGTCCTGCCTGTATTCCAACCAAGATGCTCCCATGGGTCTCTTTCAGTGGATTGCTGGGATGGTCCCGATGGCATGCCAGTCATCTACCATGGGCACACCTTAACCACCAAGATCAAGTTCTCTGATGTCCTGGTCACCATCAAGGAACATGCCTTTGTCACCTCTGAGTGAGTACAGCCAGGACCTAACAGAGACACCAGGAAGGCAAGGAGAGGATAGAGCCAAGGCTGGAGCAAAGCAGCTTTGGGTAAACCCGAGCAGTGTCAGTCCTTCTCCACCCTGTGCATCGCCAGCAGTGGGGGGGACACTGTGCTGCAGGGTGGTTGCACTGAATGCTCAAGGCAGCACAGGTCACAGTGGATGCGAAGTGCTCCTTGAGGGCACAGAGGCCAGGTTTTTGAAATGGAGCTCAGGTGATGTTTGTTCCATCCGGACACCGTGCTGGTCCCGACAGCTCTTTTCCTTCTCCCAGTTTCCCGGTCATTCTGTCCATTGAGGACCACTGCAGCATTGCTCAGCAGCGGAACATGGCTCAGAATTTCAAGAAGGTCTTTGGGGACATGCTCTTGACCAAACCTGTGGATATCTCTGCTGATGGCCTTCCCTCTCCAAACCAGCTCAGGAGGAAGATTCTCATCAAGGTGAACTCCCATGCCCAGCGAGTGGAGAGAATGGGGGCAAAATGGTGCTGGTGTGGAACCAGGGGCAGCTCCTAACCTCTGGAAGGGGTCTGTTGGCACTGCAGGGTTGGAGGCAGAGGCCTGCTGCTAAAACCAATGGGAGACAAAGAGCCCTCGTGCTTCAGAGGAGCTGCTAAGGAATAAGCTCAGCAGCTGGGTGCTGCCCTTCTGGAGAGCTTGGGGGATGTTGGTGTTTCTGCTACAGGAACCACCTCTGGGAAGAAAGGGTGGGACCTCAGTGCCCTTTGATGATCTCTGTGGCATGGGTCTCACCTTGGTCCTTTCAGTCTAGAGGAACCCACTGCAGCAGACCTGGAGCTTTAGGGCTGTTCACTAGGCAGTCCACGCTGCTTTTTGGGTGCCTGCTCCGCTCCGGGTACCTGACCCACCCCCTTGTCCCACAGCACAAGAAGCTGGCAGAGGGCAGCGCTTACGAGGAGCTACCCACGTCCGTGATGTACTCAGAGAACGACATCAGCAACTCCATCAAGAACGGGATCCTCTACCTGGAGGACCCCATCAATCATGTACGTGTCTCTCTGCCCTGGTCCCGCTCTGGGGGCTCCATAAGTGACATGGTAGCTCCGCAGGGCACGGCGTGGTGCTGGAAGGGAGGGCTGTGGTGCACAGGAGCGAAGAGGCGCTGCTCTGTCCTGTTTCTCAGGAGCCCCTGCGGGCTGGGGGGGTTTCTGTGCTGGCTCTCTCCTGTGCTCTCCCTTAGGCACCTCCTCTTGGCCCTTGTTAGAGGCAGAAGCTGAGCTAGAGGGAGCTCTGGGCTGAGGCACTGCAGCAGCTCTGTGTAAAGCCTCTTATCTGTTGCTGCAGTAAGTTCTAGCCATGGCCTGCTTTTCCTGCCTCCTACCAAGTGCCTACACACCTCCCACACCTCGGCAAGCATTCTGCTCTGTACAGCACCAAACCTGCACTTACTGTGTGCATCTGCTTCCTCACAGTCCCCTCCTTCAGCTGCTTTGCTTCACTGAGGATCTGTCAGGCAAAGTCACGTGTGAAGGAAACACAGTTTTGGAAAACAGGGAAGGGCAATGGTGAAGCACATAACCATCTCTGATTGATAGCCTCATCTGGGATAGCCCCGTGCTGAACCTGTGCAGAGTGCTTGCTTTTTGCATTGATCTGCTTTCCATTTGGTCATCCCCTTTTACTACGTGCTGGGGTGTTTGCAGTGTGAGCTGCAGCCACTTTGGATGTAAGAGCTATCACACGCTGATAAACCCATGCTTTGGATCTGGGCAATGTCTTAGGAGCTCCTGTGACTCCTCTGAAATCAGTGTTGCTGGTGACTGTCCTCTGCAAACCCGATCACCCCTCACTGCTTGTGCTGATCACGAAGAGCTGGTCCCTTGGATGGGTGGTGGGGGCCAGCTTGGTGCTTCCTCAGGGGCCTCTTTGCCCAGAGTTTGTTTCCTTGCAGGAGTGGAACCCGCATTACTTTGTCCTGACCAGCAGCAAGATCTATTACTCTGGAGAGACAACCAGTGACCAAGGAAACGAGGATGAGGAAGAGCAAAAGGAGGTGAGGGCTCTGTGTGTGATGGTGAGTCATTCCCACAGAGAAAGGACCCCCCTTGCAGCACTGTGTGCAGTTCTGGTGTCCTCAACATAAGAAGGACATGGAGCTGTTGGAGCGAGGCCAGAGGAGGCCACAAGGATGATCAGGGGCTGGAGCACCTCTCGTATGGAGACAGGCTGAGAACATTGGGGCTGTTCAGCCTGGAGAAGAGAAGCTGCGTGGAGACCTCGGAGCAGCTTCCAGTGTCTGAAGGAGGCTACAAGGATGCTGGAGAGGGACTCTGCATCAGGGACTGTAGTGATAGGACAAGGGGTGGTGGGTCCAAACTGAAAAAGGGGAGATTTAGGTTAAATATAAGAAAGAAGTTCTTCCCTGTGAGGGTGCTGAGGCGCTGGCACAGGGTGCCCAGAGAAGCTGTGGCTGCCCCATCCCTGGCAGTGTTCAAGGCCAGGTTGCACACAGGGGCTTGGAGCAACCTGCTCTAGTGGAAGGTGTCCCTGCCCGTGGCAGGGGGTTGGAGCTGGGTGAGCTTTAAGGTCCTTTCCAACCCAAAGCATTCTATGAGTTTATGACTCTATGACTTGCCGGCCCAAGGGGCTGAGCACAGCCAACTGCCCGCAGGGGGAGGTAGATCCTGTGGTGGGAAGGGTGGGAGCTGCTGCTGAACGTCCTGGTGGGAAGACCCCTGCACAGAGCGTGGCACCAGAGCCTGCCTCAGGGCGGTGGGTTCCCTGCAGGTGAGCAACAGCACGGAGCTTCACTCCACGGAGAAGTGGTTCCACGGGAAGCTGGGAGCGGGCCGGGACGGGCGGCACATCGCGGAGCGGCTGCTCACCGAGTACTGCATCGAGACCGGCGCCCCCGATGGCTCCTTCCTCGTCAGGGAGAGCGAGACCTTCGTTGGAGACTACACCCTGTCCTTCTGGTGAGGCCCCAGCGCCGGCCCGCTGCTCCGTGTGCTGCTGGAGTGGTTTCGTCTGGTCCCTGTCTGTCTGCAGCGGTGGGCTCCTGTTCCCCAGTGCTCCACACACAGATTCCTCCCCTTTTTCTGTGCCCCAGCATCCTGTCAGCAAATTGTCCCAGTGCGGAAGGGTCAAGTCCTTTGGGACCCTTCCATGACGGGTCTCTGGTGGGGCAGGAATGCCGTGTCCAGGCTGGAGCTGTGCCTGAGGCTGGTGCAGAATCTCCACAGAGGACCCTGGTTCTCCCTCTCGCGCAGGCGCAACGGGAAGGTGCAGCACTGCCGCATCCACTCGCGGCAGGATGCCGGCAGCCCCAAGTTCTTCCTGACGGACAACCTGGTGTTCGACAGCCTCTACGACCTCATCACCCACTACCAGGAGGTGCCGCTGAGGTGCAACGAGTTTGAGATGAGGCTGACGGAGCCAGTGCCACAGACCAATGCTCATGAGAGCAAAGAGTGAGTGTGGGTCTGGGGTGGGTCGTGTCCACTGGGCAGCCAGGACCCCTTGGGACACCCTCCCAGATCAGCCATTCCTTCCTTGCTGGGGCTCTCTGGTCCCCTCTTGCTCCCCGTGGAGCTCTCTGTGTCGCAGCAGCCATGCTGGCCAGCTCTGTTTTTCATGGAGCTGATTGTGGTGGAAGCTCAGTGCAAAGCAAGGAGGTACTGGGCTTGGTTGGGATGCCCTCACCCGTGCTGTGCATCACCAAAGGGCTCTGTTCCTGCCTGCCCCAGAAAGAAGACAGCCCTGTTCAGTGTCATGTACATCATGATCTCTCTGTCCTCCTTTTGAGGATTCAGGCAGCCTTTTAGGGGCTGAGGGGAAACCACGTGGCACGGCAGAGGTGTGGGGTGAGCTGGACGTGTGGGGACCTGTGCTCAGTGACGTGTCTCTCCTGAAAGGTGGTACCACGCCAACCTCACACGGGCGCAAGCCGAGCACATGCTGATGCGGGTGCCGCGGGATGGAGCCTTCCTGGTGCGCAAGAGGAGCGAGCCCAGCTCCTACGCCATCTCCTTCAGGTGTGTCCGTGGTGGTGGTGCAGGTCCTGGGTTCCTGGCGTGTCCATGGTGGTGGGTGCAGGAGCTGGAGCTGGGATGCTGCAGTGTGCGAGAGAGCAGGAGAGGGGCCGTGACCCTGACATGAGCCCTCCCAGAGCTCTTCTCACTCCTGATGGCCCTGGATAGGTCCTACAGCCCCCTGAGAGCCTTCAGGACCCTGCTCCTCCTCCCATCCCCTGCTGGGACATGGCTGTGCTCCTTTTGCTCGCGTGGCTTTACCTTGGCAGAGACCTTCTCCTGCCAGATGCCAAGTGGCTCCTCTCTCCTTCGCTCCTGCCAGGGCGGAGGGGAAGATCAAGCACTGCCGGGTGCAGCAGGAGGGCCAGACCGTGCTGCTCGGCAACTCCGAGTTCGAGAGCCTGGTGGACTTGATCAGCTACTACGAGAAGCACCCGCTGTACCGCAAGATGAAGCTGAGGTATCCCATCAATGAGGAGACGCTGGAGAAGATAGGGACAGCGGTGAGTGTGGGCGGCCATTGGAAGAAGGATGCTGGACAGGTCTGTTCCAAGCTGGTGCCCTGCTGTGTGAGCCATCTCTGTGCTTCACCGTCCACACCTCTCGGGGCTTCATGCCCTGTTGGAAACGCTTCTGGGCTTCAGTGAGATTTCTTGCTGCTCCTCTGACCCGGTACCCAAGTGTGTGCTTGCTGTGTGCAGCATCATCTTTGGTCTGTGCCCTCCCTGAGGTGTTCTCCCTACCTCCCCCGAGGTGGGGGACCTGTTCTCCTGGTATAACTGCTGCCCTTTGCTCCCGCAGGAGCCAGACTATGGAGCCCTTTACGAGGGACGCCACCCCGGGTTCTACGTGGAAGCCAACCCCATGCCCACCTTCAAGGTATGCTCTCGGCTGCCTGCCGTGAAACAGCCTGCAGGGCCTCAGGATTTAGCTCTGTTGTCCAAGAGCTGTGTTGTTTTGCACACTCATTTCTATACCATGAAGGGAGACACGCTCTAGGCTGAGCCTGCAGGTTCCCAGGCTGGGCTGCTTCTTGTCCTGAGCCCTCCAAACTAACCCCATCAGTGGCTCCAGCTCAAAGGAAAGTGCCAATGTGGAGCCATACCAGACCTGTGACCTCTGGTTTGGGATAAATGGGGGCCTTGATTTGTTCTGCAAGGTCCTGGACCTGGCAGCAGGGTTGGATGCTGCCTGCACACAGCGTGCCTCATGGTCCCCCCAACAAACACGTCTGTGGTGGGAGGTGGTCGCTCATCCCAAAGTGGGCTCATTGTCCCTGTGTCCATCTGCTGCCCGGCCTCACGGGAACCCTCCTCATTGCAGTGTGCTGTCAAAGCCCTGTTTGACTATAAGGCGCAGCGGGAGGACGAGCTCACCTTCACCAAAAACGCCATCATCCAGAACGTGGAGAAGCAGGAAGGAGGCTGGTGAGTGGTTCCTGAGCGTCCCTTGTCCCTTGGGACACGCTCAAACCTTCGTGCCACCCCGCGTACAGAGGTGTATCCCCTCCAGGGTGGGTCCATCTGGGGGTTGCTGGCAAGCTGCCCAGCCCCAGAGCCTCACAAACCTAAAAGCAGATGACGCAGGAGCTGCCTGTCCCCTGCCACCGCAGTCGGGATGCTCTGGGATCCCGTGTGGGTGCTGAGGCTGCCCCGTCCCTCTCTTCCAGGTGGAGAGGAGATTACGGTGGCAAGAAGCAGCTGTGGTTCCCCTCCAACTACGTGGAGGAAATCACTGGTCCCGGCAGCCTGGAGCCCGAGCGGGAGGTGAGCTCGCATGGAGCGGAGCAGGGAGGGATGGCGGGAGGAGCACGTGTGCGCACATCCCAGTGCCATGCCCAGCACCATCCTGCCTGTGCTTCCTTCCCTGCAGCAGCTTGATGAGAACAGCCCCCTGGGAGACCTGCTGGGAGGTGTCCTGGACGTGCCCTCCTGCCAGATCGGTGAGTGCCAGCGAGGGCGCAGGGCTGGGGGATCCTGGTCCTGTCCTATGGTGGATGCAGAGCTTCTGGCCAAAGGGCTTCAGCCTCCATCTGCCTGCAGGCACCCGTGTGCCTGCTGGAAGTGCACAGTCTGTGGTGTGTGCTCACCGTGCGGTGACTGCTCCACTGCTGCTGCTGGCACAGGAGGCGCTTTGGGGCTCAGGCACATCCCTGCAGCTCCAGTGCAGCTGAGGAGCACCCAGGTCCTGCCAAGGAGCCTTCAACCTGTGGGGCAGCTGCCCCACAGCAAGGGAGCTCGGGCCAATTTCGTAGGCTCCTCATTTCCATAAGGATTGGTCCTTCCTCGCATACGTGTGGTCCATCTCCCTGCCAGGGGCTCCTGGTGCTGGGTCTGGTCTGCAGCTCTTGGCTGTCCCTCGGCTCCCCAGAGCCCAGAGGGCCTTTTGCTCTGGGTGGCTGTTCCCGCCGGAGCACCTCAGGGCACAGAGTGGTGAAGATGCAGGTGTGGGAGGAAGAGGGCATTACAAAGGCTTCTCAGCCCACTCAGGGTACACTCTTCATCCTCACCGATCACTTCCTGGGCTCCATCTGCTGCCTCCATTGACCAGGAATGGCAGCTTCTCCTCTTAGCTGAGAAGCCCTAGGGCAGCCATGAGAGCCCGTCGTGCTCTCTCTCCCTCTGTGGTGTGAAGGACATGGCTCAGCATCTGCAGGTGACACTGCCCTCTGCTCCCTGTGCCCACAGCCATCCGCCCCGAGGGGAAGAACAACCGCCTCTTCGTCTTCTCCATCAGCATGGCCTCGGTGTCGCGCGTGTCCCTGGACGTGGCAGCCGACACGCACGAGGACCTGCTGGACTGGGTGAAGAAGATCCGGGAGGCAGCGCAGACGGCTGACGCACGGGTGAGCGCAGAGCCCTGCACAGGGCAGGGGCATCTCCTTCCCAGGCTTGGGCTTCCCAAGAGGAGCTGCTGAGGGCTGGTGGGACGGCAGCCTGTGGTGTCACAGCAGTTACAAAGATGGTAAAGCCAGAGTAACCTTAGGCAATAGAGCAAGGGTTGGAGGCCACACATTGTGGGTTGAGAGGTTCAGGCTGGACATCTGGGAAGATTGGTCCATTGGGAGGGTGCTGGAGCCTCGGGAGGTCGGGATCTCCATCTGTGAGGGTGGCAAGGCTCAGCTGCTGGTTCCGCTGCCCATCCTGCTCCAGGGGGGAGGTGGGACCCACGAGAGGTGCTGCTGTGGTGTTCCCCCAGCAGACCTGCTCGTGGTTCCCGGAGCATGGGCAGGAGCAGCCAGTGCTGCCCTCGACCGCAGCTGGTGAGCTGGGTTACCCACCGCCGCTGCTCCCCCTGGCCCTGACACCTTGCTCTCCCTCTCTTGGCAGCTCTCCGAAGGGAAGATGATGGAGAGGAGGAAGAAGATTGCCCTGGAGCTTTCGGAGCTGGTGGTCTATTGCCGGCCTGTGCCCTTTGATGAAGAGAGTGAGCATCTGCTGGCCTGGTGGCCACTGCAGGTGGCCATCAAGGCGTTACAGACCCACAGTGTGGTGTCCAGAGCAAGCTGGAGCCAGTTTACGCTGGAGCTCTGGAAATGTCCTTCTCTAGAGGGTGGAAGTTCCTGTCCCCATCCCTCTGTTGCTGGGGTCTGTCACCATCCAGAGCAGCTGCTGAGGCTGAGGCTGGGGAGCATCATGCCCCATCAGTGAGGTTGGCTTTGATGCCTCAGCCATTGCGTTGGGCTCTTGGCAAACACCTGCCGGGGCAGAGCAGGGTCTGCACAGCCTGATGGTGCTGAGCCACGGGATGGTGTTAGGAAGGGGCCTGGGATGGTTGAAGTGTTTGGAAAGGGAATGTGCTCCTGGCTTACGCTGCACTGTTTCCTCCCAGAGATTGGCACGGAGAGGGCCTGTTACCGAGACATGTCCTCCTTCCCCGAGACCAAGGCGGAGAAGTACGTCAACAAGATCAAAGGCAAGAAGTTCCTGCAGTACAACCGCCTGCAGCTCTCCCGCATCTACCCCAAGGGCCAGCGCCTCGACTCCTCCAACTACGACCCGCTGCCCATGTGGATCTGTGGCAGCCAGCTCGTGGCCCTCAACTTCCAGACCCCAGGTACCTGCCGGCGCCCCTGCCCTGCTCCTGCCCAGGCCGGGGCCCAGGAGGGGCTCTGCAGGGAGCCAGGCTCAGTGGTCACGTCCATGGCTGCCGCAGGGCAGATGTGCTCCAGAGGGCTGGATTGACCGGGGAGCTGGGCTGAGCCACAGGTTGTGGTGCCACGAGGACAGGATGAAGTGGAGAGGGAGCAGGAGTCCCCTGAGGTCCCTGGTGACAGGCAGGGGACAGCGCAGCCCCAGCTTCCACTCCTGCTCCTGCCGCACTGTCCTGCCTTCCCCTGGCCCTTGCCAGCCCCTGCTGGGAGCTCAGCAGCCCGCCAGAGAGCTACGTGCCTCTTTTCCTCCTGGCTTTGCCATTCCGTTTGGGAATTCAAGCATCTCGCAGGGTGGTTTGGCAAACGCAAGAGCCAGTGCAAGGGAAGATGAAAGGAGAGGGAGGGAAAAGAGGTGACCTGTGGAGCAGCGGGCAGTTGGGCAGGTTGTGCATGAGGACATTACCCCGTGGCCCCAGCATGTGCCCAGGCTGCAGTGAAGCTGTGGTGCACTGGGTGCTGCCAAGGGCTGGGCCATATCCCCTTCAAAGGGCTTGTACAAGGCACCAGTCACCCGGATGATGTGGCTGGTGACACGGGCACGGGGTCTCCTCCCTCCATCTCCTGGCTATGCATTCCAGACAAGCCCATGCAGATGAACCAGGCCTTGTTCATGTCCAGTGGCCAGTGTGGGTACGTCTTGCAGCCGACCAACATGCGGGATGACATCTTTGACCCCTTCGACAAGAGCACGCTGCGGGGCGTCGAGCCGCTCTCCATCTCCATTGAGGTCAGTTCCTCCTCCCGGCGTGGATCCATGGGTTGTACCGAGCTTGGGGTGATCTGATGGTGTTCCTGGCCTCTGCAGCGTCTCCTCACCAGCCCCTGAGCCCCAGGCTTGGGGAGTCCCCGCTGGAAGGGGGACCCATGGGTGCTGCTCCCGAGTGCTGGGAGAGGAGCAGCAGGAGCATCCCTGGCTGCTCCCATGGGACCTCTCCCGCCAGGGCCTGGGGCCGGCAGGTGGCATCCATGAGCCGTGGAGGTGACATCCCGGTCCCCAGCACTTGGGAGCATGACAGCTCCCATCGGGATAACACTGAGCTGCGCCGTGGTTCCCTCTTGTCACGCCCTGGGCTCCACGTTCCCACATCCCTTTGGTCATGGTCCCTCTTGGGAAGATGCTCACAATCACAGCGCACTTCTCAGCCCATTTCTGTGTTGCTGGTGATGAAAAGAGGAGGGAGCTGCTGCTGGGGGGTACCGGAGGATGGGCTGTGGGTGCTTGTTGAATCTTTTCCTTCCTGGATGGTGGGACTGGGACTGGCCTGTTCCTGTGTCAGCTCACAGCACAGCAGAGGCTCCTGGAGGGATGGGAAGGCTGCAGCTGCACCATGGCTCTCGTGTTTGGACCAGTGGCTGTCCCTGTAGCCTGTGCAGGCATCCCCAGTGGCCCAGAGCTGAGCTGTGGGTCACCAGTACCCTTTGCAAGTCCTGTCAGCTCAGGCAGCTCCTGGGGAGGAGGCACATCCTGCCTTTAGCTGCTCACAGATTTCTGACCACACACAAAGTGCAGCTCCTCAGAAGAGATCACTCTCTTCTGGAGTGATCCCACCTAAGAGAGCCACAGCCCTTCCCAGTGAGGACACCCCATCGCATCCCATCTGCACCACTGACCCTGTACCTGCTGTCTCCCTAAAAATCTCTGGCACCGTTTCCCTGCACCGTCTGTTTTCCAAACTCTTTCTGCATCTCGGGATGCAGCCACAACCACCGGCATCGAGTCACCGCGCCGCAGCCTCTCGCTGTCTCCTTTAAGCCTTTGTCCCCTGGCAAAACCGTGCCCAGCACAGCCAGCTCCAGGGATGGAGGAGCCGCCTCGAGCTCAGCGTGACTCACAGCACATGATCCAGCGTTGGCAGCATGTCCTTCCCCTGCAACAGCAGCGTGCCGACAGCACGCCGGGGTGACAGATGGCCACTGCAAGAGGGAGCTGGGATTCGTGTCCCTGCAAGGAGGCAGGTTGTCATTTGAGTGCAGCACAGACTGTGCTATGAACAGGAGGCAGAGCAGCAGCAGAACAGCTCCTTTTTGTCCTCGAGCCAAGGCAGGAGGGACAAGTTTCAGCAGGGAAGGGGATGTCCAGCATGGCTCTGCAGGCTGGGATGGGATGCTGCGGGCCCAGGCCTGGCTCTGAAGGCACCAGACACGAACCTGGGGCACTTCACTTGCCTCTTTTGATGGCGTACAGATTGAAGTGGTGCTCAGTGACACCAAAGCAGCTTCCAAGGGTGGGAGCTGTTTTTCTCCAAGGCAGGCTGTGCTGGGCTGGCTCGCAGCATCTCTTCTCTTTCCAATTAGTTGGAAGGAAACTGGTGTGGGATGCAAACACATCATTTTTTCTTCGCTCCCATCTCTTACCAAGTGTCTTCTGGTCCCTGCCCAGGTCCTGGGGGCCCGGCACCTTCCCAAAAACGGGAGGGGAATCGTTTGTCCCTTCGTGGAGGTGGAGGTGTCCGGGGCCGAGTACGACAACGCCAAGCAGAAAACAGAGATTGTGGGTGAGTGAAGGGCTGGGAGAGGGACCCACCACCCCTCCTGACCATGGGTGAGCCTGGGCCCCGGTGTGGGGCTGCCCTGGCTCGGTGTCAGCTCTGCGGGCACAGGGATGTGGGGCTGGGCCAGGGCTCCCACTGACTCTGGTGTCCTGTGATAGCGGACAACGGCCTGAACCCACTCTGGAGCCCGAAGCAGTTCCACTTCCAGGTCAGCAACCCCGACTTTGCCTTCCTGCGCTTCGTGGTGTATGAGGAGGACATGTTCAGCGACGAGAACTTCCTGGCTCAGGCCACCTTCCCCGTGAAAGGCTTGAAGACAGGTAAAGCGCTGGGGGAAGCGGGCAGGGCTGTCGTGGTGGCTTCACACTGGTTGCAGCATTAGCCAAGGAGGTGCTGAGTGCCATGGGAGGATGCTGTCAGTCCCCAGGCTCAGTCCCTCCTGTCCTCATGGCAGGTCACAGCCCCAGCCAAATGAAGGAAGGAAGAAGCCATTTGTTAATGGCCTTTGGGGCTGACTGCCACTTGAGGGGAGGTTGGTGGGGAAGGGGTGTTGGAGACCCCCTTGAGTTCTGTGCCAGGGGGCAGAGGTGTTGCTGCCAGTGACACTGGGGCTGTCTCTGCTGTAGGCTTCCGAGCTGTACCCCTGAAGAACAACTACAGTGAGAACCTGGAGCTGGCGTCCCTGCTTGTTAAGATAGACATCTTCCCTAGCAAGGTAAGGCTGGCCCATTCCAAAGGGAACTGCAGGAGCTTATGTTCTGTTGGGGATCTTCATGTATTAGCTGAAAGCGAAATGACAGCTTGCACCTCTGAGCGTTCCTGGATGTGTCCCGTGCACTTTGCCCAGCAGCCTGGAGCTGAGCCATCTTCCCGGTGCCTCTCTTGGTGGGAAATGCTTTGGACTGAGCCCTGATTTCCAGTCCTTTGATACAGCTAACCCACCTCAGCAAACTGCACCTCAAGCAAGGGCTTAACTGACCTCCTCGGTGCAAGGGACCACTTGATTAGAAGAAAAGAGCCAGGTTGGACACAGGGGCTTGGAGCAACCTGCTCTAGTGGAAGGTGTCCCTGCCTGTGGCAGGGGGTTGGAACTGGATGAGCTTTAAGGTCCCTCCAGCACAAACCATTCCATGACTATGATTCTATGCAGCAGAAGGTGATGGTGCTGCAGGGCTCAGGAGGGCTCTCAGGTGCAGCACGGCTAAGTTGCCAGGGCTGCTCTGGGGCGCTGCTGGGATGCAAGCTCTGCACTTGCCTCCTGCAGCAAGTTGGGGTGTTTCAGGCAGGGTCCTGCCTGGGCTGCGATTGACTCGCCTGGAGATCCCTTCGGCAGGAGGGAAGGGGCAGATGTGCTCATTCCCAGTCCCTGCTGTGCTCTGGAGAGGTTACAGCTCAGGATCATGGAGCGCAGCTGGCTCAGGGCTGTCTGTGTTGGCGTAAAGTCACAGCTCCTTCGGAGATGGAGGTTTCTTTCATTCCTTCATTTAAAATGCTGCTGGTTGTTAAAGCCTTGCAAACCCCAAGACGCCCTGAGCACTGCCTTGACTAGAAGACACACTTTGAAATCTCAAGCCCTTTACTCCTGCAGTTGTTTTTCTGATCCAAGCAGGAGAACGGGGAGATAAACCTCTTCAGTGGGGCAGTGCTGCGGGACCGCGCAGGGGATGCTGCCACTCAGCTGCTGGTGGGCAGAGGCAGAGAGGGCTCCTTCGAGGCACGGTACCAGCAGCCCTTTGAGGACTTCCGCGTGTCGCCGGAGCAGCTGGCTGACCACTTTGAGAGCCGGGAGCGAAGGTAGGGCCAGTGCCCAGCATGGCACATCCCACCCCAGCAGTCTCCTTGGCGGAGGCAAATAAATGCAGCCTCCTCCCAGTAACCCAGAGCAGAGCTGCAGCCTTTTTGCTGCATGGAAACCCTACGTTCCAGCATGGAAGTTGTGCCAGTCCTTGGGGAAGCCGCTGCTTTGGGGTCCATGGGAGTAGGGTGGGACAAGGAGCTGCCACCCCGCAGCCAGTGGCACTTTGCCGCAGCATGGGGATGTGCTGAGCCCCTGCTTCCCTCCCGTGGGGCGGCTTTGGGCACCGGAGCATTGCCCTGGATCATGCCGTGGGCAGCCTGAGCCGTGTCCCCTCTCTGTGACCCCAGCAGGGCGCTGCGGAGGACCCGGATCAACGGGGACAACCGGCTGTAGCCCATCGCGGCGGTGGGAGCACCTCCAGTGCCGGTGGATCTCCCGGCACGCTGTGAACTGGTTTCTATGGAAACGGCACTGCTATGGCCTACTTTCAGGCAGCTTCTCCAGTTTCTCCACTGAAGTGTTCGAGTGGAGAACTAAAAAAAACATATATTGGGAAAAAAAAAAAACCCAAACCAACCCCAAATCCCTCCCGTCACCACCAAGCCCTTAACGAAGTGCACGGGTGCGCACCGCCTGCCAGCCGCCCAGGGGAGGGACACGACTGTCTGTGATGGCAAAGAATGAGACCTGAACCCCCCCAGCCAGCCCCTGCTGCCGCTGCTCTGCCCGGATTCCCAGTGATCCCGCTCCGGGGCAGCTCCCGGGGGCCCCCTGGCACCCGTCCTTTGCTGTACCATTCCCAGCGCACCGGGCAAGGGGGGACCAAGGCAGCACCTATCTCTGTCCTGGTGGCATCGCATCTACCTTCCTGTATAGCCACTGCCTATGGGCCAGTAGTGAAACTCCACATTTACAAGGCCTCTCTAGCTTTGAATGACAATAAAAGTGTCAGTATTACACGTGTGGTGTCTGGTGCATGGCCCCACTGCAGCCCTGGCTGGGTGCAGCCATGCTGGGGGGCTGCACTGCTCCATCCTTCCTCCTGGCTTTAGGGAGTTTGCAGGTACTGGGGGGGGTGAAAATAACAAGGAGCAGGCCCCAGGTTTAATGTTGGCACTCAGAAGGTTATGTGCTACAGCTGACCCTGCTTTGCTGAACAGGAATGGGGACAAGCAGCTACTCCAGGCTGCAGCAGGGGTACTAGGACAGAGGTATCCAGGCTCTGGCACGTGGCTGGGTCACTCACTGGTGGCCTTACCCTGTAAGTTGTGCTTTTAAACCAAAGGGAAGGTGGTAATGGAGCATTCCCCACTTCGGGCATGGCTCAGCCATCCCTGTGCCCGGGGCAGCTCCTGCTGTTGGCATCAGGGGATCACCGTGGGCTTCCCCGAACCCGAGCGCAATCACCAGTCGAGTCACGTTCGTCTTTTCCGCTCTTTATTTAGGAACAACCAAAAATGTCTGGTTTCATTTCAACAAACTGTACAAGCAAGCTCTTCCCCTCGCCCACCCTCACATCCACATATACAAAAGGAAGGGAAACTTGCCGTTCACTTCTCAGAAGTGGCATTGTTGCTACAGGGAGTTCTTGCCCTCAGAATAAGAGCAGGTAAAGTCCATAGCAGGTACAAGCTACCCTAGCCCTAGTAATAGCTACAGCCCACAATCACAGGCAGCTTCACTTTTTGTTTTTCCTCTTTAAAACCTTTACCAAAAGTAAAAACTAGTTCCTGTCTCACACAATTGCCAAGGTGACCATCTAAAACTGTGGTCTTAAGAAAAACACAATAATAACCCCACTGGAACCCCCCACACCTCCCCGGTACAAAGACCCAGCAGAGCCCTTGCTCTGCTCCCTAGCTGCACGGCCACCCTTATGAAAGGTCCCGTTGCAGCTACAATTACATTTTCCTTTGGATAAATCCAAGCAAAAATTCCAGGTCATTCAGCACCAGCATGATTTCTAAATAACAATAATTAAAAATAAAAAAACAAACCAAAAAAAAAAAAAAGAGACCCCATTCGGCTGACTTTGTGGTCTGCTGAGAAACAAAGTGATCAACACGCTGTTCCCAAAGGCTCTCTTTTAGTGCAATGTTAGTATGTGCAAGGGGAATCACAGCCACGTACCCATAACACCACCACGAGCCAGATGGGGCAGAGAGAAAGTGCAATTTTAGCAAGAAGTTTTCTATGCCATGGATTCCTAGCCCAATCTTCACTAGCACCAGTAAGCAAGAGTCCTAATACCACCCTCCATCAGTACAGGGGAAAAGTGGCTTGAATTGTGCCATCACAGGATGGCCAATGTCAGCCAACAGAGCACTCCTCACTGGAACAGGCAGGAACAAGAAAACAAAACCACAACACAAATCACGGCTTCGATACAGAGCTCCCTTGCTCTGCTTAAAGTTGTGTGATGCCAATCCAGCATTCCTGGCAGGGACCACTGCCAGTAAAATATACAGCAGAAAATAAACTTGCCAAGAAAGAAGGTACAGCTTGCAAGTGTCTCATCCCTACACCTCCATTTGTAGTGCTGCCTCATCTTACCCTGCTGGTTTGTGATCAACTGAGGAATGACAAGAGAGGATCCTGCAGTGAGCTGAAGCACTTCAGGCCACCGACTGATTGGAAAACAGCAAAGCCAAAATTATCTGCGCAATAGGAGAGAGAAGTTTACAAGCATTTCAAATGCTATCAAGTTGACAGGAAGGTACAGCATCACATTAACTTGGTAATTTGTGCCTAAGTGCTGAAAACCACCTTTCTCTTCTGATTCCCAGCGACCCAGCTCCACACATCACCTTCCGATCAGGTTGCCTCTGTCATGTCTCCAAGAGAGGGGCTGCAGGGAAGGCAGAATACAACACTTCTACCTGTGACCAAAAACTGTTGCTTTTTATAAACCCCAAAATACCCTAACATGGAAAACCAGCCTTCTCCATCCTCCTCTTCCTCCTGAACAGACAGGGGACACCTAGCAAACATTAACCAAGCAGTTCCAGCTTCTGCACCAGCATCGCCCAAGCAGGTTAAGGCTCTACTTGGGCTGACTACAGGGTCTCCCATCAGAGCTGCCAGCAGTGACTGCTGCTGCTGGTGGCTTCTGGTGGTGACCAGTGCAGGGAAGGGACACGCAGCCACACCAATACCTGCGGCTGGAGCTCTGCGGGCCATGCACGGAAGCAGCCCCTGTGCTGCAGGCCTGATGTGCCTCAGACAAGTGGGAACAGGAGCCTGTGAATTATGGGTTGTTGAGTGTTCTGCTAAAGAAAACAAGAAAAAAATGATTTCCAGGATGGTGAGAAATAAGGTACCCAATGAACGAGGCATGTCTAGAATCCCACAGCAGGGCCTGCTGACACGAACAAAGAAAGTAGCTGTTGTTTGCATCAGGAGGACCAGCAGCTTTTTACACGAGCGGGCCAGGTATGGCACAGATCAGGGATCGGGTCATTAAGCAATTGGATTGTGCCCTTAATCTAAGCAGCCTCAGAGGCACAAGTAACAAGATTCACATGGATTAAAAATGATGGTTACTACTGTGGCTGTCACACACAGAGGATGGAGGTAAAGAATTTCATTTCCCTCCCTTACTGATGCTGGCTACACGATCTCTATCTTACACCCCTCCTTTCAAATCAAGATATTCATCTTTGATTAGATTATGATAAATATTCACCCACTGTGTAGAATCCTGGTGACGCTTCCTCTTACCACCAGAAGAGCTGCTGCTGGGGCTGTCAAGCCACCTCTCATTTCTTCCTTTCAGTTTCAGATGCAAACACATTTCTAATGTCCTGCACCAAAACCTGAGCCTGGTTTTGGAGACGACACCTGCTCCTCCTCAGCTTCAGATAGGGAAACAGGACCACAGAGCTAACCCCTCAGGTTCTGCCTTCACAGAGATTTCAAGTCAACAAAGCAAATGCAGATAACAAGGAATGTAGGAGTTAGAAAGGGAACTCGATTGCTTTCTGATTTTCCTGTCTCTAAACCTCCCCCTCCGCGCGCGCTGGGCCCTGCCAGCCCCGCTGCAGCCGAGGGGAGTCTGCATGGAACCACTTTTTACAATTCCTCCAACCCGAAAGAAAGAAAACTCCTGCTGTGCTTGTATGAATGCGTGGAGACAAAGCTCAAAACCCTCAACAGCTTCCAACCCTCAAGGCTGGTTTTTCTGTGTACACCGGGAAACTCTCCCTCCAGCTCACAAGACTTCTCTTTTCAGTTTGTCTGGAAAACTGGCCAAATAGAATCCAAGTGCAAAACCTTTCAGCTAAGTGCATGGAAAAATGGTTTGAAGGGATCAGTTCATACCATAGTCCTTAAGCATTTCTGTAGATGGAGCGGGGATCACTCTTCCAATTAGCCATAGGCCTTTAAGTGTACACCCAAAATCCCACAGAAAATCACCTTGAATGGGCAAACTACACCTCCAACATATTTATATAGCGAGTAGTTAGTAAAAGTGTACATTTTTCATGTACATTTTAATGCAATAAAGAATCAATGGCATATCTGAACTGTATATATGTGTACTTAAATAAACCTGCATGTACATAGACACTAGAGAGTAAATTGACCTACCTGTATTTGTTCTCTGAAGGTAGCACCATACACACACTCACACTCTCAGGGGACACGACTCCCAGATATGCTGCCTCTGCCCCTAGGAGCACCCAGATTCTCCTGTCACCACTGACATTTAGGGGTGTGCAGGGCTGCACCCATGAGGGTGAACCCCTTGGGGCTCTGGATGCCCCTGCTCTCCCGGAGGATGCAGAGGCCGAGGTGGGAGCGCTGCTGGCTCTGCCTCCAACCACAGCATGACCAGCAGTAGCGCTTCTGACGAGATGCGGGGAGCGGGCTGTCACTGCAGGGTGCTCCAGGTCCATCCCTGCTCGCAGTGACTGCTAAGGGATGGTGGCAGTGTGGGTGCCTGCACCCCAGCGCATCGCCCCAGCTCTCTTTAGGGTGCAGGTCCACTCCATCCACAGCAGATGCTCACGCTTCACCACGGGAGTGACACTGTGTGTCCAGGGAGCTACGTGAGCTCAGGAGCAGGCACCTACCATGGAAGCACGTACCACCAGGCCAGAGGAAGACCCCTCTCTTACAAAGCACTGAACAGATAGAGCATCTCCTAGCAGTTGAGCAAGGCAGCCTCTTAAAGAGGGCATGAGGAAAGGACTGGAAAAGCAACAGCAATTAAAGGTAGAAATCAGACACCAGCGTTGGAAGAGGCTCTGAAAGAGCTTTTTTTGGGTTTAAACGAGAGGTTTTGTAAATCTCTGGATCCAATCCTTTGGGGCTTGCTACCCACCCTTCTAATAAATATCATTTACCACCAACAATAAAGTCTCCCACACGAAAAAGCTTTCACTAAATAAAAACCTTCTACTGAAAAAGTCTGGCTGAGTTAGCTTGACAAAAATAAGGAGCTCTGACTACCCTCCATAAATACATCAGTGGACAGACACCAAAACCTATTTAACTTAAAGGACAATGTTGGCTCCGAAACAAACCAGGAACAAACCAGCCACGAATTAATTCAAACTAGAAATTTAAATAAAGATTCTAACCACTCAAAGGCAGTAAAGTTCTGGAATAGCCTTTCCAAGAGCAAAAGTGAAGGCAAGACATGGAACCAATTTTGAGTGGGGATTTGATTAGTGTGTGACAGAATGGTCTGACACAGCATTTAGCTGGAATAGCCAGCTCAAGAGTTTCCCTTCTAGACCTTGTTTTCTGTTAGAAAAGGATATTGAGAAGATCTTCAAGGAGTTGCATCACACAGCAACCACCCAAGACAAGATGGGCACATTAAAAATGTGCAGGTACAGGGGAGCAGAAGGGTTAAGTGGGCAATTTCCTTTGCTGCTTCACCAGAACTAATGCAGAAGGAATGGGAGGAAAAAAAAAGGGGAAAGGAGAGGGAAGACTGGAGCAAACACTTGGAAGTTCCCAGCGCTGCTGCAGGAGGATCTATCATGTAGGGCTGCGAGAGGGATGCTTCCTGATTGCAGCAGAGCTGCTGCCGATCCCTTGGAGACAACAATGCCTTGAACCTCTCACAGCAACGCTGCGTATTCTCTGCGTTTGCTCTCTGAAGAACAGCTTGTGCTCTCTGAACAATGAAAAGATTCCAGGTCAGGATGGAAAAATTATTATGTGCTAGTTCTCAGTGATTAAAGGGAGACTTGGAGATTGAACAGCCTGCTACAGGCAGTCTCCAGGAGCGCAGGGGAAAGTATTCTAGCTGGCAAGGGAGAAATGACAGCAAACTCCATCTCCTGGGTTGCCTCGGAACCTGGTACTTTCTGGAGAGTACGCAATGCTAAATCTAACCTCAGCCGTAGGGATGAATATCTCACTTAGCTCCCACCAGGCTTTAACGCACAACTGGCAGTTTTCTTTTCAGATCCCTTTCCTAACACACACACACTCATGTGCCCACAAAGTGCTTCATTGCCAGGGCTTAAGGACCAGAAAGGGCTTAGGGGACATATGCAGCCATGCCAACCTTTAGAGAACAAACACCTTAACAGACAGATGAAAAAAACCAAGAAAAAAAGAAAGAAATACTGTGCCATGATAGTCCATATCTAAGCCATGACCTTGTTTACACAACGTCTGAGATTTGTTATGCTTGTATAGGCAGCTGTAGGCATCGGTATATGAATACGAAATCTGAAAGTCTGTCCACTGGAAAGCAACAAGAGCATCACCCTATTTCCTGGGTGCAGGCTGAGCCCCTGCCAGCTCTCAGCCATCTCCTGGGCTGGGCCACCAGAGCTCTGCACCAAGTGCCCAGTTTTTGCACGCGTGCTGTCTCGTGTGCTGCGCTCAAAGGTCTCATTTATGGCAGTGCTTTACCACCACGTCCTGCTCCTGAGGTCTGCATCAGCCTGGCCCACGGGTTTCTTCAACACCAAAAGTTTCTTCTCAGGGGTAATAGCGGATCCTCCGGGGCTGGTGGTTTGAGTTCAGTCTGCCTCTGAAAAAGAACAGAGGGGTCAGAGATGCTGCAGCTCACCACGGGGGCCTGCAACCCAGGCGGGGTGCCGGGTGGGGAGGAAGGGGTGCAAGAGTGCCTCGGGAGGAGCAGAACTGGGAGCCTTGATGGAGTCAGATGCAGAGAAAGGCTAGCCCCATTCAGAGGCACCAGGAAACCCAAAATCCTCACGGGAGCAGAGCTGGGCTCAGGGATGCAGCCTGCAGCAGTCTGAAGCCATGCACCCTCAATGAGCACCTCCTGCTTCTGTGCCATGAGGGGTGGTAGGGACCACATACGGGTGGCATAAGGTCACGCTGAGGGGTGCTAGCAGGGGCGTCTCCCTGCCATGGGCACAAAAACTTACCCACCACCCTTCCCCAAACTGCTCCCACTGCAAAGCACAGGGGGCAACTCACATCCAGGCCTCTCAGCTGCAAGAAGGGCAGGGCCCCATTCAAACCCACGCTCCAGCTCCTCCAAATGAGACGGGGGAGGGAAGTAATGAATTGTAGTTGATTTTTGTAATGATTATCATTGTTTTTCAAGGCCTGCAGCCATGGCAGAGGTGTGTGGGAAGCTCCAAAGCAAGGCAGCGGGGCTGGAGGAGGTCCCAGCTGCCCAGCAGGACAGCAAGGGGCTGCGTGCATGGAGCAGGCGAGAGGCTGCAGAGCCCGCAGCAGGACGGGGCGAGCGCTCAGCCATCCCCATATGGTGGGAACCCTGCCAGGGAGGAAACAGCCCCCAGCTGCACTCTGCAGAGCCCATGGAGGGCTTGGAATCCACCTCTCCTCACACACACACACATGCTTTCAAAAGTGAGTCCTGGAGGAGGGCTAGGGCCGGCAGCAGTAAACACCAGCCCTCCATCTCCTCTCCCTCCTTGCAGCCTCCATCTTCACCACTGAGCGATGCCCCGCGGCAAACAAGGATGCTCACATCTGGAGAGCTGGCAGCGGGAGAGGGAAGGGAGGAAGCTCTCGCGGCACAGGCAGGGGTCACGTCTGCTGCCTGAGGCCAAGGGGAGGGTGGCATGGGACCCAGCAGCCAGGCCCCTTCCTTCCCAAATACCCATCCCCTCCATAAACAAACCCAAGGGCCACCTTCCCCTGGGGCAGGTAGAGACCAGACACTCCTGCTGGTTTGACTTACAATAAAGCAGGATTTGGCTTCTGAGTGAAGCCAGCGACCAAGGCAGGCAGCAGCACTTGGAGCATCTCACTGGACCCTCCTCATCCTCCTTCCCTCACCCGCTCTTCCCCAGAGGGAATTCCTCCCCGCTTCCTCAGCTAAACCCCAGACAGCAAGAGCTGACACTAAACCCTCCCTAAAGCCTCAGTTTCCCAATGGAAAACACTGGGAGCCCCATCCGTGCCCACCCAAGCTCTCACCGAGCCGGGTGGCGGGTGGCGGGCCCGGGGCATCGGGGGTCCCGGCACTGCCTTCGCGGCCGCCCGGCTCCCAGGACTCGCTGCTCTCGGGCACCTCGGAGCTGGCTTCGCTCGGCGCTTTCCGGCCGCCCTTGCCGGCTGCGGGCTCCTCGGCGCCGGCCGCCCTGCTCTCCTCCTCCGCCTTCACCGCGAACCACAGCCGGAGCTGCTGCGCGCCGAGGTGGGCGCGCTCAGCGAGGCCGGGCACGTCCTCCTCCCGCAGCGCCTTGTGCTGCTCATAGTACTCCTCCAGCACGTCGCGGGCGGCAGGGCTGAGCTCTGCCATGCCCGGCGGGAACACCCCGCGCCGGTAGTTCTCATACCACTTGAGCTGCCCGTTCTTGTAGCCGTAGCGGCTGTCCCCGAACCAGCGAATGACCTCGGCGCGCGGCAGACCCGTCTGGGACACAATGGCATCGTACTCCTGGTTCGTCGGCCGCTGGGTCTGCACGAACATCTGCTTCAGGAGGTGCCGCTGCTGGGCAGTCTTCTTGAAGTTCAGTTTGGGTTTGGGAGGGCTGGGTGCCCGGCTGCAGCCACCGTCCCCCTTCTCGGTGGCGCCGGCTCCCACTAGCTCGGCTTTGCCGTTGGACTCGGTCACCCGCAGGTTCTTCAAGTTGATTTTGATGGGACTCACCTTCCGCTCCACTGAGATGTTGCCGGAAGCGTCGACGGAGCCGTTCTCCCCTGCGGCCTGCAGCTCGTCCGAGGAGTCTTCCCCTTCCCCGCCACCGTTTTCCGCCTCCTCCTCCTCCTGCTGAGCCGCCTCCTCCACCTTCTTGTTCTCCTCCGCCACCTTCTTCTTCTTCCTCCTCTCCGAGAACCAGCTGTCGATCTCCCTCCGGGTCATCTTTGTCTCCCCGCGGAGGCGGTTCACCTCCTCCTCGGCAGGAAGGGGGTTCTGGGCAAAGCTGCTCTCCAGAGCCTTCAGCTGCTCCGGCGCCCGCTCCTTGTACTTGGTGGGTGTGAAGTCGGGCGCCTGGTGCCAGGACTGCCGCCGCGGCGGGTGCGGAGGGGCCGCCGCGGGGCTCAGCTCGGCTCCTCTGGGCGGCACGTCGAAGCTCACCTCGGGCAGGGCATCCAGCGCGCTGTCCCCGGGGCAGACGGCCCGGCCGCCCCTCACGTTCCTGTAGTGGTACCTCCTATCGCTGAACCACTTCCGAATCTCCTTGGTGGACAGCCCCGTGAGCTTCGCCAGCCGCTCCACCTCAGCCTGCCCAGGGAACTGGTTCCTGCAGAAGCTGCCCTTCAAGGCTGAGAGCTGCTCGTGGGACTTCTTGTTTTTGTACACGTTTGGATCCAGGAAGGTCTGCGAGGAGATGGCCGGGCAGGCAGTGAGCAGCGGCTGCGCGCTGTTGACCACCTTCACCCCCGACGCGCTGCTGGAGCTCACGGTGCTGTGCTGCGCCGCCGGCTGCGGCTTGGGGACAGAAGTCACCGCCAAGGTGAAGGAGGAGCTGGTGCCCTTCAACCCGTTTGCCATGATGGGCTGTGTGACCAGCAGCCCCCCCGTCCCCTCCGGCTGCCCCACCACGTGGCCCGGTAGAGTCGCCTGAATGAGATGGGGGACGCTGCCGGGGTTTGCAACCAGCGGCGTGTTCAGAACAGTAATGGTGGGTTGTGGCACGGACTGAATAACAGTGTTGAACATCTTCTTCCTGGCATCTTCGATCTCCTCCGGGGACCAGCTGATGCCCTGCTTCAACCGCTGGGCAGTGAACCAGATCTTCAGCTGCTCTTCTGGGTACTTGGTCACCACAGTCAAGTAGCAGAGCTCGGCTTTGGTGGGGTAGGGGAACTTGTGGAAAGAGTTTTTCAGGAAGCTGTTGGAGTCCATGGTGGCGTTGTATGTTGGAATGCTGCTCAGGGGAATCATCACCTTGGGAAGGGACTTGGACGTAGGTAGCTGCTGATGCAATGGGGGCTGCTGCTGCAGTGACACAAGTTGTGCAACACCCGCCTGCAGAACAGGCACGTTTCCTATGATGGAGCCATTCACTACATGAGATGATTTTGTTGAGCTTGCAGCGGGCTGGCTGACCGGCACGGACCCGTTGGGAAACGAATGCTCCCCGTCTTTCACCTCTGCCTCACTGCCCAACTGACTTGACACATTCTCCTTCAAGGTGTGGATTTTTTTGGCCTCGGGTTTACCTTTCATTATTTTCATGATGGGGGTTTTGGTAATGATAATTTCCGACTGGCCATCCACCCCTTCTTCAGGGACCTCTCCCGGAAGGTCGTGGCTGCTGGTGGCCTCACAGAGACTTTGCTCCACGGTTGTACGGTTGTCCTGCTTAGCCACCCTCCAGACAAAGCTCGTTTCGCTGGCATGTGACTCCGTGTTGTGGTGGGAGAGCCCTTCATGGCTGTTTGCAAGGAAGTTGCACATGATGCAGGCGAACGCAGGGTCTTTGCTAAAGTCCAAGTGCTCAGAGTCCAAGTGCCCAAAGAAGTGCTGAATGTCTTGAGATCCGAAGTCACAAGACTTGCAGATGTAAGTGTCACTCTCAGCAATGCCACGGTGCCCGTTAGACAGAGCTCCGTTATTAGTGTTGCTGGCACCAGCATCACCAGCTGCTGGCCCTTCCGCAGGAGCATCCTGTTGCGTTCCTTCACGATCATCTTCTACAGCATCCAGTTCAGTCTCCTGAAGCACCAGTGTTTTCACTGGTATCATGCAGGGAGTTGTGGATTTTCTTTTGCTAGCCATCACTACAGTCGATCCAGATGATTAGTTTCTTTTCATGTACATGAAATTCAGATTGAAAAGGCGCTACTGCAAGTGCTCTGTGGTCTACATTTCAGCAAACTCATGATGTCCCAAGGAGCTGATGTCAGATGTTGACAAACATTCATATTTGCCACTGAACCTGAGGACAAGGAGAGGAAGGAGGAGTTAGTTCCCTTGCCATTAGACAAAGCACAACTGTCCTGGTATTTAACTGTTTCACTCCATAAATCACTTTCAGCCTCTGTCAATAGGAAAATTTAACTTGACCTTGGATTTACTGTATTTGCACACGTACAACCTGTGAATTAGCCCTTTAGAAACCAACACATAAACATGCCTTTTCCACAGCCTGCGTCAAATTCCCATCTGAGGAGGAAATCCACCACAATTTCCCTGCACCCTGCCTTGCCCAGACCCATCCCCGGTGTTCCGTGGGGCAGAGCAGTGCCAGACAGGGCCATCTGGGGAAAGCCGCCTGTTTTCCACCAGGAAAACCTGGTGAAAACTCAGCACATTCCCCACAGAACATTTCCATTTCTTCAAAATTGTCCTTTTCCAACCATCCCATCAGGAAGCTTCTCACCAGCTCAAAGCACCGTGCCCACACCAGGGGCCTCTGCCTGCAGGGACACCCGGAGCTGTGCCGCAGGGAGCCAGGTCCATTTACTTCAGCCCCCCACACTCAGCAAAGCCTGCAGAGCATTTGGGAGCTTCCCTGCCCACCCCCTGCCCACTTCATCAGTATTTTAACAGCAGCTGCTGAGTCTTCATCTGGAGCTGCAAGAGGAACGGCCCCAGCACTCAAGGGCAGCACCACACACGTGTTCCTGGCTCCCAGCCTTCCCTTCCCATCACCTTTGCAGCTCCTGGCATTCACACAACTCGGTGCACTGGGGGTACCTCCTAAGAAAGTGCCATTTCTCTGTGACACAAGCCCATTTTGCTGGGCTGGGGGTGACCAGAGACCTGTCACATTAGAAAAACAGAGGAAAAGAAGGAGAAAGAAAGGAATAATTCTTTTCCTTTTTTTCCTGAAGCTAACACAGCTCCCAAACTGCTCCAGCCCACGGAAGGCCAGGGCTGGCCGGGACATTAGCCACAACTTTATGTGCTGCCTGATGCAGCTTTGCCATGTACACAGCGAGTGCTCTGTGCCCCAGGTCACAACCCAAGGGCAGTGAAGCTGGAGTCACTGCTCTGGTGACAGGGCAGGCAGCACATCCGAGGGAGCAACATCTCTGCTTTAACCCCTCTGTCAATGCCAGCCTTTTACACACCAACTCTGCTTTTCTTCCTTTTAAACACAGGGATAAAATGGCATTTTCCCAGATTGCAGTGTCACTTGGAAGCATATGGACACACTGATTCATATTACAAAGCCTCTGTGCCAGACTTTCCCGGGATTTACAGTAACAGCAATAGAGCTATATAAAAACACTCATAAAAACTTGAACTTACAAAAACCCCCAAGGCCAACTTCCCTCCTCCCAGCTGACTCAGAGGTAACTCCTATCAGTTACAGCTTTCCCAACTCAGATACTCTGAGCTGATCTCATGCTCCGAGAAATGCAGATGGGGCAAATGACTTGGTGCTTATGCAATACCTCCTCTGCTTATCTGTGCCCGTAGCTTCTACAGCAGAGGAATGTCAGGTCCCAATGAAAAAACATCACATGCAGGAAGCACAATTGGACCTCCCTACTTTCATTAGAATTTGGTTTTTAATTGTTCTGGAAGCTGACATCACTTTTTCCAACAGGCAGAGCCTGGATGGTCAACTCCGGCCCCAGCAGCTCTCAGGCACCGTTTAAAAGACTGACGGGAAAACGTGCACTTCCCGTTAATCCCAGTGCTGTGAATAGCGTTAGTCATCCCTGAACTTGGCACCAGAGCAGCCTGTTTGCTATGCTACAGCGTCGGGAAAAGCTACAAATTATAACTTTAATAAAAAATTATAAATTAAAAAGGTATTAAAGCTGTGAGCTGGATTTAGAGCGAATCTCAAGACCTGCTTTATGCCACCTTTCCATGATTAGTCTTTCCCACTGCAGAGGGCCAGAAAGTTATTCATTAGCACTAACAAGTCAAATACTTGGATGGCTGTGAATGGGCTTTGCTATTCAGAGGGGACCAGCATCCATTTGACACCAATCCCAAGATCCTAATTTTTGATGCTAAGTTAAATATTACACAATCTAGCAGGGTACAATGACCTTTCCAACTCCAGTCAATTAGGGAAAAAACCAGTAAGACCAGCCTGAAGGCTACAAAATCCAGCGTGAAAGGCTGAAAGGAGTTTCGTGTCAGGGAAGCAATGGTAAAAGGGAATTCACATTGAACTTTATTCTGCAGCTCTAACACGGGGCCCTCTGCAAGCTTTTTCCTTTCCAGCAAGCTCCTGATAGAGATCCAGCTCCAGTCTCCATTCCTGAGAACGCTCAATCCCAGACGGATCTTACTGAGTGTTTCTGGAGTTGCCTGATATCACAAAGATGATTTTTATCTATCAACAGAGTGAATTTGATACAGAGCAGAGGCACACACAGACCCCCATTGTGCCACACGAAGGGAGTGCCTCTCCAGGGCATGCCAGCACCATTATTGTGGGTAAATGTGAAGGGCCTGACCCACCTCCAGAGAACCTAAAAGCTGCATTTCATTTACCAGCACATTTGCATCAAGCTCTGAGCTCTCTCCAATAACTTCCCTTAAAAATGCAATCAAAGCTGCCCCAGCTCTCCTGCTGGGGCTCCAATATTAATGCCACCTGAGAGCACAGATTGCAGATTTAGCTGGAAGTGAATCACAGTGCCAATTTAGTGGGGGAAAAAAAGGAGAATTAATCAAGTATACTGCTTGTCCATTTCCATGGAACAGTTGCATAACCACATGTTCGGAGCATGTTTTATTCCCTGCTTACCTTCTGGAATGCACTAATACTTTAATACACCACTAATATATAACAGAATGGATCATTCACCAATTGCTGTGGCATTAAAGTGAGGCTGGTTTAATGGATAGAGTAAATTAACAGCAGAAAAATAAATCCATTAAAAAGCAGCCTTACATCAGAGCTCAGTGTAAACCACTGCCTCAGACCTGTGTGAAGAACTTTATTCCCTAATATTTTATGATTTACTGGAGACCTGGCAGCCAGGAAGACAAAAGGATTGTACTTAAATTCATGGTTCCTGTTTAATTTATACTGTTAATTTAATAGTGAGGAAAGAGAGTAAGCAGGTCACCCGTGCACCTAAACCTGCCACTGCTGTTGGAAATCTGAGGGGAAACTGACTTAAAGCAGAGTCAAACTGATTCTGCCCCAGTGATGCTCCCAGAGAAACGTGTCCGGGTGGGTTTTGAATGTGTCCAGAGAGGGAGACTCCACAGCTCCTCTGGGCAGCCTGTGCCAGGGCTCTCACACCCTCACTGTAAAGAAGTTCTTCCTCATGTTGAGGTGAAACTTGTTGTGTTTTAGTTTATGGCCATTGCTCCTCGTCCTGTCACTGGGCACCACTGAAAAGAGTCTGGCACCATCCTCCTGGCACCCGCCCTTGAGATACAGATCTGCATTGATGGGATCCCTTCTCAGTCTGCTCTTCTCTGGACTAAGCAGGCCCAGCTCCTGCAATCCCTCCTCATAAGAGAGATGCTCCAGACCCTGAGCATCCCTGTGACCCTAACACAGGGCCAGCATTTCTGCTGGAGACAGCCCCAAACCTCCAACACTTCCATGAGCATTCCCCTCCTGCCATGCTCCTGTACCAACCCTCCTCCCTGCCCAGCACAGGAGCATTCCTGTCCCCACGGTCCAGGTACACAGCACCAACCCTGCGCAGAGCAGCTTCGCCTCCGCTGAGGGGAACAATGCCCAGAGTGCTCAGAGTGAGCTCAGCAATGGCAGAAAATTTCCTTCTGCAGAGATTAACAAAGAGAGGTTTCGAAATCTGCCGAGTATGAACTTTCAGCTTTTTCCAGCTTGGCTGGATGCGACTGGTTTGGGTTTAAATGTTTCAGTGAATTAACGAGTGAGGTTGTTAATGCAAAACATTCACCAGCGCAGTGCCAAGGGCCCCACTTACAAGATTAATTCCTGTGACCTTCTGCAAACCTCGCCTAGAAACAACCACCAGAACAGCCATCGGGCAGCACCGTGGACCAGGCAGCCCCGCTCTGCCCCAGCCCAGCCAACGCCGGGTGCCCGGCGCTCACCCAAGGGCTGCGTGCTCTGCCATGGCTCTGGTGTTCGATGCGGCTCTGCTGCAGAGCGAATGCTCAGCTTCAAACAGAAAAACATCAGAAATCAGCACCAAAACATACGCAAAATAACAGTTTTCACACACTTTGGGTGCCTGCTAGGCAGGCAGACACACTCCTCAGGTCAGAGACAAAGTTGATGTTTCTGTCTTAGACAAAGCCAAGCACAATATTGGCACTTTTAAGAACAGAAGTTTAGGTTTTAAGCTGAAGCTCGGCAGGCCCCGGCTCATACCAAAGCATAGGGGGGGAAAGGGGAAAAAAAGAAGAAAAATCAAAGTTGGAGAAAAGAAGTTGATGTTTGAGAGTTTTTATCTCTCCCCTTTAGGCTCTACCTCCAGCCAGGGCTGGAGGTGCAGCTTTGGGAAGTCCACAGATGCCTTCCCAACTCCCCACCAGTAATCAGCAAGTAAAGGCCAGTAACTGGGAGATCCCTGGGGCCAGCACCAAGGAGGGGTGCTTTCGGAGCACCCGACCCAAAGACTGAGCCACCTTCCCCTTCCCGCCACCAAGCTGGTGCCAGCTCAGCCTGCGGCTGGGAGCATTCACCTGGGTGCTGGGGACAGGAGGAAAAGCAGGCCCACACAGCAGCGAGTGCAGGCATACGTGGGGCACAGCCCCACAACCACTCCTGTGCCAGCCATGGCAGTCCTGGGGCTCTTTCTCTTGGGCTGCATTAGCATCTGTTCTGCGTTTGGAGTCCATTCATGAGAAGTCATGTAGGAGTTTCACCAGCTTTACTCATTTATTGCCAAAACGTGGCCAGTGTGGGCTGGCAGGAGAGAGAAAGGCTGGAGATTCCTGCACCTTCCAGACTGAGGTGAGAACACCCAAAGGCTTGTTCCCCAGCCAGGGGACCCAACTAGTTCTCACCTGGGTTTCATCACCACGGACTTGGAGTTGGTTACAAGGGGAGAGGGCATGCAGCAGCATCACCAACAGGCTTTGAGGATGCACTCCCCTGCCAGGAACAGCACAGCTATTGCTAATTCATCCCAAGGACGTGCTATGTAGAGGGACACACTCCAGTAACTCAGCAAAGACCTCTCCTGGCTACATCCCTGTGATTCAATACGGACAGACACAGTTAGAGGGAAGAGCCAACCTCTTCAGAGCAAATCCCAACTTCTTGGGTGTGGACAGGACCTCTCTTGTAGCTGTGCCAGCACGGCTGTGTAACAGAGAAGGCAAGGCAAGATCTGGCAGGGCTGAGCTCCTCTGTTCCCGGTCGGCGGCTGCGCGTCCCAGCGTGCTGGGTCCAGCATCCTCCCTGAGTAACCCCGCAGAGCCTGCAGCTGGGAGGGAAGTCACGGGATGGGACCATCTCCAGCAGCAGAGCATCACCCCGGCTCCTGAGGCACATCTCCGCCCCGTGCCCTTGCCCAAGGCTGGCACCAGAGCCTGGTCCATAACCCAACGCCAAGGCAATGACACACTTAATTCTGTTGGAGTTTAACCCATACGGGGCTGCAAGTTCCCATGAATGAGCAGTTAATGAGATTTTCCCCTCCAGAGCAGACTGCTGTGGCACTAACGCTGCAGGAACTCAACATTCAGGTGCTCTCACAAGAACAAGAAAAGCCACCAGCAATACAATAACCACCACCCTAGAGGAGCCGCGCAGGCAAGAAAAGCCTCTTCACATCTTATTATTTCCCGCCGCACAAATGTACAAACACACACACACACGTTTCAGCAGTTTCGAGCTTTGAGCAGCATCACAGCCAACATTTGTGCTAAGGAACAATTTCTCTCTATGTCCACTGGTCAGGGTGCTTTGTAGCTTAAGCCTGGCTTTGAAAACCCGGGCACAGTCTACAGGCAGGGGAAGCGGTTGACCGAACAATCGTATTCATTCTCCATTCCTTGGCAGACCCACAGTAGAAAAGTGTCTTTTCCATTTAGGCCAGTTAAACAGAGCTATTCATTAAAATTTCACCCTTCTACAAACTGCTGTAGTCCTTCATTTAAAATTTGCCTTGAAGAGAAGACCTCTCTCCTCTGCACCGCAACACAACGCTCCTCATCCCCCTGCTTCAAGCCATCGCCCATTGAGGAGCTGGGTTTTCACATTGCTCTGGTGCTTCCATAACAGCAGCAACTCGCCCTTGCAGCGTTACCTGGGCAGGGCTGGCGCTCTGCCTCAGCACTGGGGACTGACGGTAATTACCTCCTCCTTTTATTTCCAGTGGAGCACAGAGCAGAGCACGATGGAAGGCCAGAAAGGGGCGGCTGAAACAGAACACGATTAGAGTATAAAAATAGGTCACTAGGATAATATAACCTTTAGACTATTGGCAAAGTGCCCCCCTTCGAGACAAGCCTGCGTGCTGTATTTCAGGAGAATGTCAGGAATAAAAAAACTCCACACAACACACTTCAAAACAAAACCACTGCTCATCCCTCAGAGCTTTGCGTGCTTCTGTTTGAACATCACTGACATTAATTCACTCCTTTTCCTCTGCCCTCATCCATTTGATTGAGCACAAAATAAACGTTATACAATCATACCATTAACATCTTCCAAAAAAATCATAATCCCTCTTGGCATAGAGGCTTCATTACAGATTTGTTCTGAGTTACTCTACTTTAGCAGGGCCCGCAGTCCCAGCATCCCAGGGACCCACCTCCATAGCTTCAAGCCTCACATTCTGTCTGTGTCGCAAAACATTCCTGGCATTCCACCAAAGGAAAAGGTCCAGCAGACAGATAATCCATCTTTCGACAGAGCCAGCTTCGAGGTTAATGCTACCAGCAGAGCACACCATACAGCATTAATGGAGCTTCAAGAAGTTTCTCAGCTCAGCGGTATCTGGGTCCCCCATCACCTCGCACTCAGCTGGTGAACACCAGTGGGGTGGTTTCTCCCTGAATTGGACAGTATGAAGACACTGGTCACGTTTATAAAGGCAAGGAGCTCCAACAGCAGCCTCTTATGCTTTCTCTAGGAGGTTTTCTCCTCGCTTGCATTGTCAGGGATCTGTTTGTGACTGCAACTCGACCACAGGCACCTCCAACAACCCCACACAGGTCAGGGGTATCTGTCACACCACGTTCGGACTTGCTGCACGCCTTGTGAGCCCACGCTTACAGCTCATTATCAACGTCACCATTTAGGTAGGGCGAGACCAAAGGGCTGCATCTGCAGTCTTGGCAGATGCAGCCCTTAGGAATGCACGTGAAAAGGGATGGGTTCAACCTAAAATATACTTTTTTGTATATTTATACTCTGACATTGCTGAACTGGCTCCAAGCCACAAAGCTATTGGGGAGCTCGGAGTAAAACTTGCAGTTCCCAACACAGAATGAGAACCAGAGGTAGATCTTGGCGCATGTTACATCTCTGGCAAGGGCACTCGAGTCTTTTCAACCAGCAGGAAATGCCTGGCCCAGCGGTGAGGAGCTCAGAGGTAGGAGCACCCAATAGCACAGAGCACCCAATGGCACAGAGCACCCAAGTGCTGGAAGCCCACTGTGCTCCCAGTGCTGCCGCAGCCTGCCCGGTCCCAGGGAGTTATTCTGGGGTCTGAGCTTGTGTTTCTGAAGCACTTCTGCTCACAGCCCCCCTTCCAGGCCTGCACATCCACCTCTGTATGGGAGACCCTATTTGGAGACCACCACCCCAAATTCAGGAGCCTCAGCTCTAGATGCTACCACATTTACCGTTAAAAGAAAACCAGCTTTGACACCAGCACCGAAACGATCCCACTGCAGAACCACAAACCCAAAAGCCTGCTAGAGGGTCAGTTTCTCACCGAGCATCCAAGTCCCCTGCGCTTGCTGAATTCAGGCTGATCCCCAGCTACCGAGCGGCCAGGGAAGGGACAGACCCGCAGCAATGGCAGGCAAACAGTGTCCAGAGCTTTAAAACAAGATGTGGGTGGGAAGGACTAAACCAAGCTACTAAACAGTACCAGACAACAAGCTCAGGGCGCTGGAGCTGATCATCTGCAGCACAGACTGAGGCTGGGAGTGCTGCAGCCCCTTCCCAGCTGAGCACTGCTGGATTACTTCATCCACCGTGCCCTTTGCAATATGCTGGCTTCAGGAGCTGCATTACATTCTGGTTTAGCAGCAGCTCCCATTCCCCCACTTCAGTTGCTACAACCAAAAAGACAACTGCAAAATACTTGGGTTGGGAGCAAGGAAACAGGGTTTGGCAGGTCAGGACCGTGGATGATTTTTTTTCCATCCCTGTGGATCCTGCTCCAGCGTCGTCCTTTCAGACCCCGAGCGCAGGCAATGGCTTTTGCAGCCTACCGAGCCCGCTGGTTTATGGCAATGTTTTTCTGCTCACTGAACTGGCTCATTCTTTGAGCAGAACAAACTGTTCCACGTTGAAGCAGGAGTTGGCTGTGTTTTAACAAAGGATTTTTCCCTTCTGACAGTGTTTTGCAAAAGACCCAAGAAAAGGAGTTTGGAGCCAAGTTACAAAAGGTCAGGAGAGGCGAGTCAAGCACTGGGTGTAGTTCCTGTATGTCACAGCCAGTCAAGGAAATGGGTGGGGAGAAGAGGAATGGCATTTCGAGCTGCAAGAATATGTATCAAGTGATATTAATGAGGAATAGGCTTTTGAATGAGGATGGCAAGTATGCAGGCACTGTAATTTCTGCTTTACAAGAGCAGGCTTGTTAGGTAGGCTGAGGTCTCTGCAATCATTTACCCACATGAAGTATGCATTTGAGAGCGTTCAAGTAGCACTAGTAGCAAGATAAAGGCCGTCTTATTTGCTTCCCCTCCCCAAGCTGATTTCAAGGAGCTGCCATGCTCTCCTCTCCCCTCAGCCAAATGAATATTCAAAAGGCTTTTGCCAGTCAATCACCCACACAATGCTGGGGGAAAGAAATACTGTGCTGAGACCCCTGCGTGGGACTGGCACCTCGTCCCCCTGCCCTGCTCCAGCATCCAGCATCCCAACCACTGTAAGGTGCTCCTGCAGGGGTTTGCTGGGTGCCACATCTGCCCCTTTGCCATCCCCGCAGCAGGACACCACTGTAGCAGAGCTGCGAATGGAGGATGAGCATCCACCAGCCAGGGTGCTGCGGGTGGGGAGGGTCCCAGCCCTCCCCAGGAGCTGATGACAGATCTCCCCTCTCCTCTTCTAGAGGCTGGGACCGCAAATGCTTTTAGCATAGGATGGACAGGTTCCTGGCGAGGCCCTACTCCCTGTTCAGCAGCAGGTAGGGTCAGGGTCTTCCTGTGCTATGCACTGTGCACAGACAAACCACGATGTCCAACTCTGGCCCTGCAGATGTTGGAAGGAGGGGAGCCAAGGGGATCTGAAGCAGTTGACAGTCATGCCCAATCCTCAAGCTTTGCCAGGCCTCTGAGGATCCCTGAATAGAAAGAAACCACCCACCACTGGAACAGAGCCACTTTTGTGGCTGGAAGGGGCAGATGTTCAACCCCTTACAACAATGCAGCACAACACTTGAGACTGTAAATGACGAATGCTGCATCCACTTAAAACTGAAGGGGGAAATTAGGGACACCATCTAATTCTAGAACTACCATTTGGTAATGATGCTTACAGTTCACATACCTACACTGCAAGAGTGGTGCAGGGTTTTCTTCCATTGCCTTAAATAGACAATACCATGGCCTAAAGCATTGAACCGCAAGAACTTCAGAAGCATATGGTCAGACTGGCAAGTGCTCAGCTCCTTTGGCTGGAGCACCATCTTCCAAAGCAGTCCAGCTCCTTTTCAGAACCTACATAAGTGACAGACTTCCAGAAGTCCACACTTCCCAATAGGTCCTGCTGGCACAGAGTAGGGCCATTAAGAGAGGACCATTAAGGACCATCAAGAGAGCTCAGCATCCCAACAGCCAACCCTTTGCTGAGATATGCCTGCTGAGAAGCCGAGCCTCAGAAGTCCTCCTCACACCAACAGGAGGTTGATATTTGAGAGTTGCCAAGAAGAGCAAGCATGGAGAACTACATCGTTCCTCCTTCCTTTCTCCAAAATACTCACCATTTCTTTTAGGATTGACAGTAAGAGCAGAATGGATTTGGGATTTCATTTGAGATCTCCACAGGCAAGATCCAGGCATCCAGATCAGGCACCTGCCAGCCACGCGCAGCCCTTGCCATTTGCTCTTTGGTTTGAAAACTGTATTTGTTCAGAGCTGTTTGTCAAGCCACCCTGCACTGCAGAGTGCAGGGATACAGAACGAAGTTCAAGGGTTATCGGTGACATGAACTGTGCTTGTCAGGACTCTGCTCTTCCCCAGCTGCTCAGTGACACTTGGAATGGATTGTCCTTACTGCACAGTCATTATGTTTTCAGTTGAAAACTCACCATCCTCCGTGGGTCAGCTGTGAGCTGAAAGAATTCCAGTTATTTACTGCTGGAAGCTGAAGGAATTTCCTTACTCTCACAAGACAGACATTTAAAATTAGTTTCAAGTACAGTTGTGATAAACAAATCATGTTGCCCTTTCCCTGTCCTGGTTTTCTGTGTGGTTGGTAAATCATGCCTGCTGGTCCAACCAGCCTATTCCTTAGCTGCTATTGCAACTCCCCATTTAACAATTCATTCACAAGGGGAACTGAGGAAACCCAGCAAAGCCAGATCCCTGCCTTCAGAGCTCTCCTGTTGACACTCAATCCCTAGGCACCTAATTTTTCAAACACCCTTAAGAAACCCCCCAAACCACCAAGTATTTGGCTTTTCCCCCCTTTCTGTGAAGGGCAGAAGGTTGGGAGTTGCGTTGTCCCCTTCCTACAAGGGACAAAGGTACAGGACTTGAGCACTCTGCCGACAGCCACCCAAGTGCAGTCCTTGCTGGCTGGAAGCCGAGCTCACCGGCCCACTCCACCAGCCCGCATCAATAGCTGGGACCAAAACAGCTTCTAGCCGACTAATGGGGAACACAAGAGGCTTTTTGAAACAGTATGATGGCCCAAGTACAGGGTTTGGGGTTTTGGACTGAGGTCTCCAGCAAGTCTTTGTTCAAAATCATAGAATCCCAGCCTGGTTTGGGTTAAAGAGACCTTAAAGCTCACCCAGTTCCAACCCCCTGCCACAGGCAGGGACACCTTCCACTAGAGCAGGTTGCTCCAAGCCCCTGTGTCCAACCTGGCCTTGAACACTGCCAGGGATGGGGCAGCCACAGCTTCTCTGGGAAAAGTCTGTGCCAGCGCCTCAGCACCCTCACAGGGAAGAACTTCTGCCTCAGAGCTCATCTCAATCTCCCCTCTGGCAGGTTAAAGCCATTCCCCTTGTCCTGTCCCTACAGGCCCTTGTCCAAAGCCCCTCTCCAGGTTTCCTGGAGCCCCTTTAGGCACTGGAGCTGCTCTAAGGTCTCCCCTTCAGGAGCCTTCTCTTCTCCAGGCTGCCCCAGCCCAGCTCTCTCAGCCTGGCTCCAGAGCAGAGCTGCTCCAGCCCTCGCAGCAGCTCCGGGGCCTCCTCTGGCCTCGCTCCAGCAGCTCCACGTCCCTCTGGTGTTGTTGCCCCAGAGCTGGATGCAGTACAATATGGACTCGGGAATTTGTGGATCACAAGGCCTTGATATGAGGAGATTCTGTTAAAGAATCCAAGTGTGCTGGGGAATGGCTCCCTTGCCATGTGCTACTCTACCCTTGCACTGCCAGCAATTACTAAGCCTCTGCTCTGTATTCAAAGCTCTATACAACGGAGTTTATTATTTTTAAGCCTTTCAGACATCAATGTAGTGAACCTAAGAGAGCTATTTGGAAGATTAAGATACGAACACCACCATATTATTCAATTTAGCTCCAACATTGAACACTTATTTCTGTAAAGAGTCACAGCTAATGCTACATTTCCAACTGCCAACACAGACAAATACTTACAGCTTTAAGTCACATTGCAGCACAGCCTTGTAAACCAAATTTAGGGAATAAGAACTAGGAAATTACTATCATTATGCAACTAATGCCCAATTACTGCCAAGCCATACTGAGCCTATCTTCAGGTCTTGGCCATAGGCTTCAAAAACACACCCATAGCAATTACAACCCAAGGAAAACTCCACTTTCTGCACATGCAGCCAGGTGTGAAGTTACTCACACCCCCCCAGGAGCTCTATTATATGAGATTTCTAAACACCTTATACGTTCATGCAAGGGCAAAGAGGCTTGTTAGCACCCCACCACCCCAGCTCCATGCCTGTGTAGGACTGTCCTGCAGAGGAGAGCAGCGATGTGCTGCAGACAGGTCCCAGGGCTTTCTGCCCCCCCTAAACAGCAAATAGAGTTTACTGACAGCTGCTTGCTTTGCCCAAATCAGACATGCAGCAGGTGGCATAAAGGGGAAGAACGAGGGAAAGGATTTGTGCCCGTTTCTTGTCATTATGGAGAGCCCAGTGCTGCATTTTGCACTCTTGAAATCATCCCACCCTTCACAAACCTCTGTGTGAGACAGATGCGGCTGGGTGCAGGATGAGCTGGATGGGAACAGCATCCTCCCATGGGAATAAGGGAATAACCCAGGAATAAAATGAAATGAAATAAGAGCCAATAAAAAGTATTAAAATATCAGTTTGCCCATTTGAAGGCTCTCATATCATTGGAGCTGATTTAACTTGGAGCCTTTGGAGAAAAGCTGTCTTCAGGAATCTAGAATTTCCCAGCCCTCTAACTGAACATGGAAAATTTCTCATTGCAAAGTGTACCATGGATAACAAATATTCCTGATTTCCACCACCAAAAGCAGCACAGCCTATGTTATAACCTCAGAGAAACAGAAGTAAGAGTTCCTCCTCCTTTTTCAGGGTGGTCTCATGACACTAGCCTGAATCATTCCTCCTCATCATCAGGGTGAATCCATATTATCAACTCTGTTTAAGGTAACTCGGAAAACATCAGGATAAACTAAACTGCAAGAGGAGTCAGTGCAGGGGATGATCATGCAAAACTAACATTTATCCTGTGTCAGCAGGCAGGCTGCAAATACAGGAGTGGCATGACTGGCTGGCTCGGGGGCTTGGGAATGGCACGATGGAGCCTTTCATTCCTAGGGCAGCAGCCTAAACCACAGTCATGTTAGCAGAACACGGTCCTCCAGGCACCTGCTTCCTTCCTTGGGCTGGGAGAGAAGCAGACTTGGAAGCATCTTAATGCTATTGCACCGAAATGACAGCGTGTCACAGTGGATAAAGCTCAGGGCAGCAAGAACTCCCTCCAAACACAAGCTCATCATCACCTGCGGCAGAAGATGAGCCGAATCGATGTCCGTAGCATGGGGGAGATGTGTTCTCAGTCTGCAGACTCATCCCTGCTCCACTCAGCTGCAGACAAGGCAGCTTTGCAGCGACACCCCCACAGGTAATGTTCTCCAGATCAATCCCACCAGACCTTGTGTGAGGCTGTTCCCCAACTGGCCAGGATCAGGCAGAGCAGCCGAGCGAGAGGGTTCATTAAACACCTCTGAAGTGTTCACACCCCGTGTAGCCGAGGTCCTCAGTGCCATGGATTAGTGGTGGCCTTGGCAGTGCTGCGGAACGGTTGGACTTGATGAGCTTAAAGGGCTTTTCGAACCTGATTTATTCTGTGATTTAGGGAGCTCTCCACCGGGTAATGCTGTAAAACTGTCCGTACGTCCCAGTGTGAGCTGGGGAGGTGGTTTGCAGCACTGTCCAAAGCACTGCAGAGCTCTGTGCTGCTGCTTTTGAGGTCCTCCTCAACCATCTGCTTTCACATGAAAAGGACTCAGCAGTCGCTGTGGGCAGCACCCAAAATTCATGGCCAGCTGCTCCCATCCGTACCCTTCCTGCTCTCCCCTTCTAAAACAGGGCACAAGCCTCATCACTGCCTGGCAAGTGCTGGTGAGTGGTGAAAAGCTCCTAGTGAAGAAGACACCCTCACCCTTGGGATTACTCACGCTGCCACCCTGGGCAAGGTCCCCTGGCACTGCAGCTCCCCGCCAGCCAAGTGCTGCTCGTAGGAGGATATTCAGGTTACAGTGAGCAATGCACCACTTGCCATCCCTGAGAGCATACACGTGTTCTGAAATCGTTCACCAGGGATCATCTGCGATAGGAGATTGCTGCCAGCCTCCTCCTCGCCGCCTGGCACCATCTCCTCATCCCTCCCTTCCCCTGCCAGCAGTTATTCCCATGTTATTTTAGATCATCCCCAGGAGACACTTGCTGAGCCTCTCCCCAGAGCTCCAAGATCCTGCAAGAGACAACTCTGAAGGCGCTCGGAAGCCACACATTGTGTGATCTTCCATACGCATGCATGATCATATACATGATGTGATCATACACATGCATGTGGTCATACACATGATGTGACCATACACACACATGTGATCATGCACATCCATGCCACCCTGGAGCTCACCCTCCCCAGCATACAAAGCACCTTGAATGATTAAAAGTCATTTTAGCACAATTTAGAGAAAATGTGTCCCAGTGTGAGGATCTCACAAACCACTCAAGGGGAAGAGAAGGACGTTAGACAGTAGAACTGAAGATACCACATCCTCTGTATTGACAATTTGATTTCTCCCCTTTCACCAGTGTCAGGCCTGCTGGTTTCACTCTGTTTCACTCAGGGAGGGTTCCCAGCCGTGGCAGAGGCTGAGGGAACAGCAGGCAGACCTACCTATAGTCTGAGGTCTACAACCCTGGTCTAAAGCAGCCCTAACCTGTTATCCTGCCCTGGATTGCCCCTGCTGCCCGCTGGCCAGCACCCCACCCAGCACATCACCAAATAAGATACCCTGACAAGGAAAGGGATTGGGGCTTAGGTTTTTGGGAAGGGCAGGACAGGGATGAAAGCAAAGCTTCTGCCCAAGAGGGATGGATTTTCTCAGCTGCTGGGCTGTGCCTCTTGCACAGGGGAAACAAATGTCATACAACAGATATTCACAGCAAAGCTGACAGGGCTGCCCCCAGGTTACACGCTGCTGCTTTGGTGTGCTCCTCCTCCACAGGCTGCGCAAGCCATCGAACCCAACTGCACGACCCAAGGGAGACACAGACACCTGGATTCTCATTATTCCTGGGAAGTCAGATGTTCCCCAGGAGCACTTTCACCAACCCGCAAACACATTGAGGCCCCATTTTCACACCCATCTCAAAGATGCTCATTTCGGTCTACTCAACCACAGCATTCCACACCGGCTGGAGCTCTGCCACTGACACGGGACTGGGGTCTCAGGTTTTCCCAGATCCATGGGCTTATCCCATGGGAATAGCAAGGAGTCTTCATAGCACAACGTGGAAGCCAGAAAGCCTCATGCTCCCCGAGTTGTGTGCCTTTCCAACTGGGAGGTTTCAGCATGTTTTAAGAATGCTGGGAAGCCTCTCTTGACATCTCGGAAGTGTCAAAGGGGTGGTCAGCACTGCTACCCCCACTGGGAAGGAAGAACTGAAGTGGGGAGAGGTGACACCATCTGCCCAAGGTACATCCACGTGCTGCATGGAGAGCAGCACCACGTACCAGCATCTTCATTCACAAAGGCATCACCTCTCCCCAGCATTCACCCAGGTTTACAGCAGAAAGGCAGCACAGGAGCAAGCACGGAAGAACACATTACAGGAAAACTTCACAGTGAAACCAAAAGAACACCAGAAACCTCTTCTACCCAAAGTGGCCATTGATTGAAAGCTGAAGGAAGAGCTGAAAGCAATGCCAAGGAAGGCTTCTCAACTCAAGGAGCAACCACCATGCTAGTGCATGCCTGCAGTTCTGCAGGGAGCCCCACGATCTCACAGAGCATGTTCTCTGGGCTCCTATGAAGCCATTTAAATGATCATCCTGTTCTGTTTTCCCCAGAACAGAAGAAAGGCCCATGAGATGGGTCAGACTTTCTACTCCACCCAGGTTCTTCACACACCAGCTATGGAAAAGGGTACGGACTGCCTTCCCACTGCCAAACTCCTGGTTGGAAGGGAAATGCTTCCCTGGAAAGTGTGTTCCAGAAAGGGAAATGAGGCACAGAGCAATTTTAAACAACTTGCCCAAGGTTACAGGAAGCTCACAGCAAAGCAAGCAAATGAACCCAGACTTGTGAGCCCCCAGTATTGCATGGAATGATGTGGGTTGGAAGGGAGCTTAAAGCTCATCCAGTTCCAACCCCCTGCCATGGGCAGGGACACCTTCCACTAGAGCAGGTTGCTCCAAGCCCCTGTGTCCAACCTGGCCTTGAACACTGCCAGGGATGGGGCAGCCACAGCTTCTCTGGGAAAAGTCTGTGCCAGCGCCTCAGCACCCTCACAGGGAAGAGCTTCTGCCTCAGAGCTCATCTCAGTCTCCCCTCTGGCAGGTTAAAGCCATTCCCCCTTGTCCTGTCCCTACAGGCCCTTGTCCAAAGCCCCTCTCCAGGTTTCCTGGAGCCCCTTTAGGCACTGGAGCTGCTCTAAGGTCTCCCCTTCAGGAGCCTTCTCTTCTCCAGGCTGCCCCAGCCCAGCTCTCTCAGCCTGGCTCCAGAGCAGAGCTGCTCCAGCCCTCGCAGCATCTTTATCAGAGATGATCCTTTTAGTGGGTCACCTTTAGTCAGAAACCCTCCCAGTTTGCATGCAAAAACACTGCCAGGAGATTCTGCTGAATAATATTGGCACAGAATTAGGATGAGTTTCCAGCCCAAACTCAAAGGGTTGTTTTGGAAACAAAATAAAATGAGGCTTGCTGCATGGTTGCTGTTGCTGAGCAGACACCTCCCTAGTGCTGCAGAGACCTCAACCACCAAAGTGCTTGTAAGGCTGCAGGTCAAGAGGGGAGGTAAGAAGGTGTTTCTGCTCTTCAGTTAATGGCTTTGAGTTGAAGGGTGGCCTCCAGGGAGTCAAAGTTCACCAGTTCCCAAGTTTCACCTTCCATTTGCATCTTCATTCATAAATACCTCTGGATGAAACAGAATATTGCAGCCTTAGCATCGAGCCTCGCATCAAAAAGCCTTTCCCTTTGCATAAGGCCTCTCCTTGAGCCTGGTGTGCATCAGTTTGTGTTGCTACAAAAACAACCAAATGGCCTTTATCCAGCTTTCACAGGCCATGGGCACAGTTCGTTTCCTTCCTAATGAAAACCTGCCTACAGCATCTCTCAGCATCCCCCAGTCCATTCACAGCAAGCAGGAATGCCTTCACTGGAGCCCTGCATACCGCAGGGTACCCTCGCCAGGCAGGGCAGGCTGAAGGCATCTCAGTAGCATCCTGCCTGGGTGCTCCTGTGAGTCTGCAGCATGGGGACACTGTCAGCAGTGACACCCCCCATGTACCCCAATGCCTTCCTGGGGGACCTCACTCACAGAGCCAAGAGGAACAGCAGAGCCCAGGCTGCAGCATCCCCCGTGCCCCAAAGTGACTCCAGCACAGGGAGAAGCCCTCGCACAGGCAAACAGGAACAGCAAACCCAACCCCTTCTATAGACAGATGCAATTCTTAATCCAGAGACAACCAAACCACATCCGTGGCTATCTACAGCGCTCAGATCATTTCCAGCTGATGACAAACAGTGAAAGTGTTGGGCAATAGGTTTGGAAACGGCCACGCAGGATGGAATTTGCCTTTCATGCAATACGGTGTGGGCTGAACGGGGCGGGAGTCAAAGCAGTCAGTGCAGGTCTAGCCAAGAAGTTTATGCAGCTTTCAAGCATCCAGTGGCCTCATCTTCCCGGGTACAAGCAATTTAATTTGTCACACTGATACTGCATGAGGCAGATAGGTCAGTAAGAAGTAAGAGTAGGAAGGAAGAGATGAGGGGAAGGGATGGAAGGGGATCAGGAGAACAGTGTCTGAGGTGAAAGCTGGGGAGACTTCAGAGATACAGATACTGACTGGGGAGACAGGAAAATGAAAATGGGGGTAGAGCCCTGTGGTGAGACCCCAGAACGGCTCCATAGGTCCATGCTCAGGACTACGGCCGCCTGCCTGGGGCATGACGAGCACTGCTCGGTGCTCACCCCAACCTGAGGGAGCATCAGACCCCATCGGCTCAATAGGGACAGAGAAGAAAAGGAAAGAAAAGAGGAAACCAACAAACAAACAAAAACAACCAAAAGGGAGAACTTCACCTCCCCTAAGAGGAAAACCACCACCACCACCAAAAAAACCCAAACCCAAACAGAAGGAATGCCCAAGCACCTCCGAATTACATGGATAAAGCACAATTCTGCTTTCAAAGCCTTTAAGCAGGGAATTGTGTATTTTGTGTTCTGCTGCAGATTTGCAGGTGAACATTTGCTCCCAGTAAACACTTCTCTTCGGGTGAGGAAATGAAATACATGTTTTCCCCATCTCTTCTCTACTGGCTGCACAGCTATTTGGTGGAATGGCTGGTGACGGCACTGAGGGCGACAACCCTGCCCCAGCCCATCTGGCTCTAAAGCTGCTCGTAGAAGATCTTGCTGCCTCTCTTCAACACCCAGCCATAAACCCTGGTGAGGAGAAGGCTCAGTGCTGTAGCTGGGACCCAAGGTTACATGCAGAGCACCCAGTTTTGTGAAAGCCCCACGTGCTTTCCATGCCACGGCTCCTGCCTTCACCAACACCACACCGCTGATGGGGATGAACCCCTCAGCCTCTGCAGAACCACCTCCAGCAGGTTACCAGCAACAAGAGCAAACCAGCAGTGTGGGCCTCCAGATCCTTGGGCCCTACATATGGGGCTGCAAAGGCATGATATCAACTATGGCAAAAACTTGCTCACTTTGACAGCTTACTCCTGCTTCTTCATGTTACAGGAGTGCCCAGAGGGCTCGGCCAAGCCAGCATCTGCCCTGTAAAGCTCAGGCTGGAGAAGTGCATTTGCACATGTAGCGGCCATCTCTGTAAAGCCACTCACCAGCAGCTCATACCTTTACAGAATAAATAATTATTTATATTATATTGTAATATATTATTATATTATATAATATATAGTTTAGGAATAAGTAATGGTCAGGTTTGAGGAGAGGAGGAGCAGCAGTGAGGCGGGCAGGCTATGGGGAGCTCCTGCACCAGAGCTGGAGCCAAGCCACCGGCCAGGCACCACAGACACTGGTGTCCCTGGGTGCTGAGCTCTGCCCCCCAGCAGCCCAAACCCCCTGGTGACAGCACTGTGCATGGAGCAGGACCTCCGAATGCCCTGCAGGAGCGGCTGTTAACCTGAACAGAATTCAGGTCCGACATTGATTCACAGGAAGGATGAAATCAAGAGGTAAAAATAACGTTTCCAACACACCAGTGACATCCCGAGCCCTCAATCCAACACTCTATTTACAGGCCAAGCACATTCCTCGCTGCTCTTACCTTCATCTGAGCCAGTGAGTGCTTTGGAGGAGCCTGTCTGAAGGCAACAGGCAGCCCAGGGAGCAGCCGAGCCCAAGAACTGGGCTTGCAGGAGGAGAAGTTAAATCTCTGAAGGGAAAACTAAGCCCAGTTCACTGGGTTTTGGTCCAAAATCCAAGCGCTGAAGGTTGAAAACTCAAAACATTTTCTCTTTGAATGCACCAAAATCCTATTTTCCTATTTCAAAGTCTTCTACTTGCTTCAGCATCCAGAAATGCACTTCCCAAATGCACTGCTAGGAACTGGGTGTTGTAAACAGTTTTACAACAAGGAAGGTTAATACACGACATCTTTTTCCCATTACTTCAATACATCCTGCAAGCTTGGCAAGCAGGAAAAGTCTATTTAAACACAGAATTTATTATTATTTACTTATTTATGATTTACTATTTATTGTTAATTATTTATTTACTATTTATTATGCATTATTTCTTATTTATCCTTTATTTCTGCAAGCAGGAAAGAGTCTACTTAAAAACCTAGGGTGGGGAAGAATTAGCTCACCAGAACCATGAACAGGTTTGCTTTGCACTTTCAGCCCAAGAGGAGAACAAGGCAGGCGATGTGCTTGCTGATGCACACAACAGCACCATCAGTTTAAAGCAAAGGAACTGGGAGGGAGAGGGCATCAGAGGAGGGTGATGGAGAGAGAAAGTAGCCAAGGCCCAGAGCACAGATCCTGAGCTTGGTTCTTAAAGCTGCCTAAGGCGACACTGGAAAGCCTCCACGTGCCACACAGGACCGCGAGCACCCTCCCTCACGCAGGGAGGGTGGCACACGTTGCTACAGAGCCATGAGCTGTCTCTGGTGCAAGCCTTGAGTAATAAAGGACATGATTTCTGCAGATGCAACACACAGGAATCCTTCCCGCTCACCCAGTGACCCTCCACACAGAGCATCCAAATGCATTATCACCGTCTTTCTGTGGCAAATACCAAAGCGTATAAAATTGAATTCCCTTCTCCCTACTCTCTCTCCCAAAAGACCCCAACCCTGTTCACCACGGCAGAGCGAAACTACAACAGCTTTACCCTCTTCCTCCTGCTGAATTCTCTGTCATGGTAACGCAACCCAGAGAGCCACAATGCTCACTGCCTTTGCAAGATCACACCATGAAGGGTTTGAGGACCCACCTACTATGCCATTAATTGAGGCCAGCTCTCAGGAGGCCAAGGGTGCACGTGGATCCCAGCACATCACATGCTACACCAGTGTCCATTAGTTTATTCCTACCAGTTTAACAGGCTGGATTTAGCCCGCACAACTGGAAATGTGTCAGGAAAGCTACAGCAAACACAGAATCACAGGATGGTTTGGGCTGGAAGGGACCTTAAAGCTCATCCAGTTCCAACCCCCTGCCACATCCAGCCTGGCCCTGAATGTCTCCAAGGATGGTGTATAAATTGCCCCCTTCTTAGAGACACCTAGAGCAGAACCCCAGACCTTTACCCACCACAGCACAGGGCAGGGCTCAAAGGTTAATGCAGCAAACCACTGTATTAGCACTGATTTCAGGCATGGGGGTAGAACAGCCTTAATCATGTAATGCACTGAAATACACCCCATTTCTCTGCCCGGGCTGCACAAGGCAGGAAGGAGCATGGTCCATATGGCACCCGGAGCCCATAGTGGCAGCAGTGACCCACCTGCACAAGGGACCACGTCCTCGGCCTGTCCTTCTCCAGCTCCTCTTCCACACTTCCAGGCATCTTTAAAGTGCTTCAGTCGCTTCAGCTGCGCCGGGACTCAGGGCTGGAAGAGAGGATGCACACCACAAATCACTGCTGCACCTCCAAAGGAGGAGACCCCTGCTTAGGAAAGGAGTAAAACCAAACCACTGATCAGCTCAATGTGTCTGCCAGCTCATACTATTCACCCTGCCGTGCTCCCACAGTGCATCCTCACTGGAGCATCCCAAAACACACGCCTTGGATAGTCTTTTACCCCAATCATTAAGCAAAGGCATAATTTATCAGAAGTTAACTGAGTTGCCTGAATTACCCACTGAATTGCTCCCAACCTGGTATAAAAGGACAAACCTCCTGGATGCAGCTCCCAGCTCCCGGCCACAGCTCCTGGATTCATTAACAGGAGTGGAAACCTCTACTAGCCAAGAAGGTATTCAGAGAAGTGATCACAGCCCATGAGCGACACCGCTGCAGCCAGCAGCTATATATAACCTGCAGCTCTGCTTGGAGCTGGGGGCCGCTTCTCTGCCCTTCATTTTCCTCTGCTGCCATCCAGTCCCCGTTCCCTTGTCCCAGAGAAGCAGCAGAGCCAGCCCTGAGGCATTTCATCATTCTAACCTTAACCATCTAAATGGATAACCAGCCAAGTGGATTTCTGGGATGAAGTTCAGAGCGGGGGAGAAAACAGCACACTGAAAAACAAAGTCACCCTAGGAAAAGGTGAGCCAGAGGATGAAAAATAGGAAAATGGGGTTGTGATTCCCGAGGAAGGAAAATCTGCACTTGTTTGCTGCAAGCACGGCCAGTGACAGGTTCTGCTCCCCCAGCAGCACATCCCAAGTGCCTGTGCTGCAGCCAGCCCACGTGCTCCTGTCCCCTAAGGTTCCCTCCTGCTGATGTGCTTCTGAGGTTGGATCCTGCTCACCGTACCCTGCACACAACCGAGTCTCTTCGGTTAAAACAAGTAACTAAGGTGATGGAGAGAGCTCGCAGAACAACCAGCACAACTCGGGAAGGTGCTCCTGACCCCTCCAAACCCCTGCAGACAGGGGGCTCCTGCTCTGCCTGTAACCACACAGACCAAACCCCAGGGGATGAGAAAGAAAAGGGGGGGGGAAGAGGCAAAGGAATTGGGCGAGTATTGAAGGATGTGTAAAGGTTTTCCCTTGCTCAGGTGTCCCCATGCTCCCTGCTGCAGAGCCACTTGGGCAAAGCTCCCCCAGACCCACAGCACTGGCTGCAGCATGGTGCCTGCTGCATGCTATTTTGCCCGTTACATTGATGGGAAACACACAGCGAGCACAAAACTGGGGAAACTCAGACCCAAGTGTGGCAAATCACAAGAGTTGAGAGCACAAGAAAAACACTTCCAATGCCTGCTTGATGCCACAGCTTTTCCTTTTTCCTTGCTTTGCTTTTTTTCCTCCCCGAAAATGAAGGAAAGGCTTATTCTGCACCAATCGGGTTTCAACACACTTGGAAAGATCCCAGTGGTGAATGCTTGGACCTTGACATAACAGGTGACAATGCTTTCTGTGCCAGAAAAAGTTCAACATACAATAAGAAACAAATATGAGACTGCTGATGGAGTGGGTTTTTATTCCAGCAGTTTGTGTAAACGTCCTGTAACGACTTGCACAACACCAGCATCAACCAGTGCTAACAGCACAGCCCCAGCTGCTTGTCTGCCATTCTTCCTCCACCACCTCTCCCTGCACTATATGAGCTCTCTCTGCTGTGGTAGGCTTAATATCATTGATATGCTCCTTTAGGAATTCAACATGTGCCTGAGGCTTTAACAAACAAGACTTTGTGATCCTTGGAGTACCTAAACTTCTTTCAGATATTAAAATCCCAGCATAAAGAGCCACAATACACCCAGGTTCTGCCTCAGCATTCCCACTGCCTGCCAGGCCACCCATGGTCTTTACCATCCCTCTGCCATCCTCCCCACGTCTTATGGTTTCCTCAGGCTCAAAACCTGCGAACAGTTCAAGAACAGAGAATACATTCCCCAAGTACCAGACTCGACAGAGAGAAAAGTCATCCTCAGGTTAAAACTGTGATGCCTGACCCAGCTGGGACAGCAGGCTCGGGAGCAGGGAGGAGGAATGCCGTCCTGCCAGCAGCATCCCTGTGCAGGGACCCACCGAGGGCCTGGTCATTTGGAAGTCAAAACCACCGCGAGGCCTCGAGAACAGAGATTATTCTGTTCTCCTTTCACCTGGCAGCCCCAGCTCAGATTGATTTATTTCTTCATGGCTGTTTGTTCTCTTCTTGCTCTCTTTCGGGTTTGGTTTTTATGACATGTCTGGAAAGGGGACAAGGCTGTCCCAGAACAAAGCCTCCTTGCAGAGCAAAGCCTGGTTCAACCTGATACTCCCAGGAGCAGACAAGGCAGCCCCGTCCCGGCCCTCGGCACCCTGCCCTGTGGAGGCTGGGCTCAGGGAGAGCAACGCGATATAGAAAAGACAAAAAGCCCTTCCCCTGCCCATTGGTCACCAAAGGGGATGCTCCGGAGATGCTTCACCTTCTCTTGCTGTTCCTAGGACTGGGAAATAGCTCAGCCATGTAGGTGCTTTGCTAGATCCAAACTTTGGCAGAGACGAGCACCTTCCTGTGGAGCCCACCTGGACCTTCCTGTGGTCCACGGGACTTTCTGCCCCAAAAGCCAAGAACACAGCAAGGGTTCCTCACCCTGCTGTTCCGCATCCCAACATCCGCAACATGACAAGTCTTGTGGTTCCCTTCAGTCAGCGTCACAGTCCAGTTTACAACAGCTCTGACTGAGCACCTCTCACAGATGGGCTTGAAGTTGGAGCAAGTCCGGAGGAGGCCACAAGGATGATCAGGGGCTGGAGCAGCTCTGCTCTGGAGACAGACTGAGAGAGCTGGGCTGGTTCAGCCTGGAGAAGAGAAGCTGTGTGGAGACCTCAGAGTAGCTCCAGTGTTTGAAGGGGCTACAAGGATGCTGGAGAGGGACCTTCATCAGGGACTGGAGTGACAGGACAAGGGGTGGTGGGTTCAAACTGAAACAGGGGAGATTGAGATGAGCTCTGAGGCAGAAGCTCTTCCCTGTGAGGGTGCTGAGGCGCTGGCACAGGGTGCCCAGAGAAGCTGTGGCTGCCCCATCCCTGGCAGTGTTCAAGGCCAGGTTGGACACAGGGGCTTGGAGCAACCTGCTCTAGTGGAAGGTGTCCCTGCCCGTGGCAGGGGGTTGGAGCTGGATGAGCCTTAAGGTCCCTTCCAACCCAAACCAGGCTGGGATTCTATGATTAAAGATGTTTGTTATATCAAGCAAACAAAAAGCTCATTTAAACCTTGAGACCAGAGCTGATTTGTGTGATTTAACAGAAGAGATGACGTGCAGTGAACACAGATGTGGTGAATGAAGAACTCACCCTCTTACCTGGCCTGAGATTGTGCACCAAGGGTGTGTGTGGAGGAAACACTTCTGAGCCCCGTGGGACCTCCGAAGAGCCCAGCAGAGACCGTCCGGCCCCGCGGCTCCGCTGTGTGTGGGATGTGAGTTAAAACCATTCCCATTCCCAAGGTACAATGAAAGGATGGACAAGTGACCATTTAGGATCTCTAAAGTGGCTGTTTCTATTTCTCCAGTACTTTCACAGAGCCGGGAACTTGCCTTTACTGATACTTCTTTAAGGAGCAGTGGCTGTACTAAAGGCAACATCACTCATCCACCCTTCTCTGTCTCTTCCAACTCAAGCTCCAGTATCCTGGAAGGGCTGTATCATCAAGAGGCAAGTCATGCAATTTAACATCCACAACGTTCAATTTTAGAATCAAGAGCATAAAATATTTCTAGCCAACATCTGCCTTTGCAGAGGGGCAAGCAAGCCTATAGCATCTTTAGTCACTTCAGTCTTTTTAAGTGACTGAAAATTGAAGCCCCAGAACATCATTTGTCATCTGTTGCTTATTCCAGACTGAAACAACCCTTCCAAGCCTCACCACTCCATGCCAGTGCCGTAGGAAGGGAGCACAGGAAAACATCAAGACAATTCCCACTTACAGGAGGATAACGGCACCTTCATCACGCAAGAATGACCAAGAAATATTCTAAAGATATTTCCAAGCCATTTTCTTCTTCCAGCGGCTCCACAAGCTCTTCAGACCATCACATCCAGTTGTTACTTGGAGGGAAAGTACTACCCAATATTGAATCTGAACTTTTTTCCCTACAATTGTAGGACCATACCTCTTGCCCTCTCACCTGTGAACACAGAAAGCAACCACCACCCACCCTTTTACGCACCCCAAGATAGATGGCAGATAGATAGATAATTTCCTCCCTCCCTCTTCTCTCATCTAGAGCCAACAACTCAGGTTTGTTGAGTGGTTTCTGGACTTCCAACAAGCTCATTACAACTCCCTGCACCTCCTCCAGAAGAGGACCCCTTCCCAGCCCGCTGCACTACACCCCTACCCTACTCCAGGATCCTTATTTTCAGCTAAGGAGAGATGAGTTTTATGCCCAATCTCCAAGAACTTGCAAGCAGATGGAGTCATGGTCCAAGTCACATTTACCTTAGTCATTTTTTCCCATCCAAAAGAGAAGGAATTCTGGAATATTCTCATTAAGCTAAAAATTCCTGTTGCAGAGTTTTATGCATTTTAAATTCTACTCAGGCTGGATTTTAAAGGAGGCACACACGGCACCGAGTGTTACAGCTCAGCAAACCACAGTCAGCTTCTTGTTCCAGGAAAAGGGACCACCGGAGCAGACTCCCACTCCTCTCATTTTCATTCTGCTGCCCACGGGGATGCTCTGAGGACCACGGGGACACACATATCTACATTTCACTACTATTTGAGAGCAGGAGTCATCATCCCTTGGTGAATGTTGTACACTCACTGTCATCCGGGTGATTATCCAGAGCACCAGCTTCCCTTCCACCCCAGAATCCCAACCCGACAGCAGGACGTGGGAAGCTCCTGCTCTGCTGGGAGGGTTCTGCATTGCTGGCTCCAGCTTCTGCTCTGAGCGGGGATATTCTGGGATGGGGAACTCTGTCAGTCCCCTGGATCTGCTTTCCATGCTGAGTAACCTCTGTGAACAGACAATAGGTTCAGCAATAGATCTGAACAGGTCCTCTGCCCGGATCTGCAGCCTCTTCCCATTACTGCTCCCAGTTACGGGAGCAAGGGGACAACAAAAGCAAAAATAGAGTGGTTTTGTTCCAAAAATATCCCTTTTGGCCAAGAAGTGCCCCTGAGCAGGCTGGGACAGGCAGCACTGCCCTTCACTTGGGTATAAAAGAGCCGAAGAGCCACCAGTGACAACGCTGTAATACAAGTTATTAATAGGAGGGACTCATCCCTCTCAGCTCCTGCACTTACACAGCTCAGCTAAAGCCAAAGGATCTGGAGTTTTGTCAGTGCAAGGACCTTGCAAACTCCACACTGAGCACAAACTCCACACTGTCCACAAGATCTCTTTAAGGTGCTTTGTCATTTAAACTGTCAGCTTGAAATCTACTTGTTATAAAAAATGAATAAAATATTATATATGACATTCACAGGCTGCCAAATTCCTCTGTCAGTTTTTACAGGATTATAATCACATTCCTCTTTTAATGTTTTATTCTCTTGCTTCTGGGCCAAAGAGACGGGAGAGAGAGTAAATGGCTATTTAAGAACAGTGTATGACGATCCAAACCAAACCTGAAAATGCAGCGAAGTGCTGCACTCCCCCTCCTTGGGGAGGGGATGCTCAGCGAGAGCTCCTTGATGTCAAGCAACATAGAATCACAGAATCCCAGCCTGGTTTGGGTTAAAGGGACCTTAAAGCTCATCCAGCTCCAACCCCCTGCCACGGGCAGGGACACCTTCCACTAGAGCAGGTTGCTCCAAGTCCCTGTGTCCAACCTGGCCTTGAACACTGCCAGGGATGGGGCAGCCACAGCTTCTCTGGGCACCCTGTGCCAGCGCCTCAGCACCCTCACAGGGAAGAGCTTCTGCCTCAGAGCTCATCTCAATCTCCCCTGTTTCAGTTTAAACCCACCACCCCTTGTCCTGCTGCTACAGTCCCCAATGCACAGTCCCTCTCCAGCATAGGGTCCCTCTCTTGTGCTGCTCATAGCCCTGCAGCAGCCCGGTCTTCTCCCAAATCCCCCTACATGAGGTGGATCAGGCAGACGGACCAGTCTCTGCCCATCCCACCACAGACGAGCTGTGTCTGCACAAGCTGCCAGCTGGGTCCCACCCCGGCTCCTGCAGGGCCTGGCACAGAACAAGGATCTTGGTATTTCTTAGTCAGGACATAAATGCCTTTTCCCCCCCAAAAACCCTGCCTGGCACACAGCAGTGCCCGTTCGTACAGAGACAACAACAAACTTGTCTAGAAATGGAAGTAAAAACTTGCCCAAATTAATGGCAAATTTTACAACATAAGCACAAGGAAAACGTAGGGTTTGGGGTTTTTTTGTCCTTTTTTTTTGTGCACTTTTACTGCAGGACAGTGTTCCTTTATACAGCATTCTTCTGAAAGCCCTGCTCCCCTGAAGCTCCCCCCCCAACAGCTACTGTTACAAATGGTGATAAAAGCTGTATTCAGCAGGGTTTGGCACATGAACAGCACCCAAACCAACACTGCCAAAGCCTCGTCGCTTCATCACCAGCTTCGAATGTTTGGAGAAAGGAAAAGATGCTCTTGTGGGAGCATCAGGTAGAAGTGTCAGCTCCCGGGGCGTGAGAACCTCACATTGCATCAGGGGAAAAAGGGGGGAAAAAGGACACAATTCTGGAGCAAATCTCTGCAGCGGAGTGCAATGTGCTCCAGACTGTCAAGGGCTGGTGGCCCAGAAGAAGAACCCTTCCATGGATTATCACTTGACCTGATCCAGCTTCAGAAGCACCACCAAACGCAGGGCAGGGCAGCCGGTCCTCACCCAGTGCTCAAGGACACGTGTGGGATCAGGGCCATGGAGGTGTCGTGGGGCTGGAAGCAGGGCCCTGGAGCTGGGCTGTCCCTGTTATCCCTCGGCATCAGCTAAGCCTCTGTGAAAGAGGGGCTGAGCCCACAAGTGTGTAACACCTATAGGGTATATCTCTGCCCACCCAACACAGCTCTTCTGTCCTGCTGCTTTCCTCCCATGCCAGGAACAAACCGCAGCCAAACTGGATCCGGCAGCCATGGCACAAGGGAAAAGAAACATCTCAGCAATGAATAGATTTCAGCTGGAATCTCCCAGGAGACAGGATTAAAATGAAGGGGGGAGAAATAAATAAACGGAGGAGAAAAGAATCAAGTTGCTGGTATCAGCCCCGAACACACAGCAGCGGCTCCTGGTCTGGATACCGGGAGATAGCCAAGATAATGGAGGGTGGTGCGGGGAGGGCATCTCCATACCTCTCTGTGCCCAAGAATTCGTGTTTTCCAGCTTCCCCCTGTAACCACGAAGCTCTGGAGGTCTTTTTTGCTTTAAAAAGTCAAGATTTTCACTGAAGTCCCTGGTTCTGAGTACTGGGCTCTGGTCAGGCATCAGGAGATGGTGATGAGCTGCCATCAGCCAAACCCTTTCCAATCAGCTCAGCTGGGCTCTGGGTTTGAGAATTCGCACCAATGCATTTGGGAGATGTTTCCCAAACTGCAGAGTTCAACCCCACCGCTGTATGAAGCAGCAGCAGCAAGCACAGCTCTACAGTACTCTATAAATACATCGCTATGTACCACGCTCACCAGGCCCAGCTCTAAGTCTGGTTCACTCATCAGCCACAGAAAATAGAACTATTCTCTGGTTTTCAGTGCACTATTCCCAAGCTGATCCCCAGAACCTATGGAGCCACTGAGCTATAATTAGAGGTTTATTATAAAAGGTGTTTGGGATGCCTGTCAGCACAGAAGGACACTCTGTATTTAAGGTGCCCTCAACACACGTAGCAGCCACAGGCTGGTTTTTGGCTTTCACTAAAAACCAGCCAACTTGTTTACTCACCTCGAGTGACTTTTCTCAGCCTCTGCTGCTTTGTGAGAGTATTTTCAGCCTCTCACTTGATTAACGGCATTGGAAGAAAGCAAAGAAGACAAAGCCATCAGCGAGGTGGTTTCACAGATAGATCCTGATCCAAAGCTCATTATGTGATTACCAGCTGAATCTTGCTTTTCCCAAGTGCAAATAAAACAGGATTGGGCGCAGGACAAGCACATCCACCGGTTGGTTATTGTAGCATTGTTGACATTAGCTTTTATTTTTAGCAGGACATGAAGTGTGGAGGGGAAATGAAACAATGCGACACGTCTTTGAGCCCGTCTCTACCATGGGGAAATATGCACAGAAAGCACCGTAGTGACCATCATAAACCCTGACAGTGACCATCGAAGCCCCTGGGCTGGCCTGACTTACTCTTCTATTTGTAATGACATCTGAAAACATCACCGTGTGCTGAGCCTTTGGGAGGGGAGGACCCAGGAGCCCCCACCAGGGATGATGCTCCCGGGACCCAGCTCTCACACCATGGGGTGCCGAAATGGGGGCATATTGGATCACCAGCTTCATGCCAGAGCGAGCATTCCACATCGCAGGCACGTCCGATTGCCCCAATCCTGCCAACCCCTCCATTAAAACATTGCTCCATCGAACACACCGGGATCTCTCACCTTTACAACGCAGTGTTGTACGCTCACACACAACACTTGTAGGGCCAAGGTTTGAGCAGCCCATTCCCTGCATTTCTAAAGGCAGTATTTTTAGGCCTCCAAGCACTGAGCTGTATCACAGCTTAGCAAATGCTGCTGGAATTAAGTTTAAACTGCAATGAAAAAGCATCTCAAGTGGTTCAACACCCGGTAGCAGCATCAGCTCTGCTCCGCTGTTGGAAAGCGAGTCCTGAGGGTGAGGTGGCCACGGCCAGGAGATGACCAAGGGCTGCTCTAGGAGGGGAAAACAACATTAGGAGAAAAATCACCTCTGCTAATGCTGAATGTGAACACGGGTGTGTAACTACACCAGCTGCCAGCTATAGCTCTGCAGAGGGGACCTTCCTGGTGCTGCTGGACAGGACACCATGGAGGTACCAAGGCAGAGAGGATTTCTCTGAGCACCCACCTTTGGGCCAAATAAAAGCAGCAGAGGAAGGCAGGGCAGAAACAGCCCCGGATCCCTGTGGTAAAACAGTGCCCAGCTCCTGGATGCTCCGAAATCACCCCTTCCCACATGCTGCTTTCCACCCATCCCTTTAAAGCACAACAGAGTATTTGGGAGCTGGATGGATGCACAATAAACATGGAAACTAATTTCACTATTAATGGCTTCCAGTGGACTTATTTTTGCATCCTGCAGCAAAGCACCACTGCAAGGGAATGTTTTCTTCTTTCAGCACACTATTTATTGCCACACACCTACAGAAAATTATGGATATCTGACTTACCGTTTCTATTCCCCCCGAAAAAGCGAGTGAAATGGAGCTTCTCAGTTGCAAAATTAGCAATACTTGGTGTGTGCAGTTCAGTTTCAAGAACATCCCTCATCTCTGTTTTCTAATCCATAGAGAACAGCTTCCCTGCACACACCATTTCTCACTACATTGAGCTTGAGGGAAATTGAAGAGTTCCTCCCCGCCCCGTCCTCTGTTTAATGGGAGCTGTGATTATTGAAATGAATTCAGGAAGCAGGCAGCATTCACCAATCAGCTCAGCAGTTCGGGGTTTCTTCATCTGCTGGTTACATGCTAATTATTGTACTGGTGGGATTATTTCCCATTCACATTTGGAATTTACAATGCAGCCAGGAATGGATTAAATTAGAAGAAAACAGACTAAAAAAACAAAGAAATCAATCAGTGACATTTTCAATTCAACATATTTTGCTTCATTTTCTTCCGAGTCTCATGCCTACAAGGACCTGACAAACTTGACCCCAGCGGCACAGATACACATGGCAGCATTCCCGAATGTTTAGGGGCAGAGCAGTGATGGCATCTCTGGAGCAGACATTTTGGGAAGGCAGTGTAACCCATCCATGTTCAGCAGTACCTCTGTTGTTTATCCCATCCTCCACTGCCTCACACCAACCACCTCACTCCCTTTTCCACTCAGCTGACATCTGTAATCAAGACGGAAAACCTCCCCACGTGTGGGAAACAAGCCCCCATTCCCGAGCCCAACACTCTGGCAATGCCAGAACACCCATGTTGGGACAGGAACTGGGGTTTGCCTGAGCAGGGAGCAGAGGTGGCGATGGCAGATGCAGCTCTGGTGGACTTGGGTGGCTTCATCCTTGCCCCATAAGAGCAAAAGGGACAGAGCAACACCAGTCCACAGCACCCCAGGAAGGACTGAGCTCTCCGGCTATCAGGTCTACCCGCTAAGCACAGCTCCTTGATGGAAACTCTCTTCTGAAGGTCCCCAGCAGAGAGATTCCTCTGTGGATCTCAAATACTATTTACCACCTCATGTCACCCGGGTGAGCCCATGTGCCAGTACTGCCAACAGCAGGGCTTTGAGCACACAAGGGACACAGTGTTCACCTTGCAGCGTGGTTTATTTAGTGGTTACCCTGAATGCAAGGGCTCCTTCTCCTCCACTCAGCTCCAATCATCCCGTTGGAAACTACAATTAAATCCAAGCAAACAAACAAAAACCCAACCAAACCCTCTCCTGGGCGCCAGAGAGGATCAAATGAGAAGCATGAAAGCTTTAAAGTTCCTTTGAACAGCCCAGTCTCCTGCTCCCCACCCGCTGCTGGGCACCCACAAGCTGCCCCGGGGTCTCCCCAGAAGGTGACAAGAAAAGCAAATGTCCTGAGACAGCAAAGGGAGTCAAAACCACCCGGAAAACAGGCGGGTGCCCCCAGAGCAGGGAATACGATTGAAAATCCCATCTAAAGGACAGGCCTGATGAAGCAGTGGCACGCACGAAGCTTGGGAAGGGTAGGTCCAGGCGGACAGGGCAGGGACTATTCACATGAGGGGTTTTGCACAATTAACTCCCAGCACACTGGCTCCAAAGGGCCTCCTCCAAAGCACCTTCATTTCTAGAGCTTTTATAAGCACTCCCATGAGGGCCAGGGGCAGATTCCCAAATTTCCATTTTGGAAAACGCAGCTCAGCACTGCGAGTCAGCACTGGGGGAGCAGCACACCACCACAACAAGAATTGACGATGGAGGGGAACAAAGCAAACAGCGAAGGACCACAAACCTGCAATGGTTGCTACATCACTCTCTGTCTCCATCCTTCCTGCCTGTAAAGCAGCATGGAAATGCCAGACACTGGAGCAGAGAGATCAAGCTGCTGTTTAGACATCTGCTGCACTTCCCAGTGCACACAGGACTGGAGCCCAACAGGTAGATTATGGTCTTAATGAAATATCCACACTCATCCGCCTGCTCTGAGTCCAGACCACATGCTTGCTTCCCCTCTGCTAGCACAGCTGAGGGGGTTTGTGCCTGCATTGGGGGTGTTAAATGAGCTCTGCCTCTGTAGAACAGAGACATTTGTCTTACATCTTTTCTGACATGGAAACGATTCCCAGCAAAGAAAGAGCAAGCAGGATATGTTTCAGAAGAGGATCTTCTGAACCAGAGCCAGAAGGCACAACACAGGCTGCAAGAGAAAACCCACTAGCACTGGAGGATGAAATGGTCCTTGTGCTACCGGTGCCCCAAGGCAGGACCTGGAGCCACCAGGAAGGTCTCCAGCCTTTGAAGCCTGCCCTGAGCACAAGCACGAGGGGCCAGCCATGTGGTTGGATCCTTAATGCAGAAGCCCAAGAGCTCAGTTCATTAAACATGCTACACACCACTAAGCATTCAAGACAACTTCGTTTCGAACATCCTCTTACATAAAGTACATTCCAAGTACTCCAATGTGCTACAGCTACAACCCTTGCTACTCCTACACTGAAGTGATCTGGAGATTAAGAGCTACAGGATCAAGGATCCAAGCCCTCAAACCTAATTTTGGACCTCTTAAACGAAACTCTTTATTTTTACCATTTTAAGAGCAGACAAGAAGTTTCAATCCTTCTTTGAGGACAAACACACAAATATGCTTAAAAAGAAACAAAGGAGGGGAAAACAAAATGATGACCCGCTCAAGTACTTGTGCAATACTGGCCTGACACCTTAGGGGAATAAATATTTGCCTGACCTATTTCCAAAGGAGAAGTTGTTCTAAGTTCCATGAAACCCTCTTTATTTATCAAGGCAGGAGCAGAGCATGCGCAAGCATCCCGCACGGAGCAGGGCTCCAGGAGCAGCCAGCTCCCTTCTCATGGGAACAAACTCATCCCCTTTGTACCGCTGGGACATAAAAAGTCAGCCCAAAACCACCATCAACAGACCTGTTCAGGAGAGGAAGAGTTAAAGGCACCGAAACAGAGAGCAGAGAGCCCCTTGCCTTGCTGGAAGCCCCCTTCAATGGATTCATCTGCCTTCTTGCTCGCTGTTTAAACCTGTCCCACCCAGCTCTTCAGCAAGGATGCTCTGCCAGCGGAATGCCAGAGCTCAATCCCCACCCTGCTGCTGGCATGGCCCTCTCAAGCATCTCTATTGAAAGAGAAAAACCCCCAAAGCTCTTCCCCTGGCCCTGAGCAGCGAGCAGGGGAGTCCCATCACCCAGACGGGATTGTCAGAGCATTACTGGGCAGAAGGCTTTGGGTGGAGCGAGAATGGAAACTTTTGCAACCTTAATACCATCTATTTGATTTTGGTTTATTTTCCCCAAGCAAGTGCTAAAACACATGGTGGGGACTGGCTAGAACAGGAAGAGCAGGATCACCTTCAGTAGGAAGAACATTATGAAAGCCATCATTGCAACTGGATGCCCAATTTAGAAGGCACACGCTCCAATATAAAACTGAAAAGAAAACAATAGGAATAAGGAGTGGAGAGCACGCGGATAAACAGGGAGCTCAGTTAAATGTGCGCGTAGGAAAAGGAGAGGGCACCCTCGCACAGCGTCCACCAGGAAGGGGAAGGAGAAACCACCAAGTCTCTGAAGGCCTGAGCACATCCTGCACACGGAGATGAGCCATGGCCTGGGGACAATCCAGCTGCTCCTGCCCTACTCCTGTGCCATGTGTCATCACCAGCTCCTCCAGCCCCACTGCATCCGACCACGGCTCCTGCAGCCACTGCCCTTCACACAAACTCACTCCTTTCCCATTTTAAACATTGTTATTTAGAACATTTGTCCAGGAAAAAAAAAAGGAGGAAAAAACCAAACAAACAAAGAAGGGGGGAGGTACAAGACACTTTTTTGTTTGCTTTTTAATTGGAACCATCACCCCTCTCCTACTCAACAAAGCAGAAAAGCCATCACAGCGGCAAGAGGGAGAGATGCTGCAGATCTTCACCACAAAGACCATCAAGCGGGATCTTCTCCAAATTAGCTTCTGTGGCAGGACTACACTCATTCCACCTGGAACACATGCCCAAGTGACAAACATCATCATCCTGGGCTCCTTTCAGTTAATGCAAAGAGAGAGGCACATCCGAGTGATCGAGAGCCTGCATGGGGAAGTCATGCTGCGGATGGATGAGCAGGGTGGGGGGATCTGGACCTGGCTCTGGGCTCCTGCCCTCCCAGGCCAATCCCTCCATTTTGGGCCATGCCAGCTCCCTGCAGGAACAAGGGTGGCAATAATGTACGTGAACCTTGAGCAAACCAAGGGCCTCTGCACGGGATCAATCTCTTGCAGGGCTCGTCGCTGCTCAAGATGCTGCCCCATGTCTGGAACTAGCAAGTGACACATGGATGCGACGGCCTCGCATGGAGCAGCAGCTCTTTGCACCCAGTATCCCAGAGGAGGCTCCCATGGGAGCGAGCCAGGGCTGTGCCCTGCCAATGATGCTGCCTCCAGATCCATCCCACCACACAAACAGGGAAAGCGATGGACACAGACCCACGTCCCAGGTTGGACTGTAATCCCAAATTGTGGATAATTCCAGGAGCTACAAGACAAGCTGCTTTTACACAGTAACACCATAGTAACCAAGGGGGATGGTAAAGTTGCATACACAAGGGCACCACAGTTTCGGAGGGAGGGAAGAGGTGGTCTAAATAGAAGGAAAACTCCCCTGCGGAGCGAGGGGACACACAGGAGAACAGAAGCCATGCTCCCGTTTAAATCTCCCCTCCATGGACTACCCAGACAGCAATTCCCACCCGGCTCGCCTGCTCCAGGCTTCCCTGCTCCGGGCTGCCACATCCATCCCTGCACGTCCCCAGTGAAAGCCAGCAGCTCCCACAGGGGGGTTTATCGATAGAGATGTGCTCCTGCAAGTGACTCTGGTGCTTCAAACACATCTACTGAGACTTTCTCCCCATAGCAGGAATTGCGGAGGCTGAGCCCCCTCAGAGCCTGATGCTACACCCCAACCCAGCTACGATATAATTAACACGAGCTACAGATTCGGCTGCATCTGAAGCGAAACACAACCAACAGCCTCCTCTTTCCCACCCCCAAAGGTGGGTCAGGACTCCAGAACTGTGTGGGCATCTGTGTGCTGCGAGTTACTGGGATTAACCAAGAGGAAACAATGAACAGACTGGAACAGTCTGCTCTCTCTTCACAGTTACACGTCCCGAGCTGTAGAATACATCAAAGTCACGGCCCCAACCTAGTTAATACGAGTGATCATTAAATCGCTGTTTTCTTCTACAGTAAATAAAATGCTTCTCATCTTTGGGTATTTTTTTTTTCCTCCTCCTCATCTTTTAAAGAGAAATTAGTTTAGAATAAGCTGTTCCAGATAATGGAGTAAACTTCTGGCTTCCTATCCGTGGAGGATTGTTCCTCAGGACACTGTGACTCTGGGTTGGGGACTGCAGCTGGAGGTGGTCAGGGGGAAGAGCAGCAAGAACCTCGGTGCCAGCCAGAGCCATCTTCCCATGCCAGGGGAAGGGAAAGCCAACAGCGGCCGGGCAGAGCTGCTCCTCGGGGAGCAGAAATGGGAGAGCACAGCTCAGGAAGGGTTTGTGTGTGGGTTTGTTCCAGGAGCCCCATCACCTGCTTCTCCCCCAAAAGTTTCCCATCTCATAACCAGAATGGAAGAGGCCCCTTGAGAAAACCCTCTTAGCTCCAGTTTTGAGGACACAGACTAAGCACATCCCCGGGGATGCAGTTTAGAGCCCTGGGCATGAGCTGAGTCCTCCCTCCTCGGAGCCGCTGCCCGTCTAACCCAGGCGGTGCCACAGGCGCGTCCCCGCTCCCCACATCGGACGCACGTCCCCGTTACCGGCACGTCCCGGCTCCCCGGTGCCTGGCACAGGCCCGGCTGCCACCGCAGCGGCTGGCACGGCCCGGGCAGGACTTTACCCCGGCAGCGAGGTGCGAGGTTGAATCACCGGCCCCGACCAGGCGAGGGAAGCACCGGAGGGAAGCCGGGAAAGAGCGACCCCGGGCTCATTCCCGGATCTGGAGTCGAGCCCCCGCTCCGACACCCATTCCCTCGGCGGCCGCGGCACTTGGCAGCAGCCCGGTTTCCGCACCGGGTGAGCGAAAGGGACGATGCCGCCTGCTCCCGTCCGGTGTGTTCCGAGGCCAGGCACGTTAAACCCGGCACCAGCACCGACAAACCCACACTCGTGACCACCCCGACCGCCACCCGAGCGGGGTCCCCGCAGCAAGCGGGGCTGGGAACGGAAACCTCCTCCCTCTAAAGACCCAGACTAAAGGAGCACCCAGCGCAGACGGCGCCGAGGGAGCGGCCGGCGGTGCCGGCGCTGGGGCACAGCTCGCCCAGCGGACGGGCCGCCCGGGGTGCGCTCATTCTATTCCAGTACAAACTGATGAATACCCGCGGACCCGATCGCGGCGCGAAAGGACACGCGTGTCCCGATCCCCGGCGGGCGCCCGGCGCTGGGGAGAGGGAGCGTGGGATCGCCTCGCAGGGTCCGCGGCGCCGGGGCAGGTCCCGCGGGACGGAGACCGCGGCGGCTGGGCTCAGGGCACTCACCCGCGGCACGTCCCCGGCTCGGCTCGGTCCGGCGGAGGCCCCGGCCCCGGCGGCGCGGGCGGGGCGGGCGGCGCAGCTGGGGCGGGCGGGCGCCGCCGAGCCCAGGCATCGGGCGGGGGGCGGGCGGGCGCGACACACACCGGCATCAGCCGGGACCCATCGCCGGGCGGGGAAAGGCGGGGCCTGACGTCACCCCACCGGGGCGGGGCGGGCCGCGCGCCTGCGCACCAGGCAGGCGGGGCGGGAACGCGCGCGGGGGGCGCGCACCGCGCGGTGGCGGGTGTCGGGAGCGCGCACCCAGCGCGGGGCGGGCGCCGGGAGCGCCGGAGCCCCAGCGCCGAGCGGCGGCTCCTGCCCGGAGCGAGCAGGTTCGGTGCAGTGAGAGCGGTGAAACCCTGACACAGGGTGCCCGGAGGAGCTGCGGCTGCCCCATCCCTGGCAGCGTTCAAGGCCAGGTTGGACACAGGGGCTTGGAGCAACCTGCTCTAGTGGAAGGTGTCCCTGCCCGTGGCAGGGGGTTGGGGCTGGATGAGCTTTAAGCTCCCTCCCAACACAACCCATTCCATAATTCCATGACTGTGCTGTAGCAGGTCGGGGATCGAGCAGAGACCAACTATTTTTTAACTGAAACGTGGTTTGGAAGCATCATCTGTCTGGAAACGAGACACCAGCTTTGGACGAGAGATGAAAGGTTTTCCAGCTGCCTGGCTGTGCACGTCATCCCGCTTTCCCTGGATCCAGGGCTGATGGTCAGGCTTTTACGTCACTGTAAAGATGATGTTGCTTATCTAAAGCTTTACAGCACGGTCCCAGCTGGGTCAGCAGCAGGGGAAGGTCCTCAGAACATCGTGAGTTCAGAGACTTCATTTCCCATCACCCCCCGTGCTCCGGGCTATCGGCTCTCCCAGGTTTGGAGCGTGGCTGCACCTCCCTTGGAGCTGCTCTCTGGGTTTTCTTTTGAAGTAAAAGCAAGTGGTGTTCACAGAGGAAATGTGGATCTCTGGCAGGTCAGAAACAGGGAGCCAGACCGAGCATGTTTGTGAGTCAGGACAAATGGTTTTCAACCTGTGGCCGTAATTCGGCTATTTTGATGCTTGTGATGGGTGATTGAGTGTGGCATTTCTCCTCTCCAGGCAAATGGCTTTCCCACCTGCTCCATCACACGCCAGGCCAGTCTGACCTGATCTTTCTGGGAGTAGGAAAGGAAAACAACCAACAGCACTGTTCCTGTTGTATTCCTGGCTCCAGTCAGAGCAGCTGGACCTACAGGAATTGCCCCATTCCCAAGGGAGCAGGACACCTGAGCCTTGCTCCCTGTGGCTTTCACAGGATGGGAATTTCACCCCATCCAGCTGTGCTGACTCCGTGTTTCTGCCTCTCCTGTTTTGCTGAATCACCCCTTTCACAAGCCTCTGGAGCTCAGTGTTGATCCCGGGGAGGAAATGGGAGCCCCGGCCCAGCTGGCTGAGAGGGGCAGGAAACTCGGCCCCAGCTCCTGCAAGAGCTTCTCTCTGCTGGGAGAAGGGGCTGTGGTACCAGAAAAACCCTTTCACATCCCAGCCTCTGGCCAGGATTCCCTGGAGGGTGGAGGGATGTTGGTTGGGAATTGGGCCTGCTGGGTTCATTGTGTCCCAGCCCTGGGGTCTGCAGGGTGCAAACCACTGCCCCGGGTGAGACCCGCTCCCGTGGCATCACCGAGCAAAGGACAAACCTGAGGTGGCACATCCGGAGGTGCCCGGGCTTCGGGCTGCAGCGCTGGTGCCAGCCCGGGCTCCTCGGGGACCGCGGCCGTGCCCAGCCACCCACAATAGCTGCTTCCCGTCCAGCTTCACCGAGGGCAGAGCTCTCAGAAACATGCCTGGGAAGCAGGCTGCCTGCCGTAGCTGGTTTGTCACAGCCTTTGGGAATGTTCCCAAGGGCCTGGACCCCGTGTCCCGGCTGTGCTTGGTGCCATACGGGCACAGGGGGATCTCTGTGCCTCCCACTGCCACCAACCTCTCCAGTATGGCACAGCTGGAGGCAGGGAGGCATAGGGAGGTGACGGAGCTTACCTGGGATTGAGCTGTGGTGTTTCTGCCATCAACCCATCAGCTGTGACCGACCTGGGTGCTTTGGACCCTTCTCCTCAGGGGGTGAAGAGGTCCCAAGCAGCCACCCTCTGGCTCTGGTGCTTCCCTGCTGTCCCGGAGCAATGTCAGCTCCATGAGGGATGGGTGGAAGAGCCCTGTGCCCACACCAGCAGAAGAGCCTTCCTTCCCAAAGTGCCACCAGCATTCCTGCAGAGCAGGAGCTGTGACTGCTCGGTCCGCATCACTCCAAAACCCCTTCACAGCAGGTCGGGCTCACAGCACAGAGCCCACACCAGCCACATCCCTGCCCTTGGGGAGTCCTGCTCCAGGGGGAGCCCATGCACTGTTTGGGGGGCACAAACACCCCTTGTCCTGCCTCAGTTTCTCATTGGAGCCCCCCAGCTATCCCTGCATCGCTGCCCCAGTGCTGTCAGGCCCGCTGAGGTCTGCAGAGCTTCACTTTTCTTAAAGCCTCTGCTTTGTTTTGCCTTTCTTTCAGCTCCTGCTCTCTCTTCTCATCGCACTGGAGATAATGCAGAGCAGGGGAGTCCCTGGGGCTTGGCCACCCACTCCCTCCCTTTATGTCTTGTTAAAGACTTCACTGCTGGGCTTTGCTTTTGTGGTGCCTCTAAAATGATGCTCCGTGCTGCTTTGTGTCCCAAAGCTTTCCTAAGGCTGGAGGGGACAAAAAACCCACCCAAAACATCAGAAAGGCAGGAAGCCACAATGATGGAGGTGGAGAGGTGATACAAGGCTGCTGGGGTGCAGGACACCCTGGGGCAATGTGGGACAGGGAGGGCTGGAGGCTGGGGTAAGGCAGGGGGGAGGCAGCCCCCTGGGGAGGTGTTGGCAGGTCTGTGGAGCCCCAGGGTGGGTGCAGGGGGTAGAACAGGCTCCCTGTGGCACACAGCACAGCAGCAGTTGGGGAGGGCTCTGCAGGAGGGCAGGGGACATTCCCTGTGTCCCAGCTGGAGCTGCCTTCCCCAGCTTGCCCAGGGCACGGGCTGGCTGGTGCGAGAGGTCCCTGAGCTCTGGTCTGGTCCCAGTCTCAGGTTGTGCAGTGACATAAACTCACCCAAATTCACACTTCCAAAGGTTGCAGTTATTGAGGGGGCAGCTAAAATTACCCTTCAAAGCCTCCAAAACCTTGGTGCAGCCTCGTTCCTCCCTACAAGCACCACACACCAGCACCCTTCATGTTCTTCCCTGACTGAACCTGGCCAAGGTGCACCCAATCTTACATCAAGTGTCAATTAAGTGAGCAACACAGCGATTACCACCCTACCCACCCTTCATGGTCCTAGTCTGTATGACACTATAGCAATCCCTATAGACCTAAGGGAGAGGGGCTTTGGACAAGGACTTGTAGGGACAGGACAAGGGGAATGGCTTTAACCTGCCAGAGGGGAGACTGAGATGAGCTCTTAGGCAGAGCTTTCCCAGAGCTGTGCACTCAGTCTGTTCCAGCACCTTTTCCAGAGGGCTCAGTCTTTCCCAAGAGCCTGGGCTTTGTATAGTTTGTGCCTTGGGGGGGTTAAAAGCTGGGACATCTGGTCTGGAAAACGAAAGAAGGACTGTGTTTAGAAATCCCAGCCTGGTGGGTCAGGCTGCGGGATGCTGGGGAGGGGGAGGGGGAGGGGGAGGAGGAGGAGGAAGGGTCTCCATCATTGCCAGGCAGCTGCGGCTCCGCAGGGAGCAGACGAGCAGCGAATGGGACATAAGCGCTGGTGGGAGCGAGCCCGGCTGGGTGCCGGGTCCGCCCCGCGGGAGGCAGGGCTGTGCTCGGTGCGCTTCGGGAGCCCTCCCCTTGCTCAGGTGAGAGGAAGGAAGCGGCAGGTACGGGAGGAGGAGCTGGGGGGGAGTGGGTGCTGGTGGCAGGGAGCAGCCCCGGGTCCTGCGCTGGTTTTCCCGGGCTTGAGCTGATGCTGAGGTTCAGCAGCCGCGCAGGTAACGGGGAGGTCCCGGGTAGTTGGAAGCAGAGGGATGGGGTGGGAAGGGTGCGCTGCTGCAGGGGGGGCCCGGCTCGCTGCCAGGGCAGTACCTGGCTTGTTCTGGGAGGGGGTTTAGCTGCAGAGGATGTGAACTGCGTTGCCTGCACAGGAAAGGTTTCCCCCTTTGCTCTCTAGGAGAGCTGCGTGGTGAAGGGCTGGGATCATCCTGGGGTGGAGGGTGGGGATGCGCCGTTCCTCTGGAGGGTTTATTTGTTGCATGTGGGTTGGTGTCCTCGGGGTGGCCTGAAAACCCTTTCTCCTACCCTGTCCACCCATCGACGTCCTTTCAGAGTGTAGCTTACTCTTTGTGTCCCTGACGGACCGGCTCCATCCATGGTGGGGCTGAGGGCTGCAGGGAGGAGTCTGAGCCTCTTCTTTCTGTTCCGCCAGCTGTCCTGGGTGAAGCCCACAGGGAGTTAAACTCAGCAAGCCGAAAGCTGTGCCAGAGCCATCCTGTCCCCCTGCCCTGAGCTCTGGGGCTGAGCACAACTCCAGCAGCGTGCAGGCAGAGGTGTGGGGAGGGGGCTGCTGCTCACCGAGGCCATGGGGCATGAAGCCCATGTGGGGATGCTGGCCCTGCAGAGGGGATGGAGCCCTGTCACGAGGCTGTGTGTGCTGCTGGGTGGCTGCAGTGTGCTCCACATCACCATGAAGGTGCTGCTCAGCGTGGGGCTGTTCCTGGGAGCTCTTTCCAAGCCCCGTCCCCAAACACCACAGGCTGTGCAGGTTTATCTGCCCAGGATTGTCCCTATGTGCAGGTCTGTGTCAATGTCCATCCCAGCTGGGAGCCCCCCAGCGCTGCTTTGGGAGCACTAGGGCCAGCCTGGCTGTTCCCCCTCCCTGCAGCGAGGAGCTCTGTGCTGTGTGCTCCAGGCCGTGCAGCTGGAATGCTGCCTGTCCCGGGAAAGCTGGGCTCAGCAGGTTGGTGAGTGGCCGTGACCCTGGCCCCGCTCACAGCAGAGCTGCTGAAGCTTCGGGAACAGGCTCGCGCTTCCCTGCCATCCTGCCCTAGGGAGCCTTGGGGCTTTGGGTTATTCCTGGCTGTCAGGGAGAGGTGGGGGCCAGGGCATGGAGCAGGGATGTGCAGACCACCTTCCAGGAGGGATGGCTGGGAACAGGACGAGGCTGAGCTTGTGCAAAGCAGACCAGAGAAGCTGGGTGCCTGCAGAGGGCTTGTCCTCATCACTTTGGGTAAGCTCTCACCAGCCACCCCTTGGGCTGGGTGTGCGCCAGGGGCTGTGCTGAGAGCCCCCGGGGACACTCAGCCGTTGGCTGACCGTGCTGCTGGCACAAGAGGCTTCCTTTAGCTCATCCATGGTCTTTCTGAAGTGCTCGTCCTGTGTCCTCATCCTCTCCTTGGGGCAAGGTGTGCTGCAGGGCTGGCAGCTCGGGAAGCTGTGTGGTTCCCAGCCTCTGGTGTGATGTGCTGACACCAAGACTGTTGTCCTGCTGATCCCAAGTGCTGAGCTAATGGCACAAGGGCCTCCTCCAGCGCAGGGACTGGGCCGCGTTCAGCGATGCCTTCCCCTCTGAGTGGGACATGTTAGGTTTGGACTTTGTTCAAAGTGAGTATGTGGTGAATGCAGCAGCTCCTTGGACTTCCCACCTCTGCCCTGAGTTATGGAGGATTCTGGGGTTTGGTGGATCTTTGTTGTTTTCCTTTATGGACAGTGCAGGGCAGGAAGTCTCCTGCCAACCAAATTCTTGTTTGAGCTGGATGTTGACAGCTTGGTTACACCGTGTTGCTGTGAAGTGGTATCTACCCTCCTGAGGGGCAACTGTGGTGGTGCATCCCACTGCCAAAGGCATCTCTCCTCCAAGCTGGATGCGGTAACTAGTGCTCTGGCTTCTCTCCTGTTCCCTGGTGCTCACGGCCTCTGGCTGATCTTCTGCAAGGCCCTTTGTGTGTTTGCCTCAGTTTCCTTAGGGAAACTTGCCTGTCCTCATGGTGGGGCTGCGTCTGCGGCTATGAGATGACTTCTCCTCATGACCTCACCTTGCCTTGAGCTGCTGGAGCCCTCTTCCCCATCTGAGTGTTCCTGTCTCTCGTTGCAGTCTCAAACCATGAACTACATGGGGCAGCTTGCTGAGACGGTCTTTGTCACGGTGAAGGAGCTATACCGGGGCCTGAACCCCGCCACGCTGACGGGCTGCATCGACGTGGTGGTGGTGAGGCAGCCCGATAACTCCTTCCAGTGCTCCCCGTTCCACGTGCGCTTCGGGAAACTGGGTGTGCTGCGCTCCAGGGAGAAGGTGGTGAGTGGTGCCTGCTCCGGGACTGCGCTTCTCCACACCCAGCATCTCCTGTAACACATCGGTTATGTGGGTTATGGGATTTGAGGGGAATGGGAGCCCTGCTGAAAGGGGGGCTTGGCAATGCTTGAGGGGAGTCTGGGTGGCTGTCAGCCCCATGAGCAATCCCAACCCATCTGCTCCCTGGGGAAATGCCTTCCTGCTCACTGATGGGTGATGGACAGGCTTCTTCTGCCCCTTGCTAGGTTGACATTGAAATAAATGGGGAGCCTGTGGACCTGCACATGAAGCTGGGTGACAATGGAGAGGCCTTCTTTGTCCAGGAGTCGGAGGAGAATGAGGTTGGTGATGAAGAGCTGCTGCTGGTCTGTGTCCCACCATGACCACCTGGAAGTGCAGGGTTGAGGTGGAAGGACCAGGTTTGGATTGCTCCTCTTCCCCAGGGTAACTCCATTATCCCCTCTGATGCTCTGTGTGTCCGGAAAGGTTCTTACTTAAAGGACCTTGCAAGCAGGGTGGAGGATGTGAGCGATGGAGCACACTGAGAGACTGAGTATCTGAATCCCAGCCTGGCCTCCATCAATGGGCATGGCTGCTGGCCAGCTGGGCACACAGCTCAGAGCTTGGCCTCTTGGGGATCTTGTGACAGGGATGGGAGAGAGCCAGAGGCTGTGGCAGGCTGCCCACTCCACTGGGAAGCAGGATGAGACTAGCTGTGGCTTCCAGAACTCTTGGCAGCTCCCTCCCAGGCTGACTTGTGGTCGCTGCTAGCTTGGGCTGGGTTTGAGAGCAGGGAGAGGGCTCTAGAGCTGAATCCCATCTGCAGTCTTTGTAATTCTGGTCTCGTGGTGCCATCTCCTGCCTGCCTCTCCTTGCCCACGTTACAGATGTCTTTAGCATGTGGCTGGATACCCCAAGGTGTTTGTGGCTTGGGGTTTGGTTTGTGGCTTGGTTTTTTTTTGTGTGTCACCCGTGTTGTGTCGTCCCTGTCCCATCCCCCCCCCATTGTATGTACAGAACATTTTCTTTCAGGCCTAGCCATGAACCCACCCCGAAATTGAGGGCTCCATAGAATCATCTAGGTTGGGAAAGACCTTCAAGATCACCAAGTCCAGCCATGGTGTTGGTTGTGCTGGTGGAGTATGTTGCATAGACAAGAAGCATGAGCTGCCAGGCTGGAAAGGAGGGTGCTGGCGCTGATGGGCTCTCCCATCCCTGCTGCAGGGCAGCATCCCTTCCCGCCTCTGCACGTCCCCCATCCCCATGGAGCAGAGCCTGGAGGAGGATGCTCAGCCCCCTCATGGGCAGGAGGCTGCCTTGCGCAAGAGGAGGCGCCGCAGGAGAAAGCCCAAGAGGAAGGAAGTGTCAGACACCGAGTTAGAAGGCTGTGAGGAGACCAGATGTGAGATGTCCATGGAGGAGCCATGCAAGCTGCCAGCCCCAAGGTGATTGTCACTTGCTGGTGCCCAGTGGAACTGAAACATGGGGAAAGTGTTTCCTAGCTGGACCCAGCCTCCTGTGGAGTAGAAAGCCAGTGGAAATGGGGAAGTTGGGTATTGCCAGCTTCCCAGGCTGGTGCCCAAGAGCAGCATCATGGACCTCTTCCCCTCTTTGCAGTGATTCAGTGTATTTCTCCTTCGCTGATCTCCCTGAAGAAGGAACCATGTCGCTGCAGTCCCCAGAGGTGCACCCTTACTCTGATGGGGAGCTGGCCTCTGCAGACAGGTAACAGGCAGAGCCAAGGTGATCTGCTTGGCTTTGGTGACAGCAGGGGGCATGCCTTGTGGCTGGGAGGGTGGTATGGAAAAGGGACTTGGTGGTGGCAGGAGGGGAGGGTTTTCCTGGCGTGATGTGGTGTGGCTAGAGGAAAGCTGATAGCCCCAAGGGACACTTCTGGCCATGGTCACAGACAGATGAAGTCTGTGTGTGCAGGGCTCTGCTGCTGAGCTGCATCTGGACAACTGGTGGCATAGCACTTTGCTTCCTCGGACCTCAGCTTACAGAATCCCAGCTGGTTTGCGTTGGAAGGGACCTTAAAGCTCATCCAGTTCCAACCCCCTGCCACAGGCAGGGACACCTTCCACTAGAGCAGGTTGCTCCAAGCCCCTGTGTCCAACCTGGCCTTGAACACTGCCAGGGATGGGGCAGCCACAGCTTCTCTGGGCACCCTGTGCCAGCGCCTCAGCACCCTCACAGGGAAGAGCTTCTGCCTCAGAGCTCATCTCAGTCTCCCCTGTTTCAGTTAGAACCCATTAAGGTTCAACCCATAGGACTTGCTCATTTGTAAGTGACAGTCTTAGGGGGCAGAAGTGACTCTACAGGAAAGCAGCCTTACAGGGCTCTTGGCCCTCAATGTGCTTGCAGCAGCAGGAAAGCATGGGGCTGTAGAGTAGATGAGGTCTCACGTTGCCTTTTCTTCTTGTAGCTCCCTCCTGAGCCATCCATCTTCTCCCAGAAGTGATTCTGAGCTGGAGATCAGGCCACAGGAGAGCTTTGCTCTGGGGACTGAGTCCCACGTGCAGTGGACCTGGGGAAGGCTCCCTCAGGTGAGCCCCTGCTCTCGCTCTTCTCCAGCAGCCGGTGGCAGGGGGTGTGTGAAGGGCTGCGGAGAGTGGAGCAGGCTGTGGCCAGGCAGCCTTAGAGGAGGTGTCCTCTAAGCAGGACTGATGCTTTGGGCAACTTCCCATCCTCAAACCTGTTCTTCTGCTTTCCTTAGGTGAATAAATCCGAACGAGTTGAACCAGCCAAGTCCACAAAGACCATTGCTACGGCAGAAACCACTATCTCTGCGGCACTGGCCCCAGAGGATGAGGCAACCCATCTTGTTGCCAGCTCTGAAGGTGTAGGAGGAGGTCCATGCCCAGCAGGACCTCAGGCCATACCCTGTTCCTCTGCTGTGTCTGTTATTGAGCCAGCCTCTGCACCACGGGATGGGAACAGCTTCCCCAGGCTGCAGGATGTCCCCAGTGCTGCGAGGGCAGAGAGCTTGTTGGACACCCCCTTACCCCCACAGGAGGGAGGCAGGAGTGTGGTGCCAGAGGTTCAGCCAGGTGCTGCCCTGGGGCAGGTGAACTCAGAGGGCCCTGAGCCCCATGTGGAAAGCCAGAGGAGACAAGGTGAGTGCTGACTGGTGCTGCTGGGAGTGGTGTTAGAGCCTGCGGGTGTGTCTGACCTGCATGGAGGGCTGGGTTCTTCATTCAGTGTAACTTCCCCAGGCATTCAAGGTGTGATGTGTTTGCTCTGCCCTCTCCTTGTGCTACCAGCTTGTCCTGGGTTCGGCTATAGCAGTCATTTTTCTCCTTCTTAGTAGCTGGTGCAGTGCTGTGTTTTTGACTTTCAGCCTGGGAACAACGCTGATAACACCGATGTTTTATTTCTTGCTAAGTAATGTTTACTCCGACCAAGGACTTTCTCAGTCTCATGCTCTGCCAGGGAGGAGGGGAAGCCGGGAGGAAGCAGAGACAGGACACCTGACCCAAACTGGCCAAAGGGGTATTCCATCCCACAGCACGTCATGCCCAGTATATAAACCGGGGGGAGTTACCCGGAAGGCCCAGATCACTGCTCGGGTCGGGCTGGGTATCGGTTGGCGGGTGGTGAGCAATTGTATCCTCTGCCCTTGTTATTTCACTAATTATTATTATCATTGGTGGCAGCAGCAGCAGTTTTGTATGGTGCTTTAGTTACGGGACTGCTCTTATCCCAACCCGTGGGAGTTACATTCTTCCAATTCTCCTCCCCATCCCTCTGGGAGCGGGGGGAGGAAGGGGGGGAGTGAGCGAGCGGCTGCGTGGTTCTGAGTTACCGGCTGGGCTCGAACCACGACACAGCTCCTTTGCTTTGAAGAGACATTCCTCAGGTTTCCTCCTTTCAGTGCCCACTCAGCTCCCCAGGAAGGCTTTCTTGCCTTATGCTTCCTGAGGTCTGTGCTTGGATGTCTCTGCTTTGTGCATGTTTAGAAGATTTCTCAGCAATGTAGACCATACCTTAACTTGAAGTGTCTGGCAGCACCTGGCCTAGCTCATGTCTTCATCCCAAGCATGCCAAGCCAGGTGGAAAATCGCACAGAGCAAAGAATGATTCCCTTGGCAGTGTATTTAAGGAATTTTATCCTTGTTACCTATCCTAACCAACCTCACTCTTCCAGGCAGCGTAATTTGAGAATGAAATTGTCTCCCTGAAGAAGAGACACTTGGGATTCCTCATTGGATAAAAAGGGAGATCACAAAGTGTTATCTTGCACCGTGCTCACTTCAAACAGCACCTCATGTTGTCATAGCAGAACAGAGGCAGGAGCCTGGCCTGGCCTTTATGTCCTTTTGGCAAGTGGTTTCATGTCAGTGCAGGTGTCTTGGGGTACTTCTGTCACTGCTGATTTAAGGCAGCTTTTCAAATAAGAAGAGAGATGCTTGCTTTAAATGATATACAAATATGACAGAGGAAAATGCCGTTAGCTTCCTTGATAGATGCTACGGTGGTTGGAAAGGAGTTTCAGCTAAGCTCTCTCCCTTCTGTCTGTGCATGGAGGAGCCATCAAAAGAAGTCCCCACGTGGGTCCCGGTGACGTTTACCTGCCAGACCTCTCCAGCCTGGCTGCGGAGCAGGCAGCTCTCCGTTTCCCCAGGAGGTGAGGCTTGTCCCTGCTGGCCGAGCTCAGGCCTCCTTGAGCAATGCCCCTACAGCGGGTACGTCCAAAGCTATTGCTGATGCTGCCGCTGTTTGTTCTCTTGCTGGCAGTGTCCTGGAGCAGAGTTCAAAGCCTGCGGCAGCCCCCAGCAGCGCTGTTGGTGCCCAGCTGCCACCCCACGTGCCTGCTGACAGCCCCACGGCCCCCGAGCTGCTGCCCGCGGCTGCCCTGTCGCTGTGCGGAGGCCTGGGGGGCAGCCGGCACATCTCTCACGGTAGGTGGGAGGAGAGGGGGAATCTGCTGTCCCTGTGTTGTACACCAGTGGCATGACACAGCCTCTGTCCCACCAGAGAAGTTCATGGAGCACGTTGTCTCCTACCAGCAGTTTGCTGAGAATCCAGGGCTCATCGATGACCCAAACCTGGTGATACTGCTCAACAAGAAGTGAGTGCCCTGCTCTTCCTGCTGCTTCCCTTTGTCCCTACAGAAACACTCCAGTAGGAGCGAGACTCCATCCCAGACAATGGTTGTACCGCAATAGTTGTGGGAAGGGACCCTCTGGCCACACTGCAGGATGGTGATCTGGAAACAGCCCTTGCTCCAGGAGTGGTGATGTCTGTATCTCTCTTGCTTCTTCCAGGTATTACAACTGGGCAGTGGCTGCTCCCATGGTCCTGTCCCTGCAGGCTTTCCAGAGGAACATTCCTGAGGTTAGTGGCACAACCCATTTACTGGACACGCTTCTTAGCAGGACTTGAAGAGTTGCTGGGGGACTGCAAGAAGCCAAGCTGCCCATCTGGGGCTTTGTGGGCAGAGCTGAGCATCCCTCCAGCCCAGAAACCCTGAGGTCTGTCCTTCAGAGGGACCTCAAGGTGGATTTTAGATACCAGGGTACCCTGCCTGGACAAGGATGGCCTTAGCCTGCTGGCAGCTGAGCCTCCCTGAGCTGAGGGCTGACTTCATCCCATGTTCACAGAGCACCATCGACCAGCTGGTGAAGGAGAAGATGCCCAAGAAGGGCAGCAGGTGGTGGTTCTCCTGGAGGAGGAGAGAATTCCCATCGGAGGAGGTGTGTCCCCAGGGGACAGGCATCACTGGCAGCCGGCAGGGGTGAGAGTAGGAGGGCAGCAGGGTCCCGGGCATGGCCTGAGGCTGGGTATGAGGACAGCCAGACCTGTTGGCAAGGTGACCTGTGAAGGTTGCTGCTGTCCCCTCAGGTCTGTTAATGCCTGAGCAGCAGGACAATGCCTGGTAATGTGGTAACATGGACCTTGTGATGGTGCTATGTGCCCCTCATGCCACAGCCAGGCACCAGACACTCATGCTGGTCTCCCTGCCCAGCCACAGCACAAGGCTGTGGCTCCTCTTCCATGGAGCAGTGTCCTCATGAAGGCAAGGGGATGCATTGTCACCTCTTCTCTGGTATTGCTGCTCCAAGTGGCAGTAAAGCAAAGCAGCTCCTGCCCTTAGCACTGGGGTGCTCATGACACCACTTTCTGCCTGCAGCAGCAGTTGAGGCCAGGAAAAGCCAACGTGGGGATGCTGCAGCCTGGTTCCACTCAGCAGAGGTGAGTGCCTCCACCCCAAGCTGCCTTTAGGAGTCTGTGCATGCTCCTGATCTCTTCTCCTCCTAAATGACTAGATATTCCCAAGTCTATGGCATGTATGAGGGCAGAAAGCTCTGTTAAGAATCTGGCTGACCTCGGTCCAGCTAAGCTCCTCCATGCCTGCTTCTTGGGTGGGTTGTCCTGGGACCCCTCCAGACCTCTCCTGGTGCTCACAGGGAAAGCTGTGGTCTACAGAGTAAAGCCAACGTGCTCTTCCCTTCTCTGTATAGGCAGGAAGAGGGGTCATCCAGTGATGAAGAGCCCCTGCACCCTGGGGACATGTTAGCAATGGATGCTCCTGAACAGAAATCTCTGCCAACCTACAAGAAATCCCTGCGGCTCTCCTCTGAGCAGATCGTATGTACTGCACTCCTCCTTCCCTGCTCGTGTGTGGGGTGAGACAACCCTCAAACAGGGATTTCTCTAATCCTGACTCATGTTTTTATAGAGCACCCATGTATTTTGCTCAGGGTGGCTACCCTGCAGAGGTTTAGGGTCTCTGGTCTGTCTGGGCAGCAGTCTGGCCCATGGCAAGCCTTGGGCTGGTGTGAGCCTGTGACGATGTACTGCTTTGTTCCCCTGTGCCCCAGGGAAGGCTGAATCTGCAGGATGGCCCCAACGAGGTGGCGTTCAGTGTGACGACCCAATACCAGGGCACGTGCCGCTGTGAGGCCACCATCTACCTGTGGAACTGGGATGACAAGGTGGTGATCTCGGACATCGATGGCACCATCACTAAGTAAAGGGCCTTTCTCTCACCGCACGTCCCTGCTCCTTATGTTAGGGAAAGTGTCCTTGCAAGGCTTGTGCATGCAGCCAGGAGGGACCACAGACCCACGCGGTGGGGATGGGTACCCACTGGGTTGGATCAGCCTAACCTGGTCTCCTTTCCGTCTAGGTCGGATGCTCTTGGGCATATTTTGCCGCATCTGGGAAAAGACTGGACTCACCATGGGATTGCTAAGCTCTTCCATAAAATCCACCTGTAGGTGTTGGATCAGCTGAAGCCAGGGGGAAGTGGGAGGATTGGATCCCATGCTGGTTTGGGTTGGAAGGGACCTTAAAGCCCATCCAGGTCCAACCCCTGCCAGGGGCAGGGACACCTTCCCTGGCCCAGCTGGGGCCGCAGGGGCTGTGCCCGCACACGGGGCCACCCGAGCCCCTCTGCGCCCCGGACACCGCCTCCCTGCGCCGGGCCCGGGGCGCGCTGCGTCCCCGCCGAGCCCGGCCCCGCGGCCGCGGCCGCTAAGAGGCACTGCGGGCCCGCGGATGGCCCGGCCCGGCCCGGGGGGGGAACCCGCCATGGCCAGGAGCGGCTCTGGCCGAGCAGCGAGGCGGGCGGGGACGGGGCGCAGCCCGGGCCTCTGTTGGGTCGCGCTGTGTCTGAAGCCACCCGCTTGCTGAAGGGGTGAGCAGGTTCGGGCTGAGGCCATGGAACCCCTCGTGTTCGGAGGCGCAGGAGGATGCCCTGTGCAGGGCACAGCTCCGAGGGTTCCCTGTCCTCTCGCTAGGAATGGCTACAAGTTCCTGTACTGCTCAGCCCGAGCCATCGGCATGGCGCACATCACCAAAGGCTACCTCAAATGGGTCAACGAGCAGGGCTGTGCGCTCCCCAAGGGCCCCATCCTGCTCGCCCCCAGCAGCCTCTTCTCTGCCTTCCACAGGTACTGCGTCCTCTCCTCCTGCCAGCCCTGTGTCCCCGGGGATGGCACCCCCTTCCCTAGGTCGATGCTGCTCCTTGCCTCCTTGGTGCAGGATGCCTTTCACGGGAGGCAGCCGGGGAGCTGCCTGCCCTCCCTGGAGCTTCCCGAGGAGCTCCCCATGCACAAAACCTCTCTTGCCCTTCACATCTCTTCTGTGCAGCCTGGCTGCCTGCAGTCCGGAGCAGCTGGTGCATCTGACCTCTGCTCTTGTGCTTCAGGGAGGTGATTGAGAAGAAGCCAGAGGTGTTCAAGGTCGCCTGCTTGAAGGACATCCAAAACCTGTTTGCCACCAAGCTGCCCTTCTACGCGGCTTTTGGGAACAGAGCCAACGTGAGTGGGTCTTGTGGGGAGGAGGGAGGGCTCAGGCTGCGGTGGTGGTGCCTTCCTGCGGCTCTCATGCCTTGCTGGCCTGCCCTGGGCAGGATGTCTATGCTTACAAGCAGGTTGGCCTGCCGGAGAGCCGCATATTCACAGTCAACCCCAAGGGAGAGCTGATCCAGGAGCTCACGAAGAACCACAAGTCAACGTAAGTGATGTGCCTGTTCCTTGGCATCAGTGGTTAACTTGGCTTTAGCCCAGAGAAGCAGCTCATGGGGTGGAAAACAAAACCCCAGTGCCCCCAGTGCAGCCTCTTTCTTGCCCCCATAGGTACGAGCGGCTGTCGGAGCTGGTGGAGCTCATCTTCCCTCCCCTGGGGCAGAGCGGGAGCGTGGCTCTGGTGTGTCCGGAGTACAGCCACTTTGCCTACTGGAGACCCCCACTGCCTGCTGTTGACTTAGATGCCTTCTCCTGACCTTGTTACCTGTGGAGACCTGAGGCAGGGCTTTCCTGTGTGTCCTCTGCCAGGATGGGGTGCTCCACATGCCTCTGCTCTTCCCTGCTTGCTGCTCAGACGTTTTGCACTTCTCCCAGGGGTCATGTTCTGCACTAGCAACACTCCTCAGGGGCCTGAAGAGCTCTGACTCTACAAAAACTGCATTTACTAAACTAAAACTCCTGTAAGCTGGGCCTCTGCTTAATGTTCTTACCAGCTTTAAAGCCTGGTTCTTCGTTAAAAGTGGTGGTGGGTCACTCACTGTCTTATTGATGAGCATAGCTATTGCTACCTCCAGTATGACCAATGTTTCCAGCAATCCAGCTCCCTGCAGTGTGGAAGCTGATGGAATGAAGCTGTCCTGTGGCTTAACAGCTTGTTAAGGTGGCTGGAAGCTGTTTGGGGTTTGAGTGTTCTTCACCAATAGCACTTAATCTGGGCTGCTGCTTGTTTGCTGTAGCCCTGTGCATGGAGGTGGGAGCCAGGCTCTGTGCCCTTCTCCAGCTGTGGGTGAGTTTGGTGCTCAGGGCCCTGCCAAGAGCATCATCTTGGTGGAGATGGGGGTAGGATCTACTACAGCTTCCTTGGCCTGTGGAGCCAGGGCACTGGAGAAGAACTTTTCTTTCTTTCCCTTCTTTCTTTCTTCTGCCTTCAGGTACTGGTGCAAACCTGATTTCACACAGGAAGCAAAGCCTGGCTTTATGTGCATGGGGTGAATCTCCAGTGCCTGCGGCCTGCTGCAGCCTCGTGCTCCTGTATTGGAGCGTTCAAGCGGGGTTGCCCTAAAGCAGGGTTGGGCTGGGACTCAACCAGCGTGTGCTGGGTGAGGGACCTGTCGCAACCTGGTGTCCTGCTCTGGGAGCTCTCGGCTGTGACTACATAAACAGAACCAGGCAGGAGCACTGCTGGGCTCCTTCCCCAGCCTGCCATCCACATTCTCCTTCCTTGATCACTGGTGTGAGTGTAAATCTACTCTGCCTGCCCTGTGCTGTAGCTCTGCTCCTCTGAAAGCCACACACATCACTGTGATCCTGGAAACCTCAGCAAGAAATACTTTATTTTTTTTTCTTTTCCAGTACAAACACTTTTTCAGCTTTAAAAATCTGAACAAATGTACAAGGTTTTAAACACAATAAAACACAGCCTTTTCCCAGCATCACTTAGCAACTGCCTCAGGGAGCTGCCTGTGCAAGGACAGCCCCATGGGCACCATCTCCTTCCCTCTCTGCAAGCAAAACCACAATAAAAATGCCCTATTTTGCACAAAGTTCCTTCACTTTTTAAACATGAATAGCTGAGAACTGAAATACAAACTGTCCATAGCTTCAAGTGACTCGTCAGGTATAGTCCAAATGTAGCACCATTTTCCGGAAGGTCAGACTTCTTCCTTGTCCTGGTTTTGTTATGGCCAAGTCCTGGCCCCCTCTGTGCTGGAGGCAGCCGTTGCTGTCCCAGGCCTGGGAATGGGGAGCCTGGCCCTTGGCTTTCTCTTTGGTTGTTCTTTGCAGTCTGTTTTCTCCCTGTTGTGAGGATGGGGATGGGGCTTGGGCACGATGCTCCGGTGGGATGAGGGCTGGCTTGAGACTCCTTCCTTGGACTGCAGAAAAAGCCATAGGTTTTGTTGTCCAAGAGCAGGTTTTGCAGGATGCCCAAAGGCAGCTGGAGGTCGCCCCTCGGCTGGAGAAGTGCCTCAGTAGCTGCAGCACAGCTCCAAATCAGCAAAGCCCAGAGCAGCAAGAGTGGATTCTGGTGCTCGGAGCACAGGGCAGCCTGTGAGCTGGTGGGGATAGGTGAGTGGTGGGAGACCCGGGTCCCCTCTCCCTCTTACACAGCCGATGGACCATGATCCTCTGGCAGGGGAAAGAGCTTCTGCCACATCAGGGTAACACGATGTGGCCCCAGTGATCCCTGCTGTCCTCTCTAGCCTGGAAGCATCTGTTTTAGGGAGCTCATCCAGTTTCCATGGAGGAGAAAAGGCACCCAGATACACCTCTGCAGGGAGCCGCTGCTGCTTTTTGCTGGTCAAAGCACAGAGCTGCTCCTTTACGGGGTGGGAGAGCAGGGACAGCCTGGTGAGGGTGATGGGCACTGGGTGGAAGCTGAAAGCAAGCTGGCCTGGAAGGGTCCATGAGCTGCAGTGCTGAGCTGGTAGAAAACATGTTCCTCTGCTATAAAGTGCCAGATGGAGGCTCTTTAATCTCTTCTTCATCCTTTCTGGTAGTGAAGTCTGTGTTGGCTGAGCAGCAGAGGACATCCACACTGGGCTCCCTGGGAGAGGTGGCTTTTGTGAGCCACAGCTGCTCAGTCCAGCCTCCTGCTCCATAGGGCAAGGCTGGAGTTGCTCAGAACACATACAGTGTTTTCCAGCCTGCCTGCTGGTGGGAAAACAGCCAAGCTGGCTGTGTAAATCACTCCGGTTCTTCATTCCCAGGCTGAGCTGAGGTCCCAAGAGGTCATCTCAAAGGTACCCTGCTCCACATTGGTGCGGGTCCCCAGGGCTGCTGGCACCCCAGTGAGCTCAGAGGAACATGAGGAGGATGCAGTCTCCTGCTCTGCACAGGGAGAGCCTCACACTCACCCCCTGGAGTCGCTGCAGCTCTCCTGCCCCGGCATGAGATGAGGAAAACCATGTTCACAGTTTCAGCGATAAAACAGGAGAGAACCAGAGCTGGAGGACAGGACTGCTCCATGCCCAGCTCCTGCAGAGGCCTATGGACACACGTCTCTTGGAGGAAGACACAGGGTTTCCATAACCCTTCGTATCAGCCCCAGGTGTAACCAGCGATCACAGCACAGTGGGATTGAGGGACACAGATATCCTGAGGGACAGGTTTTAGCTGCTCAGTTGGTTCTTCAAAATACAGCAAGGGACATGGGGACAGCAAGAGACAACTGCAATCAGATGAGCACCATAGCAGGTGACTGTTCAGAAATATACATACACACACCATACATCTATATATGCATGTGTGTGTTTTCCTAATGCATATCCTCACGTGCTCCATAAGGAGAACGCACAGTGTAAATGGATTTACCGTACACAAGCAGGGCTGTTGTCTCAAAGGGGGGAAGGCAGCTCCTAGGGGATGTGTGGACGCATTTGTTCTTTGAGATCCACAATTCCTGCAGTGATTTTTGTTCCCTGTAAGGAGCCCTGGCTCTGCTCAGTCCCTTCGTTAAGATGCAGGTGGTCTTCAGGTCAGAGAACCTCTATTCCTCAGCTGATAACTACAGGGGTTTAGTCTTCAAGAAGTGAGAAATCCACAAAAATAAAATAAACCCCCCAATGTTTCTGCTTCCAGCTTCCTCCTGAATTGTCCTTCTGGGACCATCAGCCCAGGAGCCAAAGCAATGCCGCAGCTGGAGCAGTGATGCTGCTGCGCCAGGGCTGGTGGGTACCGATGGCCACGTTATGGAGGAGTGGGGCAGACAGGATTAAAAATAAAAATAAAGGGGTTGTAGCAGCTTTTAATTTATCTTTTCATTAAAAAAAAAAATATCCCAAGAACTGTTGTCACATTGGAGCAAGTCTGTGTGGTGGAAGTTAATCCCGTCCTTCACAGGGAGGAGAAGGAGGAAGCACATGGCAAGATGGCTAATGCTCCTTCCCCTGCGCTTGCTCTTCCAAGTGGCCAACCTGCTCGGCCAGCTCGGAGACCTTGGCTTGGCAGTCCAGCAGGTTGTCCTTCAGTCCTGTTATTTCCTGAGAGTGGGCAGCCAGGGTCCCGTTCATGTGGTCCATGTAGTCCCACAGGCTGCCCGTGTGTTTCTCCAGTTCATCCCTGACGCCATCCAGGCTTCCCGTGATGGCACCCAGCCTGCCACAGACACTCTCCACCCGGGCCACCCGGTCATCAAAGTGAGCAATCTCCTTCTGCAGGTCATGGGCCACGTTCTTGCAGGAGCTCAGGTCACTGATGATCCTGGCTTTGAGTCGCTCCAAGTCTCCCTTGAGGTTCAGGACACGCCGGTTGCTGAAGAACAGCTGGGAGCCTTGGTCGTTGACTTTCTCCTGGATGGAGTGGACCTCATCCTCAATCTTCCGCTCATGCTCATCCAGTGAGGAGTTAACGTGTGCCACGGTGTCCGAGTACTGGGAGACGGAGTCCTTGAGCCCCGTCAGAGACTTGCTCACAGTGTTCAGGTTGATCTTTAGCAAAGTGATCTCCCCTTGCAAAGCCCCCGATGCTTCCTCCTCGATCCGCCGCTGGATCTCCAGGATGGTGGCGTTCAGCTTGCGCAGGAGGTCGTAATTGCTGTCCATGCGCAGGAGCAGGTCCTGGTTCTTGTTCTGGCAGTCTTCGATCTCTGTGCGGAAGGTCTCCACGTCTTTGGAGGCGGAGCTGCAGCCCAGGGAACAAGTGCTCTCCAGCGTGATGAGGCGATTCTGCAACACCTCCAGTGCCTCGTCTGTCCGTTTCCTCATGCTGGCAAGCTCCCCCTCCAGCACGGGCACCACCGCGCCGTCCATTCCGATGGGAGAGCTCACATTGTTCAGCTCCCCCATGACGGTCATGAACCTGTCCTCCAGGGTCTGCATTTTGTCTTCAAAGGCAGTCCTCATGCCATCCACCTCTGCCACCACCGTGCCTCTCATGCTGTCCTCTATACCAGAACAGCAGCTCCCCGTTTCTCTCTCTGTAGCATTGAGTCTGGCTTCCAGGTCTTCAAAGCGCCCTTCAAAAAGGTTCCCTAGGGTGACAGTGGAGATTTCCCCATCCAGCCGGGAGTGCAAGTTCTTCTGGGACTCGGAGATGCTGTGGAGGCCTTTCTCAAGGATGTTCATGCGATCGGTGAGGTAGTCCAGGTTGCTGCAGCAGCTTTCCACCACTGTCAGCCCTTGGATCTGGGTCTCCAGCTGGGAGATCTCTTTCTTGATCTCTAGCTCCTTCCCGTCCAGCGTCTGCTGCAGCCGCAGGTTGGCAGCTTTCTCCTCCTCGCACTGCTGCCGCACCTCCTGGATCCGGAAATCACACGTGCTCTGGATCTTCCCCAGCTTCTTCTCGAAGCCGTCGAGCAGCTCCCCGCGCAGGTTGCTCAGCCTCGTGTCCACGTACTCCTCCAGCAGGTCGATGGAGGTGAGGGGCGAGGGCCGGGCTGACTCCAGCAGGTGCTTGATCTGCCCGTCGTGGTCCAGGACCATGCCGCGCACCTCGTGCAGCAGATCCGCCTTGGTTTTCAGCACGTCGCTCACCTCCGTCACCTTGGTCAGGATGTCCCCCACGGGAGGGAACGCGGCGATGTCGGCTTTGTCTGCCGCATCCACCAGGCCGTCGGGAATGATGCCGAAGCCCACCGTCGAGTCAGGCGTGCCGGGGCTGTTCATCAGCGAGCCGATCATCCTGGTGGTGTCCTCCTGGATGGCCAGCCGCAGGCGGTCGCCCAGCCCGCTCACCATGGTGTGCAGGCTGTCGTAGGACTGGGAAAGGCGCCTCACCTCCTCCTCCAGCCGATCCAGGCGGTCCCCGAAGAGCCCCGGCAGCTTCCTGCCTGCACGGGGAAAGAAACAGAGAGACAGTCAGGGCTGGTGTTCCTTTAATTTCCCTCCTTGGCTACCTTCTAGACGAGAGTCCTTTCCCCTACTAACATTAGCTCCTGCGTCCCTCTTATTGCCATGCCAGCGAGCTATCAGCCCACCCTTCCTCCTTTCCTCTACATCTCTTCTTAAGCTGATCAGGAAACCCTCTTTCTTCTGGGGATCAAGTCCTCTGTTCAACAGCAGGTGATGAGAGCAGCCTGGGGGAGCTTTGTCTGGAGACACACTCTATTGACCCCAAAATGAATGGAAAATGCTTGAAAGCAATGAGGGAAATTTTGCAGTGGCACATTTTGAAACAAACTACATTTAAAAAGCAAGTGATCCTCAAAGCAATCAGTGTCAGGTCTCGGATCACAAAGCACATCATCCGCTGATGGTTTGCCAAATCCATGCCCTGTGCTGGAACAGAACAGAAAGAACCAGGAGGTGTGACAGCATGCAGTGATGCGGTAACCTGGGGATGTGAAGAAGGAGCGAGATCTCACCATACTGATTCTTCTTTGGTCCTGGAAACAGGTCAGGGTGGCTTTTGGGATAGGGCGGAAGCCTGGGGATTGGAAACATCTTTTGCCCGGGAGGCACTCTGGGGCTGGGCTGCTGGGGCAGGAGGCCGGGTTGGTCAGTGGGGCTGTCGTGGCACCCTTCTCCCATGAAGCCGGGGCAGCACCTCCAGGCCAGCTCAGTCACTGTCTTGTATCCAATCTTGTATTTGGGCCTGAAGAAGGTGCGGTACCTTTCCAGGAGAGGGGAGGAAGAGAGAAGACAGTTTAGAGAAGCAACCTCAATGTCAAGCATTGAGAAGAGCGGGGCCACGGGTCCTGTTGGGCACATGGGAAAGCCTGGCTGAGACCCGTGTCCTGCACTTGCAGACCATGACCCACCTCCTCCAAGAGCTCTTGCTGCACCATAGGTCAGTGTAGCAGTACAGTGCCCGGCCAGGGACACAGCTCATCACACCAGCACTCCAAAATCTGTGCCCACCCTCTCCAGGACTGGACCTGGAGGTCTGACAGCACATGGTGAGAGAACAGCCCTCCCCAAAAAGTTGGCAACACAACTAGACAAGCCTGAGAACCAGCCTGGGGTGAGGAGGGACTGTCTGAGCAGAGCCATTGGTTCTGAAGCTGTGGTTTCTGGTGAGGTTTCTTGGTTGGAATTGTTTTTAACCTGAGACTCCCGTTGTTAGTTTAGAAAAGCACAAGTGTATTTGTTGCTTTGGTCTCTGGCCCAATATAGATGACCACTGTGATAGATGACACACAGTTTGGCACCTTTTGGCCCAGGAGAGCACAAGATCATAGAACCCCAGACTGATTTGGGTTGGAAGGGACCTTAAAGCTCATCCAGTTCCAACCCCTGCCACGGGCAGGGACACCTTCCACTAGAGCAGGTTGCTCCAAGCCCCTGTGTCCAACCTGGCCTTGAACACTGCCAGGGATGGGGCAGCCACAGCTTCTCTGGGCACCCTGTGCCAGCGCCTCAGCACCCTCACAGGGAAGAGCTTCTGCCTCAGAGCTCATCTCAATCTCCCCTCTGGCAGGTTAAAGCCATTCCCCTTGGCCTGTCCCTACAGGCCCTTGTCCAAAGCCCCTCTCCAGGTTTCCTGGAGCCCCTTTAGGCCCTGGAGCTGCTCTAAGGTCTCCCCTTCAGGAGCCTTCTCTTCTCCAGGCTGCCCCAGCCCAGCTCTCTCAGCCTGGCTCCAGAGCAGAGCTGCTCCAGCCCCCGCAGCAGCTCCGGGGCCTCCTCTGGCCTCGCTCCAGCAGCTCCACGTCCCTCTTGTGCTGCTGCCCCAGAGCTGGATCAGGACTGCAGGGGGGGGGTCTCCCCAGAGCACAGCAGAGGGGCAGGATCCCCTCCCTGACCTGCTGCTCACGCTCTGGGGGTGCAGCCCAGCACACGGGGGGTTCTGGGCTCAAGCGCACACTGAAGCCAGGTCATGGGGAGCTTCTCCTCACCCAACACCCCCAAGTCCTTCCCCTCAGGTCTGTAATGAAATGAATCATTAGCTGATGGCCCAAGTCTGTGGAAGAAACGTTTTCCTCTCATGTATGATGCAGCATCTGAGGCTCTGCAGAAAACTCAGCTGTGGGTCCAGAAAACACCCTGTTTTCACCCCAGTTTTGTTTGAAGGGCTGGAGGGGCTGAGGAGCAGACACTGCGGAGATGGGAGCTGCTTTGGGGATCTCCTTCACGGGTACCAGCAAGTGCAGAATGTCCTCAAGTCCCCAGATGCTGCTAAAACACTTGTGATGGGATGAAGGGACTTTCAAAGCTCATCTAGTCCAGCACCCTGCAATGAGCATCTTCAACTAGATCATGTTGCCCAGAACCACATCCAGCCTGGCCTGGAATGTCTCCAGGGACGCATCCCACCAGCTTCCCATGACTTCCTGATTTATTTCTGATCAGAGATAGGCTCCCTCTCCCTCCTGACAGATCCCATCTTGCTTTCTCTCGGCACCTCTGCCCTGCATTAACTGCCTCAAACAGGAAAAGCCCTTCAGCCCCTTTCACTGTGCTCTGCAGAGTGGGGTTGATGGTCGGACGGGTGGCATGGGGCCTCGGGAGCCCAGCCAGAGCTGTGGCCTGGTGGGAAGGGAGCTGTGGGCCAGGGTCCCCCATACTCACAGGACTTTCCCCGGGCACTTGGGTCCCCAGCTGCACTTGTGGTACTCAGCCTTGACGTAGCTCTCGGCCCCGTCCTGCAGCGCGCACGTCACATTGCGCTGCACCACGTAGGCACAGTAGCTCCTGTAGGGAAGCACAGTGAGACATTGTCACCCTGGCACCCAGCAGCACCGGCTGTGCAACCCGTCCCAGGCAGCTCTGCATGACCCTGATGGCGAGGTCTCACCAGGGGCCAGACCTGGAGGGACCCGCCAGCCCAGCCCACCCCACACACTGGGGACAGGGACAGCAGAGGGGTCTGGGAGTGCGGGGAGTGGGGATGGAGCAGTGCCCCCAGTGCCCAGCCTGCTGCTGGGTGCCTGGGCTGGGTTATGAACTGGGTCCTGCTTCTGGTGTCCAGCACCCAGCTCCGAGCCTCCATGAGAGCCATCACTGCCCAGCCCCACCAGCCACCCTGGTGCCACCCCCAGCAGCGCAGATGAGCTTCTTCCTCAGCCCATGTGGGTCCAGGCACCTCTCCTCTGGGTTAAGGGGTGCAGCTATGTTGGTGTTGGAAGCAGGATGAGCACCCTCACCTCTGAGGTGCTGCCGTGTATGGGAGGCTGGGTGCTGAGGGCAGTTGCTGCTCTCACAGTCACGGCCACGTTGCTACCAGTGCACGGGTCACCCAGAGCCTCAGAGCTGGGCTGTGCTGGGCACATCATGGCCCGGGTGGCCAGACAGGCAGGGAAGACAAGCAGAAACCCCCCTGCAGCAGCAGTTATGGGAACAGCATGCCAGAAACAGCTCCAGCAGCATCTGGCAGGGGTGATCTGTCCTTCTGGAGTGCTGCCAGTGGCAGCACGAGCCCTAAAGCCTTTGGACCTTGCTGTGGGTACTGTCACACTGGTCCAAGTGTGATGCTAGAGTGAGCAGAGGAAGAGGAGGTGCTGCCCGGCTGCTCTGCGGGGCTGCAGCATCACAGCTCCCTCCACCAGGGAGGCAGGAACAAGCCAGGTCCCAAGTGGGATGGAGGCTGGAAACTTCCTCAGATCCCTTGGATGGATGGTACATGGAGCAGAGTCTCTTCCCTCTTGCCATGGTGCCTGCAGCCACAGGTACCAGCCAGCTCCAGGCACATTGACCTCTCCAAAGCCGAGCAGCAAACCCAGGCATGAGGATGAGGTGCCCGGGAGGAATGCTGCGTGGGAAGGATGCAGGAGCGCTGGTGGGACAGATGGAGACCAAGGCTGCTCCAGCTGAAGGCAGGGCTGCTGCAGGAGCAGATGGACTTGGCCCACAGCGGCAGAGACAGCAGGGATGTGAGGTGAGGCAGGGATTAAGGACACAGAGATGTGGCAGACGGCAGAGCGGGAGAAGAGGAGGGTACAGGCACACAGAGCAGAGCTGAGGCAGGAGCAGATGGGCAGCGCGAGGTGCTCAGTGAGGCGGGAGGACCCGGCTCTCCCCGGGGTCACTGCGGCTCGGCTGGGAAGCAGCTGGAGCTCCCTGGCATCACCATGGCATGGCCTGAGAGCAGCCTCGGGACTGCCCAGAGAAAGGAGCTGCAGGGCCTCAGCCCAGCTCTCACGGGCTTGGCAGGACGATGGTGCCAGTGGCACTGAGACACCTCTGCCAGGGAGAGACGAGCGCAGGGACCAGGACAGTCACCACAGAGCAGAGCACCCTGGGGAGAAGGACTGAGCTGCCTCCTGTTTGGGGGAGTGAGTGTGCATGTGTGTGTGCACAGGGCTGTGCACAAGTGCGTATGTGCACACGGGGGGCAGGTGTGCACAGCCCTCCCACTGTCACAATCCAGGAACAGAGCAGCAGGGCTCTGGCTCATCTTGAGCGGGTAAAGATAGGTGAAGGAGAGCCAAGCAATGATGGCAAACATATGAACACAAAGTACAGCCCCTGCCCATGTCAAGACCCAGCATAAGCCCCCCAGCGCCACTGATCAGGCTCCTCTGCCTCCAACAGCCCATGGGGCAGGAGCTCCCTCCATGAAGCAGCAAGGTGTGAGCAGGCTTATCCTCCTTCCAACACCCCGGCTCTCCCTGCTCCCTCCCAGCAGGGACCCCCAATCCCACCCCCCCAGTGCATCTCCCTGCTACCCCTGGGAGCAGCACCAGCACCTCTATCCCAGCCCCTTGCCGCGGGCTGCCTTTGCTGCCCTGGGATGGGCACTCCTGGCATTCCCAGCCTGCCCAGATGCAAGGGAGAGGCGGCCAGGCTCGGAGCGTGTGCAGGGATCCGTGCTGCTCCCTGCACTTCCAAAAGTGAGTCATTTATCTGAGCACTGGGCCACAGAGAGCACAGGCCATCCACTTTTCTTAGCTGGAGGGAAGGGAGATCATGTGCATGTGGAAACTTAGAATCACTGTCTACCCAGAAATCCAGGACCTGCTTGCAAACTGCAAACCCCTTCTGCAAGGGGTAGCCAACATGGGCAGATCTACTGGCCACTGCTAATGAACACTGCCTACCTGTGGCTACTTGGGGAGGGTGGTTCTGGCTCACTCTCCTCCTCAGAACCCCCTTTCCCTCTCACCCACCTGAGCTGCAGTTTTATAGCTCCAGCCCGATGCTTTAGGAGTGAGCAGCTGGAAAATGTTACAGGGTTTAGAAAGCTCCTACTGGCACTGCCAGTATTGTTCGTCTCGAATGTTACTTTATTCATTTCAGCTTGTTCATAACACCACATCCTCCTCTTCCCAAAGCAGCCACAGAAAGGGTTCTAGCGAACAAGGGGGGAGGGAAGCGACCCCCCCTCTACTAACAGCCTTTTTGCAATTGAATGGAAAAAGTCTATAGTGCGTGTATAAAGCCCACATTCCTCATCTGCTGAGCTTTCCAGGTTACTTGAAAACCTATTTAAACTCCACTGAGTCTGTGCTTTACAAGCAAATGAGCAAATTCCCTCCAAACCAATCCGTGTTTCCATGCGGAGGTCTGTGCACCGCCACCCCCCCGCGCATCCCCTCCATGCCCATGTCCTGCAGAACAGGTACATGCACCTACCCCGTTAACACACACGGGCACCCCGGTGCCCCCCGCAGCCCTGCCCCACGCGGGACCGCAGCACACCCGACGCCCCCCGCACACAGTCCGCCCGTCCAGCGCTGAGCCCCCCCGTCCTGCCCTGCTCGCCTGCCCCCGGCACCAGGACTGCTCCCCAGCAAGGCCTGCCCTCGTTCGAGCCCGGGGGATGCTGCCCATGGCCGGTGCCGCGGGTGCGGTACCCACCGCGGCTGCTGCTGCTGACCCCAGAGGCGCTGCCGGTCCCCCGTGCCCGCCGTCTGTGCCCGGTACGGGATGCCCGACGAGCCTCGCCGGTACCCAGGGCCGATGCCGGCTCCCGGTACGCGCCGGGTCGGTTGCGCGGACGCGGACGCGCAAAGCGATCGCTTACTTGTGCTTGCCTATGGGCTTGCCGGGGCCGAGCTGCGGGCTGGAGCCGGCCGTGTAGAGGCTGTACCTGCCGCCGTAGGGCAGGGGGGCCGCGGGCGGGTAGAAGGCACCCTTGGCGTCAGCGAGGGCCAGCAGCGTCCCCAGCGAGAGGCAGAGCAGAGCCCCGCGGCGGCGCATGGTCCCGGGCCCGGCGGCGGCGGCGGAGCGGGACAGGCGGGACGGGGCGGCCGCTGCGGAGGGGACCGGAGCGCCGCCCGCTGCGCCCTGCCCTGCCCTGCCCTGCCCTGCCCGGCCCGGCCCGGCCCTGCCCGGCGGCACACGGGGCTCCTCCGCACGACCGACCCCTTTTGTACGGCTGCGGCGGGGCGGGCCGCGCTCCTCCTCCCGCCCTCCCGCAGCCGCCGACCCCCGGCCCCGCGGGCGGGCAGACAAAGCGCAGCCCCCCCCGGAACCCTGCCGCGCAGCCCCGGGGGGGCTGCAGCACCCCCGAGCCGTGCCGGAGCTGCCCCTTCCCCCGCTCCCACCCGCACCGCCCCTGGTCCCCCCCAGCCTGCGGCCCGGCCCTGCCTCACCCCGGAGCGGAGCATGGGAGGAGAAAGGCAGGAGGGACCTTGACTGTGCCCATTCGGCGTATTTGGCCCGAGGCGATGTGCGCTGCTGGAGAGCGGCAGCGGTCAACCACTTGGCCCCATGGAACCCGCATCACCAAGGTCCCAGCAAACCCAGCATCTGCGGTTTGCAAGGAGGGGAAGTGGGAAGCGGTGCTGGTTTGGAGCTGGCATCAACCCTCCCCAGCAGATCTGGGCTTTGGTGCCAGGCTCCAGGAGAGACGAAGGAATCCCTTGTCTTTCCCTATGGAGCCATGCATCTCCCACAGCCATCAGCATTTCCTCCTTGGGAAGGCAGGTTCGGGTCTCCTGTCCCTCCTCTGCGCTGCAGATCCTGTTACCCTGCACCCTGCTTGTGCCCGCAGCAGCGTGTGCTGGGTGCTGAGCACCCTGCCCTGCCCTGATAGCACTCCCCATGCACCACGGCACTGACCACAGCGGTGTAAGACCCTTTGTGTGAGCCATGGGGAGCCTTTTCTCTTGGGCAAGGGGGAGATGACCCCCCCACGGGGCACTGGGCAATTTGGGATGGGGATAACATCCCTCCGGCTATGCAGCGGAGGTCAGCTCACAGCCCTGCAGCAGTGAGGCCCTGCAGAAGCAGAGCCTGGGCTGAGCATCCTGCTCTCCTCAGGACACTTACGCTGTGGGCATCCCCTCAGGACCAGAGCAGGGGTTTGATGAGGCTCCTGTCCCCTGTTAACCCGGACAGGGAAGCACCACGCGAGGTGTGCGACGCTTCTCCAGAACTCCTGGAGGAAAACAACAAGTGGTTGAGAAAGGGTGGAATCCCAAATGCAGGAGTGAAACCTGCAGCTGATGGGGGAAGGAGGCATGGAGGCTTGGGCTGACACTGAGACAGAGATGATATGATACTGAGACAAACGACTTTTTTCAGTTAAAAGGAGTCTTTGGCTCAGCCTGAGGTGAACGCAGGAACGTTAGCAGCAGAGCAGAGCCGGAGGAGGCAGGCTGGAGGGAGCACGAGGAGGAAGTGTGTGTAACGAACCGGTGCGTGCTTGGAAGCGGCTGCTCCGCTCGGTGCAGCGTGGTGCGGGGTGTCGCTGCGAGCCGCCTGTCAGGCTGCACCCCAGAGGTGGCTGCAGGGCGGGTTGTACATGGTGCATCTGGCAGCGCACGAGGCGGGTACATGGACCTGTTCCACTCTGCTGGGATGCTGCGGGAGGGACGGTCTGTGAGCAGCTCTGTGCAACAAACAAAAGTCAACCGAGCTGCATGGTTTAGTGCTGGGTGCCAGAGTTCAGAGCGAACCTTGCTCACAGCCTTAGCTCTTTTCCTCTGTGCGCAGGGAGCGCGAGCCAGGTTTAATAACAGCATGCTGCACGTGTGTGTCTGAGGCCTCAGGAAAAACCAGCTGCTGGAGCACAGTGTCAAAGCCCTTGGTCCTGGCCTCGAGTCCTCTCCTGCGATGGGTGGGCAGAGCAGGGCAGAGCTGCTTTCCCATCCTCGCTAGCCTGGCCGTGAAAGGGAAGGAGCGAACCATTGCACTTGTGTGGGTGCGTGTGTATATCTGCCTGTTCCTGCCATCCAACCCCAGTGCTGAAGCTCCAGGTCACTTTCTGCCAGATTTCATCCTCAGAGAGGCTGAATTCCATTTCCTTATGCTGTTGTCTAATTGTTTTATGAAAAAAAGGCATCTTGGTAGCCAAGAGAGTGCCAAACTCAGGTCCTCACTGAGGAAATAGATTCATCATCAGTTCTATTACAAGACATCAAAGAATCCACATAGGACAGAGCCATTATGAGTGCCCCAAACCATGGGAAAAACTCTCATGTGCCTTATGAGCCGTGAGCTAATCCAACCGTGAGACACCGAGTGGCAGGAAACTGGGATTCTTTAAGTTGCACTTATGGAGCAGCCCGGGTCTGACTCTGTGATGCTCAGCTGTGCTGCTGCTGGTCCCCACCACACCATGAGCTCTGCCCGGGCATTGTGTGGAGCCTGGCACAGCATCCTGCTCTGGGAGAAGTGCTCATGTGGAGACTCCTTCTACTTGGGCATTCTCCTGACATGGGCATTGTCCCAGAGAAGATGTCAAGCCCCATCTCCCAGAGCTGTGAAGGGTGCTGAGCACTGGGCTCTCCAGCTCAGAATGGAAGGGCTTTGCCACCCTGAACTGCTGCCGGCCCGCTGGGAATGCCAGCCCTTGGTGCTTCCCAGAGGAAAGCTCTGCTTTCCCTCCTCGCCTTGGCTGGAGACTAAAGGGGATCAGACCAGAGCTCCTGCTGCTGATCCAATCTGGATGCTGGGCAAACCTGAGACCCTCCTCACAGGGGTGCTTGACCTGGAGGCAGTGTCCGTCAGTGTCCATCAGTGTCCCCATGCGAGTGCTCAGTGCAGAGAGCTTGTTTCTCCGCCTGAACTGCCAGGAGCTCATGATTTTGGCTACACCTCTCGTCCCTGCACAGCCCTGCTCCAAGCCAGTCTGGGAATGAAGAGGTTTTGTGCTATTAAGGGTCCAGCAGAGATTTAGCCAAAAATCAGGGCCATCGTGCAGGACCTAGGAGGTGCTTCTAGGAGGAGCTCATGAAGGAGATAAGAGCAGAGGTTCCAGGGGCAGCTCTTCCCCTGCTGTTTCTGGGGGAAGGGCTGGGTGAAGCACCGGGAGGCTCATTTCAGGAGCAGATGACACCAAACAGTGACCTGTTCTGCTTCACATCCCTTTTAATTAACACCTGCATGGCCTCATCAGCTGAACAATCCCTCCCTTCATGGGTCAGCAGCCCCTGACCCTCCGTTCCCACCCGGGTCCAATGGGCAGTGCCTGCACAGGGCAGTGGCTGTGCCCCCAAACCCTCCCACAGCAACAGGAGGAGGGACAGGACAGTGCAGGGGCTCTTCAGCTCTTGGCCAGCACCAGCCTTGTCCACCCTAATCCCGAGCTTTAAAGAGGTGCTGCTGGAAAGGCACCCAGGTGGGCACAGAGGTGAGAGTTGTGGCCATGGGATGGGAGCAGACTGCAGTGAGGGAAATGGAAGCTGGATATTAATAATACAAAACTATCTGTTAGTAAAATGGATGTAGCCCAGGAGGAGGCTGGATTGAGCCATCTGGAGATTTTAAAGGAAAGGTTAGATAAAAAAAAGTCTGTCAGGACCAATTTGGGGCAGGGAAAGGGGTTGGATGGCTTCCCAAGAGCTCTCCCAGCCTGAGTTTTTCCGAGTACAAATTCATTTCCCAAAGTGGCAAGGCAAGAGAGCAGCTAGATTTAGAGGCAGAGTTTCTCCCTAACGATTCCCAGCGGATCAAAGGCATTCCTTGAATTGGCACTCGCAGAGGCCTTTTCCCTTGGCAGCAGGTCTGTGTCTGTGTGCGAGGGAGCCTTCTGGAAAGCCCAGCTTTCCCAGGTACGCATCCAACAGGATCCATCCAGGGCTCGCTCTGCCATCGGCGCCCCTGTGAAGACACCACAGCTCTCCCATGGCTGCTTCCCCAGCCCCAGGGAGGAACAGGGACACTGCGTGGCCCAAGCTGGCACAGGAGATGCATGTCCCAGATGTCACGGCAGTGTGGGGGGTACCAGCCCGCGGAGAGCAGTCACCCAGGAGGGCCAGGAGCCCTCCAAGTGCTCCAGTTCTCAGCTAAAACTGAGTTGATGGAAGCCCACCATGGCCATGGCTCAGCTGCAAGACTGGAAGCTCCTTCTGGCTCCCAGTACATGCTTCTGCCACATCCCAGCTCCATGTGGGGCATGGACCACTTCTCCCATTGGCCCCAATGGGAAGCAGATGCGGGTGTGCGGGCAGGAGGCAACCGGTGGCATCAGCAGCCAAGGGGATGCCCCATCATCTGCTCTGTGTGCTGAGGTTTTGTTGTGGGTCAGACCCTGGCTGAGGGTGTGAGTGCAGTGTGTGCCCCCCAAACTGTGGGGCAGGGGGCACCCAGGTTTGCCCAGGCTCCGGAGGAAGCTGCGCCCAGGGGCTGAGAACAGAATCCCTTTCTTCGTGGGAAAGTGCAATGACTCGAAGTGGTCAGACAGCCTTATCTCTGGTTTCCAAAGCCACACGCTGATCATTTGTCAAGATTAGCGCGTGCGGTAGAAGGGATGGAGCTGTTCCAAACCCAGCTCACAGCTCTTCCCTGGGCTCAAAGCCATTCATAAAAATGCCAGAGCAGCAGTGGTGGCGGCGGCACATACTAGGGCTGTGGTTTGGGGAGGACGAGGACGGGTCAGCCACAGGTTATACAAGCTCTGAGTGGGGAGAAGAATGCACAGGTTGTGTTATTTATACATCCGTTAGCATCGTTCCTCCAGGAAAACTCGCAGGGAGGCCGGCAGGGAAGGTTTAGCAAGGACGAGCGGCAGGCAGGAGGTGATGTGGTTAAAGAAACCCTTTCCCAGCCAGGCTGGGACCCAGGGGAACAAGAAAAAGCATTTTCAGGCCACAGCCATGGAGCAGGAGCAGTCTCCAAGGGCTGTCCCAGCTGGATGCAGCAGCACATGGATGTAGGGTGAGGAGGATGAAGATGGAGCAAGAGAGGAGGTGACACCCGCCTGTAAGCCCTGGGGAGGAGCAGCCCTGATCTCAGCTGGTCCCCATCAGTTGGGGCTCAGCTGGGCAGGAGCCTGGGAATGCTATAAAAGGCTGGGTGGCTGGGGCAAGGTGCAGGTAGTGTTTAGGATATGGGTTCTGTGTTCCTCTAAGCAGGATGTGGGGGAAGAAAAGTTGCTCTGTTGCAGGTAAGGATCTGGGTGAGCAGAGGGATCCTTGTTGCAAGAAAAGCTTGTCAGCTCCTGTCTGCCTTCAAGGGTATCCCCAAAGCCAAGGGAGGATGGTAGGAAAGGAAAATGCCTTTGGGGTGGGGGCTTGATGCTGGGTCTGGCAGGAGCAGGGCTCTGACTGTGTTGTGAGGGAAGGTGCTGCTACAGCTGGGAAGCTTTTGCAGGAGGGGTCCTTCCTGTATGAGTCCTTGAGGGAGGTTTGTGTCCCTGGCTTGGCTGCAAGGGCTCTGACAGCAGGTCCTGGGCTCCTTCAGCCTGGTTGGGACCATGGGGGTCCCTGGTCCAACCTGCTTGAAGCAGGGTCTGCTGTGACATTGGGTGTTTGAGCTGCCCATCCCACTGCTCCAGGAGAGGGCTTTGGTGCCAGCTTGTCCTCCAGCACCAACATGTTATCCTACAAACCCTGTGCCTCCAGTGCCAGGGCAGCCCTGGACGTGGGGAGCTGTGCGGGCGACGGAGGGGATGTCTGCAGCAGGAGGAGGTCACCTCATGTGCTACTGCAGTAATTCAGTGGTCTCCAGACTGTTGTGGTAGTTCAGCACTTGTACTTGGGATGATCCTTCCTGTCTCTCCTCCATGAATGCTGTTCCCAGAGACAGCCCCTGGTGCAAGAAGCAGGTTCACTGGAAGTGGGACGAACAGCAGCCTGGCATTTGGGTTTAGAGAAATGTCCCTATTGCTGGTCTGTTTAGTTGCTTCTCCAGGGCTTAGGCAGGTCTTTTGCAGAGCTGTGCCTCTGGCTTTAGGGAATATCTATGTTTTTCCTTTCCATTTCCTCCAGCTGGGTCAGATTCTGCCTTTCCTGGGGACAGGATGATGGCAGCAACCCAGCGATTCACAAACCCTCTGCTCGGTGACCTCACTGCTGCACACAGCGGAAGAGAAACACCGCAAGAGCGGAAAGAAAACACATCTCCTTTGGGAGCCAGCCTATAGTGAAGGACACTTGTACAAACTGGCCTCTTTGGCTTTGTTTTTGGTTTATAGTCACTCAGCACCACGGCACAGCTGAGCTAATTGTAACCCCTGAGCTCTCCTTTGTGCCCTGCCTTCAACACTGCTGTAAGGCAAAGAGTTTGCCTGGTGTTGGCGTGCTGGGATGCTCCTGAGGGATGAGTGCCTGTGGATGCCCGGTTCCTGCAGGCAGGGTGAGGGGCCAGGGCTGCTGGGGTGTCTCCAGCAGGAGAGATGGACCTGGAGGCAGCTGCGGGTGCAGGTTTCCCTGCACGTGGTGGGTCCAGGAGGGTGATGGCCACGTGTGGAGCCTGCTGCAGGGCTCTGCGCAGAAGCAGCCTGAGCGTTGTCCTCTGTCTCCTGTATTTTGGGGCAGGACCCCCATGGAGCTTTCCCAGCTGCCCAACAGCCTGCCTGCATGAGGGTTGTCTCAGTGGCAGATATGTGTTTCTGGGGTGATGATGGAGAGCAACCCTTTGAGCCCACCTGGGCGAAGTTACCCAACACACACGATTCTCTATTCTGTGCCTGTTCTTGGTGGTTTGCCCACAGATGGGGTCCTGGGGCAGCAGGGAGACTTCCCGCCCCGCAGGGCTGCTTTTCCTTGGCTGTGGTCAAGAGCTGCTTGCTCCAAGCATGGCCAGCGCCGCTCCCACGTGTCCCCAAGCACGGGGTGACTTTGTGATATAGCAAATGTGGGAACAGCTGGGCTGAAACCCTGCCATTATCCACGTCGCCTGCGGCAGGGGGATGAGAGGGAGTTATTTCTGGGTCCTATGAGGGGCCTTTTGTGCCCCCCCTGCAGCCAGCTCTGCCCTGTCCTCCGGGGTGACCCTGCAGGCACGTGTAGGGTGTGATGTGAAGGGCCATAAATAACGGGTGGTTATTTATGCACGGGCAAAGGAGCAGTGTAACTGATACCAGCTTGGGCTCCTTCCAGACCTGCTTGGACCTCAAGGCTGATACTTGGCTTCCCTGGCTTCCCTTTGCAAGCAGCTGGGCCCTGCATCTGCGTTTGGCCTTGTGCAGTGTTTTGCTGATCTTTTTCTCACTGTACGTGTGCTCGCCAAGGTCCCACTGACCCATTACCAGAAAAACCCTTAAAAATCAGAAGAACTTGATATCCAAGTGGAATAGCTTGGGTTCAGCCTTGGAGAAAGTCCCGAACTCTCAAGGAATTTCCTGATCTGAAGAATCTGCCAAAATTAGGAATCTGCCTCGGTTGGGCTGCACATACTTTCAGAGCTCACACTGCGGTGTTGTGAATTGGGTTTCCAGCCCTGTCTTTTCAGGGACGTGCTCTATCTGCACAGGGCAATAAGACCTGAAAGGGAAAACCTCCTTCTGACCAGACACGGGAATACACAGGGATTTACTTAACATCCTCCCCTCCTTAATTTTGGGATCAATGGGATTTTTGATCCTCAACTCCTGCCTTGCTTCCTTGTGCCAAATGCTGGGCTGTTGCTGCAGCCCTCATGTTAACATGGAAACTTGGGTGCAGTTTAGGTTAGTGGCTCACTGGCAGACCTGGGATTAAAGCCATGACCCCACATTGACCAATATCCCCTATTTTAATGGAAAGATAATGGTTTTGCAGCAGAAGGAAGCCCCTTTGCTTGAACTGGGGCTCGGTGTTCATGTGTTTATTGCATGTATTTCAAAAGCAAACAAGCTCCTGGGTGGGAAAAGCACAGCCCTTCCCCTCAGAACAAACCCGAATGAAATTCCTCAAGGTCTTCTTCCAAAAATTAATGCTGGCTGGATTTCGACCAGGTTGTTTTTGACTGGCTTTAATCTGTGAAATCAACACCAAGTCAGGAAATGCTTAGATTGACTCTGAATGAGGGCTTGGCCAGAACTCCTCTCCTACTTATGAGGGTTAGTTGGAAACAGCAAAACCTCCTGGAGGTGACCTGTGCTGACCTCCCTGCTCACCCAGCCCAGCCTGGAGGGGCTTTATTGTCCTTCAACACTTGATTTCATCCCCAGGAGCTCAGCAGCCCCATTGCGTTGCGCATGATGCTGGAGGCTGGGACTGCTTTTCCACTGATTTCAGGGGACTTTGGACCAGGTTGGTGGGTCCAGTTTCCCTATGGGCCAGCAGTGCTGTTTTGGGGGATACCCCAGTGCTCCCCGGCTATGGGTCAGGGCTGAATCCTCTGGAACACCATCACCTCCCAGCTCCGACATGAGCCAGCCCAGAGTCACTGTCTCTGCCTCCCTGTTTGCTCCTGATGCCTCTGTGTTGTGAGGTGTCCAGCCTTGTGGTGGGGCTGGGGCTGAGGAGAGCCTGGACCAGAAGAGCTCATGGTATTCCCTGTGTCCCCCCTTCCCCGTGCAATGCTTTGCAAGGGCATTGCAACTGTGAAAGGGAGGAAAAGAAAGCCCAGCATGAGCACATGTGGCAGGCAGGGGGAAATGGCTGTGCAAAGTAAGCAGTGCCTTTAAAGAAGTGCTTGTCTGGGGTTTGTTTAGTTATCCTCTAGGTAATTTTACAGCTGAGGAGGCCGGGCCATTCAGGCAATGGCCCAAACAATATCCCCACTGTCTGAGCAGCTCCCGCGGCCCGGCAGAGCTGGGGGCAGAGCGAGACGGGGAAGAGAAGTTCCTTTTACCGGCTGTAGGCAGAAATGCCACGGAGGATGTCCTGTAATTAAGACATCGCTTCGAATGAGCAAGTCACTCGGCTGTCAGGTTGAATAAAGGTCTGGGCGCAGGCCGGCTGTGGGAGCGGGAGGCAGAGATGTCATTGGGAAAAGCCCAGTCCCATCGTTTCAATCTGAATTGTGGCTCCGGACATGGGATGCTGAGGAGGAGGATGGGGTTTGGGGCTCGGTTCCCTTGCTCTCATGGGCAGGGATTATGTGGTGCCCTGCATGGAGTTGGTGCCCTGCCTGCACCCCGCTCTGACCCCAGCCCTGGGGCCAGCAGCTCCAGCCCTTTGGAACATGGGGAACCAGGACTCTAGAGTGGAGCGCAGTTCCAGTTCACTGTCCTTGGCACAAACCCTCATGGGGTGTATGTGCCAGGGCAGGTCCTGCCCCTCACTCTATCAAGGCACGCTCTGTCCCATCCCCCTGGCACATCCCAGGCTGAAATCGCCAGGAAAAGCTCCCCTTCCTCTTCCAAAGGGCTCGTGCAGCCCAAGCTGGAAACACGGGGGCTCGAGTCTCTGAGCACTACGTGCAAATAGCTCACATCGGCTCACAGCGCTGTTCCCAAGAGCCGGAGCACTCGCTGCTGGCAGCCAGCTTGCAGGAGGATTCCGATATTTCATGCAGACATGGCGAGAAACCAGCCCTGTTTCCCATTCACCAGGGGTGGCTCCAAAACAACACAGAGATCTGTCACAGCGTATATGCGGCATCTGTGCAAATTGGCCTGACTGCCTAAATAATTCCTATATATTTATAAACTGTGAGCTGCAACGTTTTTTCCTGTTTACTTTTCGGTTGAATTCCTTGCTCATGGAAATGAGAGCTGCAGCGTGGTGGCTAGACATAACCATTGTGCAGGCAAGGCACTGTACAAACTGTCCTAGAAAATTCGGCCCAAATGCCAGGCACTATCAGCCTGATCTGCAGCCCCTTCCCACACACGCTCCCCCTGCTCCAGTCCTCTGCATTGAGCTGATTCCAGCTACATGCTCTCATGCCAAGGGAGTGTTTGCTCAAGTATGAATTGTGACACTGCTGCAGGTAGATTGGGTTTGGACCCACAGCGAGGAAGGTGGAAAAGAGGGAGAACAGGCTGGGGAAGTTTTCCATGCTGCTGGGATTGATGTGAAGCTGAGCTGGGTAAATCCGCTGTGGGTTAAATCAGAAGAGGGCTCTGCCCCACCAGCCCCAGGTGGGATGTCCTCCTCCATGCACTGCTAAGCATCATGGTGCTGGCAGCATCCTGCACTGGCGCTGAGGGTGGCTGGTGGTGTGAGCCCTGCCATGGCATGGCTGGGACCATCCCCATCCCCACGGGCATCTCCCATGCCTGATCCCAGTATTCGATGCTTGCTGAGCATCTCAGGGTTCATCGTTGTGCAGAGTTGGCCAAGGTGGTGCTCTGGTAGCAATTTGGGGAGCCAGGGGCAGGTTCCTGTGCTCTGCTCCTTGGTTTGTGTTTGGGGCCAAGGACATGGGATGGTGTCTGAGTTACATGGGAGCTGCCATGCTTTATACAGCAGATCTTTAATGCTTGTGTGGGTTTGGGATTGAGGTGTCCGGAGCATGTGGGTGCTCGCAAGGTGAGGGATAGGTGCAGCTCACACAGGAGCTCACACAGCTTCTGCACCAGTCAGCAAGGGAGTCAATGTGCCTTGCTGGAAACAGGGTCGTAAACAGCACCATGAAGGGCCAAGACGTGTTGGAGCCAGGGTAACACATCTGCTGGGAAAGCAGGGAAAGGAAAGGGGGAAAGGGTTTTAAACATGGAAAGTGAAATCTGAACCCGTTTTATGGCTGCTTGGAGGCCACATGCGAGGCTGCGGCTGCCATGGGGGCTCTGGGGGGTGGAAAGAGGGGCCCGCGCCACCGCGGGGGCTCAGCCTCCCTCATGCACATCCCACCCTGCCCGGTTCCTCCAGGTCCAGTGGAGCAGGAGCTGGTGAGGATGGGAGGAGCAGTTGGGAGCTGGAGGGATGCAGGAGCTCTGTGTCCTGAGGGCTTTTCCCCATCCCACTGCGCCCAGCTCCCCTGCCATGGGCACTCTCACCCTGGGGGCACTCAGTCACAAGTACGGGCTGTAGCTCATCTCCCCCTCCAAAGCAGGAATGAAACAACCACCTCTGTGGCTGACAGGCAGCAGGGATGGAGCAGGGCAGTTAGAACACATATGGGGTTTCACTGTGTTTGCACTTGCATCACACTGGTTGCTCCTGACCTCAAAACCATGTCACCTGCTGGTGGTATCTTTGCCTTTGACTCTATTTATACTGTCAATTCAAGGTAGAACTTATTTAGCAGTGACCACAGTCATTGTGTCATATTTATTTATAGTCTCCCGCACTTGCTTCTGTTCACTCTCGGGTATTTCAGTCACGTTTCTCAGCCCTTACATAAAGGTCTGGGAACAGCTGTGCTGGAGCACATCAAAGCAGCCCCACGTCCCCTCTCAGATCCTTGCCAGCAATGGGGATGGGGAAGGAGGAATGAAGGAAGCGTGCCGGGATCCTCCTGGCAGTGAAAGGGTGAGGCAGAGCCCCGGGACCTCCCCGCGTGGCTCTAATCTCTTCTGCAATGTGGTTATAGCTCTGACCTCCCCACTGCCCCCACAGCACATGTCACGTTTCACGGTGCCCTGGGTGAAAGGGGGCTGTGGCCGCGGCCTCCGTTCCCCTGGGACCCTGGTGGGGGGGGCTGGCTGATGGTGGCAGGATCCCCTGCGAGCAACGGGGGCTAAATGTGATCATTATAGAGAGTAACTGTTAAATTCATAGAATTGGGAATGACTTGGAATTAGGGATTTCTGTGCTCGCATGTGGCTTGGGAGCAGGTGGGGGACAACAGGGGAAGTTCAGGTTAGATCTTAGGCAGAAGTTCTTCCCTGTGAGGGTGCTGAGGTGCTGGCACAGGGTGCCCAGAGAAGCTGTGGCTGCCCCATCCCTGGCAGTGTTCAAGGCCAGGTTGGACACAGGGGCTTGGAGCAACCTGCTCTAGTGGAAGGTGTCCCTGCCCGTGGCAGGGGTTGGAACTGGATGAGCTTTAAGGTCCCTTCCAACACAAACCAATCTGGGATTCTATGGTGGCCTCTCAGCACTGGGGGATGCTGCAGGATGGCTGTGAGCGTTGAAGGCACTGGAAGGTCCCCTGCCCCACAGGCCTGACTTTGGGATGAGCACTGAGCTCCTGCATGAGCAAAGGTCCCCAGACATGCTGGATCCTGGATCCAAAGGCAAGCGGGCTGTGGGGTGGTGAGAGCAGCTCTGCCTGCAGGAGGGAAGATGGGGCTCCTGGGATGGAGCTGGGCAAGTGAAGAATCACCATTAAAGCAAGTGTCCATGGAAATCCTGGCTTCTGGACAGACTTGTTTCATACAGTGCATCAAAAGGAGGCGAGGCAGGAGAAGGGAAAACCTAATTGGGTGTTTTGGTAATCCTTTTCTGAAGGAGGCACGTGAGCTCATCTGACCGGAATGGGATAATGGCTCATCCACTCCGGGATGCTCTGCAGGATGCCTGGGAAAGGCCCTGGACCATGGAGCGGGCATGGCACCAGCTCCGGTCCAGGGCATCCCACCTCCTGCTTCTCTCTGGGCAAAGGGCAGATGCAGCAGCTCCTGGACTGGAGAGGGGCTGGAGAGGCTGTCCCATAGCCACTGGTGCTGCTGCTTCACCAGCAGTGCCCATATTCATCACTGGGAATGGCCCCTTTGGACAATCTCAAGCCTTGTTCTTGACTTTTATTGGGTGATGGACATGCTGAGGTGTCCCTGCATTCTCTCCTGGGTGCCACATGTCCCTGCCTCAACTCAGGATCCTGGCTGAGGCTCAGGGCCATGTGGCTGATGGGCAGTAAACCCTTCACTGCAGGACTCAAACCCCGGTGTTCTTTGCTTTAGCAGCCTGACCATGCATTGTCCAGGAGGGGAAGGGCCTGGGGAGTGCAAGTGGGGACAGCACAGGGGGCAAGACACTGCCTGGCTGGTGCCTGGACCTGGTGGGAGGCAGGAAGGTGGTGGTGGGGAGGTTCTGGTGCTCTCCAGGGATGCTGCTCCTGTCGCTCCATCAGGGTTTTAACCAATGTGGAGAAACCTGTAGCTGAGCCGTTCCCGCTCTCCCGTGACACCGGATCTATTTCCTAGGATTACATGGAGCATCTTAAAGAAAATATTTACAGAATTTATATTCACATCCCGCTCGGCCTCAGGGGGCTCCCCCATGCCCGCCCTCCCTCCCGCTCCAGCTCCCCATCCTGCCACAATGCCCGCCTTTGTGCGAGGAACAATGTTTACTCTCCATCGAGGATGGGGGGATTGGAAATGAAAAGGGCTGCCTCCCCCTCACCCCGGCCGCAGGTGGCGGGAGAACGAGGAATTCCTGCAGGAATGTCGATGGCGAAGGCTGGCCCGAAGGCAGCCCAGGCGAGGGGATAAATATTCATGCAGGAGGAGAGAGGGAGGGAAGGGCCTGGGGACCAGCGCAGCGCAGGGTCCATCGCTCTCTCTGCAGCTGAAGGGTGCGTTGGGTTCCCCGCCTGGGTTTACAGGTCCCTGATGCAGAACGGGTGCAGCCCCTTGGCCTAACGCAGGAGATGAAAGGCACGTCTGGGCCGGGGGGCCCGTGCAGCAGCCCCAGCAGTGGGGAGCGGGCTGTGGGGCTCGCGCGGGCTGCGGGAGCCAGCATGTGGCTGCAATTACAGGGATGCTTGTGGGGATGGTGTGCTGGAGCCTTGGAAAGGCAGCGCTTCCCCTCCCCGCCCTTCCCCGGCGCTGGCTGCGTTTCCCCACCAGAAGCCAAGATTCCTCCTGCTGCTCCTAGCTGGGAAGCCATCCAGTTGGATAGGGGAGCGCTGGAGGAGGCCTGCCCCGCAGCCGGGGGGACCCCAGCCCGGGCACTGCGGGAGCCGGGGCGAGCCTTCGACAGCGAGGTGGTGCAAAGGGCAACCTTCCCCTTCCTGTCACGGAAAACACACCGGGAGAGCTGGGTAAGCCTTTATTATGGGATGGCTTCCCCATCTCCAGTGCCCTCTGCCGTCCAGCCCCAGCAGCCCTCGCTCGTGGCAGCCGGAGTCAGGCACCGCAGCTCATTCCCATCGCAGCACTGGCCCCCCGCCAGCTTCTCTAAGCCTTTCCCCATGTGCAAGGGGCTGGCCACAGAGCCTGCCGCGGGCCAAGGGTGTTTGGGGGTCCCCAGATGCCTGTGGGAAGGGCTGGAGGGGCAGGGAGGATGTGTGGGGCTGGCGCGGGCACAGCGATGGGCTTCGGGGCCAGCCCTGGTCAGGAGATAGAAGCCGTCTCCAGAAGTGAACAGAGAGTCTGGTACAAGGCTCTTTCTGTTTCCTGAAAAACTCAGTGTCTAAATATAGCAAGTACTTGGGCATTTTGCTCTAGGAAGGGAAAACAGGTCCAGTGCCAAAGGAGATCCTCTTCTGCTTGCGCAGCGTTAGGGCTGCATGTCCTCTGCCTGCTCCCATCGAGGGGGATCTGTGCTGACAGGGGCTGGCTCACCCCAGAGGCATTCACTGGGATATTCATTCAGTCAAACTCCCCCACTGGAGGTTTAGGCATGGGGACGGGTGCTGTGGTCCCTCTGTGTTGCAGGCGGGACCACTGGCAGCTCTCTGGACACCATTCATTTCATCGATCTCCCTGATTTCTTAACCTGATAGGTGTTATGGAAGCCCTCAGTCCCCCCCCATGTTTTCTTCACCTCATTTCCACATGCTAGAGGAGAAACAGGCGGTGCAGTGTACTGTCATGCAGCTGGATGTAGCCCTGCTGTCCCTCACCCATCCTTGGGCTGTTGGGTGCTGCTGCGGGCATCCGTGACACAGCCTGTGGCACTGTGTGAAGGGGACAGCAGGTCCCTCTTGGCCACGTCACTCCCTGTCACCACGGAGGGCTGTGTGTGGTCTGGGCACCCCACCTTTGCCCCGGCCTTTGCTCCCTAAATCAAGGGAAACAAATGAGCAGCAGCCACATTGCTTTGTGCTCCTGGGGCTCTCCTTCAAAGCAGGATGCTGGCTCAGGAGCTCAGAGCATCTCCATGTGCTTAACCAGGGCTGCATCCCTTGGTCCAGCACATGGGGTGCTCGCGGTGCTGGGCGATGGGTGACTGCAGAGAGAGCCAAAATGCATCCTGGGCTCTGTCTGGGACTCTGATATTCACAGGCTGTGCAGGGCTCCAGCACAGAGGCTGGGAGGAACACAGGCAGGGAGGCTTTGCTTCCCCCTATGAATTAGTTTGTAATTCCCCAATGGGGTGGAGCTGCAGCTACTGCCAGACCAACAGCACATCAGGGCTGTGGTGAGAACTGTCCTGGAGACACCGCAGGGAGATGTGGTGTCTGGCTGGGAGAGAGCATCATCCTCCTGGGGCAGGAGGTTGAGATCTCCACTGCCGCGGGGCCAGTCCTCGGCCCACAGGCATCACCCAGCACCGGTTCCTGCATCCCCTGGGCAGGACGGGCGCGATGCTCTGCCCCAGCGCGGCCTCCAGGGTCACCGCTGGGAGCTGCAGGGCTCAGGTTTGGCGTTGGGTGGCTTTGCACAGGCAGGATGTGGCCCAGGCTGTTTGCAGAGCAGGGCTCCTCTTGCTAGGTCACTTGGAGGCTCCAACAGAGCGGGAGCGAGTTAAAGGGTGGGAAGAGGCTCTGGATTTCTCTGGAAACACCAGGATGATCCTTCATTTTTTTTTTTTCTTGTGGTATTATTTGATGGTTGGAGAAAAAAGTCTGGAAGCAGAACTGCAGAAAATGCTGTTGTTTCTGGCTACCCCTGCAGAGCACAGCTCTGTCCTCACCAGAGGGACCAGCTTAGAGATCCTCCATCCCCAGCGAGCCTTCCAGCGGCCTGAGCCTGCCCTCTTTCCATCCTGAACCCTGCTCCCACCGCCTGGATGTGCAGCAGGATCAGTTCTGCTCTCTGAGCCGGGAAACGGAGGGTGCTGCGCTCCACGGGCCCCGCTCTGGAGGGACCGAGCCCTTGTTTGCTTTGGGAAATGAAAACCGTGTCCAGCCTGGATGGAGGCAGTTGGGGAATGCTGCTGCAGGCAGTCTGGGGTGAGCACTGGGGCTGAGCTGAGGCTGAGGGTACAATGCGGCCGTGGCAGAGCTGTGCTGGCACAGCAGCGTGTCCCTGCTCTCCTGTGCAAGTGCAAAACCTGCTTTCTCCTCACCATGGGTGTGCAAGGGGGTTCGGGCCAGTTGTCCTTCCCCAGGGACAGTACTGCTCCATATGTATCCGTGATGCCTTGGGGACCGGGAGGGAGGGCAGGAACAGGGACAAGGGGAGCAGGACATGAGAGGAAGGATCCTGTGGCCGGATCTGCAGGATCAGCGTCCAGCAGGAATGAGGAGGTGGAAGATGACCAAGTCTTTGGGCTGTACATCCTGATGGAGACATCGTACCTGGATGAGCCCCACTGGACTGGCAGCTCTGGCCAGTGTTGAGTTATTCCCTGTAAGCACACAGCTCCTTGCTGTCCCCACTGCCAAAGAGCTGCCCCAGCACTGAGGTGACCTGTTGCTCGCTGCAGGAAGCTGTTCCCCACTGGCATCACCAGCTCTTGCACCACGTATCACGCAGCAGAGCATGCAACAACTCCTCAAGTGCAGGAGCAACCATGTGTTCAGCCTTGTATGCAGGGAAAAATATGTATGTGTTCCATATGCACAAGGAAGAGGCCTTGAAAACCAGGAGGATGCAATGATCAATAAATTACAGCTTGGATAATGTTTTCCACCATCACCAAATAAATCAGATCTTATTTTTCCCCTATGTCCGCAGATTTAATGGCAACAACAGTGCCCTTGGTGGTCATAAAACTCCATCCTCTAGCTAAGGGGCCTCCCAAACAATTTGTCATTTGGCCTTTGCTTGTTTGCTTTAAAATTAGCCTGTCCAGACATTTAATAGCCCAGGAGCTAAGAAATCCATCAACCTACCCCAGCTTCCAACTATCTCTGTGTGCACTCTGCGGCTGCACTGCAGTGATGGGTGGAAGGAGCGATGGGGAGGGAGCAAGCTGTGGAGTCAAGGATCATGGGGGATATTTTCCATCTGAGCTTTAAGATCACCTTTCCTATTTCCACTTCTTTCTTTCTCCCCATCTTTCCTTCCCCCCCTACTGCCACATAACCTCTCCAGCTGCCATCAGCAATACCCCCCTTCCAGCAGCAGTGAGCAAGCCAGGAGCTGACCCTTTCTCATAGGTGTAAACACTGCCTTGTTAAAAGGGGATAATTGCTGGGGTCTGGTTAACCCTGGTGTAAAATCAAAGTGAATAGCCATGTGGACCATGACGCCTGGGCTCTGGGGTAAACAGCCCAAGCTTCACTGCTTGTCAGCTCACTGCATTCAGTGGGAAGTTAACTTCTCCCTGAAACAGAAACACTGTCTTTTGGGCTGATTTATACCCCCCATGCGCAGCTGAGGGTGGGTCCTTTTCCCATCAGAGAGCCTTGCCAGGAGTTTTCTGGCTGCCCTGTTGGGAACGAGCAGGGTTGAGCTGTGTGGCGCAGGAGCGTGTGTCTCTGCATGGACAGTGGCCACTGCTTTGACCTGCTGAGCACTTTTAGCCCTGGAACCCCTGCACCCTGTGGTGGTCCCTGGGCTCACATGAGAGGCAAGCCCAGGGCTGCGCAGAGGAGCTGGGAGGCTGCATCTTGGCTCTGTTGTCCCTGTTTCTCAGAAAAGCTTGTGTGTCACCATCACAGAATGGTTTCTATATGGTCAGAGGGCTGCCACAGTAGCCATTGGGCTGCTGTTGCATTTCTAGCATCGTCTGCCTCTGACCCACATCCCCTTAGTGCCCCACCGCCCTGGCTCAGCAGCAGGTTCAGCAATAGGGATGCTCAGAAGGCTTTTCCCAAGCAGCAGGAAGGTGTGCACAGGGGGTGGGAATGGAGGCCAGCCCTTTCTCTCTGCATCCTTCCCAGCAGCCAGACATAGGCATGCCCAGAGGCTGGGAAATGGGGGCAGCAGCACCCCGGGGGATGTTCTGAACAAGCTGAACAAAAGCCAGTCCTGCCTCTGCAATCCCGAAGCATCTGCAGGATGTTCCCAGGCCAGCACACAGGAGCCCTTTGGGCTCTTCCAGCCACACTGAGGGCGAAGCCAACTCCCTCATGTTATTTTTTCCTATTGGAGCAGTGGGCTCCAATAGGAAACTCCAATAGGAAACTCCAATAGGAAACTCCAATAGGAGTTCAACCTGAAATGCCAAGAATCCTGCTTCTGCCTTTGCTCACCCATGAGCTCTGCCCATGGCCTCAGAATGAGATAACCGTGGGTGAGCCTGGGCTGTGAGCGAAGCCCAGGCTCGGGGCTGGCTGCAGACAGCACAGGAGAGAGGAGCTCTGCAGGCATCGAGCTGAAGGCATTTTGATTGCTTCCAGGATTATTACCCAGCATGTTTATTCCTTCAGCAAGGAAGACTTCATAACTCAGGGACTCCTGACAATGTATACATATTGAAATCTTATAAGAGTAATGACCATATCCAATGATATTTTGTTCTCCTCTTGCCAATATAAACAACTCGCTGGACTTATTGAATTGCATCGGGTCATCCTGAATAATTAGGCTTGCATGTTCCATTTATTACCTTGAAAATCCTTTCTCATTGTACTTTATCTATCCATCTATCTATCTAAATGTAAATATGTTTAAATGAAAACCAGATACAGCTCTGAAGGAATTTGAAATATGAGGCTGAGAGTACAAGAAGCAGCAGAAAGGTCCTCTGCTAGTAGGGAAAGCCCGTCTGGGGCTAAGGAAATAAGGGAAGGTCAGGTGAGAGCTGCTGCATGGGACTGGGCTCAGCCACGTCTCCGCGGACAGGCTCGTGTTTAAGGATAACCAGTCAGTAACTGGTGAGGCTGCTGATACTGCTGCAGGATGCGGGGAGGAGCGGGGTGGGATCCTGGTGGCTGGGACTGCTTTGACATCCCCTTCAGCACTGAGGTCTCTCTTCAGATGGCCAGAGAGTATCTCCATCTGTCCAGGGCCCAGAAAGTCTCCCACAGCATCAGCAGGCAAGAAACTGCCAGTGCCCAGGGAACTGAAACTGTAAGGGGGGCAGGCAGGACTGGTGGCTGCCCCTCACGTGGGGTGAGGAGAGAGCCTGGTATGAACCAGAGCATTGCCAGTAGAAAATGAAAACTCCTTCCTTGGAGCCATCTCTGAGAAAGAAGCACTGGATGTGAATCATAGAATCATAGAATAGCTTGGGTTGGAAGGGACCTTCAAAGGTCATTTAATTCCAACCCACCTGCAGTGAGCAGGGACAATTTAAATGTATCTTAATTAGGATGAAATATCATCTCAAGGTATCTTGAAATCACACTTGTGCTGTGCTAATCAGCACAGACAAGAGCAGCTGCCAGCAGTGACTTGTGGTGGCTGAAAATCACGACTGTCGTCTGTGAAACAGGAGACCGCATCTTAACCAGGGCATCCCTGATGCCAATGGGTTCGTGGTGGGGTTTGGATAATCTGACACTGGTCCCCGAATTTCACTGGTGATGTCCCTGTGCAGCACAACTGAGGCAGAGCAGTGACCCCCAGGATAAGAGCCGCGCACAATCCCTCTCCCCCTCTTCTGAAAGGCCATGCACAAAACCAGCTGAGCATCCCTGCAGTGGTTCCCAGCCCCAGCCTGCTGTGGCTGTGCCGCAGGACACGGTGCATCACGTCTTGTCTGTGCAGGAAAGGCAAAGCGTCATGGTCCTTCAGAGCAAAAAACACCTTTTGCAGCTTTGCTTCCACTATTCTTCCTTTCTAAAGAACAGCCCGCAGCAAAATGAGGAGGAATTGTAGTCTGCATGGATCTCACAGACCCAAGCAAGGTGAATGCCTCAGGTGTGTACATAGACACAGACATAGCTGTGACTGGGAAGCCCTCTCTGGACACTTTATACCTTACTGTTGCCTGCAGGGTCCATGCCTGTTGGCCTTTAATGTCAGGTCCATTGCTGTTTTGGTTTGTTCTCTCAGCAGGGACAGGAAGTCTGAAGGTGGGGTAAATACATCTTGTGTCAGTGCTCATGCCTTTGCCATCTTCCTCCTTGGGGATTGCCGTAGAAACCCTCAGAATGGGGACCAGACAGGAAAACCTGAACCATAGAATAGTTCGGGTTGGAAAGGACCTTAATATGATGTAGTTCAACCCTCCTTCCATGGGCAGGGACACCTCACTCTAGGCCACATTGCCCAAGGCCCTGTCCAACCTGGTGCTCTGCTTAACTGAAACACCGCTTTCAGGTCACTGGAAGGTGTGAGCTGCCGTGTCCATGCCATGGGGTCGCTGTCCTCCAGTGAGACGTCACCCAAAGTCACCTGAAGCCATCGAGAACCAGCACTTGGCTGGCCATAGGGATCCCGGTGGGAGCGAGCTGCAGGCAGGGCAGCAGGAGCACCCAGCGAGGACACCTGGGGTCGGTGGGGCGGTGTGTGGGAAGCTGGAGCAGCCCTGCCGGCTCTCCCCATGGTTCTGGCCGGCGCTGTTTAGCGCTTCACTTGCATGAGCAGCGAGAGTAAAACCAAAATGACATTCATTAAGTGTTTTAAGGAGTGTTCAGGCATGTAATCCTCCTGGAATGAGGCAGCCACAACAAGTTACTGTAGTTATTGATAGTCATGTCAGTTAGCCTTTTCCAAGGATTAATCACCATCCTGCTCATGCCATACAGGATGTTTTTATCTCCGTTTTCTCCCACTGCTGCAGCGTGCAGAGCTGGCTGGGCTGACCAGAGCGGCTCCCACATCTGGAGGGGGAAGGCGGGCTCCTCAAGCTCAGATCCTGGATGTTTAACAGTTCGGAAGAGCATTTAGAGGAATTGCTGTGGCAGAGCTGCAGCGTTTCTGCATGTCACCATGGAGAGTCCGAACTCACAGGTCCCCATCACTGAGGTCTGGTGTGCAAAGCAATGGCACTTTCCCCAAGGCAGTTTGCAGCCTGCAGGAAGAATACTGCCCAGGAGAGGACTCGCTTTGGTGCCTATTGCTATTATAGGTGCATCTAATGTGTCATCCAGAGAGGATGGTGCAGAGCCAAGGCAGAGCTCCTCATACAGCAATGGCAGAGCTCCTCATACTCCTCATACAGTGTTCCATTAACTAAAACACTGAAACTGGTAATTCTTTTGCTTTGTTCTGAATGAAAGGGGAGGTGGAGGGAGGTGTGATAGGACCATTGCTGAGCTCGGCATGGGAAGAGCGCAGCACAAGGGTGACACAAGCAGCAAGCACCAGCACTTTACCAAAACTGAAGAACCATTGAGTTTGAGCAGCCCCAGAGGCTGAGGCCACTGTGTGCAGGTGGATATGTCCTGGCCACCAGCCTGCAGTGGCATATGGTACCTGAGTCTGAACTCCTCCGCTCTGCGCTACCCCTGAGGATGCACAGTGCCATCCCAATCCCACCCAGGACAGACTGGAAGCAAAGCAGAGGGCAGTGTCCATCCGCTCACTCGCAGGAGGGAGATCCCGGCATGTTTGGCTTGGATCTTCACCTCTTATTGACCTGCTGGCTACTGCAGCCAGGTGAGGGCCAGGATCTGTGCTCCTTGGCAGTGCCAGCATAACCCAACCTGCAGCTGGAACTGGATTTGGCCTCTTGCCCCAGGGTGTTTGCATTGGCACTTCTCAGCTTGACCCTTCTGCTACACAGGATGTCCTCAGGGCTCATTTCACTGGTGCTGTAGTGGTCTGGAGCCTGGAAAGGGCTGCAGAAGCCACACAGAAGAACCCGATGTACTGCTGAGGGGTGTCAGTGTCTCACTGATGCTGCTTTGCTTGGAGGGAGGGAGAAATTCAAGCTCCCAGTGGGGGCTGGCTAACTTCCCAGCTCAGCACTTGGCAACAGGGCTCTCCATGCTTGGGAACATCCCTGGGTTTGGGCAGCCCCATCCACAGCCTGTGCTCAGGATCAGGAGCAGCGGGGGGTGCCCCATGGGGAGGCTCTCACAGGTTTCTTGCCCTCACAAGACCTGGTATTGCCTTCAGCCATCGTGCTTCCAGGAGAGCCAGAATCCCTGAACTCTCCCAATCACCCAGCATCCCTTCTCTTGGGAGCAAAGATTTGCCCCAAGCCTCTTCTCATCTGTGCATATCAATTCCACAGTGTCTGCAGGGGCATGAGGGTGTTTCTTGCCCTCCTGGTGCTCAGTTCCTTGACTGCTCGGAGCGGCAGCAGATGGACACAGAGCTCTCACTGTCTCTCTCCATGTCCCTGCTCATGTCCCACCAGTGGCTGGGTGGCTTTGAGACGAGGCTGTCCTGATGGCAAGACACAGTGGGGGAGATTCATCAGCCCCACCAGGACGACTATGCACTCCTGACAGCAGGTCCCTGTGCTGAACCCAGGCACGCCATGAGGCTGGCAGAATGCCACAGAGCAGAGAAATCAGCATTAATCAGTCCTAATCCCGGAGGGAATGGCCCTGGTGTGCGGTGCTGTGTCCCAGACAGGCTGGCGGGACCCCGGTGACTTCCCAGTGTTGCCCCCCGAGTGGTGCCCTCTGACGTGAGCTCTGCACCCCCAGCCTGGGGGACAGAAGGAGGAGGAGAACAGTGGTGATGGGTTTTCCCTCCCCGCGGGCAGCCCGGCCCCCTGCCGGCTTTCCCACAGTTTTCCCAGGGGATGCTAAGCCAAACTGGGTTGGATTGCATGTACGTGGGGGCTGCTTCATTAGGGACCCTGCTGCGAGCCCACCAGCGTGGAGGAGCCTCCGTCTGCCCCACATGGACAACCCTTCCATGACCATATCCTGGTTCCGGAGCGGTGGCCGGAGCCACGGGAGATGAAACAGCTTCAATTTGCTCTGCTCAGCTCAAGGCACGCTCAGCTCCAGCAGGAAGGTCTCTGCTCGGTGCCTGCAGACATGAGGTGTTTCACACCTCCTGGCCCCAGGAGCTGCCAGGAGCAGAAGAGCTGCAGGACTCTGACTCCCTGCTCCAAGATCTCCCAGCTCTGCCTTGCGTGCTGCTTAGGGAGTGGTAGAAGAGCCAGGTCGCTTGTCTCCCAAGCCAAGGTCCAACCTTGTCCACTCCAGCTTTTCTGTCCATCTCCCAAAACTGGTGCAATGGGGTAAATTAAGCTTTCTGTCAGCATCATTTCCTCTGCTTCAGCGAGGTGGGAAACTGCATTTTACAGCCCTTTGGCTTCTCATCCAAAAGGAAAAAAGAAAAGAGAGAGAGGAAAAATGCCCTTTAAATAGAACTTTCCATGCTGGAAGTACCTCTGGAAACACACGGAGGGGGAGCCATCAGCATGAGGTGCAGGTGCAGAGAGGTGTGGGAGACAGGAATGGAAGGGGACATGGCTCATGGACCGGCTCCTCTGTCTGCCTCCTGTCATGGCCATGAGCTCCTTCTCCAGCCGCTGGCTCGGTTCAGGCTGCCCATACTCTGCCCTTGCTGGGTGATACCAGATCTTGAGCTCTTGCCCTGTTCAAAGTCACCCCAGGGAGCCTGGGGGCTGTGCTGACCCCTCCATGACAAGGGCATCTGTCACCCTGGTGCCCTGCAGACACAGGTTGCTCCATCATCACCCCCAGCGTGATGGGAAACACCCTCCATGCCCCAGCAGAGCCTCTTTCTCAGGGGAGCTGCAAACGCCTCCCCTCCCGCTCTAATTGTGCTCAGGTTCTGGTGCATCCCTCCCCAGCCCAGGTTAACCTCTCCACCTACTGTGCTTATTCCCCAAATGTGCTTAACTGGAGAACTCCCAGGAGCAGCTGGTGGGAATGAGGCTGCCTACAGCAGGGAAGGAGAAACAAGATGCTTGGCTCCTTTTCCCAGCTCCCTGGCCCCCGATAAAAGCCATGCTCACCAGAGGAGACCACCAACCAGGCCTTTAAAGTCCAGACACAACTGGCAATTCATGTTCAGCTAATGATGCTGTGGATGTAGAGTGCCCTTCACCGCTGGAGCCATGAGCCATGCAGAGCAAGGAGACCCATGTGTGCCTGAGCGCACCCTGGGCAAGGAGAGACCTGTCACCATTGTCCCAGCATCTGGGCAGCGTGGCTCTGGTGTGCCCTGCTCAGCAGCTTCTGGCTACATGGAGGAAAATCGTGGTGGGGGAATTGGTTTTCGGAGCCTTTTACAGTGTCAAGCTGCAGATATGGGCATGCCCTCAACTAAAATGCAGCCATTTGTAGGGGGAGAGCACAACTGGATCTCCTCTGATGGAGGGCACAACCCATTGGAGATGGGAATGAGGAAGGGTCTCTGTATAATGGGAAGGATGCTTAAGGACACAGATGCCTTAAGCATGCACAGATGCAGTGCCTCTGTGCACTGCAGAGCTCAGAGCTCAGGGCAGGTTTTACATTGCTCCAAATAGCAATACAGGCTGATTTGCAGCAAATGCTTCTCCATTGTCAGAGTAATTTGCTTTTATTTATACTCTTTTTTGCCACTTTTGCCCTTCTGTGTTATCACCAGGGATTGTTATTTCATTTGTCTTGCTTAGCTGTGACTTGGTGTGCGCCACCAATTCTGTTTCTCTGCTGGGATGGGATCATCGTGACCCAGGCTGGCAGGAAGGCTGGGATAAGCCATTGGGATGCTCCATTGGCTTGCAAAGTTGGAGCAGACCTGAGGGGGATGGACCTAGAGAAAGAGTTACACCATTTCTCCTGTTTCACCCCTAAAGGGCTAAATGTGCTGGAGATGTGCTGGCTCCGGCACTGCTGCTGACCTTAGATTGAACGTGTCTCAAGCGCAAAAGTGGACACCATCAGCCCTGCCTGTGCCAGGCACTCTGGTGACCCCTGTTCTCCTGCATCCCCATGTGTAAAGCCTGAGCATTTGGTTTCCATCGTGCTCTGCACAGGTGAGGGTCAAAGTCTCAGACACCGGCACAGGATGAGAGCAACGGTGGTCCCGGCTCAGCGGCACGAAGCTCAAGTCCTCCGCCTGAGCTCATCTCCACAGAAAACATCAGGGGAGGACACGTCCAGTTTGGATTCATCATGTGGAGCCGTTTGGCAGGGTCAAAAGCCCCTGGGGCCCTTTGCAAGCATTAACCAGTGGATTAAATGAGCCCAGCCACCGCTCTCACTGCTGGGATGTGGCTTTCTCAGCCGAACACTGCCTAGACCAGTGGAAAAAGCACAGTCTGTCCCTTTAAGTCCAAAACGATGAGTGTATTTCTGGAGGCTCTGGAAAAGAAGTCAAGACTATTGGCTTCTGCGTCACCAGCACCGGCCATTGATTCCCTGGAAATGTTTCATATTTGGCCAAACGGGCTGTTGATGGAATAGTTTCTGATTTAACACTCTCGGCTGCAGGCGGGAGCCAGATGGGTCTCATTAGCTCCAGAGAGACCGTCCTTCCTGTTGGCTGCTGCAGAAATACTTCCAGCACAGCCCCCTCCTCCTTATTCCCAAGCAGACACTTAAGCCACTCTGCCGAGCTCTGCACAGGAATCCTGGTTATTCCAGCCCCAAGCCTCTCGTGGCATTTATTGTTGTTAGTATTATTATTTACCTTCTGCTTTACCTGCCCTGGTGACCAGCCCCACGCTGGTTTCCTCCCCACCTCCAGCCCAGCCTTCTGCAGGGAGCAGATGTGGGTGTCCTCGGGATACCTCCCAGCCTTGCACCAGCACCTCTGTGTGTTCCTGTTGCACCCCATGCTCTGCAGAGGGTCCTTCCCTCTTGTCCTCCCGCCCCGTCTCTCCCAGCCTCTCCTCCCCTCTGCCCCTCTCGCTCACTCTCTATTTAGTCTGTGTGTTCAAAACCCAGCACAAAAGCTCTTACAGCTCCCCGGGCTGTGACCCAAACAGTAAAGAATGTTTATATGCTGGTCGCCTTCCATTTCTGTGTATTAATATTGCACACACACACTCACACACAGCGTTTCTGGTGCCTCTGCGGGCTGCTGGCCAAGGGAGCCCAGCCAAAGTAAAGGCATCTGGGCCCTTCTGGAGAAAGCAAGAAAAAGAAGAAGAAAAAATACAAAGAAGACAAAATACAAAAGCAAAAAGGATTCGGAGACAAGCAGCTCCTCCAGCCTGTGCCCTGCGCCTGCTGTGGATGGGCAGGGAGGCCAGGGCTGCCAGGCTGCCCTCTCCCAGCAAGTCCCGCCATGCCCCTTGCCATCCCCTGGCTTTCCTTCTGTGCTTGGTCTGGGGATGGGGTCTCAGTGTGAGCCACAGACTCGTATCGAGGAGGGGGAGATATGCAGGAATGGGGGGTCTGGCTTTGGACATGGCTGCCTGCCAGGAAGGTGCAGCAAGCTGCTGGAGCCTGCCTCGCAGCACAAGCCAGGCTGGGATGCTGGAGCCCCGGAACACTGCGGGGATGTCGGCACTGGTGGCTCATTTAACAGCTTTGTCATTTGGGTTGGGGGATGGATGAATTTTTGTCTCCTCTTTGATGCCACACAAGAGCCTGAATGTCAGAGGCAGGATGGTCCTTCCTGCCTCTAAAATCACCTGGGGACGCTGCTACAAATGGGGAAAACAAGTCAAAATGTGAGGGTGAAGAGGCGAGGAGCTGCTTCTCCCCTGCTCTTGCAGGAAGATGCTGGGGAGCTGGGGCTGCATCCTGGGACAAATCCACAAAGCCAGTGGCTGACTGGGAAGGGTCAGATCTTTGAGCTCATCCAGCTCTTCTCCAGGATCCTCCAAACAGGGCCACAGGCACATGGCATCACCAGCACCTGCAGGCTGTGGTTTAGGCATGAGGCAAGAGGAGCCTTGCTCACCTGTGTGGCGAAGATGCTGCCTTATCCGACACACGCTGCCCAGGCTGGTCTGGGCTTGAAGGCAGCCGGGCTTCCCTGAGCTCGTCCCCCACCTCTCTGCAGGACACACAGCCTGTTCTTGACCCCTGTGAAGGGGAAAAGCTGCCTGGTGCCAGGGAAGCTGCTGAGGCTGCTGCCAGATGCTGTGAAAGCTCCGTGCATTGCACAGCTTTTAACCCCAGCAATCTGATGGGCACTGAGTTTCCTTCTCATCTTCCAGAAAACTGACCTCCTGGAGGTCTCAGCAGGGGTTAACTCTGCACAAAGTAGTCACGCAATGGGGAGGGCTTGTTCCAAGCACCAAATAACTTGCAGAAGTAATGCATTTGTTCCTAATTAGGCTAATTGCCCCATCACTTTTCTCTGTGGCATTGGCCAACCTAACTCACAAATGTCTGAAAACACCAGCTAAAGTATGACCAAATTTAGGAGCTGAGTCGCGTAATATATCGCCTTGATTTGTCCTAAAACATGAATTGGCTGGGACTCCTCCTGCATATTGCATTTCCAGGGAACATAAGGAACCCATTGTGTAATTAGTGGTAGTATTTTCAACACGCTGCAGCGCGCTGCCTTCGCGGTGCTCTGCCCTCCTCTCCTGGGCTACTGCACCTCCGGGGACCCCAGCTCATGGACATGAGTAGTTGGGGCTTATAGAATGTGTCACTGAAGTGTTGAGCATGGTTATGGCAAAGCAGGAGATAAGGGCTTGCCCGATCCATCACCCCTCCAGCCCCCTGTTCGGAGGTGGCTGGGAGGAGATCTGGGGACAGGATGAGGTCCTGTGTTGGAGGATCCAGCTCACAACCATCGCTGCCCACCTGCAGTTGTCAGCAGCCCCATGCCCTCCTGCCTGCCCATACCCTGTTCCCTGCCCTCACCAAGGCTGGCTGGAAGGGCTCCTGTGGTCTCTGGTGGGAAATTTGATGGATCCATTCAGAACTGGACAAGAGCTGGGCTTTGCCACCCTCCCCACTGTGCCTGCAGGATGCGATGCTGAGACCTCGCCGGGGATCCTGCCTGCACCGGGCGCCCCTTGTTTTGGGTTTCTGCTCTCCCATCACATGGATGTCTCCTTCTCTCTTCCCAAGCCACTTTGAGCAACTCAGGCCATATGCACTGGTGACCCCACATGAGTTGGCTCTTGGATGAGATGGGTGCTCAGCGTGACCCAGAACATCCTCAGCACTCCAGCGTTCCCCACCTTGGTCTAAGCCCATGTTTGACAACCCTCGCTTCTCTTTCCCTTGTATGTCACCTTTTTAGCATGCAAGGGACCATGTCTGAAGGCCATACCTGAGGCTGAGTCTGTCAAAGGCAAAGCCCTGGAGGGTGGCATCCTCTCCCTGCCACGCACCAGTGTGCCCTGCACAGGCAGCTTGTAGAGGTCACCTCCTGTATCTCTTTCATGCTCATCTTTCCACATTTGCTCACTCCCTCCGAATGCCACATGAGGCTCCTTTCCCCAGGGGTGCTGACATTTAAAGGTATTGGGAGAAATCCATTTGCACTGTAAAAATGACTAATGGTTAAGCCTGGAAGTTAATTCTGTCTCCTCCGTGTCTCATCCCTGCCAGTCCAGGAGCTGGCCAGAACACAGGCGAGAGCGCTTCCCTCCTCCCCTTGGCTGTTTGTTGTCAGCCCCATCTGTTTACCTCTCACATCTCATCCCGGAATGTTTTCCCCCCTTGTGACTTTGGGAAGCGTTTGGAGGGATCGGGTGTTGCTGCCCTGGTTAAGCAGGGTGGGGATGGTCTCTCTCCCACCCGCTGTCCTCCCTCAGAGGGTTAACAGCAGAAACACTGCCCCGAGCAGGAAAAGGAACCAAGAGAGGACTTTCTGTGTGCCAGGACACCAATTCAAAACAGCTAGCTGGCCTGTCTGGAGCCCCGCTCTGCTAAAGGCATACACTTTCCCTCTATATGGATTTTCCACCTAATCTCCACATTTTACATGGACGTGCTGGGGGGGAGGGCCCAGGCTGAAGTGTTCATTCATTTCCCCAGCCCAGCTTTGCTTCTACACGTTCCACCGGCTGTCTGCTAGGCTGGGTACATCTCTGCATCCCCTCTCCCCTTCCCTCCCCTCTCCCCGCTCCATCCCATGGCAGTGTGGGAATGCACCTCTGATAAACACCACATTTCTGGCACACGTCTGTGTGCACGTATGGCTTCATCACAGAAAGAGAGGGGAAAAAAGAAACGCGTCCCTTTCCTTCACAAAGCCATGGAAACGTCCTCGGCGGTGTGTGAGCAGATGGCTTTGCGATTGACTCCGTGGCCTGGGCAGGCTGCATGTGCACAGCAGAGCTGCACTGAGGCCAGAGAAAAACCCAAATGCTGAGACGAGCACGTGGCTGCAGTGCAGAGCGAAACCAGCTCCACAAAGGTCTCCTTGCAGATAAAATCAAGCACAAGATGGGATGTGGACCTGCGATCCCAGAGCAGCTCTTTTCCCCCTGGGACTTCCCAGGCTCCAGCTGAGCAGTGGTTTTGTCCCATCGTCTTTGTTTATTGTTTGACACTTGGGGAGGTTTAAACCGAGACGCAGCAATCCCAAAGGAAGCCTGAGCTGCTGCAGGAATCTCAGCTGGGGAAGTCAGTGATGGGGGTGCAGCACCTGATCTCGTGGGATGAGCTCCCCCTCCATGGGGTGCAGATCTGTCACCGCTCCTCTAACCGCTCCTTTTTGGAGCTGTGGCTCAGCTCATGTCCCATGGGGCATTATAGGGTCAGTATTGCCTCTCCAGCTCTTTCCTTCTGCCATCAGGTAGCAGCTTCTAGGGAGAGCCGGCCCCCAGCCGTTTCTGTGCTCTCCGGAAAGCACCTAAGCCTCTTGCTTTCAGTCCAAGAGCATCCCCCTTAAACCTCCCTCCTGATTCTGAGCACTTAGTAAGTCTTAGCATTTTATTAGGAGATGCTAATAGCAATGGCACAGAGCCACATACTTTGAATTCAAATCCTCCTTGGCTTAGCATGCACCACTCATCTCCCTGTTCACCTAGCAGCGAGGATCCAGACGTCTCCTGCGTCTTGACTTGGAGCAATTCCCGCTAAAGGGGTGAGCAGCCAATGTTTCCAGCTAGTTGCAGTGCTGGAGAAGGGGGATGCTCAACCCGTAGCACCCAGACCTGCGCGGAGGGAAGGAGAAACCACCATGCCCAAAATGCCTTCAAAAACTTTCTCTCCAGCCTCCAGCAGGGAAGTGGATCTCTACCAGGTGAGACGAACCAAGGCAGCAGCCCAGCTGGTAAACATCAATGGCAGTGTAGAAACTGATCCAGAAGGATGTGTAGGCTGCTCCCTCTTGTGTTTACCAAACTGATACCACAGGCCCAGTGGGAAGGTGGCTGCCTCTTTCCTCAGATGCCCCCATTTTACCTCTCCACCTCCAGGTCCAAAATGTTTCTGCCTGAAGAAACCCTTGTCTGGTTCCTTCTTTCCAGCACCCGTCCTGCCTGAGACTTTCTCACAGGCAGGAAAGCACAAAATGGGCCCTGGGGAACCAAGTCCCTTCATTCCCTTTAGCTCCCAGTCTTCAAACCATGGTTATAGGGAATCCCCAAACAAGTAATACTTCTCGTCTATGTGATGGTGGCCTACAGACAGTCTCAAAGAGTGCCATGGGAGACCAGGAACTGTTCCTTATGAGCCCCCTTCTTTCTCACACAGAGCTGAGCAAACCAGTGCTCAGGACCATTCCCGCTGACCTCCTCCCAGCTGAGATGTGGAAGCTGAGGTGACTGCCTGGGGTGCCCAAGGCTGCGCTGGGGAGAAGGACATGGAAAAGCATCACTCAGGAAGCACACAGGAGCCAGGGCAGGTCCTGCTGGCAATGGAGACGGTTGCCCTGTCATGCACAGCACCACGAGCTGCTGCTCCCTCCTGCCCTGCGAGGAGCAGGCAGACGCCTGGAGTCCGAGCTGCACATCTGGAAGTGGGATCCATTCAAACCAACCCCATTACATAACAGCACACATCTGGAGCCCGTTACTGCTGCGTTTTTAACAAAAATAGGTTTTTGATATGATCTCTCCCAAGAATGTGGCAGCGAGGCTCGAGCCAGAGCCCTCGGCCAACGGCTGCGGCTGCTGCTCATAAAGCATCCCCCGCCTCCCGCTCGGGGCGGGGTTGTTTCCTCCCGGCGCCTCCACCGTGGTGCTCAGAGCACAGAGGGGAAGGCTCCAGGCTGAAGGCAGGTGCAGGGCTAGGGGCAGCGCTGGAGGATTCACCAGCTCCCAGGCTCTGAGGTCTGCGCAGGCTCCACACTGCCCCTGAGGCCAAGAGAACTGCCCAGCCTGCACCCAACCTGCACTTTGTTGGTGCAGGGGACTCACTGAAGGGAGGGCAGTGTGTCTATACAGTGTCTGTGCACGGGAAGGAGCCCACCAAAATACTGGAGAACACAGAGGGCCGGGGGGAGCTGAAAACGTGGTGGCTTTTGCCATCGAGGTGTAGCAAACTGTGATTTTTGCTGTGATGATGAAGCAAGCTGTGGGTTTTGCTAATCACCCCAAAGCGGGGGACAGGGGCTACGTGCCTCAGGGCATTCCCCTTCGTCCCCTAGAGCTTGGAGGAGAGGGCTTCCTGGATGAAATGCCGGAATAAGTGAACCCATGTTTCAGTTTCCTCAGGTTTTGGTTAACCCAAAACTTCTTGTCCAGGTAGTTTTGGAAATGCTTCAGCAGGTTCCATCTCTGTGCCCCAAGCTCTGTTAACCTGCTCTGCAATGGGCCTCGCTAAGTCCTTGGACTACAAGTGCTTCATGGCCACACATTTCCCCAGCACATCACCTCTCTGGATAGCCTTGAATAAGAGCCCTGACTGGTTTTCATCATCACTTGTAATCTTTGCATCATCCTTAGATGTCTCTGGAAGTCCCATTCTTGCACCACTCACTCTACTCCTTATAGGAGCCTGAATGCTGAGCTCCTACAACCTCCACCTCTCTGTTTTGCTGATGTGCTCTTGAGTCTCTGCTGTGCCCTTGCAAGGACCCAGGCTGCAGCCCTTGTCCTGCAGGCAATCTCCACGCTGTGTCTGTGTTTTTCTCTCCCTCAGCTTCCATTAGCTCCTTATTGCAAATCAGATTCACTGTCCTCATGGGCATGGTGCCATCTGCCCATGGACCTTCCCCAGGTCTCCTCTCTGCTTCTGGTGCTCATCAGCTACCAACTCCCCTGTCCTTCGCCAAGTCACCACAATGGCAGGATTGAGGCTTTCCTGCCAGGTGGTGTTTTCCATCCCTTTGTTCCTTGCTTCTCCAAACGTGTCTCCTTCCTCTCCAGCTGGTGGCTACAACAGGACAGACTCTATCCTTGGGCCCCCTGTACTTCAGCTTTCTCCAACTTCCCCCATGGACCATGTTGCCTTGTTCCTCCTGAAGGCTCCACCCTGGCCATGAGCTCACCATGGCCGAGCAGACCAGGTCATGGCAAGCCCAGCAAGTGCTCATCTGGGAGAAGCAGAGGAAATCTTGAGCTGGCGGTGACTCAGTTGGTAGCTGCTGTGCTCCTGGAGCCGGCTCAGCAGCAGTGCTCTGGAAAGGACATGGGAGGTCACTTGGGCACATGCGTTTGGTGCTAAATATTGAAGTGTGGTTGCTAAGGAGAGCTCGGTGCTCGCAGCCAGGGCGAGGGGCTAACTGGGGCGCCGCGGCCAAGATCCAGGCTGAGCCTCTACCAGTTCCTTCCATAGGTTTCTAATGGTGCAGTTTTCTGTGGTGTCACTATCCTGGCTCCCCGAAGCTCCTCAGCCTGTCCAGGCCATACACTGACTGTCCGCAGGTCTCAACCCAGAGCTGGACCTGCAGCTGAGGAGGTCTTGCCTGATGCTAGCAGACCCCAGGCAGCAGCAGTGGTAGCAAGGAGGGGTTTGGCTACACCCCGGCACAAATAATCACAGATCAGAGTTGGACCAGAACACAATCATCATAGAATCATGGAATCATGGAATGGTTTGGGTTGGAAAGGACCTCAGAGATCATCCAGTTCCAACCCCCTGCCACTGGCAGAGGCACCTTCCACTAGACCAGGTTGCTTCCCATGCCAGCCCCAAGCACATGGAGAAAAACCTCCTCCTTCCCCAGATGGAGAGCAGCCAAGCAGGGAGCCCTGGACCGACGCTGGGTCCTTACATCTCCATTGGCCCCTCACTGAGGGCGAGGCAGCCAGGCACAGGAACGGGGTTTGAAAAGATACCTGGACACGTCTGGAGCACAAGTCCATGTGAGGCCTTGTGATAAAAGCTGTTCCTGTAAGCAATGAAAGGGCTTTTGGCAGGAAGGGACACTGCTGCCCTTGGGATAGCTCGGGTACATAGTGCTGGGTCCTGGCTGCTCCCTGTTCCTGGCATGCAATTCTCCAAAGAGGGAGAGCAAGGAGAAAAGCGGATCTGTTTTGACTTGAGGGGTAAATGTCTGTGTGGATTTTAGCAGTTGTGTTGCCACATCCAAGTGGAAGCTGCATTCTGTGCAGGGGCTGGGGCTTCAGTGCCTCAGAACAAAGCTGCACCCTTTCCTTTCACATCAATCTATAGAAGACATGGATTTAAAACCAGCCTCTCCTTGTTGCTGTCATACGTCCCAGCCAGACTTCAGTTTTCCAAAGGTTACAACCTGGGTCGCTTTTCATCTCATCAGCAGGAGATGCAGCTTTGGGTGAAGTGCATCCCCCTGCCAGGACAGAAGCTGCTAGAGCTGTCATGCTGAAAATGTTTTTCTTCTTCCCTAAACCTGTCCTTGCAGATAGTGCTGCTGTGTTGGCTCATGTGCAGCCAGCCTAGGGAAGTTCATTCAGAAGAGTCTGATGAAGCTAAAGGCAAATGAAATCAGAGCCTTGTAACTGGAGGTGGCAGGACTCTCATTACAGGTGGGGTCACCAGCTCCACTGACAATAGAAACTGCTGGAAATTTGTAAGAATGCTCTCTTTTTCCTTTCTTTTAGAGACTTTCACCCACTGTGGCTAAAATCAAAGCAATGCTACCATCATCCTCACTCCTGACATGCTATTAAGTCCTTCCTGTACCCTGTAAGCATCCCACGTGGGCAACACACAGCCAGCTTCTGAGAAACTGAGGGTAGGGGGAAGAGAGGACAGTGGGAGGTGAGACAAGGACACTGCTTCCTGCTCCAGGCTGACATGAAGCTGGTGCCTGCTTTTGGTTTCACCTTAGCAGTCATCATCTTGGGTGATGTCCAGCTGCTTCAAGCCCTGAAAACAGAACGGCTTTATTTTCCATCTTTCTTTATGTTTTCTAATGGAAGATTCAAACACTGGACATTAATGGAAAAGTCCTGCACGGAAGGAGCAGCACATGGAGGCGGCTGAGAGACGGGCTCTCAAACTGAGCGCAGTTTCTCTCTTCATGTATCTTTGATGGCCCCTCTGCACTGCTCTTTGCTGGAGCTGCCTTCTCTCCCTGGCTCTCTTGCTCTCCCTCCCTTTGCATGTGGAAGGCAGTGGATGCTGCCTTGGATTTTCTAACGATTTTATCAAAGAAAGACTGTGAATAAACAGAGCGACCTGGACAAAAAACAGAGGCTGAGATTAGCTTCAGCTTGCATTTGCCTTGTTATTTCCCACCGGTGCTCTCCTTGCCCACATCCTGTGGATGTCATTTCTCTTGCTGGAGAAGTAGCAGAGCTGCTGGATCTGGTGCTTTCCTGTGCTGCTGGCAGACAGCTCTCACCCGGCCACCCCTGTCTCCGGGAAGCAGCTCCTGGGACTGGGGCGAGGGAAGAAGAGATATTTCTGCAAGCACCAGGAGCTCCCATGAGTGATGGGGTCAGGGGCAGAGGCTGATCCTGAGCCATGCTCCAAAGGGAATCCCTGATTCCTTTTGGCATATGGAGGCAGGAGGAGCCCCCATGTTGCCCAGCCCCAGGGATGGTGTTGCTGTCTCCAAAGGCACAACCACTGGCTGCCACATTCCTCCCGCTCTTAGAATCATAGAGCCCAAGACTGGTTTGGGTTGGAAAGTATCTGAAGATCATCCAGTTCCAACCCCCTGCCACTAGGGCAGGTTGCTCCAAGCCCCATTCAACCTGGACTAAAATATACATAGGAAAAATTCTTCCTGGTCCCCCAACAAGGAAACACCCCTGGATCAATGGCAGTGGGGTCCCCTTGCACCCAGCTCCCTCTTGGATGTTCCCGCATCCTCTGCTGCAGCTCCCGGGCTGCAGATCAGCCTGGGTTTTCCACCTCGGGGAGCTGCAGGAGGTGCCTTGGACCCTGGTATGCAGCCAGATGCCCCCCAGAAGGTCATACTCACCCACTTCTCCCAGAACAGGCCAGCACCAATCTGCCATGTCATGGGGATGTACTGCTTGGTCCCATTGCAAGGAAGGTGCTGGTGGGCTGCTGCTGCTCTGCCCAGAAACACAGGCTTTTGGCTTCAAAATGCTGGAGCATGAGGAATCTACTAAGAAGAGCAAAACATTAAGGCACTGATTTGCAGATACTGTTATGAACCAAAGCCCAGTGCTCTGCTCATTGTAATATCTGACATAATCAAGGTCATTATTTATACATTATCTGCATGAACATTTGACACTGGGAAAATGCTTGCAGTTCCTGAAAGACTGGCAGATTCTAGCACAGTGTTCATTCATGCCAGAATCTAATCCAGAAACTGATTTTTCATCCTCTTAGGATATATCATGTGATGAGAGCAAGGGCTGAGGTGAGCAGCAGAGCCGGGTGTTTGCACTTGGGCAGCCTACCCGCTGAGGAGCCTGCATGGGTGATGGAAATGGGAACACATCAGAAACTTGTTTGGGAATGATTCCTAATGAGTCCATGACGAGCTCCGGACCAACCCTCCAGATGCTCCCTGGTCCTGTCCCTGCATCTCCCAGCAGATGCACGCCAACAGCAATGGGCCACTTGGGAGATGCTCCCTGACGTCCCTGTCCCAGGACAGAGAGTGGGCTGGGGGGGTGCTGTGGCTGCAGGGGGTAGGAGAAGGCATGAACCACCCTCTCCCCCAGCACTCATGGACCAGGGATGCCATTTCCAATCACAGACCCGGCAGTTGGACCCCCAGGTTACAAAGTCATCCCTTGCTGAAGACATCAGGAAACAGCCTTGGCAGCTGCCGCTGGGGAAGCAGCAATGGGAAAAGCTGTGCTTGGAGGGAGAGGAAAGAGGATGGCTGTCAAGGTCTTGTCCAAATTGCCTTGAAGCTCCCTGATCCAGGGAAATAGCCTCTGGAGATCCCAGTGCTTTTCCTTGATTGGAGGATTAATCCAGCCCCCAATAAAGAGAGGTGCTCCTGCAGCTCACAGCCAAAATCCCAGCGTGCAGCTGAATCCCGTCACCTCAGACCAACCCTGCCAGCAGTGATTTACTGCAGGGAAGATCCTTGAGGAAATAAATAAAGAGCCGGAGATGGCCCAAGATGAGGAGGAACGATGGAGCAGCAGCGCGCAGCGAGGGCTGTGCCGACAGGGCTCCTGTGCTTTAGATAAATATTTGAAGGCCCTGTAAATAAACATCTCTCTTGGGAATGTGGAGAAACACTTTTGCTTTTCCCCAGCTGTCTGGGAAAGGAGAATGCTCTGGCCATGAGCCAGGCAGGGAAGTGCCCCGAGGGATGTGCTTGGGCAGGGGATGCGGGTGGAAGTGGCTCGGGTCACCAGCAAACCCAGCTCTGACCCTCCTGTGGGTCACCCGTGCGGTGGCCTTGGGGTGATAGGATCCTCTGAGCTCTTCTCTTCCAGCATGGGAGGTGGCATCAGCTCTGGATGCATCATCACCCTCAGAACGTGCTCGGTGCGGAGCAGAGCGCAGGGCTTTTGGTTCCTTGCCCCTATGAGCCTCCACATCCCAGTGAGAACAAAACCAGCCCCGTTTTCCTTCCCCTCCTGCACCCCCGGGCCTTTGGACCCTTCGCACCGCCAGAGAGTTTCCAGCGCTGCTGTCAAACCACAGCCCGTGCTCAGGAACCTGAGCCTGCGGCTGCCAGAGGGAAGAAAACGGGATCGTCGGAAATGCAGCACATGGAGGGGGCGAAGGGGGGTGAAACAAGCGGAGTCATTTGTGCCGCTCCCAGAGATCCTGCCGCGGCTCCTGGCGCGCTGCTGGTGCCAGCGCACGGGGGACACGCTCCCGGCACAGCCTCTGCCCTGCGGCTCCTCGGGGGGCGCTGGGATGGAGGAGGGGGGCGGGATGGAGGGTGGATGGGGGGTGTTTGCTCTGGGATATCCCCCCCTCCTCCAGCTCCCTCCTTTAGTCATGTATTTACATCCCAGCATGTCACCTAATCCCGCCTGTTTTCCATGGCTGTCACATCCCCACCACCAAGCCAAGACACAACGGAAAGTTGCTAAAAAGTCTCTCCCCATCTTTCTTATAGGTCCCTTATAAGCCAAAAGCTGGGTGAGAGCTGGGGTCTATAGGAGGGAAGACGACTGCTTCTTCCTTCTTGAGGGAGCTGGCGGGACCTGGTGGTTAAAAAGGGGGTTCCCACCCAGAACCATTCCCTCTCTTTCTTCTACCCCCCTTCTTTAATGATATTATTCTGAATAATTTTATCTCATTCTGCCTATCCAATGGCAGCAGCCGAGGTGTCAGCATCATGACAGCCAGTCCCAGCACAACTTAGGAGCAGAGCAGAGCTCTCAGCAGGATATATCTCCTGCATGCCTTTGGCCAGGTAAAAAGCAAGAGCAAAACACGTGCTCCCGCTGATGGAAAACCTCACAACTCCATAGGGGGACACCAAGGCCCCCAAAGGCGAGAGCCATGGGGAACCAGTCCCACAGTCCAAAGTCACCCCTTGGACATATGTGTCCACCTGCAGCACCAGCGCTTCCTCGTCTGCTTTGCGTCCTCATCTTTAGTGCCATGGGTTAGTGGTGGCCATGGCAGTGCTGTGGGAAAAGTTGGACTTGATGATCTTAAAGGGCTTTTCCAATCTGGCTGATTCAATGATTCTGTGATCTTCCTGTTGCCAAATGGTTCTATACCCTAATTACAACACTCTGTAATTTCCAAGCATCCCAACAGTACTTGATTGCAGAGGCTGGGAAAGAGGGCCCCAAGCATGACCCTGCTGAGATGCCAGCTCACAAGGGGAGCTGCTGCTGGCTCACAGGGAATGGTCTCTGCTCAGCCCCATGCCTTGGATGTAAAGAGGGGAAGGGTCTTCATGCTAAAAGGTGGGCGAGCAACATGGATGCCCTGACAGCCCTATGCATGCTGGAATGGCAGCGATGCTGATGCAAACAAGCTTTACTTTAACTTTACAAAAAAGCTTTACTGTGCTTTTCCAGCCTGCACAAACACTGGGGGTTGCGTGGAGCTTTGTGCCAAGATCCAGCTCCGCAGCCCCGATCCCAGATGAGCCGGGTTAGAGTTTCCACCGCACGCCATGCAAGGGAAGAAACAAAGCCAAGGGGCAGTGAGAGCCTGACCTGAGTTCAACTCTGGGGGGCTGGTGTCTCTCCAGTCCTGCATTCCCCCTTCGCTTTTAGGGGTGATTCCTTCCCATCCCTGCTCATCCCTGTTCATCCCAGGGGGATGGATGCTCAGCCCTGCTGAGGAGGAGGTGGTATGGGAGAGTCTGTGGGCCTCCATGGCTTTAGTGCCTGTGTGAAACCCACCCCATCCCCATCCCCATCCCTATCCCCATCCCCATCCCACTCCCGCAGGCATGCTGGGCTGATGGCCCAGGAAATGCTTTCACTTCAAACCCTGCTCTTGGCCCGCTCAGAGGCAGCTTCCTCCCCAGCTCCCACATATAGAAATGTTCCAATCAATCCAATCTTCAATCAGAACCTCCTGCAATTCTCACAGGCATTTTCTCCATTCCCTTTCCCATTTCAGCTCACAGCATCCCATCCATACCCTCTGGTGGGACACGGCCTCGCTTCCACCCCTGCAGCTTTGCTTGTGGTGTGGAGGTTGGAGGTGGTGTGGTCAGGAGGTGCTGTCTGACCCCAGAGCTCCCCAGCAGCAAAGGGATGTGGGGAAGCAGTGCTGATCCCTTGCCTGTTACGTGGGGCTGCTCTAGCACTGGGGAGCAGAAGGAAATAGCCGGCATTCCTGCTCCATGCTCTCATTTCTCAGCCAGGCCCTGCACGCCCGAGCTCACCTGCTTCCCGTGGCATTACTGAGGGAGATTGTCTCTTCCCAGTGATGCCACTGAAGGGAGGGGAAAGGGAAAGGGAAAGGGAAAGGGAAAGGGAAAGGGAAAGGGAAAGGGAAAGGGAAAGGGAAAAAACAACAGGGAAAGGGGAAAGGGAAAAGAAAGGGAAAGGGAAAGGGAAAGGGAAAGGGAAAGGGAAAGGGAAAGGGAAAGGGAAAGGGAAAAAACAACGGGGAAAGGGGAAAGGGAAAGGGAAAGGGAAAGGGAAAAAACAACGGGGAAAGGGGAAAGGGAAAAGAAAGGGAAAGGGAAAGGGAGAGGGAAAGGGAAAGGAAAAGGGAAAGGGAAAGAGGAAAGGAGAAAGGGGAAAAGGGAAAGGAAAGGAAAGGGTGTCAATGCTTTAGCCCCCCTCTGGCACTGCTGGCCGGCAGCTTTGCACAGCTCCTCCAGCATCTGGAATCTCTTGGCCACCGGCTGGGCTCTTGCAGGACGTGTGCGCTTGTGCACACACTGGCTGAGACACGGCACGCCGGGCGAAGGGAAACTGTGTCTGTGACCAGAGAAGAGGGGAGACTGTGCTGCCCGTGCTGCCTGTGCTGCCTGTGCTGCCCTGTGCCACCCGCGCCGCTCATGCTGCCTGAGCTGAGCTCCAGCTCCAGCCCTCCCTCTCCTGCTCTCCTGCCCTCACTGAGCTGGATGGCACATCCTACCCTGTGGTGCTTCTGACAAGGAGAGGGTGCTGAGGGCTGCTGGGGCTTTTGGTCTGGCACAGGTGAACCAGTGGGGCCAAGCCAGATTTCCACCCCTGGCCCCACTGCTCCACTCATGGTTCCCAGATGTGGGAGGCAGCAGCCAGCACGAGGAGCGTTCCTGCAGCAAGGCTTGGGAGAAGCCCACATCCTGGGGAGATGCGCAGTGGGGAGATGCTGTTGCCAGCTTCACCCCATGCTGTGGGGATGGTCCCTCTGCCACCCCCAGCCACCCCCAGCACCCTGGCACCCCCAGCAGCCACTGCTCTCAGGGGTACCCATCATGCGGAGTGTCCGGTCATTGGTTCCAATCACAGCACGGAGGCTCCCGGGAAAGTGGGGAAACCCTTTAGCTGTGTGTAACAGCCACCATGAGGGCTGCAAGGCAGCTGGGCACTGAATCTGGGGCATGCACACTCATGGGATCCTTTTCACCACTCCAGATATGGCACCAACCGTGCCCGCCTTGAGCATGCGTGGCGGGATGAGGTGTTCTGTGGAACATGGATTGCTCAGCTGTAAAGAACTGAGTTTTGGAAGCACTTCACACTGCTCAACCCCTGCTGCCATTCCCTGCCCCATAGGGCCCTGGGCTGCTCCGGCCCTGCGCAGGGGACATGATCCAGCCGGCCGTGGGCACTGGAGCAGGGCAGGAGTGGCTGGAACATCGCAGCTCCGTCCCGGTGCTGGTACTGATGGAGTAAACCCTGGCTGTGCTCGCCCTGGCCGGGGCTGCAGCCTATTTCTGGAAGCTCTGGAGACTTCCAGGGAGGAGCTGCCTTTTCTTCCCCTTCATTCACAGACGGGTCAGTTTGATTTGTTGAGTGTTTGTGCAGGGATTTTTATTGTTGTTATTATTATTATTTATTCATGTCCGGTCTTTCATTTATGGCATCAGAGCAGCAGAGCTGAAACACAGCAGAGGTGGAGGGGAGGCTTCAGGCTTGGCTATTTGGGGAGCTAAAGCAGCCAGGACGCAAACACGGTGGGGATGTGAGTGTCTCTCTGCCACGAAATGTCTGTTCTTTGTATCTAGCCAGATTTGGGGATGTGGATGGAAGGGGAGGAGCTGGCAGGTTTCCCCCTGGACCACAGCCTGGTTCCCCACTGCCTGGTGAGGATGCTCCGAAAACTGTGGTTTGCCAAGACACTGGGCTCCAAGACTCGGCACCCAAAAAAGGACCAGCCTGGCTCTGACTGGGGACATGGGGCCACTCAGTCCCTGCGCACCAGCTCTGTGGATTCCTAGCCCAGACTCTTCCTTGCTGGGTGGCTGCTGCCTCCCTACTCCACGTTTCCTATGTGACACCCAGGACCCATTTCTGGGGAGTCCCTAATCGTGCAGCAGTCTCCCAAAACACAAGTGCATCTGTTCTCATGCGGAGCAGCAAAGGACCCAGGAGAGTCAGGCCCAATAGACCCGACTTTTAGGAGAATCTGACCCTCTCTGCTATGGCGAGACACTGGCACAGGGTGCCCAGAGAAGCTGTGGCTGCCCCATCCCTGGCAGTGTTCAAGGCCAGGTTGGACACAGGGGCTTGGAGCAACCTGCTCTAGTGGAAGGTGTCCCTGCCCGTGGCAGGGGGTTGGGACTGGGTGGGTTTTAAGGTCCCTTTAACCCAAACCAGGCTGGGATTCTATGGTGCAGGTTAGACCTCCACCTCTCTGGTGACGCCAGTGGAGGGCAGAGAGGATTGCCTGATTTGTGACCCATTGCAGATGACGACAGTGGTTTGGATGCCTCAGGTGGAAGGGGTTAGTGTGGGCGATGGCATCACCCTGGTGGGTGAGCATCTCTGGAGCCACACCAGCAGAGGGGACACCAGGAGAGCACATCAGGTTTTCCTCTTCCTGGGGCTGCCCTTCCTCTGTTACTGTCACATCCAGTGATGCTCAGAGGAGCTTCCCCAGGGTTGGATCCCCTCGAGTGCAGGCAGCTCAGTGGAGTCCTGGCCAGTGTGATGCTGCGGTGCTGCGGTGCTGGGCTGTCTGAGCTGCCTGGGAGCAGAGGCAGGAAACACAAAAGCAGGCTGTGCTGTGCTGTGCTTGCCAGTGCTGGAGCTGCAGCACGCACCGGGACTGCCACGTCCGTGAACAGAAACAACAGGGCCTAAATACGCTCCTTTCCCCTTGTCCCCTTCTTCTCCTTCCCCATATGGCCCACAGGAGAGGGGAGAGGGGGGTCTTGGGGAAAGGTCTGGGTGAGCCCCAGGAGCACAAAGGCTCAAGCGTGGTTGCTCCCAAGGAGGATGTGGTTGAGTTGGGGTCCCATGGTGAGAGGAGAGGGGAGCCCTGGGGGTGTCTTAGCAAGGGTGTCCTCCTCCTGCTGTGCTTGAGCTCCTCGTCTCACACCACCACCACTCCAGCTGGGCACAAGGCTCACCTCCATGGCCCTGCACCATGTCCTGCAGACACCAGGTTTCATTCCTCCTTGGGGAAAAGTGCCACCAGAGTCGCTGGGAGGAGAGCACTGAGCTCCTGCTCAGCTGAGGGGGTTGGAGGTGGCACTCAAGCAAGTTGTGCTGGTGGGGAGGACAAGCGGGGGCAACTGCTCCACAGGGACATGGAAAGCAAATCAAAGCTCCCAAACTCCATCTGCAGGACTCGACTCGGTGACATGTAAAAGTGTTTATTTCATTGGAAAAACAAAGCTCCAGCAGAGGTGCTGGAACAAACCCCTCCACAACAGCCAGAGACCTGGTGGCTCCCATTCCGGCAGTGCTCTTCTGCCTGGGGCCCGGTGCACAGGAAGTCCATGGCTCCGAGCCCCTCCAAGGAAACAGCAAAGACTGGGAAAGGGCAGTAATGAGTCTGTGAACAATTAACACACACGGGGCCAGACTCTGCTCATTTAACCTTGGCGCAAAGCTGGGTCTGGCAGTGTTTCTCCAGCTCAAGGCCAGGGAGGTGTGAGCAGGCTTTGGTCTTGAGAAGAAAATGCAATAAAAGAGTTGAAATCTCTCTGAAGTAGTGGGATAGAGTGGACACAGGGCAGAGAGGAGCAGCAGGCAAATCCCACAAAATGGCATTACATGGAAGTGCTTGTTGAAATCTTGACAGCTAATGTAAGACTACACAGAGCATCTCTCCAATTTCCTCTTCTGGAGGTGGGCTGGCAGAGGACCACTGGTGTAGGACACCTATATTCCCATCATGGGACATCAGACCATGGGGCATTTGCAAGAAGAGAAGAAGAGCTCAAGGCACTTGGGATGTGCTTTCCATCAGAAGAGCTCAAGGCGCTTGGCGTGCACTCAGAGGTGAAGCCTTGGAGAAGGGGCCCACTGGGGCGGGACTCGCGCCCCGCTGCACTGGCCAGGAACACTTACGTGACTTTCCCAAGCTCCCCAGGTGACTCATAGACGAGGCTGAACCAGATGTCAGAGCCCTGACTATGGGTCTGACTGGTCTTGGGACCTCCCAAATCTTTGGAAGAGCAGATGTGCTGAGAACTGGACTTGACGTAAGTGTCCAGCCTTTGGAGCAAGGAGAGGAAGGAGGTAAAACTGCTTTGAGGTGGTGGAAGGCCCCGTCCAGAGTTCAGTGGTCAGGTGTATTTCTGGTTTGCCTTTGCTCATGAAAGCAGTCAGATGGAGAGGCTGTGACTCCGGGGCAGATGTGCAGCGATGCTCGTTCCAGCCCTCCTCACACGATCCCACGCCTCCAGCCCAGCAGAGAACTCCTGGAGGAGCAGTTTGAGAAGACATCAAGTACCTTCGCTGCCTAGTGAATTCCTGGCTTCTCCTCTGATACATGCTAGGAATGGGTCCAGAGAATGCCAGTGAGGGGGAGTGTGGGTAATGCACAGAAAGGAAACAAGGCTGAGAACAGCCTTCATTTCCCACTGGCTGCAAATCAGCACACACATATATATAAATATCTCCATGTATATATAACGTGTCTGGAAACTCACAGGCAGATCTGGTCAACATGGCTCTCCATCACTGCACCAGGCACTTTAACCAAGGAGCTCTGCACCGTAACACCGTGGGGGATGGGATGGGATGGTGGCTCCCAGGCTAAACCCCACCATTCAGCCCTCGCTGGGCTCCCAGTCACTCCCACCAAGGACCTGTCTGTGATAAAGCAGGCAGCTGATCTCCCATTCCCAGCTCCTACACAGACCTGCGCTTCCTTCACACTGTGCAGCAGGGACCCTGCACCGTGTCACCCCAGTGACGGGCCCAGCAGAACTGCAGCTGGGAGAGTCAAGCCTGGACTTGATGTTGCTGGGCTGGTGGTGCCTTTGGTTGGGAGAAGAAGGAAGCCAGGACAGAGAGGACAGGGGATGATTTTCAAGGAAGACATATTTAATGGTGAGAATAGTGAAACACTGGCACCGGTTGCCCAAGGGGGTGGTAGATGACCTCCCATCCCTGAGAATGTTCCAGGTCAGGTTGAACAGGACTCTGAGTGACCTGATACAATTGAAGATGTCTCTGCTCATTGCAGGGGGGGTAAGCTAGAATCATAGAATCCCAGACTGGTTTCCTAAGAGCTCATCTCAGTCTCCCCTCTGGCAGGTTAAAGCCATTCCCCTTGTCCTATCCCTACAGGCCCTTGTCCAAAGCCCCTCTCCCTTAGGTCTATAGGGATTGCTGTAGTGTCATATGGTTTGGAGCAAATCCATCAAGACTGCTAGATCCATTGGGGTGCAGCATCTCAGCTGCAGCCCAGGAGACCTGGCATTGGCACAAAAGAAGTTTGTCCTTCCCCGTATTACATGTACAGAGCAGAACATGCTCTTCATTTCATGAGTTAACACAGCTCCCCTCCTGTGCCTGCAGCATGTGCTTTGCTCAGCTCGAGACACTTCCGATGGATGGGAAAGGCTGGTAGCTCAGTTTCCCTCCTGGTGCTTTAGCCATGAACCACCTCAGCTCCCCTGTGGCCACAGGGCTGGGCAGGGGAAGGTGGAGTCTGGAAACATCCTGGGGATGGACAGAAAGCCAAGAAAGTTTCCAAGGTGGAAGCCATCCAGCATAAATACAAGGGTTGGCCATGTGTGTGGTCTCCATGAATTAAAGCTACTAATTGGCTTTAGAGTGCTGTTAAATGAATATGGTAAGGCCTTATATCTGAAGGTAGCACGCGTGAGTGGGGTCCAAGTGATGCCGGTTCCTCGGTGCCCATCGTTCACTGTAGGGTGAGCAGCCAAGAACAATCCTTCCTGACATGTTCTCTGGAGTTTTCCCTCCTGCTCCCTCCTCAACGCCCTCCAGTGCTATCTGCCCCTGTCAACACACACATGCTCCTTTGAAAGCTCACTGGCAGAAGAGAAAATCCTCCAAAAAGAGTGGGTGTCCTTAAGTCCTGTCAAAACTCTTCAGCACTGTCTCTGGAGCACAGCTCCTCAGCGCCTGGCCTGACCCCGAGATCCAGCTGCGCCAGGCTGGTCCCTGCAGCACTGGGAATGAGCAAAGAGGAATTCACAACAACGGCTTGGTTGTATCGGTGCCCTGCTCCAGCCCTGCACCCAGCAGCACATCACCAGTGCGGGCAGGGCACCGCAGCACCCGCATCCTAAAGGAGCATCCCAGGGATGCGTCAGCTGCCAGCACGGCTTGCAGGGACCACTGGGGATCTGAACACCGGGTGTTTGGCAGATGGGCCCAAGATGTTGGTGGGGCTGTGGAGGAGGTGGGGAAGGGGCCAGGAGTCCCACGGGGAGGGGAGTGGGACGGTCAGGAGGGTGTCTGCAGGGCAGCTGTTGGTTTCCTCACCCGTAATTAAAGGAGCAGGACATGTCACTGAAGATCCCTCACTCAGACACAGTCTGCTGTAAATCTTCAAGGGTTGGGCTGCCAAAGAGATTGAAAAGGGGTTAAGCACTCATATCTCCAAGGCTGACAGAGTTCGGTGCATGTAGCCTGGAGGTTCTCCAAGAGGCCCAATGTTTTATGTCTTTGGGATGTTTTTGTCTTCCTTCAGTTGTATTCAGTGCTGGTATTGTGTTTATATCAGCAAAACTCTGGATTATCGCCTTTTCTTTTTTTCAACAAATGTCTGCTGCTTCTGCTTGTGGACTGTTGTACCACCGCATCCTGCATTCTGCTCCTGCATCCTTGGAGCTTGGGAGAAGCTCCAAGCAGGATGTGGGTGGCAAATGTGATGCTACATGGAGCTCGGCAGAGAGCTCAGCCTGCCACTGTTCTGAGTGACACACAGCAAAGCGGCTCCAACTTGGCTGCTCCGCTGGCTTCATTTAGGGAATTAGGTGAAGCTCCCTGCTGTGATGGATAGCAAAGCCACAGGTTAGAGGGCTTGAGCAGAAATAGCTTGTGAAGTGTATTCTGGCAGGGTCCCAGAGCACCCTTCAGCTGGAAACATGGTGGGACCACAGCTCAGAGGAGAGGGCTTGGGAGCAGCTCTCCATGGCTGGCGAGGGGCTGTGTGCCATGTTGTCCTGCTGTGCCTCCTGGATGCTCATCTGATTGGAACCAGGCGTACATAGGACGGAAGACCCATTGCATTAGTACGCCGGCAGCTAGGATACTGCTTCCTCGTGCTCCACAGGGACCTGGTCTCTTGCTGTGAGATGTCACAGCCTCATCTGCTGGAGCTCCCATCCCTGTCCAGCCTCCAGTGCCAGCCCCATCCCTCCCAGCTCACTGCCTGGTCCTCTCCATACAACCCCCTGTCCCTGGGCTGTGTTCCCCATCACTCGCGCAGCACCACCTCCCCTTCCCGGACCAGCTACCTGGGCATGAAGCCAGCAGCAGCCAAGGGAACCCATCACCCCTCCTGGTCACTCATGGCCCCGCTGCCATCCCCTGCTTTCCACCAGCATCCCGAAACGAATTGGAATGTGAGCAAACACAGAGCCCACCTGTACCCCTCCCACCCCAAACTTCACTGAGCACCGAACAGGGGCTGCTGGCAAGCACGAGCAGGTTCACTCAACTCTGGATTTACTCAGGAATTCCAGCCAAAGAGGCAACAAAGGTGCCAGACACCTCCCCCCCCGCCCCAGCTTTTCAACCCCTGCACCCCAGCATCTCCCACTGAGCAGCTCCCCACGTCCCAGGCACCGCTCCCCTTGGTTCCATTGTTTTTCCTTCCCTCCTGATTGCTGGTACCTATCCCTGCCTGCCGGCCTATCTCTCTCTATTCCTTTCTCTCTGCATTTACTGGACCAAAAATATCTCTACAGAAGAAATTGCAATCAAATCAAAAGAGAAATGGAAAGAAGCACCTCAAAACTTGCTAGACAGGCGTTTTCTGTGCAAGATCAAGGGCCACATTCTGCTTTCATCACACTGGAGAAAAATCTGGACTATCTCCCCTTGAATTAATGGCATTCTTTTGTAAGGAGAACAGAATTTCATTCATTCGCGCCTTGTACAGCAGCACAGGGGACATTAATCCTTACGGCTTCCAGTCACGTCTTCCCCGGCTCGCAGCTCCAGCAAGTCCTGCATGGGAAGTCCCAGCTCATTTTCTAGCATCCTTGCCTTGTCAGCTCATGATAAACAGCACCTCGTCCCGATCCCAAGCGTACGAGCACACTGAGTGATTACATCACCTCCAAACCCGCTCCAATAAGATAAAATGGAGCTCGCATCCAGTTGGAATAACTCTGTGCTCCCCAGTGGGCTCTCTCCTCGTGTGCGTGGTGCTCAGGGGCCAGGCCCCGGTGTCTGCTGCGAGGCATTGCACTGCACCCCCTGCCTTGAATTGAGGGGTCCCTGGTCCAGGCTCCTGCCAGGATCTCTGCTGGGAAGCCCTGGCCTGCTGTGGTGGATGCTTGGCGCTGCTGCCGAGGAGGGGCTGGCCTCGCTCCCCGCACACAGCAGAGCTGTCAAACCACCTTCCCAACACCGGTTCACAGCCCTGATAAGAAGGTGAGTGAGTGCTGGAAACTCTGATTTTCCTCCCTGGTATTGACAGGAAGGGGGAGAGGGTGCTTCAAATGCCTGGCACCTCCAAACATCTGGGCTGGCCTCTGCCAGGTGCCCTGAAGCACCTTCAGGTTCACCTTAATGCATATCAATTGCCTTGACCAGCCTCACCTGGGACCCCACCACACTCCTGCCCATGCACCCTGGGCTCTATTTAAGCTCAGTCCCAGGCTATTGCTTCACTAGTATGCATCTTTCTTCTGGATGGACCTTAGGGGGCTAAAGTTTGTCTCCAGTCCTCTCTCTGGCTGCTTTTGCTGCTGACTGGGCTTCCTGGATGGACCTTGGATGCGGCTCATTGCTCCCTGGAGCTCTACCTGCTTTGTTTGGTGCAGGTACCCTCTGTACTGCTGTTACCCATGGCTCACCCTTCACCCCAGTCTTGGTCTTGCTACTCCCTGGAAGTGGCGTGGCTTCTTCCCTCATCACTCATCCTGCTCCTGGACTTTACTCCTGGTAGGACAAGGGCTAATTTACTCTTTGCTGTTGTGGGGTTTTTTTGCTAAAAATTATAATGTAAGTGCAAATAAGTAGCAGTATTGAGGATAGAGAAGGTGGTACCCCTTAGCATTAAGGTTCATATCTACTTAGAGATGGGTTCAGATGTAGGGCCAAGCTTCTTTAAAGCTCAAATTGGCATCTAAGGTTGGAAACTTGTCTTCGTTAGTGCAGCAGGTCTTCTCCTGCTTTTCAAAGGGAAGCTCCACAATGGACAGCAGATGGGTACCGCACTGGTTGGGATTGTGTGTTGGAGTGATACCACCAACATGAGGAGTAAGCCATGCCCATGCAGCAAGGTGTATGCTGGACTTGCTGGGGAGGTGATGGAGCCCACAGAAGTAGTCTGGTGCTCTCAGAAGCTGTCTGATTCCCTGTGTGGTGCTTTCAGCACATGACTAATCTGCCTGTGAGTCCCAGCCCCACAGTGGTGTTGTTCCCTTCACCCCAGCAGCATCCCCAGGAACATGAAGGTCATGTTTTAGGAAATACGGCTGCTGGACAACCCAGTGTTTGTGGGAATGAGTGTCACACCCAGCACAGAGGCACTACAGGGAGCCTCTGCTCCAGGCTTGCCCAGGACATCTGTGAAGGAGCCAGCTTGGCACATCCAGCACCTAAAGCCCCATTGATTGCACCTCAAACCTGTCTGAGATGTACACTGTTACTTATTCAGATCGAGGGCAGCAAATCAATGATGAATTTGCTTATCTAGACACTTGAATCTCAGTGTATGTACACTGAAGGGTCAGCAAGATGCTGCCAGGCAGCAAGAAATTCTCTCTTTACACCTCTGAAGAGCCTAACAGTGAAACTAAAGGGCCAAGCCAGCTTCTCAGTACTGACAGGATGATAAAGACTGCCAAAGCAATGGCCTTGCTGCCTTATAGGGCCTCCCTTCACAAGACATGGAAGGGAACATGCATCAAAGCACCTTTGCCCTTGGGAGCGGGTGTGGGATTAAGGGCAAGAGAAACTGGCAGGCTGAGATTCGTGTAGGAAAGCCAGTGGTTTTCTGGGTACTAAAATGAGCTGTGAAAGGAGAGCTACCTGCCAGCCCCTGCGGAGGGCTGGCCTGCAGATGGGCAGCAGGCAAGAGCACTTCCTTGCATTACATCTCTGGGACTGCTGAGAGCCCCCAGGTAAATAAACAGCTCCAGTTTCCTTCCAGCTCTTAAACCTCTGCAATAAGAAACTTTTAAAATAAGCAAATCCAGGGAATTCCTGCTGTTTGTTGTCTTACTGCGGGGAAACGCTTGGCATGGGAAGGAGCAGGAATGGTGCCAGGCCAAAGGCTGCTGCAGCACATCTGGAGTGGCTCCATTGAGAGGGCTGATGTTACTGCAGGGTGATGGAGCTCACCAGCCCGCTGCCATGCTCTGCTCTGCTTCTGCACCACAGTTTACACCCCAGGACTCCTCTGTTGTGCAAGCAGGAGGCCAGGGAGCAGGGGAGCTGAAGTACTTTATCCCAGCAGCCATCCAGCTGAACCTGTGGAGGTGGGTTCCTGTGAAGAAAGGAGCTAAATGGACTTTGACCCAGCACCTCACATCAGTTCTCCCATTTGGAGCAATTTGGTGTTGACCCACCCCTGCAGATCTGCTATAAAATCAGAGTGAGGGTGGAGGACAGCATCCCTTGAGCCCCACAGTGCTTTCCTTCCAGAGCACACTCAGTTTGCCTTATTAGACCTGGAGCTCTGTGAAAAATCAATGGGAATAAGCCTGAGCAGCCTGCTGACAGCTCAGCACCACAACGGGGAGCAGGAACCAGCCCTCTGTGGGCTGTGGGAACCTCTGGCCTGGGGTCAGTCTGATGGGGCACGATCCTTCTGCCCTTCAGAAACAATCCCCACTTAGGCAACAGGCAGTGAATGCCTCTGCTCACAGAAGCCCCTCAGGGCACCAGCAGATTTGGCCCAAGAGGGTGGCTCTTGGGTTCTTTTTGTTTTTCATTAAGCTTGATCAGCTTCTACATGAGACAAGAAGCCTCACACAGCTGGAGTAACCCTGTTGATTTACACACATTCCTCCAGACACACGCTGGGGTTTATGCTCTACTGGCATTTGCATTTCTACAGTCTGGACTCGGGCTGGGAACTTTTCTTGGGTGGATTCTAGCAAAACAGAAGGCAAGGAGTAAAAATAACTTCTTTTTTCTTCTGGGCTGGGTTGATTGCTCTTACACTGCCATAAATCCAGGCCGGCTCTATTGATTTTTAAGGAGCAACTGGGTTTATGCTGGTGTAACTGTGTCCCCAGAGCTGCATGAAATGCTCACAGCAAAACCTGAAATTACATGGAACCAGCAAGGCTTTGCTGTTTTGGAGGTTTCGTTACAAATTTGAATCTCAGACTGAGCTCGTCAAAGGATTCCTTAAGGTTCATGAACCTTTCAGTCAAGCCTTGGCCTACAGTCAAGCCGAGCCTGAGCTGATTTATAGCTTTGCGTGGAAATAATGTGGAATCAGTGGGTTTTGTTTGGTCTCGAAGCTGAAGCGTGATGCTTGCAGCCGAGTTTGGCTTTTGAGAGGTCAATTCTCTTTGACAGTCGAGCTCAAACCTGAACCTGCTGTGGGAGATGCTGTCTAGATTAAAATCACTCATTTGCAAGGGTAATGAGGGTGGGGAGCTTTTGCACAGCCCTCTGAGTACGGAAGCAGCAAGGTCTGAGCTGTGCTGCTGCTCCATGCTCGGGGCTGGGTGAGAAATCGGATGCGATTCATTGGGACATCAGGGCATGTAAGGATCATTGATTCAGCTGGCTGCTGGGGTGAGCTAGGTACTGTTAGCCCTGATCTCTGATAGTCCCTGTGACTGCCTCTTGGAGAGGCAGGAGATGGGAGTGTTCCTCTGACACTCCACTTTGCACTTCAAAGATGGGGTGGCTACTGTTGGTTGTATGTTGCCTGTGGGACTGAGATTCCCAGGCAGCGGTTGACTGTGGTTTGGCAGTGTGGAGCCAGCACCACATCCTCCTCCTTGGCCAATGCTGAGTGCAAACACTAGTGGCAGCCTCTCAGCTGTGTGGGGCCATGCTTGGAGTGAGCCCAGTCTGCCTGCCTTGTTTCTTTGGGGTGAGGGCAGCCAGGAATGGTACCTTCACCATCATCCATAGCACTGATGTAGAAATGGCCATGGCTTGGTGGTATCTGGCTCCATGAAGCGCAGTGTGACCCATGGTGTGAGCCAAATCCTGCTGTGGCATGGTTCTACAGGAGCAAGGGCTTTGCCTAGGCTTGTGTTTGACCACGTCAACATGACATGTTTGACCATGTGCATGTTTGACAGCATGTGAGACCTGCAGTCTCTTGGCAGCAAGTGGAAGAGGCTGGTGTGGGCCAGAGGAAGGAAGTGTTTCTGCACCAGGAGGAGGACAACAGCAGCCCTGGGCTCCATGCCACCATGCAGCCCTTTCCTCAAAGGCCTGTGGGATGGATGGGGAACACAGCATCTCTTCTGAAAGCTCCCAGTCAGGTGGCTGGATTTTTCAGTGAAGTGTTGCTGTGGTTTCAATGCTCTGGTGATGCCTGGAGCATCCAGATGCAATTGGAACCTTGCATGTCCCAGCCCTTGCCGGAAAGAGCTGGCCTGTCTGTGTCCCTAGGCTTGCCACCATGAAGGTGCTTCTCAAACTGGCAATAGCTCAGGAGCTGAGGTCTGCTGGAGGCCCTGCAGAAGGTACTGCAATACCCCAGACAGGGTCTGAGGAAATAATCCTGTACAATGAGGGTGGTAAAACACAGGCACAGGTTGCTCAGAGAGGTGGTGGATGCCCCATCCCTGGAGACATTCCAGGCCAGGCTGGATGTGGTTCTGGGCAACCTGATCTAGTTGAAGATGTCCCTGCTCATTGCAGGAGGTTGGACTAGATGAGCTTTGAAGGTCCCTTCCAACCCAAACTGTTCTATGACTCTGTGACCTCCCAGACAAGGGGCTGGATTTACAGAGCTGGACCATCCTTGACTGCTCATGGGCCTGTCTTCAGCAACCATCCTGAAGTGATGGAAAAGATCCCAGCAGAAATGGGACCCAGCATCAGGGGGTGAAAACCCAAACCCTTCAGTTCCCCAATCTTACTTAAGCAGTATCACCAGCCGCATTCCCACAGGACTATTTAATTGCACTTCTTGGATGGCTGGATAAGTGCTCAATAACTGCTTGTCAAGCTCTTTGAATAATGTGATCAGTCTGCCCTGGCTGCTTCGCTGCAGTCTCATTTAAGTGTTTTGGGGACTGAGATTCACTGGCAAAGCTGTGCTTGTCTAATCTGAGACTAGAGAGCAACATGTAATCTTCCTGGGCAATCACAGCTAATGAGTGCAGTTCAAATGTTAACTTTTGGCCAGCCATGCACAGAACGAAGAAGCCAAAATGAGATGAATTGAAAATCATGTGAAGGGACTTGACGTGCTCACAGAAATGGCCCAAGTGAAAACTAGAGGCTAAATTCAATGGATAAATAACTCATTGTGAGTTATTTGCTCGGCTCTACTTAAGTGGTTGATTATGTGGGTCTTTGGTTAATTGACTTGCTGCGTGGCTGGCGTGGGCTTCTGGCTGCTGCCCCGCTCCCTGCACGTTTTTGCTATTAACTCAGCTGTTTGATGGAACAAGTAGGCTATTGTCTGCTCCTTTGCTGGCTAGGTTGGTATTGGGTTGGATGTTGGCTCTTGGGCTAATTGAACACATGTGCTGGCTGCACGAGGGCTTGCCTGGTCTGTCACTGGCTCTTTGTTCCATTGCCTGTCTGGTGTGTCGGTGGCCCAGTTTGTCACCGATCAGATGCTTTCCTGTCTAATTGCCTCCCTGATTTCCTGCTCCTTTGCACTTGCAAACCAGGTTCTTGCCTTTCCTGGTTGTCATTTGGGCTTGTCATTGACTCTTCCATGATGCTTGGGCTCCCGAGGGCTCCTCCTCCTCCTTGGCAAGCTCTGTGTTCGGTGTATCATCTCTAGGACATCTGAGGATTGTCACTGGGAAGGGTGGACACTTTCTGGAAGTGTATTCCCAGCTATAGCTGTGCTCTGCAGCTCTGGCACGGCTCCATCCTGACCTTTCAGTCTTTCCATTGAATTCCTCATTGCTTCTGCTGGGAAATGTGGCACAGGAGATTTTGGGTTAGAAGTAGGTGGGATGCTGGCTCAGAGGAAGAGCAGAAAAAGAGGAAGGAAATGAGGAGAGCAGGGGAGAAGACCTGGGCAGGAAGCAATCTCAGGAAGTCTATTAAACTCAGTTGATTGTGGCAGGCCTTCTTCATGCTCTTTTGGTGGTGGTTGGCCCTGATTTAACTTTAATTTTGGGGTGAAGGAATATTTTTCTACTGTGGTAAGAGCCATTCCTTAGCCATGCACACTGGGTAGCCTAGAAATCAGTGTCATGCAGGGAAAGAGATTTTTGAGGAGCCAGCTGTGGGGAATTCATGAGGAACAAGGGTGGGAAGCAGGGAGAGCCTTCCCTGTGCTCTTCCTCCGTGCCTTCCTGGAGGCGCTGAGAGCCATTAGCACATGGGTGCCTCAGGCCAGCCTGGCTGGGCTCTGGCTGATGGGAGAGGTGGTGACTTGACAAGGCCCCAGGGAGACACTCACATTAACCTTAGAGCTCTCCTGCTCTTCCATTTCACCTGCCATGCTGTAAAACACTCCCAGAGGAGATGGCAGCGTGTGTCCTGCTGTGCGTCCTGCTGTGCTGTGCTTCCTGCTTGTCTGGGGGAGCCCAGCAGGATGCTTGGACAGTGCTGTGGCAATGCAGGTGCCCCCATGTCCCCCAGATCGCTTTGAGTGACCCTTTTGTACTGTACCCTGCCCCTCAGGCTGAGCACCTCCTGTATGAAGACAAGCTGAGAACATTGGGGCTGTTCAGCCTGGAGAAGAGAAGCTGTGTGGAGACCTCAGAGCAGCTTCCAGTGTCTGAAGGGGGCTACAAGGATGCTGGAGAGGGACCTTCATCAGGGACTGTAGTGACAGGACAAGGGGTGATGGGTTCAAACTGAAACAAGGGAAGTTCAGGTTAGATATAAGGAAGAAGTTCTTCCCTGTGAGGGTGCTGAGGCGCTGGCACAGGATGCCCAGAGAAGCTGTGGCTGCCCCATCTCTGGCAGTGTTCAAGGCCAGGTTGGACACAGGGGCTTGGAGCAACCTGCTCTAGTGGAAGGTGTCCCTGCCCGTGGCAGGGGGTTGGAACTGGAGGAGCTTTAATGTCCCTTCCAACACAAACTACTTTGGGATTCCATGAATTAGCTCCTTCTGTACAAGCCCTCCAGGTCAAGGTTAAAGTCATGGCCAGGGTGGGAATGCAGTGAAATCTGCTCTGGGAGCATCCATCCCTCAGGTGTCCCTTCCCTAGGCTTTGCGCACCTCAGACTTCATCCTCAGGCAGACCAGCCATGCCTCAGTGACCATCCCGAGGGATGCTGATTGCTCCCCTCAGACACATCATGAAACTCATGGTGTTGGCACAAGCTGCTTCCTAGGTTGGAGGAAGAGCATGCCCCATGTCTGGGCAGTTTCTATTGCCCCAGCGTCCTCCTGCAGTGCCATGCAGAAGGTATCCTTTGGCTCTTTTCCCTCTGCTCCAAACATGGGATTCTCCTGGTGAGCTGCAGCAGTGAGTCTGGTGCTGCAGAAGGAGCAGTCCTCTCTGTGCAGCACTGCTCTCCAGCTCAGTGACAGGACACAGTGTTTTGTCCTGGTTCCTTACAGGGAGAAGGATGCCTGTGCCCTTGGTGATTCCTTGGCAATGCGATGGAGGAAAGGGGTGGGATAATGAGGTACCACTGAGGTCAAGCCTTCTGGTTCAGACCTTATCTTGGATTCCCCCATCTGTACAGTGGCCAGAACATCCAAGGTGAGTGGTGAATGCAGTCCTGAAACTTAGGGGTCCCTTGAGCAGCCAGACTCCCTTGGCACTGTGCATGCCCAAAGAGCAACCCGTGGGCCCTGGAGAGTGAAGCTTCTGGGTCCCACCACTGACTTGTTGGTAATGCCCATCTTGGTGCATCTCTGCAGAGCTCTGGGCCAGGCAGGGTGGGAGCAGGGATGAGGAGTACCAAAAGATCTCGCTTCAGCTATTTGGTTGCACCAGGAATGTGATGGAAAAGATTCTCACATTAGTGCTCAACTCATCTTTTTCTCTCCACTCATCTCATTCTTCTCTTTGGCTGTTGCTGTGGCCTGTTCCCCAGCAGGAACCCTGGGAAGGGCTGGCAGGACCTGTCCTGGGGCACACCAGGGAAGACGCTGCCTGTCTAAAGCTCCCTGAAGGTCACCAAAAGGTAAGGGATGAGAATAGGCCAAATTCTACACATTCTTGTTGCTGTCTGAAGCTTCTCCTGTCTTGGAAAATGCCCGCAGGGTCATCTTGCTGGAATCCTGTGGATAAACGTGGGGCTTGGGGAGGGCAGATGAAATGAAGGTGGTTCAGGGGGGTTGGATTTGTTTGTTTAGCTCCTTGGAGAGGCAGTGAGGAAGGAAAGGGTGAGTGATGGAGTGATTCCTACTTCAGTTCATCTGCCAGCAAGGCTGCTGGTGGAGTTCTGTCTCTTGGCAGCATGGATTGATGCGGCAGGTGAGGGTGGCTGTGCAGGCACTGAAAGGTGCTAGGGCTCGTGTACTGACATCACTAATACTTTGGATTCTGAGGCAGTAAAGCTGTGGTGCTTGTCACAAATTCTGTGTCTGCATCATAGAATCCCAGAGTGGTTTGTGTTGGGAGGGACCTTAAAGTTCATGCAGTCCCAACCCCCTGCCACAGGCAGGGACACCTTCCACTAGAGCAGGTTGCTCCAAGCCCCTGTGTCCAACCTGGCCTTGAACACTGCCAGGGATGGGGCAGCCACAGCTTCTCTGGGCACCCTGTGCCAGCGCCTCAGCACCCTCATTGTATGATGTGTATATATTTGTGCATCCAGTTTCCTGGGCAGTACGTGGGCAACACGGAGCCTTCTGACATCAAGGGCTGCTGGAGCTCCTCCTGGGCAGCTTTACTGTGATGGCTCGTGCAGAATAAATGATCAGCAATTAAAACCAGGCAGAATCTGCCTGAAGAAAGGGCTTGAACAGGGATCACCAGCAGCACCCAGCCACGGGTCCAGCCGGGATGCAGCAGCTGGATCAGCTCCGCTGTATTTCTGCAGACTGGTGGCACCCAAGCTCCCCTGATGCTGGCGCCTCTGCTCCCGGCAGCCCCTGCCAGGATGTTTGCTTTAGCTCTCTCCCCAGCCCAGGCAGCAGCATGTGGCTCTGCCCTGCGGCAGCCCAGGCGGGCTGCTCTGAATTAAGCAGTGAGCTGCTTTATAAACCTCCCAGCCATCCAGAAAGATACTGTAAGGATGGGGATGCAGGGGGAGAGTAAAGGAGCTCCAGAGTGTCCTGGAGCCCGCAGGGTTTGTGAGTGCTCAGCCTGGCACAAGTATTGCTTACCCTGGACCTCCAAACTGAGTTTTTTAGCCCCAGTGAAGTGAGGACAAGTATTAATTTATGGATTCTTCTTGTTCTATAGCAAGGAAGAATTTTCTGGATGAAAGCTTTAATTAGGTTTGTTTGGACCATATTCATATGCCTCCCGGGTTCACTTTCTGTGAATACTTTAAATAACAGTTTTATTGGCAGGAACATTTATGCAAACTGCAAATTTGGGGTCAGCATCTGAGCTGATATAAATCAGTGCAGGCCTCTCCGAAGCGGCGGAGATACACCGATTTACACCCACAGCCTCACTGAATATTGGGAAATTAGTCTTGGAACAGAGACTTGGAGTGAAAACCTCCAAGTGTTTGTACTGGAAACCTTATCCTGAGGCTGCAGCAGCTTTCAAATTGCAGCAGGGAGCATCAAGCGCTGGTCGGCAAGGATCCTGGCATCCGCCAGCATCTCCTCACCTCCTCTGTCTCCTCAGGCTGCAGTGCTCTGCTCCCAGCCAGCCTTTCCCATGCTGCTTACTCTCTTGTTACCACCATCTAGGGGGAGCTCCATGGTCTGGCCTGGCTGCCCTATCTGCATGCAGAGCCCTTGCCCCTTCTGGGGCTCAATTCAGCCTGGGTCCTGATGGGGGCTGTTGGGGTGTTGAGTTCGGAGGCTTTGAGAGATGGAAACTAGGGAGGATGGGGCTGAGTGTGGGGATGGAGGAGAAAAAGGAGGTGAGGGGCCCTCTGATTGCTGCCTCCTGGAGGAACTGGAGCACGCCCAGAAACAATAAATGTCCAGCGATGATTTGATGAGAGTTGGGATGGAAAAACATCACAGAGGGTGCGTCTGAGACAAGCTCTCACTTCAAACTGCAGCGAGCTCTTGAACAAATGCTGGTGCATTTGCAAAGCTGTGCTCCATATGGGCCAGGGCACCCTGGAGAGGAGGTGGTTCCTCCCTGGGGATGCAGAACCTGCTCAGGACACCTTTGGGCAGTGCTGCAGATGGGGAGAGGTGAGGTCAGGGATGGCTGTGCTGCTGCAGGAGCACAGGAGGGAGCAGAGGTGTTGGATGCTGGGCAGAGAGGATGTGCTGCCTCAGCTCCCCACCATTCCTGGGAGCACTCAGGATCACATCTGGCAGGGAACAGGTCCAGGCCTGGCATTGCTGGCAGGATGCTTCACTGAGTGCAGCAGCCTGCATCCAAAGTGTTCCCCAGAACATTTTTCTGGCATGATGAAGGTTGTAAGAATGAGCTTTAAACCTAAAGGAGGAGGCGAAAGCTACTCCCAGGTCACCACAGGTAAAACTTTAGACACCAACCATGTTCCAGGTCTCTATGGACTCACCACCCATCACCTCTCTGGTCCCAGTCACTGATGGGGCAGAGCTCCCACAGGCTATGAACAGGACTGGAAGGGGGTTTGGGTGGGATCCGGGGCTCTTTGGGAGCATCAGCACTCGCAGCCTTTCAAAGCCCCTGTTTGATGTCAGCACCCGCAGCTGAGATCTCCTGGGAAGCCCCCGCTGGGCTGGAGCCCCTCGTGCTGTGCCTCCATCACGGAGGTGGCTCTTGGAGCCCTTCTTAGGCAAGTTCTGCATGTTTAGCTGGAGCCCCCAGCTCCAAACCCCTCCGTGCAGGTGGGCAGCTCAAAAGGCCAAGAGAGGGTTTTAATCCTTCACTGACCCAAGCAAATTGTTCTTGCTTCCCAGGCCAAGTATCTCGGAAAGGAAGGATAACATCAGGTGTATGGAGCAGGCTGCCCAGCTCACAGCACATGGATGGATGGCAGGGACTTGGCAGCAGGAGGTGAGGAGTGAGAGAACAGCAGCAGAAAACGCATTTCCTGTTGTCTGCATGGGTCAGACCTGACAATTCCCTGCCTTGCCTGGCCCACCGGAGGCAGTGGTGCGGAAGGGGTTGGGGAGATGCTCCAACTTCCTATTCCCTGACCCACTGCACATCCCAAATACTTTCCATCCCAGCGGGTCTCAGTGCATTTGGTTTTGGTGGGCTAGAGACTGTTGGTCCTGAGGTGGATCCTTGGACATCTTCCATCGTGGTACAAAGGTGCAGGGCTAAGCTGGAAGCCCCAGTATACCACTTGGTCTCAGCAATGGCACTGGTGGCAGCCAGCCCTGGGCACGGAGCAGTGCTGAAATCATCAGAACATCAGTGAAATTACCCCCATGTCCATAAATACCACCCAAACCAATTAATCATCTTGCTGGTGACACTGCTCTGTGTGGGGCTGGGGAGCTGCTCCCTGCCTCCCCGGCAGCCAGAAACAAGAGGAGCTACTTGGAGAAGGGAAATCCCTGTTTTGCCATAGGGCTGGGGTGCAGGGGGATGAGAAAGGCCTGGGGAGGCCAGGCCAGGACTTGTCTGTTGCTATCCATCCCCAGAGCACAGGAGCCTCCAGCCAAGGTCAGGCAGGTAAAGGGCTCCAGGGCCTGAGCACTCACCTGGAATAAGAGGGGCAGGAATGCGCAGGGACTGTGGCCTCACTGAGGGGGTTTGGGGTGATGAGGTTGAGAGGATGGTGTGAGCACCCCCAGGGGCCTTGTGGGGAGTGGGGCTCCTCTGGGAATGAGGTGTCAGTCCTCAAAATGAGGCAGCAGAAGGAAGAAGCAGCAACCCCCTGCTCCAAGGCAGCACCCAGCCAGCCCCAAAGCCACCTCATAGAGCAGCTTGGTTCTTTCTCCATGCACAGCTCTGGCAGCATGGTGCAGGGGTCCTGCGCATGAGCACCCGTGTGCAGATGGTCCCTGCATGCACAGTGGAGAGCATCCTAAACAGCCCAACCCAAATCCACTTCAGCATCATTCTGGGGAGGGAGCGGAGGAAGGCTGCATGCGAGTAGCCCTGCCCTCACACCCAATCAAGTGTAGCTGCGTCTGGTTTGTATCTGAAGAGGAAAAGAGAGAGAATAAGCCTCTCCAGAGTGAGATTCCTCACATGACAGCGTGCTGACATGCTCTGGAGTGATTCTGGCAAGAAATAGGACAGCTAAGCAGGAGCTGGGGTTTGCAGGACTGAGTAGGCACTGGTGGGGCTGCAGTGCTGTGCTCTCTGTACCCTCCTGCCAACCCCTTGCCCCAAAGCTGCTGCCTGCCCTCAGTGCTGCCCTTCCTGGGACACTGCCCTGCTGAAAAGGAGCACTCTGTGATGCAGGGTTTGAGGGCTTATTCCCTCTTTTTCTCCCCACTGTTCCTCCATCTCTGGCTAAGCCATTAGTGAGGGGATGACCAGCAGCCTGGAGCTTTGATGCATTCCACTGGTGCAGGTGTGTGTCCTCAGCTGGTGATGGGTTGAGTGGGCACATGGGGTTGGGAAAGGGAGCAGGGAAACATCAGGCTTCCTCTAACCCCTCACCCCCTGGGCTCCAGGGAATGCCCAGGTCTTGCCCTTGGGCAGCAGGCTGGTGGGAGCAGCAGTGCAGCGCGTCCCATGGGGCTTGGGGAAGGAAACACGTGCATCCCATTGCTCCCTGGGGATGTCCTTCTGGAGCCACCCCTGCGGTTAGGGATCATCTCCCAGCCTGCACCCCACTTGGTCTGTTTTGATGGCCTTACAATGTGCTGGGGGGGGGGGGGTGCATTTTGGTATAGGGATTCTCTACAAGCTGTTGGCTTTGGCCATGGGCTCTATCCTGTGCTTAGCTTTGGGATGGACCCCAGCAGGAGGGAGCCACAGGATCTGCTCCACCATGGGCTGTGGGGTTCACTGGTTTCTTTTTCCAGCATCTGGTGCCTGAATAGTTATGAACTAGGAGCACAAACCCAACACTGAGAATCAAAGAAGCCTAAACCTGGTACTTGCAGTTGCTAAAAGAGTAAGGAACCAGTTTCTTCCCAGTGGCAGGAGCAGCGTGTCCTCTGGGACAGAGAGGCAGGAGGTGTTGGACAAATCCATCATCCAGCTCCATCCCAGCAGGGCCACACTGGGCTTCTGCAACCTGCAGCAGCTGCGTTATTTACACCCTCTGCTGCTCCAGCCTCAAACGTTTCTCTCCTCCAGCAGGATCCCACTCCTGAGGTCTTTCTGGGAAAGCCAGTGCTGCCCCTGCATGGCTCTGGTTCAAAGAAACAGCTCCCTTGCCTGCTGGCAGCTGGAGCTCGGGGAGAGCTGAAGCCGCTGCTGCTGGGATGTAGGCAAATCCCTGCGGTCCCGATCCAGCCTCAGGAGAGGAGGAAACCTCTGGGTGACAGCTCCCTAATGGGCTCAGCACTTCGGGGATGTTGGGAGCTCTGTGCAGCAGCAGCATCATCCACACAAGCAGCACAGGAGGCCGGGTTCGTGCTGCCAGGGTTTAGTTCTTCAATCTCTGCATTTTTTTGTTATTTCTATGTCCATTCCCAGTTCTTGCATGTGCTGAGTCACAGACACAAACGCGAAGATTTTCGCCTTCAAGTTTCCTTTCAAATGCTAAAGACTCACTGGCAGATTCCCGTTCGCGATGCACCGAGTGCTTCCAGCATCTCTATTTTCCCCTCCTGGAATTCGATCTCCCGAGCTCCCTTCTCCAGCTCTTTGCTGGCCGCAGCCCTCGCAGCTCCTCCAGGGCCCGTGTCTGCTCTCGCTGGGATGCCACCTTCTGGTGTTTCTCTGTTATAACCTGATCGAGAGCAGTTCTGTGCTTTTCTGGGTGGTTTTCCAGCGTTCTCATCCGTCCCTGGTACAACTTCATTTCTCCCTTCCCCTCTGATAGAATGGCAAAGCTTCTGCCCGTGCTGCCCCTTTCACCTGATTTCCTCCCACCGCGTTTCCACTTCCTCATGTTCAATTTTTAAGGTAGACAATGTCAGTGGAAGCTGTTGTTCGAGGCAGTGGTTCATACTTGTTGCTGTATTTACTCAGGTTTCAGAGGCTGTGACTGATCGCTGAAGGAGTTTTCTCTCCCATTCCAGGTTTTCTCTAACTGCTTCCAGTCTGCCCAGTTCATGCTGCAAAACAGTGAGAAACAGGTTCAATAACTCCATCTGTATGTGTGTGATTTTGCTCTAGTGGCAGTCCCTGCCTCTCGGGATGCTGTGGACATTTCCCATGCCACCCTTTACGTTCCATCTTTCCCGTCTTACTCAACCAGTCCCATCCTCCTTTTTGCCCTTCTCTGAACCTCTCCTAGCTCCAGGGTGGTTTTTTGGGGGGAGCTGCCAGAGCTGCAGCTGGGATTTAAAGTCCAGACAACCCATGAGTTAGGCGGTGGCATGATGATGTTCTCTCTAGTAGGGAGAAGGAAAGAGAGAACAAGCCCAGTGTTTAATTTCCCATTTTGGAGAAATTAACTCTCTCCGCCTTTACCCCTAGCAGAGGCGACCATGCTCAAGCTGGAGGCAGAGAAAACATATATGTGAGAGGGTGTAGGCACAGCGGAGTGTTCATGGGCACGGGTCAGCAGCACGGTGACAAGGGATGGGGCTTTACTTGTGACAGCGTGAGGAGGTGCTCAGTGCAGAAGAGGTGAAGGCTGCGCTGCTGCTGGCTGAGCTGGTGCAGGGCTGGCCATGGGCAAGGAGGTATTTCTCTTCTGCCCTCGTTGCGTGGCTGAAGCAGAGCCTGTTCTGAGCCCATGGGACATGCCAGCATGCAGAGGAGTGAGCGCTTGCCCAGGCAACAGCAAGCACAACCTGTGTCACCCTCCACAACAAGCCTTGGCAGGACCTGGCCACATTAGAGGATGCCTCCGAGCTGCCCAGAGATGGATGTTTCTTATCTGCAAGAGTGGCTGCTGCAGGAGCAAAGGAAGAGTTTGCGGGTTGAGAGAGGAAAAGGAGGAAGAGGTAAGAAAAGACCAAGTAATGTTTGCTCTTGAAGAGGGCCCATGGGCTCCTTCGGGACTACAGGGGTTTCCTTGGAGCCGCAGTGCTTCTCAGGGGGGTTGGAGTAGCCACAGGTAGCTGTTTAGCCCTTAGCAAGACCTGAACCATATTCAACAACAGGGATTAGATTGGACGTTAGGAAACTATTAGGAACAGTTCCTTCCCCAAAGGCTGCTCAGGCACTGGAACAGGCTGCCCAGGGCAGTGCTGGAGTCGTTGTCCCTAGAGGGATTTAGAAGATGTGTAGATGTGGTGCTCAGTGACATGGATTAGTGGTGGCCTTGGCAGTGCTGGAGTAAAGGTTGGACTTGATGATCTTTAAAGAGCCTTTCCAACCTGGTTAATTCTATGACTCTAGAACAAGGGGAATGGCTTTAACTTGCCAGAGGGGAGATTGAGATGAGCTCTTAGGCAGAAGCTCTTCCCTGGGAGGGTGCTGAGGTGCTGGCACAGGGTGCCCAGAGAAGCTGTGGCTGCCCCATCCCTGGCAGTGTTCAAGGCCAGGTTGGACACAGGGACTTGGAGCAACCTGCTCTAGTGGAAGGTGCCCCTGCCCGTGGCAGGGGTTGGAACTGGATGAGCTTTAAGTTTCCTTCAACCCAAACCAGGCTGGGATTCTGTGATTCTAATATGCTGGTTCCTAGTGAAAGAACCAGGCTGGTTTCAAGGGTATTCGAAATCTATTCAAAATCTTTCAAACCCTCAAACGCTGCTGTAGATAGCCTGGAGGAGGAGGTGGATATTGGAAGGAGTAAGGGGGAAAGGAAGGCCGGATGCTGTAGGAAATTGTTGCTGCTACCGGTTGGCTCTCCGAGGAGAAAAAGCCGAAAGTGCAATTGTAGATCGTTCCCACGAGATGGCTCCCGAGGAACAGCAATGCTGAGCGACCGCAGCAAGTCCATCCCGTCACCAGCGGTTCTATCATACCGTGGAATCACACAATAGTCAGGGTTGGAAAGGACCTTCAGGTCAATTCACCCTGGTTTTGCATCAGGCAGGCGGTTCGTGCTGGGTATCTATGCTAGAAAAGGCTTTTTCTGGGTAAGTGACCTCCAGAGGTGTCTTCTAAGATAAAGTGAAGGAGATGAACTCTTTCTGCCTGATAAAAAGCCATGCTGTGTCTGTCATGGAGTACTCTGTGGCTGGCTGGAGACCTACAAAGTTTCCTCTGTCATCAGGAACAAGCCACAGTGAAATACAAAACTTTACCATCTCTCCCTTATCTTGTTTAAGATTCTAGTTGGGGTTTTACTGGTGCTCTTCTGGCTCTGGGTTGGCTGCTTTCCCCTCCTGCCCCTAGGGCCGTGTCCCTGGAATGAGGGTGATGCCAGGACCTCAGATTGACTTTGGGAGATGGAGAACACGAGGAGCCAGGCCGGGATGAGAAGCTGGAGAGGACACAGCAGAATAGCTCCATAAGTACAAAGAGCTTCAGCATTAGCCAGCAAAGGTGAGGAAGGCAAAGCTGCTGCTTCTAAGGCTAAGTCCTCCTCCTGGAAAACAATAAAAGCCATTTTGGGTGTTACTGATGAGGAATCAACTAAATTCCTCCTTTGTGTCCTCATCTCTGCAAGAGATCGTTCAGCTATTCAGCTAAGGCTTAACACACGGGCTTTTGAAAGCATCTTGGTGCAAGTGCTTGGAAAATGCTATCGTTTAAATCCATAATAGCTCCATTAGGAAACATGCCCCAGGCATCGCACATCAGCTCTTGGTGTCTCAGAGTATATGTCTGGTAACATACGTGCTTCGTATCACCCAAGTCGTAAATAATGTGATTCAAAGGCAACATCAGGCTGCCTGGGCTCTCGGCAGCCTCAGAGCATAGGCTAAAATGTGGTCCAGTGTGCTTGTCCTGGCTCCACTGGGGCTGGGTGGTGGGAGAGGCAAAGTGAGGTGCAAAGGGATCTGTGCATCTTTTTCTCAGAAACAAGTAACGCAGCTTCTGGAAGGAAATCCGGGAATGAACAGCTGAGTGCCATCAACTTTGTGACCCTCAGAAGCCACAGGTAGCAGGAGGTGTGAGTAAACCCCACTCAGCCTGTGCTGTTGGTGGCAGCATCAAGGTTAAAGAGGGAGGTTTGTTAGAGCCTCCACTGATGTCTCCCCCTGTTCTTCTGATAAAACATGGAGATCTGGAAAGCGCTACTGCAGTTACTGAAATGCTTCTACGAATCATGGAATGGTTTGTGTTGAAGGGAGCTTAAAGCTCATCCAGTTCCAACCCCCTGCCACGGGCAGGGACACCTTCCACTAGAGCAGGTTGCTCCAAGCCCCTGTGTCCAACCTGGCCTTGAACACTGCCAGGGATGGGGCAGCCACAGCTTCTCTGGGCACCCTGTGCCAGCGCCTCAGCACCCTCCCAGGGAAGAGCTTCTGCCTAAGAGCTCATCTCAATCTCCCCTCTGGCAAGTTAAAGCCATTCCCCTTGTCCTGTCCCTACATCACTTTGTGTTTGCTTCTGCCCACACACATTTCTGAATAATCATCGGTCTCTTCTCTAATTGTGTTTATTACACACTTGCAATGATGACACTGTGTATGAGGCTGCAGCCAAGCTGGAATTCTACTCCAGGCGAGCAGCTATTCCCGGGGTGCTGGTGGGGAGTTGGAGGGAATCTTTTGGTGTTGTCAGGCTCCCTCTGCCCAAGACAGCAACACAGCAGGTTGCTCAGACATTAATAACACAATCATCTTTCCTGTGTATTTTGCTAACACAAGCTAATTAATAGTGATAGGTCAACAGTTTTTAGGCTTTTAGGATTAGGTCCAGGTTTAGAGGAGGATCTCACGCATGTCTGAGCTGTGGTGCACAGATGTGGGCACATAGGTTGCAGTAAATGATATGACCCACATTTTAAAGTGGGTTTGGTTTCAAAGGTTACAGACTTAATCTTCTTCTCCCGCCACCTGCCCCAACTTATTCAATCCCTCTTATTTAGGACAAAAAGATACTTCTGCTTTATCAGGTGAATGATGGCTTTTGGGTGAGATGGCCTAATGGCACACCAACGAAGGATGAGCTACAATAGATAATTCCACTTATAATGAGCATGGAAAATTAAACAGAGAGGACAGGAATTAGGTGGTTCCTTATTTTACAGAGACTATTCTCAAGGGGGTTTCTTACCAGCTTTGCTGGGCAGAGGCTGCCCTGCAATCCATGGCTGTTGCTTTGCCTCCAGATGTATAAATGTCCAAGCATTTTATGCTGGGCTTTTTTCCCCTCTTCCAAGCATCTGTGCCTGTTGAAAGTGCTTCTGTCTTTGATCCTGCAGCATAGGATGGGTTGTTGAAGTTGTTGGTGCAGGGATGAGAGTGGCAGCAGGAGCCCGAGGTGCTGCTGAAGCTTGGTGTGAGTTTTGGGTCAGGGTTGGCCTGGAGCTGAGCGAAGTCCTCACTGCTGGTGCAGGGTTCTTCGTGAGCTGCTTGGTGGAGTTGTCACAACAACCCTACTATGATACGAGGGGAGATGAAGAGTATGGGGGTCTGTGCTGGGGATCCCAGGCCCCTGCTTTCAGCTCTAACTATGGAGCAACACCTCTGTAATGGGACTGTATATCAAGTGTAGGGAAAACCCTACAGAGGAAGCAACTTGGATTTCTGGAAAACATCATCTCCATGTCGAGGCACAGACACAGGGTCCCTCCTGGGCAGGCTGCAGGGAAGCAGCAGCGCCCTGGGCTGGGCAGGGAGCAAGGAATGCTCTGGGGTCCCTTTCCAGCAATTACCTTCCCCAGCTGGGCTTTCTGAGGAGAGCAGCACTGGCATGGGGAAGAGGAGCTTCGGCCTTGTTTTTATTTGCTGAAGAAGGGCTCTTCCACCCACTGCATAATTAATGGCTTCCTAGGGCCATTCATTAACCTGACAAGTCGACCAGCGAACCCAGAGCAATGATTCTTCCTGCCTGCCAGGATGTCTTTTTTTACCCTAATAAACTTTCTCCCTCCTTCTTGCTCAGCTGATGGGTCTGCCCTGAGCTGCAGAGAAGGGTATCTCCAAAACAATGAATCCACGTCAAAAGATTTGTGAGCAGCCAGCCAAACAATTCCAGCCACGGAAAGGCACGAGAAAGAACAGCATTCCTGAAAGCGCTGCCTTATTGATTAAGCATTTGTGATCCATAAACCATAGTCAAAATGTGGGGCTGGCTGCAGAATAAATGCTGCCATAAAGGTCGTCTTTTTACTGTTTCTGATCTTCAAGGACAAGGGGAAAGTAGGTTTAGTACTGAGCAGAAATTCATTTGTGTAATGATGGTTTTTGATGACTTGCAAAGGTTATTTTATGATTAGCCATCTAATTATGAAATGGGCAGCAACTTCATCTTATCCAAACCGGCATCGGCTAAACTGTGAAATGCTCTTGTTTTATGCAAATTCGGGCACTATTGCTTCTCTAACCTCCCAACCCCTCTGTCTGTCAATAAGGCTTCTCTGGAGCATAAATCTCAGGGCAGTGCCAGAGCTTGATTCAACTGCAAATAAAATGTGGCAAAAGAATTCTGCAGGAACCCAGAGAAGGGTGATCTGTGGTGGAGATGTGAGCGTGGGGCAGCTGCGGGTGCCTGGCCCCATGGCCTGGCTTGAGCTGGGCTACCCTATCCAGGGAGGTGCTGGCACTGGGAGGTCAGAAAGATGATGTTCTTACAGAAGGGTTCATTGATCATCCGATGGACTGGGGATGTGAGAGGTCACAGAATCCCAGACTGGTTTGTGTTGGAAGGGACCTTAAAGCTCATCCAGTTCCAACCCCCTGCCACGGGCAGGGACACCTTCCACTAGAGCAGGTTGCTCCAAGCCCCTGTGTCCAACCTGGCCTTGAACACTGCCAGGGATGGGGCAGCCACAGCTTCTCTGGGCACCCTGTGCCAGCGCCTCAGCACCCTCCCAGGGAAGAGCTTCTGCCTAAGAGCTCATTTCCATCTCCCCTCTGGCAGGTTAAAGCCATTCCCCTTGGCCTGTCCCTCCAGGCCCTTGTCCAAAGCCCCTCTCCAGGTTTCCTGGAGGCCCTTTAGGCACTGGAGCTGCTCTAAGGTGTCCCCCTCAGGAGCCTTCTCTTCTCCAGGCTGCCCCAGCCCAGCTCTCTCAGCCTGGCTCCAGAGCAGAGCTGCTCCAGCCCTCGCAGCAGCTCCGTGGCCTCCTCTGGCCTCGCTCCAGCAGCTCCACATCCCTCTTGTGCTGTTGCCCCAGAGCTGGATCAGGACTGCAGGGGGGGTCTCCCCAGAGCGCAGCAGAGGGGCAGGATCCCCTCCCTGACCTGCTGCTCACACTCTGGGGGTGCAGCCCAGCACACAGAGGGGTTTCGGGTTCAAGTGCACACTGAAGCTGGGTCATGGGGAGCTCCTCATCCTCACTCTCTGGCTGTGCAGGTGATGGAGAAGAGCTGCCCTGTGCTGCCTCTGCTGCATGCAGAGCTTGCCTGGCCCTTTGAACCACCCCCTGCTTTCTCTCTGCTTTAATCTCCCTTGGTCAGTTGGGGTCAAGAATATTTTTGTTTCCTCCACATTGGAGGTGGATGGCTGTGAGGAGCATTGTTGAAGGTACTACAGCAATGGGCCATGAAGTACAAATTCCTTCTCTTCCTGTTGCCTCCCAGCACTGCAGGGAGGGTGGGCAGGGGAAACTGATGCACAGCCCTGGGGTCCTGTCTCCCACGGGGCTCATGCACGGCTTCATGCAGACAATCTGTGGTCCCTGGGCAAAAGTGTAGGTTCCAAGGACCAGCAGATAAGGTGACTGAGGCTGCAGGACGCAGGCTTGGTTAATGGCTGCTGTGACCCCAGGCGGCCTCAGGGAGGGCTTAAGAGCACATCTCTGGCTGCATGGTGGGACCTGAAGCCACATTTCAGGACATGAGTAAGTCTTTATAGATAGCGGTTGTGTTAGTGGCAGAGCCCAGGCTGGGAGGGGGCAAAACCTACCACGCTTTGTTCCTTGTGCTCTGTGGTCCACAGCTGGCTGGGAGCTCTGGGAGCAGCAAACTTTATGGCTTGGTTACAGAAGCCTTCCTTAGATGTGAGGTGAGCTAAAAAAGCATGGTGTGTGGACAGCACCGTTTTAAAGCGCGGTCAATGCAGGTATAAAATTTGGCTATTGAAGCTTTTGTAGCCTCAGGTATTTTGGAAGGGGATGCCAGGAGCAGAAAGGTGATGTGCGGGTAGGGCACAGCAGGAAGGCATAGAGCCTGGCCCCCTTCCTTCTGTTTGTACCGACCTAGAGCTGTATCTCAATATTGCAGTGTGGCCCCATGGTTTGTGTTGTTCTGAAGGCTGGGGCTCTGAGCACATAGGAAAGAAGGTGGCTTGAAATGTTTGTGTATGACAAGAACTATATAGATTTGGATGCCTTGAAATCCTGGCAAGTGCAGCGTTACTCGCTGTGTGAGATAAGGGGCTTTGCTGCACTTGGAGGTGGGCACATCTAAGACTTGGATATAGATGGGCATGGGACTGTTCAGAGCTGCTGTTGAAGCATTCTGTGTGTGTATTTGTGGCTTCTTTGCTTGGAAGAGATGCTGATGGCTCGTGAGCTTTGTGAGATGGAACTCACTGAAAAAACAAAATAAACTCCCATTTCATAAACGATAAAGCAAAAGAAATTGTTGCTTCAGCCAATTGGTTACAACTCTCTAAAATGGAACATCTTGGCTACTGCTGGGAGAGAACTGTCATTCCAAAGAGTGCAACTTTCCTCACAGCGCTGGGGAAAGCAATACTGAAGTAAAATAGTCTGAGGCTGGTGATTCTTGCAGAGCAGGATGGAAAAAACCCACACCGTGTGTTTTCCATTCACCAAATTGGGTGTTCGGGGTTTTTGCTACTTTTCATGATCCTTTTAAAACAAACCTAAAGGCTTGTGCCTGTATCCCCAGGACCATCTGGGTCTGGGGGAGCTGAGGAGGAGATGGTAGGAGCAGAGGAAATGCAGTGGGAATTAGGAGCTGGTCTGGGAAACCCTGGAGGGTTCTCAAAGGCTTTGGGATGGTCCCTGTGAGAGCAGCTCCTGGCCCTAGCGGGGCTCTGGCACAGGGATCTGCCATGGCAGGGGTGGGGATCTTGGTGCTGGACGGAGGGAGAGCAGTAAAGGAGAAGATGACACCAGAAAAGGGGGAGGAAATGGGGGTTGTAAAGATTAGGTGCAATTACATATGTGCACTTTAAAATTCAGGTCCTATTAAACACTCCTGGTTTAAACCCAGGCCCTGTTATATGGTTGAGGCTCCAGACAAAGTGCTATTAAGTGGAGCTGCTTTGAAATCCACACACTCAGACATCACGAAGATCAGGTCCTATTAAATATATTCAGTTTGAAGATGGGGCCCTGTTAACCACAGGCTGTTCAAAGCTGGCCTACAATTAAGCAGAGACTGTTGGAAAACCAGAGCTTGAGGGGAGAGGTGGATCTGTGGAGCAGCCCCATGGATCTGCAGCTCCTCCCTTCTGGGACTGATCCGCTGGCCAGTCATGGGCAGAATGCATGCAGTGTATTACCCCAAATCTATTCTTCAGCATGAAGGAAGCAAGAGTGGTCTCCAGGCTGGTGGTCTCCAAAGGCTTGAGGCTTCCAGAGAGGTTTGGAGGTGATGCTCACTGGAACAACTGGGGGAATACGACTGACTGGGAAATGGGGGAATAAAAGGGTACCTTGTGTCCCCCTCAGTCTTCTCTGACTGTTGGAGATGTAACATCTGAACTCCCTAGACCTAGATAGGACCAAAGTCTGTGGATGGGGTGGTTGTGTGCATGGAAAGTCCTGGGTGGCCCCAACGTGTTTGTGTGTCCTACAAGGAAATGTAGACACTGGGTCTTGTAAGACCCAAAGAGCCATGCATGGCTTGGGATCTGCACTTTGGGTGTCTGAGACCTCCAGTCTCAGCACCAGCCTCCCTTTCGTGCTTGCCACGATGGTGCACGAGGCAGAGGTGCAGACCCGGTACTGGTTTTACTGTAGGATTGCACAGTTCCTCTTGATCTCTTGTGTGGGCTCCATGGCTCCTTCTTGAAGGCACCCATTTCCCTCATGCTTGTCAGTGCTGCTCCTGCTCTGCTTTCAGTGTATGATGCACAAAGGTGTGAAGAGCAGGAAGGGTCATTTTCTGCCTGACCCTACATAGTATAGGTCAGTGAAGAGCCCTTGAGATGCTCTTGCAAACATTTCTGACATCATCGTGATTTGCTTCCAGGAGATTTATCTGGTGCTGCTTTTGGTCTTGAGCCTCAGTAGTATCAGATAACTTTTAATTAGAGCTGGGTGCTTTTATCTTTGATGGAGCAAAGGGATTTTGCCATTTGGATTTTACCCTATGAAATATTAACTTAAATATATATTTAATTTTTGTGTTAAATATTATATAGCAGCACAGTATTAATATTAAAACTTTAACACAATGTAAATGTCAGAATGAGTTGTAGTGATAAAACCTAAATGAAATGTATTTACCTCTCTGTTTCACTTACAATAGCAAAAGATTTTGATGTCAAAACAGATTCTTTTCCCTTTTCAATACAAGTGCCACTTCTTTGTTCTTCCAGAAACCATTCCCATAGAGGTGGGGTTTTATTCATTTTTTTACCACTTCTAATTTGCATGACTTGAAGACCCAGGGCTTTAATGAGCACGGAGGCCAAGACCTGCGGTGATAGATGGGAGTGCTGGCAACTCCCGCATCTTCCTATCCGGATTTGTCCTCTCCTATTTCTTCTTCTCCCTCCCTGTTCTCTTCTCAGGAAGCGGACATGCGTTCCTGGCCCTGGCTGATGCTCTTTTGCAGCAGGTTACCCACGAGGGCCGGCAGGAGGAGTGGCAGCTCTCTGATGCTGGGTAGTGCTCAGACAGTCTCTTCTCCTGTGACCTTTGCTGAGGCGGCTCAGGTAGCACCTACACAGCCCAGGGTGGTGCTCAGATGTCATGATGAGCATGAATTTGCTGTGTGTGTGCTTGGAATCCTGCCTGGTGCCTGCGGTGTGTGTGGTAGTGAGGTGGGGAAGCTGCCCCAGGCACACAGGGAGGATGCTTTAAACCCTCACAATGTGAGACAAGACTTTGGGGCACGGATGGTGCCCTGCTCTGGCCTGACCCATCTCCTCGTGCTGTTGGGCCCTGCTCACTCAGCTCCTGAGCAGAAGGGGGATGAAAGAGCTTCCTCCGAACTCCAAGCTGCCCTCTCTGGTTAGTAAGGCTGACCCCTCAGACCTCGAGGAGAGAAGTGGGGGGGAAAACTGCAGATGAGCCCCTAGGAGGCTGCAGGGGAAGGTTGAGGGGATGAGGGGCTGGGGGGTCCCGTGCCATGTCCTGCTGGCCATACTGGGCTGGGTGAGATGAGATGCTGAAGGGCTGTGGCTTGGGGTGCGACCATGGTGCCCAAAAGCACTTGTGTAGCTCCGCTGTATTAATGGGGCAAGCTACAGCAGAGAGACTCTCGGGGACCTGTCCCCATCCTGGCTGCACTCCCAATGGTCCAGGAGGCTGTGACAGAGGAGCCCTGTCCCATGGGCAAAAGCCACCAGGAGGGGCAGGGTGCTGCCTGCCCCTGCTTGGGGCAGTGAGGTGAAACCATGGTGTGTGAGCACATGGGCTGTGCTGATGGAGCAAGAGCAGAGCAAACAAGTCTCTCGAAGCAATACCAATATACACTAGGTTCCCTTTTACTTTCATCTTTTTATCTACATCCTTTCTTGAAGAAGCAGCAGATGAAAGAGCCCACCACTCACATCAAACCCCTATCAATCAAGTGCATTAAAGGAAATGGTTTTGGCTTTATGGTTTCCTTTGAAGGAACCAGTGGCAAAATGAGCTAGGAAGGCACGAGAGACACGCCAGCTGGTTTAGCTGCATTTTCAGTGTCAGGAATTCATTCTCTGAAATAATTAAGATGCGGGTGTTTGGAAGGGATGCACAAGGCTGCATTGTTAAGGTGCACTTTAGCTCAGCTTCTTGGCTTCTGCTGTGCCCCAGGAATAGCTGGAAACTGCCCCAAACTACCTCTTCCACTCAAAACAAGTTACAGGCTTTTAGGACAATGGGGGCAAAGGCAGAGATACAGAAACACTTCAGAACTTGCCTCTGGATACACCTATTTTAAATTCTTTCTCCTTATTGCATGCAATATATCAGATGCAATGGTTTCCTGTATCAGGAATAAGGTCATGTCCCAGACTGGTGAGTTAGCGAAGCAGGGTGCTGTGCAGAGGTGTTACAGACAGGCCCAGGGTGGAGTATGGGATGCAAGAGTGGAGGGTTGGCTGAGCTCTCACCTGCTGGGAAATTGCTTCCCCTGGATCGGTGTGTTTGGGACCAGCGTTTAATAACGGGGCAGATCACACATCATGATTGCAACTATCTTAAACAGGGAGATGTGGCCATCTCCTATTTTCCTGTGTGTGAGCTCTAAATCGTGGCCCTTGTGTCTAGACATGAAGGTTAATAAAACCAAATAAAATTGAATCCCATTCAGCAGAGGTGGTTGCTGATGACATGCCAGTGAGCTCCTTGGGTGGGATGGTGCTGCTCAGTGCATGGATCCCTCATCTCATGGCCCAGAGGTACATTTGTGGATATAGCAAATATCAGCATCTGCTCCCCTGCTGTCTGCCAGGAAGGAGCCAGCACTTGGTGGAGCTCCTCAGTTGTTTTTGGTGGTCCCTTCCAGTGGGCATATGGGTAATCCCTTGAGCTAATGGGCAGGTTTAGTCCAGAGGAGGCCACGGAGCTGCTGCGAGGGCTGGAGCAGCTCTGCTCTGGAGCCAGGCTGAGAGAGCTGGGCTGGGGCAGCCTGGAGAAGAGAAGGCTCCTGAGGGGGAGACCTTAGAGCAGCTCCAGTGCCTGAAGGGGCTCCAGGAAACATGGAGAGGGGCTTTGGACAAGGGCCTGTAGGGACAGGACAAGGGGAATGCCTGTAACCTGCAATTTGAATGTGATGTCGGTTCCTTTAAGAAACTTCTAAGCTCCCCTTCTTTTCTGGGTGATGCATCTCTCAGGACATCACTCACAGCAGGAGTCATCAATGCTGATGACCTAAAAGAGACCACCAAGAAGAAATTCCTTCCTCCAGATGCTGTTTCAGCATCTCTTCCTGGGCGGTAATCCCCCCATCCTCCCCCCTTGCCCTGTAGAAGCAGCTTAGGGCACTAAGCTGAATGGATAGACTTAATTCTGCTGGCTGGAAACCCCAGAGCAGCTGGGGCTGTGTGAGCCCCTGTCCCCAGCACTGTCCTCCCAGGCAGGGCTGGCTTGTCACCGCCCTGGCCCTGAGCCTTGGGGATGGGGTGCATCACCACAGCTCCTGGGATCACCCCAGCTTCACAGACCCATCGAGAGCTGCCCCTGTCCTCCACTGACATGGCCAGGCTCTATCGGGCAGCAATTTAACCCATGAATGGAACATACAAAACTCCCTCCTGTCTTTCTGGCTGCATTCCCAGCTCGTTGGGAGCGGGGCATGTGAGTGTGGTGCAGTTGGGACTCCGGTTGCTGGTCTCTTCCCATTTCAGCTTTGGGGTTCCTGGGTCCTTCTTGGCACCTGAAAAGCAACAGGGCTTGTTCAGGCAGAAAAGGAGCATCTGGGGTCCAAGGTGGAGAACTTGATTTTTCCTTTTTAGGAGGAAAAAAGAAAACCCTCAGTCCTGGTGTGCAAATGGCAGAGAAAGAGTCATCTGGATTACAGGGAAAGAAATACCAATTATATTAAAATAGGGGTGAAATCAGGCAGGCTTTATCAGGGCCATTCACTGACAAACCTTGCAGCTACAGGCGCTATATGAAAAGACTCAGATCTGAATCCACAGAAACATTTTGGTTATAATAATCCTGCAGCATTCAGGCAAAACTCCTGTAGGGTCCAGGAGGAGCCTCGCTCGGCGTGGGGAAGATTTACCTTATCAGTCCTTTGGAAATGTTAAAGAGTTGAAGCCACCGGCCGACTTACCTGGAGCAAAATGATGCCAAAGGTTGAGTGTCACGGTGAGAGCCTGCGCGCAGCATCCCTGCAGAGGCACTGGGCTTTTCTCTTTGTTCTTTCCCATTCTCCATACAGCAAGAGGAAAGGCATGAAAGCAGGAACCTATAAAGTTGCTCTTATCACACCCTGTCAGCTCTTTTCCTCTCTCCTTTCTTTGTGTTGCGCTTGGCTGGGCTGCAAATGCCTCTGTTCCTGCTGCCCTCTGCCCTCGGTGCTCAGCGAGGATGCCAAAGGGCCAGCACAGGGTCACTGGAGGAACATGCCCAGGACATGCCATGCTTTGTTAGCGGTGGCCCTGCCACGTGTCCCTCCCCAAAGGCTGCAGTGCTTGCTGTGAGCCGTACGGGCACTGAAGTGATGTGAGAGGTGAAGCTCTCCTACATCACTGGGTACCAGAATGTCTCTGTGCAACTGTACTCTGCTAAGCAGACACCGAGCCGTACTGGCACCATGAGGATCTGGTCTCTTAAGTGCATTGCAGTGGGATTCAGGGACATGGGGACCTTTAAATACCAGTTAGTGCTGCAAAATGTAATCACTGGGGACCACACGCAGTTGCCCTCCTTTAAATACCAGTTAGTGCTGCAAAATGTAATCACTGGGGACCACATGCAGTTGCCCTCCTGGGTTGGTGGGAGATGGCTGCTCTGCTCTTGTGCCACTTGGTGCAAAGGCTGTTTGCCCCAGGGGCTGCCCCATCCCCTGGGCTGCTGTGTGGGATGTACCCTGGGCACCACACGAGAGCAAAATGGAGACTTGACACAAACATTCATTGACCTATTCCTGTTTTCTGGCTGCTGCAGTTACTTTTGGGCCCCATCTCTTTCCTGTATGGCCTGAGTTTTACCACTCAAGATCCCTCTGCAAGGTGGTTTAAGCCCAAAATCAAGTAGAATGAGGAGAACTATCGAATAGCAGCATTCTCTTATTTTCAGGATCTCCACTTTCCCATATGCGACGGGGAGAAGAGCTGGCTCCAGTGTGCCGTGCCCCTGTGGGTGCATGGGCTGTGCTGGTGTGGGTGCAGTTCCTTACCACAGCACGTCCCTGTGTACAAAATGGCACCTTCAGGAAAGCTGGAGACAAAAGGACATCCTGATGTAGAAGGTGAGGAGCCTCTGGGGACTCGTTGGAAAATCAGAGATGAGAAGTTCCCACCAGGCAGCTCAAAGCCCTGGGGGACCAGGGCTGTGGAGGATGCTCCTGCTCCCTCATATGCCAGAAGCTTCAAGGGAAGGATGGGAAAAACCAGTGATTCTTGATAAAGAGAAGATTCTTCATATGCTCTGACAATACTCGGACACCGTCCTGAAGGATAAACCTCTGTAGCTCATTTGTTCTCTCGTGCTTCAGGTGGCCGTGGCTCTGCTCCCCATCAATCTGAACCCAATCAGCTCGAGCTCTGTGCCACTGAAACCTCACAGACAATTCGTGGCAGCATCTTCCAAAGATTAATGATACCTAGTGGTCAGTTTTAAATTCATTGTGGTCTGATTTTCTTCTATATCCTCTTACCTTCTGCTGCAAAAACCCAGCCACCAGCTGCTCATGGCAACAGCATCTGGCTCTCACCTGATTATTATGATTTTCGCCTATTTTGGGGTTCTTTTCACTTCCTTGTAATTGGTGCTGGGTTGCTGGGAGGAAACCATCTGTGTGACTGTGGAGATTTAAAGAGCTGGTAACAGAAGGGATGTCATCAGAGTCTGGTACTGTACAAGACGATGGTAATCCAAAGCTGATTACAGCTGGGCTGGGGCAGTGGGAAATTCGGGACATATTGGACACTGACACTTTCCAGCAGCAGCACACAGTGCGGGGCCATCTGTGCGTGCTGGGCAGGAGGGCTCTTGCCTGTGTGTGCATAGAGAGGACAAAGAGAGACCAGTTCCGTTTGGGATCCTGGCTGCTGGTCTCCTCCCAGAGGTGGGGAAAAAAGGAGATAGGAAAAGAAAGAAGGAGCTGGGTGCTGGACTGGTGGTGGGATGGGTAAGGGTGACCATGGCCACAGCCAGCGCTCACGTTCCCCTGCAGTCACAAAGTGCCCATTGTGGCTGCTCCCCGAGGTGCGGGTCAGTCCTCACAGCCTTCCTGAGCACCCAGATTTATGTCCTTGGGCTTGGCCATGCTTTCATGTTACCCTTAATGAGTAATGCAGCCTGTGCAAACCAAGCACATAAATTCCAGGCGCAGAGGGAGATGATGTATCCCTGCTGGGGCAGAGAGGTGTCCGTCACTTCTGTCCTGCTTTATTAACAAATGCTGGGGATCTGGTCACCTTCAGTCCCATAAAAAAGACACCAAGGGGAGTTGCACTGGTACTGGCCTTGGCAGAGGGGTTTGGGGCAGCCCTGAGGCCACTGGACAAGAGTGGGCTGTGACTGTGAGATGCTTTTAGCTTGTGGGGCAGCCACTTGCACAGGGAAGCAAAACCCCGTGCATCTGGCCACCTGAGGATGCTGTGGTCCAGTTTGACCATGGCAAACAGGTCCAGCTCAGTGTGGAGATGGGTCACTAGCCCTTGGGTGCCCATGGGGCACTTTCCTCCGTGGTGGGAGGCTCTCTGAGAGCTCCGTGCTGCTGGGTCTGTACAGGGGAGGAAGTGCCACACGTGAAATGTTGTGAGAAATGACAAGCTTTGTTAGTTGCAGTGTGACTCCTTCCCTTTGTGCCAGGAGGGAAGGGAAACCAAGGAGGGGCTGCAGCAGAGGACAGCTAATCCTCTGCTGGTGCTTTTGTGAGCAGAAAAGAGGCTTCAGTGTGCCGGTGCTGCCCTGTGTTCCTGCTGTGATGCGGGGCCGTATCATGGGGAAGGCTGGTGTGTAAGTGGGATATAAAAGAGAGCAAAGACCCCGGGACACACCGATCCCAGCCTGTGCTCATCTAGCTGGGGTTTGGGGTGTTTATAGTGTTAACCTCCACTTGGCTCCCACTCACCTACCCGTGCAATGGGCTGTCCCCTCCTTGGCACTAGCCCCAGCTTTGGCAGGGCTGTGGGTTGAGGCGCGAGGCCGTGTTCGGGCTGCCCGCATCGACCTGTGCTGTCAATTGCTGCTTTGATTCCCACTGCTTTATTTACTTGTTCAGTAATAATTTGCTTAATAAAACCCTGCCATGGTGATTGCTGAGTCCCCAACCCTTTTGATTTCCGATTGCATTCCCAGCTCCAAAGGCACCAGAGTATCTGCATTTCCCTTGAGCGACAGCCTAGGGTTTATATTGTTTAATTGGGGGTTGTATGGGCTGATCTATTGCTGCTTCAGCAATAGATACCAGTAGATAGGTATCACCTTAGGACATTCAGGTGGTTTGAAGACCCCATTGTCATTAGTGCATGTGGGGAGATCCCATCTTGGGAAACCTTCTCTTGCAAACCCCAGAGGGAGAAGAGCAGCAGATATTCGCAGTGACCCCAGTACCCCAATGGGAGCGTGGGCATAAAACACCAGCAAAACCCATGATGCCCTTATGTGCCTGTGTGGGCACGGGTCTTAACAGCCCACTGTTCATGCAGACACCACTTGATTTATGCAGCAATGTTCCGTGGTGAGGAAGGCATCATCCCTCACATTAGTGCAGGTCTCAGCACTGTGGGGCCCTGGCTATGGGCAAGCTGGCAACGGAACTATGAAATAATAATAATACAAGGAAGCAAAAGTGGAGCTTGGCAGATGCAGCCACGCTGGGGGTTGTCAGGGAATGACAACTCGGCATGTAGGCTCTGAGCAAGATGAGAAAGGATTGGGAAATGTTCCCCCTGAGTCTTCAAGCAGCAATGGACAGGATGCAAATACAATTAGTTAATCACTGCAAAATAGGACAGGGTTCCCAGGGACAGGAGGCAATTCTGTTCTTTCATTATGCAGGTTCCTCGCTCTTAAATGTGCTGAAGAGAAATCTGTGAATGGAAAGGTGTGTGCTGTGGAGATGCTTCTGGAGAGCCTGAGGACGGAGGCTCCTTTGGGCTTGGTGTTGGCACAGGGTTCAGAGCTGGTGCCACCCTTCCTGGCTGCAGCTGGCTTTGGTGTGAGCTTTGTCTCAACCTTATCTGCAGAGCAACTATATACAGATGTTTGCAGCCATCTCAGGTGAGGTTTGCCAGGCTGGGGGAGCCTGTTTGGTCCCGTGGGCAGCTTTGTCACACTGAAATACAGGCACCAGCCATAAAAGCGTGTGAGCACCAGGCAGGAGCCAATGGGGCAGGGTGGCACAGGCAGGAACACCCCAGCGATGGGCAAGATGTGATATGTGCTCATCTCACATTTTCTCCTCTGATATTTTTCCTGAACTTTCCATCAGTGAGAAAGAAAAATAAGAAAGAAGTTCCTGTTCAGCTGTTTCAGTCTAGTTTGGGATGAAAATGAAATGCTGAAATATTTCTCTGGCCCGAGGCAGTGTTTAACCAGCTCTATTAATACAGCTGCATGCATATTAATAGCTGGGCTGCTTATGAGGGGGGAGCACGTTTGGCTATGCCTTGGTCCTGCTTTCGATGGCACGGGGTTGTGGCTGCCCTTGGTGCTGTGCCAGCAGGGAGGTGGGATGCAGGATGTGGGATGCAGGATGCAGTGCTGCCCGCGCTGCAGGGCTGCCAGACCTGCGGTGTGGCTCCCACCTGAATCCCATGGGTCCTCTTGGGTCTCTTTCCCTGACAGTCTTGGACCACATAGCCTCAGCTCACCCTCACTCAGTTCACATCCTTCACTGGGTGAACTGGGTGAGGGTGCTTTTGGGTGCTTTATGTGCGTTCGGCTGGTTTGCTACCTCTAGATGGCACTGACCCATCGCGCATGGCTTGGGGAGCAGAGCAGCTTCTTGATATCTTTTTCCCTCCCTTGGGTTATTTTTGTTTTAGAATCCTGTAATAATGGATGTTCAGTTTTGGCAACGAGGTGCTGATTGCACAAATAATCGATGCCACTGAGAGAAAAGAGCCTGTTCGGGCCAGGTTCTTCCCTGCTCTTCCCTGTGGGAGCTGGGGCTTGGGTCCCTGTCCCTCCGGAGTGAGCTGAGCAGGGACAGCAGGGCAGAAAGAATGCTCAACCCCATGGGCTGGGGGAAATGCTCTCCTGCATGCCCTCTTCCTTCCCTGCATTCTTGTCACACCGGTGAAACATAGCCTGTATGGGAAGGCAGCAGCATGGTGTGCACCCAGGCAGGGTCCTCGGCTTCAACAGACATCCCCTGTTCTGCTCTCACTTATCCCTAGTAACAGCTTTGCTCTCTAAATCCCATTTAATGCTTATTTCCACATCCCTTGAGTCAGGCAGCAAGAATCTGCCTTAAACCCTGGAGCAACGTGAGATCTGTGGAGCTTGGGGATGCACCACGGAGCAAAGGCGTGAGGAGAGGGAAAATTCTTGTTCCTGCTTGGCCTGCTGTGGAGGATAAAACGCTCAGGCTTGCTTAGGAATGGGGTGCAAATGGTGCCTGGTCCCTGAACAGCCCCATCCTGTCTCCTCCCTGCAGCATCCTTGCCACCAGCACCCTCCTTGTGCCCTGCAGGGCTGGGATGTGCTTTTCCCACCATGGGGTTAAACACTTGAAGAGACCCAGATGTATGGGGTGCTGCAGGGGCTTCATCAGCCTATGGTGAAGGGAAAGGAGTATCAGGGCTGCAAAGACCCTCCACAGAGCGGAGCAGGAGGGTTTTGGCTCCTTGCTGGCTCCCTCCCCTACAGGGCTGGATGAGGGCTCCAGCCAGGGGGGTTACTTACCTGATGGAAGGTGAAGCCCCCAGGGTCAGCCAGGCGGAAGGGCTGTGTATGCCCCTTCCTAGAAAATGATCACAACATTGTCAACAGCGTTTTGTCTGACCTTGTGGATAATAATGTGCAGAGAAGGAGAGCGGGGATGGGGCTGCTCAGGGCCAGCACATTGCACTGGAGCATCTCTGTAAAGTGTCTGCCTGGGATCCTGTGGGGATAAAGAAGATTTAATGTCCCATCCCACAGCATTCATTTGTAGGTGTTTGAAGAGTGGTGTGATTGGCTACAGCGCTTGCTGGGCAGCTTGAAGGAGGGTATTGTAAATATATTTGTATATGAATAGATATTTGTACATATTTTATTTCTTAATGTTCTGCCATAAGCTGTCTAAAGGACAGTGTGTCATTGTTTAAGCTTTATTTAAAGGACAAGTCAGGGGAGATTTCTGGAAAACTGGGGCTATTCCCCATGCAGCAAGGGAGGGGAATACCGAATTCCCTTCTTTCCAGCACAAATTAACAAACGCGTGTGGCCTGAGCAGGAGGGAATACAATTTGGTTGGAAACTTGTATAATGCAGGAGGCAGCTTTTCACTGAGGGAACGCATCCTCTTTGGCCTGATTCCTGACTGTCCTGGGGCAACAGCACAAGAGGGACGTGGAGCTGTTGGAGCGAGGCCAGAGGAGGCCCCGGAGCTGCTGCGAGGGCTGGAGCAGCTCTGCTCTGGAGCCAGGCTGAGAGAGCTGGGCTGGGGCAGCCTGGAGAAGAGAAGGCTCCTGAAGGGGAGACCTTAAAGCAGCTCCAGGGCCTAAAGGGGCTCCAGGAAACCTGGAGAGGGGCTTTGGACAAGGGCCTGTAGGGACAGGACAAGGGGAATGGCTTTAACCTGCCAGAGGGGAGATTGAGATGAGCTCTGAGGCAGAAGTTCTTCCCTGTGAGGGTGCTGAGGCGCTGGCACAGACTTTTGCCAGAGAAGCTGTGGCTGCCCCATCCCTGGCAGTGTTCAAGGCCAGGTTGGACACAGGGGCTTGGAGCAACCTGCTCTAGTGGAAGATGTCCCTGCCCGTGGCAGGGGTTGGAACTGGGTGAGCTTTAAGGTCCCTTCCAACACAAACCAGTCTGGGATTCTATGAGTATGGAGCTCAGGTCCCTGTTCTGGTTTTGGGAAGACCCTCTTTACTCCCTTTGATTTCAAGCTCTAATTTTTTTTCATTACTTTTCTCCTCCCTGGAGAAAAACACACAGACATGAGGTTTCAGGAGAAAAAAAACCCCATATATTGGTTTTTCTTTCTTTCTTCCCTAAAGAGTGAGTGTCCTCTGGGTGGTCTCACCACTCCTCTGACACAGCAGCAGCAGGACAGGGTGTGAGAAGTGCCCTTAAATATTGGTTGGAGGCAACCAGGGGTCTATGGTTGGCTCATAACTGCACAACCAAGGGGTCAGCAGAACAGCAATGAGGTTTGCCAACCTGCCCAAATAGCAGGCAGAGCTTTGCATTCCTGGCTGTGCCCTGGGGAGGAGGGAACAAGCTCTAGTGCCCTGGGCTCACACAGAGAAAACAAATCCTCCAGCCGCAGAGATAAAGCTGAGGAAAATCAATCCAGGGTATTTATAATGAATAGTAAATAAGGTAACCCGGGCTAGCTGTCTGCACAGGTACATAGCTTCATCAGGAGACGCCGCTGACATCCTGATAATGGCTTGCATTTAATAACAGGATTTAACATCCCCATAAAGGGAGCAGGCAGTCGGCTGCTGTCGGAACTGTGAGATAGAGTTCTCTTGTCTTACGCTTCCACAAATTGCTTGTGAAATAAGGGCAGGCAGGGATGGAGCGAGGTGCCATCGCCTCCTGCTGCCACCACTGCAGAGCGGCTGTGCTGGGGGGCTCAGTGTCTGTCTGGCCCCACCTTGGGGAGCTGCCCTGACCCAGAGCAGTGTGTTGGCTGTTGGGCTCCTTGGCCTCACCAGGGCTGGGCTGTGCAGCCTCGAGGCCCCAGGGTGCTCTCACAAGGATGCTCTCAGACCTGTTCCCAGGCTGCACAACCAAGAACGCCTCCCACAGCCCAAACTGGTGCTGGTGCTTAGTTCATCAGTGCCAAGCATCTGCTGTAATCCCAGACTTTCCCACCCCATGACAGCCCCAGGATGCTGTTGCAGGCAGCTCCACTTCCCTGGAAACTGCATGCTCTGGATGTGCAGACATCCCTGGGGAGCCTGGAGGCGGATGGGATGTGTGTGTATGGAATCATCTCCCACCCCCTCCTCAAATCCCTGTTCCGCATCTCCCGGGCTCCCAGGGCAGAGGGAGGAGAGCTGAGCACTGCAAGGCCATTCACAGGCTGTATCAAAGGGGTCTGATGATATCATGGTAACCACGGGGGTGAAACGAGATTAGCTGGGGTTGTGATCAATAATTAATGATGATTATTTATGATCTGTTAAGTGCCAACACTGTGTTTGCTTCCAACCCCCCCAACGGACACACAGCCTCGTGCAGTGCCTCTGAGCTGGATGTTTTATACTGCTCAGAGGGCACAAAAGATTTCACAGAAAGAATATGTTAAAAAAGCAGAATTCTTTGTATAGAGAGAACAGAAACATCCCACTGCTGTTCAATTTGCTGCAACTGGGGACAGAAACTCGCCTCTTTATCCTGGTGGTTTGATTTCAGGCCAGCTCTCAGCCAGCTCAGGATGGCCCAACCTGTGGGTCAGAAGTTGAAACAGGAGAAGTGTGAGTTGATCTCTGCAGCTTCTGCTTCCCGTGAAGCCAGAGCTGCCCTGAGTGCATCAGAGCAAAGAGAAGTGAGATGTAATGCTGCTGGATTTGAAAAGATTTGAATAATTTAGTTGGCTGGGCCATGGGCAGAACGTGCCACGGTTTTCTTGTAAGGCGAAAAAGCAAAACAGCTGGGATTTGAGAAAACACCACAAGTGGTTATTTAGGACTTTATAGATCACTTCCTAGAGGTCTCTTTAGGGATCTAGGGGTCTAGGACTATAGATTCCCTTTATAGACCCCTTCCCAGTCATCCCTCAGCTTCTCTGGGGGACATCAACTCACTGTTAACCTGGAGAGATGGGGAAGCACCCATGGGGGCCAGAACCTGGTGCTGGGGAACCTCGCCAATGGAGCTTCCAGCTCCCCTACTTGAATGCACTGGCTCGTATTTGAATTTAATGAACTTAGCAGCCTCTTAAAGCTAATTATTTTTCTCGCTCTATTGCTCCAAGAGATTAGAGAACCTCTTGTGATTTCTGACCCAGATGTAACTAGATGGAGCTGTTGGAGCAAGGCCAGAGGAGGCCACGGAGCTGCTGCGAGGGCTGGAGCAGCTCTGCTCTGGAGCCAGGCTGAGAGAGCTGGGCTGGGGCAGCCTGGAGAAGAGAAGGCTCCTGAAGGGGAGACCTTAGAGCAGCTCCAGTGCCTAAAGGGGCTCCAGGAAACGTGGAGAGGGGCTTTGGACAAGGGCCTGTAGGGACAGGACAAGGGGAATGGCTTTAACCTGCCAGAGGGGAGATTGAGATGAGCTCTTAGGCAGAAGTTCTTCCCTGTGAGGGTGCTGAGGTGCTGGCACAGACTTTTGCCAGAGAAGCTGTGGCTGCCCCATCCCTGGCAGTGTTCAAGGCCAGGTTGGACACAGGGGCTTGGAGCAACCTGCTCTAGTGGAAGGTGTCCCTGCCCATGGCAGGGGGTTGGAACTGGGTGAGCTTTGAGGTCCCTTCCAACACAAACCATTCCTTGATTTTATGATTCTAAGTCTAGCTGAATCCCCTTGCCAAGGCAGGGCTGGTGCTTCTGACAGCCTAAGGAGCTCCCCGCATTCTCTGCAGGGCAGGGGTCCCCCCGCAGAGCCCATCACGACTCACTGCAGTGGGTTTTATGGGTTATCTGGGTTAAAACCTGCCGCTGAGGCTGTGTTTCCACAACACCGTCCAGGCGGCTGCTCCTTGGCTGCATCCTAAATCCCTCCCGTTCCCGATGCCCCCATTAATTCTGCTGTGCTTTAGCTTTCAGCCTTCCACCCTGGGCCCCACTGTGCTGGCTTAAATCCGGAGCTCAGGAGCACAGACGGTGTGTGATGGATGTGACTGCGCAGCTCCAGAACAAATGTGCGCTGGGTGTCAGGTTATTTGTTGCTGTCTGATCGCAACAAATCAAATTCTAAAGCAAAGTCTAGATTCTATATGGTCCTATTGTTATCTCGCTGGTCCTGGTGACTTGGAGAAATCACTGGAGCTTTGTGCTTGTGGGTTTTTTTGGGTTGGTTTGGGGTTTTTTGCCAGAAAGCTTTGTTCTTGTCCTATCCCAGCCTTGTGCCGCACAGAGCAGCACAGTTAATCTCCCCTTGCCATGGAGGGAGAATTTGGGATGTACAGAGCTTTAATTTGTATGAAAACACTCTCTGGTTAATCCCTGTTTTGATGCAACAAGAGAGGGAATGAAAGGTTAATGAACCCTCCCCGAGAGATTAGTCTGGAATTTTTAAGGCTTCTTTAGTCCTGCAACATTTATTAAAGACTCTTCTTGTTGTTGTTTTACTGTTGTAATGCTTCATTCAAAGCAATCCCTCCTGGAGAATACTTTCAATTTGGTCCCCAGTATAGAAATAAACTGACTTATCGGAGATCTTTTAATATCATATTCAGGGCTTTTAATAAATGGGAGTTTCATCAGTGCCTTTTTTTTCTAACTGGCGAGATAATTTAATGTGAACACATCACACCTTATCACCCAATAACACTTAGTGCCTGTAATCTTATGACAGGCTAATTTCTGTAGCAACATCCCCTGTGTCAAATCTGCTCCGTTCCATTCCTACCCCAGCTGCTCATGGAGCCTGGGCTGGTAATGAATATTCTGGCTTCTAAGCTTTTATCTGAGGATTAGGAAATGAATTTGGAGTTTAGCTTGAGGGGGTTGCAGCTTCGTTTTGCCTGGTGGAGCTCATTCATATCACTGGAATAAATTGGAGGGGGGGTTTATGCTAAAAATATAAGATAGAGGAAAATATTAATGTGCAACCCCCCCCTGGATGGGCCGGGGTATAAGAGCAGGGTTTGAGGAAAAGGGTTAATTGAAAAGAGAGATGGGGAGATGGGGAGAGGCTGATGCCTGGTGCCTGGGGAAGGGGAGAGCCACAGAGCTCTTGTGGCTTGCACATCTCTCCCATGGGCAGGCTTGGTAGAGGTGGAGGTTTCAGTTCTGGGAAGGGAAGGGTTGGTCCTTGCTCTTTGAGGTGAGTCATCTGCCAAGGCAGGATGGTGGGGACCCCGTGAGCCCCGTCCCATTGCCCACTGCATGGCGGGTGGGTGCCTCTCCCCTCCTGCCGCTCCCGGCTGCGACACTGACAGCTTTCATTTAATTGAGTCTGTGCAGCTTCGAAGGCTGAAGATGAGCTGAGCTCATTTGGCATAATTATGGGATGTGTCAGGAATGTGAAATCTGAGGCAGTGTAACTGTCCTGCAGCCGTCACACCTCCGACAGCCTGTTGGCTGTTGATGCAAGGATGGGAAATGCACCTGCTTCCTCAAGCAGAAAATAGACCGTTAACCAAAACTGGGTGAAGGTTAAGCTGCTATTGTAGGGCTTATGTTCAACATATGGTCCCCATCCCCGTCCTGCTGCCCCCTCCATGTGTGTCCTCACTCAGCCCTCCTGAGCCCCTTGGAGTGGTGTCAGCGTGGGTCATGATGATGACAGGATGTGAAACAGGGGCAAGATGTAAAGGGAACCCTCTTCCCTGTGTCTGGTTGAACACAGCTCTAACACACACCCACAGCGGAGACGTGAGTGCTCCTGATGATGTGCAAAACTCTTCCTGGGGTGGGAGAGAGGGTAAAGCAATGTGCTGCACATTGATGTGCGCTCAGGTCAGGGATGGGGGCATCCTGGGCTGTCGGAATCCCCTCTTGCTTGTCACAGCCAGATGTTCAGGGGAAACTGCAGAACTGCAGCCACTGTTCCATGGTTATTGTACAGAGCAGCACAGGGCAAAAATCATAGAATCCCAGACTGGTTTGTGCTGGAAGGGACCTTAAAGCTCATCCAGTTCCAACCCCCTGCCACGGGCAGGGACACCTTCCACTAGAGCAGGTTGCTCCAAGCCCCTGAGTCCAGCCTGGCCTTGAACACTGCCAGGGATGGGGCAGCCACAGCTTCTCTGGGCACCCTGTGCCAGCGCCTCAGCACCCTCACAGGGAAGAACTTCTGCCTCAGAGCTCATCTCAATCTCCCCTCTGGCAGGTTAAAGCCATTCCCCTTGTCCCGTCCCTACAGGCCCTTGTCCAAAGCCCCTCTCCAGGTTTCTTGTCACCCCTTTACGTACTGGAAGCTGCTCTAAGGTCCTTCTCCTTAGCGCTGCTGTGACCAGAGGTGGGTGCCTGTTTCATTTTTGTCTGATTTCTGCCTGGAATGCTGTGTTATTCCTCACTTTATGTTTCAAAACCCCCTCTTCTCCCATCCCTGCTTCCCTGCTCTGGAGGGGTTAGACAAGTCTCTAGCCCAAGCCATGACAGGGATAGCTTTCATGGGCTGAGTAGTGCTCTTTCAAAGCGTTGGAGCAGCGTTTTTCAAGCTTTCTGCCAGAGATGCCACCACTAAGGAGATAAATAGATGCACTGGGATGCCCATGTCGGACAGGAGTGGGTTTTGGCAGGAGCAGCGGTGCTGTGCCTGGGTGCAGGCAGGAGGGCGTTACCTGCCTCATCCACTCCGCACAGTGCCCAAATTCTCCTGCTGCCGCCTCTCTCAGTGAACAGTGAACAATAAATCTGATGAAAAATAATTAACTTGCCATAAACGGGGCATTAGCATATGAATTCGAGTTTAACATATGAAAGGGCTTTTGATGCCGCATAGATTTAATATGGAAAATGACCGTAACAGAATAACAAATTACACTTCAGAAGTCAGCTCCATGGAGCTGCCTGACATGGTGAATGTGGCACCAGGGTGCTGGAGCTGGTGGGGAGGAGCAGGGTGGACCCCACATCCAGTGCTGCACCGTGCCAGCCCCGAGCCTTGGGGCTGCCTCTGCCCTGTTGTGCTGGGCTGAGGCAATTCCTGCAGGTAATCCCCCTGCTTTGTATTCTGGCACTTGCTTCCCATTTATTTGGGCCAGGGGTGGTTTATTTTTGCTCCTTGGCTTTTGTCCGGAGTGATCATTTTTTTACTGATGATTAACCTGAGCTTTTTTCCACTTGTGTTTTAAATACCCTGCCCAGGCTTTTAGCTGCATCATCAATATATCCAGGACAGAGAGGATTTAAGGCAGCTGTTGAGGCGTGTTGTGATGCTGTTAAAAACAATCTGTGGAAATAAATGAATATTCACAGACAAAACGTTTTCTAGGGCAGAGTTAGGCTGGTAAAGACAGGACATTTATTTTATGACGGGGGAAGAGAAAAAACAAGCTCTTAGTAGAATATGAGAGATATGAACATCATTGAACATGGTTTGGGTAACAGCAGCTCAATGAGCTGCCACTCACGGTGCTGAGCTGGGCTTTGTGTGTGCTCTGAGACCAACCCAACTGTGAAGAACAAGCCATTGGCTTAAACTGCCTTCTCTGAAGTTTAAAGTCAACACATTTTGTCTTGTATTTGGAGCAAGAGAACTCAACTGATGAAGAGCAGCCCACTGAAACGCCATAACATGTTTGCATGTTGTCAGGCACCCACTCCATGCAGAAAGTCTTGGAAAATGCAAGTTCGAAAGCTTGAAGATTGTTTTTCCCAGTCAAATACCTGGAAAAGGCTCAACCAACAGCACAGCTCTGCAGTGAGGAGTGCAGGGTGATGGCACACTGTGTCTGTGAGCTGCCATCGCGTTCCCTATGGGCAGTTCTGCTTTGCTGCAAGAACAGTGTCTATATGGTGGGGAGGACCATGGCTGATGTGGTTTGTGTTGTGGAGGGTCTCCAGGCAGCAGCACAATGTAGAGGTAGAAATCAGAGGTGTGAGCGGTTTCCTGCACCTCTGGCAGAGAAACATTGTGCCCTGTGCACAGGGACGTGAGGCTGGATGTCCTGCTGGTGCTTTCTTCCTGACTCTCGAGCTGCAGCTCCTGTAATTGCAGGCAAGCAGCACCAGTGCAGGCTTCATGTCTGTGGGTAAATATTGCAGATGGATTGTGGGCAGCACAGGTAGGCAAAGCTGGGGAGGCTGCAGGGGTCCTGGGGAACAGGACCAGAGCTCAAAACGATAGAAGGGGATTTTGCTGCATCTGGTTGTGCATGGCTACAGGATTTTCCCCCTTGACCACATCTCTTCTCCAGAGCCAGTGCGTGAATAGATGCTGTGCTCTGGATCTCAGTGGTGACAGATCTTTAAGGACAGCATGGCAGAGAGGGGACTGCAAAGCCCCCAGTCGCAACCCTTTGCCTGTAAAACTTTTGTTTCCTTGTAATCCCACAACGTGTGATCGAGCTCTACATGTCTTTTAGTTGCTGTTCATAATTCCACAAAAGCCCCCCAGATACTTCCTATTCCCAGGGAAATCCCTGCATTTCTCAGTGCCTGCATGGTTCTCTGCCACGTTTGCCCCTCCCTTGCAGAGCCCTGTGCATGGTGCTCCCCATTAGCAGTACTGCCCTTGGAGCCTTGGCAGATGTCAAGCTCTTTCCCACACTGGGTGCGCTGTCTTTGCAGCGTGCAAAGCCCTCCATGCTGGGTCCAGTCCATGTCACAAGCAGTCCATGGCTGTCCCTCTTCCTTCTCTTTGTTTTTATTTCTTCTTTCTGCTCACAGAAAGCCCTTAGGTTGTACCTATTCCTAAGATAGCACCACAATTACACCTTTCCAGCTGCTGCCTGCAAATGCTCTTGCCATGAGTGCCAATTAAAATAAATGCAGATTATTTGGAACTTAAAGGACAAATAAATTGCTTTTTGTCTAAATATCAGCCTGGGTGCTGGGGCCGTTAAGGTGTTTTGCAGCAGTGCCTGCATTTATGACTTGTATCAGTTCCTTTTAGCAGGGACAGGACCTCAGCCTTGTTACTGGAGCCGCAGGCAGTGGTGGCCCAGGGTTTCTCCTGGGCTGGCTTCTGCAGCAAAACACTGCCTCAATCCCCTTTAGCTGGTGTTGGCTGGAGGAGCAGAGAGAGTCAGCAAGCAAACACTAATGTAAAGAGCTTGCTCTAAATTCGTGGCCAGGCAGAGCAAGCCAAACAGAGACAACCACGCTCTGCCCTGAGGGTTAACTCCCTGCTGCTGCAATACTAATTGCAGTGAATGGTGTCCATCAGTTATAGCAAAGAGGGTTTGCTTCCTGTGGAGACACAGCTGGAGGGCAAAGGAGGAAGAAGCCCTGATCCTCTCAAATGAGCTTTCTGCTAATCAGCTGCAAGATGGGCGGGTCCTGGAGGCTGATAATGAGTGGGATGTGAGCATCCCTCACCAGCACATCCTCGTCATCCAAAGCACCTCTTTGCCTTGGCTATTCATGCTCTGGTTCACGGTCAAGGGTCCCTTACAGGCTTCTCACTGCCTGCTGTAGGGAAGGGCCGAGGTGTCCACGTCCTGGAAACCTCCAAGGTTGGAGACTTCACCTCTGCTGACCCATCCCAGAGCTACACCAGTCTCCCAGGGGACATTCTTTCCCTAGTATCTAGCCCAAAGTTATATTTTATGTATTGCTATTTACAGTCTGCCCACTATGGTGTAAAATCACCTCTGAATCCGCCCTTCAGATAGATGTAGGCAGCTATCAGGAGCAAGAAGTGCTGTGCATGGCAGATCCATGCGGGAAAGGGAGCCCAGGAATTGGGCTACTGGGGGCCAGGGATGAGGTCTCACCCTCTTACCACCTTTGGCAGGTTTCTCTCACTTGGAAATGAGAGGCAGAGCCTTGAAGCAGTATGTACCTTCAGCACTGCCCCGTGCCTTGTCCCAGCTTGCCTCTTCCCAGCTCTCAGTTGAAGTTTCAGGTTATTCCTGTGGATTTATCCGAGTTGTTCATCTTCCCTCTGAAAACAAAAGAAACCATTCTCATATTTTTCACCTCTTCAGGTCTTCTTTTTTCTTTAGTTCCATCTTCTTGCTATAAGATAACTAAAATGTTGGGTGTCCTTGTTGAGTCTGTTCATTTGGGGGTGACTGTCTTTTTGATATTATAATGCCAGCATCTCTCTTTTGTTTCAGTTTTTCTTGCCTCTAAGTACTGAAGCTGGATATTCTGGGATGAAAGAATTCAGATTAGCCAGAGGGCATCTCTCTCAGCAAAAACCTTTCCATTTGGGAAGAAGGGAATGGTGCAGATGGCCTGGAGAAAATGCTAGGGTGACAACCAAGCTTTGCCACAGATAAATACGCCCCAGAGTCCTGCTCACTCCTCTAGTTCTGATCTCAAACCAGGGATTCACAGAGCATCTCTAAACCTTCACAGTGTGAGGAAGGAGCATTGGCAGGGCTGCAGGCAGCCTCCCTAGCAGCGGCCAGTAATATTTTGGCAGTGTTTTTACAGAAACACCTACATAAAGCCCCCAAGGGCTTAAGTTGGGCTTAAGGCAGAGGGAAAAGGATATTTGCTGCCTTTTTTCAGTTTTGTTGTTTGGCCAAGCATTCCCTGCAGAAGACAGAGGATGTTCTCTCTCCTTTGCTGCCTTGCCAGTAAGGATTTTGTCTCCAGTTTAGACTTACTCATTCAAATGAACAGGGTACGTGGTTTTGGCCAAATGCAGGCATCGGATTAAACCAATGTTGCAATAAAAAGTATACTTATTCTCTGCACAAATTTTCAGTACTCTGTATCTTGTGAATGCATCACAGCTCCTTGTGTTCAAGGGACACCAATGAGCATATGAACTGCCTGTATTTGTCTGTGCAGGAGCTTTGCAGAAACCCCTTCATGCAATGGCAGAGGGGTTGTTTGGTCCTCCCTGGGTTGGGCAGGACTCATGGATGAGAGGTGGAGCTGTGCTGACCGTGTGGTTGGGTGGCAAAGTGGTAGAATTGGCCAGAGGTTTAGGGTAATTCAAAAACTTTGGGTTTTCCTATCACTATCTCTTGCTGCCTTTTTCAGTTATAGGTCATCTGCAAGACCTAAGGTGAGAGAAGCACCAATGCCCAAGGGTCCTGGAGCCACTGGGTAGCAACACTCTTTTACTAATACACCCTTGCCCTGTCCCATGCCAGCAAACCTCAACACTGTCCCTCCTCTGCAGTCTGCCAGCTTATTGCCCCTTTTTAAGCACATCAGAACTGTGCAGAGAAGCTTCGCCATGAGCCTTTGGACAATGAGGGGCAGGCATGAGGCTCCATGTGCTGTAGGCACCAGCTCATCTTCGATGAAGAGCTGATGCACAGGGGGTGCCCTGCTCCTACAGATACAGCCCTCCACCAAGGCGATCTCCAGCTTCAACTCCGGGATGAAGCTGCTCTGTTAGTTTTTTTCCCTTTTATTTCTCGTTTCCTCACCACTCGAGGCATTGATGCACTTTGGGAGTGTCACAGCCTCCTGGCTCTGTCACTTCAAAGCCTGTTGCCCTTAATGGCATTTCTCTCCAGCCCATTCCCACCCGCTTCTCCTATTGCCGTGCAGCCCCCTCGTTCCTGCGCCCACATCCTTAATTCTTTATGGACAAAAGCTGGCTTTAACACAAGCCTCCTTTGATCAAAGTGAGCCTTATCTGGTCCCAGAGACAAGCGCATCCCAGGGAGATGGCAGAAAATAGGTCAGCTTCAGGCAGACGGGGCTGCCTCCAGCCTCCTCCTGCCTTTGGGGACCCCACAGGGCAAGGCTCTGCTTGAGTCCCTCCAGCCTCCCACCCTCAACCCATCAGTCTCCCTTTGCTGCCTCCTGCATCCTCTAGTGCTGGAGCCTGGCTGGCAGCTCTTTTCCCTGTATCTCAGGGGAGCCCCAACGTGTCTTGGGGCAAATGTCTGTGTTCAGGGTGATGCTGGGCTCTGCAATGCTGTGAGGATGAGGTTCATCAGGCTGGCAGCAATGAGCACACTGGGCTGGATGGAGAAGGCTTGTTAGAAACTGGATTAACCCCCTTGCCACTCATGCCAGCAGAACCCAAGCCCCTTCTCCAGCTCTGCTGCTGTAACACACAGTCACATGTGGTGGGACAAGACTTCATGGGGAATGGGATGCAAAATGCGTCTTGCATCTCTGAGGTGACTGCTTGCTTTTTCGGGTGCCTGGGGGCCTGGCAAGCCAGCGGGAGGGGAAGGAGAGACCTGCAGCTCAGCTCCACGGATAGCATCACACCACAGCCCCTCAGCAGCGTTCGGCTCAGCCCCATGACCTTTTGTACAGCTCATTAACAACAACCGCTGAAGAGAAGGAGGGCAGAGCCATTACAGAGCAATTTATATGTAAATGCCTAAAGTACCAAATCAAAGCAAGCCCACTGGCGTTCATTAGGAAAATAACATTATTGAATTTTCTTGTATGTGTGCCTGGTTGTTCTTGTCAAGACAAAGCAAAAACAGCCTGTTTGGCTTCTTGATCCCACAGTTGCCTCCTTACTGCATCCAAGCACAGGTGAGGGCCAGGTTTTCCCCTGTCTGGGTGAGATGGGGAGGAAAACAAGGAGGCTCTGGCCTCTGGGGTCTCCAACAACCCCTGGAGAGGAACATCCCACCTCTGCTGCCCACCCAGGACACGAAGGCAAGTCCGCACTGAGAGGCTTTGCTGTCCCCACACCATCACAGAAGCCCAAGGTTTTCCCATAGCCCGTGCCATGGTGCAGACCTCGCTCCCCCTTGGAATGACAATCCAGAAACTTCATCCTGGAGGGATTTCCTTTAGGTAAAAGCTGAATTTTCTCTGCTGCGAGGTTTTAGCACTCAGCTGAGGGCTGCTTGTGCCGACAGCAATAGGAAAAAAGGTAATACCCATGTATAAATTCTTAATCAAACCATTATCTATAATGGCCTGAAGTAGTACAGCTGGTGGCGTTGCTGCTGGAGAGCGTGTTGGTGTCTCTGCAGGTTTGAAGAACAAGCTGATTTTGCCTTCCCAGGGCTGTATTGTCTCTTGTTGAGCTAAGACCACACACAGGTAAGCTCGGGGTTCCCAGAGTCCAGGAGAAGGCCTGGAGGGGTGCCTTGCTTGTGTCACAAGCCTGGATGTAGTTTGATTTGAGGCAGAAAAGCTCAGCAAAGGCTATTTCTGGACTTGAATGCAATGTGGAAGAGCTGCCTACTGTGAAAGTTACACCTTAAGCAGGTCTTTTTGCACCAGTGATCATGTCAAAATCCCAGATCCTTCTACCGCAGCATCCTTCCATCCTGCTCCTTTGCAAAGCTGCCTGAACCTGGGAAAACCCTCTCAGCTCCACACCCATGGGCAGCAACCAAAGCTGTGTTGATGGTGTATGACCAGCAGCGGAGGCACAGGAGGCTTTCTGGGCTCCCACTCTAAACCTGGAGCAGGCTGTTTGTGCAGCGTGCTCACGCCTCTCGCAGTGCGGTACCCGGGTCTATCTGGCTGCTTGTGTGATTGTGGAACAACAGCAACACACCCCCGCCTTGGCATTCTGGGTGACATTAGTCAAACGAATGCAGATACAAGACCCACCCCACTGTCATGATGATGAGATGGGTGTTGCTTTGTCAGGTGTTAGCTCAAACACATTTCTATCATGCTTCTCAACACACTGTCTGGAGATTCCCAAGTCAGACTTTGGGCAGCTGTGAAAGGGAAAGCTGCTCAAATGGAAGAATGTGAAAAATGGGAAGTAAGCAGTGCTACAACATCACTATCAAATATGTAGGAGCCCATGTGCTGGAAGAGATGTGCTCATTATCTCTCAAACCATCATCAAACTCAAGAGCTCACTCTGGGATGCTTCTGCCCACGGCCAGGCATCCCACACCCAGAAGGTACAAATGTGTCTGTGGCCTTATCCCTTCCTCTCCTCCAAACAGCCAATTTACATTTCTTTTTGTACCTTACATGTGGGTTAGAATCAATCCTCAGCAACTCTAATACCAGCCTTTCCTTCTCTGCATTAGTGAGGAGCTGCACAGTTGGCAGCTCGTGCAGAGGATGGGTTTGCAATGAGCATGTCTTGCCACACTGAGATTTTGTCTGCTACAGCTTCATGACCGACCTTGGTCAAGCTCTTGGCTGTGTCTGCTGACAGGATGGCAGCACGGTGGCATCCAGCATTACAGCAAACCATCACACTGCTTCTGAGCCCGTGCTCTGGCCCGGCCCGTGCCGAGAGCTTCAGTAAAGCAGAACCACTGTTGAAGCTCCAATTTGCTTACAGGGAACTCCATCTGCTGGGAGAAACAGTGAGGGGTAAGTTATAAAAGGTTAAAAGCTGATGTCCAGGCGTGTGGAGTTGGGAGGTCTGGCTGGAGCAGGAGATGCTGCAGCCCCAGTGTGAGCAGGACTCAGAGCAATGTGCAGACCTGGCATGTTATTGAACAATGTAATGAGCAGCCACATCAGCTGAAGGGACAGAAAACCTCACCCTGGTGCTCATGCCATGCATTTTGCTGCTTCCTTGTGTGCTTTGGTACCTTCCCCTGGGAGCAGAGGAATGCCTGCTGGCTCCAGCAGTAACTGCTCTGGATACTTGGCTGTCTCTTGTCATCCAAAATGACTAGCTGGGTGGGCTGGGGCTGTAATCAGTAAGTTCGCAATTAGACTAATGGAGAGGAAGACCCAGCTGCCAGAATTCCCAGTGACTTGGGCAGCCTGTTCTTTGTGTGCCTGTGCCGACCCTTGGAAATTAACTGGAAAACCTCACAAGCTGAAACAATCCATCCCAGAGAGGGTGTTCAGGGCAAAAGACTAAAATAATGTTGCTTAATCATGTCATACAAGAAGTCAATAAAGAATTAGACAACACAGACCTTGGCGAATTCATACCTGAATGCCAGACTCCACTTTTATTATACCCATAATATATTTCCATTGATGCAAGATAAATAAGAAAGATCATAACATTTCCTCTTCATCTCAAGGAGATAAAAACAAAACCATTGGCAAGACGGTGCTCCTGCTGTTTTTCCTGGCCATGGGAAGTATTGCGTCATCCCTGTTTCCTGGTCTTATAACTTCCACTGACCTCAACTAAAGCTTAGTTCACCCCAACTGCATGGAGTGGTCATTTGAGCTGAGTGACTGCTCCCATCCCACCCTCTGCTCCTGCTCCTGCCAGCTCCGGGGGCAGACTGTGACCTCCTGCAGCATCGTCCCCTGCATGGTCCCTCTGGTGCAGGAGGGCTGAGGTCTGGCAGGATCCTGGTGCCACCCGGGTCCCAGGAGGGAATAGGCAATAAGAAGTCCCCAGGACATGCTTTTCCCAGCACATTTCCAGCCAGTGGTGCAAAATCTGGAGCAAGTCTTGTCTTCCACATCGTACTTCCTGGGGCATACAAATGAATCAGTCCCCAGCCACTATCTACCTGGGAATTAGCTGATTTCCTGAGGAGTAACTCAATTATCTGATTACTTGTCATAACACCTCTCCCCCTGCTCTTCTCTCATTGTTTTATTTGTAAAATATCTTTAGTTTCTTTTATTTGAAGAATTTTATTTGACATACAAAAGACTTTTTGGGGGTTTTATTTGCCTGCGTTTCTTGTCTGACACAAACCTTTCCTCAGTCTTCCTGAGAGCAAGGACCAGGAGGTTTGCCCTTAAGGGATGCCATCTCCTCCCTGCCTACATGAAAGGCTTCTGAGCCATTTTTGTTCCTGTGTTCCCCTTGCCCATTGTTCTGAGACATCATTGCATTGCAAAAGGGCCGTGTCTCTGCAGAAGCTGCTCATGAGAACTCCTTGAGGGGAGTTTAGGGTTAGGGCATGAATGTGACTTTTCTGCTTTGATGTGTGCTTAACTAACAGAGTTTGTCCTCACCCCTAAAGAACCCACCTGCATCTGCAGAATCCACTTCTGCCTCCACACAGTAGTTGCGTGTCACACCTTGGTCTTTTTTCACAGGGCACAAATAGTGTGTGTGTCTGTACCCCAAAGGGAACTCACCCTCAGAACAGCCTTTTGTGACTGTGAATGGATATGTCTGGAAGTGCAGGGATGGATTCTCATTCCTTATTCCAGCTGCCTTTGCAGGGGGACTTAGAGGCTCTTTTAGAGAAGAAGCCAAATTTCTGAGTCCCCTGCAGGACCCTCATGCCCCAGGCCTACTATCTGGTATAAACTCCAACCAGTTCCTACCAGTTGGTGTGACATCCTTCACCTGCAGTGATGTGCAGGGAGCAGGTCTAAATTCTGATTTGGGGCTGAAATAGCCCATGCCCAGAGTTAAAAGTAAGTTAAAATGTGCCTTCCTTGGAGTGCTTGCTCTTTCCTCTACGCTTTGTCCTAGTGCTAGGAGCCAGGTCAGGTCAGTGCCAGGTCAGTGCCTAGAGCTAGGTCAGGCAGGCAAAGCTGCCACCGTCACTCAGGCAGAGTGTGGCTGAATCGCTGCAGACAATAATCCTCTCGATTTTGCTTTGTGTTTTACAATCATTTGAGAATTTGTGCTAAGCAGAACAAGAAAATCTTGTGGTGCCCCAGGGGGTTGTCTTGTTCCTCAGGAATAACAACAACAACTAAACAAAAAATGAAGCAGAAAAATTAAATCCACAAGTAAACCATAAATAATGGGGTAGAGCTGGCTGAAAGTGCTTTGATGTTCAAGTGAATCAGCTGCTTGTTCTGGCTCTTTTCCTTGTTGTTTTCCTGTACTCACTTTCCTAACTTTCCATAGGCAGGATATCAGTACCAGACATGACACCTTCACAGCCCATGAGCATTTCCAGCCTTGCACAGAGAAGTGTGAGCTGGGTTGTGTTTCTTGGCTGGGCATTTGGGTGTAGAATCACAGAATCATAGAATGGTTTGGGTTGGGAAGGACCTTAAGATCATCCAGTTCCAACCCCCCTGCTGTGGGCAGGGACACCTCGCACTAAACCATGCCACCCAAGGCTCTGTCCAACCTGGCCTTGAACACCACCAGGGATGGAGCATTCACAACTTCCCTGGGCAGCCCATTCCAGTGCCTCACCCCCTGCTTTGGGGGGTCATTCCCCAGGGACAAGTCTGTCTGATAAGGGGTGTGCTTGGCACAGGGATCTGCACACGTTGTCTGAGTGCAGTGTTTGCAATAGAAGCCAATTCAGTGCTGTTCTGCTGCTCAGTGGTGCCCTGCTGGCTCATGCCACTGAGAAGGGCGATGGAGCTGGTGCAGGGCCTGGAGCACAAGTGTGATGAGGAACAGCTGAGGGACCTGGGGGATTTAGTCTGGAGAAGAGAAGTCTCAGGGGGGACCTTATCGCTCTCTGCAACTGCCTGACAGGAGGATGGAGCCAGGAGGGGGCTGGTCTCTGCTCCCAAGGAACAAGGGATGGGACAAGAGGAAACGGCCTCAAGCTGCACCAGGGGAGGTTTAGGTGGAGATGAGGAGCAATTCCTTCCCCAAAGGGTGCTCAGGCGTTGGAACAGGCAGGATGATCAAGAGACCCTTTTTGTGTGTGTTTCAAAACCACTCAGAAGGAGCCGGCAGCTCGTCCTCGCTCGGGCCGCGGGGCAGAGCCGGGATCCTGCTCCAGGCACTGCGGATGCTTTCCCGTGTTGTCTGCCCTGAGGCCGCGACCATCAACTGCCCGATGCAGCGGCACAGACACGGCGGCGCCTGCCGGGGCACGGCGGGAGCCGGGCCGGGCTCACCGCATCCCCCGGGGAGGAGCCTCACCCGTGGGACGGTCCCAGAGAGCCTGGTCCCGTACAGCGGCAGCGCCCTGCAGCCGTGTGGCGCATCCCTCCAGCCGGACACCGGCAGGCGCGCTGGCTACAAGGACCACAACTGGAAGGACTCTGACCAAGAAGGCATCGCTGGATCCATGGGCTGGTGAGCCTATTTCTCTGTTTTCTTGCATTCTTTCTTTCCTGTCTCCTTTTCTACTTCGGATCTTTCATAAGGATAAGAACCTGCCAAGATTTTTGTTCCTCCTCACACAGTTTTAGGGAAGTTGACAACAAAATCAATAGTTGTTTCATTTTTCCACCTCTGGAGGGCCCGTGGTTTCTCCTGTGAACCGCGCAGAACGTGGTAAAGGATTACAGAGGAAAACAGGCTGCCCCCGGCAGTGGTGGAGTCACCGTGCCTGGAAGTGTTCACACACCGTTTAAACGAGGCCCCCAGTGACATGCGTTAGTGGTGGCCTTGGCAGTGCTGGGCAATGGTTGGACTTGATGGTCTTAAAGGTCTTTTCCAACCTGGTTGATTCTATGATTCAAAAATAATACATAAACTGCATATGATACCCCGCCAACAACAGAGCATCAGCCCACCCAGTACGTGCCTGTGCGTTGACATGGACAAAGGTCTCTATCAGAGCAGCTGCTGAGCACACCAAGGGAGGTCGGCTCTGTAGCAGCACTGGTGCCAAATGCCTCATAAGAAATTCCGAAGTGATACAGAGGGCATCTGAGGGGAATTAAACTCATGAATCTTAATAAGAAATAGGGGGAAGAATGAGATGAAGTGGGGAGATGTGAAGTGGGGAGATGTAATGTGGGGCGTGGGGAAGGAAAAGGGAAAACCAATAACGAAAATGCAGTGGAGCCGAGCCACAATGTGGAACACAGAGGGAGCTCTGGACAAAGGCAGAGCTGTCTGCAGCAGGAGGCAGCAATGGGACCCCGTCGCCTGCCCCCCCCAGCCAGGGGCTGCTGCTGGGGATGGGTCCTGGTGCGGGAAGAGGCAGCAGACGCTCCACTGCCATGTCCCCCTTCCCAGAGTGCCTTTTTGAGACGTCTGTAAAAACTCCATTTCAATATCAAAGCATGTTTTGAGCTTTCAGTTTAATTGATTTCAGTTCTTCTGCATCTGCTAAATAATGACACAAGTGTTTTCAGAAATGCCCTTCTAGTGCTCTCTAAATACTTGGTTTTGGACTGTAATCAGCCCTCCTCCTTCTCTTGGCCCCTGCAACCCCTGTCCAGGCAGTGGCGGCAGCTAGAAGGAGGAGTAGAAGGAGAAGGAGGAGTAGAAGGAGAAGGGGGACATCTCCCTCCTCCTTGTGCCCCTCTGTGGCAGAGAATCCATCTGGGTGCAGAGGGGTTGGAACTGGATGAGCTTTAAGACCCCTTCAACCCAAACCAGCCTGGGATTCTATGAATTTCTCCAGTGCTGAGGAAGACTGAGGCTCAGCCTGGAGACAATCTGCCATGGCTGTGTCTGAATGAGCACAGAAGACATCCTTGCCCACATGTGATGCCCATGTGCAGGCTATGCTTCGCAGAGCTGCTGCTGGAGCGGGACCAGCCACCCCAAAAGTGACCTTGTTTGGCAGGTCTCCCTCTCGGTGGGAGCTGTCTGGTGGCCAATATGAAAATGTTAATATTTCCTTGAAAATGTTAATATTTCCTTTGTGGAGTGAGGGGTCTAAAGGTCAGACATTCCTGGGCTTTACTGTCAAGAAGAGGTTAACTTGGGGATGGTGGTTACCTGTCAGAGCAAAGGCCTAGCTTCCCCAGCACCCTCACCTCCAAAACCTGCCAAGGGAATGGGTTGAATTCAGGGAGAGCAGTGGCTGCACTTCCCCAGCCCACAGGCACTTTCTTGAGGGGCTGTGTTTAATAATGTTGATGGACTTCTTTCCTCATGAATTTGTCCAATTTCTTTCTGTGTTTCTGGATATGGATTTGCTGGTCTCAGCCAAGGAAAGGTTAATGAATTAGAGCCCTTAAAAGCGCCTAAAGGGTTCAAAAGGAAGCAATTCTCTAAACACAAAGCCTGCTGTTTTCATTCTGTCATTAAGAGCTGCAGGATTGTTTTGAGGGTGGTTGGTGCAAGTTTGGGGACTTCAGCCCTATCCCCCTCATGACCCATTTCTTGGCCCAGAGAGACTGGGGTGGTTTCTCTGGGTCTGCCCAAAACCTGCTGCTACTATTAAAGCCTGTGCTGTGCTTGGAGGGGTTGTTTCTTCTTATTCATTTGCTGTTAGAGGAGGAAAGAGGGATTCGAGTGAGTTTATTTCAAATGTGCAGCCTGAGAAACAGCAGCTGCTGGTTATGGATGAGTTTCATGGGACTCAGCGAGTGAAGGAAAGGAGGAATTAAGGGAGCAAATTTTGGCATGAGTGGAAATGCTCAGCATGAACACAAACCTGCTGGAGGAGAGGTGTCCAGAGGAGAGAGGTGGCACTGCTGGTGGAGCCCTATGGCTTGGGATGTGTGGCCATGAAGAAGTGAGGACGGGAGGATCCTCACTGTGCTCCCCCCATGCTGGACCAGTTGTGCTGATGGGACATTTCGACATCTGCTGCCAGCTCCAGGGGTGCTCCATGGGTCCCCTCACACCACCCATGGGTCTGTGCTCTCTCTCATCTAGGCAGGGAGAGGACATCCGTATTTGGGAGAAGCGTGGCTTTGCATCTGCCCCTGCGTGAGCAGGGAGGGCAATTGCCCCAACAGTGCACAAGGGCAGCAGAAGGACTAAAAAGGTGCCTGAGGACCATCCCCTCTGTTCGTTGGGTGTTGCAGTTAAAAGCAGCGCTGGTCTGTGGCTCCTGGCTGGAAACGCTGGTGGCTCTGGGTGACAGCAGTGCCTGGGGAGCAGCAGAGTAATGTCCTGTGTGGGCAGGACTCTGGGGACAGGTTCTGCAGGAGATACACTGGTAACTACTCAGCTCCCAAACCTGGAATTTGGGGGTGTAAAAAGGGCAAGTGGGTTGTAACTAACTGCTGGGATTGAGCACACAAGCTCTTAAAGTATAAGAGGAGCTTAATGGTGTCCTGCATCCTCCCACATTGGTGGCTGTAGTACCAATGTGTACTCATTGGTACTTGGCTCCTGGAGGAGATGGTGTAAACTCCCATCTTGTCTATGTAGCTGTGGGGAACCTCTGTAATATCACCTCTGAATGCATTTTATGGTAAGGGTCAAACACGGGACAGGGGAGGTTATACCCTGTGTGGTGGCTGCCTCATGCTGGACTAGGGTAACAGTAGGTGAAGCCCCAGCATCAGCGCTAATGGGGTAGGGCCAAGGCTCCCCTGGAGGTCTGCATGCATCTAATCACCCTGACCAGCCTCACCTGGGACCTGCTCCCACCTACCACTGACCTCCAGCCCTTAGCTGGGCTGTGTTTAAGCTCAGACTCTTAGCACTCTTCCTTTCCTTGCCTGGGCTGTGTGAGTGCTGTACGCTGCCATGCTCCTTGGCCCTGGCTTCAGGGTTGCTTTTGGACCTTCTGCATTGCTATGGACCTGCATGGTGGCAATCACTGCCCCAGATCTGGCTCTCCTCGCTCTGGTACTGAGCCCCTTGTTGGTGAGATTGCTGTTTCCCTTGGCTCCTGGCTCATCTCCCTTTGCAGGGCAGCCCCCTCTTTCTGCTTCTTGACACCTTATCCCCAGGTAGGTCAGCTTTTGGTTTATTCTATTCTATTGCTTAATGCTTTTGATTAATGGAGGAGCTTCTACCAAGATGCTGGCCAGCTTCTCTCTAAAACTGTCTCATCTGCTGCTTGCACACATGAGCAACCACCCTCTAGCAGTGAAAATGTCAGTGCAGATGCTGGGCAGGGCATGGGGGTGTGTGCAGGGGGAATGGGGTTGTTGAAGGTCTGTATGTTACTGCCACAGCTCCAGCTGTTACTGGTGCCCTCAGGACCCTTTCCAGAGGAGCAGTGTTCGTGCAGCCCCTGCTCTGCAGGAGGTGGCTGTTGCCCAGAATAAAGAGATGCTCATACTCAGCTTTCGCCCCATGTTTTCTTCCTGCTGTTCCCAAGCTCTGGAGGCTGAGGGTTGGCTGTGCCAGGCTGCTGCAGGATTTAGGAGCTGATTTTAAGGGCACAGAGTGAGATTCCGCTCTCTGATTCCAGCTGCTGGCAGAGTTTTAAAGCACCAGAGGCTGCCTGCAATGCATTTTGCAGCACAGCTACTGGTGGGGGCATGGAGGGATGGTTACAATAAGGGAAAAAGAGCTGAGGAAGCACAGACTGGGGAAATAAAGATGAACTAAAGGAAGGAGAACTGCAAGCAGCTGGTGGAGAGCTGTGATAAGGTGACAAGAAGCTAACACTTCACCAGCTGTGTGGTGCAGCTGGTGACCCAACGTATTTAATGGGATGCTGCCTGCTGCTAACTGAAAGGGTTGGATTCTTTGAATAAGTACTATATTACTAGGCAGGAGGCTGCTCTGACAGGGTGCTCAGTCCCCCCCGCTCTCCCTACTTCCCCTCACAGTGCTTTATTGAACCTGCTCTTCTCACTCATGCTGTGGCTGCTCTCTGTGACCAGCAGCACTCCAAGGTGAGTATGAGCTGGGGGGACACAGGTCTGCTTTGTGAGCTCTGGTCCTGCTGTCACAGAGATGGACTGAAGGAGGAAGGTTCATGCAGAGTGCTTGGGCACATCTTGGCCACGTTGAGTGCAAAGCAACGGTTAGGTATGGACCCTGGGTAGGCATTTGGGCTGCTGTGCCTTTGTGAGCCCCTTTGCTTCCTAGATGCATGGTTCCCCCTCCAGTGTCTGCACTCTGATGTGTATTGCCCTGAATGATACCCACAGACGTTTCTATCATCTGAAAGCCGACTCATAGAACCCCAGCCTGGTTTGTGTTGGAAGGGAGCTTGAAGCTCCTCCAGCTCCAACCCCTGCCATGGGTAGGGACACCTTCCACTAGAGCAGGTTGCTCCAAGCCCCTGTGTCCAACCTGGCCTTGAACACTGCCAGGGATGGGGCAGCCACAGCTTCTCTGGGCACCCTGTGCCAGCACCTCAGCACCCTCACAGGGAAGAGCTTCTGCCTAAGAGCTCATCTCAATCTCCCCTGTTTCAGTTTGAACCCATCACCCCTTGTCCTGTCACTCCAGTCCCTGATGAAGGTCCCTCCCCAGCATCCTTGTAGCCCCCTTCAGACACTGGAAGCTGCTCTGAGGTCTCCACGCAGCTTCTCTGCTCCAGGCTGAACAGCCCCAACTTTCTCAGCCTGTCTTCGTACGGGAGGAGCTCCAGCCCCCGATCATCCTTGTGGCCATCTTTCTGAAATCCACTTTAATTCCTCTTTTCCCATGCTGGCCTGATGATCAGTTACCAAACCTGGCTGTTTTCTGTACTGGCTGGTCACCTATGGGAGCCTGCATCTGCCAACCCAGAGAGCATCTGGGCTTGGAGAGGAAGGAATTGAATGCTTGGGCTGGTCTGCCAGTGTGTGTGGCCAGTCCAGTGGGGATGAATATGCAACAAGGCTAATACTGCTCCATAATGCATGTTTAGACCCTTAGGTGAGATGCTGGTGTTCTTAATTGGAATGCTGAGTTGCTTTTTGGTAAACCTCTGTGGTTTTTATTGCTGCATTAAGGTGCTGACCAGTGCTTGTACCAGCCTTGAGATTGGCTGAAGTAGCTGTGCTTAATGGCAGGGCAAATCTTTCCTGGCAGATTCCCCCTGCTCCTCTGGCACAGCCCAGAGCTCTTGAGGAAGATGAAGAGCTGGGAATAGCAGCCAGGCGATTGAAACCAAAGGAAGAGGTTAAAAGTCCCAGCTGTAATCACAGGAGTGCTGAGCACTTTGCTCCATTCCAAGTGTGATCATTCCAAGCTTTATTGCTCCTCCAGGCCCCGTTGCAGCTGATCTCCTCCTCCTGTGCTCTGCCACCACCTGCAAAACCAGCTGCAGAAATAAGGGGTAAGAAGAGCTGTGAGACTAGTAATGGACTGGCCAGAGCCCCTCTGCCTTACCTGAGCAGCTGCTTAGCTCTGAAGTGCCATTGCTTGATTATCTCCACGCACAGCACTTTTTTTTTAACCTACTTTTTATGTAGTTTCTCTCCAGCTTTTGTGGCCAAACACAGGGTTTGCTTCTCTGAGCCAGCTCAGGTGGCAATTCTTCTGTTTCTGCTTTTCCTGGAGCACTGATTTTCTCTGTGGAAATGACAGGTTTCTGTTGTCAGAAAAGAATTGGCAAGCTGAGCTGCTCACAGGTTACCACGTGCTGCGGGTTGGCCTTCAAGAGCTGGGCAGGCACCATAAAAAATTCCTCCATCTCAAATCCAGACAAATGCTCCCAAGGGCTTCATCTCTAAGTTCACTAAGTGTGGGGGGAAAAGGTTGTGTTACACTTGTTTCCTGCACTGGAAAAGGTGTTCCATTGTGAGGAGCTTGAGGGATGTCTGGGGTATGGGTGGAGATGTTCTGAAGTTGTTGGAGCTGCGAGCTGCTTTGCCCTGTGACTTGAGAGATTCCTGTCTCCCATCACTTGCTGTAGCTGTGGAAGCCCCATGCTACTGAAAGGGACAGCAAGAGAGATGCTGGTGGCTGAAGGTTGCCATGAGTGAGCACCAAGATGACTTCTGCCCCTGGTGTAGGCAGGGCTGGAGGACTGCCTCCAAGCTGAACCTGGAGAGGAGCAGGGCCACCACCTAAACCACTTCCAAGCTGCAGATGTTCAGCTCAAGCCTATTGAAGCAGAAGTTCTATGGATCTGAGCTGGAGGACTGGCTGTGGTTTGCGCCACCAGTGGTCTCAGCGATGTGATGGCAATGTTCTCCTTCATCCACCACGTACCCCTCTTCTGCTTTACTCATAGCTTTGAACAGTGCTAGTGCAGCCTTACAATGCATGGTAAAAGAGAGTGCAAAACCAGTTTGTTTTCTGCATAGCTTGCTCTATTTTTAGTCACAGTTTGATAAATGAATGTAGGTAAAATAATGGGGAAGAGTTTGTGTTTTTTCTTTTGTATAAAATTCAAGAGAACTTTGGAAAACTGGAGCAGCTCAGGAGAGGACTAAGTTGATACTGAGCACAAAGGTGCTTTCTGCCTGAAGAGCAGGCTCCCTGCATGGTGTCAGGGAGAAGTTAATCTTTAATTCCTTCCTTTATTTCCCTGCTTTGTTGGAACATTGGCATAAAATCGTACCTAAACCACAGGTTTCCACCTTGCTTATGGGGATCAGGCAGTGGTGCAAAGGGCTCTTCCTCAGAAGCCTGTGCTTGGTTTTGAGCAGTTAGGATTCCTCTGACACAGGGCTGGGAGATGCTGCTGGATGGATCTTGGGTAGTACATCTTAGTTCTGCCAAATATTGATGATATTAACTGCTTGGTGCCTGTGATGAGCCATCATGGGCTGTGTATCTCTCATGACAGACCTCTTTTAAAGGATAAGAGGTTGAGTTGTGTGTTCCTGACCCTTCTGCAGAAATCAGAGGCTGAAATTGCTCCTGGACAAATTGGCCCCCTGAGCTGCAGAGTCAGGCTTTTGGGTTCAGAGCCATGCTGGGAGGGTTACTCAGTCTGAGTAGCTATTCGATGGTTAAAGAAGAACAACAGCTTCCCAGTATTCCTTATTATAGCTGCTGTGGGAGTTGTAATTTAACCTGAACTTAGAAAAAAGAGCTCCCTTAGAGTTCGGAACTGGAGCGGGTATCTTCTTTTTTTGATATATTATTTGCAGTATATGGCAGATATTGGCTCGTTGCTGCAGAGTGTTTGATACCCAGCAGGGTTAAATGGGAGAAGTACTAAGGGATATACGCAGGGCAGAGAAGCATTGAGGTCTCACCTTGGACACTGCTTAGTAGGAGGGATGTTGGGAGAAGGGCTGAACTTCAACACTGAGTAAGAGGCTGGCATGGTCTCCCCTTTGCAGAGCAGCAAAAGGGTGCACCAGGCCTGTGAGGTGACTGCTGAAGATGTGGGGAAACACCTGGTAGATACAGATGCAAAACGTGGTTTATTTTTCTGTCATGTTTCTGCTCCATGGGAAGCATTTGAGGGCTGGGTTTGTGCTGAGGAGATAAAATAGAGGTGGATGGGAAGATGAACTGCTTTGAAATGGGACATAGACTTGACCTAGTCCTAGCTACAGCCTCAGCTGGGTTTACAGAATGTTTATTACCAGGTGTTCTTATCTGGGGATCCTTTGAAGGAGAAGCAGTGGTATTGTAATAAGGAGAGCAGTTGCATGAATGACATGTGTTTTGATTGAGGCCACCCGAGGATGAATGTCCTTCTCAGTACATTGAAGGTGTTCCCGTGCAGACCCTCAGGAGGCAGATTACTGCTGTGCATGGATGGGTCCCTTTGCTGGAGCAGCTGAATCCCATGGGGATGAGCCTGGAGTGAAAGCCCAGCAGGGAGCTGCAGTGTCCAAGGTGATACCTCAGTGTCCAAACCCACCCAATGCTGCAGTGTCCGAGAGGGATGCTCTGAGCTGTGCCCCTCAACATCTCTCTTCCCATCTCCTACCTTACCCCACTTTGCAAGGAGAAATCTGCTAAAATACCTCCCTTGTTGTAGCACTCACTTACCTTCAGGACACTTGCTCTCTCTCTGCCAGCTTTCAGGCATATGCAAATGTAATTAATTTGTTCTAAATTAATCTTCAGCGCACAGGGGAGCAAAAAGACACAACCTTCCCCAGCATTCCCCAGTTGCCATTCATCCTGGTGGTGGTATGGAATAATAGGACTATGAGAGCATTTACTATCCACCTGTGCCACTGTGAAGGTGTGCTTGGAGCTCTGTGCATGGCAGGGTAATCACTGTACCTGCTGCTGGAGCTGTCTGTGTGAGCAGGGATGGCTGGCACCCAGGCTTCAGCAAATGTCCCTGCTGCACCACTGAGGGAGCTCAAGTGCCCCTTCAGCCCCCTCCCTGCTGGGGCATAATGGTACCTGGGAAGACAAACACCATCACTCCCAATGTCCAACTCCTCTTCCTTCCTCCTTCCCCCAGCTTTATATGCTGAGCATGACCCCATATAGTCTGGGATATCCCTGGGGTCAGCTGTAGAGGCTGTGAACCCCCAGCTCCTTGCTTGTGTGGTGCAGAGCAGAAAAGGCCTTGGCTCTGTGTGAGCTCTGTTCAGCAGTAACAAAAACATCCCTGTGTCATCAGCAGTGTTCAGGACAAACCCAAAGCACAGCCCCATACCAGCTGCTATGAAGAAAATTAACTGTACCACAGTCAAAACCAGCACAATGTCTTTGCTTGCTTGGGTGGTCACTGGGACCATGTTCAGCCTGGCGTGAGCTGCTGCTCCCAGGTCAGTTCTGCCGCTGCATTATCATGGAATCCCAGCATGGTTTGGTTTAGAAGTGACTTCAAAGCTCATCCAGTTCCAACCCCCTGCCACAGACAGGGACACCTTCCACTAGAGCAGGTTGCTCTGAGCCCCGTCCAACCTGGCCTTGAACACTGCCAGGGATGGGGCATTCACCACTCCTTTGGGCAAAAGAACCCATAGCATGGTTAGCAGGAAGGGACCTGAGTTGTGGACTTGTGGTGGCACAGGTATGTCCCAGGCTGCATGGTGGATCTGGGAATGAAACACCATTAACTTTGGGAAGCTTTTTTGGAAGCGAGTTTTTGCATTACTTCTGTCTCATTTGTCTCTGGCCCCTTAGAAATATGTATGTATTAGTGGGAGCTGTGCCAACTTGCTTGTGTATGTAAATTGTGTTTAATTATGCATTAACCTACATTAGCAGCTTTTTATCTAGAAACCTCAAAGCAATGGGTCAGGGAGGAGATGCGTGGCTGTGGTGGTGAGGGAGGTGCAGAGCATCACTGCAGGGATGCAGATGCCTGTTCCCTCATCATGTGAGAGGCTGTTGGGGATGGCCATGGCCTGTTCCCACATCACTGGATGAGCCTGTGTTCCTCTGTGTGTGTAGCAGCCTGGCTCTGGATTGAAAGGAGACCTGCTCCCACAGCCCAAGAGAAAGCCAGGCTCTTCCTTGCTAGTCCCTGCCTTTGAAAACTCACCCTCTCCCTACCCAAAGTCCTGTTTTCCATCAAAAAGACGTATATAGACAACAGTGCTTATGTGTCTGCACTTGAAAATCTAGTCTCTAATGGATCTTTCCAGCGTTTTCAATAGATACACTCACATCATGTTAAAAGCCTCTTTTGTTAGAGGTTTGTTAGCCATCAGTGGCCAGCAAGTGGTCTACCAAGATCTTGGTTATGCTGCTATCAATTGCATGCACTTGACTTGTGGCAGAAAAAAAGTGGCTTGACTTTTTTAGACTCAGCTAAAGCTAGATTAATGGGAAATCAATGTGTGTGCTGTAAATTCTATTTAGTTAATACATACAACATTTTAAAAGTACAAAATAATAGAAAAGCAGGTAGGGTAAAAAGACAGTAATTGATGGATCACCTTTGATTTTTGTAGAGAAAATAATTATGTGTGTAGCTCCAAGATGAGGCACTTAGCAAGCTGCCATCATGTTCTGCAACTCCCCTATCCATTTAGTCATGAAAATCACTGTTTTCAGTGTACCTGGGAAGCTGCACCAGGGAACAGTGCAGCACGTTTATTACTGAGCCTCAGAGATGTTGTACCTCAGAAGCAGCTGAGGAGGCTGCAAATGTGACTTGTAAAATGCCAGCCTTGTGTTTGGCTGGGTGTGGATGGTTGCTGGTGTGCTGGCTCCTTCCTGTCACCACCAGTGAGAGTCTAATAGATGGCAGGACTTGCTGCTCTTAACGGGTAGGGAATTGTGCTACCCTTGGCATTGTTTTTGTGATGAAAGCCTGGTGGGAAGTGGTCTGCTAGCTGCTAACTGTGCTCCCATCTCATTCAATCTCATGGGAGACGCTCCCTATGCTTAATACCATGTTAAATGCAGCTCACCAGGGAGTGACTGTCACAGCAGAGCCCAGCAAAAGCCTGCACTGGGGTGGCAAACGAGATGGGTGCCTTGTGTTGGGCTGTCTCCAGAGAGAGGGAGCACGTCTGATTTCAATAGCTTCTAACCTAAGTTACTGGACAAAATGGAAATAGAGATGGCATGTAGGGTTTTGCCTGTAGTCTCAGGACGAAAGCTCCCCAGTTACAGCCCTATTTTCTCAATGCGGATATTGGGCAAAGAGGGATTTATCAAGTCAGGAGCCACCCTGAGATGGACAACAAAGTTTTATCCGGGGATGGTGTTACCATCCTTACCTGCTGCACACTGTGACACCCTGCAGGGGGAAGTGGCTGTTGAAGGAACTCCAACTTTGACTTTTTACAGCTGCCCTGCTCCTAAGGTAGTATTTTCCAGAGCAGGAATTCTTTGAGCCACATCACCAGCCTCGCCCAGGGAAGTGTAAGCAGAGGGGCAGGTTTGCTGTGTAACCAATATTCACATTTGAGGATGGAGTTTCCCCTGGACATTTGATTTGGTCTGCAAAAGTTAGTGTACAAAATACCGTATTCCATGATGGGAGGGGAATGGAGTTATGACAATCTGCAGAGCAAGGAAGTCTATCAAGGAAAAACATACTTAACTTTCACAACTTCAGAGGGTTACCAGACCTTCTGGGCGATAGTCTCATTAGCTCAAGATACACAAACATCTCTCAAAAGGCAGTGCCATGTCCTAGTGATCATTCCTGAGGTGGTTTATTGGATGAGGTCTTGACCAAAGCCTTCTCTATATGAAAAGGAGGGACAGCTGATGACAATATAAGGTGAGATTCTTCCAGGCTGCTCTTTTAATCAGTGACTCGCCCCAAGACCTGCTTGGGCCCGATTCCAACATCCAGCATACTGGGTATTTGTAAGCAACTCACGGCAGTTGATGGTAGGAAGATTTCTCAAAGGCACAGGTGGCAGGTCAGGGCCTGATTCGAACTGGTGTAGAGGAGCCAGGGTCCCAGGAGACTCCATGGGGGTGGGATGACCTGAACAACTGAGCAGCCCATCCTGATCGTCTGTTGTACTCAAATCCCAGTGCAGGTTCTCATCTTTATGCCCCTGCAGGCACCAGGCTTTGGCTAGATGCTGCAGTGCTCCCTTGCACCCATGCAGCAGCAGTGTGGGATGAAGCTAGGCTGAAAACGGTACCCCAAGGAGCTGCTTCTATTGAAAATTGACATTCGCTGAGATTTTCAGGCATGAGAGCAGTACTGTGCAGACATATTGTGCTCCTCCTGGAAGGGCTGCTCTTCTCACCGAAGATTGATTGCTCTGCCTCAGCATGTGTTATTAAACATGAAAAAATACAAGAATGCAATGGAATAAACTCTACTACAAAACCACAAAGATTTATGCTGTAGTTTTTCCACCCAGCTTCTGCATTTGTTTTACTGCTTACCTAAGGGGCTCAATTCTGTCTGGGAAGAGGCAGGAGGCAGAAGGTGGGGAAGAAACCTGTCACCTAAATGACAAGGCACAGTGCTTCAGAGAGGTGTAATGCTTCCTGGCTGCGGGTGGGAAGGAGGAGGGACTGGTTTGGATGGCAGGAATTGGGCAGTGGTATTCCAGCAGTAGCCCTCTCAGTGCATGTGTGGCAGATGTAGGTCAAGGTTTGAGGATAGGTGGGATATGAATGCTCTTGCTACTTCAATGTTCTTCTGTTCCCCAAAGACCCCAACATCCTGTCTGCCTCCCCCCTTCCAAACCTTGGAGAACAAACATTAGTAGTTTCTAGTGGAATAGATAGAAGAATAAGACTCTCTTGGGAACTTGGTTTTGGTTTTGTCTTTGTATTTTAAAATAGAAAATTTGAACTTTAATGCAATTCAATAGGCAGGAAGATGTCTGAGTTACAGATGTCTCTTGGATTCGGTATGCTCCTCACTGCCTTAAAACTGCTCTGGGTTCAAGGCAGTGTGCTCTTTTTCTACCAAAACACAACGCCACACAGGGATCGTTTTGCCCCTGCAGTGCCTCAGCCTCAGGAGTGCCAGTGGGAAGCAGGGATCTCTTGAGTAAGCGGTGGCTCTTTGTGACAAGTGGATTTAGGATGAAGCAGGGAGATTGTGGGCTTGGGGAGCACTTGCTGCTGCAGTGGTTCTGCTGGCACCTGAATCAAGAAGCATTTTGCCTCAAGAGTGGAGTTTTCTAGAGGTGGAATTGCAGTGGGTGGAGGGTGATTCCGCTCTGGGTCTTTTAGCCTGGGCACACAGCGGGATCCTGGGCTTCTGATGCTGATGGGTGCTTTGTTTTGGGGAAGGCACATGGGTTTTTTCCCAATGTGCCCTGAGGCACTGCCCTGCTGCTGTCCTCCATCACCCAGAGCTGGATGGTTTCTCACTTCCCCTTCCCCAAGAGGCACTAGTGATGCTCTGGCCAAGCAATGCCTGGGGTCCCCAAACATGAAATGGGGTTGGGGCCCATTCCCCTCCGTAGGGTGCAGCCAAGTGCCAGGAACCTCAAAGGTGAAGCCTTTTTGGTGGCACAGCTTTGCTAGGCTGAAAAATACACAAGGACATCGGTCAAGCCCAACTGATAAGATTTAGCAAAGCCAAACAAGTGGTCAACCTAAGGAACCTTTTGTTCCTGTTAGTCTTAACAGCAGCTGGATTTTGTTCCGTACCCTCCAGATTTCCACCTTTTCCATCCAGCAGTCATTTTCCTGGAGTTATAAAGGTGGTTGTTCTTACTCTATACAAATACATCTCTGTCTTTCAAAGTTTCACTTTTAAAAATATACTTAATGGCAAAAGCACACAGAGTAATTTATTGTGGCTGTTTCTGCCCTGTCACCAGGGAGATACTGAAAGAAAAGCAAGTCTGGCATTGCAAGAAGGTGGGAAGGCTGGGGGAGAATTGGAATGGAAAATGGAAAAGAACAGGCAGAGGAAGGTCTAACAGCAACCTGTGCGGGTGTGTATAGCACGTGTGTCCATAACATGTTTCTGTGTGCATTCATTTACATTTACATATGTGTACATATAAATACAGGTCTGTATGAATGACAAACCAGCTCAGGAGGAGTTTATTAGTGCTGTTACTGGCAGGAATATTTTCTTCCTTTGCCTGAATATGAAGGAGAAAAACCCTATATTATTGCTTCATGCCATGTTGTACAAGATGCCAGTACACAGGTTAAAGGAAAAAAATGCATGAAATTGGATAGATATATAAAGGTCCCTTGGGTGTTCAGTCATAAATCTTTGTAGCTGGAAGGCAGAGCAGACATAAATAGGCCTGATATAACTGACTGTTTTACATACAAATGAATGCTTGCCTTTTATTTAGTTGACGATATTATTATTTCAAATCCAAGGAGAATATTACATGAATTTTGTTACGCTGTCTCTATTAGAAGTGATCCTTGATCTCTGAATTGACTGTAGTGCTGGCTTTGGGCTCCATGCAGGGTTGTATAAAGCGAGGGGGTGTGTGCACGTCTGTGCTTTGTTTCATGGCATAGGGCAAATGTCACTGAAATGCAGTCGGTTCGTTACAGAGATGTGCCTTCCCCATAAAGCCCCACTGGGAGGTAGGGAAAAAGGAAATAAATTGGCTTCTGATGGCCCATGCTTGTAATTACGGGTTTTGTACAATGGACTTCTACTGAACTAAGTAAATGCCTCCCCCTTCCTCTGCCTGCCAGCAGGAGTGCACAAAGGTGTGCCAACCCCAAAGCACCCTCTGGTGCTCTTCCCACTTCAAACAGAGGCAGAGGCCACTGCTTTCGTGAACCTACTGGTGGGATAAAGTCAGAGGGACCTTTGAAGGAAAAGGCTCTGTGTGCTGTCAGTGCCGAGAGTAAAAGAGAGCTGTAATGTGGGATTTCCCTGCAATCCCACCCAGTTCCTTGTAATTACTGGGCAGTATTAAAAACACAAATCAAATAGCTGCTTGTTTCTTTTGGTTGTCCATTAGCTGCAAACCTAGCGAGAAAAGGACTTGCTGCACTTCACTGTGCAGTAAAATGCTTTGGAGTGAACATACAAAGGCCAAGTAAAGAGAGGAGGTTTTCTGAGTGTAACTAATTTGATAAAAAATAGCACTTACCAAGGAAAGGGGAGAAGTGTTGGCTTATTAGTTTTATACGGCTTCTTCATAAGCCATTTGTGTGTCTGCACAAGCAACGTTAAAGTGACTCTAAACACAGGGGTTTCTTTCGTAGCTTGCTGGTAACTGCTCTCAGTATGTTTTGACTGCAGAAAACGCCATCTCTGTATGTTTTTCTGGAAGCTGTGATTGATCATGGCTGAATTTACTCTTTTGCTGATGTCTCAGCACAGCTTGGCTTTTCGGAAGCTATTTAGTAGGGTCTGTGGCTCTAAAGTGCTTGAAGATAGATGAGTTAAGCAGGACATACCCTCCCTGGTGTGTTTGCATCTTTTAAGCACTTCCTTTCATTCCCCAAGCTTAGTTCCAGGCTATTTCTTGCCTCTTTGGGTGCACAAAGCAAAACCCAGCTTAGTTTGCTACAAGTTTTTGGGCTCATCTTTGCTTGCTGGCTCACATGAGCTCTGGAAGTATTGTAGCTATTGAAATCTATGCGAAGGGAAGTTTAATTTTAAAACAAAGCCCTTCAGACAGAGCCAGCTCAGAGGCTTGTACTTAAAAATAAAAAAAGGGAAGAATTAGCATTTGAAAGCAAATCTCCCTGATTCTGTACTAATATGGAAAATTGAGGTTAAATAATTATGGAGCACCACAGTGTTCTTATTCTCTTGGAGCTGAGAAGCTGAAGTCCGAAAGTGGAGAATGCTTCTGAGCCTAAAACTTCTGATACTTTTAATTTCTTATCCAAGCTCTCTCTTCATTCTGACACCAAGAATGCCATGGGGAGGCCTCAGTGCAAGCTGGTCTGTTCTTGGGCTGGGTGCCATGATAGTGAACTGTGGGAGGTTTTCTTTCCCCGTTTCATGGGCTGTGGAGAAGAGGGGTGGTGATGACCATGGGGAAATGCCATCTGCCAGCACGGCTTTGAACAAGCCCCAAGGCTCTGAAGCTGCTGGCCTGGTGAGCAGTGTCCCTGCTCAGCTGGCTTTGCATCAGTGCAAGGGGTTATAGCTGGTGTGGGAGCTGGCAGGAGGAGAGGGCAGGGGAAAAACGCTTCTGACAAATATGTGTATCTTTGAGCTACAAATGAAATAACAAGGAATAATGCTCCCTTCCTGCCTCTGTTGCTGGGTCCTCTCTGAGACTTGTCACAAAGCCAGAGTTCCCTTGGAATAATGGTATTTAAAAGGAGTCCAACCAGCAAGGGGGTGGTGGGTGTCTGGTCCCACAGCAGAGCTGTGCTCATCTGCTCCAGGGCCAGCTGCTGCTGCTCCACAGCCAAGCCCAGGCTGGGTGATCATGGCAGTTAATGTCTCACAAATTATTTTGGGAGTGAATTATAATTAAAAACAACCACAGAACAGAGCGAGCACGAAACACAGAAAAGCTACAGATGCATTTGCAAGTCTTTTCCTGTTCTGTTATCAAATACTGCTCAACTGGAAATGTTCAGGCAGCTGAGGGGGTTATCTGTTAATGGATGAGAGATGGCACTGCCTGCTTGGATGCCCTCCTGCATGGCTAGCAAAGCTCTATAATGGTCACATTAGGAACATCTTTAGTGTCCCGCTTTTACCTCCATCTTTATCAGCCCAGAATATTTCCCAACCTTAATGATACCTGGTATAGACAACAGCACAGGCCAGAAGTGCCTCAGGTTGCACAACATTTTGTGTGTCTGTTGAAAGCAGCTGAGGTTCACAGTCACTTGTTGTGGATGCCCCAACACCAGTTTATAAGCTTTTGTACCATCGTGGCAAAGATTCATCCATATCTCAGGCCTCCTTCATCCAGGTCTGCTGCACCATGGACCATCCCGCTCCAGAGTGTTACTCGGCTAGCTTCTTGGGATCTTTTATCTTAAAACCTCATGTTTGCTGCTGGAAATATTGCAAAGCAGCTTTATTCAGCAAGTTGTAAAGGGCTTGTGCTAATGGGTAATATTCTGTGTTCCTTCTCGGATTTGTCAACCACAAATAAGAAGGAAGGGAAACCCCAACCAGCAGTGGGCAACACTGGCTCTGTGGCATGTTTGCTGACGTGGGAAGCAATTATTCCCATGACTTCTGTTCACAGCTCCAGAAACTAAGGGAAAGAAGTAAAAGCGCTGTGAGCTTTGTGGCTACAGGTAGTAATTTGCGCTGAGGGGTGGCTGGGAGCTTTGTTCCTTTCCTGGGAAATGCTTCTGTGAGCCCCTAATCAGCACCAGCTTCCATACAATGTGCCATGTGGCTAACTGCAACTGAACTTATCCTCTTTGATTTGCTTTTAATGTGCTCCGGCTGAGCAGAAATGCGAGTCTGTGGAATGAATACAACTGCAATCTGTTTATACAGCAAAGAGGAAGAATATTTTCTTGTGTAATGCCCTCTATCCTGGTGAAAGCTTCACTGAGTGAGTGTTCAGGGACTTGCTATTCCGGCTCCGTACCTTCTATGAATGCTATTTCTATGTCTGTAGTGACCCCGGTGTGGTTTCAAGTCCTGGATTTCTTGAAGATCCCTCACAGAAAATTTCCTTTGGTACCCAAATACCAGCTCCTGGGTGTGCTGAGAGAAGTCTGAATGCTGGTGCGGCAGAACTGACAATTAAGATGTCAGGATGCTGTGGTGTCACTCAGCATATTGGCTGATAGGAAGTGTTTGTTGGCAATGCTGACTGAAGCTCTCCTGTATCACCTACTCCTGGCCACTCGAGTTCTATGTGGTTTAAAAAAAACAACCCAACACCAAACACTCACAAGACAACAAAGCTCCCACCTCTGACACCTCTTTTCTGATGTCCAGCCCTGAGGGAGGGGTGAGCTGTGGCTGGTGTGGGAAGCAGGAGGGATGGTGGTGAGTTATGCCTGGGTTGCGCTTAACCATGGGGCATTACAAAGCCAGAGCTCAGGTTTAGCCCAGGTCCCTCATGCAGAGGGAGTTTCAGCATCAAAGCTGGGTCTTTACCTGCCACTTGGCAGCAAGGCATGGGAACATTATCCTTTTGCTTTTGGTGCTGAAGTGATTGAAAATTCTTCCTTTACGCACTGTGGAGATTCCAGGTCTCTTTCTTACCCCATGCTACAGGATAGCTGCCTTGCACTGTGCTTCCCATTGCTGTGTGATGGGCCAGGAGCAGAGACCAAAATGCTGCTGCAGCTCTCTTGGGTGTGAGTGTAGGTTGTTTGCATGTGGCCCCTTTGGAGGAGGCAAACGTGCAAAGGAGTTAAACTCTGTTCATGCACATCATCACCTGCATGTGGGAGAGTGGGGAGACAGGGCTAGGAGTTGGAGCTCTGGGGAGGATGGTTGAAATGACTCTGCATGTGGAGACCTGCATGTGTTTGGACTGGGGGTGTCTGCTCTGCTGCTACTATCAAAATGCAGCTGTGGTTCAGATATGTTCCTTTAGGAAGCAGCAATCAAAACCTTTATTTGACACTCAGATGCAAGGGAGCTCTCACTGTTCTGCTCAGAAATAGGGATGATGGATCCTGCAAACCTCAGAAAGATTAGTGCTTCCTTTAATGGATGTTTTCTCCAGAAACTGGCATCAGTTGCATGGGGACTCTTAACTCTGTCCTCAAGAAGAATCCCTCACAGTCTGGAAGGATTGTGGTTTGGTAGCACTTGCACAAGGCAGACTTGATACCTGTGTCAGCCTTGTCACAGACGGATTTGTGCTGTGGGGTAGCTGGTGTTTCTATGCTATGGAGCAGGGTGGGACCTCAGGTGCAGTTTATCTACTGAGGGGTCAGACCTTGTTTACCCATGGCCTTGCTGCTGATGTGGGATAGTTGGGGATGCTGTCTTTGCTCTGAAGGTGGTGGTTGTGGGCAAGTTCAGAAGATAAAGTGCTCCACAGTCCATTGTTTAGTCTTTGGAGGCATGAGATGAAAAAAACCCCATATACACATACGTGCTTTTCTCTGACAGCTACCATTTTGCTTTGGAGATGGGAACCAGCCTTGTGTGAACCCTCTGGGGGTGAGGGGGTACCCCTTCCTCAGCCAGCCACAGCCCTTGCCTTGTTCTGGGGAGGTGATGGAGACCTGGAGCTCTATTCTGTGCTGGGCTGTCGCAGCCACCTGCAGCATAAGCCAGTGGTGGCAATGGGCAACGCTGGCTCCTGGCTTCCAGCTGTGTAAAGGGATTGCAGCATCTTCAGCTGGTGCTCTCTAACATGGAGCAAGTGATGTGAGTGTTAAACAGCACTGATAGAGCATGTGAGGTGTTGGCAGTGACACACAGACTGAGCAGAGACAATAGTGCATATGAAGTGAAACTCTTACTCTATCTAGTAGGCTGGTAGAAACATTCTTACTTTGCTGACTTCTTTCTGTAATCCTCAAACCCCCACACTCTGCTGTTCCTCCACCAGGACTGGGAGTTTCCTTGTTTTCACGTCTGTTTTTGTGTAGGCTTTCTGCATCTCGCCTCTCATCTGCACAGAAGGGGGTGGTAAATGTTTGAGATGAAAAAACCACCATTTGGGAAAACCACTTATTGATGTTTTCTGCCTTGTCAGCCCAAGACAGGCTGTCTCTGAGGCTGGGGGCAGGAGGCGAGTTCCCTGTTTGATGGATCTAAATGTGAGAGCATCTTTTAAGATAATTTTCTCCTCTTGCTGCTCAATTGCTCATTTTCACGCAGCACTTTAGTGCTTCATGGGGTGTATTATTTCTGATTCCTCCATCTCGAGAAGTCTCAGATTCTTCCTAATTTTTCTAGGGTCAAGCTTGGCCTTTAAGGGAGGAAGGGACTCCTCAGTGACTCCTCCACCTGCTGAGCTGCTCCTGTGTACAGCAAGGCCAAGCTGCACTGGCAGGAGAAGAGGAGGAGGAACCTCTCTTTGCATGTGTTTGAAGGTTAGAAACATCAAGAATGGGGAAGGTCATGAAAAATGCATGTCCCTCATGCAGGGTATAGCCTACATTCCCCACCATCTGACTCTCTCTTCTGGCCAACACTTTGAAGATGTACCCTGTGTTTTGAATTGTTATTGTTGTTTCTCTGCTGTGTGAACTGCTCATTCTTCCTGCACCACACAGCATCCCTTTGAGGTGGTGCCCTGTGTTTGCCATCAGCGAGGTGATGTGTCAGGCACATGGCCGCTGGAATGCAGAGCTCCAGTGTCCCCTCATGCTCAGTGGAGCTTGAATGTCCCCTGATGTTCAATGTTCAGTTTCACAAGGGAGTTCAGCACTACAGAGCTCTGGTAAGAAGAGTACCTCATACAAGCTATGTTGGTTATTGGAGCTTTCTCCCTATCCAGGCACAAAACCCAAAGGGTTCCTCTCAACATGAAAATGAAAGAGCACTGACTGGGAGACTGCTCCCCACATGGGTGTATTTCACATCTACTGCCTGCATCTCCCTGCTCATACCATGACTGTCAAATACTCCATGATGTCCCTCCGTGATGCATCTCCTATTTTTCATGCTTTTCCCAACACAACCTCTGTTGCCCTTTGGAAGAAATTGACGCTCTACACACCTCAGGTACTGGATTGCACTTGTGTAAGGAGGGATGTGCACAGATAGGGCCACCAACAGATTTGTTAGAAGGGCCCTTTGGTGGTCCAAGTGGTCCCAGGCTGCTCAGGACCAGGGATCTGCATGTTGTGGTTGTCCCACTCCTGAGCTCCTTGCCACGTCTGCTTTAGTTAGTGTGACAGACAAGTACACTAATAAATGAAGTAATTACTCATGTCCAAACCAATTTGCTGTCCTGTGTGCTCCATTTTCTCTTTGGAAACAATATCAGCATCGATTCCTGAAGTCACCCTCCACATCTCCAGTACTGTTAAGTCATCAGTGACTTCTGGAACATGGTCTAATGGAGACTTCTTTCAATGAAACTTGTTTACTGCCTTTCTGTAGCTGTTGAAATATCTTGATGTGGGTGCAAGTTATTTTCCTGGTAGATCTCAATGATCTGGCAAAAAGGTAATCAGAACTGAACACCGCTGCTTAAAGCTAACAACAGACTGGTGTAATAATAAAAGCGGGCTGCAGAACAGGGCTTGCTGTCTGAACAGGCTGTCTGCTGGTTTCCACTGCTCTGGAAAATTGGATTCTAGTGCGTGGTTCAGCTGGCTGAATATCTCCGGAGGGAAAACTTGGGATTTGAGGAAAGCATTAGTGATTTGTCATTTTTCCTGGTCCAAGGCTGCAAAAATGCACTGACAAGTGTTAGTTTTCCGGAGGAAAGCAAAGCTCTTGGTCCTTGCCACACTGAAGAGGTGCTATGACTTGTTTAGCTTTTGAAGCACAAGTCTGTGACTCTGGGAGCATGGGTGGCTTTAGAGGCACGTAGCATCTTCCCCTGCGTGTGACTTCTGGGCTCTGTGCTCCAGAGGCAAGATGCAGCAGTAGGCAAGCATGGGGTGGTCCTACTGTGAGGAAAATGAAGCCTCTCCAACTTCCACCCACAGCTTGGAAAGATGAAAGGCTTTTTTGTCATCTTTAAAGCACAAAGAGCAGGATCACCAGCTGAGCTTGCTGCTGGCTGGGGACAAGGGGCTGCCTGGTCCTCTGCATCCATCCATCTATCCTCATCTCACCCCTGTGGGATGCAGGAGAAAGGAGGTATGCAGAGATGAAGACAATGCTGTGCACTACAGGGTAAGGCGCTGAATATTCAATTGTCATATGTTAAAGTTTCAGGACCTGAAGCTGTGGGTCCAGCTGTGGGTTCTTTGGGAGCCCTGATTTGTGTTCTGCGTGCAAAGGAGTCTCTATAGGAGATGTGTCAGATAAAAATAAGTGGCTTTAAAGCCATCAAATTTTTTAAACTAGAAAATGAACTGTGAAATTCTGACCATATATGTTAAGATCTTAATCTAATATATTTAAATAACTTGCATTAAATGCAAATGCTAAAGCAACTCGTTTACTTCTGAAGTTTTCTGGTGCATCAAACCACTGGAAGAGTAGCTGTAACCTGACTAAACACCTGCAGTGAGCCTTGCTGAAGGGTTGCTTTGACTTTAAATGCAGGAGTTCCAGAAAGAATAATTGCTTTATGGCAGTTTTAGCCAGTAGTAAAGATCAAATAAATCCAAATTTGGTAAAACTAAACACCAAAAAGCAGTCCAGGAAAGCTGTTTTCCCTCTGCAACCTCTGAATAAAAATCAAGTGCAAGAAGACAAATAGATATTAGCTTGAACATCTCCAAGGTTGTGGCCCCAGTTATTGAAACAAGCAGTTCAATCTTATTGACCACGTATAATTCTTTTGTGTAGTAAATCAGATTGAAATGCAAAGCATGCTTTAATAAAAACGTTTTTATGGCCTAGCACACATGAAGAACTTGTAATTGGGAGGAAGCTATTTGAAATGCTGATTTGTGCATTCTCATTCAGTTCCAGTTGTAGTCCAAATCATGTAGTAAATTGTGAAGGTATCTCTTAGCATTGTTTAACATGGCAAAAAATTGGAAATATTCAGACTCTGGCAATATTCAGGATCTGCACTTGCTTGATGCACCCAGAGGATGCAGGGAATTGAATGTAATGGGTACATTTAATTTCAGTTCTATGTTTTAAGGATTTCCCACCAATGAGAATGAACCTTTCTGCTCAAGAGTCACTCAAAAGTACAAACAGAAATAGGACTGAGCCCAGTGATGCTTCCTGATTTGAAATGCTTATATGTAAGTCAGCCTGTCTGTGCTAGGGAGGGAATAAAAAGACCTCTCCATTATTGGTGCAAACCAATGGGTGCACACAGTTGTGGTGTCTCTGCAGGTCAGCAGGGGATGCACCTCAGGGATGCTGCTGTGGTCCCTGGTATCAGGAGCCGAAACTTCCAGGTTTTCTCCAGTTCCAGGAGAGAAAAGAAACATTTCCAGCTTGCCTGAGGGCAAACAGTGAGAAATAGCAACTGATCAAATGGGGCATGATAGATTGCTGTTAAAGGAATAAAAACCTACGTGCACTGATACTAAACATTGCAGCTGCTTCCAGAACTACTCCCCAAGGCAGCTTGTTCAAACTATAGTTGTGGAGGAAAAATAACTGTGCCCAGCAGAGCCAGTCCATTCAGTGACATAAAAATGATCTCCAAAGCAGGAACCAACCAAAAATCCCAACCCCAGCAACAGGTACAAGCCAGAGTGGAAGAGTGGCATTGGTGCCTCTTGAGGCTTTTGTCAAAGGTGATGTGCTAAACTGACCCCAAGTCACTGATGGGGCTGTTCAGCTGGATTTGAGCCTCAGCTATTCCATTTGGCTGCAGTCTTACTCCTTCCTCGTGTCTTCTGTCAGTTGTGATCTTCAGGTGATGTTTGACCAGGAGTTTCTACGTAGGTACATAACTGGAAGAAGGAAAAGAGCCATGAGCTGGTCTAATGCTTTTTGTGCAGTTCTTGTATCCAAGTGGTTTGGGGATACCTTTGTTGATTCTTCTTCTGGCTCCCTGCATCATCTGAGTTTTCATTGGTGTCCATGTGCTTCAGCTTTCCTTGTCTGAATTTGATACAGCACAGACCAATCTTGCTGGAGGGCTCAGAGGCCAAAGGTGCTTAGGGTGAGAGGGGATGTGTTAGGCTTCATAATGCTCCACACGTAGAGCTTTACCTGTTCCAGGTATAGCTATAGGGAACAGTTGCTCTTAAAGGAGGAAAATCCTTTCCTCAATCCCTTTCTCAATTAGAGGAAGCATCTACAGCCACTTTGGAAACCTCTCTTTGGCATCAAGGCAAAAAACCAGGATCATGTCTGCCCTCCTATCTCCTCTCCTCCTGCGGAGCGGGGGTTTGGGTCCTCACGTTCCAAAACACCAAGAGAAGTGCAAAATCAATCTTGCTTCACCCACCTTCCTCCTCCCTCTTCAGAAATTGCTTCTGGAGGCTCCTCCTTCTGCCTTAACAGTTTAATTCTAAGAAAATTATATCCCCCAACATGGTTCTCAAGCAATGCTTAATAAAACGTGGTGCACATCCATAATTTAGGCACTTGTGACAACATGTAAAACTCTGTTAAAAATATTGCAAACTTGGCTGAGTGTTCTTGATAATTAAAAATGGATGTAATAGCAAAGTATGGTCTGTGTTAACGTTATTTCAGATTTTCCTTGTACTGAAACCAGGGCCCATCAATTTTAAAATGCCATAAAAAGTATGGCAGGACTGTACTATTTTAAATATATCAGACATATTGTCCAATCTATTTAAATTATTAATATGCAATGCAGCGAGCAGGAGCCTAAATTCTACCCAGCACAAGCTCTAGGCGACCATTGTAAGAGGAGCTTGGTAAGCTATGGGGGAATGGACATAAACCTCAGCAGCTGAGTAATCTCCTTCTCTGGACGTGAGCCTCCTCTGCCTTGCTCCATATGGAGCCATTTACACCTGTGCTAAGTGGGGATAAAATGCTGCCAAGCTGATTTCTTCACTGCTTTACCCTCAAGGTTGCATTTTACATCTGGTTTGCATTTGCAGAGCCAGACTGCAGCTTATTTCTGCTGTTGTATCCTGGGCATTACAGCAGGAAAGTCGGGTCAGTTGTGTGAGATTTGTGACAGGGTGGCTGAGAGCAGCAACCAGAGTGGGTGTTTACCATGGGAAGAGAAAATCAACTGTGCATGCCTGGAATTAGTGACTCACTGGGAGTAGCTCTGATGGGAGGGAAAGGTTGGGAAGAAAACGATAAATAGAAGAAAATAGAGATACAGGCCAAAACCATAGACTGGCTATCAGACATTGGGGCTCACTGGTGGTGGTTATCTGGAGAAACCCCAAGTACTTGCTCAATATTAACACTCAGCTAAATTTTGTTTTCAGAGCGATACTTGTCCCATGGCCACAAATTAAGGTATTTCTGCTGATGCAGGTAAGAAATCTGGGGACCTTGGGCAATGCAACATAAAGGTATGGCACACATCCTGAGGCTTTTAGGTCCCTGGGGCACCAGCAGAAGGCAAAGGGTTGACAAACCCCCATATTTTTCGCACTCATGCACAGGCCGAAAATAAATCAATCCACATTTTGTGCTTGCTCCAGGTCTGCCCTACTGCTGTGGTTCTGTGCTTTGGGACAAAAGAGTTGAAAGCAATAGGTAGTTAAAATTTCTTGGGGGTTTTTTTGAAGGATTGCCTACAGGCTCAGGGCGCTGTAATCTCTGCTTTACAGCATCTCTCTGGGAGTCCTGGCTTAGGGAAAAATCATAGAATCCCACACTGGTTTGTGTTGGAAGGGACTTTAAAGCCCACCTAGCTCCAACCCCCTGCCACGGGCAAGGACACCTTCCACTAGAGCAGGTTGCTCCAAGCCCCTGTGTCCAACCTGGCCTTGAACACTGCCAGGGATGGGGCAGCCACAGCTTCTCTGGGCACCCTGTGCCAGTGCCTCAGCACCCTCACAGAGAAGAGCTTCTTCCTTATACCTAACCTGAGCTTCCCCTGTTTCAGTTTGAACCCACCGCCCCTTGTCCTGTCGCTACAGTCCCTGATGAAGGTCCCTCTCCAGCATCCTTGTAGCCCCCTTCAGACACTGGAAGCTGCTCTGAGGTCTCCACGCAGCTTCTCTGCTCCAGGCTGAACAGCCCCAATGTTCTCAGCCTGTCTCCATACGGGAGGTGCTCCAGCCCCTGAGCATCCTCGTGGCCTCCTCTGGACTTGCTCCAACAGCTCCATGTCCTTTTTATGTCGAGGACACCAGCACTGCACACAGTGCTGCGAGTGGGGTCTCTCCAGAGCAGAGTACGGGGGCAGGATCACCTCCTTCAAACTGCTGCTTGCACTCTGGGTGTGCAGCCCAGCACAAAGCGGGGTTCTGGGCTCAAGTGCACACTTAGGTGGCTTATGTTCAGTTTTAACACCCCCAAGTCCTCCATAGGCTGCTCAACCTGTAGCTGTTACTCTAAGAAAATAGGGCTGGTTTGGGGCGTGGGGTGAGAAGGAGATGCATCATGAAGTCCACAACACAGGTAAAATGCTCCATCTTGGGACCTGCACTTGGTTTGTAAGAACCTATAGCCTGGGAGGTCAAAGCAAGGAGCATTAGTTCAGTTTAGCTTGGCACGCTGCTCTTGGCAGTGCTGGTTTTGGGGGCTGTGGCTGAGTGCAGCACTCACCTCACCAACCGATCCATTCCTCACGGGGCGAATTCATCCCTGGCCTGACACAAGCGGGTGACTGGTTTATGCTTTTGATCCTGAGGATTTACAGTACTGTGCCACTGGGGACACTGTGTGTGTGTGGATCTTTGCTGTTGCCCAGAGGAGCAGAAGGATCCCAGTTTCCTCCCTTCCCCTTTCTTTGCTCCTTTGAGTCTTCATCTGAGGGGCGATCCATGTACTTTCCCCTTGGCTAAGCCTGCTGTGTAAGTGCTCCTGACTCCTATGTTGTACCAACATCCTTTTTATTCCTTTGAGGGCATAATCTGCAGGTGATGTTTTAGAGAAATCAATGTGAAAAGAAAATTGGCAGCTTTGGCTCTGCATGAAATAAGTGCCTCATTATTGCCCGAAGTTTATTTTGGATGGGGTTAAGGGTGGTGGTAGTGGAAAATGTCAATGTTCTGCTTCTGTTTTATAAATGGACTCAGATTATTGCGGCTGTTATGGAAGTGTGTTTTATTTTCTGTTTAGTACCATCTTCATTAGACACTAGAATGAATCTCTCTATGGCAGAGTACATCCTGGAGAATTAATCGTCCTGTTCACAGAGGTAGTACTTTCATGAGTCACTAACAGTGATGAGTGGTGCTTCTTTACAAGGGATTTTTGGTTTTTACTTTAAGAAACATAAAGCCTGATAAAGAATGATAAAAAACAAAGAGAGTCCTCCTGATGCACGCAGGGTATGGTGCTCATCTTGCTGGGCAGCCAGGCAGGCAGCTGGGTGCAGGGAAGAGCAGGTCAGGGTGGATCTACCTCTGAATGGGGCATTCTAACTGATAATATCCTCCCTAATTGCTTGCCTGACCTTTCCTCAATACTTCAGTGACGGGTTTATGTTTTTATGTTTTCTGGGTAGTCAGTTCCGGTGCTTTGCTACCCCTCAAATTCAAGTTTCTTTTGACACTGACCCCAAACGTGCATTGCTGCAATTCAAACATGTTCATTCTCCCTTTATCCGTAGCAGATATGGAGGATGATCTGTCTGTCTCCCTCTCTGAGGCTGCAGTGCTCTAACATGAGGATTTATCCTAATTTCCCCCTACAACTTCTCTTCTTTAAACTGAATCTCAGCTCCTTCACCTTTTCTGACAGTCACCCTTCTTGTTTTCCCAATCCATCCACATCCCTCCTTGATGGTAGTGCCCTGGATGGCAGGTGCCCAAAAGCCTTACCACTGACGCATGGCTTACGCTACCCTGCTTTCCTCCCTGTTGGCCCTGTTTTGGTTCAGGATTGTCCTCAGCTGACAGCTGTATGCTGGGTCTTTCCTACCTGACCATTAAGTCTCCGCACAGGTCTTCACTGACCACAGCCTGCTGCTTCTGTGGAGCACTTCCCTTGTTTGCCAAGACTGGTCCAGGTGCCCACTGTCTCCTGTTTGCTTGCATCACTGCCCCAGATGATGTCTCTAAACTTAATGTTTTGCCCAGACCAGATAGTGATAACAGTGGCTTAGAACAAATCCTCACCTAATGCACACAGGTATGTTCCTCCGTTTTGACAATAGGTCATTGAAAGCTGCTTCCTAGCTGGTACGTTACCACTATCACAGTTTCACCTAATTGTGCTTCTACAGCTTGCTTAAGACAATGCCATGTAAAATGATGCCAAAGGCCTTCTGAGGTTGTCGTATAGAACGGTAACCACCTCTCCCTCCCCATGAGTCCTGCTGCCCTGCCATAGTAAAATATGATACTAGCTTGATATTTGTTCTTGACAAAGCCATGCTGGCTGCTCCTCACTGCCTTTTATCTCAGTTACTTAGTGTGTGTTTGATGATTTGTTGCAATATTTTTTGCGGGAATTGAAGTTAAGCTGACTGGCCTGTAGTTCCCTGCTCTGTTTGCTGTTCTCTGCTCTTCTGGGACTTACCACAGTCCCTGAGTTTTCCAAGATAAGCCCTAACAGTCCTTGGATTGCCTCCAACACTTCTAAGTACCTGACAGTGAATCTCAGCAGACCCAGACAATTTGAAAACCTGTAATTTATATGAATATCTCTGGACTGCTGCTTTCCTTTGTAGTCTGAATTCTTACCTTTTTGTCACAAGTAACAACTGAAATATCTATATGAATGAATCCATCCTTTTTGATAGTGAAGCATTACCCTCTGCAATGATGGGTGGTAACAGCTCTGCTGAATAATGGAGGAACTCTTCTTGTCATTAACTTCTGACTAACTTGACCTTTTTGTTATTATTGAGGTTCCTTACAAGCTCTACAGCCACTTTTGAATTCCTAAAGGCATGCCCCACTCTTTTACACAGTCCTTAGCTATGTGAATCAGTTTCTACAACCTACATTCTTCTGTCCTGTCTGTGGTCCAGGATGTGGGTCTCTCTAGATGCTCTTCCATAGTTCATTCAATGTATTGTTTTTTTATGATTCAAGGGCAGGTAGGTCAGGGGGTGAGAAGATTTTATGCTGGAGATGGTAGAAATTCCCTAATGTGCCACAGCATCTCTGCTGTGCTCTGGCTCCAGCCAGTGGCTGGGCTGGGCACCCTGTGCTATCCCACCAGCCACAACGCCTGGTGGGCAGGAGCAACAAATGTGCTGCTGTTCTTCAATACCTTAACTTTCCAAGTGAAAATGTGCCTTTAAAATAGACCAGAAGAATTTTTCACTTTGGAACTCTGACACTTTAAATTCACTTTTATCTTTGTTTTGTTTTACCATCGTTTTGTGACACCATGTTAATAGTGAAGAGCAGATTTCACTGATAACAGTATACTATGACAACCTGTTAAGCAAACCACACTGCTGTTTTCCTTGTTTGTGTTAAGGGTGGCTGGGATTTGGCTTGCTGAATGAAACATCAGCTTTTTCCTGTGTTTCAAAGTGTTTCCCATCTCGTTTGCAATGAAATGGTTTGACAGTTTTCAAGGAGGCAACACTTTGATCTATGTGTCAACTTGCTTCAACTCACTTCATTGGAACAAACAAGAAATGTTTTGTTCTACAGAAGAAGTATTTGGTATCTGTTGTCCCTGGTGTGTGTTTAAATAAAAAGTCAAAGGTGTTTTAACTCATCATTCCTGATGGTAGCACTTGTCAGTCATAGTAACGTGTGGTATTAGTTGTAGTGGACTTGTCACGGAATGGAAAAAAAACCCCACTAAAGTTGTGAACAGAATTGAAAATGAAATTCCACAATTCTGAAGTTAAATTCTTACTGGAAAGCTTGAGACAAGATAATGTCATTTCTTAATGGTAATTGACAGACAGGAACAGTTTTTCACATAACTTCACTTTCAGTAAGTGTATCATTTTAAATGAAGGACATTTGGATGAGAAACAAAACCAAACAAAAGGTTCTTGCCCCACTGTCCTGGGTTCAGCAATAGCAGTCATTTTTCTCCTGCTTAGTAGCTGGTGCAGTGCTGTGTTTTTTAACTTTCAGCCTGGGAACAACGCTGATAACACCGATGTTTTTAGTTGTTGCTAAGTAATGTTTATTCCAACCAAGGACTTTCTCAGTCTCATGCTTTGCCAGGGAGGAGGGGAAGCCGGGAGGAAGCAGAGACAGGACACCTGACCCAAACTAGCCAAAGGGGTATTCCATCCCACAGCACGTCATGCCCAGTATATAAACCGGGGGGAGTTACCCGGAAGGCCCAGATCACTGCTCGGGTCGGGCTGGGTATCGGTCGGCGGGTGGTGAGCAATTGTATCCTCTCCCCTTGTTATTTCACTAATCGTTATTATCATTGGTGGTAGCAGTAGTGGTTTTGTGTTATACCTTAGTTGCGGGACTGCTCTTATCTCAACCCGTGGGAGTTGCATTCTTCCCATTCTCCTCCCCATCCCTCCGGGAGTGGGGGGAGGAAGAAGGGGGGGGGGGGGGAGTGAGCGAGCGGCTGTGTGGTTCTGAGTTACCGGCTGGGCTCAAACCACGACACCCACAGCCAGATGGACAAGTGTGACTCCTGAGAGGCTACATGCGTGCTAAACATTGGATTGTGTTGGGAAGTGTCTCTTCCCATGAATCATTCAATCTTCTGCTTTATACTTTTGCAGGAAGAGCCCTTTTCTCTGCATTGAAGCCTTGCTGGTGAACCCAAGGCCATGGCAGGGCCAGGTAGCTCCTCTCACAAAGGAGCATTTTCCTTGGGGCAAAACCAAGAGGAAGCTCAGAGCACTGCCTTTGCTGTCCTTTGCATGATGGCACTGACCTTTCTACCTCTCTGGCTGGCAAGGTAGGTCCATTTCTTTTGCTGGAGTATGAATATTGACTGCAACCTCCTCTCTGTGCAGAATCCCAGCCTCTGAATTACTACTAGTTGTTGCCTCCTGGGATCTCTCAATGGTTTTCTTCTCTTGGGAGCAGGATCTGAGGTAGAGAGGAGCAAGCTGAGGGCTCGGCCCCTCTGCTCAGCTGAGATTTGGTAGCACTGAGACTGTGAGGAAGAGCAGCAGGGGAAGGTGTTGCCCACATGGGTCCCTCCTGGCTGCACCATAACTGGTGATGGTCTGGCTTGCCCAAGGGAATAGACCTGGAAGGGAAACTGCCCCACGCTCTAGTTTTAAGCCATCGTAACTAACTAAATCCCCTTATGATCTATAAAGGATGATGACCCAGTAACTACTCGGTCTTGTAGGAAAGTACTGTCTAACAAGAGGAGTACCTCAGATTTAGCTCTGGTTTTTGCAGTTCTAATGCTTTGCAGATATCCACTGGACCTGTATCATCTCTGCCCCAGCCTGGCTGCCTGTGCCATGCAGAGTGCTTTGATATTTCTTTGCAAATGACTTTGGAAGAAATGTAGTTAGATGAAATTGGCTGTTTCTGCGTGTGCAGCATGAAGAAATGGCATTGACTTGACAGCTTAACTTTGCAGGGAAAAAGGCAGTATTTTGGAAATTTACTGGATTTGAATGACAGGTTTTGATATTTTTAGTTTGAAATAATGTTTTAATTCAAAATACAGAAAAAGCAGAAAGAGGAGAAATCAGAAGCTAAAACTGAAGTGAAATGTATCAGTTGAGGAGATTCTTTTTCTTCCCTTTGCAAAGATATTTCATAATTTAACAAAGGGAAAAATATCATTACTTTGCATTTCTACTCAGCACAACAAAAAGCCCAAGTCTCTCTGTGGCCAGCCCTGCTCCACGTGTCTACCAGAGCTAAAGAAAAAGCTTATTTCTACAGTGTAAAACCTTCCTTCTCTTCACGTTTCATCGTGCCTGAATCCAATCATGGAGAATGTTTATTTTGAGAAGCCATCAAGCCAGAGGCAGAGCTGTGGTGACCTGGTGGCTGTTCTTGAGAGCTCAAATAGCCACCTTCGGCCTGAAGCCTGACAGCACGCTCCTGTGCTGCTGGTAGGATTACAACTGGTGCAAAAGTCTTCAGCTTTTAAGGCTGGGCACGTAGTGAGGTGTTGTGGGGTTTGCATGGGAATAGAGATAGGGTAATGAGAGTGTGCATTGAGGGTGTCTCATGAGTGACTGCTAAAGCCAGTGTCAAGCTGCTGGACGTGTGCTGTTTTTAAGTTATGCAGGATTTAAAAGGTTTGGGTCTAAGCGCTGCTACTGTTGGTCTCTGCAGGGCCCAGTCTAAGCTTGCAGGTTGGCTGGATCTGTAAGCAAAATCATAATGAATATAATTATAAGGAATTTCCACCTTGTTCATAGTCAGAAGCTAATCCAAATAACTAAAGACTCCTTGGCACAACGATGTCGTGTTCAGGATGGGGCAAATAGCACAGAGTTTTCCATTCACATTCCAGTCAACGTCTTTAAACAGTTTCTTCCTTCTCTCTGCTCTTACCTTTGATGGATAGACTACTCCTATTAATACTGATGCTCTTGGTGCCATGAGGCTTCCTCTGAGTGGGGCTGCCTTGTGCTGAACACCGCATGAAGGAGCAAAAGGCAGCGCCTCTCCTGTCTCAGCCAGGACATAAAGGAGAGATGCCACCTTGAAGAGATGGATCTCATGATAATACGGTCCTTCAGTCCAGGCTGCCTCTGCAATTTGTCCACAAGAAAATGCCAAAGCCCCACGCGCGTTGCTGCTTTGAGATGGAGCTGGGGGTTCTGGGAATAAAGGGGTGGCAATGGACAAATGCAGGACAAGTCTTGGGAACAGAGTGGATAGGGGCTCATCTGGGTCCTGTGTGGCAGCACTGGTTAGGATCTGCAGCTGTATGTGCTGATACAGCAAAAGTATCTCTTACTGAGAGGGGAGATGAGAAGCCCTGGTACCTGCAGCAGCAGCTCAGGACACATGAAGGTAGGGCCTGCAGCTGAGACCACAGAGCAGAACTTACACCCTTCCCCACTGCCATGCCAGTGTGTGATAACACAGGTCTTTTTGGTCTTGAGGAAAATGCTGCAGGATCTTTGGTGATTGCTAGTCATCCCCAGAGTATCCTGCCTCTAAAGCCTTTTGTTTGCTACAAATCTCCAAAGATTATGATCCCTATTTCTTGCATTTGAAAGTCTACTGCTAAAGCCCCAAACTAGGAAATATATATGCACGTAAAGAGCTTTGCACACAGGAGGATTCGCCACCAGCTCAAGAACATTACTCACATTCGCAACATTCATCCCCAGCAAACTTGATGCATTGAGACATAAAACTTGGGGAAAGGAAATGTTCCTGTTGGTTCTGTGAGGAGCTGCCAGCAGGCTCCGGGGTGTATGGGCAAAGGGGCTGCTGCAGCAGGGCACGAGGTGATGCTCAGCTGCACTTCCCAGAGCAGGTTCTCATGCTGGTGCCTTTGACTTGGTGAAAGAAACTAAACTAACAGTGGTGGGAGAGGGAGTAGATACCCACAAAGAATAACCCATGTCTTGCCTGTTTTCACCACATTTTGGGTTATGGTTTCACTGCTGCCACTATTTTTTTTTTTTTTAATTATTATTTCCAAACTCAAAAATACGACAAGGGGGAAAGAGAAAGTCTGAAATACATTAAAAGCTTTTGTTTTGTGGGCTCTTACAATGCTGCCTCACCTTGATGCTGTTTGATGCCTAAGCTGAATTGTAATCTTGCCCCAGTAGCTTTGCCAGGCAGCTACAGCTTTCAGGCTCATACCACAGCTAAGACTCAAATAATAGTCTAGATTTCATTTTTAATCTGTCTCTAAACAATTTATCCTTTTTGAGATACCTAATTACCAGCCTCCTTTAGATAACCACATGATGTGTGTGCGTGTGTTACATCTGTGATGGCAAACGGACAGTCTGATCCCTATGGAACGATCCATTGGGGAATGAGGGTAATTAGTCTCTAACAAATACAAATTTGGAAACATCTGTGCAGATTTAAGCTTAGGGAACAGCACTGGGAAGCAGGTTTCAGCAATGGGAAGAGAGCAAGAAAGGAGAACTCAAGGTAGCAGGCAAATATCGCAATTAAACTAGTCAGCTTGAGGAAATTCAATCAAGGCAAATTGGAAGGTGTCATCTCTTTTGATGTGGATTTCTGGCTGTTATGAGATTTTGAAGAGAGCCAGTGAAGGAAATAGAAGCTAATAAGTTTTAATATTTTTCCTGGTGACTCAGGAGAGCTGGATGAAGCCTTTTCTGATTTAGTGATAATTAGTGCAACTCCCATGGCAAAGTGAAATGCAGTGATTAGTCCTAAGTTAGCTGAACTCCCACAGCAGAATTTTGGACAACTTCTCATTGTTTCAGTCTGCACCACTTTTTAAATCAAATTTACTCTGATGTGGGCCCTTCCTGTCTGCAGGGTCAGTCTTTGCTGAAGAAATCTGGTTGTAAACTTTTGATGGGCAGTCACTGGGTCTTGCTGCTTTGTTCTCTTGGGGGCCTGTGGGGACTGGCATTAGCTAATAAGCAGATCGGGGAGCTGCAGAAGTAGAGGCACCTTTTTCTGTGTGTTATGAGAGTGTTAACCCCTGCCAGGGCAGCAGGATCCCAGATTACTGGAGTTTTGTCTGGTGGTGCTTCTGTGGGACAGGCCAGAGAGAAGCTCATTGCTGATGAGAGGGGAGAGCACTCTCTGTGCTCCCTGCACCTCTTCCCACAACTCACCTTACACCTTACAGCTCTAGGACTCCAGGGATGCCTCCAGGAGCCAGTTCA